>NC_134081.1:91952724-93218533 GCF_000715075.1 Nicotiana tabacum
ATTCAACAGAAAACTTTAGATTTTCTCTCCAATTGCTGATTCAACATCCAGAAGAGGGTTGCCAGAGGTATACCAACCAAAGTACTCAATTTCGATGGGCCCTCTTTCTCTTTTCAAATCACTCAAGCGGAATTAGAATTTGCAGGTTCAACAGCAAATACAGTTGCAGAGAGGAGAACAAAAATACGCAATGACACATTGAAAAAAGCCCAAGTTGAGAAATCTTCGAAAGAATCAACACTTTCCGTTGTGAAAAAAAGAAAAAAACCTATGGATGATGCTTCAGGTGTCAAGGGAAAGGAGGTCGATGCAAGAAATAGCTCGGATACACGGAACGAAAAGGTAATTGTTGATGTATCAATATGTATTTGAGTCCTCATACATTGAGTATTACCTTCTCCAATGGGTTTCTATTATTGTATGTTATTGTATTTATATGTGTGCAATAGTAGATACATAGCTTCCTCTTCTTATTTGTTGATTTGATTTATATGTACGTTGATGTATTCATAAGTATTCAAAATTGTCTTCACTATATTTATACTTATTACACTGACTTTTGCATATCGTATTTAGATGTATTCATAAGTATTCAAAAATTCCATCACTTATTTTTACTTATTACAATGACTTTTGCATGTGTGTATGTAGATGCATTTATATGTATACAAAATTTGGCTTCACCGATTTGTGCTTATTTATTCTAGTGTCTTTTGCATATTGTATTTAGATGTGTATAGATGTATTCAAAAGTTTATTCACTGTATTTGTACTTAGTGACCTTTGCATATTGTATGTAGATGTATTCATAAGTATTTTAAAGGTGCCTTCGTTATTTTGTACTCATTACAATGACTTTTGATTGTTGTATGTGAACGTATTTATATGTATACAACTATTTTCATCACTAATTTCTTACTCCAGTGTATTTTGCATATTGTATTTAGTTGTATTTATATGTATTCAAAACAATTAATGAGTTATGTATTGCTGTTGACATATGAAATTTTTTTGTAATTCTTGTTGTTTGCAGGAAATTAAACTATTTGTGAAACACCCGCCTATTTCATCACCGCATATCAGTTCATATACTAACACATACATAGTCTCCGACCTCAAAGAAAAACTAACTCCAGAGAGGTACAAAATATTGGGTACTACTTGTTTTGGAAGTTTCCTTGATATGAAGCGTTGTGAGATCCAGCATCAATTGTTCAGATGCTTCATGGTTCTGCAGTTAGAAGGAAGTCAATACGATGTATTTTTAATATACGTCAATGGTACAATATTATCCTTCTCAATCAGGGAGTTTGCGCTTGTCACTGGTCTCAATTGTATTGGTGACCCTGAAGATTTTCAGTTCAACACAAAGGTGCCTAACCGGATTGTTGAGACATACTTTGGCGGTGCAAAGTATGTCAAGAAGAAAGATTTGTTAACATGCTTTGATGACAAGAATTGGGGTCATGACAACGATGGGGATGCCATCAAGATAGTTGTGTTGTATTTCATACACATCTTCATATTTTCATCCGAGAAGAAAATATCAGAATGTATTTAACTGTATTCAATATTAAATACATCTATGTATTCAGGATTATGTATCTAACAGGTGATGCAAATTTATATTCAGTTTATTTTCAGTGTGCCAATTATATATCAGTATGTATCTAACAGAATTATATAAATTCAATTTTTTTTCAGCAGTTGATACTTCTATACTCAGTTTGTTTTCCTTGATTTCATTCAATGTACTGACGCTATGTATTTAGTTTTATATATAGCATATTGATGTCATATTTTACTACTTGAGAAAGAAGGGCAAGTACAATCAAACAACCAACTTCAAGTATACAACTGTTGATTGTATATTCAAGACAAGAATTGCTGAAATCTTCGACAGGTATGCTGATACAGATAGTAATGCAAATGTAGCCAAAGAAGAGGATGTGGTATGTGAGTACATAAGGGGCTACAAATTGCTAGCTAATGTACCGTGGCATACTGTTGACAATGTCTTGATACCAGTCAACTTGAAAGACAAACTTCATTGGATATTGGCAGTTATCTCATTCAAGGAGAGATGTATCAAAGTGTATGACTCATACAGATCAGCAGGTCATGATGCCTATGTGGCTTCTGAGATAGATAAGCTTGCTAAGCTTGTACCTCTGTATCTATCGATCAGTAATTTTTACAGAGATAAGCAAGGCATAGATTGGTCTCATGACTCAGCATATAGTGACAAGGCACAAACTGATCCCTTTGATGTTGTTTTCATTTCAAATCTACCTCAACAAAAAACTGGGAGCATGTATGTATTCAATCCTCTTGCTTGTATCATTTATAAATCTAATAATATAAATTATTTTTAATTATTTCAATCTACATTTTCAGGTATTGTGGGTTGCATGTCGCGGCATACGCAGAGTTTCTGAGCACTTTTGGTTTAGTTCCACAAACAACATTTGATGCCAATTTACTCCGTTAAAGATATGGTACACATATTTGGGACTATACTATGCGGAAGATAGACGCTGATGCCATAAGCGAGAACGAAGCACTCTCAAAGATTGTTAGGCAAATCACGAATTCGGATACATCGGTGAAGATAGTGTTAGAGTAGTTTTAGGTGAATGTAGTTTTGGAAGGTAGTTTTATGTGAATACTATTTTTTGAATATTGTTTTGGTAAAGATGGTGTTCAGTTAATAAAAAATCATATTTTCATTTTATTCACTGTATTCACAGTATTTATACAAGTATTCAGTCGATGTTTCAATATTTTGTGCAGCAATATTCATATGTATTCAACAGGTTGTACTCGTATGTATTCAATAGATGTATATATACAATATGCATTCATCAATTTACTAAAAATGGTCCTTTAGCAGATTGTATAGATATGCATATATGTATTTATATATAAAGTAATATATCAGGTTGTATATGCATTATGTATTGATATATATTCAAGAGATTGTACTGTATGTGATATACACTTTGTATTCAGATGTATTCGATTATATTCATATTATGTTGTATGTGTACTGCACTTTGTATTCATAAGTATTCAAATATTTCCAGATTGTATTGTTTGTGTAAGTCATTTTGTATTAATATGTATTCACCATATTGTAATTATGTATTCAAATTTAACTGCACATATATGTATTCATATTTATTCAAAATATAAATGTAATATGTATTCAGCAGCTTACTAAATTATATTCAGCAGAATGTATTCACACAATAATCTAATACACCAACTAACTATATCCAGAATGTATTCACGCAAAAATCCAAATACACCAACTAATCAATATGTATTATTTTAAAATATCACCGGAATCTATGACACATCGTTATAGCACTAATATAAGTCAGAATGTGAACTAAGTCCTACGTGGAGTATTTCTACAAGTACGCTTATTATGTCCTTCCTGCCCACATATACTACATGAATGTTAATTTTTCTTCTGCAGCAATTCACTGAACGACTTATCGCGCTTCTTCTTTGGCCTTCCAGGAGGTCTTTTTCATTTGGCTGGTAAAACAACTTCCTCTGATATATGTGCTGGTATATTCCATTTATTTCGATTCGGCAGCGGATACATGGGCACCTCGTATGCCATTACAACAGATTTTGGTTTGTAATAGTCAGAGCAATATTCTTCTAGTATTAGAAACTTGCTCTTCAAGACAGCCCAGGTGTGTGGTCATGGTAATTCGTCAATTTGGAACCGCCCACAACTGAATTTTCTCTCTAAGAGGCACACGGTATAATGTCTTCCTTCATCGTTCGCCGTATGCAAGTATTCAGTCGATGGTACCACCTACATTTAAACATAGACCTATAAGTTTTGAACATTTAAAAAAAAATTATATGTATATCAAAGAATAGACGTATTAATTACAATATAGATATATACAATTAAAATATAATTTAAATATGCAGCAAACTTTTATTTATCTTTTGAGAATCATCATATATATTGAATTCAAACAAATATGTATTGAATACAAACATATATGTATATATAAAATACAAAGACATACAATTGTATACAATGAAATACATTGAATACAGTGGAATACATTCTATATGTAGGCTGGCAGAATATTAAAGATGATGACATCTTAACTGATGAATACAGTGATATACAGTAACTGTCTGCTTATGAAATGCATATGGTTAGAAACAAAACCATTAAATTCAACTAATGATACAATGAGCATATGGACTGTATTTCGAATAGTAGAAATTGTATCAGAAATAAATACACCTTGTACCAAGGCTAAATATATGATACAATTTTAAAAAAAACTACAGTCATGTGTGTAGACATTGCCTCATTTAAAGTAAGCATCTCTTGGTATTTTTTTTTCTAAGCGTTGTGTATGTTTGTGAAGCTTCTTTCCGATTGCTGCAATTCCAACGTCCAAACATCTTCCTAACTTCTTCGAGAAAGTCGTATATTGGCAATTCCCTTGCTGACACAAGTGTGACATTGATTGACTCAGCAATATTTGACGTCATGGTCCATCCCCTGTTAACAGGTGCATACAACCTATCCCACTTTTTGTATCCAGCTAATTCCAAGTATTCTTTCACCCTAATATCTACCTTCTCAATCTTCTCCATTAGACTGTCAAATTCAGCATGTGTGTATGCTTTTGCCATCGAGAAGTATATCTCGCTCAACTTTGAATGACTCTTTCTGAATTTCTTATATACATTGTTCCATAGATGCCATATACAAGAAAAATATGGTACTGCTGGATTCACTTTCGATATAGATTTGATGATACTCTCATTCCTATCTGAAACGATGCACATGTTTTCCCTCTCATCATATGCTTCCTTGAATTGCTCAAAGAACCACGACCAAGCAGCATCATTTTCTGAATCAATAACACCATATGCTAGTGGCAGTATATGACCTGTAAAGACAATTGCATACATATTAAAAATATGTATTTCAATCTTTAATAGGCAGTAAGATTAACAAATTTTATTATAATCCTCATACTCACCTGCACCATCCAATGTGCTGGCCGAGATGAATGTCCCGGTATAATACGATTTTAGGTGGCTTTCATCCACAGCCACAATCGGTCTACAAAGATCGAACCCCTTTATAAAGGCATACAAAGATATATACACATACATGAACTCATTTTTTGGCGATTTTACCATTCTAATGTGCGAACCAGGATATGCCATATTCATTGTATATAAGTACCCTGGTAATTTATTGTATGAATCACCCAGTTCACCTCTCAAAAAATTCATTGCTTTTTCTTTAGCCCGCCACGTCAACATATAACTAACATCTACACCAAAATCTGATTTCACATTATCAATTATATCCTTTGGGGTATATTTCCTATTATGATTAGTTAGCTTGGATCTAATCATACCACCGATAAAACTACTACTTGCTTGACGTTGCTCATACACCTTATCCTTCAACGGACATGTATGCTTATCATTGAACTCTCTCACTCTAAACATTTGTGATTTGTTAATGCTAGAAGCCTTAAACCTGCATTCACAATCCTCTAGCATACATAATAATCTATAGCTGCAAATAATTTTTCTGCAATATATACGATGAGTATACACACACACACACACACACACACACACACACACACACACACACACACACACACACACACACACACACACACACACACACACACACACACACATATATATATATATATATATATATATATATATATATATATATATATATATATATATATATATATATATATAAATACATCTAAAAACAAACAGCGAAAGCCACTGTAATATCTATTTTATCAGTAAAATACAGATGAATACATGTGTTCGAAATACATAGGTACACCAATGAAAGTTATGTAAATACATCCAAACATATCTGAATACATCTAAATACAATTTAAAAATTCTACCACGAATACAATATAAAAAAAAACTCAAAATATATAAGTATACATGTGAGTATGGCTGTAATTATATATATACAATTAAATACGTATAAATACATCCAAGAATAACCAGAGTGAAAGTCACTGTAATAAATATTCATCAGTAAAATACAGATGAATACATGTATTTGAAAGTCACATTAATAATTATTATATGTTTAATATTTGAAAGTGATGTAAATACATCCAAACAAATCTAAATACATCTAAATACAATTTAAAAATTCTGCCATGGAAATAATATACAATTTCACATTCAATATACATAACCATACATTTGAATATAACATGATGTTTAACAAGTTGTAGTTAAGAACGCTCAAACCTAATAACATTAGACCTATCAACCCGAAATTGAAATCTTTCAGATATTGCATAATGCTCCACCACCTGTTTTAATGTAGCCTTATCCTTATATACTTGTCCAACCATAACCTCTCTTTGATTAGTTTTTGAAATAATCAAATCTGTGTCCAATTCGAACACCTCAATTGGTCCTCCTGAATTGACAGACTCAATAGCAAGTGTATCATCTGCATCAAAATTACACCTTTGATTTGCTTCGTCAATTTGCACAATGTCGCCTTGAATTAAACTACCTCGAGCCATAACTTCTTTGCCAATTATTGTTATCACTTTTTTCAACTCTACATACACCATGTAACCCATGTCATTATGTATTTTCATTGGCGTGCAATTTTCATCTACTTTGTATTCGATTTTGATTAACTTTGAGCGCAAATCTATGTCGAGTTGTCTCGAAATTGAAGCAACCAAATCATTGTATGACGCATACTCCTTTATCAGTATCCCTTAATCGAATAATCGACATAGTTGCTCTCACTGTCCCACTTGCCAGAATGACACAATAGCACGGTTAAACTTGCCATATGTAAAATCGAATTATACCGATTTCTGTATATAATTGTATGAATCTTGAATTTTATTGGTTGAAAACAAAAACACCCACGAACGATATCAACAGAAAAGGAAAGGATTAGAAACTCGGGGATTGCTCTGTTTTGTTGTATTTATCGTCTGGAAAAAATATTCAGCATATTCGCGTCAAATACAGATTATGGGTGATGTAATTGAGTTAGTTGAGTTATATTAGGAGTCTATTATGTTAATTGATTCACTTTTCATTTAAAAATAACTGAATAGACCATGAATTACGCTATTTAAGTTAATGTATTCACAAGTACATATCGTGAATACAGTCGAATACAATAATTGTCTAGCCGGAATCCCCTATTTCACGCCGATTTTTGCTACTGTATTCATGAATACAGTAGCTTAAATACATCGAATACACTCTAAAAAATTGAAAACATAGCTATAGAAAGTAATATAGTAAATGATAGCTACAACTAGCTAATAACCACTAAACAATAGTGGTTTGTGAAAATTTCTCAATCCGATATTGCACTTAGTCCAAATGTGGACTTATGCCTTAATTGGTCAGTCTCTTGAGTTATTTTCATTAGCCCCTTTTCCTTTGTCTGAAAATGTTCCCTTTATAGACTCAAATTAGGGTTCTTCATGTCAGAATTTTCGGTGCCAACATTTATCTTAATGGTGGATGAGGTTAATTAGTAGTATTACTTAGTGACCAACTTAACTTGAATTCTCTGGAGGATAACTTTAATATAAGTGATGAAAATATTATTCAACAACTTAGGGTCGATAACATTCACACAATTTAATTTGAATTCTTTGGTGGATTTCTCGATATCTTTTAAAATTGACTAAGACAGAAGAATAAAGTATGATGATTTATTTTTATATTTTCTTACATACATGTAATAAAGAGAATATGTGTTTCCTTTTATCTTATGCTTAGTGAGATTAGGTTGATATCTTACTTCACTTTTGTTTCTTAAAGTTTTGTTTAATAAAATTTTAATGTTTTTTTCAAAAAAACTAGCCAACACTAGGTCACAATCATGTTACAAAAGATCAAGAAGGAAAAGGGCACATCATCTTTGACGTCACGATATGATATCCTATAGAAAGTCTCATACCAAGTTAACATAAATGATAAAAATATAATTTTATTCTCTTACATATACCTCTCTATAAATTATTTCCATCATTGCCAACTTGATACCCTATGAAATCGTTTGGTTTGAAGACAAGTTATGTTAAAATTAGTTATGCTGGGATTAGTTATGCTGGAATTATTTTTTATTGACTGTTTGGTATGTCGTACTAATCTTGAGATTGTCAATTTTATTGCTTTATTCTAGGATAACTTATCCTAGGATTACTATTCCACCATCTAGCAGGTATAAGTTATCCAGGACTATTTTAATCATGGGATAACTTATTCCAGGATTAGTAACCAAATAAGGGATAAAACGATACTATATTTTTATTCTAAAATTATTTTTGCTTATCCATCATACCAAACTACCTCTCTTGCTCCAACCAACTTATTGGATTATGTTCGTCACATAGAGGCATCTTAAAGCATGTAAAAAAAAATTTCGCAAAAAGCTTGTTGAAGATATAATAAATTAAATAAAAGTTTTATTTTTTTAATTTTTTTTTATTCTTTTAGATGAGACGGTAACATAAATACAGTGTCAAAGCTGAATAGACGAGTTTTAATATCAGATCTACATCCACCCATAATCAAAAAATTATTTTCACGTATTTGACCCATAAAAGAACTAGACATGTACGTGAGAAACATGTTAAAAATACTAATTAAATAAATAAAAGTGTTCTTTCTCTAACAAGTTAAGTTTTTAGCTAAAGCCGTCACATAATTCAATAAGGCTCACACCACTGACCGGATTTATACCTAGCGAAAGGTAACCTTGCACAAATTATACTTGAATCGTTAGAGCTTATCACATTCACCAAGTAGTTGCGAGAATTTTAAAACATAGTTTCCATTTCATTTTTCAGCCAGAAAAATAAAACTTGCTGCATATTTAATTTTCATGATTAGGAAGTTATAGATTGCATATTGATAAGTGGGGATTTTGACTACTTATTAGTGCTTTTTAGTTTTTGTTTTAGTCCAAAAGTGTTTAATTATGTTCCCAAAAACTAATAAAATGTGCTTAATTGCAGGAATATTGGAAGATAAATTTCCGAGATAAAATCCAACTCAAAAAGGAGTAATATGAACTCAAGGACATAAAAGGCACAGAAGCTCAGAAGTGCGGACCGCAGAATATCATCTGCGGCCGCAGATGATGAAGGAAAAGATAACAGAGTTTAGTACAAAGTGCGGTCCGCACATGAATTATGCGGCCGCAAGAACTGGGCCAGGAGCAAAGTGCAGAGAGTATGCACTCCAAGTCCATCAAAAGTGCGGACCGCACAGGAATTGTGCGGCCGCATAAGAAGCGCCTTCTGGCCGCATGAGTAAAAGCATGGACGGCAGAAGATCGAGTGCGACCGCACATGTAAAAGTGCGGACTGCAGAAAGAGTGCATTGTGGTCGCAGATCAGAATTATGCGACCGCAAACTTCCAGTCCTGACAAGTTGAATAAAAGTGCGAACCGCACATGGAATTGTGCGGCCGTAGAACTTCCCAAAGGGCATTTTTGTCCGAAATTTCCAGCCATATATAAATAGACGAGTTTCATAATTTTAGGTTAACTTTTGACATCAGCAGCTATATTAGCCGTTTCTTTTTACTTCTTTTAGTAGTTTTTTATACTTTGGGATATTTTAATATAGATTTTATCATTTTAATTTTGCAATATGAGTTTAATTAACATTTCTTCTTCTATTTATTCAATTCCAAGCATAAGTAGCTAGATTTTCATTAGGGTTCTGACCCAACCCTAGTGTGTAAATCTTATGGGTGTTTAATTTGATGCTTGTTTATGGCTGGGTGTTTATTATTTAGCATTATTCATGCTTTAATTTGTGGAATTAATGGTTGCAAACATTAATTCATGCGCATTTGACTTGGTCTCTACTTGAGAAAGAGAGACTTAGTCTAGGAAAATTTGGCTAACACGAAATTGGGTCAATCGAGAGATTGATAATCCCAATTAAAGGGTTCAACCTAGAGATAATAATAACCCAACTTAAGCTTTTATCAACCGTTTTGTGCAATACCCATTTGGACTTGAGAAATCCAAACTGGACAAAATTACTCTATGACCGAGAGGTATTGAGTGGATAATTGAGTGTTGATAGCTATAATACACCCCGATCAATAAAATAAGCACTAAGCTTTATATCTCATTAGGCAAACACCTAGGCGATGGTCATAGCCCTAGGTTTTTTAAAAACAACAAAAGCAATTCTCTTAATTTTATTTCTCAACTTTTCAATCTTAGATTTAAATTAGACATAGAAACAACCCAATTTTGTGGAAGTATAAATTGAGATAGTCAAACTCACAAACTACAATATATATACTTCTAACTCCCATATATAGTTCCCTGTGGAAATCGATCCCGACCCTTGTTGGGTATTATCATTGCTATCGACCGTTTCATAATCTTGAATTGAGGTATGAAAATGGACGAGATTAATTTTTGGCGTCATTGTCGGGGAACTAAAAAACTTTGTTAGCTATATATTTAGGTGTGTTTTGGGGAATATCTTCTTTTCCTTCCTTGTTACTAATGTGTTGAGTTATTGTATGTGCAATCATGGCAAACAATGAGCTTGGAAACATAGTTTTGGGGGATATGGACGTTGAGGATGATCAAATGGATGAGGTCCCTCTTAAACATCAAGCTAATAGATGAGGCCGAGCGCCTCAAGACAATATGCATGCTCCACCCCCACCACCTCCACCACGAGCGGCTCCACACCTGATGTTGCCGAATGAAGGGTATGCAAGTGCTATAGTCCCTTCCCGTATTAGGGCGGACAACTTCCAAATAACAAACGTGATGATCACATAGCTCGAGCAACGAGGGTTCTTCACCAGTGCACCTGGTCAAAATACATATAAACACTTGAAGGGGTTCGTACATACGTGTTGGGGGAGTAAACAACAAAATGTCTCCGAGAATGCTTTGAAGCTAAGGATTTTCCCCTTCTCTCTACGGGGGAAAGCTTTAGATTGGTTGGAACGTTTGCCAAATTGTTCCATTCATACTTGGGATGAACTAGTGAAGAAATTTATTTCTAAGTACTTCTCTCCCGGGCACATGGTTATTCTTCGGGATGAAATTCTAGCATTCAAGCAAGAGCACAATGAACCACTACACGAGATATGGGAAAGGTATAGAACAATGGTGAAAGAGTGTCCCAACAATGATATGACGGATAATATGATTCAACAAACTTTCTATCGGGGGATCAATACAACCAACCAATGTGTGGTGAATCAACTTGCTGATGGGAACTTCATGACTACGCCTTATGTGGAGGAATGTGATATTTTGGATGAGATGGCGGATACTTCATCGGCATGAAAATCCTGGGCTAATATTCCACTGGGTGATCCCAGTGTGATTCACCTTCACAAAGAATTGCATGACTATGGGCAAGCCATAGCCGAATTGACTACCACCATGAACCAATTGGAAAAGGCTCAACTTTAACAAGTGCAAAACCCGAGGCAAGTCAATGCAATGGAGGGAGTAAGTATGATGATGAACAAACGGAGAACAAAGGGTCCGCAAGTACAACAAAGAGTAGAAAATTTTGTGCAAGATGATAGTGGATTTGATCAAGATAAATCTTACAATGACCAAGAAGAGGAGATCCAATATGTGAACAACTTTCAAGGGCAAATAAAAAACTACCAAGGCCCTAGCCAACAACAATGGAGACATCAAAATAATCAAGGCAATTGGAATTCTCACAACTAAGGTAATTGGAGTGGTGGAAACAATCAAAGCAATTGGAATAATAACAACAATCAAGGTAATTGAAGTGGAGGAAGTAATCAAGGGAAATTGGCATAACAACAATAACCAAGGCAATTGGGGAGGCAACAATCAAGGCGGGTGGAATAACAATCAAGGAAATCAGGGGTCGGATTCTCAAAAGCCCCCGATGTATCAACAACTGAAAAACCCACCTCCTTATCCTTCCCATGGTCCTAGTTCTTCCAATAATGAAATGGACCGTATAGAGAACATGTTCAAGCAAATGATGGAGAAGAATACTGATTCCGATGCACAACTTGCTTCACACAACACATCGATCCGCAACTTAGAAGTGCAAATGGGGCAAATCTCTCAAGCTTTAAATTCTCGTCCTAAGGGGGCACTACCAAGTGACACGGTGGTGAACCCAAAGGGTGTGAACAATATGGGGCAGACATGGCCGTTACTACAAGAAGTGAAAGAGGTGGGAATGCACTCACCTCAAGTCAAAGGCAACTTGTGGATGATGAGCAAGTGGTAGAAGTAGAAGAGATCCCGAAAAATGTGGTGCAAGCAAATGATGAAGTGCGGATTGATATTGATGACATAGTGGAAGAAACTCAAGAGGAAGCGAACCCGTCTAGGGATCATGTTATTGACATACCGGAACCGGTAGTGCAAAAGGCTAAGGCACCATTGCCTAAGCAAGCTCCTACATATCCTCAAAGGATCGCCAAGAAAAATGGTGAGAATCAATTCAAAAAGTTTATTGACATGATGAAGAGTCTCTCGATAAATGTGCCATTAGTTGAAGTCTTTGAGCAAATGCCCGGTTATGCAAAGTTTATGAAGGATTTGGTGACAAAGAAGCGGTCGATGAATTTTAAAACTATCAAAGTCACTCATCAAGTGAGTGAAATTGTGCATTCGATGGCTCCTAAATTGGAAGATCCTGGTGCTTTCACAATCCCTTGTACCATTGGAAGTGCCGAGTTTGCCAAAACTCTTTGTGATCTTGGGGCGAGTATCAATTTGATGCCCTATTTGATTTTCAAAACCTTGGGAATTGGACAACCAAGACCCACATCTATGAGATTATAAATGGCCGATCGTACAATGAAGAGACTGTTGGGAGTGATTGAAGATGTATTGGTTCGTGTTGATAAGTTCATTCTCCCAGTAGATTTTGTTATTCTTGATTGTGAAGTGGACTATGAGGTGCCGATTATTCTTGGAAGACATTTCCTTGCTACGGGGAAGGCTCTTGTTGATGTGAAAGCCGAAGAACTCACTTTCCAGGTGGGTGATGAAAGGTGGTGTTCCATGTGTGCAAATCTATGCGGCAACCAAATAGCAATGAAGTGTGTTCTTTCATGGACTTGGTGACCGATTGATTATTGATGATACAAGTGCCACGATTAATGTGGGCGATATGTTAGAGGCCGTCTTTCTCAACTTTGATGATGACAAGATGGATGGCTTCATGGAATGTATGAATTCTTTGCAAGGAATGGGAAAACGTTTCTTGGATTTTGAGAATAGGAAAACTCCTCCTACAAAGCCTTCAATTGAAGAACCTCTTACCTTGGAATTGAAGCCATTACCTCCACATCTTAGCCATGAATTTCTTGGCCCTTGGTTCTACTTTACCGGTTATGCTTTCCTCTTGTTTGACTAACGTGCAAGTTTACTCCACATTGGCGGTGCTCCACAAGAGGAAGAAGGCTATTGGGTGGACTTTGGCAGATATTCGGGGAGTAAGCCCCGCATTTTGTATGCACAATATTAACTTGGAGGAGGATTCCAAACCGTCTATTGAACATCAAAAGAGATTCAATGAAGCTATACAAGACATGGTCAAAAAGGAGATTATCAAGTGGTTGGATGCCGGAGTTGTCTACCCCATTTCCGATAGTTTGTGAACTTCTCTGGTGCAATGTATCCCAAAGAAGGGGGCATGCCGGTGGTCACCAATGACAAGAATATGTTAATTCCCACAAGAACGGTGACCTGGAGGAGAGTGTGTATGGGCTATCGCAAACTAAATAAAGTCACGAGGAAAGACCATTTTCCACTCCCCTTCCTTGACCAAATGCTTGATAGGTTGGCCGGCCGTGTTTTCTGTTACTTTCTATATGGATATTCGGGATACAACCAAATCCTTATTGCTCCGGAAGATCAAGAGAAAAAAACTTTCACATGTTCCTATAGTACTTTCGCTTTCAAGCGGATGCCATTTGGCTTATGTAATGCACCAGCGACTTTTCAAAGGTGTATGTTGGAGATCTTTACGGATATGGTCGAGGACTACCTTGAAGTCTTCATGGATGATTTCTCGGTGGTCGGGGATTCCTTTGATGATTGCTTGGAAAATTTGGATAAAGTATTGGCAAGGTGTGAAGAAAAAAACTTGGTGTTGAATTTGGAGAAATGTCATTTCATGGACGAGGAAGGCATTGTCCTTGGCCACAAGATTTCAAAGAATGGCATAGAGGTCAACAAGGCGAAGATCGAGGTGATTTCTAAACTTTTACCTCCAACTTCGGTGAAAGGCGTGCGAAGTTCTTGGGTTACGCGAGGTTCTACCGGCACTTCATAAAGGATTTTTCTAAAGTGGTGAACCCATTGTGCAAGCTCTTAGATAAAGATGCTAAGTTTCACTTCAATGATGATTGCATGAGAGCCTTTGAATTGCTAAAGTTAAAGTTGACAACCACTCCCATTATCGCCGCTCCTAATTGGAATATTCCTTTTGAGCTCATGTGCGATGCTAGTGATGTAGCGGTTGGAGCAGTTTTGGGGCAACTCATCAAAAAGGGTTTTCATCCAGTCTACTATGCTAGTAAGACCATGAATGATGCCCAAGTCAATTACACCGTTACATAAAATAGCTCTTTGCCATTATATTTGCAATTGAGAAGTTCCACCCACACTTGATGGGACGAGCTCAAACGGGATTGTCAAGATTATTATTGGAACGAGCCTTACCGTTTTCGAATTTTTACGGATGGGGTAATTAGATTATGTGTACCGGACGAAGAGCAAATTGTTATTCTTGAGGCTTGCCATTCTTCGCCTTATGGTGGTCACCATGGCGGAGCAAGAACAGCAGCCAAAGTGCTAAGTTGTGATTTCTATTGGCCCACTCTTTACAAAGATGCAAGTGATATGGTGAAAAGATGTGATGAATGCCAACGGGCTGGTGGAATCTCGAAGAAGAATGAAATGCCTCTCACTATAATTTTGGAGATTGATATCTTTGATGTGTGTGGTATTGACTTCATGGGTCCTTTTGTGAGTTCTTATGGAAATACCTACATCTTGGTCGCGGTTGATTATGTGTCTAAATGGGTTAAGGCCATTGCTCTACCCAACAATGAAGCGAAGAGTGTGGTGGCATTTTTGAAGAAGAATATTTTCACAAGATTTAGTACTCCGTGGGCTATCATAAGCGATGGGGGGTCACATTTTTGCAACAAGGCTTTTGACACTTTGCTTAGCAAGTATGGTGTCACTCATAAAGTTACGACTCCCTATCATCCACAAGCTAGCGGTCAAGTGGAAGTCTCCAACCGGGAGATAAAAAGTATCTTGTCCAAAACAGTGAATGCTAATCGGACGGATTGGTCAAAGAGGCTTGATGATGCACTATGCGCTTACCGGACTGCTTTCAAAACTCCTATCGGGATGTATCCATACCGGTTGGTGTTTGGAAAAGCATGTCATCTTCCAGTGGAACTTGAGCACAAAGCCATGTGTCACGACCCCAAATTTTCCTCCGTAGGGTGTCGTGATGGCACCTAGTCTTTAAGACTAGGTACGCCTAACAATGCAGAATAATCATAAATATCTGAAAATAAATAATCTACAATTCAAATGATTACAACTCCCAAAACCCGGTAGAAATAAGTCACGAGCTTCTAAGAATTTATTCTCAATGTCTCTATAAGTCAAGGTCTAAATAAAATATAAGGAAGCAACATAAAATGATAGAAGGGGACTCCGGAGTCTGCGGACGCTGGCAGATATACCTCGAAGTCTCCGTGTGCAGGTAACTCACTGACGTCTAGGCTGGTAAAATGTACCTGGATCTGCACAAAAAGATGTGTAGAAGTGTAGTATGAGTACACCATAGCGGTACCTAGTAAGTGCCAAGCCTAACCTCGGTAGAGTAGTGACGAGGTCAGGTGAGGCCCTACTGGAATATAATAATGGCATGGTAAAATGTTTATCAATATAGTAAAATAAAATGACATTGGAAGTGAATCAAATAGTATGTCACATTTAATGACACCAAATAATTGCAAATAATATCTTGTGGAATCAAAACAGAATTTTCTTCAACTTTATGAAAAGCACAACAATTAATCGAAAGCAACTATGACAGTAAATCAATATCAACAAAGGCACTCCCGAGGTACCGCCTCGTAGTCCCAAATCATAAATAAATTCACAATATCTCATTTTCTTATACCACCGCGGGAGCCTTCACAATTTATTTAAAGAAAATATTTTTTCCGAAAAAGCATCCCGCGTTTTAGCCACCCTTATCACACCGCATGACTTCTAGTAGTTACCCCTACTAGCCACGCGTATCAAGCCACCCTTATCTCACCGCATGCGTTTTAACACCGAGACCTTATACCACCGCATGCGTATCAATATCACAATATATCACAATTTGTACCTCAAGTGCTCAAATAATTTGACTTGCCAAAATAATTCAACAATAATATTTTTTCACAATAAAGAGCTCACTGCTCCATCACAATCAGTACAGAAATCTTACAAAAATATTTAGGAGTAAATAATTTAGGAAAATATTATTTCAAAATCTTCAATACGTTGCTTCAATATCAAGTTTAAAAATGTCAAATACTTCATATTAATAATATTTAATTTAAAGAAAATCAACCTTCAAATAGTGCACAAAATAAAAGAAATCAAGTTTCAACTAAACAGGTAAAATAATTAGTAAGAAAATATCAAACAAATTTGAAGTATATATCTCAGATAAATGATGAAGAATATAACAAGATAAAATAATTTAATAAATGCGCAACAGTGATCTACACAATTTAAAAATATAATCTTTCATAATTTAGATCGTGTACACACTCGTCACCTCGTGCACATGACTTTCAACACATTTCAATAATCACATCAATACCAATCCTAGGGGAAATTTCCCCCACACAAGGTTAGACAAGTCAATTACCTCGACTTGCTCCAAATTAATCAAGTATTATACTTTTTTCTCGATTTTTCGACTCCGATCGACTCGTATCTAGTCATAATTAATTCGATACAGTCAATAAAAAATTATAGAAATCAATTTCATAAGAAAATATTATATCTTTTTCAATAAAATCCGAAATTTAACTCAAAATTTGCCCGTAGGGACCCACATCTCGGAATCCGGTGAAACTTATAAAATCCGACAACCCATTCAATTACGAGTTCAACCATACCAGTTTCACTCCAATCCGACTCCGGATCGACACCGAAATCTCAAAAATTCATTTCTATGAGATTTCTAAAATTTTCAAAATTTCAATCTTAAAACACTAATTAAATGGTGAAAATAATGATATATTTGTGTATATAGACAAAATCCGAGTTGGAATCACTTACCCCAAATGTCTTTCCTTGAAAATCTGTCAAAAGTCGCCTCTGTTCAAGCTCAAGTTTGTCAAAAATGGCAAATGTTGAATGCCACTGTTTTTATAACTTACAGATCTGTCCAGTTCGATCTTGGGAGCTCGATCTGTCCAGTTCGATCTTGGGTGCTCGATCCGTCTAGTTCGATTAGGGACCTCAATTTTTGTCAGGGACCTCGATTTTGTCAGGGACCTCAATTGTCAGGGACCTCGATTTTGTCAGGGACCTCGATTTTGTGAGGGAGTTCAATTTTGTGAGGGTGCTCGATTTGTCAGGGAGCTTGATTTTATCAGGGATTTCGATTTTGTCAGGGAGCTCGATTTGTCAGGGAGCTCGATTTGTCAGGGAGCTCAATTTTGTTAGGGAGCTCGATCGATTTTGTCAGGGAGCTCGATTTTGTTAGGGAGCTCAATTTTGTCAGGTATCTCGATTTTGACAGGCAGCTCGATTTTGACAGGCAGCTCGATTTTGACAGGCAGCCTAATTTTGACAGCATTTCCAGCAGAAAAATTGCTGCAGCTTTTGCAGCAGCTAAGTCCCACTTTTGATCCGTTAACCATCCGAAACTCACCCGAGGCCCTCGGGACCTCAACCCAAAACACCAACAAGTCCTAAACTATCATAAAAACTTATTTGAAACCTCAAATCACATCAAACAACGCTAAAATCACGAATCATGTTCCAATTCAAGCTTAATGAAACTTAGAATTTCCAACTTCTACATTCGATGTCGAAACCTATCAAATCAAATCCGATTGACCTCAAATTTTGCACCCAAGTCATAAATGACATAACGGAGCTGTGAAAATTTTCAGAACTGGATTCCGACCCCGATATCAAAAAGTCAACTCCCCGGTCAAACTTTCAAACTTTAAATTCCTATTTTAGCCATTTCAAGCCTAATTTCACTACGGACTTCCAAATAAAATTTCGATCACGCTCCTAAGTCCAAAATTACCATACGGAGCTGTTGGAATAATCAAAATTCTATTCTGGGGTCATTTGCACATAATTCGACATCCGATCACTATTTGAACTCAAACTTTAAATTTTTCATCAAAATTCCATATCTCGGGCTAGGGACTTCGGAATTTGGTTCCGGACATACGCCCAAGTCCCAATTCACGATACGGACCTACCGGAACTATCAAAACACTGATCCGAGTCCGTTTGCTCAAAATGTTGACCAAAGTCAACTCAGTTGTGTTTTAAACATCTAATTCACATTTTAATCCATTTTTCACCTGAAAACTTTTCGGAAAATTTTTACGGACTGCACACGTAAGTCGAGTAATGGTAAATAGTGCTTAGATCTCATAATTAATCATTAAATTTAAAGATGATATTTTGGGTCATCACATTCTCCACCTCTAAAATAAACGTTCGTCCTCGAACGGAGTTAGAAAAAGTACCTAAGTTGGTGAATAAGTGTGGATAACAGCTGCGTAAATCATTCTCGACCTCCCAACTCTCCTCCTCAACCGGATGACCCCTCCACTGAACTTTTATGGAAGCAATGTTCTTTGACCTCAGCTTTCGAACCTGCCTATCTAAAATAGCCACTGGTTCCTCAACATAAGATAGATCCTTGTCCAACTGAACCGAACTGAAGTCTAACACATGAGACGGATCGCCGTGATATTTTCGAAGCATAGAAATATGGAATACCGGATGAACCGCAGAAATACTAGGTGGTAGTGCAAGTCTGTAAGCCACCTCTCCAACTCTCTCAAGAATCCCAAAAGGCCCAATATACCTAGGGCTCAACTTGCTCTTCTTCCCGAACCTCATCACACCCTTCATAGGCGAAACCCGGAGCAATACCCGCTCACTAACCATGAATGTAACATCACCAACCTTCCGATCCGCTTAACTCTTCTGTCTAGATTGGGCTGTACGAAGTCGATCCTGAATCAACTTAACCTTTTCCAGGGCATCCTGAACCAAGTCTGTACCCAAAAGTCTAGCCTCGCCTGGTTCGAACCAACCCATTGGAGACCGGCACCGCCTACCATACAAGGCCTCATACGGAGCCATCTGAATGCTTGACTGGTAACTGTTGTTGTAAGCAAACTCCGCAAGTGGTAAGAACTGTTTCCAAGCACCCCCTAAATCTATCACACACGCACGGAGCATATCCTCTAGTATCTAAATAGTGCGTTCGGACTGCCCGTCCGTCTGAGGGTGAAATGTTGTACTCAGCTCTACCCGGGTACCCAACTCACCCTGTACTGCCCTCCAAAATTGTTAGGTAAACTGTGTACCCCGGTCAGAGATGATAGATACTGGTATACCGTGAAGTCTGACAATCTCGCGAATATATACCTGAGCCAGCTGCTCTGAAGAGTAAGTAGTAATCACAGGAATGAAATGAGCTGATTTGGTCAGCCTATCCACAATCACCCAAACTGCGTCCAACTTCCGCTGAGTCCGTGGGAGCCCAGCAACGAAATCCATAGTGATCCGCTCCCATTTCCATTCTGGAATCTCTAACTTCTGAAGTAATCCACCCGGTCGTTGATGCTCATATTTTACCTGTTGACAATTTAGACACCGAGATACATACCCCACTATGTCCTTCTTTATCCGCCTCCACCAATAGTGTTGTCTCAAGTCCTGATACATCTTCGCAGCACCTGGATGAATGGAGTACCATGAACTGTGAGCCTCCTGGAGAATCAACTCACGCAAGCCGTCCATATTAGGCACACATAGCCTGCCCTGCATCCATAGTACATCATCTTCTCCAATAGTGACTTCCTTGGCATCACCGTGCTGAACTGTATCCTTAAGGACAAGCAGATGGGGGTCATCATACTGACGTTCCCTGATACGATCATAAAGTGAAGACTGAGAAACCACGCAAGCCAAAATCTGACTCGGCTCGGAAACATCCAATCTAACAAAATGGTTGGCCAAGACCTGAACATCCATGGCTAAAGGCCTCTCTACTACCGGTAAATATGTTAAGCTGCCCAAACTCTCCACCTTACGACTCAAGGCATCGGCCACCATATTGGCCTTCCCCGGATGATAGAGAATGGTGATATCATAATCCTTAAGAAACTCCAACCATCTCCGCTGCCGCAAATTAATATACTTCTGTTTAAACAGATACTGTAGATTCCGGTGATCGGTGTAGATTTCACAATGGACACCGTACAAATAATGCCGCCAAATTTTTAAGGCATGAACAATAGCTGCTAACTCCAGGTCATGTACAAGATAATTCTTCTCATGCACCTTTAACTGTCTGGATGCGTAAGCAATCACCCTACCGTCTTGCATCAACACTGCGCCGAGACCAATACGCGACGCGTCATAATACACAGTATAAGATCCTGTACTTGTAGGTAATACCAATACTGGGGCTGTAGTCAAAGCTGTCTTGAGCTTTTGGAAGCTTTTCTCACATTCCTCGATCCACCTGAACGGAGCACCCTTCTGGGTCAATTTGGTCATAGATGCAGCAATAGAAGAGAAACCCTTTACAAATCGGCGATAATACCCAGCCAAACCAAGGAAACTCCAGATTTCCGTAACTGAGGACGGTCTGGACCAACTCTGCACTGCTTCAATCTTTTTTGGATCTACCTTGATCCCCTCACACGAAACTATATGACCCAAAAATCCCACTGAATCAAGCCAGAATTCACACTTTGAAAATTTTGCATATAACTTCCTTTCTCTCAAAATCTGAAGCACAATCCTCATGTGTTGTTCATGATCTTCCCGACTCCGAGAATACACCAGAATGTCGTCAATAAACACAATGACGAAGGAATCAAGGTATGGTTGAAATACACTATTCATTAAGTGCATAAATGCTGCTTGGGTGTTGGTCAGCCCAAAAGACATCACAAGGAACTCGTAATGACCGTACCGAGTCCTGAAAGCAGTCTTCGAAATATCTAGATCCCGAATCTTCAACTGATGATAGCCTAAACGCAAGTCAATTTTAGAGAATACCGTGGCACCCTAAAGCTGATCAAATAAGTCATCAATACGTGGCAATGGATACATGTTCTTCACTGTAACCTTGTTCAACTGGCGATAATCAATACACATCCGCATAGAACCATCATTCTTCTTTACAAATAAGATAGGAGCACCCTACGACAATACACTAGGCCGAATGAAACCCTTATCAAGCAATTCCTGTAACTGTTCTTTTTAATTCTTTCAACTCTTCTGGGGCCATACGGTATGGTGGAATAGAAATGGGCTGAGTACCCGGTAATAAATCAATACCAAAATCAATATCCCTGTCGGGTAGCATACCCGGAAGATCCGCTGGAAATACATCAGGAAAATCCATTACTACAGGAACTGACTCCACATTAGGAGTATCAATACTAACATCTCTCACATAGGCCAGATACGCATCACACCCCTTCTCAACCATTCGTTGAGCTTTAAGAAATGAAACAACCCTGCTAGGAACATGATCTGAGGTACCTCTCCACTCTAGCCGTGGTAGACCTGGCATAGCCAACGTCACCGTCTTGGCGTAACAATCAAGAATAGCGTGATAGGGCGACAACTAGTCCATGCCCAAAATAATATCAAAATCCACCATACTGAGCAATAATAAATCAACTCTGGTCTCAAAACTACTGATAATAATTAAACACGACCGATACACACGATCCACAATAATAGATTCACCCACGGGTGTAGATACATAAACAGAAGAACTCAAGGAATCACGTGATACGCCCAAGTACGGGGCAAAATAAGATGACATATAAGAATAAGTGGAGCCTCGATCAAATAAGACTGACGCATCTCTATGACAGACCGGAATAATACCTGTGATAATAGAATCGGATGCAACAACATCTGTCCTAGCAGGAAAGGCATAATATCTGGCCTGGCCTCCCCCTCAAGGGCAACCTCTACCTGCCCGAGCTCCACCTCTAGCTGGATGTGCAGGTGGAGTGGCAACTGGTGCAGAAATCATGGCATGAGAAGCCGGAGGACCCTGTGGAATAGGTGGGGCCTGAGAAATCCGTGGAGGTGCACCCCTCCTAATTATGGGGCAATCCCTCATGATATGACGATTGTCACCACACTCAAAATAAGCCCTCGGAGGACGTGGTTGTTGGGACTGGCTCGGGCTTGATCGACTAGACTGTCCGCTGAAAGCACCCCGTACAGGAGGTACAGAAGACACTGGTGGTGTATAATATAGAACCTGAGGTCTGGGAGTAGTCGGAATACCACTGGAAGCTGGAAGTGCTGAATGAATAGGATGACTCACATAACCTCTACCATGTCGGGCTGCAACTAGGGCACGAGAATTATTATATGTGCCAGAATCTCGGGGTCTCTTAGCTTCCCTCTCTTCCCTCTCCTGAGTACGCATACCTTCCAATCTTCTAGCAATTGACACCACCTGTTAGTATGTGATGTCCATCTCTAGCTCTCGGGCCATACTGTATCTGATACTAGGGTGAAGACCCTCAATAAACCTACGAACCCGCTCTCGAACAGTAGCAACTAAGGCTGGTGCATGCCTAGCCAAATCACTGAATCAGACCGCATATTCTGACACGGTCATAGAACCCTGGCGCAGCTGCTCAAACTCTGCGCGCCAAGCATCCCTAAGACTTTGAGGAACATACTCCCTCAAGAACATATCTGAAAATTGAGTCCAAGTAAGTGAAGCTGCCTTAGCTGGACTATCCAACTCATATGCCCGCCACCACTGGTAGGCTGCTCCTCTAAACTGGAATGCCGTGAAAGAAACTCCACTGGAATCCACAATACCCATAGTACGAAGGATACTGTGACATTCCTCCAGAAAACCCTAAGCATCGTCTGAAGCTAGACCGCTAAAAGTGGGAGGGTGGTACTTCTTATACCTCTCGAGCCTGAGCTGCTCTCCCTCTGAAACTGCTGTCCTAATCTCAGGCCGAACTTGGACAACTGGCTGCATTGGTATAACCTTTGGGGCATGGTCAACTTGGGTACGTGGCTTTGGAGTATGGGTGGCGGGAGTCTGCGCTCCTCCCCCAGCCTGAGATATGGCAGGAGCAAGTGGAATTAATCCTGCCTGAGCTAAAGTGCCAAACATGCTCAAAAACTGGGCAAGAGTCTCCTGAAGTGCAGGAGTAGTAACAGGCGTCTCAGGTGCATGCTCTCTAACTGGAGCTACTGGTGGCTCTGGTGCAGCAGTTCGTGCAAATGCTCTGGCTGCACCACGTGGTCTTCCTCGGCCTCTGCCCCGACCCTGACCTCTTGCGGCTCCAATAGGGGGCGCGGTTGTGCGTGCCCTCACCATCTGTGAGAGAATAGAAAGACAATTGTTAAGAACCTTGAAATCAACAAAGGCGCACGATAAGGAATCAAAGAAGTGAATAATTCCTAACAGTTCCATAGCCTCTCAAAGATAAGTACAGACGTCTCAGTACCGATCCACAAGACTCTACTAAACCTACTTGTGACTCATAACACGTATGAACCTAGTGCTCTGATACCAACTTGTCACAACCTCAAATTTCCCTCCGTAGGGTCTCTTGATGGCACCTAGTCTCTAAGACTAGGTAAGCCTATCAATATGGAATAATCATAAATATTTGAAAATAAATAATCTACAATTCAAATGATTACAACTCCCAAAACCCGGTAGAAATAAGTCACGAGCTTCTAAGAATTTATTCTCAATGTCTCTATAAGTCAAGGTCTAAATAAAATATAAGGAAGCAACATAAAATGATAGAAGGGGACTCCGGAGTCTGCGGACGCTGGCAGATATACCTCGAAGTCTCCTTGCGCAGGTAACTCACTGACGTCTAGGCTGGTAAAATGTACCTGGATCTGCACAAAAAGATATGCATAAGCGTAGTATGAGTACACCACATCGGTACCCAGTAAGTGCCAAGCCTAACCTCGGTAGAGTAGTGACGAGGTCAGGTGAGGCCCTATTGGAATATAATAATGGCATGGCAAAATGTTTATCAATGTAGTAAAATAAAATGACATTGGAAGTGAATCAAATAGTATGTCACATTTAATGACACCAAATAATTGCAAATAATATCTCGTGGAATCAAAACAGAATTTTTTTCAACTTTATGAAAATCACAACAATTAATCGAAAGCAACTATGGCCGTAAATCAATATCAACAAGGGCACTCCCGAGGTACCGCCTCGTAGTCCCAAATCATAAATAAATTCACAATATCTCATTTCCTTATACCACCGCGGGAGCCTTCACAATTTATTTAAAGAAAATATTTTTCCCGAAATAGCATCCCGCGTTTTAGCCACCCTTATCATACCGCATGACTTCTAGTAGTTACCCCTACTAGCCACGCGTATCAAGCCACCCTTATCTCACCGCATGCGTTTTAACACCCAGACCTTATACCACCGCATGCGTATCAATAGCACAATATATCACAATTTGCACCTCAAGTGCTCAAATAATTTGACTTGCCAAAATAATTCAACAATAATATTTTTTCACAATAAAGAGCTCACTGCTCCATCACAATCAGTACGGAAATCTTACAAAAATATTCAGGAGTAAATAATTTAGGAAAATATTATTTCAAAATCTTCAATACGTTGCTTCAATATCAAGTTTAAAAATATCAAATACTTCATATTAATAATATTTAATTTAAAGAAAATCAACCTTCAAATAGTGCACAGAGTAAAAGAAACCAAGTTTCAACTAAATAAGTAAAACAATTAGTAAGAAAAGATCAAACAAATTTGAAGTATATATCTCAGATAAATGATGAAGAATATAACAAGATAAAATAATTTAATAAATGCGCAACAGTGATCTACACAATTTAAAAATATAATCTTTCATAATTTAGATCGTGTACACACTCGTCACCTCGTGCACACGACTTTTAACACATTTCAATAATCACATTAATACCAATCCTAGGGGAAATTTTTCCCACATAAGGTTAGACAAGTCACTTACCTCGACTTGCTCCAATTTAATCAAGTATTATGCTTTTTCCTCTATTTTCCGACTCCGATCGACTCGTATCTAGTCATAATTAATTCGATACAGTCAACAAAAAATTATAGAAATCAATTTCATAAGAAAATATTACATCTTTTTCAATAAAATCCGAAATTTAACTCAAAATTTGCCCGTGGGGACCCACATCTCGGAATCCGGCGAAACTTATAAAATCCGATAACCCATTCAATTACGAGTCCAACCATACCAGTTTCACTCCAATCGGACTCCGGATCGACACCGAAGTCTCAAAAATTCATTTCTATGAGATTTCTAAAATTTTTCAAATTTCAATCTCAAAACACTAATTAAATGGTGAAAATAATGATATATTTGTGTATATAGACCAAATCCGAGTTGGAATCACTTACCCCAAATGTCTTTCCTTGAAAATCTGTCAAAAGTCGCCTATGTTCAAGCTCAAGTTTGTCAAAAATGGCAAATGTTGAATGCCACTGTTTTTATAACTTACAGATCTGTCTAGTTCGATCTTGGGAGCTCGATCTGTCCAGTTCGATCTTGGGAGCTCGATCCGTCCAGTTCGATCAAGGACCTTGATTTTTGTCAGGGACCTCGATTTTGTCAGGGACCTCGATTGTTAGGGAGCTCGATTTTATCAGGGAATTCGATTTTGTCAGGGAGCTCGATTTTGTGAGGGAGCTCGATTTTGTCAGGGAGCTCGATTTGTCAGGGAGCTCGATTTTATCAGGGAGCTCGATTTTGTCATGGAGCTCGATTTTGTCAGGGAGCTCGATTTGTCAGGTAGCTCGATTTTGTCAGGGAGCTCGATTAGTCAGGGAGTTCGATTTTGTCAGGGAGCTCGATTTTGTCAGGGAGCTCGATTTTGACAGGCAGCTCAATTTTGACAGGCAGCCCGATTTTGACAGCATTTCCAGCAGAAAAATTGCAGCAGCTTTTGCAGCAGATAAGTCCCACTTTTGATCCGTTAACCATCCGAAACTCATCCGAGACCCTCGGGACCTCAACCCAAAACACCAACAAGTCCTAAAACATCATACAAACTTATTTGAAACCTCAAATCACATCAAACAACGCTAAAATCACGAATCATGCTCCAATTCAAGCTTAATGAAACGTAGAATTTCCAACTTCTACATTCGATGTCGAAACCTATCAAATCAAGTCCGATTGACCTCAAATTTTGCACCCAAGTCATAAATGACATAACGGAGCTTTGAAAATTTTCAGAACTGGATTCCGACCCCGATATCAAAAAGTCAACTCCCCGGTCAAACTTTCAAACTTTAAATTCCTATTTTAGCCATTTCAAGCCTAATTTCACTACGGACTTTCAAATAAAATTCCGATCACGCTCCTAAGTCCAAAATCACCATACGGAGCTGTTGGAATCATCAAAATTCTATTCCGGGGTCATTTGCACATAATTCGACATCCGGTCACTATTTGAACTCAAACTTTAAATTTTTCATCAAAATTTCATATCTCGGGCTAGGGACCTCGGAATTTGATTCCAGGAATACGCCCAAGTCCCAATTCACGATACGGACCTACCGGAACTATCAAAATACTAATCCGAGTCCGTTTTCTCAAAATGTTGACCAAAGTCAACTCAGTTGTGTTTTAAACATCTAATTCACATTTTAATCCATTTTTCACCTGAAAACTTTCCAGAAAATTTTTACGGACTGCACACGCAAGTCGAGTAATGGTAAATAGTCCTTAGATTACATAATTAATCATTAAATTTAAAGATGACATTTTGGGTCATCACACCATGTAGGCTTTAAAGAAGTTGAATCTTGATTGGGATATAGCCGCTAACTTGCATGTTGCACATTTGAATGAATTGGATGAGTTCCGGTATCATGCATATGCAAGTTCATCCTTGTACAAAGATAAGATGAAGAACATTCATGACAAATACATCCGGAATAAGGAGTTCAAGGTAGTCGATCTGTTTTGTTGTTCAATTCACGGTTGAAGATGTTTTGCGGAAAGCTGAAATTTAAGTGGAGTAGTCCCTTTAAAATTGTGGGTGTGACACCTTTTGGTGCTTTAGATTTGAAGAACAAAAATGATGAGGTATTCCAAGTCAATGATCACCGGGTGAAGCATTATTTGGGAAAGGTTGATGATGGCCACGTGGTGGTAGTTATTCATTTCAAATGATGTTAATTTGCATCGTGTCGCGACGTTAAATCAGGCACTTCTTGGGAGGCAACCCATATTTCTTTTTCTTTTCTTTTCTTCTTTTGTAGATATGCGTTATTTTTGTGCTAACTGGATTTGAAGTGTGTTGCAGGGATGAATGTAATTTATAGGAACTGTGTCCAGAAAATTGGCGAAGTGTGGAAAGAAGTGGAGACCGCATGTACATTGTGCAGACCACACAATTGTGATTGCTAAAGCAAGAGGGAACTGCGGCCGCACAATTACAGTGCGGACCACACAAATTGAAAGGGAAAAAATACAAACTCTTTGATGTTTGGTTTGTCACATAAATGGCCAAAGTGCGGCCGCACACAAAAATCTGCGGTCCACAACAAAAATCTGTGACCGCACCACAAATTCTGCGGACCGCAGATCAGCAAGGGCTTTTAAGCCCCAAGTAACAGAGTGCGGACCTCAGAAGGAATTCTGCGGCCGCATTCAACCCTTTGTCCCTCAGGTCAAAACCATTAGTATAAATAGTAGACCTAGGGTTATTGTTCCTCTTTTTTCCCTCTCTGAACACTTCACAATGTAAAAAAATTGAAATTTCCTGTTAATTAGCTGCTCACAAGCCTAACAATTGTTGATCACTCATCTCGTGTGCAAATTCATCTCCGGTATGCATCATCATCTTAATTAACTTCTTTTAATTTTTAGATTTTGAGCAAAATTTTTGAACCATTTGTCTGTGAATCTATTTGAACAATCTTTTGGGGGTGAATATGTAGTGGGTAGACTGGTAATTGCTCTAAGGGGAATGGATAACTTGATTATCATGCTTAACTGTTAAAACCATGTCAAATTTGTGCAAAAATTGAAAACTCTAAAATATCTGATCGATTTTGTTTTGAAATATACGTCCGCACAAGGAATTGTGCGGTCCGCAGAAGTTGAGATTAGGGTCTTGGGTCAAGCATGATTTTGCGGTCCACACTAATAATTGTGAGGACCGTAGAAATCCCATCGCGGCCCCAGAAAAGTGAGTGTGGCCGCAAAACAGCCCAATCTCTGTCTTCAGAGAGTTGACATTTTGGTGAATCAGATGTGCGGTCGTGATAGAAAATATGCGGACCGCACTCCAGTTCTGTGATCACACTAATAATTTTGTGGACCGCATATTCAGTTCTGCGGACGCAAGAAGAAATTATGCGGCCCGCAATGCTCTGCCTGCGGCCGCACTTATAATTGTGCGGACCACACTCCCCTACCCTGCAAGCATATTTTACACTCTGTTTTTCACTGTCTCTATAGTGTGTTCTTATATGTTTACACTTGAATTACAACTGATACCTGTTGTTGCTTGTTACAGAAAATGGTTAGATCTCGAGGCCGAGGAGATACTTCAAAGGGGAGAGGTGAACCTTCCAGGGGCCAAGGCAAAAGTACTTTACCCCTCGCCCTCCAAAAGATAATCACAAAGAAGGCTACAGCCGGCCAAGGAAGAAATACAGAGTCCTCCGAATCTAGCTCTTATGCCCCATCTAGGGAAGCATCGGAGGGCGACTCAGTTCAAAATCAGCCAGTTGTACAATCACAGCCACCGGGGAGGTACCAACTCCGAGATAAGCCTTCCACATCACATAGAACCTCCGAGGGTTAGGAGAGTGCCAGTCAGGCTTCGGAGCCCTCCTCTACACATATCCCTGAGGCACCAACGACTATAGTTGATGATATTCCGGATGATGGCCGAGGGGGAGATACTACAGTTGTCGGCCTTGAGAGGTCGAAAAAAGAAAGAGGTCTGGGAGGACCAGTTCGCCAGTCTGGCTGCCTTCACTAGTTTCTGTGAGTGGTGGCCAGTGAGATCGATCACTCTTGAGCGACAGTTCCAACTGAAAGAACTTGTAAAATACAATCCGACAGTTTTGAGGCAGTTTTGAGAGCGGAAGGGGTGGATGTGGTTCACCTAGAGCACAGTAGATGCAAATGAGTATCTTGTCCGGGAGTTCTACACCAATGTGGCCCATATAAAGAAAGGGATAAGGTGGCCAAAGTGAGGAATCTGAAGGTGCGGTTTGACCAGCACACCTTGAACACCTACTTGAGGTTCGATGATGTTGAGCCTGCACAGTACTTGAAGAAGTTGGCAATGAGAGATGCAGCTCTCCCGTGGCTAGTTGAGATTCTTGCAGCTCCGGGGCCACCACCACCATGGATCATAGTAGGGGTTCCTATTCAGCGGAACACCCTAAACTTTGAGGCGAAGGACCTGTGCAACAGACTAGACCCGTGCCAGAATAAAACAAACCTTCCTATCCCGCGGGCAGTTCTAGTCGCCTCCATCATGGTCGGGTACCTGATCAATGTGGGTGTCGTGATGTCGGCCAACATGTCTGTGGTCGCAAGGCAAGCTGATACCTCCTACCCGTATACCAACACCATTACTGAGTACCTTACGGATGCACGGGTGGAGCCGAGAGATTTTGATATGAAGGTTCGGGCTAAGAAGCCCTTCTCGTGGTATTCTTTGATGGATGCACACAACCCTAAGAAAAAGGGTCATCCGACCACCACCATAGGCCAGTCAGATGAGCTATTTGTGGTAGCTGCAGAGAAAGCCGACATGCCATCCACTTCAACTGAGCCTTCAACTAGTGCAACAGCCATGCCCCCACCTTCAGCTTCGGTGCCTTCCACCTCGGCTTTGAAGCTGGTGTCGATGCCCACTGCTCCACTGACTGCATTGCGAGTCTCCCAGACACTGGCGAGCCTCAACAACTGGATGCAGACAACTACTGCAAATTTGTCTCACATATCCAGTACTGCTGTAGCATAGTCTTCCATTCCGGCACCCCAGATTCCCCCCATAGTTGAAGAAATTTTGAAGAAGCTCCTACAAAATCAGAACACAATCATGGCCACTCTAGTGCAGCATGGGTCAATGATCGAAGAGTTAGGTAAAGAGGTAAAGAAGATGAGAAAGTGGCAAGCCTCTAAGAAGTCAGTGGATGAGCTTCGGAGCTAGGTTACCAAGCTTGCAGCAACCTGAGACATTCCATTTGACATGTTGATTGACCAGCACCATCCAGGCCCAGATCCTACAGCACATACAACACCAGCTGGCCAGTCTGAGGAGCCAGACATTGCTGCTAACACTGTCGAGGCAGTACGTCAGATGTTCACCCACCCAGCCACTCCTGGAGTTGAGGATGATGAGATCCAACTGGATGCGGCTGAGGTCGGTGCCGCTGCTGGGGGACACAAAGATGGCCAAGAAGCCATAGGGAGTTTTCTTCACTTTTACCCCTCCTTTACTCTTATTTTGTTAAGCATTGTGGACAGTGCTTATTTTTATTCAGGGGAGGGGGTGGAGTTTATTTGATATATTTTGCTGAATCTGAGACATTTGGCCTGTAATTAACTTAATACTATTTTCTTCTTCTTTCTCATTATATATATATTCTCTCTATTCTCTCATTATGTATATTCGTTACGCTTTCATTAGTTCTTATTTTGTAGCTTCTTTTATGTTTGTTTTCTTATTAGTTAGTGTTTAACTAAGTAGCCTCTTTTTGAATTAGTAGCTTCTTTTTTATTTAATAGCTTATTTTCATATTTTAGTAGATAATAAGCCTTTGGTTTTTTTAATGCCACAGTTCTTTCCAAAAGTAGGTTTTGTGTGAACCGGTTGACTCTTACCAACGATGGATGGCATGACAACCTTCTTAAGGGATTGAGTCCGTTTTTGGTGTTTAGGTAATAATAGTAATAGTAATGAATTAAAAGACCTAATGGAGTCATGCTCGAAAAGTCAAACATGCTTCACTTGGTACAAATACACTTAACTACGTGCTTATGGTTAAAAATAAGGTTTTTGGAAAGAAGAAGCTCTAGTTAGTGACCTTGTGACTCTTGTGTTGACTTAGGTAATCATCGAGTGGTTTAGTCGAACCATAGTGATTTTCAATCTTGAATATGGTCGTTGTGGGCCCTCAACTCTATCCTCTTTAACAATCCAACTGTGTGAAAGGGGAGATGTTTTTGTGGCAAGTCTGTCACGACCCAAAATCACGTGACCGGCACCCGGCACACTACCCGAATCGAGCGAACCAAACCGTGTGATGCACCCAGATAATATGTATGAAAACCAATTTAACTGTGAAAGCTCCTTGAAAATCATATACATTTTCAAGTTAAATGATAAAATATTTTCCAATTCAAAATCACACATGACATCTTTCATGATAATAACAATGAGACTAAGTAAAATAAATATACTTTCATGTATGACGTGTACAACCCCGTTATTACAATCTTTCACAACTATCTATGGAGCCTCTATACCAAGAATAGAACCAACGGTTGAAGTAATTCCAACAAAATAAAATAAGAATGAACATGATAGCTACCACGAGATAAAAGTGTTACTTCATAATATATCGGAAAGAGAGTCATCCTAGCATGACCGCATGCCACGTATCATACATCATCCTGAAATATGTAAAGTAAGCAGGGCCCTGGAGGGGACCCCTAAGGGCCGAGTACACCACAACGATACTCAATAAGTGTCATAGACTCTCTCTAACTTAAGTTCTTGGGACAAACTTTATAAAAATAATGCACCAATATTTAATATAAAACGATAAGAAATTTTATCAATTCATGACCCTTGTTATTTTAAATAACAACCAAGTGAAATATTACCCACAATATAAACTTTTAAAACATTTACATCAATCCAAGATTTTGGATAAAATTCATGCAAAATCATTCCATTTGCTTTAAGTCATCGAAATCACTTTCGGCTCCTTAGGCCTAAACATAAGAAAATTATCATTACCTTTCACTAGGAGTACTATACCATCACCGACATAAGACGGTCAACTAGGTTATGTACCTAGCGGCAAGTATCATAGACCCTACTTGCTCAGGTCGTCTCATCATAGTGTCGTACGAATCGACTAAGTGATGCTAATAATAGAATAAAATAGTACCCTCTCGAGGGAGAGCACTCTGCCATAGTCTATACCACAAAGTGGCCATCTACGCCTACACTGGCATGTGTAGTTTCATGACAACGAACATGATATATCCGAAGCCAATCTCGGTAAACACAAGTAACTCCCAAAATATTTGATACTTCAAAAATAGATTCATAGCATAGTAGCCTCAAAGGATCTATTTTTATCAAATCATAGCATTTACATAAAATCTAAGTCATTTGAACAAAATATAAATAAATAAACTTATACATGCTAAAGCCTTAGGCAATTTAACATCAATCTTTAAAAGATACCACAAGTGTTATTCTGCTCATCAATTTCTAAAAGAAATACTTTTCATGAAAACTTATCTTTAGCACTCAAATTTGTATACTCTTGTCAATACGTAAGTTTTGATAAAAACTTATAACATTTACCTTGAGTGTCATTTTGCCAACAAGATTTAAAATAAAATTTTATAATACAGCATGACACTACATATGCAACATAATATTTTAATACATGGAGACATTCGTACTTGTTTGTCCCCACAAGTACGAAAGCACATTTGCAAATAACTTAAGTATTAACTCGAAACATACTTTTAGAGAAATCCCCTCAAGAAGAGTGAGTTTTAATCAACTTACCTCGCTTTCGCTTTATTAACATTCACAAGCTTTCAATCCTCCTCTACCATTCCAATGTTGATTAAAATGCTCAACATTGCCAACAAGTCGATATCTACAATTAGGTATTCTAATTAAATCAAAATATAACATAAGATATTGATCAACATCTATATATGGCTTATAAGTTGGCTACAAGCCTCCAACAACTCAAATCGCCAAATAGTCCATTCAACTTTATTCTAATGTTTTAATATCCATTCGAAGTCATTAATAATACTACATCAATTGTCCATTGCTACCAAGTTACTATTCATCGTATTCCATAATCAACACTTGCAAAATATACAATTCGGGTGATTACCTAGTTGATCACTTCCATCTTTTGCTAATAAATAATTCCATAGGTTCATTGTATTCATAAATTTTATCGCCAAGATTACCATTCATCTTCTCTCTTATTTTCTCAAAAGTACTATTCATACCATGAACTAGAGTTTTATAATCAAATCTTTCAATTATTAAAACTTGTAACAAATGCTTCAAATACTTCTAACTACTCATAATAAACGAGTTTGAAGCATTGAAATTACCTCTAGTAGCTCAATCTTGAAAAATCACAACTTTGGTGATTTTAGTGTTCTTGAGGATTTGATGATGAAATCTAGCATTTGGATGCAAGAATGATGTTAGAACTCATGTATATTGAGTTAGAATCAACGCACAACAACATTAACAACTTACCTTGGTTGATTGGACTTGATTTGAGCTTAAAATCACCCCTTCACCTCAAGAACTCTAACCCCCAATACTCAAAATACTCTCTCCCCCGACTTGGTATTTATAGGCCCAGTTTTATAGGTTTCGGACGCGGCCTTAGATGCTATGGCAGCACTTCACTGCCAGCCATTCTTTCGGACGCGGCCTCGGATGCTTCGCATCCACAGACTCCTCTGCCAGCCTTTGGTAATTTGGTCATAACGTCTTGTAGGAATGTGCAAATGACAAACGGTTTGAAGCATTAGAAACTAGACTCGAAGATCTTTCATTTAATAGATTTTACATCACATAACTCCTTATATATATTTAGATATTCTCATCCAAAATTTGGCCTTGTGCGTACTCATTTGGAACTTTAGTCTATCATGTAATTTCCAACTTGGCTTAGACTTAGGGATCTCCTTAGACCCCACATTACTTATAATATACCTCGTACATTTATTATCATATCCAAATTAATATCCATCATATTAATAGTCTACGTCTGCACACAAAATAATATAATTAGCACACATCAACTTTCTTAAATGCGCTTAAGTATTTCTAAATTTTTCAGGGTGCTACAAAGTCCAAGTAGCCGTGCGAATGGTCTAGAACTTGCCCTGAATGTGTTTCAATGCAAAATCTTAAGTTTTGCTTGTCTTGAAAAGCGATTGTAGGTTTTCCTTGACCCACTTGAAGTTTTCCATTGCCTACCAATGCTGTTATCCCTAGTCAACCCATTTGAGCCTCGAACCTTTTTCATTTGTTAACCATATTACAAGCTTTTACCCATTTTGTCGTGGCCCTCTCTTGGCACCCGAGCTTTCCTTAACACTCTTATGAAATAAGTGGCTAAAAATATAAGTTTTGGGGAGAGACGAGGAACTTGAAAGAGGTATCAAGATACAAAAGGAGAAAAGAAATGAAGAGAAGGAAAGGCAAGAAAAGGAAAGAACGAAAAAAAGAAAAATGCAAAAAGAAAGTGAATAAGTGGAAGAATTGATGAGATTCAAAGAAAAGTAATGATACAAAGCGTGGAGAAATCAAAGAGGGAGAAAATGAATGTCTGATCAAGAAAGAGTGATGCTAATCCTCTCTAGTGCCCCTCCCCTCCCCTCCCCCCCCCCCCCCAAGGAAAAGAAAATGCCTCAAAGAATTGGCAAAGTATGAGCCGAGAATAGAAAATGGAGTGCTTAAGGAAAGATGAACCCACTCTATCAAAGCATATCCAACCTTAGTCCCAAAGCATTCATTACATTCCGAAAAAGCCCTGTGTGATTTCAAGCCGAGTGAGCTTACATTAGTGGCGATCTACATGAGGGGAAAGCCTATGGTACTTAAAGTCGTACTTGCGACATTCTTTTGAGAAAGATGAGTGAGCCTTTCGAAACTCTTTGGATTGAGTGCTAAAATTCTTAAGCGAGATAGGCAAACGGAGAGTAGATGAGGAGGAGTTTGGGATCCACAATGACCTACATGAAAGAGCGAGCTTCCTCAATAAGTAAAGTCAACTCTTGATGCTCAAGTGTCACATTAGAACTATTTGTGCATAAAAGTTTAACTTGTTGCCTTGTTGATAATTCATAAGTGGTGTGGGTAATTGTTGGTCCCAATTGATGTGTGAATGACTCACTTTTGATTAACTGGAATAGTCCTTAACTTGTGGAGGTGGGAACTAATTTATTTGCTTGAGGACAAGTAAAAACTTAAGTTTGGGGGAGTTGATAAGTGGGAATTTTGACAATTTATTAGCGCTTTTTAGCTTTTATTTTAGTCCAAAAGCATTTAATTGTGTTCCCGAAAACTAATGAAATGTGCTTAATTGCAGGAATATTAGAAGATGAATTCCCGAGATGAAATCCAACTCAAAAAGGAGTAATCTGAACTCAAGGACATAAAAGGCACAAAAGCTCAGAAGTGCAGATCGCAGAATATCATCTGCGGCCGCAGATGATGAAGGAAAAGCCAGCAGAGTTTGGTGCAAAGTGTGGTCCGCACACGAACTGTGCGGCCGCAAAAGCTGGGCCAGGAGAAAAGTTTAGAGAGTATGCACTCCAAGTCCATCAAAAGTGTGGTCCGCACAGGAATTGTGCGGCCGTAGAAGAAGCGCCTTGCGGCCGCAGAAGTAAAAGCGCGGACCGCAGAAGATCAAGTGCGACCGCACATGTAAAAGTGCGGACCGCAGAAAGAGTGCATTGCGGCCGCGGATTAGAATTATGCGGCCGCAGACTTCCAGTGCTGACAAGTTGAAGAAAAGTGCGGACCGCACATAAATTGTGCGGTCGCAGAACTTCCCAAAGGGCATTTTTGTCCCAAATTTCCTGCCATGTATAAATAGACGAGTTTCATAATTTTAGGTTAACTTTTGATATCATCAACTACAGTAGCCGTTTCTCTTTACTTTGTTTTAGTAATTTTTCATATTTTGGGATATTTTAATATAGATTTTATCATTTTAATTTTGCAATATGAGTTTAATTAGCATTTCTTCTTCTATTTCTTCAATCTCAAGCATGAGTAGCTAGATTTTCACTAGGATTGTGACCTAACCCTAGTGTGTAAACCTTATGGGTGTTTAATTTGATGCTTGTTTATGGTTGGGTGTTTATTATTTAGCTTTGTTCATGCTTTAATTTGTGGAATTAATTGTTGCAAATATTAGTTCATGCCTATTTGACTTGGTCTCTACTTGAGAAAGATAGACTTAGTCTAGGAAAACATGGCTAACAAGAAATTGGGTCAATCGAGAGATTGATTATCCCAATTAAATGGTTCAACCTAGAGATAGTAATAACCCAACTTGAGCCTTTATCAACCGTTTTGTGCAATACCCGTTTGGACCTGAGAAAACCAAACTGGGCAAAATCATTCTCTGACCGAGAGGTATTGAGTGGGTAATTGAGTGTTGATAGTTATAATATACCCCGATCAATAAAACAAATATTAAGGTTTATATCAGATTAGGCAAACACCTAGACGATGGTCATAACCCTAGGCTTTTTACAAAACTTGAAAAACAACAAAAATAATTCTCTTAATTTTATTTCTCAACTTTTCAATCTTAGATTTAAATTAGACATAGAAACAACCCAAGTTTGTGGAAGTGTAAATTGAGATAGTCAAACTCACATACTACAATATATACTCCTAACTTCCATATATAGTTCCCCGTGAAAATCTATCCCGGCCCTTGTTGGGTATTATCATTGCAAACGACAGTTTCATAACCTTGAATTGAGGTGTGAAATTAGACGAGATCACGTATCTAAGTGAGAAATATTGAGGTTTTTATTTTTAAGATGAAATAGTCTTAAAATGAGGGTGAATGGGAAATGGAGGGAAAATGAAATTTTTGATTAAAATTTTAAGTTTTTCCCTCTTGACAATGAGACATTGTCCCATATTGGAAGAGGAAAAGATTTTTGGTGGGTATATATATAATTGCTCTTCTTGTAGCTCTTAAAGAGTTAGAAGAAAGCAAGCCTCGCGTCGTCGTCGTCATCGTCGTCGCTCGCTCGGCTCGACTTCGGCTACGGCTACGGCTTCGGATTCGGATTCAGATTCGGATTTGGTCAAATGATCGATTGATTGATTAATTTTTTGAACCAAATTTATTTGTTAATAGTAAATATTAACGTAAGATTATCCGCATTTGTAATGGATATTTTTCAATCCGTGTATTGACCACAAGGCAGCCGCCTAATGCTCTTCCCACCATGAATGTGCTTGCTCCACAAACAAGCTAATGCTTGCTCCACCATGGAGGGTGGACGATTGTTCTTCTTCAACACTGGCTGCTATATATATGTGCAGCAGCTGTTGAAGAAAGACACACACAATACACAAGACTGAAATCGCTCAACAGATTTGGCTATACATTGCACTCCTTCCTCTCAGCATTTCCATACGATTTTCTGAGTTTCTACTCCTTCGTTCTGCATTGTTTTAACTTCAAACAAAGCAACTGTAAGTGTGATTTGCTACCGAACTTTGTGTTCGCTGAAACACTGGGGTTTGAAGTACCACTACACCAGTGTGTTATTCGTTCTATCCTGGGAGGAAATAATCCATAACCTTGGGTACTAGGAGGGGATTAAATTCCTTAAGGAAACACTGTGAATTCAGTGGGCTCGAATTAATTACTGTTTCATTACGATAACTTTTATTTTGCAGAATTATTATTTACAAATACAGCAATTTTGGCGGGAATAACAATCTTAAGGAATTTAATATTTATTTATGTATTTGTATTATTCTTATTATTCTGCAAACTAAAACCTTTGTGGTTTTGTGTACTCCCATTTTGGAGAGTAAAGCCTTCGTGGCGTTTTGTTGGAGATTAAAATCTACGTGATTTTTACTCCAGTTTGAAAACGTGTATTAAATGTTTGTTTGTGTCATTTTTTTTAACAGAAAAAATAACGACTGAAAGCGAAAACCAAGCTGTTCCGATGGTAACTGCCAACGCATCGACAAGCCGAACACCGGCGTTGGCACCGGCAGAAAAACCCAAAAAATTTTCCGGGATTGATTTCAAGCGCTGGCAGCAGAAGATGTTCTTCTACTTAACTACGTTATGTCTACAGAAGTTCATCAAGGAAGATGTTCCTGATCTGCCAGATAAAACTCCAGAGAATGAACGCTTTCTCGTGATTGAAGCGTGGAAGTATTCTGAATTTTTATGCAAGAATTATATTCTTAGCGGACTGGATGATAATCTGTATAATGTATACAGTAGCGTGGAGACGTCAAAAGAATTGTGGAATGCGCTTGAAAAGAAATATAAAACTGAAGATGCCGGGATGAAGAAATTTGTTGCCGCAAAATTTTTGGACTACAAAATGGTAGATAGCAAGTCTGTTATTACCCAAGTCCAGAAATTGCAAGTGATTATTCATGATCTACTTGCTGAAGGTCTTGTCATCAACGAAGCATTCCAAATAGCAGCAATGATTGAGAAGTTGCCTCCGTTGTGGAAGGACATCAAAAATTATTTGAAACACAAACGAAAGGAAATGTCCCTTGAAGATCTCATTGTTCGGTTGAGAATCGAAGAGGACAATAAAGCTGCTGAAAGGAGAGGCCGTGAAAATTCAACAATAATGGGAGCAAATATTGTTGAAGATAACAAAAGAGGAAGAAGGCTTCTGGTCTGAAATACAACCCAAGCAAGAAGCGGTTCAGAGGAAACTGCTACAACTGTGGAAAAACCGGACACAAATCTACGGAGTGTCGTGCTCCGAAGAAAGACAAGAAAAGGGGTCAAGAAAACATGGTAGTAAAGCATGATGATGTTGATAACTTGTGTGCCATGCTTTCTGAATGTAACTTTGTGGGAAATCCTAAACTGTGGTGGTTTGATTCAGGAGCCACTCGCCATGTTTGTGCAGTTAGAGAAGCTTTTGCTACTTATGCTCCTGCTGGACCCGGAGAGACAGTTTATATGGGAAATGCTTCAACAGCAAAAGTTGAAGGATATGGGAAGATATTTCTGAAAATGACTTCTGGCAAGGTCATGACTTTGAACAATGTCCTTCATGTTCCCGAAATGAGAAAGAATTTAGTCTCTACTGGACTTCTTGTTAAGCACGGTTTTAAGTGCATTTTTGTGTCCAACAAGGTTGTCATAAGTAAGAATGAAATATTTGTAGGAAAAGGTTACCTCACCGAGGGCCTTTTCAATCTAAATGTAATGGTTGTGGAAAATAATAATAATATTTCAGCTTCTTCTTACTTACTTGAGTCAAATGATTTATGGCATGTACGTTTGGGTCATGTCAATTATAAAACCTTGCGAAAAATGATTAACTTGGAAGTACTGCCCAAGTTTGAATGCGAAAAATCAAAATGTCAAACATGTGTGGAATCTAAGTATGTTAAACATCCTTATAAGTCAGTTGAAAGGAATTCAAATCCTTTAGACTTAATTCACACAGATATTTGTGACATGAAGTCAATACCATCTCGCGGTGGAAAGAAGTATTTCATAACTTTTATAGACGATGGTACTCGATATTGCTATGTTTACTTACTGAATAGTAAAGATGAAGCAATAGACGCATTCAGGCAATACAAAAATGAAGTTAAAACGCAACTTAACAAGAAAGTAAAAATGATAAGAAGTGATAGGGGTGGTGAATATGAATCTCCTTTTGAAAAAATATGTTTAGAATATGGAATTATTCATCAAACAATAGCCCCTTACACGCCCCAATCTAATGGGATTGCAGAAAGAAAGAATCGCACATTAAAGGAGATGATGAATGCGTTGTTGATAAGTTCTGGTTTGCCACAGAACTTGTAGGGGGAAGCCATTCTTACGGCTAATCGAATATTAAATCGAGTGCCCCATAGCAAAACACAATCTATTCCATATGAAAAATGGAAAGGAAGGAAGCCCAACTTGAATTATTTTAAAGTGTGGGGGTGTTTGGCAAAAGTGCAAGTTCCTAAACCCAAAAGGGTAAAGATAGGACCGAAAACCGTTGATTGTGTTTTCATAGGATATGCAACAAATAGTAAAGCATATCGATTTCTGGTTCATATATCAGAAAATCCCGACATTCATAATAATACGGTTATAGAATCAGATAATGCTGAGTTTTTTGAAAATATATATCCGTATAAAAAGGAATGTGAGTCATTTGGTGAAGGATCTAAACGACCTCGGGAAGAAACAAAAGAAAGTATATGTAATCAGGAGGATCCAAGACGTAGTAAACGTCAAAGAACGTTTACTTCATTTGGACCAGATTTTGTGACTTTCTTATTGGAGAATGAGCCTCAAACATTTAAAGAAACTATGACTTCTTCGGAATCATTGTTTTGGAAAGAGGCAGTCAATAGTGAAATAGAATCCATATTGAACAACCATACATGAAAATTGATTGATCTTCCTCCTGGAAATAAACCTTTAGGTTCTAAATGGATTTTTAAGAGAAAAATCAAAGATGATGGCACTATTGATAAATTCAAGGCAAGACTCGTAGTCAAAGGGTATAAACAACGAGAAGGTCTAGACTACTTTGATACATACTCTCCAGTTACAAGAATTACGTCCATATGGATGTTAGTAGCATTAGCTGCAGTGTATGGTCTTGAAATTCATCAAATGGATGTTAAGACGGCCTTTTTAAATGGAGAGTTGGAGGAAGAAATTTACATGGAATAACCTGAAGGGTTTGTGGTTCCAGGTAAAGAAAAGAAGGTATGTAGACTTGTTAAGTCTCTTTACGGACTAAAACAAGCACCCAAACAATGGCATGCGAAATTTGACCAAACAATATTGTCAAATGGTTTTAAGATAAATGAATGTGATAAATATGTGTACATTAAAAATGTTCCAAATCACATAGTCATTGTTTGCCTATATGTGGATGGTATGCTGATAATGAGTAATGACATTGCCAACATAAATGCTACTAAGCGTATGCTCAATAGCAAGTTTGATATGAAAGACTTGGGAGTTGCTGATTTAATTCTGGGAATTAAGATCCATAAGACTCCTCAAGGTCTGGCATTGTCACAATCTCATTATATTAAGACAATACTTGAAAAATTCAAGCACTTGGGCTTTAAAGTTGCAAAGACTCCAATTGACGTGAATCTTGCATTAGCAAAGAATAAAGGCCAAAGCATATCACAATTGGATTATGCTCGTGTGTTGGGATGCTTAATGTATATCATGAATTGTACACGACCAGATATAGCTTGTGGTATAAGTAAACTGAGTCGATATACGAGCAATCCAGGCCAATCTCATTGGATGGCAATGAAACGAGTTTTGGGATATTTAGAACATACCCAGAACTTTGACTTGCACTACAGTAAATTCTCTGCGGTGATTGAGGGATACTGTGATGCAAATTGGATCACCGGTTCAACTGATTCTAAGTCCACGAGTGGATATGTATTCACTATTGGTGGAGGAGCGGTATCTTGGAAGTCGTCCAAACAAACATGTATTGCCCGCTCTACAATAGAGGCTGAATTCATAGCCTTAGATAAAGCCGGTGAAGAAGCTGAATGGCTCCGGAATTTCTTGAAAGACATTCCATTTTGGCCCAAACCGTTGGCACCAATATGCATACATTGTGATAGTCAAGCGGCAATTGAAAGGGCTGGGAGCGTTATGTATAACGGCAAATCTCGTCATATACGACGAAGACATAAAACCGTTAGGCAATTACTCTCTAGAGGAATTATCACGATTGACTATGTAAAGTCAAGTGATAATGTGTCGGATCCACTTACAAAAGGCCTAACTAGAGAGGTAGTTGAGAAATCATCAAGGGGAATGGGGCTATGGCCGAGAACAAGTCATTGTGGCGGTAACTCTACCTAGAAGACTGGAGATCCCAAGATCTAGGTTCAAAGAGATCAAACAAAGTCATTAATGACGGTTCAACATTGCCAAATAAAATTTTAGTCCGTTCTCGTGACGAGACAATATTCAGTACCAAGGATAAAGTATTAAGGCTTTTTAATGATTTCTAAATTTGATACGGGGTATATCAAATAGTGTATCTGCAGGATGACACGTTTAGAAATCACCTATGTAAGTGTGAAGTGTTAGCCGCTTCAAGGAGAACTTTGTAAGGCCAGTTCTCTACGCACTTATGAAACCAGGCGGTGTTCATGGCTGAAACGAACACAACAATGAGAACCAAAGACGGTTAAGGGTTGATTGTGTGACTTATGGTTGTCTAGGTATACACCAAAGATCGACGGTTCAAAGATATCAAATCTACCGATTGACCGAGTATATCCGACATAAGTTCACTACGGAAAGTTCAAAGGGAAACCTACTTATCCAGATGCGATTAATCCTTGCTTGTAAATCACACAGTTTTTTCATGCATACTTCCATGATATAGCCATTCCCCATTCATGTGGGGGATTGTTGAGGTTTTATTTTTAAGATGAAATAGTCTTAAAATGAGGGTGAATGGGAAATGGAGGGAAAATGAAATTTTTGAGTAAAATTTTAAGTTTTCCCCTCTTGACAATGAGACATTATCCCATATTGGAAGAGGAAAAGATTTTTGGTGGGTATATATATAATTGCTCTTCTTGTAGCTCTTAAAGAGTTAAGAAGAAAGCAAGCCTCGCGCCGTCGTCGTCGCTCGCTCGCTCGGCTCGGCTTCGGCTACGGCTACGGCTTCGGCTTCGGCTTCGGATTCGGATTTGGTCAAATAATTGATTGATTAATTTTTTGAACCAAATTTATTTGTTAATAGTAAATATTAACGTAAGATTATCCGCATTTGTAACGGATATTTTCCAATCCGTATATTGACCACAAGGCAGCCGCCTAATGCTCTTCCCACCATGAATGTGCTTGCTCCACAAACAAGCTAATGCTTGCTCCACCATGGAGGGTGGACGATTGTTCTACTTCAACACTGGCTACTATATATATGTGCAGCAGCTATTGAAGAAAGACACACACAATATACAAGACTGAAATCGCTCAACAGATTTGGCTATATATTGCACTCCTTCCTCTCAGCATTTCCATACGATTTTCTGAGTTTTTACTCCTTCGTTGTGCATTGTTTTAACTTCAAACAAAGCAACTGTAAGTGTGATTTGCTACCGAACTTTGTGTTCGTTAAAACACTGGGGTTTGAAGTATCATTACACCAGTGTGTTATTCGTTCTATCCTGGGAGGAAATAATCCATAACCTTGGGTACTAGGAGGGGATTAAATTCCTTAAGGAAACACTGTGAATTCAGTGGGCTCGAATTAATTACTGTTTCATTACGATAACTTTTATTTTGCAGAATTATTATTTACAAATACAACAATTTTGGCGGGAATAACAAGAAATATCAACAAGAATTTGTAAGCACTATCAACTATGTATCCAAGCAATTACCATATGTTCTAACAATCTAAACGTAAAGATAACAATTCTCCAGGTGTGAAATTATGAGTGATATATAGAATTATTTCATCATTATCTGCAATTCCATCCGTCCACATATTAATTGAGATTCGTTTATTTGTTTTAGATCAGATCGATAATAGAAAAATAACTCTCGTTTGGTTCTGAAAAATACTTCATGACCATACATTCCTTTTCACATCAGTACTTATCAGGTTCTGACTAATGGTAGATGGTTCTAGTAGCAAGCCATACATCATCACTATTATTTTTGGCGGAATATATACATTTGACAATCCCTTAAATTTGCTAATATATTAAATTTTGACTCTCGAACTAAAGATTGTTATATTTGAACACTTGAACACAAGATAAAGTATTTATATTAGACACTTTCCGCTCAAACTTTGGAAATACTTCTATGCGTAAACCATTAACAAGATAGCTCAGTTAAAAAAGAACCCAATTAACTAAAAACAAACTCTCCCTCCATTAAACAAAAGACTCGCTTTGTTAAAAGAAAAAAACCAAGAGGCATTCTTTTCTTAAAATCTCCCCAGTAAGGTGTCTAATAACTCAATAGTACGTGTTGGATACATCAGATGAAAAAGAAATCCGTACATGATGTGGCTTCGTTCATCTTTGTTCTTATTTTGTTTGTACTATAGATATCAAATGTTGTCTATAGAGAGAGACAATAAGATAACAGCTTTATTAGCTTTTGTTTTTTAAGACAAGAATATTGTTGATGGTATAAAAACGCTAAGGAAGAAAATATAACTAAAAACACCCTAGCTATTTATCGAATGAATTTGAAAGCACAATTGCGCGTTTGACATTTTAGTTCTTCTCACTCACTAATGAAACTCAATTTAAATGAAACTCTTTAAATCTTGAAATATCATGCACAAAACATTTGACATTGTTCTATTTATTATATTCCATATGACTCTTACAACACTAGTACTGGTACTATTTAAGGTTCAAAACAGTTTTTCTTTGAATATGATTGACTTTTCATACATATTCTGATTTTTTTTTTTAAGAATTGCATCTTATAATTCTTCTTATATAGCTTCTAAGTATTTATTAAAAATTAAATAATCAATATTCAAATTAAGATAAAAATAAGTAAAGTAATTTAACACTAGCACGTACTACAACCCGACATTCTTTAAAAGAAAAAGGAAGTTATTTCTTAAGCACGTTGACCTAAACAAACTAGGAACTATGAGTTGAAGATAAAAGTTTACATGTATCAATTACTCATAGTAAAGTACATTAATTTGCTATATATATCAATTATCAAGGATAGATTTTTACACGAGCACGCTAACTCAAATCTACTTGTTCGAGAAGGAGAAGGGATAATAACTACTTCCCTCCGTCTCATATTATCGGTCGTTGTTACTAAAAAATAGTTATCTCAAATTATTTGTCATTTTAGAAGTTCAAGACAAAATTAAATATTTTTTCCTTTTTTACCCTTAGTAATAATTATCCGTGAAAACTACAAACAACTCTATTATGAACAACTTTGTTCAAATACTAACGAAGAAGTTTCAAATATTAAGACATGAATAAGGGTAATGTAGTCAAAATCTCATCCTAATTATTTGTTCTTAAGGGATATGTACAAGAGAATCATGACACATAATATGAGACAGAGAAAGTACTACTACTAGGTATATGGCTGGGGCCTCGTAGTCCGGAGCCAATAGCCGAATATGCTAATTCCTCTGTCTCATATTATGTGTCGTTTTTCTCTTTTACACGTCATTTAAGAAAATATTAATTAGAAAAGAAATTGGACTATTCTACCCTTATTAATATCTTAAGATATAATCTCTCTTCATTGAATATTTATTTTATTTATGTGTTATCTCCATATTCAAGAACAATTATTACTAAGGGTAAAAAGAAAAAAAAACAATCAATTTTGTCTTGAACTTCTAAAATGACAAATAATTTAAGACAACTATTTTTAATAACTACGATCGTTAATACGAGACCGAAGGAGTATTTTTTTTTTCAAATATACTATAGGAAAGATCCCGCGGAGAAATAACTCCACACATCACATGATTATAAAACAAGCTTATGACCTCTCATTTTTATTACTCTGGTCAATACTTTCCTTCAGTTGCCTTTTTGCATTCACTAGAACTAGAATTCAACTGTTTCTTCACGTTTCCCTATCCCTTTTAGGTTACTAGATCTTTAATCTTAATAATTGGCCTATTGATTAATGGAGGGGACATCTCTATGTTCTCTCATTCAATCTTTAAAATGCTACACTACACATTTTAGTTACCGTTGGATTCTTCATATGTTTGGAGAAAAGCAAAACTTTTTTTCCTTGGAGTTGGGATAATTGAGATCTCGAGATCTTCTTTCTGCTGACATTTGCAATATTTTTATTCCCTTTGATTAAAATACTACGAAAACTTTCCAAATTTACGAATCTAGCATAGTCCATGGATGAGAGAAGCAACCAACTTCCTTGTTCTTTTTGCTTCTTCGTCTTTTTCCTTTTCTCCTTAAAATGGATTAAAGTAGACACTTGTTAGGAAACTTCCGTTTTACTATATTTTAAGCTTCAATATATTATCTTTGTAAATGTGAATAGTTTATATTTGTTTAATTAGATGTGAATGGTATCTTATGTGCTTGGAGACAAATCCATGACCTAAAATACTTTATGAATTCCCTTTATCACTACAAAAAATTAAAAAGAATTGTTTCATGGTAGGGCTCTTATTAAAAAAAATATTTATGCAAATAATAGTACTTTTTCTTTATTCCAAAAAAGCATATTCAATTTACAGTTATAGCATTTTTAAAGATTCCTTACCTTATTAAATGACCATTTATTTCTTAAACATAAACATTTAAACACTAACCCACAATTTAAGGGATTAGTTTTGAGCCATACAAATCTATCCACAATTCTCTCTCATCATTTATCTAAACTTACGGTTTGTCTATGAAATTTTTCTTCAAATAAATAGTTACTTTTAAAATCACATTTTCCATTATTATCTCAAATAAAAATACGGCAAAGGGCCAAATATATCCTTCTACTTTCGAAAATGGTCTAAGAATATCTCTCGTTATACTATTGAGTTATCTATACCCCTTCAGTCATACTTTGGGTTCAAATATACCCCTTATTTAAACGGAAGGACACGTGTCATCATCCTGTTGGTCAATTCTAAATATCTCATAATTAATTAAAAAGACTCATTATCCATACCAGAAAAATAATTTTTTTTTTTGTAAAAACTGGAAAAAACTAAAACAACATTATTACTAAAAATTGAAAAAAATGAAAAATATTTTTTTTTCTAGTTTTTACAAAAAACTGCTTTAAAAAAACTGAAAAATATTTTCTAAAACAATAGTTTTGTAAAAACTGAAAAAAAAAACTGAAAAGCAATTTTCTAAAGCAATTAAAAACTGAAATATTTTTAACTAAAAACTGAAAAAAAAATATTTGTTTTTTCAGTTTTTACAAAAACACTGCTTTAGAAATTTGCTTTTTAGTTTTTTTTAGTTTTTATAAAAATATTGTTTTAGAAAAAAAATTTCGGTTTTTTTAAAGCAGTTTTTTTTTGTAAAAACTGGAAAAACAATATTTTCGTTTTTTCAGTTTTTAGTAAAAAAAAAAAAATCAGTTTTTACAAAAAAAATTGCTTCAGAAAATTGATTTTCAGCTTTTTTGTTTTTGAGTTTTTTTAAAAATATTGTTTACAAAATATTTTTCAGTTTTTTCTAAAGCAGTTTTTTTGTAAAAACTGGAAAAAAAAAAATATTTTCGTTTTTTCAGTTTTTAGTAAAAATAATTTTAGTTTTTTTCAGTTTTTACAAAAAATATTACTTTAAAATATTATTTTTCGGGTATGATTAATGAATTTTTTTAATTAATTAGAAGATATTTAGAATTGACCAACAGGACGATGACACGTGTCCCTCCATTTAAATGAAGGGTATATTTGAACCCAAAGTATGACGGCAGGGGTATAGATAACCCAATAGTATAACGAGGGGTATTCTTAGACCATTTTCGAAAATAGAGGGGTATATTTGGCCATTTACCGATAAAAATAATACATGCATATCTTTGCATATCTTTTTATGTATAGTAGTATATATTTGATGTATAACTATTAAAAAATATATAATTATGTACATATTCAGTGTATATATTATATATTTAATGCATAATTTATCTATATTTAACAAAATCTGAATATATTTTATGTATATTTGACATATAGAATATATATTTTTATATATATGAGGTATCTATTATTTATTATTCAATATACATTATATGTCTAAGTATGGCAAGTAGGCCGGTACGGGCCCGCGGGCTAAGTGTGCTAAACAGACTAAATGAGCTAGGACCATTAGGCCCGCTAGAGGTGGGCTCGTGCCGGTCTCGTGGGCTGGTTCTTAGCTAGGAACCGTTGGGACCGGGCCTGTTTGGCCCGCCAAGAGACCGGGACCAGACGGTCCCTTGGCGGGCCAAACGGGCCCAACAAAATTTTATTTATTTATAAAAGAGCCGTTTGGATTTTGAAAAAAAGAGATGTTGGGGGTTAAAAAATAGTCGTTGGCTATTTAAAAAATATTCATTTAACCCTCCCAACTTAGTTTTAACCCTAAACTTTTTATTATTATATTTTTCCCTATTTTTTACTATAAATACCCCCTCATTCATTCATTTTCTTACAAATTCAATATCAATCTATCAAAATCTCTCTCTAATGTTCTTCTATACTTGCTATAATTATTTACTTTATCAAAAAAAATAGTAAAAAATTTGTGAGGTTGCTACTAATACTTACTTTATTCCAAAAAATAGTCAAAAAATATTGAGGTTGTTACAATTTATGACAAAATTGTGAAGTTGGTGAATTGAAGTCTTCAACGATAATCAATTTTCAACAAGTTATTCGTCAATTTGGTAAACTCGTTCCGACTCTTAAGTCTTAATATTATAATTTTGTTTGTTTTATTTATTTGCTATTACTTGATTAATTAAGATGTCTTCCTTAAGAAATATTTTTGGTAAAAATAAGAATAAGGGAAAATTCAAGACTAGCGAATCTAGTGGTACTGTTGTTCCTCCTCCCCTGCCCCCGGCTCCCCGAACCAAACCACATACCCATCTTACACCTGCTATTCTTGATACCGATAATAGTTTATTACAATTTAACGATATTGAGTTTTGCCATAATATTGCACCCAGTGAACATTTAGACCATGAATTAATGAATGCTCTCTATTCTAATAATTATAATACTATTGATGAAAATGATGAGGAGGAAATTGATCTTGATGAAACTCAACCAGATGATGATACACCCACTAGTCCTGCTCCTGATGTTGACCCAACTATTGATAACCCTGCTAATCCAAGTGATGACCCGTCTTATACTCTTGTTACTGCCCCTACTTTTTCTAGAGAACCTACCAAACGGCAGGAATCATCTCATGTTTGGCCTTTTTTTTACTCAACTAGTTTCAAAAAATAAGGCTAAGTGTAAAACTTGTGGTATGGAGTTAGTTTTTAAATATACCGAATCGCGGTCGGGGACGGGATATTTGGCTAGATGACAAGCGCAAAACACACACTTAAATTGTGCTTGCTAGTCAAAGATAGTATAGTATAATATCGTGTCCACAGAGATTGGAGTTAAACAGTGTTCTCGTAGTGTGTAGCTAGATTGTTATCCAGGAGGATCAACAGTTGAGATTTATATGACTAAGAATCAAAAATCTATAGCTATTAACTAGTGACTATCGAAACAAGGAACAAGCAATGAAGTTATCAATGGGAGAAAATAGGGGTTGATAGGATAGGTGCAAGATAATTATTCGGGATCTGACTCTAGATAATTCACTTCTAATGTTCAAGTGAGTCTCTCGAATTCACTTAATTATTAGTACAATTATTTAGTAGAAGCTCCTCTCTTGATTAAGACTCAACCTCACAATATGAACCAATTTAAGCTATGTGAAGATATGCAAGAATGCATAATGGATTAGTCTTTAGGAGAACCTTTCTCGATTATCCTCCTAACAAGGTTTAATCAATGATTCAACTATCCTATTTCGATTACTTAAAAGAATCCATGAACTCAACCAACAATATAATGCAAAGATATCACAAGTTATGCCTCTTTCGATTACAAAAACAAGTGAATATAGATGCAATAATTAAATCTTTCAAAAACGATTCAAATACATAAATATAGAGTTATAATCCACAAACAATCATCAATATACCAAATCTATCAAAACCCAAAAGGATCTACTCTATAGACATGGAGAAGTTCTTCACAAATGTAATTAAAGTATAGGAAAATATCGATTCAATCCAAACCCGGATCTTAAGCGAGGAAGGAATGATGAAATCCTTGTGCTTGTGTTCTTCCAACTCCTCCTTAGCCTCCTTGGCCTCCTTAGGTCGAAAATCTGCCAAAAGTCCCGAAAATGGTATTTTCCCGTGTATTTAAGCCATCCCCCAATAAACCCCGGACGAAATGCCCTTTTTAGCGAAAATGGGAAGATACTCTAGCATTTTTGTACTACCGCGCCGCACCATGCGACGCGCTTGTGAGGAATTTCAAAACGATTTGCAAAATGGATTCTGGGCAGATTTTGCATTGCCGCACTGCCCCATGTGATGCGGCTGTGCATTTTTCTCGGAGTAGTTTGTTTCTCCAATTTTTGATATCCGGACTTGATCCTCGACCCCCGAAAGCGATCCCGGTTTAATCCATTGGGCTTCTACTCAGACTTCAAAGCTCCAATGTGCTCGAATTTGCTCCGCAATATCTAAATAACTCAGAATCACTCCTACACGGCATAAAACACATAAAAAGTACAAAACACTACTAATTAAAGCTCAACATAAGTAAAGTGTAGTGAATTAGAGTGCAATAAGCGACTAAAATACGGGTTTCTAGCCTACCATCAACACCCCACACTTAAGCCATTGCTCGTATTCGAGCAATCAAACTATACTTCACATAGACACGACCTTTTTAAATAACTCTCCTAACTCATCACACCAACAATAATAGAACAGATTAAGCACAATACTGTAACATCCTCGCCTCAAGAGTTGACTCAACAACATCACGCATTTTTCATAACCTTCTCACTTACTCTAAAACAGAGGTCAATGACATTACCTTTCCTTCATGAATCAAGTGCCCTCACACAACAATAGAGAGTAGTTCCGCATACAATAAAATTCAAGAACACATAGGAACTCAAGATAGAAAGAATTAACTCACTCTCAGAAATAAAATTCATGCACTACAAAGAATGTACCATAAGCTTGCATGTAGTGTACTACTCTACTAATTGAGCTTATTCAGTCGAGGATCAAGTAGGACTTTATTTGGTTGTAATGTAGGCTGCGGGACGGGTAGGATACATTTGGATATATTGACTACACCTCCCTAAGCACTTTAATACATACAATTGGCCGTTCAAAATCCCACCCTTTTGTCAAACCATAACTCCACCCTTACATTCAATATATGTCAACTCCCCACTTCTTTAAGCACATATACATCAAAAGTTACCACTATCAATGAATATTTGCACAATAATGTAACTATATTTTTTTCAATTCACGTGGCTCTTATTTTTTCTCAAAACAATGCACCTTTCTCCTTATTTCATTAGTTCCACTCAAAATCCAACCAACACCCCACACTTTAACTTTTACAAAGTTCATAACAATTTCAAGTGCTCGCGAGAGGTAAAATAGGTTGTAATGTGGTTGCCAAAGAAATAGGATTACAGGCTCAAAGGGGTTAACTAAGATACATAACAATTAGTTGGGTACAACATATAAGTAGCTTAACAAAGAAACGCCTATATCACTTCCAAAACTGAATAAAACTACTATTTCGCTTTGCAAACACACATGGCAAGTTCTAGACATCAAATACAATGCACATAATACACAAAATCTCACACACACATGGCACAAAACTCACTCAGGATTGGACTCATCAAGACACTCTAATCAAAGTAGTTAAGCAAAGTTAAGATCATACAATTTAAGGTGCTTTTACATGAGTCAAAAACTGAGTCTAAGCATCACAACTAAAGCACTTACTATTCTCAAGGCATAATAAAGTCAAGAGATATTGCTCTCATTTAAAATCACTGCACAAGATCTCTTACTCCTAAAAAATAATAAAACTAACTACACTCGGTTCAAATAAAACCCTTGGAAAAGAACCGCGGTACAAATAAAAACCAAAGGGAAATTATTATACTACCTAAATTTTTTTTCGACTTAATCCCTCAACAAACCCGTCGAATGATATCTATCGTCGGAAAAATTAAAAAGTTCAAATGAATTACAAAACACACATAAGAAACGACAATAAATAGTAAACACACACAAGAAACAAAAACAAACAGTTATTTACATATTTACATCCCACCCCATACTTTAAATTATGGCATGTCCCCATGACACACAAATAAAAAGCAAGAGGTAAAGAAAACTCCCCTAGACTTTTTCCGTTTCCGAGAACTTGTGAACTCCACCCCTAATTCTGAATGCATTTTTCACTTTCGCTCCTCAAGATTCCTTATGGAGCTCATCATGCCAAAGTCCTTTAAGGATATTTGTAAGACCCGCTCTTTTCTTTCTTTCTTGGCCTCATTTTGAGCGGTGGATTGTTCTTGTAGGACCATCCTCAACTTGTTTCTGCATTCATTCACAAGATCAATCTCTGCATATTCCTATAAATCCCCAAAAATAAAATCTGCATGATCAAGGTTAGAATAAGAAAATGAAGAAGAAAGGTCATGTGAGTACTCTTCTGGTAAGTCTAAGACCATTTGTTCCTCATTTTCTTGTACTAAAAATTGTAATTGTGGATAGGTGGATGTGGGTTTGAACTCTTCTTGTATTGCTTCATAATCAACCAAAGCCTCATTTTTAATAATTTCAGTTGAAACAGAGTCCTCTTGCAGAGTGGAAAACTCTCTCTGTAGATGTTCATCATCTCGGGTGGGCTCATTTTCATACGATATCTCTTCCATATATTCACCATCACAATGCAACGAGCTAAGTCTATTTACTAATTGATTCACTTGAATTGTTAGGTTGTTAGTGGCTTCATCATCTTGTATAAATTTCTCTTCCACCTTATTTATGAACTTATACATAAGCTCTTCTAAACTACCATTCTCTTCTTGATGTGTTTGTCTCAATTCGCTTTCATTGCAGTCATAATAAGGGTATTCATCCCAACGAGAGTCAGAATTGTACCTATACGAATCCTTATACCTGTACGGACTAGAGACAAAGTGAGAGTGTTCAAAACATGAACCATAAGAAGAATACCTACCTGCTTAACAATCAACCCATAGATGATTTTCACCGCATTTAAAACACGTAGCACACCGCTGATAATATTCAGCCGCTAACTCTTTAACCGTTTTCTTAGGCTGGTTGTACTCCATCTTCACATCATTTAGAGTTCAATAACAAGAATATGCTCTTCAAGATTTCTTCAACAAAAGAAATCTTGAAGAGAAGTTAACATAACAAAACTAAAAAAAAAATTAAAAAAAAAAAATTAAAAGCTAAATCCTGAATTAGCACTACAAACTATTTCAAACACTATTGATTGCCAATCCCCGACAACGACGCCAAAATTTGTCGATCGCAAAACACACACTTAAATTGTGCTCGCTAGTCAAAGATAGTATAGTATAGTATAATATCGTGTCTACAGGGATTGGAGTTAAACAATGTTCTCGTAGTTTGTACCTAGATTTCTATCCAGGAGGATCAACAGTTGAGATTTATATGACTAAGAATCTAAAATCTACAGCTATAGACTAGTGACTATCGAAACAAGGAATAAGAAATGAAATTATCAATGGGAGAAAATAGGGGTTGATAGGATAGGTGCAAGATAATTGTTTGGGATCTAACTCTAGAAAATTAACTTCTAATATTCAAGTGAGTCTCTCGAATTCACTTAATTATTAGTACAATTGTTTAGTAGAAACGCCACTCTCAATTAAGTCTCAACCTCACAATATGAACCAATTTAAACTCTATGAAGATATGCAAGAATGTGTAATGGATTGGTCTTTAGGAGAACCTATCTCGATTATCCTCCTAACTAGGTTTAATCAATGATTCAACTAGCCTCTTTCGATTACTTAAAAGAATCTATGAATTCAACCAACAATATAATAAAGATATCATAACTTATGCCTCTTTCGATTATAAGAACAAGTAAATATAGATGCAATAATTAAATCTTCCAAAAATGATTCAAATACATAAAAATAGAGTTATAATCCACAAACAATCATCAATACACCAAATCCATCAAAACCCAAAAGTATCTACTCCATAGACATGGAGAAGTTCTTCACAAATGTAATTAAAGTATAGGAAAACATAGATTCAATCCAAACCCGAATCTTGAGTGAGGAAGGAATGATGAAATCCTTGTGCTTGTGTTGTTACAACTCCTCCTTAGCCTCCTTAGGTCGAAAATCTATCAAACGTCCCCAAAAAGATGTTTTCCCGTGTATTTAAGCCATCCCCCCAATAAACTCCAGACGAAAATACCCCTTTTTAGCGAAAATGGGAAGATACTCTAGCATATTTGTACTACTGCGCCACGTGTCGCATCGCACCATGTGACACGCTTGTGAGGAATTCCAGAACGATTTGCAAAATGGATTCTGGGCAGATTTTGCACCGCCGCGCACGCCGCCCCTGCTCTTTGCTTTCAAAATAAAATATTTCTTCGCATGTGATGCGACTGTGCATTTTTCTCAGAGTAGTTTGTTTCTCCAATTTTTGACATCCGGACTTGGTCCTCGAACACCGAACGCAATCCCGATTTAATCCCTTGGGCTTCTAGTCAAACTTCAAAGCTCCAATTTGCTCGAATTTGCTCCGCAATATCTAAATAACTCGGAATCACTCCTACACGGCATAAAACACATAATAAGTGCAAAACACTACTAATTAAAGTTCAACATAAGTAAAGTGCAGTGAATTAGAGTGGAATAAGCGACTAAAATACGAGTTTCTAGCCTACCATCAATGAGTGACAGTGTTGAAAGGTGCAGATCGATAACTTCAGATATCAACGTTTGAAAGCTCTGGCCGAGGAAACAAGTGTACCTAGTCCTAGTGAGGCTGACTCTAGTATCGGTTCAAATCAATTTCAACCGAAAATTAACACTGTTACCAGTGGTATTTTATATTATGATCCAAAAAAAGATCAGAAAAAATTGGCAAAACTGGTAGTAACTGTTATGTGCTTACCCTATAGTTTTTCTTCTGACCCTGCGTTTGTGCATTATATTAGAATTGTTTTTAATCCTACTTATAGAGGTTTTTCTCGCACAACCGTAAAGAGCGATATTTATAATTTATAAATATAAGCATGAATATGAATAATATTTGCGCTATTTATTTACTATTACAACTGATATCGGTATAAGTAACAATGACTGTGATTATCTTACTGTTACATGTCATTGGATTGAAGAGGATTGGATAATGCAAAAGCGCATAATTGCTTATAGAATAATTGCTTCACGTCACACAGGGCAGTTTATTGCTAGCACAGTTATAGATATTTGCAGATATTTTTGCATTAGTGATAAAATAATGTCGGTTTCAACGGATAATGCTACTAATAATACAAATGCTATAGATTTGCTTATCACTACGCTAAATCCTACATTTAGTAACATTTTTCATGTTAGATGTATTTGTCATATTTACCATTTAATTGTGGGTGATGGTATGCGAATTTTGAATATTCAAATTGAAAAGGTTAAAATGGCTCTTAACTGGATTTTTTATTCAAATCGTAGAAGTAGACTTAGAGAATATTTTAAAAGATGCGATGATTGTGGCCTAAGAGAAAGAAAGGTTCATTAACCTTGCCCAACTAGATGGAATTACATATATGAAAGTTTGGTTGTTGCATATGAATATAGAAATCCCATAAACTCAACGTTTAATGCACATGTAAGTGATGATGATGATTATCTTACGAATGGGGATTGGGCTAATATTAAAATGCTTGTTGATTTTTAATTTTATTTTCATATTCCTACAAAAGAATTTTCTAGGCAATATTGTTGATACCCAATTTTGCCCTCATATTTTTAAAATAGTATATATACTTTCAAAATGTCATTCCTACATCATTACCTAATTTATAAGAATTATACAAGTATTTTCTATAATTTTTCACATCTTTAGAGCTTCAAAATTGATTTCTGCGCATTTAAATTACTTGATTATTTATTAATTATCCCTTAAATTATTCTATAATGGTTTAATTATCTGAAGTTATTATTTGCATTAACATATATGTTTCAAAATATTTTATTTTTATTTTATGTAAGCATATCTGTGTTTTCTTAAGCTATTTACATAATTTTGCAATAACAGCCTATATTCATGCATAATTGCATTTTATTACATTATTTGTGCTAAAATAGAATTTTTATATTTTTATAATGTTAAGTTATTATTTTCAATCACTTTATTGCACAAGCAATATTTTATTATATATTAAATAGTTTTATAAATTATTTCTTAACAATTTTCGTGTATTTTAATTTATATAGCCCAATTTTGAGTTACTTTTGGCCCAAATCTTTAGCCCAACCTTCCAGCCCAAACCAAATAACCCCTTTAAAATCCGGGCATGACCCTTTTGAAACAACCTGCCCCGCCTTCTTTAAAATCTTGGCCGTTGATCTTAAGAGATCAACGACCCACGATTAACCCCTAACTTTTAATTACCCAACCCCAAACCCTAATCCTCACTATCCTGCGACAGATGCCTCTATTCTCTTTGTTCTTTTCTTCTTCTTCACAAACCCTAGCCTCCACACCCTCTAATTCTCTTCGATTCCGACCCTGATATGGAATCCTCCTACGATTTGCCTTCCATATATGCTTCATCTCCGTGTTACTTACACGATTATGGTATCACTTAGTACTTGCCTATTTTTGGCAAGTACCAGGCCTGGAATCATGTGAAAACCATCTTCAATCTTCAATATCTAGACGATATTCCGTCTGTATACAATCATGGTGAGGTGATATGAGGCCGATTCACCAAGGTCTTTGGTCGATTCTTTGAAATTCTGTCGAACTAGGGTTGAAATTTATACTTTTTCCTTTTACTAGTTCCATTAATGATAGCATGTGGTATTTTCTTCCCTTATTTATGTCTGATTAATTGTTTTCCTTGTTCGTTTATTCAATTTCTACTACTATATAAACCCTTCCCTAACCCCCTAAAAAAAGTGATCACTGATATTACACTTAATACCTCTCTCACCCATTATTCTTCTCTGAAATACTTGGCTCTTTGGCCGGCTGAAAGCCAAGGCCATAATACCATCTACTTGCTCCGGTGCAAGCACTACCCGGGGCCCTTACGAGGCTCTTGTGAACTCTGAAGCATCGAAGACCTGGGGTTCTTGATACCAGTATCCTAAGCTTCTTAATATTCTATTGCCTGTCTAATTTTGCTACTGGTTAGTGCTTTTAACCTTTGCAATGTTAAATATTTTTCTTCTGCATTGCTATATGTGTTTGAATCCTGTGAGCATGATTTAGTTGTGAATCCCTGATATTGCACTACTATGATACCGTTCAATACTCCCATATTATTCTATATTTTGATAGTTGAATGTATTTTAGTACCTGTAATATTTTCCTATTTGTTCTTAGTTTGTGTTAGGTAATATGTGTTCTTCACTATGGCCTGCACTTCTATGTTGGTTTTCCTTGTTCTCTTTTGGAATCAGTTCTGTACCTCTATAATTTTCTAGCATCTGAACATGTTTTAGTTTTAAGTTTTAATGCATGCCTATCTTATGTGTTCTTTTAAATCTGACTGTCATAGAATCCCCTTCATCCCTTGCTTTGGATACTACTAAAGCTCTATGAAAACCTCCCTCTACTTTGAATGAATAATTTAGTGCTGAGTCTTGTGTTTAATCGACCGTTCTTTGTATACTAGCCACAACTATATGGGTTTTATGTTGTAGTACTGCTTCCTTTGTATTTGTAATCTTGATTTTCAGCACCACCTAAGATTTAGATAAACATCCCATTTTCTCTCTAATGTATGTTAATGAGTAGCTAATCTACCCCTTTTATGCCATAAGTTTCTGTACTATAATCTATTTCCCATCATGTAAAGTCTTTCATGATATTGGCCAAGCTGTACCATGAGTATGTTGATATGCTATCTGGGACTTTATTAGAACTGTCATGCTAGAACATTCATTGTACTACACTGACATTTGAAATCCTTTAGGTTAATGCTCTGTGCACCCTTATATGTTGATCTTATAATCTCAGAAAACCTGATTCCCCTAACTCTCAATATATTTTCTTGCCAATGTGTCATCTCTTGCTAAGTGTTTGAACCTGTAATACCAACCTGTCCTCTGAGTCTTATTGATTCTCTTAACTGGCATGTTCTGTGTTTAATCAACTCTGCTATGTCTGCTTCTAAAAGTACAAGTGCACCTCTTTAGTTTCTATCACTTAATCATTGTTCTCTCACTCTCATCTATTATCTACATTATTCTGAATCTATCACTCTTGGCCGGCTAAAAGCCAAGGCCACCAAAACTCTTTCTATTGACCTTCCTAGTATGAGCACTGCTTGGAGTCCATTTGAGACCCTTGTGAACTCTGACACACTAGGATTTGGTGTCCTTTGGCCACCCTCTTTGCTGGTGGAACTTAAACTGTCTCTGACACTTAGCTTGCCTCTCTTATTGTGTTTGTTGAATCTGTAAACGGTGTTGCTTAATTGATTTTTGTGTGATTCGATAATTTATTTGGGTCATGTGGCCAATTTGTGACCGTTTGTCCTGGCATGAGTTCCTTTGTGACATTGGGCTGTGCCGATGGACATAGTCTCTTTTTTGAGAGATATTTGAACCCGGGCATGCTATTTGTGGAAATTGAGCTCGTTGAAGCCCCAGGCAACACTGGGTTACCTTCATTTTTTAGGCCTGCTCTTGGGCATGTAGCCTTATTCACGTGTAATATTTATATTTATATTCTCTGGGCCTATAATAATTTTTAATAACAAACAATTGGGGTGTTAGTGAAATTGAAAAAACGAGTATATTCTAATGTTTGCATAAAATGGTAGAAAAATATGTCTATAGATTTACATGACTTACTTGTTATTTTATTCAACCTGCCATATATGCTATTTAGTTTCCATATACACTAATAGAAACCATGCCTATAGGGAATCACACACTCAACCTGTTTTACTACGCCTACCACTTTGCATTATTAGACAACATGTCTATAGGAAATTTGTGTCAACAATTACTGCGGCATATTCATTAGATACCATGCCTATAGGATTATTATTAACTTATGTCCTACTGATCCTCATCTATATATCATGTCTATAGGATTTTAATTGATTAATTAGTTATTGTTATTACTATTTCTTCATATTGTTCGCCTAGAAAACATGCCTATAGAGATGAAGTATTACAGAATCAGTTTTCAATTCCCAACTATTAGAACCTAGCTATAAAATACTGCTACTCGCTTAGAAATAATGCCAATAGGATCAAACATGAGTAATTCTGAGTATTTCCAACGGTTTTCACTCTCCCTACTGTGTAAATCACTTATAGATCATGTCTATAGGTTTTAATAACTTATAATCTATAACCTCAGTAAAAAGCATGATAGTACCAGATACTCTTAAACTGAGTAGTTGTTTAGAAACCATGTCTATAGAGCTTAATGACTTCAATTTGCCTCAATTCTGAAACTATCTAGTGCCTAACGTAGAAATTTATTTGCGTGCATTTGTTGTCTAGGTATGGAGGCTAACTTGAGCCTTTAACTGTCCTTAAGTGAAGTCCTATTTGTTTTGAACGTCACTTAGTTTTATTATTTTGAGCAGCCTAAGTAAAGTCTAGAACCACCCAAATAGAGGTCCAATGCCTCCTGGACCATAGGCATGGGACGGGTAGTGCACGCATAGGACGCGACCTAGAATTGAATTAGAACGCTCTAATTAAACAACTTCAACATAGTAATCGGGTAGCAGGAGATGATAGTCTGTGCCCGCTGAATAATATGAGCAACTCCTATATAAAAGGAGTTGCAAAGTATTATTTATGTTGCACGGGGTGATCTTTTAGGCTAAAAAACTTAGGACCCTCCTTTTTCTTTATACACTTAGTCATCTAATATAGACCGTTATAGTTGTATCCTTGTAGTCCTTAAGATTTGTACCAATTCTCATTGTGTTATAATAAAACTCTTTGACCTTTTATTCTCTTTGTTTATTTAATCATCTTGCCTAATTATAATCCACATAGTTTTAAGTTCGGCCAGGACCCACAGTTGTAGATCTCGAAGAGTGTCTAACACCATCTGTTTGAGGTAATTTGTGCCCTTACACGATCTTTGGTGTCGCTGACTAGTGAAACAGAGATATTTGTAAATAGGTGCCCTAAAGCACCTTAAAAATTGTTAGGTGGCGACTCTCCTCTTTTAATAACTCCATTTAAAAGAGTTATCACACGTCGAAATCCGATTTTGCGAGAAAAAGGGGTGCGACAGCATGGCGACTCTGCTGGGGATTTACGCTTAGGCTCTTACCATAATGAACTTGGCTTATGTGGATTATTTTCTCTGTTACATGTTATGACATGCACATCCCTTCCCTTCTCCACCTTTATTTGTTTAAATTTGCTATTACATGCACATCCCTTTTCCCGTATTCGCCTTTTAATCGTTTAAATCTGTTATGACACGCACATCCCTTCACCGTTCACCTCTATTTGCTATGACTACTATTCATTGATCTTTATTTTGCCTAAGACTGCCATATCATGCCTCTCCCATCCCTACTCCCTTACTTACTTTATTACATTCTCGCATATACTCCACGAACTAACTTCTTCCTTTTGTCTTTCTTTTCTATGTTTTTCATATTTTACCTTACTACTGTATTTACTGCTTTTATATATTTATCGTGCAAATACTTGACAACGTATTATTATCTCTGCATAAACTCATACTCCATATCATACTCCACTCGTGCCAATTATCAACATACTGCCGCTTGATGAGTGTCTGTGCTCTTCCAAATTACATTTTTCAAATCGGAAAAGCTTATTTGCGGTAGACTAGTCAATCAGCGGTGCAATCGACGGTCCCGTGCCTTTCCCTCTCAATTTTTCCACATGGGAGTACCAATCTAAGCCATTCTAGTATGGGTTAGAACATTGTTAACGTAATAGCCCGCTAAGATAAGCCTTGTCCATTGTCCCATACCCTTGACTTTTATAATCCCAATGGACACTACCATGTTATATGCATTACTTGGAGAAAATGTGCCAATATATTGATCATTATTGTGTAAGTGGTCATATCTGGTCATTATTGTGTAACGATCCGGCCGGTCGTTTCGAGAGTCATAGCCTACTTTTCCCCATTTCTGCTTCTTTATGTATTATTTAGTCGTATTGTGTTGTATCGGGTTGGTTGGTTCGGGTCTGAAGTGGTTTCGGAGTGGAATGAGATACTTAGTCTCTTATTTAGAACCTTAAGTTGGAAAAGTCAACTGGATGTTGACTTATGAGTAAACAATCTCAGAATTTAATTCTGACAGTTCCGTTAGCTCCATAAGGTGATTTTGGACTTAGGAGCGCGTCCGGAATGTAATTTGGAGGTTCGTGGTAGAATTAGGCTTGAATTGGCGAAATTGGAAATTTGGCGATTTTGGTCGGCAGTGAAAAATTTAATATCGGAGTCGGAATGGAATTCTGGAAGTTGGAGTAGCTTCGTGTGTCATTTTTGATGTGTGTGCAAAATTTGAGGTCATTCGGACGTGGTTTGGTTGGTTTAGGCATCGGTTGTCGAATTTGGAAGTTTAGAAGTTCTTAGGCTTGAATCCGAGGGTAATTTGGTGATTTGATGTTGTTTTGAGTGATTCGAAGGTTCGACTAAGTTTGTATGTTGATATATGACTTGTTGGTATTTTTGGTTGAGGTCCCAATGACCTCGGGGTGATTCCGGGTGGTTAACGGATTTGTCAAAGTTGGAAAAGGCAGTTGAAGCTGCTGCTACTGCTATTTCCGCACCTGCGGAAGGAAGAGTCACAGGTGCGAGGTCGCTGGTGTGCAAGGGGAGTCCACAGGAGCGGGTAGTGTTGGGCTATGCAGGATGCGCATGTGCAAAGAATTGGCCGTATCTGCGAGCCCGCAGGTGCGAGACTTGGGGCGCAGATGCAGAAAGGAGGGCGTTGGGCAGGCTTCGCAGAAGCGGAAGAAAATGCGAAGGAGTGCCTTCGCAGGCGCGGGGTTTTGGGCCGGAGATGCGGAACCTGGGCTCCTAAATGAGTTTCGCACATGTGATGGATTTTTCCGCAGGTGCGGTGGCGCAGAAGCGTGAAATTTTCTGTAGGTGCGAAAAACCTGGGCATAAATCATAAATAGAACCCTTCGCGAATTTGGTTCATTTCCACAATTTTCAAGTCGGTTTTTGGAGATTTTGGAGTGATTTTTGAAGGGTGATTCAAGGGCTATCAGTGAGGTAAGTTGCATGAGCCCTAATACTTGTATGTATGGTGATTTTCAGTTGTTTAATCATATAATTAGTGAAAATGAGGGGTTAGGGCTTGTGATTTTGGAGAGTTTAATTTAAGGATTTGAGAGACCAAACGATGCCGGATTTTGATAAATTTCATATGTATCGACTCGTGAGTGGATGAGCTTCCTAGTTTTGTAAATTCTGTCAGATTTTGAAATGTGGGCCCGGGGGGCGGGTTGAGCCAATTTCAGGTTTTGGGCTAATTTGATAGTTTTTCTTGTGGAATTCATTCCATTAGCGTATATTGATGGTATTGTACTGATTGTGAATAGATTCGGAGCATTTGGAGGCCGAGTCGAGAGGCAAGAGCATTGAGGGGTAGAGATTTGATCGGTTTGAGGTAAGTAACGATTGTAAATCTAGTCCCGAGGGTATGAAACCCCGGATTTCGTATAATTCTACTATTTGAGGTGATGCACATGCTAGGTAACAGGCGTGTAGGCGTGCACTGTTGGGGATTGTGACTTGGTCTGTCCCGCAGCAACTGTGAAGTTGCATATTTTGTTGAAACTATATGATACTTATATGTTTTAGAAAGAGTTTCTGTAAATTGGGTTGAATGCCATGTTTTGGGCCTTGTGCTAGTGCTGTTTGGACCCTTAGGGGCCTTTTCTTACTATCCTCTCACTGTTTTTGATTGAAAATATATACTCAGTCATGGTTATACTTGTTTACTGCATAACTCAATTTTATGACTCTATTTTGATGCATATAAATGTTGTTTTGGGTTGAATGCCCTATTTTTACTGAAATGCCCGAGTGGCTTGAGAGGTTTATGACTGAGAAAGATCGAGGGCCTGATTTGTGAGGATATTTATGGGATCGGGCTGCACGCCGCAGCATGTTCGATATAGGCCGAGGGCCTGAGTGATTTATGCCATGATTTGGATTGATATAGCGCTTGGGCTGAAGGAGCCCCTCCAGAGTCTGTACACACCCCCAGTGAGCGCAGGTACCTACTGAGTGCGAGTGCCGAGTGTTGAGTGACTAGGAGGCATGAGTGATGGTGAGGTATGCCCGAGTGGCATGAGTAATTGTGAGGTGTGCCATAGTGGCATGAGTAACTGTGAGGTATGCCCGAGAGGCATGCATGACTGTGAGGTTTGCCTGGGGGACTGTATATGAGTGATGTTTTGCCTGAGGGGTTGTTTATGATTTCATCATTTGTTTCTCACCTTTGCATTTAGCCTCTGTTTAAAAATTGTTGAAAAATATCTTTAAATGATTTTACTGGAACTGGGTTTAAACGAGATGTTTTGATTCAAATCCTGATTTTAAAAGCATGTGGTATTTTATTGAGATTTCATGATATGAACTTTTTATGCTTTATTGCTCGTCACTACTGCTCAGTCTTTATTTATTGTTGTTACTTACTGAGTTGGCATACTCATGTAACTCCCTACACCTTGTGTGCAGATCCAGGTGTAGCTGGACACGGTAGCAGTTATTGATTATTCTGGTTGCAAATTCTCGTGGGGATAGCAAGGTAGCTGCTTGGCGATCGCAGCCCCTGCTCTTCTCCCTCTTATCTTCCTTTAGTTGTATTTAGCTACTTTCCAGACTATGTTAGTCTTGATATTGTCAGACAAATGGTAGTAGATGTTCATGACTAGTGACACCCCGATGTCGGACTTTTCTTTTCCGCACTTTTGTTTTGATTTGAACTCCTTTACGAAGGTTTTTATGTTAAATAGCATTGAAATTATCTTTGAAATGAAAATATTGGTTTGTTTTGGAAATAAGTCGGCTTGCCTAGTTCCACGATAGGTGCCATCACGACAGGGGTTAGTTTGGGTCATGACAAAAGGGCTAAATTTATTTGTTTGCAGAAAATGAAGCACGAATTCCCCAGGTTCGGCATGGTCCAAAACATCCCACCTCTGCTACTTGACTGGTGGAAAGACCTTGTGCCTTGCGACAAGAATCATGTGAGAAGAGTACTTGGTGACTTGCCATCTTTGCTTAATATCCAACAAAATAGAGCTTTGATTGAGGCTGCTACAATGTTATGGGATGAGAAGAGAGCGGTCTTCCGATTTGGTGACATAGAAATGACTCCTCTCTTAGAAGAAATAGGAGGTTTCGCTAAGTTGTTGTGGGATAGTCCAGGGTTATTAGTGCCGGAAAATCGCACCCCTCGCGGTTTTCTGAAAATGCTAGGTTTCAAGAAAAATGATGAGTTGCTTTGTTTGAAGAAATCATACATCCGATTTGAATTCCTTTATGAGCGTTATGGGCACAGTAAGTCATATCGCCTTCATCACGATGAACATGCCATTACTTCATTAGGTTGGACATATCGCCGGGTTTATGTGTTCATCATCTGCTTCTTGAGATTGTTGATATTTCCAATAAAAGGGGGAAGGATCCACACTCGTTTAGCTATGGTTGCAAGAACTTTAATGGAAGGTATCGAAGGGAAAACCTACACCATCATCCTTATGATCCTAGCCGAACTGTACCACGCTCTAGATTGGTACAAACAGGGGTTCGGACATTTCGAAGGTTGTAATCTATAATTGCAAGTCTGGTTATTGGAACACTTTCAGAGAGGCAAATATCGTCAAGAGCTTCTATGGCGTCCATTGAATGACTACATAGCTTACCACCATCCAAAGAAAATGACATTCATCCCAGATAGGTTCACACAACATGAAAGTGATGTAAGTTGGGTATGTTTCTTCAGCAATTTGAGAGACGAGAAGGTACATTGGATGTTTGAGTGGTTTCCTAGCAGTGAGTTCATCATCAGGGCGAGGGATACTACTCATTTGGTATTGATCGGGTTGCGAGGCATTTATCCTTATACTCCTATAAGGGTAATGAGACAAGCAGGAAGAAAACAGGTCATACCTCGGGTTTCTAACATGGTCCAGTATAAGGCAGATTACAAAGGGGACATCATTCCTTTCAAGTTCGAGGTGCAACATATGTGGAACCAGAAGGTCATTGTGGAAAGAGAGACTATCGAGCCAGACAGGTACCATGCTGGTCATGTGTATTTCTATCCATTATTGTTGGTAGATGATATAGCGGGAGACGTCAAATCAGGGGTCAATTTGGAAAATAGGATCATTGATGATGCTGTTGAGGCACAAGTCAAGTATAGAAGGCTTCGCAAAAGGGTTTTTGATTCTGAAGCTAGACATCTGGAACAACATAAAGTGGACATAGAGGAAATTAATGAACGGAAGGAAATCGCCACTAAGTCCACCGAGAGATTGGAATATCTAGAACAAGAATTGATGGAGCTTGAGGGAAAGATGAGAAAGAGGCTTGTGGATTGTCAAAACACGGATGGTAGTGAAGGAGGGCATCTAGTAAAGGCTTATTTATTATTGGATATGCGCGACTTGGGGAACTTGATTGATGGAGTCAAAAGAGCCAAGCACGGAGAAGGTCCTTCAGGGACCAAGTAGACTAGCAAATAATGTCCTTTATTGTTTTCTATCTTAGTTTCTTTCAATTGTAATTAAGGCTAAATTCTATTAGTGGCTTTATTATTATTGTCGATTTAGTGAAGGTTTGGCTCATTTTCACATTAATGAAATGACGCAAATTATTGGCATCAATTTTCTCCAAGTCTGTGTGTCGGTTAGGCCTACCTCGGGCACAATGACGTCCCCAAATTAGGACGTGAATTATTACATGATTTTGCAAAACATGTTTAATATTGCAAGCATTCTTTCAATACCCCTTACTAACTTGGGTACCTTTTGCTTTTTCTTTCTTTTTTGATTATTCTCACTCCCCAAGGTTGGTTCGTGCAAACTGGCATCGTCATCATATTACACTAGATCCAGAGGTCCTCCACCAAGCGATCCTAAAGGCAAAAGCAAAGGGAAAGGGAAAATGGATGATTTGAGTGGTATCAGGAAAGACAACGCCACCCTGGCAGAAAATGTCGAAATTTCGGATGGTGGAAGTACTCCGGCACAGAATGAACTAGTCTTACGTCTGTAACAGAAAATCCTGGAGCTACAAAGAGAACTTGTGCAGGTCCAAAACTTGGCAAACCTTTCTCTCGTCCTCAATGTCCCTGATATTAACCAGCAAAATCCAACTACCCAGAACCAAGCGCTACCACAAAACACACAAAACCAAAATCCACAGCCAAATCCTCCTGCACCACACCAGTACCCCATGCCTCCTCAAAACCTTAACCCTCCACCAGCACTTACTCCTCAACAACACCACCATCATCCAACTCCATACCCACAAACTACCACTTATCACACTCCCCAGAACGCACCGCAACCCACTCCTGATCCCCAAAACTCAACCAATGACCACCCTTATACCCAGATTCCCGAAGTTCATCAAAGTAATCTCATATACGTGGAAACCTTAGCCCACACCCCGCAACAAACCCTATACATACCTGAATCAACCGAGAAAGACCTGCTCATTAAAAATATGGTGTAAGAACTCAAGAAGCTCACTGGCAGAGTTCAAAGTGTCGAAGGTGGTAAATGCATTGAAGGTTTAAACTATGAGGACTTGTGCATTCAACCAGATGTAGAACTGTCGGAGGGTTACAAACCTCCCAAGTTCGAAATGTTAGATGGAACTGGTGATCCGAAAGTACATCTGGGACATATTGTGACAAATTTGTAGCAGTGGGCAAAGATGAACAAATCTATATGAAACTATTCATGTGAAGCCTCACAGGAGATGCTTTGTCCTGGTATATCAGTTAAAATCCAAAGAAGTGGGTGAGCTGGGTAAGCATGGCGTCAGACTTTATGGACAGGTTCAAGTTCAACACCGAGAACGCACCAGATATTTTCTACATTCAAAATCTCAAAAAGAAACCAACAGAGACCTTCTGTGAATATGTTACTCGGTGGAGGTCTGAGGCTGTAAAAGTAAGACCAGCACTCGAAGAAGAACAAATGAATAAGTTTTTCGTCACAGCTCAAGATCCGCAGTACTATAAAAGGTTGATGGTTATTGAGAATCACAAATTCTCCTACATCATCGAGTTAGGAGAAAGAATAGAAGAAGGGATTAAGAGTGGGACGGTGACAAATTTTGAGGCAATGCAGGCCACGAATAAAGCATTACAATCGGGAGGTATTTCGAAGAAGAAAGGAGTGGGAGCCGTAATGGTGGCCCAGGGTCCTAAGTCTCCTCTCACATACCAAACGCCTTCACCCACATACTAGCCTTCACTCCCCAGATACCGACAACCTGCTACCACCTACCACACCTATAACACTCAACCTGCATACTACCACTCGCCACCACTTGCCCACCAAAACTACCAAAACCCACGACCAAACTTCGACTGCAGACCACCTAGACAATACACCCCAATCCTTGAGCCCATAGACTAATTATATGAGAGATTAAAGGTTGTTGGTTATGTCACTCCCATCCCTGTCATTTCTATGGAGAATTCCTCTTAGTGGATTAACCCGAAAAAGACATGTGCCTATCATTCAGGCATGAAAGATCATACAATTGATGAGTGCCGCACACAGAAAGATAAGATTCAAACACTGATTGACAATAAGGTCATACATGCAAAGGAAGTTGCACCAAATGTTTGTAACAATCTTCTCCCGGATCACAGAGGTGGGGGAGTGAATGTGATATAGACCGGTGAGGAATGGGATCAGGAGGGGTCAATCGGACTCATTCGGGAGGGGGATGATCCTAAAACATCTCCGGTCACCCTCACACTCGTTGTGGTACAAACCCAAGCACCGTTTGAAGTCGAGGTAACCACACCAGCACTGTTTGAAGTTGAGGTAACCACACCCTTCACTATGATAGTAGCTTCCATGCAGTCTTACAAGTCTGATGATATCCCATAGGATTATGTTGCGGACGTAAGGAGAAAAGCAAAAGCAAAAATGGAGGAAACAGGTGCGGCGCAAGGCATGACTAGAAGTGGCAGAGTCTATAAACCTAAGCACCTATGAGGAACAAGCAAAGAAGCTGCATCTAAGACGCATGTTGTTGAGACTAGCCCTAATGACCTTTGGAGAAAAGTACAAGCAAGGGAATATTCTATCGTTGATCATCTGAACAAAACTCCCGCTCAGATATCCATCTTGTCACTACTGCAAAACTCCGAGACACACAGGAATGCCTTGATAAAAGTTCTGAGTGAAGCTTATGTACCTACCAACATTACTAGTGGGAAGATGGCCAACATGCTCGGGCAGGTACTAGAAAGCCACAAAATCACCTTTCACGAGGAAGAATTACCACCAGAAGGACTAAGTCATAACAGGGCACTACATATCACAGTGCAATTTGAGGATAAGTTCATCGCCAGGGTCCTGATAGATGGGGGTTCAAGTCTCAATATATGCCCACCGACTACTCTGAAGAGGTTGGGTAAAGGCTTGCACGAGATACGGATGGGAAGTATGAATGTAAAGGCGTTTGATGGATCCCAAAGAGCCATAATCGAAGAAATCAACCTCAACCTACGAATGGGCTCGACCTGGTTCGATGTTGAGTTCCAAGTGCTGGATATATCTGCTACCTATAATCTATTATTGGGACGACCCTGAATACACGCCGCTGGGGTAGTGGCTTCTACTCTGCATCAGGCTGTGAAGTTTGAACGGAATCATCAAGAAGTGATTATCCATGGGGATGGAAGTAACCCCATCTACACCAATCACACTGTTCCAGTCATCGAGAATATGAAGAAGCTGGGTGGAGAAATATACCATCATATTGAGAGATTCAACACAATTGAAAAGGATTGATGGTGTAGTAACAAGATAGAAAGCATATTAATATGGACAGGATATGAACCTGGCAAGGGTCTCGGCAAAAACCTCAAGGGATCATCAAACCCGTACAACTGCAGCGTCATGGCATAACCTTTGGGCTCAGTTATGAATATACTTGGCAAGAGTACCAGGATTAGTCGCCACCATGGCGTGGTCCTTATTATCCACTGGAACAACCAGTACCACCTCTACACCAGATATTTCATCAAGCTGACATAATGTGGGGATCTGAGAAAGATGAAGTCTTAGCTGGCATGAGGAAACTATTTCTGGATGAAGAATATATGGATTGCAGTGCGATAGTTGAGGAGGAGGAGGAGGAGGAAAACCTTACCATTCAAGTCGTGGGGAAATGAGTTGTTCTCAAAAACTGGACTGCTGCACCATCCCTGGCCCGTCGAGTTCTTGGGTAGCTTGGCAGATTAACATCAATATTGCTCGAGTCATCGAGTCGCATTTGTTAACGTTTTAAAGATTTCAATTAATGCATTGCTACTTTTCGTATTTACTATTATTCTCTACATTTTCTCTTTTTACAGCATTATTATTACCTATCCCGATGAACCTGTGACTGTGACATGTAATGAGACAATGCAACATAAGGATAGTGATTCATAAGACCTGGAAGATGATACGATACCTGAGGAAATCGTCAGAGAAGTGAAAAATTTTGAAAACAAGCCAAAGTTCAATTTGGACGAAACTGAAGAAGTTAACTTAGGGGACTCCAAACTGGTCAAGGAAACACACATAAGCATTCATTTATCACCGTCAGAGAAAGAAGAGTACATCAAATTCCTAAAAGAATATGAAGATATCTTTGCATGGTCCTACGATGATATGACGGGTTTGAGCACATCCATAGTAGCTCATAAGTTACCCATTAATCCTACATGTCCACTAGTAAAGCAGAAGCTCAGAAAATTCAAGCTGGATATAAGTTTGAAGATAAAAGAAGAGGTCACCAAGCAGATCAAAGCCAAGGTTCTTAGAGTGGTCGAGTACCCGACTTGGTTGGCCAACATTGTGCTAGTTCCGAAGAAAGATGGGAAAGTCAAAGTATGTGTTGACTACCGAGATCTAAACAGAGCAAATCCCAACGATGATTTCCCGTTGCCTAATATACACATATTGATCGACAACTGTGCCAAACATGAACTCCAACCCTTTGTGGATTGCTTCGCGGAGTACCATCAGATCTGGATGGATGAGGAGGATGCTGAAAAGACAGCCTTCATCACGCCATGGGGAATATATTGTTATAAAATGATGTCGTTTGGTCTGAAGAACGTTGGAGCCACCTATATGAGATCCATGACAACTATCTTCCACAATATGATACACAAGGAAATAGAGGTGTATGTGGATGATGTCATCATCAAATCCAAAAGGAGTACATATCACATGGCAGATTTGAAGAAATTCTTTGATCGGATTCGAAGGTACAATCAGAAACTGAATCCCGCAAAGTGTGACTTCGGAGTCCATGCTGGAAAATTGTTAGGGTTCATCGTCATTCGCCGAAGGATTGAGTTAGACCCGTCAAAGGTCAAAGCTATCCAGGACTTACCACCTCTGAAGAATAAGAAAGATGTGATAAGCTTTTTAGGGCATCTCAATTACATTAGTCGCTTCATAGCACGATCAACAATGATATGTGAGCCGATCTTCAAAATGCTGAGGAAAGATGTTGCAACCAGTTGGACTGAAGAATGACAGAAAGCCTTTGAAAAAATCAAGTAGTATTTATTCAAACCGCCCGTTCTGGTCCCACCAGAGCCAGGAAGACCACTGCTGCTTTATTTGTCTGTACTGGATGGAGCTTCCGGTTGCGCTTTGGGACAACATAATGAAACTGGAAGAAAGGAGCAGACAATATACTATCTGAGCAAGAAATTGACACCCCACCAAGCCCGATACTCTTTGCTGGAATGAACCTGTTGTGCTTTGACATGGATAGCTCAGAAATTGAGGCATTATTTCTGTGCATACACTACATATCTCATATTGAGGATGGATCCACTGAAATATATCTTTCAGAAGCCCATGCCTACGGGTAAGTTAGTAAAGTGGCAAATATTGCTGAGCGAGTTTGACATCATCTATGTAACTCAGAAGGCGGTCAAAGGACAAGCATTGGCAGATCATCTGGCAGAAAATCCCATAGATGGAGAATACGAACCATTGAAAACGTATTTTTCCGATGAGGAAATGTCATTCGTGGGAGAAGACATCACGGAAGCATATGATGGTTGGAAAATGTTCTTCGACGGAGCAACAAACTTCAAAGGAGTAGGTATCAACGTTGTCTTAGTGTTAGAAACCGGCCAACACTATCCGATATCTGCAAAACTCAGGTTTCCATGTACCAACAATATGGCAGAATATGAAGCCTGCATTTTGGGACTCCGGTTGGCCATTGACATGAACGTTTAGGAGCTGCTGGTAATCGGAGATTCAGACCTTTTGGTGCACCAAGGTTCTAGGAGAATGGGGGACAAAGAATACCAAAATATTGCCATATTTACACTGTGTACAAGAGCTGATCAAAAGGTTCACAAAGATAGAATTCAAACATGTTCCGAAAATTCAAAATAAGTTCACAGATGCATTGGCCACTCTATCTTCCATGATACAACACCCAGACAAGAAATTCATCGATCCTGTCCCAATAGGAATTCATAAACAGCTAGCTTATTGTGCTCATGTTGAAGAAGAGAGCGATGGACATCCGTGGTTCCACGACATCAAGGAATATTTGGCAAAATGAGTATATCCAGAGCACTCTACCCATACTCAGAAGCGCACGCTTAGAAGATTAGCCAATCATTTCTTTCAAAGTGGAGGAATTCTGTATAGAAGAACTCCTGACTTGGGGTTACTACGGTGCGTCGATGCCAAGGAAGCATCCAGATTTCTCGAGGAAATACACGACGAAACTTGTGGACCGCACATGAATGGATTCGTCTTAGCCAAGAAAATACTAAGAGCATGGTATTTATGGATGACTATGGAAACAGACTGCATCAAGTATGTTCAGAAATGCCACCAATGCCAGATATATGCTGATATGATACGAGTGCCACCCAATGGACTCAATACAACAAGTGCACCCTGGCCTTTCTCTGCTTGGGGCCTCGATGTCATCGGTCCAATCGAACCCGCTGCTTCAAATGGGCATAGGTTCATTCTAGTAGCCATAGATTATTTCACAAAATGGGTCGAAGCTGCATCTTACAAAGTTATAACTAAGAAGATCGTTACATAATTTGTTCGGGATCGCATTGCTTGTCGGTTCGGAATGCCAGAGTCAATCATCACCGACAATGCCGCCAATCTCAATAGCGACCTAATGAAGGCCATGTGTGAAACTTTCAAGATCAAGCATAAGAATTCCACGGCATACAGGTCGCAAATGAATGGAGCTGTAGAGGCCACCAACAAGAACATCAAGAAGATACTAAGGAAAATGGTAGATAATTACAAACAATGACACGAGAAGTTGCCATTTGTTCTGCTCGGGTATCATACCACGGTTCGCACATCAACTGGGACAACTCCTTACCTATTGGTTTATGGTATTGAAGCGGTTATTCCTGCTGAAGTAAAGATCCCTTCTTTAAGAATTATACAAGAAGCTGAGCTCTGCAATGCAAAATGGGTACAGAGCCGCTATGAACAAATGGCTCTCATTGATGGAAAGAGAATGAATGCAGTATGTCACGGTCAACTCTACCATAACAGAATGGCAAGAGCTTTCAACAAAAAGGTCAGACCAAGGCAATTCACACCGGGGTAGTTGGCGCTAAAGCGGATCTTCCCACATCAGGATGAAGCCAAGGGGAAGTTCTCACCCAACTGGCAAGGTCCCTACATGGTTCATCGAGTATTAACAGGAGGAGCACTCATACTTGCAAAAATGGACAGAGAGATTTGGCCAAAACCTATCAACTCAGACGCAGTCAAGAGATACTATGTTTAGGATTGTTTACATTTCTTCACTTGATATAACTGAACTACGCTTGACTTGATTTCCATTTAAGAAGGGATACGTAGGTAGCCCTGTGGGTTCAGTCACATCTTAATAAAATCTTCATTTCCCCATGGTCAGAAACTAGGGGCAAGATCGCAAGTTCAGTCAACTTTGTCATATGTGGAACAGCTAAAAGTATTGCATTTAAACTGGGGCAGAATTTTGAGGGGAGCCCTCAAAATTCTAAGACAAGGAGGTTGCAATGTCTCTGAAATGTGTCACCGTCACCGGTTCATCTAAATTATTTGATATCACGTACTACATTTCAAATAAATATATTTTCGCAAATAATTTATCCAATGCACGCATAATTTTCGAAAACTTTATTTCTATGACAGCTAGATGTTACCCAGGATAACTCAAACAGGATCTCGAGACAGGAGTAAAGGCGAATCAAGGAATCAAGAGCACGAACCAACCGTCCCTCGGAAAACTCACAATTTTCCTTTGAATGCAGGTACGATAGACACAACAGTAATATTCGCAAATACATACGTACAACAAAATCACTACCTCCATGATGACAAGTTGCTAAACGCAAACACATCAAGCTAAGAAATACTTTACTCTCTAGCAGCTGATCATTGCTTTTCTTGCGTAAGTCTAAGTAGTGCATTTCTTTGAATAAGACTAAGCATTGTCTCCATTTCTTGCATGAGGTTAAGCATTGCCTCCGTAATTGCATAAGGCTAAGCATTGCCTTTCTCTGCATGAGACTAAGCATTGTCTCCATTTCTTGCATGAGGCTAAGCATTGCCTCCTTAATTGCGTAAGGCTAAGCACTACCTTTCTCTACATGAGACTAAGCATTGTCTCCTCTTCTTGCATGAGGCCAAGCACTACCTCCCTAATTGCATAAGGCTAAGCATTGCCTTTCCCTGCATGAGACTAAGCATTGTCTCCTCTTCTTGCATGAGGCTAAGCATTGCCTCCCTAATTGCATGAGGCTAAGCACTGCCTTTCCCTGCATGAGACTAAGCATTTTCTCCCTTTCTTGCATGAGGCTAAGCATTGCCTTTGTAATTGCATAAGGCTAAGCACTGCCTTTCCCTGCATGAGACTAAGAATTGTCTCCCTTTCTTGCATGAGGTTAAGCATTGCCTCTGTAATGGCATAAGGCCAAGCACTGTCTTTCCTACATGAGACTAAGCATTGTCTCCCTTATTTGCATGAGGCTAAGCATTGCCTCTGTAATTGCATAAGGCTAAGCACTGCCTTTCCCTGCATGAGACTAAGCATTGTCTCCCTTTCTTGCATGAGGCTAAGCATTGACTATGTAATTGCATAAGGCCAAGCACTGTCTTTCCCTGCACGAGACTAAGCATTGTCTCCCTTTCTTGTATGAGGCTAAGCATTGCCTCTGTAATTGCATAAGGTTAAGCACTGCCTTTCCTTTGCATGAGACTAAGCCTTGTCTCCCTTCCTTTGCATGATACTAAGCATTGTCTCCCTTCTTTGCATAAGTTTAAGTACTGTCTCTCTTTCTTGCATAAGGCTAAGCATTGCCTTTCCATGCATAAGGCTAAGCACTGCCTTTCCCCACACGAGACTAAGTGTTTTCTCTGTTTCCTGCATAAGGCTAAGCATTGCCTTTCTTTGCATAGGACTAAATATTGTCTCTACTACAATGCATAAAGCTAAGCACTGCCTTTCCTTGCGTGAGACTAAGCATTGTCTCCATCCTCTGCATAAGGCTAAACACTGTTTTTTCTTGCATGAAACTAAGCATTATCTCCCTTCTTCGCATCGGGCTAAACACTGCCCCTCATCTCATACAAGACTAAGTCTTGTCTTGTCTCGTTCTCGCATACGACTAAGCATCGCCTATTCCCTTTGTCAAACAATCAATATCAATGCATCCGCGCATTTCGTGGGCTGAAACATCGCCATATTATCCTAAGGCGTCATAGTCTGAAGGCATCATCCTCATAGTCTAAGGACATCATGTCATGGCCGGAGGATCTCTCGAAACTGCATATCATTATTCAAAGGCGTCATAGTCCAGAGGCACCATCCTCATGGACCGAGGATACCATTTCATGGCCTGCGAATCCCTTATCATACGCTTCGTGGCCCGGGATGCCATGGTCTAAGGATATCATCCTCATTGTCCGAAGACAACTCTCATAGTCCGAAGGGAATTTGTATCATGTTTAAGTTACGCAATAACTATATATATTCGCGTACATTATGTTTTACGTTTTGCAGGTAACTCGGGAGGTAACTATTCTACAAACATGAGCAATTCTCGCTCCGGTTTCTGTTCACAACGCTTACATCCTTTGACTACCTCAAATATAACCGATAACCAGTGATTGATCGTTTCCATCCCGTAACCTCTCAAACATTTGTCTTGTACAGCCATAACGTTCAATTTCACATTCATAGCTCCACCTAAAATTATTCGCTACTTATGACACTACCCTACCCAGAAAAAATCCTCTTCAAAACATACGACCACTCTTACAACAACTCCATCGGTTTCGTTCGCCGTTGGATCCAAAACTACACACGACCTGATTCCCGTAACACCAGGGATATGTAGGCAACTCATGAACCAGGTTTCGGCCCCATTTTTACAAACACATCATGCCCGCTCAATTCGGCCAAAATTGGTCATCATTTTCTTTACCCGATAACTCTTTCATCATTCCCGGGTAAAGAGGGGCAGATGTTGATATCCAAATTTACCCTTATATTTTTAAAATAGTATATATACTTTCAAAATATCATTCTTACATCATTACCTAATTTATAAGAATTATATAAGTATTTTCTATAATTTTCCACATCTTTAGAGCTTCAAAATTGATTTCTGCGCATTTAAATTACTTGAATATTTATTAATTATCCCTTAAATTATTCTGTAAAGGTTTAATTATCTAAAGTTATTATCTGCATCAACATATATATTTCAAAATATTTTATTTTTGTTTTATGTAAGCATATTTGTGTTTTATTAAGCTATTTACATAATTTTGTAATAACGTCCTATATTCATGCATAATTGCATTTTATTACATTATTTGTGCTAAAATAGCATTTTTATATTTTTATAACGTTAAGTAATTATTTTCAATCACTTTATTGCACAAATAATATTTTATTATATATAAAATAGTTTTATAAATTATTTATTAATAATTTTTGTGTATTTTAATTTATAGCCCAATTTTGAGTTAATTTTGGCCCAAATCTTTTGCCCAACCTTCCAGGCCAAACCAAATAACCCCTTTAAAATCCGGGCATGACCCATTTGAAACAACTCGCCCCGCCTTCTTTAAAATCCTGGCTATTGATCTTAAGAGATCAATGGCCCACGATTAACCCCTCACTTTTAATTACCCAACTCCAAACCCTAATCCTCACTCTCTTGGGACATCCGCCATCTATTCTCTTTGTTCCTCTCTTCTTCTTCACAAACCCTAGCCACCACACCCTCTAATTCTCTCCGATTCCGACCCTGATATAGAATCCTCCTTCGATTTGCCTTCCATATATGCTTCATCTCCGTGTTACTTACATGATTATGCTATCACTTAGTACTTGCCTATTTTTGGCAAGTACCAGGCCTGGAATCATGTGAAAATCGTCTTCAATCTTCAAGATCTAGACGGTATTCCGTCTGTATACATTCATGGCGAGGTGATATGAGGCCGATTCACCAAGGTATTTGGTCGATTCTTTGAAATTTTGTCGAACTAGGGTTGAAATTTATACTTTTTTCCTTTTACTAGTTCCATTACTGATTGCATGTGGTATTTTCTTCCCTTATTTATGTCTGATTAATTATTTTTCTTGTTCGTTTATTCAATTTCTACTACTATATAAACCCTTCCCTAACCCCCTAAAAAAAGTGATCATTGCTATTACACTTAATACCTCTCTCACCCGTTCATCTTCTCTGAAATATTTGGCTCTTTGGCCGGCTGAAAGCCAAGGCCATAATACCATCTACCTGCTCCGGTGCAAGCACTGCTCGGGGCCCTTACGAGGCTCTTGTGAACTCTGAAGCATCGAAGACCTGGGGTTCTTGCTACCAGTATCCTAAGCTCCTTATTATTCTGTTGCCTGTCTAATTTTGCTACTGGTTAGTGTTTTTAACCTTTGCAATGTTAAATATTTTTCTTCTGCATTGCTATATATGTTTGAATCCTGTGAGCATGATTTAGTTGTGAATCCCTGATATTTCACTGCTATGATACCGTTCAATACTCCCACATTATTCTATATTTTGATAGTTGAATGCATTTTAGTACCTGTAATAGTTTCCTATTTGTTCTTAGTTTGTGTTAGGCAATATGTGTTCTTCACTATGGCCTGCACTTCTATGTTGGTTTTTCTTGTTCTCTTTTGGAATCAGTTCCGTACCTCTATATTCATCTAGCATCTGAACATGTTTTAGTTTTGAGTTTCAATACATGCCTATCTTATTTGTTCTTTTAAATCTGACTGTCATAGAATCCCCTTCATGCCTTGCTTTGGATACTACTAAAACTCTATGAAAACCTCCCTCTACTGTAATTTAGTGTTGAGTCTTGTGTTTGATCGATCGTTCTTTGTATACTAGCCACAACTATATGGGTTTCATGTTGTAATATTGCTTCCTTGCTATTTGTAATCTTGATTTTCAGCACCACCTAAGATTTAGATAAACATCCCATTTTCTCTCTTATGTATGTTAATGAGTAGTTAATTTACCCTTTTTATGCCATAAGTTTCTGTACTATGATCTATTCCCCATCATGTTAAGTCTTTCATGATATTGGCCAAGCTGTACCATAAGTATGTTGATATGCTATCTGGGACTTTATTAGAACTGTCATGCTAGAACTTTCATTGTACTACACTGACATTTGAAATCATTTAGGTTAATGCTCTGTGCACCCTTATATGTTGATCTTATAATCTTAGAAAACCTTATTCCCCTAACTCTCAATATGTTTTCTTGCCAATGTGCTATCTCTTGCTAAGTGTTTGAACCTGTAATACCAACCTGTCCTCTGAGTCTTATTGATTCTCTTAACTGGTATGTTCTGTGTTTAATTAACTCTGCTATGTCTGCTTCTAAAAGTACAAGTGCACCTCTTCACTTTCTATCACTTAATCACTGTTCTCTCACTCTCATCTATTATCTACACTATTCTAAATCTATCACTCTTGGCCGGCTGAGAGCCAAGGCTACCAAAACTCTCTCTATTGATCTCCCTAGTGTGAGCACTGCTCGGGGTCCATTTGAGACCCTTGTAAACTCTCACACACTAGGATTTGGGGTCCTTTGGCCATCCTCTTTGCTGGTGGAACTTAAACTGTCTCTGACACTTAGCTTGCCTCTCTTATTGTGTTTGTTGAATCTGTAAACGGGGTCGCTTAATTGTTTTTTTGTGTGATTCAATAATTTATTTGGGTCATGTGGTCAATTTGTGACCGTTTGGCCTGGCATGAGTTCCTTTATGACTTTGGGCTGTGCCGATGGACATAGTCTCCTGTTTGAGAGATGTTTGGACCTGGGCATACTATTTGTGGAAATTGAGCTCGTTGAAGGCCCAGGCAACACTGGGTTACCTTCATTTTTTAGGCCTGCTCTTGGGCCTGTAGCCTTATTCACGTGTAATATTTATATTTATATTCTCTGGGCCTGTAATAATTTGTAATAACAAATAATTGGGATGTTAGTAAAATTGGGGAAACGAGTATATTCTAATGTTTGCATAAAAGGGTAGAAAAACATGCCTATAGGATTTACATGGCTTACTTGTTATTTTATTCAACCTTCCATATATGCTATTTAGTTTCCATGTACACTAGTAGAAACCATGCCTATAGGGAATCACACATTCAACCTATTTTACTACGCCTACCACTTTGCATTATTAGATATCATGTCTATAGGAAATCAGTGTCAACAATTACTACGGCATATTCATTAGATACCATGTCTATAGGATTATTATTAACTTATGTCCTACTGATCCTCATCTAGATATCATGTCTATAGGATTTTAATTGATTAATTAGTTATTATTATTGCTATTTCTTCATATTGTTCGCCTAGAAAACATGCCTATAGAGATGAAGTGTTACAGAATCAGTTTTCAACTACCAACTATTAGAACCTAGCTACAAAATACTGCTACTCGCTTAGAAAGCATGCTAATAGGATCAAACACAAGTAATTCTGAGTATTCCCAATGGTTTTCACTCCCCTACTGCGTAAATCACTTAGAGATCATGTCTATAGGTTTTGATAACTTATAATCTATAATCTCAGTAAATAGCATAACAGTAACAGATAATCTTAAAATGAGTAGTTGTTTAGAAACCATGTCTATAGAGCTTAATGACTTCAATTTGCCTCAATTCTGAAACTGTCTAGTGCCTAACGTAGAAATTTATTTGCGTGCATTTATTGTCTAAGTGTGGAGGCTAACTTGAGCCTTTAACTGTCCTTAAGTGAAGTCCTATTTGTTTTGAATGTCGCTTAGTTTTATCATTTTGAGCAGCCTAAGTAAAGTCTAGAACCACCCAAATAGAGGTCCAACGCCTCCTGGACCATAGGCATGGGACGGGTAGTGCACGCATAGGACGCGACCTAGAATTGAATTAGAACGCTCTAATTAAACAACTTCAACATAGTAATCGGGTAGCAGGAGATGATAATCTGTGCCCGCTGAATAATATGAGCAACTCCTATCTAAAAGGAGTTGCGAAGTATTATTTATGTTGCACGTGTGATCCTTTAGGCTAAAAAACTTAGGACCCCCCTTTTTCTTTATGCACTTAGTCATCTAATATAGACCGTTATAGTTGTATCCTTGTAGTCCTTAAGATTTGTACCAATTCTCATTGTGTTATAATGAAACTCTTTGACCTTTTATTCTCTTTGTTTATTTAATCATCTTGCCTAATTATAATCCACATAGTTTTAAGTTCGGCCGGGACCCACAGTTGTGGACCTCGAAGAGTGCCTAACACCTTCTCTTTGAGGTAATTTGAGCCCTTACCCGATCTTTGGTGGCGCTGACTAGTCAAACAGAGTTATTTGCAAATAGGTGCCCTAACGCACCTTAAAAATCGTTAGGTGGCGACTCCCCTCTTTTAATACCTCCATTTAAAAGAGTTGTCACATGTCGAAACCCGATTTCACGAGAAAAAGGGATGCGACAAATATTATCCTACTATTTCTAACTGTTTAGTTTATATTGCAGATTTTGCAAATTTGTTTGTTTATTTTTCACAGGGTGGGGAAATTTATCAACTTGCTATTGATTTTATGAGAAAAAAGTTTAAAAAATATTTTTCCCTATTCCCCCTATTTATTTTGTTATTGCTTTGTTAAATCCTTGTATGAAATTAGGAAGTCCTCAGTTTTGGTATGAAACTGTTTATAATGGTTTAGCACTTGAAGATGATGAGTTGCCTAAACTTCCGTAAGCAATAGCCTCAATTAGAACAAATGCTGAAACTATTTATAATGCTTATCAAGTTGCATTAAATCATGCTAGACCAAATGTTCCAACTTCTTCTTCTTCTGATTCTCAATCTTCTAAAAGAACTGCGGGAATAAGAGGACTTAGTGTTTGGGTGGGATTTAGGGGTTCTTTTGGTTCTAGTAGTAATGATTTTTCACAACTAAATGAGCTTGAAATTTATTTGTCACAGCAACTTGAGGAAGTGAATCCCGACGGCATCTTTAATATTTTGCAATGGTGGAAGGACAAAGAAAAATACTTTCCGATTCTTTCAAGGATGACCCGAGACATTTTAACTATTCAAGCTTCAATTGTTGCATCGGAGAGCGCTTTCAGTCAAGCAAGACTTCAAATCGGTGGTTATAGAGCATCTATGGGGGAGAACTTGAAAAAATCAGTACATTTCAGAGATTGGATCCGTTCGAAAAGAAGAAATTTTGGACTTGCTGAATCACAACCAGAGGTAGACGAAGCTTACGAAGAAATGCTAGCTGAACTTGTTGAGGATGTTGCTTCGCCCGACAATGGAAGCGGCAATAACCAAACTACTTTTCTGCCACCACCAACGGAACTTCCTCCGAACCTTGAAGGATTTATCAAGTTTATAAGAGATAGCATGTAACTTGTATGAACAAAAATTAGTATGTATTATGTAACTTGTATTTTGGCACATATTGATTAGTTCTTTTTTCTTCTCAATGGTGGTATTAGCACCTTGTTGCCTCATTCCATAGGGGGAGAAAAACTAAGAAAGATATTGCCATATTTTTTATTGCTATAATAAAATTACAAGACACTGCTTTGAATATCTTTGTACAATATTTTTGTCTTTAAATTTGAATTAAAAATTAGGTCACAATTCTATAATAAATTTACAATGCATTGTCTTAGATATTTTTTTTTTACATCTTTTTGTCTCTAATTTCTATTTAATTTTTTTTAAAAATCATTGCTTAGTCGTTGGGCCCGTTTAGCCCGTTCGGACCGCGGACCCGACCTGTTTAGCACGAGACCATGAGTTTGTGGGTCCGGTCCCGGGCCGGTTCCTACAAAAAGCTCGTTTAGCCCGTTTATTTAAGGACCGGGATCGCGACCCACGAGACCGGCCCGGCCCAGTTACCACTATTAGTAAATGCTCAGTAATAAAATTTAATATTTATATGATTATGTATACCATTATTAATTCTTATGTATACAGTAAATAAATGTTAAAATATAATATACTGTAAATAATATTAATTGAATTAAATTCTTTTTGTGACAAGATTTTTGCTCAACAAATGGTATACTATGCCTACGGGGAGGAAGGAATTATTTTGGATAGAAATTATCCTCCCAATACCAGTCATATTTGCTTATCTTTAGGACTATTGCTCTTTCTTCGAAAACTGAATCACTTTGGGCATTTTTTTAGAAATGAAATGCTTTGGATATTTTTATTAAGCATGATTATTGATTCATGTTCATTGCTTTCTGATAAGATATTGGCTGCAAAATAATTATTGCTACTAGGTTTTTGAAAAGTTTTCTTAAATTTTTTCTATTTGTGTTTTTTCTCTAATTAAAATCGCTTTCTTCAACAATCAATATATATTAGACACGATTTCTGACAAAGGGATTCATCTTACCATCCTTAGGCCAATGTGGCTCTGGCACTGCTTATGAAATACGTATAAAAATTGAGTGGCTCCAAAGCCAACAGATTACAAATCAGCTCCTACATAGTAAGCATACGCACTCCAGGAAGTTAAATTTTAAACATAAAAATTCAACATAGCAGTTTAGCACGTAATGAGACCCTACGTTGCCGGACTCTCCAAAATACAGTTGCAATCATGTCGGATCATCTAAAAAAATACTATTTTTGAAGGATTCGGCGCGCACCCGCCAACAATTTTAGAGAGTGCGATCGGACCTCCTACCTAAACCATTCGGTCCATATATTTCTCCTCTATTTCTTGCATCGTCCCCACTATCAATAGTCAGGGCCCAAAGAAGAAAGAAAGATGTCAATTGCCAAACATGACGGAAAGCATACAAAACTAGAACGAAATGGTAATCATAATATGAAAAAATTGACAGCTATAAATTAAATGACTACATAGTGCATGTTAATATGCTAACTTAACATGATCAAACCCCTCCTTTAAAAAAAAAAAAGGTAAACAAGAAATATAAAGAAAATTAGGATAGTCTCCTCATGAGTTGCTCCTCCGAACCATGACTTCACTCATAGGTGCAGCTGCCATAACCTGCCATTGTCAAAATTGAATTATTGATAGATTTATAACAAGGTTGCAATGTAAGTCCATTAAGTAAATGAGAAACAGAACAAGGGGCGAATCTAGGAGTGATATTATTATATGTATACATGTAAACATTTGTCATATATGTATATATAGTTCGAGCAAAGTAATGGTCCAGTTGAATTCACAAAACTCGAATCAGCCTCTGAGCAGAATAAGAACTTACTTGGATCGGTCATGACAACGAGGGCAGAATTACCAAAGTGGCAATTCCAAGGGTTCCTTCCTTTAGTTTGGTAATAAAGGTTCATGGCAATAGAAGCATGGTTCATCAAATTGTTTGGGGAAAAGCAAGGGCAACCTTCCTGGAATATACTGCGGCAGTCCACATTAGAACAAGCAAAATTTATATTTTGCTGAAGGATTGCATTATCTGATGAAGGTTTAGCCACACACCAAGTCTTCTACAAAACCAAAAAGTACAAACACATTAATTACCAGTCTATTCGCTTAACTAATTACTTATAATCTACATTAACTAATTCAACTTTTTAACTTAATTACCTGCCCATCCACTAACGTTAGAATCGGCGCTGAAATGACAAGTTTAAAACAGTTAATTAGTATCATTTGAACTAAAAAGGATCGATACTACACTACATTATATTGAACTTGGCTCAACAAAAAAGTTAATTAAATCATAAAAATACAAGAAAAATGACTATTAGCGACAGGAAAAACGAACGTCTTTCAAACCTGAAGAGCAGGACACGAGCAGGAAGAAAATTGTGAGAATTGCTTTAGCCATAGGGGACTATATGAAGCACTGGATTTTATTTAAAGGAGAGAAAAACAAAACTGTCTGTCTAAGTTCAGATTGTAAAGAGAGCAGAGAAATAAAGAGAATATTGTTGATGGTTTCAGTGAGGGAACGTAGTTGGAGAATTTAAGGAGAGAAAAAGGAGGTAAAAGTGGAAGCTTAATCGTTACATATTAGATGGTGAGCCGTTACAACTTACGTTGAATCTTCGGGAGTAAAAAGGACACACAATAGTGTTGGATTATATATAGCAGCAGCGGAAGCAATTACAGTATCATATTCACGTGTGAATTAAACAATTAGCACATACAGAGATTATTCGAGTTACCTCTTGAAGCATGAACAAAGCAAATCAATATCCGTCTCCAGTTCCAGAGTTGCAAGACCTCAGCAAACTTCCACAGTCTTCTACCGTGTTACCCAAATAATATCCGAAAAGAGAGAATTTCGGGTGGGCGAAATTCAAGGAAGAAAAGCGTGTGTTTTTCCAGTGCTCAAAAACGGCCAGCTATATCCCATGTATATATAGCTACGTTTTTAGGTTAAAACCCTTTTCCAAAACATGTTAGGTTTTCTTCTTCCACTAAGGAAAGGTTTCCTTTATTTCCTATTGTTCAGGCACAATAAGGACCACAAAATGTAATTAACAAAGCTTCCTCTTATGGAATTAATTTTGAAATTTTGAAATTAATTTCTTCCATAATAAATTATGAATTATTCCACTAAAAATTCGTAATTGCACTCCTTAGTTCAATTTCGAAATTTTTTCATAAAATCTTATTTAACTTCCCGTGTTAAGATTCAGATACTAACCAATCAAATTAAATTACTGACAATTTAATTTATTGACTACTTCCTTTAGACTTTCGCTTAACTTATTTCATGTGTCGGATACAAAATTCATCGTCCGGGTTTACACATAAAAACTTATAAGCTTTCATAAAGGAGTATTATCAATCTCAAAAATCGAGATATAGATTCCATCAACTAATTATTTCTTCGCCAATGTATATCATTATCGTCCAATTTACCAGGCTTATTGACTCATGAAAGAATCTCGCCTTTTAATAAATCAAAACAATAAATGACATACACAACTAATAATAATTATATCAAGATTAAGAGTATAAGTACATTGAATGGACTAGAGAAATTATTTTATTAAGTTAGTAAAAAATACTTATCTCCACTTGATCCGTTCAATACATACAAAATGTACTAGCACAAGAAGTTGGAATTAGACCATTCCCATAATCAAGATAAATTACTTTTAATCTTGTGCTACAACCATTCCGATAGTTTGTCTAATTCCATCATTAGATTGTGAACATAAACTTTATGACTTATAAGAACCGATGATTTAATCTTCCATGTATAAGCTAAACTCTTACACTAAATCATCTACTATATAAGCAACGGACACACAAACCAATACATGATCTATTTAAAATAAAACTTTATTGATTTGAATAAGTAAATAAACAATTGTTCTATAAAGAATACTATAACAATATGCATAGTTTATAGTATATCCTAACAATCTCCCACTTAAACTCATAACCATGCGTCTACAATTCTGACACCCATTCCGTCTGCATGCCTATCAAAAGTCTTTTGTGGTAAGCTCTTAGTAAACGGGTCCGCCAAGTTGTTCTCTGACGCAATCTTGGTGACCACTACATCCCCTATCTGCACTATCTCACGAATTAAATGATATTTACGCTCAATGTGCTTTGCTCTTTTATGGCTTCGTGGATCCTTCAAATTTGCAACCGCACCACTATTATCACAATAAAGTGTTATTGGTGCTTGAATCGAGGGAACTACACCCAACTCTCTCAGGAAGTTTCCGAGTCAAACCGCCTATTTGGCTGCCTCAGAGGCTGCCACATATTCAGCTTCCATGGTGGAATCAACAACATAAGTTTGCTTGATGCTCCTCCAACTTATGGCTCCACCTCCCAGAGTAAACACATTTTCTGAGGTAGACTTTCTAGAATCTCTGTCTGATTGAAAATCCGAATCAGTATACCCAATGGGCACAAGGTCATCCGAATAGTAGATCAACATGTAATCCCTAGTTCTTTTCAGGTACTTGATTATATGCTTAACCGCTGTCCAATGCTCTCTCCCAAGATTAGACTAAAATCTTCTAACAACGCCAACGGCAAAGCAGATATCACGTCTAGTGCATAACATAGCATACATCAGACTCCCCACAACAGATGCATAGGGGACCGCCTCCATCTTTTCTATCTCTTCATCAGTTTTAGGAGACTGATCTTTAGATAGAGAAATTCCATGTCTTAAAGGAAGAAATCCTTTCTTGGAATCATGCATGCTAAACCTGGAGAGTATTGTATCAATATAAAGAGCCTGGGATAAGCCTAATATCCTTTTCTTGTGATCTCGCAAGAGCTTGATCCCAAGGATATGAGTCGCTTCTCCCAAATCTTTCATATCAAAGCATGTAGACAACCACTGTTTAACTGAACCCAACATGCCCACATTATTTCTTATGAGCAATATGCCATCTACATATAAGATTAAAAACGTCACTTTGTCCCCATCCCACTTTGTGTATACACAAGACTCGTTAAGACACTGATCAAAACCAAAAGTTTTAATTGCCTTGTCAAAACAAGTGTTCCATGCCCGAGATGCATGTTTCAGTCCATAAATGGACCTTTTAATCTTACACAACATGTGTTCCTTGCCACTTTCTATGAAACCGTCTGGTTGTATCATATAGATACACTTATCAAGACTTCCATTAAGGAAAGATGTCTTGACATCCATTTGCCAAATCTCATAATCATAATGAGCAGCAATGGATAAGAGAATCCTTATAAACTTAAGCATGGCTACCGGCGAGAAGGCTTCCTCATAATCGATCCCTTATTTCTGAGTAAACCCTTTTCGCTACAAGCCTTGCTTTAAAAGTTTGCACTTTTTTGTCTACACCTCTCTTTTTCTTATAGATCTACTTGCATTCAATGGACTTAACCCTATCAGCTAGTTCTACAAGATCCCAGACTTGATTAGAGTACATAGACCCCATCTCTGATTTCATAACAGCAACCCATTTATCGGCATCTTTATCATGTAGTGTTTGGTCGTAATTAACAGGTTCGGAAGTAGGCACCTCAGGGATCCTATCATATGATTCTCCCAAGAGCATATAACGAACCAGCTATCTTATTTCTCCCCCACTATGACTGCGCACTACATCAGTTGCAGCTATACCATTTTGATTTTGTGGTTGAACCACATCATCATCAGGAACCTGAGTCTCCATGCTATCCGTAGGGATATCAACGACTTCTTCCTGTTGTGCAGTCTGCTCAACATAACTCCCACTACTTTGTGGTAGTATGACTTTGGACACTTGTTCTTGCGGGACATCAAGTCTATTGACATTTCTCCCACTACTAAAATGCAATGGTATGTCAAAATCGACTTCTGGGGTTTGCATCTGGTCATTTTGTTTTTCAGATGACTGAGTTTCCATTCCTTTGCTGAGTTCCTGTAAAACGATTTTACTTCTAGGAACATGGTTCATCAAATAGTCCTCTTCAAGAAACTTGGCATTTGTGCTAACAATTATCTTATTTTCTTTAGGGCAATAGAATAAACCACATTTCGTCCTTTTTGGATAACCTACAAACACGCATACATCCGTTCTTGCCTCCAATTTATCCGTTTTCCCTTTTAGCACATGTGCCGGATAACCCCAAACTCGAATATGCCGCAGACTAGGCTTGCGCCCAGTTCACAATTCTGTAGGGGTCAAAGGTACTGACTTTGAAGGGACTAAATTCAGAACGTAATTTGTTGTTTCTAAGGCATGTCCCCAAAAGGACGAAGGTAAACTGGAATAATTCATCATTGATATAACCATTTCCATAAGAGTCCTATTTCTCCTTTCAACTATACCATTTTATTGTGGAGTTCCAGGTGCAGATAATTGAGATGTAATCCCACATTCTGATAAATAACCAATGAATTCCGCAGAGAGGTACTCCCCACCACGATCAGATCGTAGTGTCTTGATATATTTATTATGTCGTTTTTCAGTCTCAGTCTTAAATTCTTTGAACTTTTCAAAACATTCAGACTTTCGACGCAACAAATAAATATATCCATATTTTGAGTAATCATCTGTGAAAGTCACAAAATACTCAAAACCACCTTTTTCTTGGACATTCATTGGACTACACAAATCAGAATGAATTAATTCTAATTTATCACTTGCTCGATTTTCTTTTGAGGAAAAATTTCGTTTTGTCATTTTTCCTTCTAAACAAGATTCACAAGTTGGTAGTGCCTCCACTTTCAATGAACTTAAAGGTACATACTTGACCAACTTTGAAATTCTGTTTAGATTTATATGACCCAAACTCAAGTGCCATAAATATGTTTCACTCAATTCAGAATAATATTTTCTCTTATTTGGTAAATCAACATAATTCAGTTCTTTAGGTTGTAACAGTTTAGGAATAGAGTCAACAATAAAAAGACCATTAATTAATGTAGCCGAAGAGAGATAACGCTTATCATGAGTAATAATACATTTATCAATATCATAAAAATTAATATCATAACCATCTCTCATAGCGCTAGAAACCGAAATTAAATTCCTTCTAACTGAAGGTACATATAATGTGTCCTTTAAAGCTAAAACTCTACCACTACCAAACGAAATACTAATATTTCCTAATGCTAAAGCTAGGGCTGCCGAACCATCTGCTTGATAAATATTGATTTCTCCTCTACTTAGCCGCCGAGTTACCTGAAACCCCTACAAATAAGTGCAGACATAATTAGTGGCTCCCGAATCTACACACCATGACATGGTAGAAACAGACGCTAAATGAGTTTCAACGACAAGTAGATGTAAATCATCTGGTTTATTTTTCAGCTTGGTCAGATAAGTTGGACACTGCTTCTTATGATGCCCAGGCTGCTTGCAGTGATAACACTTGCCCTTAGCCTTTTTCACACCAGCAGTTGCGCCACCAACAGAGGGTTTTTGAGCCTTTTTCTTCTTCTACCTGCCTCTCGGCTTAAAAGAAGCACCTGCCTCAAAATTCAATGCCACATGAGGAGCTTGTTGCTTGATAATAGTCTCTGCCGACTGCAGCTCATTCAACAATTTTGCAAGTGACAAATCCATTTTGTTCATATTATAATTCAGGCGAAACTGCTGAAAACTGCCAGGCAGAGTCTGCAGGATCATTTCAACCTGCGTATCCTTATCAATGTTAGCTACAAGGACCTCCAGTGCATTCAGAAGACTCATCATCTTCAGAACATGGTCCCTAACTGATGAACCTTCAACCATTTTGGTATTCATAAGAGCTTTCATGGTAGTCTGCTTAGCCGCACGATTCTGATCTCCAAACATTCCTTTGAGATTTTCTAGAATGTCATAAGCAGACTCCATCGACTGATGCTGATGTTGCAGAACATTTGACATGGATGTCAGAATGTAACATCGCGCCATCTCATCAGCCTTGACCCATTTCTGGTAAGCCTTTTGTTCATCATCCGTGGCATCATCTCCAGGTTTTTCGGGACACACCTCATCGAACACAAATTTGTACTCTTCAGCAATTAGGACAATGTCCAAGTTTCGTTTCCAATCAACATAATTCGGACCCTCAAGTTTGTTTTGAGTAAGAATAGCAGTAAGGGATTGAAAGCAGTCATCGTTAATCTGGAAGACAATTAATTAAATATATCAAAATCAGTCATGTATTATTTGAATATTAAAATTCAAAATACACTACATATATATAATCTATGCACCTTGAACAACAAATTTCGATGGGAAAAGAGCTATTATTGCAATATACATATATAATGACAGATTATTCACTCCATGAATTTAAACAGGTCATACTCAGATGGAGAGTAAACTGTTAATTTAAGTCAAGTGAATATCAACATTTAACATATATTAGTCCCATTGAACCAACATGCATACTCAGATGGAGAGTAAATACAAGTAATCAACAACTAGTATAACGTAGTGATTATCCATAATGAGTTTATCCGATATGGAAGAAGACCTACGTCAACGTGTAAAAATATTATATCACTAGAATTTAACCCTGGAGTCCATAGGAAACGATCCCTACCACCACTAGATTAAAAATAACTCAAAAACTTTTTTGAAAACTTTCCAGAAAATTAAAAAACAAAACGTCCAAAACACCATCTAAACGACCCCAAAAGCCCAAAAAACAGCTTACATCATGAGCAAAGCTCATGGGTATTGCTCACTGGGCCGTTTCGCATGGACCTACCAAGTTTCAGGTCAATCAGAGTCCGTCAACAAGCTGACCTCCGATTTTCTGGCCTATTCGGCCAAATAGTGACTTTTGCGTTTTTCATGGATTAATATAATTTTCAGATTATTCTAATCAAATATCATCAATAATAAGCAGATATTACATGATTTTCAAAATAATCATAATACCCATAAAACATAATCGTGCTAAAAAATAATGCAGTTTTACAGAAAAACAATCTTTGCCTGTAATTCAAAACTTGCATATTAACATGATACTAATTTTTATTATTCATCCAAATTATTTAATTAGACGTGATTAGGCTCTGATACCAATTGTTGGATTATATATCGCAGCGGAAGCAATTACAGTATCATATTTACGTGTGAATTAAACAATTAGCACATACGGAGATTATTCGAGTTACCTCTTGAAGCGTGAACAAAGCAAATCAATATCCGTCTCCAGTTCCTGAGTTGCAAGACCTCAGCAAACTTATACAGTCTTCTACCGTGTTACCCAAATAATATCCGAAAAGAGAGAATTTCGGGTGGGCGAAATTCAAGGAAGAAAAACGTGTGTTTTTCCAGTGCTAAAAAACGGCCAGCTATATCCCATGTATATATAGCTACGTTTTTAGGTTAAAACCCTTTTTCAAAACCTGTTAGGTTTTCTTCTTCCACTAAGGAAAGGTTTCCTTTATTTCCTATTATTCAGGCATAGTAGGGACCACAAAATTTAATTAACAAGGCTTCCTCTTATGGAATTAATTTTGAAATTTTGAAATTAATTTCTTCCATAATAAATTATAAATTATTCCACTAAAAATTCGTAATTGCACTCCTTAATTCAATTTCGAAATTCTTCCATAAAACCTTATTTAACTTCCCGTGTTAAGATTCAGATACTAACCAATCAAATTAAATTATTAACAATTTAATTTATTGATTATTTCCTTTAGACTTTTGCTTAACTTATTTCATGTGTCGGATACAAAATCCACCGTCCGGGTTTACACATGAAAACTTATAAGCTTTCATAAAGGAGTATCATCAATCTCAAAAATCGAGACATGGATTCCATCAACTAATTATTACTTCGCCAATGTATATCATTATCGTCCAATTTACCAGGCTTATTGACTCACGAAAGAATCTCGCATTTTAATAAATCAAAACAATAAATGACATACACAACTAATAATAATTATATCAAAATTAAGAGTATAAGTACATTGAATGGACTAGAGAAATTATTTTATTAAGTCAGTAAAAAATACTTATCTCCACTTGATCCGTTCAATACATACAAAATGTACTAGCACAAGAAGTTGGAATTAGACCATTCCCATAATCAAGATAAATTACTTTTAATCTTGTGCTACAACCATTCCGATAGTTTGTCTAATTCCATCATTAGATTGTGAACATAAACTTTATGACTTATAAGAACCGATAATTTAATCTTCCGTGTATAAGCTAAATTCTTACACTAAATCATCTACTATATAAGCAACGGACACACAAACCAATACATGATCTATTTAAAATAAATCTTTATTGAATTGAATAAGTAAATAAATAATTATTCCATAAAAAATACTATAACAATATGCATGGTTTATAGTATATCGTAACAAATAGTCCCTCACACGCACTCTAATTCTTGCTTTTCGTCTTGCAATAGTTGTAAGTTGTAACCAGTTGTAAGCACGATAATATTACATATACAACTAATCGTGAACCAACTTACACATACTTTGATTTAATTAATTATATTAACAGTCACCGCCATTATGTTCTTATCATTGCTTGCGTGGTCCTGACTCATGCGTAACTGAAACCAAGTGAGCCGTACGTGTCGACAAGCAAAGAGGGAAAACAAAGAAAAGAAAAACTTTTACAAGATTTCGTATATATGAAGTTCATCTGCTTCGGTAAATTTTGATTTCACAAGCAAAGAAAACGTTCTTTTTGAGCATATGGGACAGTCAGGGACGGACCTCCATGGTTTGAAGGAAGTTCAATTGATCTTTTATTTATAATAAATTTCATCGTCGAAAATTTATTGTGTAAATAGGGTAAAAATAATTTTTCTAATTTTTTGTATATGTATATATGTGTTGTTGAATCCTGATTACATAAAAAAAAATAAAAAAATAAAAAGAGTAGTGAAGTAGCAAGAAATATGACTCGAAAGTTAATATAGGTCAGGCGTAACATTACATTATTACATGTTTTTTAATTCATTTTCGTCATTAGCTACAATTCTCTTCTAAATAGTGCCCTATACCAGTCCCTCATATATATCTGTCTTTTACTTTTCCTTGTGTCCGAAATGCTTACAATTTTTTAATTTCTCTGAAAGTGCTGTACATGCACTACGTTAAACGAAAAGTACTTGTACGCATTTTGTAACACCGCATGAAAAGGTTACTAGATCTACTTTCACTTTTTTCTCAATAACTTTATTCTCTATTCCATCTTTTAGATTAGCGTTAAATATAGATATTTCTTACCAAATAGACCAACTCGATTTAATTCATCGTTTATAAATTATATCGCATAATTTTCAAAGTGAAAAAGGGGTTGATCAGATTGGATCATTTTCCCAAGATCTTTAAAAAGTATATGGTGGATGACCATCTGCACCATGTGAGTGAGGATTAAGGAAGTTGTATCGAAACTAATACAGCTTAAAAGTTGATTTAAGGAAAACGAAGCAAGTATAAAAAGACACATGTGCTTTGATCTAAGGCTACAAAGTACAAAAGGCTTGAAATTCTCAAAACCAGCAATTCTCAATAAAGTTGCCACTTTTCCTTCTTTTAGTCATCCCACGATTGGAAAATTTTAAAGGAAAATGTAACTTTATGCTCCTAATATACCTTGCCTAATATAAATTTATTATAAGCAGAGAATCTAAAGAAACATACTGATTATGTATTAGCTTGGTTGGATTTTCAAAAAAGAACTGGATTAATTTGACTTATTCCAAGTGATTAACTTGGGCTTTTTTATTTTTGGTCCGGCAGCCCAAAATAATTACATACAGTAATACATATATACACAAATTATGTATGTGGTTTTATATTTATGTATATTTATACTTAATATACAAAATATATATATTTATCGGTTATTATTTTATTGGACAGCCCAAAAATGTAAGATGTAATTATGTTGTATGTGATGTGTATACCATCCATTCTTTTTTGTATGTTGCTTAAGATTTTGATACACCCACTAAAAAGAACTATTTAATATATTTGATTAAATTATCCTTATTTCTTCTATAAATGAGTAATTAATGATTATATAATTTTTTCTGAGTATTGAAAGTGAAATTGATAAAAAATAAATACTACCATCTTGGTGATAAATATTTTTAAAATATTTTTTGTACTAAAATGACAGAGAAAAAGGATCAAGGAAGCATCTAAGATCAAAGTTGGTTCTATTGAGTGATTGAGTTCAGATTGAACTTCAATTCAATTGAACTTTTCCCCAAAACATGGGAATCAGAGAAAACTCAATTTGACAGCAGCCACACGTGACATGTTCGAGTTGTGAAAATATCAATTAATGCTTGCATTAATGTAGATTGTCTACGTCATACTTCTTGGTGCTGCCTTTCCCTATTCCTATCTCTTTTTTTGGATCTGACAACAACTGTTCCTGAGATTAGATTGAACTTCAAATGACAATAATTCAATCAGAGTACATACTATTCCCTCTGATTCAATTTAATTGAGGTAGTTTGACTCGACACGAAATTTAAGGGGAAAAAAAAGACTTTTGAAACTTGTGGTCTTAAAAGCTTAAAAGGTAAAAGTTTTGTGGGATTATGACATTTGTATAGTTATAAAAGTTTTTCATTAAGGATAAAATACATAAAATAAAGAGTTTAAAGTTAAATTATTTCTAAATTTAGAAGTTTGTCATTTATTTATTTTAAAAAAGGAAAAGGAAAGTATCTATTCTCATTTGAGGGAGTATATAATATGGCAACAGAAGTTGTTGTCCGTGGGCCATCAATCATCATTTTATATCACAGTTTCAATCTATAACATTTTCTGCATAACTACAGGAATATACATACATATACTTAAAATAAACTAAAACTGAAAGTTCCTTGTCTTAACAAACGTACTAACATTTTCAGAATTAAGATGGTTGCAGCTGGAGCTATATCACTACCAATTTGGATTTCAACATCAACATCCACAAAGATCACTGCTTATTATAATGTCAAACCCAGAATTTCTTATCCCTTAAAAACTCCAAGAAATGCAGTAGGCCCAATATTATTCAACAAAAGCCATAGTCTCTATCCCTTATCCACATTTGAGAGAAATGAACGACATGAACACCATTTCACACCTAAAGCTGTTTCTTCCTCTTCGGGTAATACAACTAATTCTTGCAAAAGTTATTGTCTTTAGTTACTATTAATAGATGTTAAGCTGAATTCACACCCTTTGAGCTAAAGAGGAAAAGCCCCCTCAAAACTGTATTCTTTCTGATTTTCGGATTATGGGTAATCTTGATTTCCCAGCAGGATACGTTATTTTTTACTAAATATTCATACAAGTCCCACATTTGCCACAATTGAGTGAGAAAACCCTAAATGGTATAAATGCAAATTTCCTGTTCATTGCCAAATTTACTTTTGAGGACCCTTTAAAATTAATAATAATGAAACAAGAAAATACATGATTCCTGAAGCTGGTGGAGAGAATACTCTATTGCATTACTGCATTTAAGCTAATATTATGTATCTAAACTCAATTATGTTCTCTATGGTAGTGAATAAACAGGATTTACTGTATTGACTATCAGTAAAGGTTGTAGCATTGTAAAGGTATCCGTGAGAAATAATTTTCAGTTATTACATTCAAGTCTAAATGTTCACTGAATTAGGAGATGGTATGGAAGAGAAGATTTGACTTGGCACAAAATGTAGTGGAATTACTGGTTTGTTGAGAGTTAACGCCTAGCTGAACTATTTGGATAATGTGTAGATTAGTTTTGATTTCAGTTTAGGAAGGACCCTCAAAGCTATGAAAGCAGGATTAGACAAAGCCGCAATGGTGGACTGGTAAAAATGTAGCCTAAAGAATCAATTTAATCTGATAATGGACACATTTCCCGCTCATGGTTAAAGCGTAAATACAGCACCATCACTTTTCAATGTTGCAGTTTGCAAAGACAGGAGTCAACCTTCAAAATACTCTTTAACTTGCACCTACTATTTTTAGCCCTTAAGGTTTTTTGGGACAAATCAAGCGAACCAATGTTTCCCTTTTGACGTTTATGAATAAAGAGGAAACCTAATCATATCCTGTGTTTGTTTATGACATGACATTTTTTGTGGATTCAGTTGAAAGTGCAGAAGAACCAGCAACTAAGGTGAAGTTTCAAAGATCACTGAGCCTACCTGGTTGCTCTACTTCATTGTCATTGCTTGGAACTGGTCAGCCGCAATACATTCAATAATCTTTTCCAAATAATTCGAGAATCAATTTTAATTATTGATTTATCTGCACCAAGTTCTTCTAGATCATGATAATGGTTGTGTTCTATGCTCATGTCTTGCTGCTCTTCCTGCAAATTTAGGATACAGGGAAAAGGTTTTTGCAATTATTGGTGTCAAGGTCTATGCTGCAGGTCTCTATATCAATGATTCTGTCTTTAGTAGGTTAGATACCTGGCGAGGACGTTCAGCTGCAGAAATTCAGCAGGATACTTCCTTGTTCAACATGATATTTGAAGGTAAGTGGGTGATGTTTAATTGCTTGGACTACTGGGATGGTAGGAGATGATATCAATTAAAATTGATTTTATGAAGTGCAGCCAATCTGGAGAAATCACTACGCATTGTGCTGGTCAGAGATATTGATGGTAAAACTTTCTGGGATGCCTTAGATGAAGCCATTTCTCCAAGAATCAAGTCACCCACTGCCGAAGATAAGGCTGCTCTTTCCACGTTCCGTGGTGTCTTTCAAGGGAAACCTCTTAAGAAAGAAACTTCCATATTCTTGACTTGGATTAACCCAACCAAAATGCTTGTGAGTGTGCAGCTTATTTACATTAAGATTCTATTAGGCCCATATATGTGGACTTTGTTTATTCTTGGCTTTCTTAATTCTAAGTTGATGCTCTATTTTATGGAAATTTTGAAGGTTTCACTCTCTTTTGATGGGATGCCTTCCTCAGTAGATGCGACAATTGAATCTACAAATGTTGCATCGGCTCTCTTCGATGTATTTCTTGGTGGTGATCCGGTTTCTCCTTCACTCAAAGCATCAGTTGCTAATGGACTGGAAGCTGCGCTCAAGTGAAGGCCATAATGAGTTAGTCTTCCAGTTGGCTTTTACTTCCCTGATTTGTTAATCAATGATTCATTAGGGCAGCTCCATTGGAAAAAATTGTTTTGTTAGCTTCCATGTATTGGGACCGGTAACAAGCATTATGCAAGCCAAGCATTAAAAGTACAATTAATTATTTGAGAGAAATACACATTAAAGCGAAACACCAAGAATCTCATGCTAAAGCATTTACTTTTATTTGCTCAAGCATTTTAACAACTTCAGCCATGGTGGGCCTTATGCATGGCTCTGCCTCAAGGCACATCCATGCAATGGTAAAGACATGGTTAATTTCTTCTATGGGAAACTCCTCTAAGTTTCTGTCAACTACATACTCTTCCCTTTTCTCCTGAACGACCGCCTTCACCTGTAAAAATAGAATGAGATTAAGTGACCAAATATATGTCATCTTGTGAATTAGAAAGAGATTAATGAAGGAATTCATCATATCAGCCTGATAAGCAACACAAGACTGATACTTAATATATGACGTAAATGGTAAAACTATACTTCATTGACCAAATGGTGTAGAAAGTTAATCTGTCTCCTATCATAAGAATAAAAAGTAAGAAAATTTAATCTGCCTATGTTTGTATAACTGCTGACTTTTCAAGTGACATAAGATTGTTTGAGAAAGATTGAGATTTCAGGAATATCTTAATCATCTGCATCTTTAGGTATCAAAAGAGGAACCTCTCAAGCTTTTTGTTCTTTATTTTCTTTTCTTCAAGGCATTGATATTAGGTCAGATTTAAGTTAAGGCTTCTCTGCCCCGCACCCACCAACCCGACCCTGTTATTTCCCATTACCACATTTTCTCATTTCTCGTTTCCCATTGACTTTTGAGTTGGGAATTCTGTTTTCCCCATTAAGTTCAGAGGCTCATGCCACTTATAAGTTATAATATTAGCCATTTGCACCTCACTGATAAGCGCATTGTGCATACGACTCTGAGAGTGTTAAAACTTGAAAAGCTAGCATGAAAAAGGAAAAAAACGAACTAAAAGTTTACCCAGGTTACAAGCTTGGTTCCTTCCTCCAAAAATGATTCATCTGTTGGCTTTCTCCCAGTTAGAAGCTCCAGTAAAACAACTCCAAAGCTGTAAACATCTCCTTTTGCTGTTGCTTTTCCAGTGTCAAAATATTCTGCAGCAGACCATAATATAATTCATAGTTCTTCAAACACCAAGATTAAACTTCTAATGGCCTAATCAGAAACATACCAGGAGCCAAATATCCAAAAGTTCCAGCTACCAAAGTTGAAACATGGGTCTTATCTGGTTCCATCAAAGTGGCTAGTCCAAAATCAGATACTCGAGCCTCCATGTTATGATCCAGCAATATATTGCTCGACTTGATATCTCTGTGGATAACGTGAGGAATGCAATCGTGATGCAGATATGATAATCCTCTTGCAGCTAATACTGCTATTTTGTATCTTGATGGCCAATCCAAAACCTTCCTAGGACCAGATTTTCCTGCATTATAATATTGTCATCTTAAAGTTTATCAGCATATCAAAAACTCGTAAGGTCTGAAATAAGTTAAAATGTTTGATATATACCATGAAGTACTTGATCTAAACTTCCATTAGGCATAAGCTCATAGATGAGAAGGTTATAGTGATTCGTACTGTAGTATCCATGAAGCGTCACTATATTTCGATGCTTTATGTCGCCCATTGCCACCAACTCTCTTTCAAAACCTCGGTCTTGTTCTGCACTTATTCTGTTTAACCTCTTTACTGCGAAAGAAGTTGATTCATCAATTGTCAGTTTATAGACTGTTCCATAGCCTCCTGATCCTATAATATCTTTGTTGGTCAGCTTCATGGTTTTCTTCAACAACATGTTGGATTTCAATGTGTCCATTTTTGATGATTTAAACATCACTAGCGTTCCACCTGAATATGGACATGAAGGAAATGTAAGATATTTTTCATCAATCAAAATGGTATTTTAACTCAATATCATATCATACCAGATAAGCTGTCTTGAACAACCATTTGCTTTCTCCTACATCTACGGTAACAGAGGATTGCCATAATAATCTTCGAGACAACAAAAGAAACCACACATATTGTGATATAGAGTGCAACAACTTTAGAATTTCCCATTTAGTGCTGCAAGTAGTTAAGACCAAGTTAGAAACCAAATCACATCATTTTGTTCTATTGAGCAAATATGTGGGGGTTAAGAAAACAGGTACCTGAACTATTGACAACTCTTAACTTGACTCTCGGCCTCCCAGCTTTAACTGTGGAATTAAATAAACATTGTTAATAAGGAGTGTACCAGAAGAAAGAAAAACAAAGGAAGAACAGATTATTAGTGGAGGGAACAATTTAAACTCCCTCCAGGCTTTTCATTGCATATAGACGCTATAAGAGCAGAGGCGGATGCAGGATTTAAACTTTGTTGCTTCAATCTTTAAAGTTCTTCATTGAATCCATTACATTTTTAAAGTTACGCGTTCATATCTACTATAGTATTTATAGTATTTTTAGTGGAATTTTACACATAAATGTATATTTCAAGCCAAAAGCACTAGGTTCCTTTGTTGCGCGGACTCTTCAAAATGCTGCTGCACCCGTGTCAGATCCTCCAAAAATACACTACTTTTGGAGGATCTGACACGCACCCGGCAATACTTTTGAAGAGTCTGAGCAACATAGCTGAGTTCAGATGAACCCGTTATTACAGAGCTACATCCGCCCCTGTATACGAGCTGTTTGCCTTTTGCTACATAGAGCACATACTCCTTATTCTGCGTCTACTTTGTAGCAGTGGCGGATCCAATAATGGATTCGCGGGTTAAGAATCTAATGCTTCGTGGTCGAACCTTTTTTATAAATGTGTGTGTGTGTCATATGGGAAAAACAAGTATAGATAGAGTTAAATGTACATTTCAGAATCCACTTTCTACACCCAGAAGGCCAGAATCTACAGCGTCTAAGTAATTTAATCCGACAGTTTTCAGCAGATACAATTAGAGCTCTCAATATGATGTAGAATGAAGAAGAATAAATCAACTACACAACTTTTAGAACTTGAGTAGGACTTCACCTTGATACCATGTTGCAGGAAGGGGTCATTTCTTGAAGCAAACAGCACCAAGGTCCGCCAGAAAAATCATGCAGAGTTCCCAAACCAAAATCATTTAAAGAAGTTAAATGTTTCCCTTCAATTTTATTGTAAGAGCATCTCTAAAAGTGGGGTCGTAGCTCACCTGTCAAGAGGAAGAACTGTTCAGTATGAACAAGTCTCATGTGAATATGGTTTTGCTCTTTTTCTAACTGATAAAGGTGATTTGAATCATTGATATGTTGACAAAATTATTAGTTTACTATTCATGGAAAGACTTGCCAGCCTTTGCATGTATGTACTTTTTGTTGGTGACATTAATACTTTATTTGCCATGCCAGCACACTCAAAACATATACGTAAACGTAATCTTGAAACTTATACATACCCAACATTGTCGACAATATATGCAGTGATTTATGGACAGTAACATTTAAAACACATGCAATTCGATATTATGGCAACAGTTGCCATTTATGTGGAAGTTGGGAATATTATCAATCTACCAGGATTGCTTTTCTTGGAAAAAAGATTGAGCTGTCAAACACGCTATTCAGTTTTTATCCAAAACGCAGCACATGAATCTTGTGAAAAGCAAGAAACATTAGAAAAAAGCCTATCTATTTGACTTTTTATAGTGTTTAACTGTTAAATTAGGTACGCTTTGAATTTCTTGCAGTAGGGGGGGTTTTCACACGAGCAAATAACAGATTTATTCACGCCTTGATCTGCTACCGTTTAAGTTTCATCTTTGAACACGTCTCATTCTTACGACGCAATTATGTTCAATTCAAGTGAGAATGCCAAGGTCTGAAGAAAATTAGTTTATATGTAGCAACAAAACTTGTAATCCAAAAAGTGCATAATGTTGTTATTTGCAACTTGCTTCTAATTTTGTATTACTTCTTAACAGTCAACTTTATGTTAGGGAAAAAAGAGATGGCCACTCTTCATGCAGTTTGTGCATCTTTTTGTTTTTGCTTTAGGCATTCGGTATCTGAAATTCACTGACCCGACTAATCAGAATTTGCACCATATATAGAATTTTCCATTTCCAGAGCAATTTGTACATCTTTGCTTTCAATGCAACAAGGATGGAGTCGCACTAAACTCTCAACATAAAGAGTTCCTTCTCTACTGCATTCATTCTTGCTCCAAAAATTCTGATTATAAAGATTAACCGCATTTTGTTAAGAGCCTAAATCAATACTATCTATATGCAATCGGGTAATAATATCATCAGAAATCCACAGGATATACATTAACAAATTGCTCAGACATTCATATATACAAATTAAGGATAGACCCCATTGTTTCCCCTCTTAGTTTATCTTTTTTTTCCCCTTTGAAATCCATTTCCATTTTCCCTTGCTTCTCTGACATGGCTATAAAAGTGCAAATCTTTGAGTGACCTACTGGCTTCTCACAATCCTGCAATTTTAAGACTTTTAACAATCACTTAAAGAAGAATAAAAGAGTTGACTGGCTAAGTGGATAATCAAAAGAGTAAGAAGTCTTGCCTTCCGAGTCGCCTGAGCTCAGGCTGTTCAAGCAGCATATCTTGAATTGGCTTTATCGTCATTCCCTTGGACCCAAAACTGCAATGACAATAGAAAAGGACCCTCTTAGTGATGCTGAGATTGAATCTTATGTCTCACATGTATGCAAGAAATATAAAAGCAATTCAAGATTAGTAAGTACTTCTTCCCAGTGACTGGTACATAGTTGCCTACATGCATGCTGTTAAACTTCAAATATTCGCTGGCATCTATATGTAAGGCTACGGGAGATTGTCTTCTCCTACATGAATTGGTTCAACAGAGATTTACAAGCATAACATCTCATGCTACATGTAGAAGAACTCGACCAGTATTTGACACTGATGTATCATCAGCTAAAAGCATAATTCTGAAAGGAATTTTCTATCTGAGAAGGTGGATGATGTTCTGGTATCTCTTACCCTATACTTGGTCTAAGTATCCCTGCTATGTGATTGGAATAGAAATTAACGAAAAAGGAAAGGAAATACATTCTCTATTTCCCCACTCCTCTCCCAGCCTTCTTTTACAATGCAATGGAATTAGGTAAAAAGTAAGAAAGAAAACATCAAGAACATAAATAGTACATTAATTACCTGTAAATGAAGTCGAGGGACACAAGTCTGTGGTGAATGGTATAGTCACTTCCGACATAAGTGGCGACCAGATTACCAGCGTCAGGGTGGGGCCAGCTCCTTGATGTAGGAAACCGCAGTATAAAAGTACCTGGGCCTTGACCTCTAAGTGAAGATTCTGCTTCTTCCTTGGTAATGAACCCTTCGATCCACACAGGTGATGCAGAACCCCATAATGAAGTAATACACTGCTGTGACAACGTAAAAGCTACTGGGTACAGCCAACACCACAACTTTTCAAAGTTGTCTTGAGAAACTAGATCTTGACAACTAGAGACTCTCCTCAGGAGGTCGAAATCCTACAAGTTGGTCAAATTCATCAGCATATTTTAGCACACCCTCTTTGCAAGATAATTTAAGTAAAGCAATTTAAGGAGAGATCTATGAGATCTTTAAATAAAGTGAAGTCAGAATAACCTACACAAAGGTGAAGAATTGTCATGTGTAGTGTAGCTTCATGCAAAAACTATTTTGAAAGTTTGTGTTTAACTCAAGAATGATATGTACTGGCAAAAGCTGGTGGAATTTGGGTATAGTCAGAAAAAACTGAGATTCACTCTTACAGACTTCCCAAGTATGCTATCTACGCTTTATCCCATGATCACATCTAGTTATAATATCTTCCCACACAAAATTGACATTGCAAGTCAAGAAAAGGAATTTAGTTGGTAAAAGAAAACATTTCTTGCTACAGTGCCAACCCTTCCAATGGGTAGCAAAACCTGTCTCTGGAAGTGTAAAACGGCCTTGCCAAATAGGCGTGTAAGTGGATTTGGAACCTCAGAGAATATGTGGGTATTTTCAAAAAACCGAGGGAATAAGTTTTCCCTCTTTGAGTAGTTTTCCAGACTATGTACAAGTTTAGAGAGGAAAAAGAGAACCTGATGAGTTAGAGATCTGGTACGGCCAAATGTCATCTTCAGGAAATGCTCTTGAAGCCCAGATACCAAATTCATCCAAGGGACATGGTGGTTGTCATCGGATATTAAATTCCAACATTTGATTCCCTCTTCTATCAGCCTCTTTGAAATTGATATTTGATGTCTAAAAAAGTAACGTTATTCATACAAATTGAACAGCAAAATTTTGCACAAAACTAGTAGAGACAACAGTATACAAGGTAACTAAATAGTGATGACAACAATGAAATGAAAATAGAAACGGAAACCTGACATGTATATTTTGGTTTATATCACATGCAATCTAATCCTGATCCATAAATTAAAAGTCAATGTATTAATTCCAATAGTTAAAAAATTCCCAAGATGCATACTGCAAGTGCACACTTTTTACCGTCTTAAATTTATATGCTATCCTATTAGTGATGTCACAGAGAATCTGTTGCTTTTCAGAAAGAACTTTTTCTTTATTTCTAATTATTCAAAAAAAAATTAAACTTCATGAATTAATGAATAAAAAAATTGGCAAAACAACTATGCGTGAGCTAGTCATTTTTCTAGGACTTAGCTTTCTCAGGAGCAGAGTCATTTTCAGATCATTTATGACGATTTCTTTTACTTTTGGAGGCCAATAGCACTTAGGAATTTCCCTTCCAGATCTCCTTTCTTGTTTCTTTTTCCTATTTTACTTGTTTTATTCCAGCAAGTTAGCAATTTCAAATGCTCAGGAAACAAAGATAAAGGAAAACAGGGGGGAAAAGAAATCAGTGAAAACATAAAACATAAGGCACAAGAACCTTTTGATTTTCTGCGCTATGAGATAAATAGAAAACGCTTTTTTGCTTATTGCCACCCTTATAAATGGAACTGGTATTTATGCTCTATACAGTGATTTGGTTCTTTCAAAATTTTTAATACATCCATGGTGATATGAGGAAATAACAGCTAATCAGCTATAACTGTAAGAGAAAGGAATAAATGCCAAAAGTAGCATTACAAACTAGATGGTGTTAGTAATTGTCTCTTTGATATGCAACAATAGAAAGAAAATATACCTGTGGTGTGAACATCCAGAGAATAAAGAAACTCTCTCTGCAAAGGTTGCAAGTTCTTCTTCTTTAGCAGTCATTGCCATTTCCTTGAGAAGAAGACGCCTCTCATTCAGGTCACCAAGACAGTATTTAAAAACATCCACATCTGAGATTGGATCTAAGTTACTTGGCAAGTCATCAATAACAGAGTTTGTGGTTTCACTGTTCTCTGAATCAGAGGAGAAATTTTCTGCCCGACCGCGGCTTACTGGTCTTGCCACCAAAGAATTATGATATGCATAGTTATCCTATTTCCAATGCATGTTTAGTGAGAGATCATAATAATGACAATAATTAAGAAGTTGTAAACAAGACAAGATTACCAGGAAAAAATTGGTACAGGGAAGCAATGACAAGGAGAATAATAATGATGATGATTGGACCAGCAATAAATATTGACGAGAAATTCAGGTAGTAATAAAATTATTCTAGATCACAGTCCCTTGCAATTGGTGACCTAATAGGAAGCACTTGTTGCCAAAATGAGAAGTTTTAGAAGGCATTACTGAGGAAACGGAGTGGCATTGAAGGAAAAATAGAAGGACCAGCGTTTTTAAAAGTGAAAAACGCAAAAAAAGCAGTAAGGTACATGAGGAAGTGAAAAACGAAAAGTGAAGGACACGCTCCTTTGAAGTGAAGCGCATATATATGAATATAACATTGTAATTACCAAATTGCAATTAGAATAACTAAGTTCAACATACAGTAAACAATAATGCCGATGTTAATCCAATTTCTTAAAATTAAGATTAAAAAAATGACCGCTTATCATTTGTATCACCTTGTGCGACATTCTTTTAAGTGCACACTTCTCTGAAGTGCATGACTTCACCCGTGAAGCGATAAGCCCTCACTTCGCATTGCTTTAAGTGACAAATGGATGTTTTTAACAACATGATGACAAAAAGAAGCTTAATTTTCAAAAAACAGCAATAGTTTGTACTTTCAACCTTATTCACCACTTAAGCAAGTAAGCTAGTTATACAAGGAGCAGCATCCATAAGCATATATTAGTTATGTCATCCAAGAAATAGTGTCAGAACATGCTAAAAATAATAGGATGGAGCAGATGTTTAAAAATACCTCAGAGATCCAGGAATGAGATTTTGATTCACCATTAGCTTGCTGCAGCACAAAATCATCCTTAAAATTTGCACATAGTTTCTCTTGTCCTAATTTGACCCGCTTTGATGAAAGACTTTGTTTTGCTTCACGTACAATACTGGGCAGATCAGAAGATCCATCCTCCAATATAGGAGATTGAGATCCATTTAGTAAATGGATTCCCAAAGATGATTTCCTCAACATTAGAGAGGCCGCCCTGGTGTTACGATTCCGAGAAATACACCGGATTGGTCTGGAGAATACCTCAAGGAAAGGATAATTACCCATTTTTGGAATCTCAAACCTAATGCAGAAGAGCCTGTTATCACACTTGGATGAAAGCTGCAATTGAGACAAAAGATCAATTTTCTAAATGGTTTTAATAGAAAGAAGTGATCAGATAGCATTAGTATTTTAATTCATCTCCAAGCATAACCTGTCATCAATTTCCATGTAGACGTGAACTACAACAATACACTACGTAATGTTGTAATAAACCTTACACATGAGCAGCTACAGAAAAGGGTGCTCAAGTTCACAGATTATAAACTAGGAAGAGTTTTGTGGGACAAAGTATATCCACATTGATGTGCTCATCCCATAGAATAATTATCATTTTAACTGTGCCTAAATCTGCAACAGCTATGATCACGTTAAAATAACTCAGCGGGAAGAGGAACAAACACTAACACCTACTAACCAATATTATATTTGCCTCATTAATCACAGATCTTCGTTGCAAGTGGAGATTATGTGTTTCCTGAATTAATATACCTTCTTCCAAAGCAAGTATTTTCTAATTCAAGATTGCAATCAACAGACAGCTTCTGGACACTTTGTATTGCATGTGTTAAAAGAAGAAATACAACTATCCAGTATGGTACCTGAGATATCTTGAGCTTAAAGGAAGCACGTCCACTAATTACTTTGCTTGGTCTATCAGAAGAAGCGTATTCAATTCCATCATAATTCGTAAGAAGAGGTGCCTCATCATCAACTGGCTTCTCAACTGGTGCTTCGTCATCGGCGTACACAAGCAAAGCAACAACCTTTAAAAGCATAACATATATCCATAAGAAACTTGCAGCTAACTTAAGGACTTCATTTAATCTTTTTTGTATGGAAAAATAAACAACAAACCTCCACTTCTTCAGTTATGGGGCGACTAAAGCTATCCATCAGTGTTACATCTAATGAAAAGTTTCTCCGGCAGGAGGCCTGCATTAAACATACAGGTAAAGGAGTAAAAAGAAACTCATACCGAATAACATAAATATGTGAATACCTCAGCAAACTCCCTCTTGCTAATTTAATCTTCATGCGAGCATCAAATGTACCACCTACAGCTTTTCACCATGTTCATCTCAGAATACTGTAGTTCTCTCTCTCTCTAACTCGGTTGCTTTCTCACCACTACCTCAACCAGCACACTAATTACTACAACATATTGCATGGTAATACAGGTCCACACTCCTCCAAGCCCTTGAGAGATGTTAGAATGTCATTGACAACAGTTGAAGATTTAAGATCAGCAATAGTTAAATTCAACATCTTATCACCAAAAGAGGCATACTTTAGAATTTTTTGAAGAACCAGCATTACAAAAAAAAATGCTAAACTATGCCTTTATCATTGATAAGATATCAAAGTTAACCATTTCTGATCTTAAATCTTCAACGGTTGTCAATGACATTCTCGCATCACTGAAGGACTGGAGGAGTGTGGATTTCATGTAACATAGCAAGCTTTCACCACCTAGCTTTTTTTCCATCAATTAAAAATCAACTTAAAATAGAAGATATACGACAAAGTTGAGAGTTATGGCATATGTTTGAGACACTCTAATGACAAAGTTGAGGAGTTATGGCATATGTTTAAGACACTCTAAAGTTACAGTACTCGATCCCGGGAAGACTATTCAAAACAGAACTAGAAGTCTGAAACGGGATGCAGGGATCAACTTTTATAATGTTCCTCGACTGATTTGCATCCAAATAATTTTATCAAGATTATTATTCCCCCTGGATATCATTTCCAAAGAATTTCAAAGTAGTATATCTTTATTACCTTTCCACCAACAATACTCCAAACACCATCGGTGTCTTCTTCAATTTCATACGCGCTTGAACTATCGATAGATAGTTGTACTGGAGGGTCCTGATAGGAGCACAAACCAATTAGCAGAAACTAGTAAATACATGAGTAGACACAACAACAACAACAACAAAAACAACAACAAAAAACCCAAAAGAATCCCACAAGTGGGGTCTAGGGAGGGTAGTGTGTACGCAGACCTTACCCCTACCTTGGGAAGGTAGAGAGGTCGTTTCTGATAGACCCTCGGCACATGAGTAGACACAATCTTCGTAAAATTAATGACAATGTTGTTTACCTTAACATAGTGATTTTTGATAGATGATACTACTGGCAAGAGCTCTGCACTGTACACATAACCATCCAGCTGAGAACCCTTTCCACTAATGCAAGGCAAAGATATTTCAGAACTGTCTGATACTGAATCATTATTGAGTGAGGACGTCAAAGACTTCTCGCCTACAATCTCCCCATCAAGGTAGAGGCGCAAAAGATCTTTTGTGACCTGAAATGCTCCAAGGATAAGGGTTTCTTAAACAGCCATAAAACAAGACAAAGTCACCAAAATTCTGGCAGTCAGAGAAGAGCAGATGACAACCTGATGAGATCTTTGGACTGGTGATAGCTTTAGGATGATCCAATTAGTGTATTACCTTTGTTCCATCTCAGGGCACATTTTATCAAAGATAACACAACACGTCATACCAACAATCATACTAATACTACTCTTCTTCGTGCTGTCAGAACATACATGCTGATGTCACTAGTGTAGTCTGCTGGACCAAACCCAGTTGACGCAGATGACTCGTGGAGCTATTGGACAATGAGTTCACTAATCAATTTAGCTTTGCCAAATTTTGGGGCAGAAAAACATCATTTGGCAATTGTTTTCATTTTGTTATCAAGAAGTGGAAAGCCACTAGGCCTAAGCCAGTATTTTGGTTTCCCTACTCTTGTTAAAGCTCGCTTATTCAGAGCAAACTTAATGTTGAAATCAATATGCCTAATATAGTGAGAATGTGCAAAAAACATTAACTATAGAAGGTAACAATGGCCATTCTGGAGTAAGAAATTAGTAACACGACCATGTAAGAGTAGATAAATGGCAAAACAACGCATCAACTGCTATGAATGTTGACTTGGAGGAAGTAGGACAGGTCCAAGTTATTTACCTCACATCCAACATGAACCCATTTCTTCATAGGAAATTCACTTTCTGAAGTTGCATATGCATCTTCCCTCCACGAAGTTAGTAAAGGATAAAGTAAAAGTCTCTTCTTCTCATCAAGTAACAGGAAAGGAGCATGGGATGTGGCAACTGGATGCTTCTGCATAATCTAACAACCATCAAAAACCATATGAAAGGAAAATGGTGCAAAGGAACAAGTTGTTATCTTGCAGAACATAGCCAACAGAGTGATCATAAGGATTCAAAAGCCTCTTCCTTTAATTTTACTGGAAACAAATGGAGGACATGGTTAGGTTTATGACTTTGCCGAAAAGTACTCAACTCTCAAAAAACTCTATCTGTTAGTAGGAAAGCATGATTTGCAGATAGCTACATGTGGTGACAAATTCAATTACCAAAAATCAAAAGCTAATAGGCAACACGAAGTAATGATGAAATACTATATAGACTTAAAGATAAAGATAGTACTAGGGTAACCCTGAACACAACATAATCGAGACTTTTGCTAAGTTGGCAAACATATCCTAAAGGCAAATGACCAGAAAATATGAACAGTTCACATTAGCCAGAAGACAAAGTTTGCAACTTGCAAATAGTTGCAATTATCTAAAACCATGTATACGCTATAAAGTAAGAATCTTTTCAACAAGAATGAAACCTAAATCAGAAACTTTAAAGTAACCACTACATATAATTATATGACATTATCAAGATTTCATCAGATCAAATTGAAAAGAAGGGAAAAGAGCAAATGAATACATACCAAATAGTAATTAGGATATCTAGAGAAAATAAAGCTGCAAATAAACCGCAAACAACTGAAAAGAACAGCTATAAAAGAGTTTTACCTGCAGAAGAATTGTGGAGGGTAAAGTTGAGGCCTTATTCAAGTAAAACCAGAAGCAGAGAAAGAACCCATTTGTGCCATCATAATCTTTGAATTCCACTTGAAGATCTTCCAAAAAGCCATAATCTTGAATACCCATAATTCCCTTTTCAGCTTTCTTGAAAAACAAAAAATAAAGAATACCAACAAGTCCAAAATCCCAACGAAGCAGTTGTAATATTCGTCACTATCTGTTGAAGCAGTTCTGGGGGCAATGGTGTTTTCTTGACGGCTGTTAAATAACGGTTGGTAGTGTCAATCGGCAGTTCAGGTTCCAGTCTTTCACAGTTCCCCCCAAACCGAAGAAGTATTTGGGTAGAATCGTATGTATCGCGGACTAGCGTACATTTAACAGTTAACAAATAAGGGAGAGACAGGTAGGATTTAATTGGTGTATTAAGTGTAAAAAGTGCGGTAAGAATTGTCATTTTAAATCGGCGCTTTCAACGCGAAAGTCTGCCTTTTTTCAACACGATTTCTGCCTATTTATAGTTTGCTTTTTGCTTGGAATTGCATTTTTTTTAGGGTTACGAAATTATGCTACTATTTACATTTTGAAAATTTAAAGGCTTTTGCCTAGTAAGAAAATTGGAACTTGAAATCAAAAGAAAACAACTTCATGGGTGCGTTTGGCATGAAGAAAAATATTTTTCGGAAAATATTTTTTAATTTTTTTATATTTTGTTGGCTTAAATGTTTTGAAAAATATTGTCCTCGTTAAATTCTTGAATTTGGAGGGGGGAGGGAGAGGGGAGCACAGGAAACATGGGGACTTGGGGTAAGGGGGTGAGGAGAGTAGCATAAAAAATTATTTTCCTAAAAAATATTTTCTACTCTTTAATCAAACACTAGAAAAATATTTTTCGAAAAAAGTTTTTCGCTCACCCACCAAACAATAGAAAATAATTCATAAAACTACTCATTTTCCATGAAAACGTTTTCTAGGAAAATATTTTCCTTCGTACCAAACACACCCCATAATTTAAATACTTTTACATACATATACATCAACAATCACACAAAAATATTTGAATTGTGTGTACATTGTGTCGATTTAAAAATCACCTTAGTTTATGAAAACACTCTTTGCAATATTTTTGGCTCATTTGAATTATTGAATAGAATATGTATGTTAAAATTTTACTTTCAGGCTGTTATTTTTTCACGTTCTTTCTAATATGGTATTCTCTAGCAAACTTAATAGGATATCATTTTGTCTACTACTATGCATAATATAAGTAGGATCTGAGGTTGCTTATTATTTGGCTACCTATAAGGAAGTTAGTTTTCTAGCTGAACGCACAAATATTCCCAATAAGAGGACAATGATAAATCATGAAATGGTATAACTGACTTAGTTCATGAGCTTTTATTTTCACTTAGCTTTCTTTAATCACGGAATAGAAGCAAAACCTTATGAGTTATCTACTATATATGAAGTTCAAACTATTGTTTTAACTCAAAGTCGTGGAAAATCCTCCTGTGTTTTCATTTTAGTTGTTTAAACGGGAAGTGTCATTTTGGTAATGAGGAAATAGAACTCCAGTAAATTGGAGTAAGCGACTCTAATGACAACTTACTCTCCCTTGACATTTACCTGTTCAAATAGTAATGAAATATCTCGGAAAGCGCAGACGTGAACTTGTTCTGAGTTTAGGCATAATTTGTTAAGGTATATTTACAAACTATATTAGGTTCGAACCTTAATTTATTGAGAAAATGCATAGTGTTTTCGTGTTTAGACAACAGATATCCACGGGCAATGTGTAAAAGGGAGAGGATCCCTCAGTATATTTGCCCAAATATACCAAACATCAGAAGACTGCGCCTCTTTCCAAATTGGATGCTACAGTCATCACATGAGCCAATAGAACCTATGAACATGTAGGACACTTACGTAGAGTATGCTGAAAATGTATGTGTACATTTATAACACAAATATTACATATGTGAACATATCAGTAGAAATGAACTTAAACATCACACAGAAGTAACCCTCAAGCTTAAAATAAAAGCTACATCCCTGCATGTGAAGAAATTCTGCAGCTTGATATCTTCTACTTGTCATGAAATCGATACCTTTTGGTCGTCTGCTACACAACACATTTTTACTTTGGCTTCAATTTCAGGGCAGCACTGCACACATAAACAGAGTTGTAAATCTCAGAGAAACACTAAGGAAACAAGAGCACAGCCCACAATAAATGATGTTATATACCTATTGATGCAGTAACGCTTTCCAGTAGGCGGAGGACCATCATCAAACACGTGTCCAAGATGAGCATCGCAAGCTGCACATAGAACTTCTTGACGAGGCATGAAAATGATAGACAAGTCCATCTTTGACTTCACATTGTTGCCTACGGGTTGGTAATAAGATGGCCACCCAGTCCCACTATCAAATTTGGTAGAAGATCTGCAACAAGCAATATCGAATTTCAGATATCACATCTTAACAGAAGTATTAAGTATAGTTTTCTTAAAGAAAATTGAGTAATTAATCAAATACAAAGAGAATACATACTCAAACAAAGGAGTGTCACAGCAGATGCAATGATATGTTCCAGGGGTTTTGGTGTTCCAGTACTCCCTGAAAACGAAAACAAAGAAGAGATCAGTAAAACAGGCAGCAAAAAGAACATTTATAGCAGCATGTTTGCCATCCCAACCTATAGGCAAAAGCAGCAATGCAGTTAGATCTATTCCATAACCGATACAATCATGTTATATATTTTTAATAAATTATGGACCACAGTTGGACGGAACTTAGAAACTTGTCTGCGCATATAATGTTTAAAATTCCTTCGTGCCGAGGGTCTACCGGAAACAGCCTCTCTACTCCTCCGGAGTAGGGGTAAGGTCTGCGTACACACTACCCTCCCCAGACCCCACTTGTGGGATCTCACTGGGCGGCTGTTGTTGTTGTTGCATATAATGTTTAAAATATGGACCATAATTGGACAGAACTTAGAAACTTGTCTGCGCATATAATGTTTAGACATTCCAATTAACCACGTCAGCATCAATAACCATAGCACATTTAGTGTTGTATTCTGAACTCATGGTTGAAATCAATTAGGGGAAAGATGCTCAAAATGTTGCATAGACTAAAGGATATCATCTAGTTCCTGACTCTTGCTTTAAGTAAAATTCAAGAGACACATAATTCAGTATGCTGATTCTCTCCGACTTGTTTCCCTATCCCCGCAGTGTGTAAAATAGCAGCAAGGGGAAAAGAGAGAAAATTAAGTATGTGTTATTGGTCCCAGTACTCTATTCAACACAGTAAAGTGCGTGATCATATCAAAGTTCTAAAGGTGGATGGGTCCAAATGGACAAATCAGCAGATAGTTTTGTTTTTGTAAAGGATCCAAGAAGCTTTGCCAAAGGTTGTTGCCAGTTAGTTGAATCTTGAAAGCCAAGTTTTTTGTAAAAAATTGGAATATCTCACGACCAAGTCGTCAACCTTTTTCTTCCAAAAATGTTGTGGCAAAATCACATATACATACCCAAGTCAGCAACCCTTTTCTTCCAAAACCTAATTCCCCAATTAACCAACCTCCTCATCCTCCTCAATTGTAAATTCAATGTTTGAGCAATCATCGACACAATGGTAAGCATCAAAGTACTTGACAAGCAATATTCAGAGGAATACATAGAGTTGAACATAGTAAAATAAGAAATTGAAAGATTTCGTTGAAATTGTTCGTTTGGAAATTTCCCGAAAAGCTAATCATAGGTTCTTCTCTCCATCGGTCTTAAAGTCCCCTTGAAGTATCAACTAATAAGAAAGATATTAGACAACCCCTCTTTTTTCTTTTTCACAAATAGGAAGCTTCGAATCCAATTTGGATATTAAAAGGATTACCAGATATAACACAAAATCTCTCCACCTATTCCTTCTAGTCGAGCCTCTCGGTCTGTCATTATACCTCGAGAAGTAGAAAGAATTACAATCCCCATTCCACCTAAAATTCGCGGAATTCGTTGATGGTTCCTTAAGAGAGCATCCTAGTATTATTGAAGTCTACTAACAAGCAAAAGGACAAAAGATACAATCCCACATAAAAAGAACAAACATACCCAGTGAATGCCCGTTCTGTACCCTTTTGCCGTGTGATGTTAAATTGTTCCTTTGTTAGCTGCTTCCTCCACTCCTCATCACTTACAGAGCTATAATCTACTTTGCTGGCCCCTGCATAATGTGCATTTTATGTGTCATGGTAAGATGATTCTCACTTCTGAAAGCACCATGCTTTAACTATTTCAACAACATCGCACACGATGCTTAGACAAATATGCCTCACAAAGCTTATTTTATGCCAAACCATTGTGAGACTACTTCACAAAAGTCAATTATCCTAAGCATTCCATTAATCTTATCCTAGTAACATCGAGTCTTTCTTGTTAAAATGGCATATACCAACTGCTATTACTCAGTAAAACTTCAATTTCCAATTTAACTTGGTACAAATTCTGCAAAATAACATCAGAATCTAAAAGAAATAATAACAGGCTTAGAACGAAAGAACTAAAAACTGAACCTTTGAAGTTCTTCATATTCTAACTTTTGCCACCATGTGAAATCATTTCTTAATCCAAAATCCATTCCATATATAGCTCTCCATACAAATAGAAAAAATGGGATATCCTATCACTATTCATCATAAGCAAAAAAATTAAAATTATGATTTGCCTAAGATATTAATTCTATCCTACGCTTTAAAATACTAGTAAAATAGAGTCCCTTCACTATCTTCCGCATGAACTAGCCGTAATATGATCAAAATGAAACAATGATTTTTATATATATATATATATATATATATATATATATATATATATATATATATATATATATATATAGAGAGAGAGAGAGAGAGAGAGAGAGAGAGAGAGAGAGAGAGAGAGAGAGAGAGAGAGTCTGGTTTTGGAGAAGAAGCTGAAGAGCCCATCGCACGAATTGAGACCGAAATTCTGGGTCTGGATTTGTTTAGCGCTCCAAAAGTTACGCAAGACAATGGCTTGCTAGTAATATGGGATTTTGATGAAAAATTCACCGCTGAGCTCAATGGGCATGGTATGGTCCGAGAAGCCATGAACAAATACGAAAACTGATTCTTGAATAGGAATATGCTCGCAATTTCTAGCATTTGTGGGGGTGATGTTCCCCTGCTCCGCAAGCCCATTGACAGATTATGCTTTCATAATCTTAAGCCGTTAAGCTGTTGACTATCATTGATATGTATGCCCTGTAGTATGAGAACCAAGATGCAAGCAATAACACTCCTAGTGATTTTTAGGGATATTTCATACACTAAAATTGTGCATTTATCTACGAACTTGTAAGATAGAGGGAACATATTTATTTTATGTTTATTAATTAATGATACATTTATTTTTTAACATGACAATTTAATTATTTTTTCTATGATTAAGTACGTGTTAGTAAGAATTGAGTCAAGCACTTTCTTCTGCCCTAATACTATAATAAATTACGCAATCACCTTGAAAAGTCTAAATTGCTAGAGAAGAAAAATATTTTTGTTTATGTTATATTTGCAACATTTCATCCCAACTACTACTAATAATTTTAACCTGTCTCTGCTCAGCTCCTATGACGGTATGACCTATCTACAATCAGAGTGGTAATGACTAGCTTTTGCTCATGAACTCGAGTGTAGCTGAATATGCCTTATTTTGACTAGTGGCGCTATTTCTTTTAGCTAAATTATTATAGGTTTATCTCTAGCCACGTAGACCGAAAAGATACCAATGGCCAATGGGCTTTGGTTTCCGCTAGTATTAGATGGACCGGGCCACAATCATAACTGGGCCGCTAATACTCTGACGTGGAACACTAATCCTGAATAGAGAAACCGTGGCATCCACGCATCTTAACAAGCGTGAGTTGTCAGAGTCCACAATAAAATACTGTTTGTCACATGTGGAATCGTCAATAACAAAAACCTGAACACTACAGAAATGACTCAAAGACGAGAGAGAGACAGTGAAGAAGAAGAAGAAGAAGAAGAAAGGGACATTACAGGGAATATGAGGAGTTTAACAACACCTTTACAATCAAAGCATTGGCATCCAACAGCCCAAAACAACCTCAAAAAATCAGAAAGCAACAATCTTTACAGCTACCCTCTTCAATTTAATGTCAACAACAGCAACAACCCGTTATCAAGAAAAGTAAAACCCATATCTTGTTTTGCTTCAGAAAACACAAATCAACCAATCTTGAAAGAATCAAAGCCACCACTAGTAGTAGTTGGATCAGCCAATGCAGACATATATGTGGAGATAGATAGGTTACCAAAAGAAGGGGAAACAATTTCAGCCAAAACTGGTCAAACATTGGCTGGTGGAAAAGGTGCAAATCAAGCTGTTTGTGGTGGGAAGCTTTCATACCCAACTTTCTTTATTGGTCAAGTTGGTGAAGATGCACATGGGAAGTTGATTACTGAAGCGTTAGAGAATGGTGGGGTGTATTTGGATCACCTCACTACTGTTTCTAATGCTCCTACAGGACATGCTGTTGTGATGCTTCAGTCTGATGGGCAGAATTCTATTATTATTGTTGGTGGTGCCAACATGTCTTGTTGGCCTGAAAATTTAGCTGATGAGGATTTGGAGATTGTGAGGAATGCAGGGATTGTATTGCTCCAAAGGGAAATTCCTGATTTTGTTAACATCCAAGTCGCAAAGGTTTGATCTTTGGATTTATTTTTGTGATTTCTCTAAAGGCTTCATTCATTTAGGCAAAATTCAATTAGTGTGTGGACTGTCAAACTAAGGATTGAATTTATATTTCTTCCCTATTGGTGTGTCTGCTAAAGAAGTGTTAGATGTTATTAGAGTTGTTTACAAGAAGTAAAATTTAAAAGTTTTTATCCTAAAATCTAGTGTTTTCATAGAGAGTTGGAGTTTTGTTAAGGTATTACAAAAAGATATTAGAGATAGAATAGCAAAAATGTTGGTCGAACCAAAAATTCTATAAGCTAAAAATTCAAAAGTTGGAGGTGATCAACTATGGTTTGAGCTCTGGATTTATTTCTGATTTATCTAAGGCTTGATTCGTTTAGGCGAAATTTAATTAGTCTGTGGACTCTTAAACTAAGGGTTGATTTATGTTTCTTCATTAATTCTCTTAAGATTTCTTAATCTTTATGTTTTTGATGAATTTGAGGCTATCCTTGATGAATTATTATCTCTGTAAGTAAAGAAAGGTAGATTATAACAATGTGTTTTAGTTGCATCCATGTTGCAAAGGTATGACCTTTGGATTTACTTCTGATTTCTCTAAGGCTTGATTCATTTAGGCGAAATTCGATTAGTGTGTGAACGGTCAAACTGATGTTCGAATTTATATTTCTTCACTATTTCTCTCATGCTGTCCTAATTTTTATGTTTTCTGCTGAAATTGAGGTTCTCCTTTTGAGGAAACATTGTCTCATTTAAGTAAAGAAAGGTACTTCATAATTATGCGTTTTCCTCACCTACCTTTTTCTTGTGGTAAATTAGAATTCGCCTTGGAGACAAAAAGACCAAATAGGGGGGATATCCTTACTAATTGTCCCTTTGACGATTAGGGGAAACTGTCAGATTTTCAATTTTAATCATGATTATCACGTATAGAAAAGGGAATGATATATCCTTCTATTAAATGAAAAAGGAGAAGATTTATTCTCATTCATTTTATGACACACTTTTTGTTTTGGGATGTACCAAAATACTATTCCATTGATGTATTATTTATATAACCTTCAAGAGTTAAAATCCATCTAGCTATTCGAATTAATCTCTAATATGGTATTTTCTTTATGAAACTAACTTTTCAAACATAATTTTAATATTTCTTCTACTACTAATAATAATATATACTAGGCAATTACTATCTTGAACTCCATGTCTAGTCAAACATCGTCATTTATTGAAACAGATGAAGTATATATGTTTTCTTTTTGTCTCTCTTTGTGTGTGTGTGTGTGTGTGTGTGTGTGTATCGAGTGTCTTTGGTTGATATGCTTCTTTAAAACGTCTTGGTATCTTCAGGCTGCCAGGAAAGCACATGTTCCAGTTATTCTAGATGCTGGTGGCGTGGATTCTCCCATCCCTCTAGAACTTCTTCGTTTTGTTGAAATTTTGAGCCCAAATGAAACAGAGCTGGCTCGCATAACAAAAATGCCGACAGAAAGTTTCAACCAAATCAGCAAGGCGGTGGAGAAGTGCTATGAAATGGTTTGTTTTAACTTGCCTATTTTGTTTTTATTGCCTAAAGTTTGCATCCTATTTCTTAGTAGGACACATTATTGCAACGGTTCACTTTGATTTAGACTTTGTCAATAATCCAAAACAACTTGCTAAGTTGAATTTTCCGAGTCCGTGTTGAGGTGTTATGGTTGCCCCCTCATTGATGTTGCAAAATGTAAAGGTCCTATTAGTACTTTTGCTAGGTGAGTTTAAATAGCTGATACATGGCTTTGCTTCTCCTCATAAATATGATGGCCTAGCACTTTGTTGCTTTTGTGGCTCCGGTTTGGTGCACTTACACACAGTAGGGCATTCTGTAAATTTGTGGTTATCTCAGTTTTCATTATGTAGGATGATACTTATATTCTCTTTCATTTCCAGGGAGTTAATGAAGTCCTTGTTAAGCTTGGGTCCAACGGATCTGCTCTTTTCACAAAAGGAGAGGAACCCTTGCAGCAACCCATTATAAAAGCTGCAAAAGTCGTTGATACAACTGGAGCTGGTGACACGTTTACATCTGCTTTTGCAGTAGCCCTGGTTGAGGGGAAATCCAAAAAGGAATGTTTGAGATTTGCTGGTATGCATGCTGCTGCTTTCTTCCAAATTTTTCTTCTCAGTTACCTGTCTGACAAAACCTTCTGCACTTACAGCCGCTGCAGCTTCTCTCTGTGTTCAAGTGAAGGGAGCTATTCCAAGCATGCCCGAGAAGAAAGCAGTTTTCAATCTTCTCCAGTCAGTTTGAAGACTTTGAGTTTCCTTTATCGATGTACTTGTACATAAAAATAAGAGGTAGTCTTCTGATGTTCTTTTTCATGCTTAAAACAACTTTAGTGGGAGATCAACTGATTGGAATGTATGAGGATTATACTAGTTTGTGCTTTGTCATAATCAATAGGAGAAAAAGAAATGATAACACTTGGATGTTGGTTTCCATGTCGACAACAATCTGAAAATATAATGTTGTCTTCACAATGAGGCATATAAATTGGCTACCCAAATTAGTTGAAATAGAAACTTAGAACTTGAATAAAGATGAACAACAAATTAAATCTGAACTTCTCTAAAACTGTGGCATTAATGAAATTTGAAGGTGCCTCATCTGTCGTATATGTGCCTGTTGTATTTGGTTCACTCCAATCTGCAGTTCTGGGTATTGAGACAGAATATCTTATCATTAGTAACACCACTTCTTTTGTTTCTTGAAATGAAGTTTCTCAGGTTAATGAGTTGAAGTTCCAGATTTTTTATTTTCATGAAGAGGTGAGCAATTACTATCTTTGTGTCTCAATTCACTTTTCCTTTTTCATTTGCTCTTTTCTGTGGTATACGTTTTTCCACTTCTCTTTTTCTAAGATCATACTTGTGCATCTGATGTATTTCAGGAGTACCATGGATTACTGGTTGACTTTGAGAAGGAGCGCTGATCTGCATATTTCATTACTTCAGGCAGCCGGTAACAGAGGGGATAGTATTTTGTACTTGAGCTTTCATTACCGATTGGTGCTGGAAATAATGCCAGCTTTGACAAATGTGAGTGACATTTGACTGCTTTTGAGGGTTGAAATGAGCTTCATCTTATTACTGACTGATTCTGCTAATAGTCTTGTGCTTTCTTTTTATTTGTCCATTTAATTTTGAGTTTGATTTAATCAGATGGTCCAAATAATATGCTATTCTACCAATAGATTTTCATACCTGGAAGGCTAGAAAAAGGAAAATATGCCTTCACATCAACCTCAATGCCTTGGGTACTCTATTGTTGTTGGGTTGCTCATCTCGGACTTTCAGTTTATAGATTCTTCAGGCATATAATTTGATCTCCCAATCTGTTTCTAACAAGTTAAAATAAATTATTATTAGATGATTATGGAGTAATGGAAATCAATTCCTAGAGCAAGACTTGGTTATTCCTTCGACAATGCCAGCAGTTTACGGGGTTTGGGGTTCAAATTTATATGCTTCGGCTACCTATAAAGGGCTCCTAATATTTAAAGAAAAATATTATAAATTTGGCACGTTCAGCTGTTAATAAGATTTCTTTTCTTGAGAAAGTTTTTTGTGTTAGGTCAATAATGTTGGTGAAAATCATGAGAGATCAATATTTAAATTTCCAACATTTATCTCCCCTTTGTGGTTTGTAGGCTACTACATAGGGGAAGGTTTACTCGATTCGCACCTAAGTGTAGCGGCTGCGGGTTTCCCTCTTAACAAAAAAAAAAAAAAAAAAATTCCAACAAAGGTACCAAACATTAGGTGATTTCGTTCCATATACCTAAGCTTTGGTAGGTAGAGCTAGTCAATGTTTGTGTTGGTGGTGAGGGGTTAATATAAACTTTGGGTTCATCTAAAACCTTTAGCCAGTAGCTTTGGTTTAGATCGTGTACATGTGAGGGAAAAACTCATGAAAATAAGTAAAACTCATTAAATAAGTACAAATAATAGATTTCTAGGATATCAAAATTAGATAGGATGTGATAAAATACCAAATCCAAACTTATAAAGTTCAAATTCTGAATTCATCTTTGTTAACGAAGGTAACATATAGTTGATGATATAGTACATAAGCTGGCTACACCTCTTTCATTAATTCTCATCACCTCTATTCTGATTTGTACCTAAAATAAATACTACGTATGTGTTTTCCATTAATCTGAATTTAGGCTCTTCTTCCAATTCAGAGAGGATGAATAAACTACACCTCCATCATACTTTGGAAACTTACACAGGCGAAGTTTTCTCCAATTTAAGGACTCGGAGAGTGAAATGATGGTCTTGGGTTTCAATATAATTTTGTAACTAAATTGTTTGATATTGTTTTGATTAGGTGTAACTGGTCAATTAGCTTTAGCCTATATTATCTCCACCAACTCTACTTTGGATAGAATCAACGTTAAATAATGGTTCTCCAAGCGGCTATCCGTTAGCTCAACGATATTGGTGACCTAAAGCCAAACCTCAATTAGAGACCTTAAATTTATATAACAAGATTCAATATATTATTTTTATTTTTATTTTTATTTTTTGTAATGATGGTATACGGACCATCTTGAACGTATCTTGATCATTCATTTATTTACTCACTATCCCTCACCATTACAAATATTTGGTAATTCTACTCACTAAGACTTACATAATATTTTATAAGAAACATATAATGACGGTTAAGATAATATTTTTAGAAATTCTCATAATCTAATAATCTTTATTTTATACCACTAGATAGATGGCAATATAATTTCATATATTTAAAATAGTTCAAGTCGATTTCGAAAAGACAAATGGCTTAATACATTCTTTATAAGAAATAATTAACTCTAAAAAGATACTACAAGAGACTTCGTTCTTTAATTATCAAAGTCGTCATCAAATTATTTATTTTCATATATTACATATTCATTAACTCAAGCTTTTCATTTGAATAACCTTTATCACATTCCAAACAAAAAAGTATAAAATCTAGTATCTTTAATTAATAACTTTATAATATAATATGTAATAGTATACAATTGAAAATATTGTGGCCTTCGCTTTAGTGGCTTCCCTCTAGACCCGTCACTGAGAAAAAGATGGGCCAAATTAAGGAGGCATAATTTGGTAAACATAAATTTTAATAAGGGTATTTAGTCCTATCAAATATTATTATGTTTATGCTTCTATGAGACATTGCAAATTTCAACTTCTTCTTCGCAACAAAACATTACTCATTTTTCTCATGAATCAGTCAAATAATATTTTATCAAAATCTCCGTCAAATAAGTTACTAAAAGGTTATTCGTGGATTTCTTTTAGGGGCTAATAATGTAAAAATTATTTATGGTTAATGTATATTATAAGTATTCTATTGTGGATTTAACTCGGTCGAATCCACGTGCGCTTACAGTGGTAGGTGCGCTGCGAATTTAGGTGAGAGTTAAATGTACACCTATTGTTACCAAAAATTAATGGGCATAGTAATATTTCACAGCTAACCTATAAATTTGTATCATTCTCACCTGTTCAAATCCATGTAGATATTTTGGCAATATGAGATGTACCAAAGCCGCTCAATTGCAAAAAGAGAGTGATAGATTGATTAGCGGTTACTTCTGGTTTTGCTTGTCATGTCATTCTATGAATGACAAATGCAATGATTTGGCTAATAAAACACAAAGTGAATAACGTGCTCTTTTTTTGTTTGTTATTCGGAACGGTGGAAAGAAAGAAAGATACTCCTCAGACTTTTGAATTAAAGTTAAAAACAAGTCCAAAATATCAGTCGCAAAGCCTTGGGAAAAGGTCCAATTATTTCCAATATAACTCACGCAACGCAAGGAGGTCCTTTTGGTTGGAATTTTACGAACAGTTCAGTGGACTCGATTATCTAATCCGTAACGGGAAAATTTGTTGAAAAACTCTCTCTCTCTCTCTCTCTCTCTCTCTCTCTCTCATGTCTTTTTTGTTTAAAAAAGTTGTGCAAATACAACGGCAGCCTATTTCGAGAAATTCTGGTTTTCCCAGGTAAGACGGGTCAAATGACTATTCCCTTCTGTCTAGTTCAATTGATTTTTTAAGCTATTTTTACATAAATTAAAGAATTTATTTTTTAATATTTCATCCGTTCAAATTTATGTGAACTTATTTTTTTTTAGTTCATGCTAAAAAAGAATGACCAATTTCCCTATTTGGAAATAATTTACAATGATTTATAGCCACACAAAATATATGTGCCTCATTTTACACAACAAGTTTAAAAGTCTTCTCATTTTTCTTAAACTTTGTGCCCAATCAAATGAGTTCGCATAAATTGAAATGGAGGAAGTATTAATTAACAATAAAATTGATCATATTAACTTTAATTTGTTTATCGAAAATATAACAAATACTCCTAAGCTCTTTACTCTAAGGGCAACTTTGAAAAAAAAAATTAATTCCTTTTGGATATATAAAAAATCAAATATTATGGACTAACAAAAAAAAGGCAAAATATCAATTAAAATGAATCGAAGAGAGTACAATTTTAACTGAAATATTAATTTGAAGAGCATTTGAGTAATTACATTGATAGCGTAACATTGTTTTTACATAATCAGTATAGTTTAATATCCCAGTGAGATTATATTGAAAACATTGTTGTAGTATAGTTTAATATGTTTTAACAGGTTACTTACTATTTGTTTTTCATTATCAACTATTAAATAGAATTACTTATGAGTACTTTTTATATAATATGATTATCAAAATGTGAATGTGATTTAAGAACTCTTACGTGAAACGACAAAGGGAAAAGTAAAGGGTAACACGCCGTGTTTTTTTGACAGTAAAGTTGTGGTCATCTTTAGTCACGTTTTATGCAATTATGGTGTGGCAAAAAAGTAAAAAGAGGAAAGGGAAAAAAACACACGAGGGCTACATAAAAGCATAGGCGAGTTAAGGTCAATTTTGCAATTGACAAAATAAAAAGAAAATTGTATTCAATGGTTCTGTCATTAGTAGTTCTTTTTAATGATTGCAATTTTGTTTGCATACACTAAATTTTATAGTTTTAATCTAAAGTTTACACTCTTCCATCTTTTCCTCCCAAACTATTTACGAGCCAACTCTTCTAATAAAACAAAACTATTGACGAGATAGGTTGAATTTGAGCAAGTTTTTCCATCTATTAAGTGATTTTATTGGGTGGAAACTTACTTAGTTAACTTTGAGACGCTTTCTAGCAGTTTGAGGTAGTTTGTTTTTGTATCTATCACTTTAATCGGCACTCATTTGATTATAAAAAGTCATATATTATGACATAGTTTCTGTTATTATGTGAATTAAAATTGTCAAAGCTAATAAATGGTGTATAAATTCATTGTCGCTGTAATATATATAGATATGTATAGATATATTTGAAATGTTTTAGAATATTCAAGATTAAGAATCGTGTCGGTAACTTAATAGGAAACAGGATTAATTTCAAATCTTATTAAGGGGATGATGAAGTTCTAACTATTGAATAATTGCAAAGAAAAGAGCAGGTCCTATGTACAAATCATCTTGCGTCTATGCAAAGTTCAAGTAAGGGTAGCAATCCAGGAGTGTGATTTAGGCGCCTGAAAGGTAAGCTTGCCGTTGATCTAGTTTTACCTTGCCTACAGTGAAAAAGATGTTCCAAAAATATCTACGATCGAGTAAATAGCTCTACGAACGAATGGATCGGATCAGGGGCAGATCCAGTTCAATAGCTACGGGTTCCCATGAACCCAATAGCTTTTGTCTAGAACATGTATTTATATTGAAAAATTCATTAAATGTATAAGAATATTTAGCTTAGAACTCAATCCGTTCATCCATTTAGTATTGTATATTAACTCGAAATTTTTATAGGAACTCATAAACCTAAAATCTTGGATCCGTCTCTGAATCGGATTAACTTATCTTAATGTAAATATTAGTGATCAATCTGTAACCTATAGATTACACAGAGATAATTTTATTGGTGGCTCCCCTTCAATAATATTGCAAAAGATATTACACAAACAAGTAGAGAGCAATTGGGGCACAAAAGATATATGTCCCCTAGATGAAGCAATAATTAAGTAGGAAAAGAGTATATATAATTATAAATAATACCCCATAAAATCCACTTAGCATCGAAATGATTATGATTCAGAAGCTAAAAGACAAATAAGGACGGACCACATAGAGAAATAACTAAAAAGTTCTCGTAGTGATGGGAAGAATCCAAGAACATGCCATTTGAATATAAAATAAGATACTCCCACCACCATTGACTCAACAGGAAAAAAAAAAAAAAAAAAGGTAAAAAATGAGCATATTCTAACATTATACGTATTTTTGTGGTTCATATTAGTGCAACAACCAATGTCTATGACCAAGTGCACATACTTAGTTCTTGTTCCCTCTATTTTTATTTTTATTTTTATTTTTGAGTCCGGATTAATTTGCGCACGTCAACTTCTTTCATGCTGCTTCAAAATATATTTTTTAAATATGTTTCAAAAGAATTATCATCATCAATATTTTAAAAGTTGTGTTGAAAGTTTATTCTGAAGAATGAATAGGACATATACTTATTTAATTTATGTGTCAAAAGTTTTAATAATTTATTAAACTATGTTCATACTTTGTATAAATATATTAAGTTCGAACAAATTATTAAAATTTAGTTAAGTTTTTTTTCTTTGATTTTATATAATAAAGAGTGCTAACTGGACGACAGAGACAAGTGGAGGAAAACAAAAAGAAAAGGAAGGCAAAGCAAGGGAGCAAGATCACAGAGAATCGCTTGCCGTTTGTTTGCAAGTTGTTAGAAACACGTGGCTTGTCTATTTACGTCATCACCCCACGCCCGCCACCCAAACCTTTTCTCAATCTACTTCAGCCAATATTTTGGGTAGTCTCTTTCCTATTCTTTTAAATTAAATAAATGTCTGAAAATAGTTGAAATATAAAAAAATAAATATTAGGAGTAGTATTAATCCTATTTCATTTTAGGCCAAATACATATACAGCGTGATAATCGGCTTAATGTATGTATATTTTGATATCGCCTCACATTTTGCTCATGTCTCGACGATTTGAGATGGTTAATATGATTATTTGTGCTAAATTTTTGTATTTCTATGTGCAGGGATCATTCGGATGCAATTTGGGACGAAAGGGCGCGAACTAGAATGAAATCGGGACAAAAAGGCAAAAAGTGAAATTTGAGGGCCACAGCCAGCGTGGGGCGCTGGCTGTGACGCAATTTACAGCAGCTAAAATATTTGAGCGCACGGCCAGCGCCCCACGCTGCCCTGGACGCTCAAAAAACGTGAACATGTCCTATTTCGATCGGGACTCGGTTATTTCGACCCCAAGACGCCCTCAACTCATATAAAAGCCAACCTAAACCTATTTTAAAGGGAGGGGGACGTTTTTTAGGGAAAAAACACAACACAGAGCCGCCGTGGAGGCTGGAATTCATTAAGTTTCATCTTTCTTCCACCAAACTTAGTAATTTTTATGTTTCTTTGTATGATTTGTTGTTTGGCTACCATGTCTATGTGGAGCTAAACTTCACGTTCTAGGGTTGTGGTTCTTTCATGACTATTATTATTCGGATATTGATTTTTCCTTCTTGATTTATCATATTGGTTTATTTATTCAATCTTGCGCTTAATTATTTAATTGCTTGATCACCAATTGAATACTATCTACGAATCTAGAATTGAACTCGAAAGTGGAAATTCTAGATTGCATATAGGATTGAGTAGAGCAAGTTCTTGAACTCGATCATCGGGGAACGGATTCGTGGTTAGGATAGACATATACATAACTACCTTGCTTGGTTGATTTACAGGAATTATAAATGCGTTCTTGTTGATTCTAACTACATAGACATATAGGCGTTAGGTTAGCTTGAATAGGCAAGTAAGAATTCGACAGATTCTCATGAGCAATATTAACCCTATCAACCAATAAGCTAGATAAATTAGTCGGTCAATTCAATTGAATAATACAATAGGATTGTTAGATAGCCCATAACCCTAGATCATTTTTATTACATTGATATCATAAGAATTAGCTCTTTCTCTGTTCAAAGTTTATTATTTATAATTTTTTTATTTAATTAGTTTAGAATCAAATATTTTTAGGTTTAATTCTTGTTTAGATAATTAGGATAGTCTAATTTAGTTAATAGCTAATCACAAGTCCTCGTGGGTTCGACATCCGACTTTTAGTCACTTTATTACTTGACGACCGCGTATACTTGCGTGTGCGTTTGGCCGCAACAAATTTTGGCGCCGTTGCCGGGGACTTAGAAATTAACTATTTTTCTATATTAGGCTTTTACTTTTATCTTTACAAGATTTTTTTTCCTCCTCTTTTTGTAAATATTTTATTTTTATAATTATTTGATTTTTCTCTTAGTGTATTTCTAGTTCTTTCACCATGACATTTGGGAATGAAATATATGGAGGTAAGGTTATTGATGAAGACTCTTGGTTGATGGAAGACTTATATGGCCCGTCATTTTGGGCATGTCATGACCTAAACTCTTGGAAATATGAATTTGAATATGAGAGTAAGGGTTGGTATTGGGACGAATATTCTCGATTAAGGGAATATGCGGAACGACATTGTCTTCTGACAACATTTGTGAATGATTGGTCTAAGGAGAGATATGATCTTGCACATACAATTGATAAATTTGGTTTGACTTTACATAACTTGAATGCAAATTTGAATGCAAAGGTTGATGCGTGTAATGGCCAACAATTTAATGATGAGTTGTGTGAAGCTGAAAAAAATCTTCTAGACCAAATTGAGGAGCTAAAACGAGAAACCAGTCATTAGACCATGTTTTTCTTGAGGATGCCAATGTTGAGAAAAATGATCTAGAGTCATATGAGGGAATATATAACATTACTTTGGGAGACTTGAGTGTGTGTATATATGGGGATATAAATAGTAGTACAATTCATGAATTATGGCGCACTAGATCTAATCATTTTTCCACATTGTGTTTAGATAGTAAGATAGTAATCGATCCATCTGATCCAATGAGGGGGTCAAAGGGTGAGGATGAGAGTGCCTATATTCTTGAATTTGTTATGCCAAAAAGTAAAAATTACATTCATCATCTAAAGGCCGAGAAGTGTAGAGTTAAAAATTTATTACTTTGCATGGTTATCGCTGTAGCCCCACCACTGGAGCATAGCCGCAGACTAGATGCCATGTTAGGGGCTCAATTCATAAGCTCGAGGTGGAGGCAAAAAGCGGTTCATGTCGTGCCGCTACATTAAATTAGGCACTTGTTGGGAGGCAACCCAGTTTTACTGCTTTATTTATTTTTGTTTATTTTATTATTTTTGTAGTGTTGTTTTGTTTTGTAGGATTATGAGCATAGGAAGAAAAGTCACTGGAAGCGTGCAAAAGCGAACCAGATGGTTGGAACTAGTGTGAGGTACCCGCACAAATGACCATCCATGGGAGAAGTGTGAGTACCCCGTGAGCTGCTATTGCTTCGGCCTTTGGTCTTTCAAGGAGTTTCTTGTCCACCCTTGTTATATTTACTTTATGTGTGCATTGAGGACACTGCACTCTTTTAAGTGTGGGGTGAAAGATTCTCTATTCTTTCTATAGTATTATATTAGTATATTGTTAGTTTCTTATCTTTTTATTGTTAGCTAGCTTCTTATTTTTAATAGCATAGTTAGTAGAATTAATGGTGTAGTATAGTAGTAGTAGTAATTAAAAAAAGATTAAAAAAAAAAACAGAAAACAATTGAGAAAAAAAATTGAAAATTTATTTTTTGGACTTTTCCCGACGATGGATCTCCTAGATAATTTTCTTGAGGGATTAAAGTCTAAACAAAAAAAAAAAATCCAAAAATATGTTTTTTTTGTAGCAATAATCCCTTGTGGTTTTTCTTTGTGCCTCGGTTCTTTTCCATGGGATGTAGTTTGAACCGAAAAATTTAGTTTAGTTTTTTTAGGAGTATGATAAGGGAGAAAACTGAGATTGCTTTGAGGTACCTGTTGACATGTTTGGTGTTGGCAAGTTAAGTTAGGGCATGCGCTCTGTCTTCCTGCATATATGATTTGAATTGTAATGCCCAAGTAAATTAAGTAGCCTACTCTTTGGCGCCATTTTCTTAGTTGATTGACTTGTATGCCACCTAGTGCATTGTTGCTTAAAAATTCTCAACTTGATATGCTTGCTTGACTTGAGAGTCACACAGAACCGTCTTGAATGAGTCAAGTGCCATGTGTGTATAAGGATCATTGATATTATGTGCTATCATGTGTAGTCTAGAACTTGCCCTATGTGTTAATCAACGCGAAATTATTAAGTTGTGCTAGTCTAGGAGATGACATAGGCGTTTCTTGCTTGACCATAAAGGTGCTTGTCACTAACAAATAAAATTTTTCCGTTGCTAGCCCCTTTGAGCCTATAGACCATTTTCTTGACAACCACATTATAAACCGTACTCCTAGTTGTTCTTATTTTGAGATTGTTGAACCTTTACCTCCTAAGACACTTAGTCGCTAAAAGAAGTAAGGTTAGAGATTAGGAAGTGACTTTCGAGTGGAACCATGGAAGGGCCCTTAAGGTGCACTAAAATTGTGAATAAAGGTCACTAGCTTATGAACTTCAATGTATGGAGTGTGTGAAAAAAAAAATATTCAACTTGGTCTAATTTTTTATTTTGGCACTCTATCTGAAGCTTGTTCCATTTTGGTCCTCCAACTTTACTTCTTATGTTTTATTTTAACACAAAAGCTGAAATCAGTGCAAAAGAATATAACGCGTATGTATATATAAATTTGAGGTATAATAAATATCCAATTAAATGATGTTCATCTTTGTCAAACGGGTCAATACTAAAATACCCGGCCCGAATTTCTTGGTGTCCATGATACTTTCGGTTCAACTTGAAATCCACAAGAACAAATATCCATTCCATTATGAAAAATTAATTTTTTTTGAGACATGGATTTACTTCAAACTTCAAGCTTATATAAAATAAAGGATGAAAAAACTAGGTGACAATATTTAATTGAATATTTATTACACCTCATATTTGTGTATACATACGTGCTATATTTTTTTGCACTGATTTCAGCTTTAATGTTAAAATGAAACATAAGAAATAGAGTTAGAGGCCCAATATAGAACAAGGTTGAGATAGAGTACCAAAATGAAAAATGGAGCCAAGTTGAATGGGTTGCATATGGGTTTGGCCTTCATTTTATGTGATACTAATTTTTATTAGTATGTTCAAAAAAGAGGGATAGGTTTCTATATTTAAATGAAATCAATTTTAATCTTTTAATTATCTTTAATGGTAGCATGTTTTCTAGCGAGAAAAATATTAAGGGTTGTTTAAGACCAAAAATTCAAAAGTCGACCAAAAATTTAAAAGTCTTTTATAGAGATTTTTACCTAGCTATACAATAATAGAAACATATTTACCAACTTTTATTTAGGTTCCTTATTAATTACTTTGTATATCTATATTTACAAGTTATATACAACATCATAAATAAAAAAGAGAAAATTCAAGATCTCTTAAATTTAGCCTATCAGTCACATGACACCCATCCCCATTTCCAATAACACCTACATTTAATATTATGTTCCTTCTCCAAAGAGATTTCAAAAATATTTTCTCTCTCTTAATTTTTTTATACTTATCCTCCCAAATTGTCGATTCCTTTCCCTTTCCAAAGCTTTTCAAACCCAGTTTTTCTCTTTCTTACTAATCATCCAAAATCTCTCATTTTTATTGACACAATGTAGATGAAATATGAAATATTGCTCTAGAATCAAGTTGTGGGTAAGTTTTGAATCTTGTTTTCTTTCTTTCTAAATTTTTTATTGTATGCGATTTGTATATGATACATCAATACCCAAAACAATACTTGATATAATACTAATACAATTATAATATGATTATATTATATTTTTAGTGTAGACTTCTGATTGAAACTTGAAGAAGATGAAGATCATAATTGTATCACAATTTTTCAGAAATGTATCACGATTGTATTATAGTTGTATATGCATCATAATTTTTGAAGAAATTGTATTATAAATGTATGATAATTATATATCCATTGTATATTATTACGAGCAGTTGTGAGTTCGTGAAAAATTTCACAGTTTGTATCACAAATGTATGATAATTATATATTTATTGTATCAAGTATTATTTTGGGTATTAATATACCATATACAAGTTAGATACAATTGTGATACAAGTATGATACGATTATATTTTAGGCATTGATGTATCTGATACAATTCAAATACAATTATGATACATTTATCATACAACTCCTGAATATTTCTTCATTTTTAGTGTTGTCCAGTCTCCCAGCAAAAGAACGATGTAATTGATAATTTTTTAATAATATAAAGCTGTCGGCAATGATGGGAAGAGAGAAGATGGAGATTTTGGGCATAGATTAAGGAATTTTGATGTAAAAATAAAGGAGAGAGAACAGGAGAGGAAAAAAAAGGAAAGAATGTAATTAAATATCTTTAAGGCACTAATAATGGGTTGGGAGCAATCTACATAACTTGTAAAAAAACCTAGATACTTATTAAAATCTACAAAATATAGAGAACATAAGTAAATAAGTTTCTAATATAGTATAGTTAGGTAAAAATTCTTTTTTTATATAATTATGTCAAATCAAATACGGTCCTATGAGTTGGAAGAAGGATTAGTTCTTTTCTAAATTTACTTATTTTAATTAATGAAATATTGAAGTTTCTTGTAAAGAACATACAATAACTTTAAAATACTGATAATATAAACATACATTAACATTTAATCAAATTTTAATTCACACCAACCCCACAAACCTCACCAACCCTACAATTCTAACCATTGTGGGGGTTGATAGGGCACCTAACAAAGGGGACCTCAAATCTAATGAGCCACGTGATGTTGACTATCTTTTACCTTTATCATTTTTAGTGCCATTTCATTTTAAGTACTTTTAAAGAAAATAATTGAAAGGCTAAACTAAATTATTCAATAGAATATTTCACTTGTGAACACACTTGTAATTGCTCCATTGTTTCAATCACCGACAAAAGCCCGCTTATATATTTATTCTTCTTTTTTTTTCCGATTAAGTTAATATTTTCAATTGTCTTTAGAAAAAAAAACAATTAATGAAGATAATAGAGATGTGGTCAATGGATGATAAGAGAACAACCTTATCTCATTTTCTAGAATTATAATTCGGCCACTTTTATTGTTCAATATATATCCATATGAAACGCAAGGGAAATGTCTTGCCACAAGTTTCTTTCTTTTATTTTCCGAACCATTTAATGCGATATAGACGCTGAAAATAAACTTGAACAAAGACAATTAGGTTTGATTTTACGTCTCTATTATCTTCTTAAAGATAAAGACAAATTAAACTAAGATAATAGTAGACACCAATGGTGGAAAAATGGTTAAAAGAAAACAGATATCCATTCATATTATCTATTAAAAAATTGGTTGGTATGAATTTAAAAAAAAAAAATCAAATAGGGATAAGAATAATAGTATATACTTAGAAAATAGATAACCAATATATAATCAATGTGTTTAACTTTTATCTTTGTAAAGCTTCAAATTAGGGGTTTCTCAAGTTTGGGAGATTCAAGAAGTCATGGATATCCATATTATCCGTGTGATGACCCGAAATGTCATCTTATGTTTTAAAACCTAATTATGCGCTATGAAGCCTTAAATACCCCATTCTAGCATCCTCGATTTGCGTGCACAACCCGATTATTTTTTCGAAAAGCTTTTATGTTAAAAATTAAGAAAATATAAAAATTTTGCCTCAAAATCCATTTGAGTTGACTTCGGTCAACAATTTGAGCAAACAGAATCGGATGCCCGAAATCGAATTCGGAAGTCCCTAGCCCGAGTTATCGCGCTTTGTTGAAATTTGAAAGTTAAAGGCTTAATGATTTTGAAATGTTCGACCAATATTTGACTTTTTGGATATCGGGTATGTATTTTAGTTTCGGAATCCGGTATAGGTCTAATACTATATTTATGACATGCCTGTCAAATTTGGTAAGAAACGGAGTTGGTTTGACGTGATTCGGACGTCCGGTTGTGAAAATAGAAGTTACAAAGTTTTCTTGAAAAATTCGATTCATTTGGTGTTCAATTCGTAGTTCTAGGTGTTATTTTAGCGATTTGATCACGCGAGCAGGTTCGTATGATGTTTTTAGACTTGTGTGCATGTTTAGTTTGGAGACCCGAGGGCTCGGGTGAGTTTCGGACAGGCTACAGAGTGGAATTTGACTTAGAGCATTGCTGGTGTGCTTCAGTTTTTTTGTGTAGGGCCCATACCTCGCAAATTGCGAGGTCAGACTTCGCATTTGCGACCTCTGATGGGTTCGCATTTGCGGGCACCTCAAGTTCGCATTTGCGAACAAAACTTTGCATTTGCGAAGTGGGGCAGGGGGTACAATGATCGAAATTGCGATCAAACGGGCATATTTGCGGAAGGTCAAAGTTCGCATTTGCGAACAAATCATCGCAAATGCGATGACAACATGAATGGAAGGGACTTCGTATTTGCGACTGTTTCTTTGCATTTGCGGGGCTCACATTTACGAATCCTAGGTCACAAATGCGATATCTGCAACCGACCAAATAGCTGAGAAAACGGGATTTTGTTCATTCTCTGAAATTTTCAAACTTAGAAACCCTAAAGGCGATTTTTCAAAGAACTCTTCTTCCCCAAATCATTGGTAAGTGATTCTAACCTATTTTCTTTCAATCTTTCATTACATTTCCTAAGATTTCAACCTAAAATCTAGTGTTTTCATGATGGAAATTGGGGGTTTGGGTGGAATTAGAGATTTTTGTCAAACGGGGATTTAGACCTCGAATTGAGGTCGAATTTCAAAATAAATTACATAACCGGGCTCGGAGGGTGAATGTATAAATGGGTTTTGGTCCGAATTTCGGGTTTGGACCAAGCAGGCTCGGTAGTTGACTTTTGTTGACTTTTTCAATGATGACCTAAATTGAATTCTTTGCAATCGTGGGTAGTTCCTAAGGCTTAATTTGAATCGTTTGGTTGGTAATTTGCTAGATTCTATTGGTTCGGAGGCTTGTTTGAAAGGCAAAGTTGTGGTTGAGCTTTGAGTTGATCTTTGGAGCGATGTAAGTATCATGGTTAACCTTGACTTGAGGGATTAAGATTTAATTATCTATTTGCTACATGTTTAGATATTGGGTACAACGTATATGTGAGGTGACGAGTAGTTATGCGTTGTTGTCGGGTTAAAGCATGCGGGTGAGACTTGTTCCTTGTAGTTTATTGCTTACTTTGATCTTGTTATCCATGCTTAGACTAGTTACTTACTAAATTGGCCGCTCTTATTGTGTTTACGAGCTTTTGTGATAATTGAGTATTGATTCCAAAGTTGAGATTGGTATTATGGAACCATTGTTGAAATAATATTTGTTCTTGTTGATTCTATCTCTCTGCTATTACTTGTTCATCGTTATGTGGTAAGGGAGAGTGTTAATGCATAAAGGGTGATGTCGTGCCATATTGTGAGTGTTAATTCGTGAAGGGTGATGTCGTACCATATTGTAAGTGTTAATGCATGAAGGGTGATGCCGTGCCATATTGTGAGTGTTAATGCATGAAGGGTGATGTTGTGCCATATTGTGAGTGCTAATACACGAAGGGTAATGTCGTGCCATGTTATGAGAGTTAATGTACGAAGGGTGATACCGTGCCGTATCTATTGGTTTACATTGTGAGGTTGAGAGTAAAAGTACGAAGGGTGATGCCGTGCAATTTTCTTCATTGTGCTTAATTGCTTTTTCTGGTTAAAGGCATATTGACTGTTATGGTTATCATTTCTACTGTATTTCTCGTATCTTGTATCCCCTTAGCATGCCTCCCTCCCAATAGCACATATTTAGCTATTATTGTTATTTTCTTGTACATATACTGTTATATGTACAGGTTTATTATGTGGGTGTCTTGTCATAACCTCGTCACTATTTCGTCGAGGTTATGCTCGACACTTACGAGTACATGAGATCGGTTGTACTCATACTACAGTCTGCACTTCTTGTGCAGATTTTGGTACCGCCCTAGCTGATCGCGAGACTCGGCAGTCTGAACTTGCTTATCGAAAAACTCAAGGTAGATCTGATGACATCCGCAGATCTTGGAGTCCCCTTCTAGTTTTCTTATTTTTCTGTTTCTTTTCATTTAGAACAATTGTATTTCGTTTAGATTCTGTTTGTAGAAAATCTTAGAAGCTCGTGAGTTGTGACTCCAGATCCGAATTGTATCAGATATTATGGGCTTTATGTTATTCCGCACTCGGTTTTATTTCATTTTGGTTTAATTGGCTGTATCTATTGAATTGAATAATAATTGACTTAACGATTCTCTAATGTTGCCTTGCCTAGCAAGTGAAATGTTAGGCGTCATCACGGTTCCGAAGGTGAAAATTCCGGATTGTGACAATCTGTCGGTTAACCCATTTTGTATCCGTATTAAATATGGGTTGTGTCATATAATTTATCCGTTTTACATTATCCGTTTTCTATCCGTTCATATCCGCCCCGACCCATCCCTACCCCTAGTAGACACAAAGGCATTTTTTTTTTTAATTTTTCTTTTTAAAGTGAAATTCGGCCCATGAATGATGGGGGAGAGAAGGTAAAACAATGCTCCTAATAATGCTATGACTTCAAAGCTAATTCAAAATATAAATCCTCTAATTTTCACCATGAATCTTTGAAAATTCTATGAGAAAAAGGGGGAGGAGCAGAAAAGGGCATTAATTTTGAAGAAAGAAAAAAGAGAAAAAAAACAAGATCATTTCAATAATATTCTTTTTAAGGTGAAAAGTGGATGTTGGTTCCCGTTCATCATTATAGACTTTTTAAAGGTAGTTGAATGGTTACAATTTAATTGACTCTGTCTTTACTCTTAATAACGCTAGCATGGTTTGACAAAAATAATGTACAGCTTCCGAGATTATGTTACAAAACATTAATTAAGAAGAAATTGACTTTCCATTATAGTGACAACACAACAATACTGTACATTATGGAATAGGATAATGCAAACAGGAAATAAATAAATAAATAAACACGAAGGGATATTATGCTCTGCACCCGAAAATATTAGATAGCAAAAGTAAAGAAATTAATGTACTAATGGAACTTTTGTTAAGTGCATTAATGAACTTGATTTCAGTATCTTTTTATGTAATCTTTACAATAGCTCGCCAATTAATCAAAAATCATTCAACATAATCTTTGTGGATAGCAATTTGATCTACATTTTGTCCTTATACTATTTTAGAAACCTTTTTACGTAATAAGTTGAAGTTTCATTACATATGCAATCAAACTATATCTTATGGTAAAGAGCATAGATATTAGTTTTATATTATTATTTTTATAAAATTAATACTGAATATGATCGCACAATATTCTTGCTCTATTAGTCATTATATCGTGAGATCAATGAATGAGCAGTTCGATTTCAAAATATATATATATATATATATATATATATATATATATATATATATATATATATATATATGTTTGCTAATTAAGGTCAAGAAAATAAACTATAACAAAACCAGTACCAAATAGATTAAATCCCTTTCATCGACCATTTATTCAGCAAAAATTATCTAAACATTCTTTCATCGATATCATGAATAAAATAAAGGAAATACATATTCTCAGTCTCTAAAAAAAAAAAAAAAAAAAAAGAAGATTTCGATATAAAAGTACAACTTGGCTTCCATTTGGCATATACTTCGTACCTACAAAATCCAACAAAAGCAGGTGCCGATGCACCATACATTTATCGAGTTTAGCTGAATCAATACTTTTGATGCGGACCTAAATTTATATGTAAACATTAAAATTATAATAGATAGTATATATGAATTCATAATTGTAAAATATAATATGCTCATAACCAAAATTTTTAAATGTTAAACCGAATTAAAATTTTAAATTCGGGTCAAAACGTAAGAGAAGCAGAGACAGAGTGGCAGAGAGAAGTGGACGGATAATATTATTTACTCCCTTTTCCCTAATTTATAAGTATATCATTTTTTTTTATTTATTAACCGTCCAAAAGATATACTCTCTGCTTTAATTTGTTTTACATTTTTTAAAATAAAGATTGTAAAAGTAAAAAACAAGATATTTGACATATAGGACAGATATAAATAAAATAGTCTTGTACCAAATAATCTGGTTTTGCATTCAACAAATCTTAACAGTAGCATAAATATATTTAACTAGATTTTAATATAGATATGCGCTGATCTTTAGAAACAAACAAAAAGGAAAAAGCGCTAAATAAATTGATTAATAGTATATTGCTTAAACTTCAATTTTTGATTAATTAAATTTAAATTTGGGTAAATTATCTTTTCGAATTTAATTATAGTAATATATATTTCTCTAACAGCTTGTTTGGATGGTTGTTACGTATCGTTTCATTATTTATCGTATCGTACTGTATTGTATTATATTGTATCGTTTGATAAATACAATATTTGGATAGATTGTGTCGTTTGCCATCGTTTCATGATATCACGCACCAGCAATATGAAGAATAAACTTACAATATTATAAAGAAAAATTATGATACATGGTAAAATTATTATATAAAAAAGTAGGATAAATGATAAAATAAAATTATTTAATAATAATGAAGGGTGAGATTGAGAGAAAAAGACAAGGTAACGATGCGATCACACCAAATCGATCGTTTTCGTCATTATGTAACGACGAAATTAACGATACGATATAATAAAATTTAAATAATAATTAAAATAAATATAATATTTAAAGTAACAATAAAAATCAATACAACTAGAAACAAACATCCGAACAAGCTGCAAGCTACATCATACATACAAAATGAAATGTCGAAGTAGAGGAAAAAACAAGGAAAAGTCGAAAAATAAAAAAGAGGGGAAAACACAACCGCAGAAACACGCAAAGCCACAGCCTTTGCTTGCCTTTAAAAAGAACCCAACGCTCGCCCAGTTTTCCTCTCCTTTCTTCTTCTCTTCAATTGAGCCTCCTTCTTTGCCCCATCTCTTCCAAAATCCGAAAAGGGTTACAGTTCTTCCTTTAAAGTTTTGTAGGATTCAACTGATAGTCTTTAATTGTATGTATGTATTAGTGTAAGAAGAGAATCAAAGTTGGGTTAATTGAGAAGTGGATGAGTAAGTTGGTGGTGAATTGGGAGAGAATAACAAGGGACTGCCGTTTTGTTATTCGTAGTTGGTATCGCTGGGGCAAGTGCGGCTAATTCTATTTCTCATTTATTCTCTAATTCTTTTGGGATTTGGTTTTTTCGATCTGATCTTTTGTTTTAGAGAAGAAACGGATACCCTCAAGATATCCTCCGTTTGAATTTATTGGTTTCCCCGGATTGTTTAACAAGTATTGAAGATGCAGCAAGATTATCGCAAGAAGGTTTCTTACTTTCTCGTCCTCTTTCAAAAATTTTTTTTTGTTCTTTTTAAGAAAGGAGAGATCTTAATTTGATATTTCTTAGAGAACCCTAATTTGCCTTAATTAAAAGACAGGATTTTTTCAAATGAAATATAGAGGAAATGGATATAGCCGAACCCATCTAGGTAGAGTTGAGCCATAATTGACTTATTGAGTCAGCTACGAGTCTTCATTTTTGAAATGTTTTTTTTTTTGCTTTTCTAGATTCCAAATTTTGAGTTCATCCTAACTACAATGTTAATTCGAAACGTGATCTGATTCTTAAGTTCTTTGACTGGCCTCTTTTTGCTCTGAAATAGTATTTCATGATTGTGTAGTCTAATTTTCAAGTTGGGTCACATTTTCTATTCAAGTTACAAATTAATCCTTATTTCTCTCTGTTGAAAGGTTGATTATCTAGGAATATAAGTTGATATTGCATGAACATATATTTTGAGCACCATACAAATTTCATCTTATATTTACTACCATGAAATGTATGTTCTGATTCCTTTTTAATGATCATACAGAGTTCCAAAGAAGTGGAGTTCTTCACCGAGTACGGTGATGCGAATAGGTATAAAATTTTGGAAGTTATAGGCAAAGGAAGCTATGGAGTAGTTTGTGCTGCCATTGACACTCATACAGGAGAGAAAGTGGCTATAAAGAAAATAACTGATATTTTCGAGCACATCTCTGATGCAATTCGAATTCTGCGTGAAGTCAAATTGCTTAGACTTCTTAGGCATCCCGATATTGTTGAAATTAAGCGAATCATGTTACCACCTTCAAGACGAGAATTTCGAGATATTTATGTTATTTTTGAGCTTATGGAATCTGATCTTCACCATGTCATTAAGGCCAACGATGACTTGACACATGAGCACCATCGATTTTTCCTCTATCAGATGCTGCGAGCATTGAAGTTTATGCACACAGGTGATAGTCTAGTGAATGTACTAACTTTTAGTATTTATGATATATCATTAACTTTTCCCAAGGATGTTTATTTTCCCCGTTCCGACTGATATATATTCATTTCAGCAAATGTGTACCACCGAGATCTTAAGCCCAAAAATATATTGGCAAATGCGAATTGTAAACTCAAAATATGTGACTTTGGATTGGCAAGGGTTGCATTCAGTGATACTCCAACTAGTATATTTTGGACGGTAAGCTTTCATTTTAGCTCACATGTCATATATAAGGATTATTTGGATTTGGTTTAGATCATGTATTAAAGCTTTACTAAGATGGTGAACTTTTTCCTTCATTTTGACTAAAACATTCTTCATTTTTGTCTCGTTGTGACGCATTATGCAGGATTATGTTGCTACAAGGTGGTATCGAGCACCAGAGCTATGTGGGTCTTTCTTCTCTAAGGTAATATATGCAAATAATGTGCAGCCAGCTTGTTTCAGCTCCCCGATAATAGCTAGTACGTTTTATTTTGTACCTTATGTATGAGTTCCATTCTAGAATTTCGTATTAGGTGGGTTTTTTTTAATGTCAGAATACTTTTCACTTATCAAAAATATACTTGTCAAGTATCGCAACACCCCTCCTTGCGTTGTTTTATTTTGTACCTTAGGATTACATATTTAGTTGTCAATTAATTAGCCACCTTGCAATAGCTCATGCATAATCACAGAGCATTTTCATGCCTGTTTTTGCTGGATACAATTGCTTAGATGCCGTTTTGGCATCATGTAAAGACTCCTTTTCATGCTTTAGAAAGGTGAAAAGGTACTTGTTATTCAGTATTGTTGCCATGTCGTGTATAATGATAGTGTTAAAAGGAAGGGCTTTCTAGTTAGAATAACAGATTTTTGTTCCGTTCCAGAGTGTATTAAATAGTGATGTGTAGATTAAAACCGTTCTTGTTCAGGGAGGACTATTGAACTCTCCTGGAAGTTGATTTTTCTATTCTTCAGGTAACTGTGTTAGGTCTTGGGTCAATTTTTCACCAGGGCTTTACTGATCTTTTTGCTGATTTGTCTTCTAATTCATGCTTGAATTCCTTGCAGTATACACCTGCTATTGATATCTGGAGTATTGGGTGTATCTTTGCGGAGGTCCTGACAGGGAAACCATTGTTTCCGGGCAAAAGTGTTGTGCACCAGTTGGATTTGATTACTGATCTTCTTGGGACACCATCAGTTGATATCGTATCTGGGGTAAGAGACATCAGTCTATTTGGTTTTTGTTGATGTTAGCATTGTCCGACAACAAATTGATTGAAGAGCATTCCCTCTTGAGTGCAGGTTCGCAATGAGAAGGCAAGGAAGTATTTGACAGACATGCGGAAAAAGAACCCAGTTCCTTTTACCGAGAAATTTCCAAATGCAGATCCTTTGGCTCTCGGGCTGTTGCGGAGGTTGTTAGCATTTGATCCAAAGGATCGCCCAACTGCTGAACAGGTAACTCTCCATCATATATTTGTGGTGTTAAGATTACGTGAATGGAATCTCTGTGTGCTTGTCCTTATTATCTAATTTCATTCTCATTTATTGTGTTTTTCCTCCTATCTTTTAGGCTTTGGCTGATCCTTACTTCAAGGGACTGGCTAAGATTGAGAGGGAACCTTCTAGTCCACCAATCTCGAAGCTGGAGTTCGAGTTTGAGCGGCGAAGGGTCACCAAGGAGGACATTAGAGAACTAATATTTCGGGAGATACTAGAGTACCATCCTCAGCTTCTGAAGGACTACATGGCTGGAAATGATGGTGCTAATTTTCTCTATCCTAGGTTGTAATATACTTCTCTACTATTTCTCGTCTCTGTTTTCTTTTTACCATAATATCTTGTCTAAGTTACTGATTGATATTTTAACAATCATTGAATATGCAGTGCCATTGGTAATTTCAGAAGGCAATTTGCCTATCTCGAGGAAAATAGTGGTAAAAGTGGTCCAGTAATTCCTCCTGGTCGAAAGCACGTCTCTCTCCCACGGTAAGATCCATTAGTTGTTTGTCTTGTTGGTTTTGTATCCATGATATTTTGTTGGTTTTGTCTTCATGAATATGTTCTTTTCGTTTATACTTCTGTTTGTTCACTTTATCTCCCACAAAAAGAGCTTTTGTTTATTCTTGTATTTCCTGGAGAGAAGTGGCCTGACTGAACAATAAGAAGATGTACTTTCATGCTTTCTGAGAAAGTTCAAATTTGGATTAATAACTTGTGCATTAAATTGGAAAAGCTGTTGCCTGAGAGCTATGTTGCTCGGACTCAGCAAAAATGTCGCGGGATGCATGTCGGATCCTCCAAAAGCAGTAAATTTTTGGAGTATCCGACACGGTGGGGCGGAAGCATTTTTGGAGAGTCACCACAATAAGAAGATGTACTTTCATGGAGAGAAGTGGCCTGACTGAACAATAAGAAGATGTACTTTCATGCTTTCTGAGAAAGTTCAAATTTGGAATAATAACTTGTGCATTAACTTGGAAAAGCTGTTGCCTGAGAGCTATGTTGCTCGGACTCAGCAAAAATGTGGCGGGGTGCATGTCGGATCCTCCAAAAGCAGTAAATTTTTGGAGTATCCGACACGGTGGGGCGGAAGCATTTTTGGAGAGTCAGCACAACATAGCCTGAGAGCGTGGCTCCTACCCTTTCCCTTCTGCTCTCTCCTTTTCAGTCTGTTTATTTGGGGCTTTCTCACATATGTTCTTATAAATGTGTCGCAGATCTACGGTTAATTCCAGTACCATCCCCCCCAGAACACAACAGAACCCTATGTTTGATCATAGGCAAGTAACAGAAAAGGCAACTGCTGGCGTCAGAGTCACAGACCAGAAGGTTTTGCGACCACCACCTCGAGTACCCACAGGTATGGTTAAACATTTTCTGTGCTGGTATTCCTAGCAATAATGCCCGTTATGTCTACGTCTTCAAAATGAATGTCAAATAGAACTCACTACTCAGCTATGGAGAACGCAACTTAAGGCGTCTTCTTAAGTTATCCCTCCTGTAAAAGGGGGGGTGATGAGGAGAAGATATATATACGTGGTGTCCCAATAAGTATATACGTAATGCTAAAACTTAGAGAATGTTGTATGCTTATTGGATTTGCTTTCTAAAGCCCTTGCCAAATATTATTGATGGTGGGATGCATGTATGTTGGATTCTTCTCTAATAGCCATTTCTATCATTTTTCAGCCAAACCCGGAAGAGTAGTAGGGCCGGTTTTACGATATGATGGTGACAAAAGCATCAAAGAAGTTGCTGATGGAAGAGTATATTCCCAGAACCCTGTCCTCCCACCGCATGGCATTTCTCCTCATTATTTGTTCAGAAGTAATTCTGCAAATCTAGAGAAGTATGGAACCGAAGCAGAGAAGGACCACTCTCAAGTTAAGCCGCAACCTGGGCAGTGCATGGTTGCCAAGTCGACGGCTAGCATGAGTATCGATATGAACACCAACCCGTACTACCATACACAGGCCAAGGTAGCACAGTTAGGAGGTCATCTTGCCATAGATGCAAAACTACTACAGGCACAAACACAGTTTGGGGCAGTCGGGGCTGCAGCTGTTGCTGTTGCTGCTCACAGAGAGGTTAGCACCGTTCAGTATGGTCTAACCTAGCAGATTATCTTTTATGGTCTTTGAATCAAGTGACAACATCCATCTAGTAGTTGAGACAGTTGAAGGTGTGTGCATTTTCCTCAATTAAAGCAGCACGGGAGATTTGAAGAGCAATCTGTTACGCAGTAGATAAGAATCATTGATTATGGCATTAGTCAGGGTCTCTAAATAGGCATTCTTTAGCTTAGTGTGTACCCTGCTGAGTTAGTATTTATGGCCCTGTATATATATATATAGGTACTGCATCATTGATATTAATGAAGGAAAAAAGTAGTTCCTCTGACAGACCTTCACTTTGATGTGCACAACTCTTCTTATTTCCTGCGTATATTGATAAAGATCTTAAGCATCAATAGAGAGCAAGTTAGAAATAATGAAAATGACTATACCTAAAACGACGGATGGCCAATAATTCTTGACTGGTGGACCATCAGAAGCCTGCATTATCGCGCAACTATGGAGAGAAACTGAGCACAATATTCTACACTCTACAGCCTATGATCACAATTATTGGGTAAACCTATCCACCAAAGTTGGAATAAATGTGATTACAGTAGCTAGGATTAGGACCTGACATCTTCATCTTACTATTATATGCCAGTTACTCGGCCATTATTTCGGGCAGCATACTATGTATAGACGACAAGCACAGTTACCGGGTAAATCTGCCATCAAAGTTGGAACGGATTAGCTCACGCTGAGCACTGTAGCCAGGATTCGAACCAGGAATCTTCATGCTATTACTCTAGCCTCCCAACATGAAATATTCTACTTCCTGGACTTCCACTTTTAATCATTTCCCTATTCTGTTAATGATAATCCAATCACTGTATCCAATCTTAGGTATAGCATAATCCATGGGTATTTCTGAGATGAAAGAACTAACGATTCTTCGTATATGATGTATTAGTATCTACTTCTGCCTAATTGACATGACTCCCATATTCCATAGAAACTACTACCACTTAGTTTGGGAAGTCTTCCACACTTGTATAGTTATGATATATCAGTAGCATGTTCATGCAGCCTTTCACCAAAGCAGTATTTATTGCCACACTAATGCGATTACAGGTGTTAGACCACAAGTTTGAAAAGTTTTAAATGTTATGACTTATTTAAGACCACATATCTCAAAGTCTTCCCTTTGTACCATGTCAAACTAAGACAATTTATTTTAAAGGTAGTACTATATTTTATGTCTCATGACCGTCTGAAGGCTTAAGAACTGTGACGTTCATCATGGTCCACTTAGTCATTCAAGTGTTTGATTTTTACTGTTTAAAGATTTTGACACATTTCCTTCATAGAATGATAGTAATCTCACTTGGTAAAAGCACTTTCACCCACGACCGTTATTCCACCCACGACCGTTAGATCCTGGGTTCGAGTCACCCTGGAGGGGAAGTGTGGAAACACCGTAGATCCTCTTAATTTGGGAGGGGTTTAAAAAAAAAAATTACTTTGACTACAATAATTGAAATGTAATGGCCCCTTCTTCACTAAGCATTCAAGCAAGTTTAGTCTGACCTTCCCATTACTGTAATGCGTTAATTTCTTCATAGATGATTTAGCAAGCACACTTATCCATATGCCTTAACTGGTTGATATAAACATAAACAATAGAATGTTGAATCCTTCAGAGTTGTACTAAAGTTCTAAGTGAAACAAGCAAAAAAACTACACACTATTCCTAACCAAAAGTGAAACTATTCATCTGTCACAATAATATCAAAGTCGCTAACGATCCACTCCGCAACTTGATTCCCACTAACATATATCTCAGTACCCAAATCAACAGATGGCCAATGCCTTTCAACAGGTTTTGTGCCAGGATCCTGCAATATAACCATTAACCAAGAAAATATAAAGTTATGAAATGATTCATCCTGTATAAGGGGTTTAATACTTATATTTTGCTCCAAAAATATAATACCTGATAGAAGTAAAGTGATTGTGAGAGTCTGCCAACATCAAGTTCCCAAATTCTTGGATCTCCTATCCATCCTTCCCCTTTCTTAGTTGGATATCCATATTCTCCCCAGACAGGGTGAGGCAGAATTTGTAGTATTTCCTGAGCTTGAGGATTACTGTATTCATCACAATAGTTGAATGGTTCCTCAAGATACTTCCCATTCCCTGGGGAGCAATACACATGATAAGCACCATAAGGAAATCTTGCCTTATCAGTCCGATGAACGCGTGTTCCATTTGCAAAAGTATGGTAAGGTGGACACAGCCTCAGATTATTTGTGGGGTTGCACCATGCTTCAGTATCAGGATTAATGATCATTTCACTGTATCGCGTTACGTCTGTGGTAACATCCCCATCACAAGGCTGCCCATTGTTCTTCCAGCAGCTGCCTATGTCCATTAGATAAAATTGGCTACTTGGACCACCTCCTCTTTTCACATCCAAACTGAACTTCACTTTGAAATTTGGTGACTTTGGAACCTAATTCCATATCAGCAAACAGAATATATAAGAATGTATAACAAGAATAGAACAATAGCAACAACAACAATTATGCCTCAATTCCAGTCACTGCTTCTATATTTTCTATTGGCATATAAATGTCTGACAAGTCGAAAATCTTTAAGCATATTGTACCTAAAGTAAGCGTACTAACATGACTAAAACTTAAACTCAACTATGTGGTATCGCCTATATTGATCTTTTTCATTGTATGCTATATTACTGAAGGTCTTTCAAGACATTGTATAACAAGAGTATAATACTAATGAAAATCTCAAGAATATCAAATATGCAAAGATTTGGAAGAGAAACCTACTATTTTTGACATGCCTCTTGTTTCATAATGATATCCACCAGAAACTCCAGTGGTAGCATCTGACCTCAAATAAAGCATCAACCAAGGGTACTTTGATGAAGTTTTCAAGATATGATGAAACTTCCAGCTTCCTTTTCCAAGTTGCTTATGCCAAGTAACTGAGAAAAAGGAAGTATCATTTTGAGTTTCTGCCTTGCAAATATCAGCATCCAAATCCCATGTCCCATGAAAACTTCCCTTCAATTTATACTTCTTTAGATAGTGCTTATGGCTATGTAATGTGGTGTAGTTATGGTATATCTTAGGCATGTTCATGCAACCTTTGCCAAAACATGGAAATCGCGACTCGGGTGGAAATGGTTGAGATGGTTTGCCATTTTTGGGACAAATAGCAGCTGTAGTGTCCATGTTACCACTCTTGAGCATAATCATCCAGAAATTCCATGGGTTTGGATCATCTTGAACTTGGCATTTGGATCCCAAGAACAATTCTTTCCAGGCTGCATATTTATTCACGTCCAGTTTCTGTAGTCCTAGATTTTTGGCATCGTTTATGCTCAGCTTGTTATCATAATCGTTCACCAAGTGAACCAGTTTCACTGCAAAAGCATATTTTTATGGTTATTATATTTTCTCTTCTTTTGGGAGAAAGTTGATGACTTTAAACAGAAACAAAAGCATGATAACTTGCCATAGACAACGAAAGATAAGAGGTTTTAGTAAGTGTATATAATCTCTTTACAACAATATAGTGGTACTATGTTGTCCTTGAGCGCCGAGTGTCTATCGGAAACAGCTCTACCATCACAAGATAGAGTAAGGTTTGCATACACACTATCCAATTGTGAAATTATATTGAGTTTGTTGTTATTATTGTTTAAACAATGTAGTGGATAAAGGAACCGAATACAAGCCTATATTTTTTTAAGTAATTGACTCCTTTCTTAGCAAGGTTGTGGAGTACTAAATTCGGAGTCACATGGTATACAAAACGAGCATAACACTAATTCTAGTTTTAAAAAAGTCTTTTGATGGTAAAAAATATTTGTATCAATCCAACAAATATATGACACGTATCTTCGCAAATATGATTATCACTTAATCATACTAATTAATACGCTCACCTTAATTTATCACTTAACCATGACAGTATGGTTTGATGCAAACACCAAATATGTATAAATTTTTACCATCTTTTGATAAAGATACAAACTAATTGTTTATAAAAATTGAAGAATAAATATTTAATCCTATATGTTTTAAGTTATTTTCAGCTTTTTCATAAAATCAATTTAGTAAATCAGAATCAGCATATGATTATCACGGAAAATTTAACTTTTAGTGCAAACAACAAACTGTTACTTCAACGAATTTTATTAATTAAATCAATTATTATTATTTCCACCGAAGTCAATAAACTAGGAATGAAGAATGGCTTACTTTTGGATTTAGATTTTTCGACATCAAAACAATCAGCTTGCCTTGGACTTCCCATGTTTGGAGCCTCTTCGTGTACCTCATTGCATTGATTCCAAGCCTCTATTGCCACTCTTAAATCATCCCTTTTCATCCCTGGATCTCCTATTGCTGATTTCTCTTTACAATTACATGATCCAGAAAATAATATAACTAAAACTATTTGGAAATACACCCAAAATCGCAAACTTGAAGCCATATTGAGCATATTTGTGAAACGTAGATGATTACAATGGTAACCCCATTTATAAGATTTGTTATTGTGATTGGATATGATCGAAATTTATAGAGACTTTATCCAAATAAGACTTTCATCAATCTTGTAGAGTACTACAATATTAGAGTTCTCATTGAGTCAAATAACAGTCTCTTTTCAGATTTTCTCGGGTATGAATTAGCCATTTAATAAGTACTACTTAACAATGAAGTTGGAAACAAAATGGAAGACTTCAATTAATGAACTATAAAAGAAAATGCTTACAAATTTAAACAATCACAGAATACTACTGTCTATCAACTACTCTACTAGTCTACCACTAATACACTTCTAAAAAGTAGGATTCTCAATCGTCTGTATCTGCAATTCTGCTTAATCATCATACATGTATAATCTTATCGGTCAACTTCATCTCTTGGCACAATCTTGAACTTCCCAGTTTGTTGTTGCTGCACACCAAAATTTACCCGTTAACACGAAAATTAAATGTTGAAAACTAAACACAACAAAAACAATAAGGGATCGTTTGGTACAATGGATAAAGGAAAATTAATCACGGAATTAAATTTGAAACGAATTTATTTTAAGCAAGATAAAATCGCAATATAACTAATCCTGAAATTATAGTGTTTTTTTTAATCTCAATGGGATGATGGAATAACAATTCCAAAATAACTAATCCAAAGATAATTAATCCAAGGGTTTAACTTATATACTATCAAAGCAAAAAAATAAAAAAATTAAGCTATCAAATAATCTAAATTATAACTACTAATAAATAGTAACTGTCTATAAATAAGATGAATTAATAACCTGAAAAATATGGCAATTTACAATCTACATAAAGAGATTAGTAACCTAAAAAAATGACTCTCAAAAAAAGAGATATATATGAAAATAAGAAAATTTGCCATCTATAAAAATGAAAGATTAGTAACAAGAAATATTAAATAACCTGAAAAATCAGACATTTTACTTGTCATAGTATCAATATATGCAAGCTAAATGAAAGAAGAAGAAAAAAAGATAACAAGCAAAGGTAGAAGGAAAAAGACTCAACCTTTTTCCATAGTTCAGTGTGGCTTCTGCAAAAACCAGCAACAACAGCACCCTTGTTCTTTCCTTCTGTGTACTCGATACAGAGTTCATTTTTCAACCCACAAGTCACATGAAAAGACAAAGGACATTTCGGCTCAGAACAATCAATAGCACAACCATTTCTGGATTTACAAATATAACACTTTTGCTCCCATCTTCTTTTTGGCACTTTACTGAAATCAATTCCTTCACGACCTTCTGGATCGACAAAGAAAACTTCAGGAACAAAAAGTGCACAAACAACATGAGCCCATTTACCCTCATTCACAGTGGGTTTTAGGGCTCCACTTGTTTCGGGGCAGAGATAACAAGTAATGGGCTTTGGGCTCTCTGTTTTTGAGGCCAAACATTGTGCACAAAACCAATCACCTTCTGGTATTCCCTTGGTAAAAGGATGGCCATAGCAAGTTGTATGGACCATTAAATCACAGCCGTCACATAAAACTATTGGATCTGTTGGGTCTCCATCTGTGCTCTCACAAATAGCACAGATAATTCCGTCTTCGTTATCATCATCGCCGTTGTCATCTTGTTGAAGAGTGATGTCAGCTTGACTGATTAATGTTTCTTTAGGTAATTTTTCTTCTTTGGCCTCATCATCAAAAGAAGAAATTGGGTTGTACTCAACATTGAGGTCAAATGGGTGAAAAGCCCAAACACGTTTTTTGGCTGGCAAGCAGAGAGTAGTAACATTGGTGCTATCGGAAAAGGAGGTTGTTTTTTCAGGAGAGAATTTTCGTTTTTTAGCAGGAAGTTGTGAAAATGAAACAGAGGCATTATCTATGTGTTGTTCTTGTTGTTGCATTAGCATGAATCTTTTGGCTGGAGGTAAAAACTGAAGCTTGCCCCCCATTTGATTTTCTTTTTCTTTTTTGGGTCAGAAGGAGGAAGAAAAAATTGGGAGTGAGGAAATGTATGAGAATTGGAAGATGGTGAAGGGTGAAAAGAGAGGAGTGAAGTAGGAAAAATGGGAAGAAAAAACCGGGAAGAGAGCAGCCAAATATTTTTGAGTTTTTGCTAAATTTTTATCTGCAATTTGATTTGAAGTTTTGCAGTTTTAGTTTAGCGGGAAGTTTAAAAGGGTGGCTCCAAAGTTCAGAATTTTGCGCTTTTTCTGCACTTGAAACGGCGTAGTTTCACTTACTACTATTTTTAATTTCACTAGATGAGATGAAGCCCCGTGCATCTGAATGTTTTTAATTTTTAACAAAAATTTGCTAAAGCACATCATTAGCTGAAATGGCGCAAATTTCTAAACTTTGGAGCCACCCTCTTTGAATTTCCTGCTAAACTAAAACTGCAAAACTTCAAATCAAATTGCAGATAAAAATTTAGCAAAAACTCAAAAAATTCCGACTACAGAATAATAATTGAATAATTTCCATTCTCCACATCAAATAGAATGTCACGGAGTTTATGACTAATTAATATGTATATAACTCTTTAACTTCTTTTTTTCCATTCACATAATTAACTATAGTTCAAAATAAGTTTTGTTAGTACGATGATTTTCAACCTATTGATTTCTAGGAGTATTTTGACTTTTTTATAGATTGATATGCCATTAGAAATATAGAGACCTGTAATATTGTTGCTATTATCATTTGTACATTTTTAACTTATTTTTAACTTTTTTTATACGATGATGTAAATTGACCTTAAATTGAGAAATATGGTCAGTGAAAATTCATATAGCAAACTCTAATTTATTTGGAACTGAAATGTAGTAGTAGTTTTTACATTCACATAGTTAACTAGAGAATGCGAAAGAGACTACTCGTGAGGATGGCATGGAAATTCAAACACAATTTTCTCCTCCGAATGCCCAATTTAAACTTTTGACTTCGCCTCAGCTTTTCTTCATTTCCCACTTCTATTAATCATTTATATATATATATATTCTCGACTTTAATCTTAACAACAATGCCAAGTCAAGCCACATAAAAAGTGAAACATACACTCAACTGCTACAAGTGATTTATGTGATCAACCATTATAGGAGGTTACATATGAGTGACTGAAAAAACTCACATGTTATGCCTATAATGTACTCACTCGTTTCACTTGTATAAATAAAAACTTGTTTTCATATTCTACATTTCTTTTCTTTTATGCATCTTCCCAACTGGGAAACCATGGCTCGGAATACAATAGCATGGGATTCTGGATCTGAAAAAGCAAGAAGACTCGAAGTCAAAAAAAACATGGTTCTCACTTATAGCTCATATCTTCGGTGCAAATTCTGAAACAGCAAGATCAATGATGTCCTGTTTAAGTGTTGGACAATGTTCTTTCTGAGTCTTAATCGATAAAAATATTGTCTGATCATCCATTTAAAGAATCCTTCCATCATTTAAGTTGATTTTGAAACGATATCTAAACTCAATATTTCAGTGTTGGAGAAAATAAATTGGTACGCACTTGTTAAAGTAGTATAGACTATAAAGTGTTTAAAGTTGATTTTAAATTCAAGTTAGCACAACTAGTTTGGGACAAAAGGGAGCAGACATCAAGTGTAGGAATTGAAAGAAGAGCCACAAAACTGCTTCACAAGAAGATGAATATCCCGAGCAAATCTTTTTATAAAACAAATACACTGCCATTGAGTAACTGGTACACTGGCTCGTACAAGTGCAAAATAATTGATAAAGTGTGCCCAGTTGCCGCCAGATCTGGCAGACTGAATATAAATACAACTTTAGCCGCTGGATTCTACCTGTTGCATAGCCATAGAACAAATAACTTTTTAGATAATATGGAGAACCAACAATTCTGTCCATAATTAGGTACCTAGACTCTTGCATTTTCCACTTCAAGTTATCTCGAGGGCTGATGCAAGTGAGCTGATAATTAAGGTCTTCTCAAAAACAATGTCTCGCAAAGGGAAGCATGATATCTTGAATTCATGATTAAATTACAATCAAAAGCAGGTGACTTATTTAAGATCATTTTGAAAGAGAAAAAACCAGATAAGATGGAAGTTGCCTCAAGTAAATTGCCAAATATGAGAATCCATGCAGATTTAGGGAAGAACATAATACAACGGAAGCAAAAGACACATATATGCAACACAACTAGTTGGCATTAACTCTTAATAATGTTAGTACGCTGACTTACATTAGATGTTCCTTTCTTGCCATGGGTTTTCTAAAGTTATTTGAAAAAAATGAATGATACTATATTGAGAAGACAACTCGACCAATTTCTGCAAGCTATGACTTTGCAATTGCAGACCTATTTGGCATGACTTAATATGTTCTCCATAAAAGAAACTTCTTTGGGAAGTGCACACAGAAGAAAATATTTTCTTGAAGTTAGCTTCCAGAGTTTGGTTAGAAGCAAAGGCCAATGGCGCATAATTATGATGAAGGGTGAGGATATGGCACTGAGGCTGGTGCTTAGTTATGGTCATTTGTTATGAAGGGTAAAGTGAAAGTAACATTTACATATTAGTGGATCGTTAATGGAGCAGGAGAACAAAAAATGAAGCAATGAGGGAACTTAATAAAAGAATGATGCACCTAGTAAACTGGCAAACTGTGATCAAGAGCAAAAACAGGTGGGGCGGGAATCAAAAATCTTATAACAAGAGCCTTTTATACAAATGGTAATGGAGATTGAATGAGAATAGTGAGGAACTCTGGCAGGAGGTAATTATCATTAAATATGGTAAAAAGTATTGTTGGTGCCAGTGCTTATGCCCGATAAAAGTTGCAGTGTGGAAGCAAATCTGTAAACTGGGAGGGGGTTATATCAGCAAAATATGAAATTGTAGGTGGATAATGAAAAGAGTACTAAGTTCTGGAGAGATGGAGGGCCGATATAGGAAACTTGGAGGATGAGTTACCTGTTTGAAGGAAAGAAGCAACATATTTCTTTTGTCAAGTATAGATGTTCACAATATTTACACTTTTGGTGTAAGGGTAATATGCTGGAAAACTCAGCATACCTTTTAGAACTTTTGGATTCTCTAATGCAGGAGTTTTAGCAGAGAACTTACACTTTTCCTATTATACTTTTATAGTACCTTCTTGGCACTAGATGTTGACAGAATTACCTTAGCTTATCAGAAAAAAAATTGAACAAAATAACTTAGCCCCTTGTATGGGTCTTTTTACCACAGTTGCTGTCAATATTTTCCTTGAGGAAACCGTTATAGAATGTTTAAGACAGTCAATACTCACAATTACTTCATCGAGGAAAACATTTTGTATTTTACCAAATAAAACCTAAAACTTTGAATAAAAACTCACCCAAAATCTCATGCTCAAGTGTCGGGCATTAACTCATTTAGACATTGGTTGTAACCTGGAAATAAAGAAGAGCATTAGAATATAAATGACAACGCACGGGTACTAAAAATTAGCAAGAAGAGTTTATACCAATGAAAGGGGAATATTAAAGCATCTACACCACAATTCATACATCATACATACTGAAAACATCAACTATTGTAAGGATATAAATCAAAATTGGACCTAAAGAACTTCTGAGGTGGAAACAAATCTTTGTACAACGTTCAGTCAGCCAATGCCAAGAAAAAAACATTTATCACACAACTCGACATAAAAGTTTGTTACCTAAATCCACAGTGTAACCTTATACAACACTTTGGGACTAAGGTTATTTTCAGCACACAAAACAAAAACACGGCAGAGTGGAAGTCTTTACATAGTCAACTTTGATACACAGACAGAGTGCAAGAATAAGTGGTTGTAGAAAAATTTGCAAGCAGACTTTAAGCCCCAAGTACTTCAATGACTGTTAAAGTCGAAAACCAGAACCCCAGATAAGTTTTTAAAAGTAAAGGCACATGGAAACTGCTAAAATAAAATCTAAGTTAAATTTACCACATCTGACTACATATAAACAAAACCAATATCCTTTTGGCCAATAGACAGAGTATCCTTGTAATCTTTTAATGACAACACATATCCTACTAGTTTGTTAGACATTACCCACCCCCACCCCCACCCCCACCCACCCCCAAAAAAATATTACGTGAAAGACAGCTCACACATAAGACAGCAACCGTTACATGCCCTCTAGGATCCATGAAACAAGGAGGAACTAACTTAGCGAAATTTAACATAAATGATAAAACCAATGATGTACCCTGTAATGTCGACAAGCAGTACTAGAAACTAGAAAGTTCTGGGAAGCTTTTTAAGTGATCCTCATAAAAAAATGCTCACCCACTTTTAGACGTAACAGACAACCAACACAACAAATGAACCTTTATATTCGATAAAGTGACTTCATCATCTTTCACAACAAAAGAAAACTCTCTTTCCCATTTTCTGGAATCAGTAAAAACAAATGAAATTTTTTATTTCCCATTGCATTCAGGAGAAACCAGATAATTTTTCTCCAGAGGTTTCACATGCTTTTGAATCTGATAAAAGAAAGATAGCTCTAATAGTGCAATGTAATAAAGAGAGGTAAAATTACTTTTCTTTAAAAGTGAATACGAGGCTAAAGTTCAAGGAACTACACATCAAAAACTTAACTCGCAGAAATTTCCAGACAACTATCTAGCTTAGATAAAGCAGACATTAGAAAAACCAACCAGACACCTAAAACTTTTCTCACACGTAGCAATGCAGCAACTACACTAAAAATAATCTCGGTAAGAAAATTTGTTTCTCCAAAAAATCATTCAGGATAAAATTTCAAATCTAATCCTGAGTTACATTTTAAAGTACCACAAAGTAGCAAAACGCAGCCTACATGAACTAGTTTATCTGGGTCCTTGAGCTCGCTGCACATCATAACCACCCCAAGCACCAGGTGCATGTCCATATTGAGAATAACCTTCAGCACCACCCTGCACCTAAAATACAAAATAAACTAAACTTAGAAAAAAAAAGTACTAAAAGGAAAAATGCTTCAGATGAACAAGAGCAAAAGATTCTATCCTTCTGCACACTTTTTCATCCCATCAACACCAAATGCACAATAGAGAATAACTTACAGGATGAGCAGGGTTCATAGGGTTCACTCCGTAACTAGCAAGATAGTAATTTGCTGCATAACCAGGTTCAGGATTCCCATAATTTGCATTGTACCCTGCACCTGCAGAAATAAAGATGAATTTCATGAAACTGGTAGAGTACCAGTATGCCAATTCGTCCAATAAATTTGAGAAAGACTAAAGCAACAACAGCGAGAACATAAGCTTAACTTAGAAATTTCAATGTTAGATGTGTGTGTATAAAAACCAAATTAAACGGGCGCCAATTGGAGCAATCATATCATATTAATCTCTCAGGGATTTGAACCTCCAATAAAAATCTTTCAAAACCATTTCCCACTATTTTCTTATAAACTAGAAATTAAACAACGTTTCTGGAGCAACTTTAATACACTTGAAAGAAGATTGAAGGGACACAAACCACCGATAAAATTTAATGAATTCTACTGTCCACTACAGGTAAACATTCTTAGAAATGACCTAATAGGAACCAATAAATCAAACAGACAATAAGTTGACTAAATGAACCATAGAGCAAGTTAATACATTAAAACAAAAGCACTATTCCTTCACGCTTAAGAGTGCTCTCCAGGTCTTATTTTGCATTACTACCAAGCAAATACAGTTCCACTGAGAACCACAAGTTTTTTTGACAAAGCATCGAGGAAAATTTGCACTTGTCAAAAGCAGATCTTTTGAAGAGCTTTTTCATGTCTGTATTTCACAGTTCTATGATTTCTGGGGAAAACAAACCTGGATTCCCAACAGCTGCTGCTGCTCGAGCTCTTTTTTCTGCATTAGCAACCTCAGCTCGAAGTTTTTCAAGCTCTCGAGCCATCGTCAGTAATTTTTTCTCCATAACCTGACCATGCTCATAGTTTTCTGCATATCCCTTCTTCTCGTTCTCAATGGCGGCCCTATAAGCCAAGAGTACAGTAAGAAACTATCAATTTGGAAATATTCCACATAGAGTAAATTCACTTAAAGAAAAAGTACCTTGCTCGCTGCAGCTCTTGTTTTAGGCCTTCAATTTCAGCTTTTATTGCTGGAGTTTGCTGTATATCTGCAGTCATTCTGGTAAAATCCTGGGTCATCCTTTGCACCTCTACAGTAAGCTCTTGTCTGGCAGCAGTAAACTCTTTGATATCCGAGCGTACACGCATGAGTTCGGACCTCATACCATCCACTGCTTGGAGATCCATTTCCATCTTAGCAGCCTTTTCATATAGTTCTCTCATTTGCACATCACTTTCCATGCGCAAAGAACGGGCATAATGATCAGTCCGCTGAAGTTCATATTGAGCAGCTTCTAATTCCTGCCTTAGTGCTACATGAGTTGCAGCTAACCGCTGGTTATCAACTAATAAACCTTGAATCTCATCATGCTGAGTAGCCAGGTGTTCCTCAAGAGCAGCAGGGTGTGGAGGCATCAATCGCGAGCCCATTCCAAACTGAGACTCTCTCATTTCTTCAAGCAATGCAGGATGAGGCAGTGGTACGCGACCCATAGCAAATGGGGCTTCATGAACTGGCGGAGGCAGTCCACCATGAGGACCACCTTTCATTGGAAGTGGAGGCCCGCGGTTTCGACCAGACATCTTCTTTGTTTTACCTTGTCTTGCTTATGAAGAGATCAAAGATGCTCGTTAGAAGACGGAAACCAATTCAAGCCGAAACATAATGAGAAAACAAGATGATTAAGTTACAGAAACCGTGAAGGAATGAGGGGGAGGGGTGGCCAGGGAGGTAGTATATGACTTTCATCCCCACCTCAAGCCGTGGTCATAAAAATCCACGGCAAGGGAGAGAAAAGGAAATGAGAAACGAAAGGAAATACTCCCCTAACAGGAGCAGATTTATATAGAGCCAAGGGGCTTCAGCTAAATCCTGTGCTACAACAACAATAACATACCCAGTATTATCCCACACCGTAGAGTTTGGGAAAATCCTGTGCTAATAGGGCAAAAATTAATTCTTTGGCCAATATAGTCACAAGATGAGTATTGCATAAATGCGAATGCTAAGATAGATGTGCAATCATACATATTAGATAAGATTGAAAATGACCACATTTGCCGGAAGGTGCAAGTAGCACGCATTGAGGATAAATGAGATAAGGTCGCTTGAGATGATTTGGTCATGTCCTGTGTCGACCAACAGATGCACCAGTTCGTAGATGTGAAACTTTGATAAATGAAGGTGTTAAAAAAGGGGAGAAGGTAGACTAAAATCAAATGTAAGGAAGTTGTCTCGAAAGACCTACAATTTCTTGGGATCAATGCAAACTTAGTTAAAGATGGGACATAATGGAAGTAAAAGATCTGTATATGTGATATCTATTAAGGGGAATATGATTTAGTCTTGTTGTTGTTGTTAAGTATATATATTTAAGTTATATATATTTAACTTAATTTCCACTTTAATTTTTATTTGGTATGATTATGTGGGTTGAGCTTGAATGAAGAATTGAGGACCATATAGCTGATCCCAACTTGTTTGGGACTGAGGCATAGTTGTTGTTGATATAGAATTATAGACTATTGAATCTGGAAAATTCTAGTGTTCTGGCAAAGGAGTTCACAAATTGCTTTAGGTCAGGTTTACACCCCAAGTGTGACATGCTAAGTCTTTTTAATCCCCTTGCATAAATTTATGGTTCCGCCATTGCCTGTGAGCAATTGATAAAATTTTACAACAAACTCAAATGTCCTAGGAGTAATAAAAACTAAATAAAGAAAAAGAGAAACGAAAGTGCAGTTCGATATTTCAATCTGATCAAGAATCATGAAACATGGTTCAAATATTTAAGCACATAGATATAGTTCAAATAGGTGAGCACTGAGCTCTTCAATCGAAAAGCATGAAATATATCCGGAGGCTGATTATAGGATATTAAACTGAACCCTAGAACAAGAACAGCTATAAAATTTGGTAAAATAGACAACATAAAGAAATAAAGGACCAGATTAGGAATATGTAAGGAGATTGAAACACCAACCTTGTTACACAGGTTGCTGTTAGGAGTTGCAAAATACAGGAGAAGTGGTGCCCAGCTGCTGCGGAGGAATAGAATTGGCGAAAGCCCTCCCCTTCTTCTGTAAAAAGAACTGGGTTTGAACCCGGTTTTGCCTATTTTACAATTTACATTAGGCGGTCTTGAGTTTTATTTTGTGTTGGGATAGGGACAAATTTGTCCTCTAGTACCCAAAAATTGAGCAAATTTACCCTCATTTAACTTTTGAGCTAATAATATTACCCGTCATCAGGGAATTGTCTCTTTTTTTTGTTCGTGAATCGATGATATAGTTTTAAATTATAATTAAAAGTTAAGAGGTAAATTCAGATATTATTTTCTTAAAGAATATGGACCTATCGAATTCACTCATTTCATACTAGAGTTCGCACAATGACAAGGACAAATACTATATGATTTGCTAACGTTAATGGTATGAATGAACCAAAAGTATAACTATTGGAACAAGTTTGAACCTTTTCCCTTTTGTTTATAATTTGGCCCTTGAAAATTCGTAATTGAGGTAGGATTTAATTTTTATGTAATGACAGTGTAAATGAATTTACATTATTATTTCAATTAATCTGTTCTAAAATATTATTTGTCTTATTTGCTAAGTTACTAATTTCAATTATTATGAACAACTACTTTAATTACATTTTAATGACTTGATAATATTAAAATATAGGCCAAATACATATACAGCCAATTCAACTTGGTCTCATTTTTTATTTTGGCACCATATCTCAACCTTGTTCCATTTTGGCCCTCCAACTCTACTTCTTATATTTTATTTTAACACAAAAGCTGAAACCAGTGCAAAAAAATATAGCGCGTGTGTATACACAAATCTGAGGTGTAATAAATATCCAATTAAAAGTTGTTCATCCTTGTCAAACGGGTCAATATTAAAATACCCGATCCGGATTTCTTGGTGTCCATGATACTTTCAGTTCAACTTGAAATCCACAAGAACAAATATCCATTCTATTATGAAAAAATAATTTTCTTTGAGACATGGATTCACTACAAACTTCAAGCTTATATGAAATAAATGATGAAAAAATCAGGTGGCAACATTTAATTGGATATTTATTACACCTCAGATTTGTGTATACACACGCGCTATATTTTTTTGTACTGGTTTCAGCTTTTGTGTTAAAATAAAACATAAGAAATAGAGTTGAATGGCCAAAATGGAACAAGGTTGAGATAGAATGCCAAATTAAAAATGGAGCCAGTTGAATGGGCTGGGTTTGGCCTAAAATATATATCCAGCATATAAAAGTTAGTATTATATACATGTTTATCCGAAAAATGGATAGAGTTGAATTTATACGTAGTTCCGAGGATATGTGGCATAACTTAAAATAAATTGTAAGGGTAAATAGAAATGTAAATATGGATTGCAGAGAATGCAAAATAGATAAGGTTGTAAGGAACAATGAATCTTAGGATTCAACAAATAGAATCAATCTAAGAAATCTGAAAGAACGATTCTTTACTGTAGAAGAATATAGCGTTTTTATTACAATGTAAGTCTGAGGAAAAACTTGTCCTCTAGAAATGGTAACCAAGCCCTTTTATAGTGGAGGGATTTGGTTCTAAGCATAATAAAATAAACATTCAGTGGGAGACCCATGATAAGTCAGTTTTTCCACAATTTCTGCCAAGATTCTCTCTAGTGGGATTGCAATGGCTTTTGTCTGCGAGCTCGATTTTGCTTAGAGCCCTCGATTTTGGTTTGAGCTCGAGCTCGAGTCTCGACTCGAGCTCTTGATCTTGGTTCAAGCCCGATCCTGGCTCGATCTCTCGAATTGATTCGAGGTCAATGTTGGTTGGTCTCCGGATTATGAGCATGATAGATTTGTTCTGCATCATGGTTCAATTTGGATTCGAGCTTGATAATGATATCTAACTCAACACGGATCGGCCTTCCCGGGTTTCGAGGTTAGTTTGTTCCACCTTCGGGATCTTACTTCGATGGATCATCGTTCGAACTCGATCGGACGAGCAAAAGCCGAAATTTATTTCGACCGTATACAGATAGACCCCTCGTTTTTCGAAAAGAATGTGGTGAGAAACGATATAATTTTTTAACGGCTCGATCGGATTATAACCTGACGTTTCCATCGGGTTCGACCATGACGTATCTGGTAGTTGTCCCGTCGGTTTAGTCTTTCAAAGCATTTAATGCATGCCAGGCGGTGGTCGGCCACCGCTGATACTGAACCGCCATCGCTTGAACCTATAAATAACCCTTTCTGTTATCCTTTACTACTTTCACATCTTCTATCTTCCAAATTTTTTAAGTCCTTCTTCGTACTTTCCAACTTACCAGTAAATCTGTGATTTCTTTCTGCAAAAGCCCATCTTCACTTCTATCAAATCTTTGTCACTTTTCTCTATTCCTTACTTCTGAACTCGAAAATGGCGAAAATGTCACAAACCATCCCTCAGAAAGAGAAAACTTCATCTTCACACTGTGTTGCCGATGATACGCCGGCAGAACCACGGCCTGAGGAGTGTGTTCCGGGGGCGTGCGTCCTTACTTCTGATTTTAAGGTTGATAAAGGCTCATCGGTCCCTGGTCGATGTGAACCGGTATCGAGGTATATATATTCGATAACCGAGAAGCACCTCCAACAACTAAAGAAAGATTGCAATTGGGATACAAAAGAAATAATGATTCCTTCTTCTGACGAAGATATCACTTCGCACGTGAGAGGTTTTTTGAATGTGTATTCTTATCCTTTCACGTTGGGTCCTCTCGATTTCATTATCATTGATTTCTGTCGTCAATACTAAATAACCCTAGGCCAGGTCCACCCTTCCTTTTGGCAGATCGTTATCCTAATCCGATATTTCGTGAGCAAAATCGAGGGGATGCCGTTGACCCTAGACCATCTTATTCGATTATACCGTCCTCGACTTTTTCGAGGAGGGTTAATAAAACTTCAGCGTCGGGCTACCAAGGCTCTGTTCTCGAGTATTGATGAGGACAGGGACCGGGGTTGGATGGGCAGGTTCATTCGAGTAAGGACTTTGGACCTGATTCCGACTGAAAAAATGCCCTTTCCTGAGGAGTGGAATACGAAATGTAAGTGTGATCCTGTTGTTACTTCTACTTTGTTCTTTCATTTCTTCTCTCATCGACACTCCTCCTTTTGTGATGTAGCGGTTCCCTGGATTCCCAGAGCAGTTCCTGATCTCAAGAACTGGGTACGAGCTTTTGTTTCGATCTCCACATACGCCGAACGCTCATGGCGTGATTTGTCAAAGGGTCGGTGGGAGGCCAAAAATCATGGTAAGCCCATTTCTCATACTCTTCGATGATTTGAACGAGGTGGTTTTCAAAATATTTTATTAAGGTTTTCCATATGCAGGTTTGGGTAAAGATGCGGCTTTGAGGCCCTTGTCCAACAAGGAAGAAATTTTGGCCTCTGTCCCAAAGCCGGTGAAGGAAAATAAAAGGAAATGAGCCTCCGTTCCCGAAGATCCAAAACTGAAGAAGAGGGTGGCTCGTAAGCCAAACAAGAATGCCATTCCTTTGACCGTGGAATCCGTTCTGCGCCTAAGGGATGAAGATGATGAAGAAGAAGAAAATGATGAGTCCGCACTGGCGGTCCGAATGAAGAGAACCACCGATGCCTCATCGGCGGCTGGATCGATGACGCTTCATGAGGCTCTGCCTCGAACTAAGGATATATCGGAGAAGGATTCAGGTAGAGTCCCCGAACTATCGGATATCGAAGATGCATCTCATCGGAGCCAACGGGCAGGGGATGTGACCGAAGGGGCCCTCGAACCTCTTCGAACTGAGGAGAATGCTCCAGGCGATTCATTAGGGGCAGCAGCAATCGAGGATTTGCCTACCTTTCCCGCTTTTACCGCAGGGGTGATTCGGGAAGCCCAAGCTTTGGGAGCCCTCAATCTAGATAGGCCTCACGATGAAGAAGATCCTTTTCGTGACCTGTTTACCGGCATTGAGGACGTTGCCGGTACTGGTGATAAATTGGATCTTTTTCACAGATTGCGGCAGGCTGCTTTTAAAATTATTTTATCGGTACTACCTTTATGTTCACTTTTCGTTAACTTCGCCTTTTGTTTCTTTGTAGGCAGCGACAGTTCATCGAGAAGCGTGTTCTCGATCCCAAAATAAGTTGCATTGCTACGAGGCCGACCTACAACGGGCTACTGATGAGAGGAACTCCCTTAGACTTATCTTAGGGCAGAGAGAAGAGGAAATAAAAGACCTCCGAGCTGAGCTGGCCAAGGCTTATCGAGATTAGACCGATTTGTCTGAGCGGGTAATGATGCTTTTGAAAGCCTATGGGCTTGATATCAGAATGATAGCTAACATTTCGGTCTCACAGCTGCAGCAAAAAATCGAGATGATCGGGAAGCTTCGTGAGGAGGTCGACGTGATAAAAATGGAGTCTTTGCGGTGGAAAGAAGGTATGGACCACTTTGGTGCAAAGAAAGAGACTGCTCTAGCCCAGTTATTATTGTCCGAAACCCAACTTCATAAAATGAAGGAAAAAGGCCTGGTTCAAGCAAGAAGAATAGAGGAGCTTGAGGCTCGGTTGGCCTCTGTACTTGCCAAGGCCGAATCTGATTCACTCGTGGCTGTCTATCGGGCCGATGCTGAAGCTGCCCAAGTCCAAGCAAGAGAGGCAGCCGAGTCCGCCGATACTCGAGCACATTATGTCGCCGAACTTGCTAAGTGCCGATCCCGAAGGGAAACCCTCGAGGAGATCCATGCTCGTGGTTTCGATCTCGTTGTAGAGATAAAAAGGGCCAAAGAACTCGAAGCCGATGCTGAAGCTCTGGTTTCTGATGGCGATGATTATGACGATGATGATGATGAGAGCAAAAGCGGATCCGAGAACGGGGGGGATCCTGATAAAAAAGAGACCGCTTCTGACCAAGAAGTTTAGTTATTAGTTTTTACGTTGTAATCACCCATGCAGATAAATTTGTATATAGATATATCCCCTTTTTTGCCGACTTGCTTCTGTTTTTGTTTCCTGTCTTGTAAGGACTCTATTCACGCCTTATGAATGTTTTCACAAGGATTTAAACAACTTAATCAAATTTGAACTTCGTACCCTCTGTAACCGAGCGAGCGCTTACTCAAACTTGGAGCGATCTAGCCCCTTAGGCTTATTAGTTGAGCCATGATTCGAGCTCGAAGAAATATAGTCCGTAGGCGTAATGGTCGAGTGAGTGCTTGCTCGAATTCGAAATAAAAGTAGCCTGTAGGCTTAGTAATCGAGTGAATGATTCGAACTCGAAGTAATGTAGCCCGTAGGCGTAATGGTCGAGTGAGGGTTTGCTCGAACTCGAAATAAAAGTAGCCCGTAGGCTTAGTCGAGTGAATGATTCAAACTCGAAGTAATGTAGCCCGTTGGCGTAATGGTCGAGTGAGTGTTTTATCGAACTCGATATAAAAGTATCCCGTAGTCTTAGTCGAGCGAATGATTCAAACTCGAAGTAATGTAGCCCGTAGGCATAATGGTCGAGTAAGTGTTTGCTCGAACTCAAAATAAAAGTAGCCCGTAGGCTTAGTCGAGTGAATAATTCGAACTCGAAGTAATGTAGCCCGTAGGCATAATGGTCGAGTGAGTGTTTGCTCGAACTCAAAATAAAAGTAGCTCGTAGGCTTAGTGGTCGAGTTTATCTTAATTTTGATTGCATAATAAATTTCCAAATAGAGGAATTTTTCTTGGATATAAGATATCGGTGAAGAGGAGGACTTTCTTTGCAAGTCATTATACATGTGTTCATGGTTCGCGTCTGGGTTCGGGCCAACTATATGAGCATGGTTCGTTTTGACCATTTTGGCTCTTACAACTTTTCCTATTGGAACCCCGTTGTTGCGAAATAACTTTTTTGCATCAGAACTTGATATATTTGAGGGCTAATTCCCCCAGTATTCGAGGTCGATTGTACAGAGGCCTCGGATATTGTTGTAAGTACAACACGATCATTGGTTGCTTCATTAAAAATCTTGCTGAAAAATCTATGTGGGATAAAATCGGTCTAAGGGAAAAAGAGTGCAACGCGTGCTTTCAGGCGAAGGATCCATCTTAGCTCTTGTCCGGACTTCTACAGGGTCAGTTTTGTGATGTAAATGAATATGAAAGGGTCGTACCTTAGCAGTAGTATCGTTTTAGATGTGACACATTCCAATTGCTTGATAGCTGTTTGCCGTTTATAATGTCGAGCCTGTATGATCCATTTTCGATGTTCTCGAGAACCTGATATGGTCCTTCCCAATTTGGTCCTAGTTTTCCTTCGTTCGAATTTCGGGTATTGATAGTGACTTTCCTTAATACTAAGTCCCCGAGCTTGAAATGGCGAAGCTTGCTTCTTCAATTATAATATCTTTCGATTCGCTGCTTTTGGGCGGTCAATTGGACTAGAGCAGCTTCTCGTCTTTCGTCCAATAATTCGAGGCTGGTATTCATAGCCTCGTTATTTGATTCTTCCATCGTGAATCAAAATCTAGTACTGAGTTCGCCGACTTCGTTTGGTATCAATGCTTCAGACCCATATACTAAGGAGAATGGGGTCGCCCCCGTACTAGATTTTGACGTTGTCCAATATGCCCAAAGGACTTCGGGCAGGATTTCTCTCCACTTTCCTTTAGCGTTGTTCAACCTCTTCTTTAGGTTTTGAATGATAGTTTTGTTCATTGATTCAGCCTGTCCGTTCCCACTGGGGTGGTATGGTGTTGATAATATCCTTCCTATTTTGTGATCTTCGAAGAATTTTGTTACTTTGCCACCAACGAATTGTTTTCCATTGTCACATACTATTTCTGCGGGTATCCCGAATCGGCATACGATATGATCCCAGATAAAGTCTATAACTTCTTTCTCTCTTATTTTCTCGAATGCCTGCGCTTCAACCCATTTAGAAAAATAGTCAGTCATAAATAAAATGAATTTGGCTTTACCTGGGGTCGATGGTAGAGGGCCGACGATATCCATTCCCCATTTCATGAACGGCCATGGGGATAGGACTGAGTGAAGTTGCTCTCTGGGTTGATGGATCATTGGCGCAAACCCTTGACATTTGTCACATTTTCGAACAAATTCCTTCACATCTTTGCCCATATTGGTCCAATAATACCTTGCACTGATTATTTTTTGGACTAATGGATCGGCACCGAAGTGATTCCCACAAGTTCCCTCGTGCACCTCACGTAGGATGTAATCGGTATCTCCTGGACCTAGGCATACTGCTAATGGTCCATCGAACGCCCTTCGGTATAGCGTTCCATCTGAAGCCAACGTGAATCGAGCAGCTTTAGTCCGTAGGGCCCTAGAATCTTTAGGGTCCGATGGGAGCTTTTCGCTCTTTAAGTATTCAATATACTTATTTTTCCAATCCCAAGTTAAGCTTGTAGAATTTATCTCGGCGTGACCTTATTCGATTACTGATCTTTAGAGTTGAACGACACTCCTCGAGCTCAAGTCACCTTCCTCGATCGATGATCCCAAATTTGCAAGTGCATCAGCCTCACTGTTTTGCTCTCGTGGAATATGCTGTAAAGTCCATTGTTTGAAATGGTGCAAAGTGACATATAGTTTATCCAAATACCGTTGCATTCTATCCTCTCGAATTTCGAAGGTTTTGTTTACTTGACTTACCACCAGTAAGGAGTCACATTTGGCTTCAATGACTTCTGCTCTCAAGTTTTTAGCTAACTCGAGACCTGCAATTATGGTCTCATACTCGGCCTTGTTGTTGGTCAACCTGGTAGTTTTAATAGATTGCCTAATAGTGTTACCCGTGGGTGGTTTCAAAACTATGCCTAGCCCGGACCCCTTCACATTCGAAGCCCCGTCCGTAAAAAGGATCCATACCCCCGATGATGTACCCAATTTCAACAGGAGTTCGTTTTGGACTTCGGGTACGAGGGTTGGCGTGAAATCGGCCAAGAAGTCTGCTAAAATTTGAGACTTGATGGCCGTACATGGTTGATATTTGATATCATACCCACTGAGTTCGACGGCCCATTTGGCCAATCGGCCTGATAGTTCGGGCTTGTGCAAAATATTACGAAGCGGGTAAGTGGTTAATACGTATATGGGGTGACATTGAAAGTACGGTCTTAACTTTCTAGAGGCGCTTATCAGTGCAAGTGCCAATTTTTCTAGGTGCGGATATCTAGTTTCTGCTTCTCCTAAGGTTCGACTTATATAATAAACTGGAAAATTGCGTACCTTGCTCTTCTCGAACTAGGACACCGCTTACGGTGATTTCCGATACTGCCAAGTACAAGCAAAGTTTTTCGCCTATTTTTGGAGTGTGAAGTAGTGGTGGGCTCGATAGATATCGTTTTAGTTCCTCTAATGCTTGTTGGCATTCCGGGGTCCAAGCAAAATCGTTCTTCTTTTTGAGTAGAGAGAAAAATTTATGACTTCGATATGATGATCTCAAAATGAATCGGCCTAAGGCTGCAATCCGTCCCGTTAGCCTTTGTACAGCTTTCACGCTGTCCACGATGGTGATGTCTTCAATGGCCTTGATTTTATCGGGGTTAATCTCGATTCCCCGATTTGACACCATGAAGCCGAGGAACTTGCCCGAACCGACCCCGAAAGCATATTTTTCGGGGTTGAGCTTCATGTTGTATTTCTTCAAAATCTCGAACGTTTCCTGCAAATGGGTCAAATGGTCCTCTGCGCGCAGGGACTTAACTAGTACGTCATCAATATACACTTCCATTGATTTACCTATTTGTTTTTCGAACATTTTATTTACTAGGCGTTGGTAAGTAGCCCCTGTATTTTTTAGCCTGAAGGGCATCACATTATGACAATATGTTCCATATTTGGTGACAAACGAAGTATTTTCCTGGTCCTCCGGGTTCATCTGGATTTGATTATACCCGGAATAGGCATCTAGAAAAGTGAGGATCTCGTGGCCGGCCGTGGCATCGATCATGCGATCGATGTTGAGCAGCGAAAAGGAATCTTTGGGGCATGCTTTGTTCAAATCCTTATAGTCCATGCACATTCTAAGTTTGTTCTCTTTTTAGGCACTACAACTACATTAGCTAACCATTTAGGATATTTCACCTCCCGAATGGACCCTATCTTGAGAAGTTTGGTTACCTCGTCCTTTATGAATGCGTGCTTTTCCTCGGATTGGGGTCTTCTCTTTTGCTTCATTGGTCTGAACCTAGGGTCCAAGCTTAGCCGATGCATCGTTATGTCCGGTGGGATACCTGTTATATCTAAATGGGATCAGGCAAAACAATCAATATTATCGATAAGAAATTGAACAAGTTTCTTCCTGAGTTCGGGGCTCAACCCCGTTCCCAAGTATACCTTTCGCTCGGGCCAGTGCTCGATTAGTGTGACTTGCTCTAGTTCCTCAATTGTTGATTTGGTGGCATCAGAGTCATCCGGAATCATGATCGATCGAGGGACCCTTTGATCATCATCTTCTTTGATCTTTTGGTTATCTGGCTGGGTCGAAGCCGACATCTGTGATTGCTATTTGGTGTCATGTTCTCCTTCTGAGCCCGATCCCTTTATCGACGAAGGTGAGGATATTGATTTTGCTTCCTCGACGGCGGACATTTCTTATGCGGCTGGTTGTTCTCCATACACTATTTCGACACCTCTCGATGTTGGGAATTTGAGGACCTGGTGTAAGGTCGAAGGTACGGATCTCATGTTGTGGATCCATGGCCTTCTGAAAAAGGCATTGTATCTCATGTCGCCTTCGATCACGTGAAACTTCATTTCCTGGATGGTTCCGGCCACGTTTATTGGTAGGATTATCTCGCCTTTGGTGGTTTCACATGCCATATTGAATCCGTTTAGAACCAGAGTTGCGGGTATGATCTGGTCCTGCAGGCCGAGCTGTTCTACGACCTTCAATCTGAGCTGGATCGATTAACACACGCTTAACTTTAGTTTTTTTCATGAGTATGAATATTACCAATGCATCATTATGAGGTTGGATGACTCCTTCTGCATCTTCATCATCGAAGGACAAAGTCCCTATGGGTGCGTAATCTTGAGTTTGAGATCGCTTTTCCCTCACAATCGATGTTTTAGTGCGTTTAAGCACTGGTCCCTGAGGGGTATCGGCACCGCTGATGATCATGTGAATGACGTGCTGTGGTTCTTCTTGCTCGTTTTCTTGTCGAAAGCCCTGTTTTTGAAATAGTTCTTCGCCCTATCACTCAGAAATTCCCGAAGGTGCCCTTTGTTAAATAAGAGGGCTACTTCCTCTCTTAGTTGCCTGCAATCTTCCGTTCTGTGGCCATGGGTGCCATGATATTCGCACATTTGATTGGGATTCCTTTGGGCAGGATCGGTCTGCATGGGTCGAGGCCATTTAGTGTCTTTGATGCGTCCGATAGCCGACATGATGGCGGATGCATCAACGCTGAAGTTATATTCTGATAACCGACGTGCTTCTATAGGATCAACATATTTATCAAAGCCGCTCTTGCTCATAAGTCCCCGAGAATTTTGCCCTCGATCAATCCTTCGATTGTTCCGAACTGTATTGCGTGTTGAACCATTATTCATCCGATCTGCGACGTACAGTTGATATCGGTCTCTATTCGACCTTTGTTCTCTGTCGATCTCCCTTTGGTTTTTAGTAGTTGTCCTGTTCTGATGCACGGGTCCATACGGAGCTCCCAACTGGTCATTCTCGACCCTAATTTTCAATTGATATCGGTTGTGTATATCTGCCCAAGTTATTGCTGGATACTCGATCAAATTTTGCTTCAGCCAACGTGATGCTATTGAACTTTGCTCGTTCAACCCTTGGGTGAAAGCTTGTACTGCCCAATCATTTGTGACCGGTGGCAATTCCATGCGTTCCATTTGAAATCGGGATACGAATTCCCTCAGCATTTCATTACCCCTTTACTTTAATTTGATGAGGTTTGATTTCCTTGTTGCAACCTTTATGGCACCAACATGTGCCTTTACGAACGAATCTACTAACATGGCAAAAGAATCGATGGAATTTGGCGGTAGATTGTGATACCAGATCATTTCTTCCTTCGAGAGGGTCTCCCCGAACTTTTTCAACAACACGGATTCGATCTCATCGTCCTCCAAATCATTACCCTTGATGGCACATGTGTAAGAGGTGACGTGTTCGTTAGGATCACTCGTACTGTTATATTTGGGAATTTCGGGCATACTGAGTTTTTTCGGGATTAGTTTTGGGGCCGCACTCGAAGAGAAAGGCTTTTGTATGAATTTTTTTGAATCCATCCCCTTTATCATTGGTGGAGCTCCCGGGATCTGATCGACCCTAGAATTATAAGTTTTTACTTTTTTATCGTTGGCTTCGACTCGCCTTGTGAGTTCCTCGAGCAATTTAGCAATTTCGGGAGTAGTCCCCGATTCTTGCTCATTTGACTTCACTATGGCTGGTTCAGTTCTGTGGGTGATTTCTTGGGGTGGATTGGGCTCCGGCCTGCTTTGTAGCTGGGTTTGGCTTTGCAATTAGGCTATTGCTGCCTGTTGGGCTTACAACATTTCGAAAATCATACGCAAGCTAACACCATTTTCGTTGACGTTATGAGTATCTCGGACCGCAAACCGAGTTCCACCATGGATGTTATTCTCGGGTACAACATGTAGGTTCGCCTCAATGGCTACATGCGAATTGATATCAATTGGCGCTCCGATTCCAGATCCAACGGTGTTCACAAGTGGTCTTACAGTACTGGGTGTCAAGTTGTTGTTTTCGTCTTGAAGACCGCCCCCGTTATCGATCGGTGAAGCTATTTGATTGATGGTTATTCGTAGCTGATCCGAAATTCAAGATATTTTCGGAAATAAGCGCAAAGCACAATTGCGTGTTTTTCAGATTTGTATCAAATAACCACTATTATCCTCGGCCACACGGTGAGCGCCAAACTGTTTACCCGAAAAATGGATAGAGTTAAATTTATACGTAGTTCCGAGGATATGTGGCGTAACTTAACACAAATTGTAAGGATAAATAGAAATATAAATATGGATTGCAGAGAATGCGAAATAGATAAGGTTGTAAGGAACAATGAATCTTAGGATTCAGCAAATAGAATCAATCTAAGAAATCTGAAAGAACGATTCTTTACTGTAGAAGAATATAGCGTTTTTATTACAATGTAAGCCTAAGGAAAAACTTGTCCTCCAGAAATGGTAACCAAGCCCTTTTATAGTGGAGGGATTTGGCTCTAAGCATAATAAAATAAATATTCAGTGGGAGACCTATAATAAGTCAGCTTTTCCACAATTTCAGCCAAGATTCTCTTTAGTGGGATTGCAAAGGCTTTTGTCTGCGAGCTCGATTTTGCTTAGAGCCCTCGATTTTGGTTTGAGATCGATCTCGACTCGAGCTCTTGATCTTGGTTCAAGTCCGATCCTAGCTCGATCTCTCGAATTGATTCGAGGTCAATTTTGGTTGGTCTCCGGATTATGAGCATGACAGATCTGTTCTGCATCATGGTTCGATTTGGATTCGAGCTTGATAATGATATCGAACTCGACACGGATCGGCCTTCCCGGGTTCGAGTTTAGTTTGTTCCACCTTCGGGATCTTACTTCGATAGATCATTGTTCGAACTCGATCGGACGAGCGAAGGCCAAAATCTATTTCGACCGTATATAATACACCAAATATAACTTACGATTCTTCTTTCAGCAATGTTTAAGCGAAGTGACATTTGACGTAGAGAATTATGCTTAAGTTGTCTGTTCGAAGTTTGGATAGTAAACCATAAAAAAGATGAAATTCAATGCTCATCTAAATCTAGTGTGAAGATTGAAAAAGAGTAAAAGTATTTGAATGCTCAAAACTAGTGAAACGAGTTTGAATGCATGTAAGTGAATCTGTGAGATGGAGTGATATAACTCCCATAGGCCAAAATAATGTAAATGACAGACCTTATATAGAATTCATATGTTTGTTAAAACATATAATCTTTTTCCAATATGTTAGCATTTTATATGCCATAGTAAGTGACGTTATAGTCATGTTCGTCATGCAATAGAAAGACATTTTTTTTCTAGAAAATATCAAGTTATTCTATATGCACTTCTAAACCAACGGTGAAAATATATAAGCTGCTAAATCGTTATAAAGGCAGCAAAAGAGTTGTCCAGGGAACTGTATAGGCCAAAATCCGTCCTTAGGATATTTAGCGTAATATGACATTAAAAGAAAGAGTCGTTCGAGCTCACCCAAGATGCAGCGAAGTCATTGGCCGAGGTGCCGACATGAATCATAATTGAGATATTGACAGACATCGCAATCGAGATGTCAACAGGGGTCGAGGTCGAGATCGATCATTGATGATAAGACTTGTAACGACTAATTTGTCAAGATAGGATACTGAAAGGGAATATTCTAATGGATATTACCTGTATTTGTACTACTAGGGTTTCCTAGAAAAAAGGTCCGAGATATATAGAAAGAAGTGACAATGATAAGGGCATGAAATATTGATTTTGATAAGAACACTTTTGAAAAGAAGACTTTCTCTCTTGCAAAAATACAAATACTACCCTTTGATAAAGATTTGGGTCCATATTATTCCCACTTTTCCACCAGATCCGAGGATTGTTCATACGAATCTTGGACCTATCTGTCATTTATTATTATCAGGAGAAATATTCGTTCAACCCACTCATTATTGGGTTAATCTTTCTCCTTATTTACTTAAATGTCACTTATTATCATTTATTGTTAGTTATACCTCCATTAATGTTCAGGCTTGGAGGATATTTTGCATTCATTGTCATCAATCATTTACGGGATCTGTCCCATCTATTATACGTTTTCAAAATTAGTGTCTAGAGCTATTATCCTTAACTAGATTTAACCCCTTGTTACATAAATTTAATAGTTTAACCGGAAATTATACTTTTTGGTCAAACAGGAACATTATGAATTGAAAATGAAAAGACCGATTTAAATTGTAAAGCTAATTATACATTGTAATAGTTAGGAGATTTAAATACTTAAGAAACATAGGAAACAAACAAATATCTAAACATAATGCATAATCTATGTGCTAGAATTTATAAATTTTCATGTAAAAATATTATGTTTATCTCTTAAAAATTAACACTGATGATGTATTTAGAGTTTAACTCGTCATCAGTTCAGATTCGGCAGAAATAACTCGATCCTCAAATATATATGAAAGTACTATCTGTTTCTGCAGTTTTTGTTGATGCAAAATCAGTCTTAAGATAGTTATAGTACAGAGTTCAGATTCCCATTTTGTTACCAATTACTTGTAAGGGAGGTACATAGGTTGGGTTGATTCCTAATTGTGTCAGATTTTTAAATCCATGGCAAGACAACCTCCACATCCGCATGAGGTGAGACACCACCAGCGATAAAGAAGCTCCTTGAGGCTTGGCTAACTGATACACTGACCAAGATCTTTCATAAGCTCATTCAGGACACAGCCGCAGTAAAGGCGAGAACATGTGCCGCAACACCAGTGGACGAGCAGCATGATCAGCCTCTTCCTCCACCCATGATGACAGGTATTACTCACAGTATTGTTAACAGTGCAAGCAATGACGCTCTTACAGCCATTCTGAAAAGGATGGAGGAAATGGAAAATGAGAACAAGACACTTCGGGATCAAATGAGAGAGCACCAAGAAAGGGTCGATAAAATACCGGGCGCTCCTAAGTTATTGCCGAAGAGAGATGCCAGTCGGTTCGTCGAGCAGCAGTACAATGACAATGCTGCCCCACATACCATACCAAAGACTTTTAAAATGCTGCCTTATCTGAAAATATACGATGGCACAACCGACCCCGAGGATCATGTGACCCATTACCTCACTGCCGTGAAAGGAAATGACCTCGCCAAAGAACAAGTATCCTCCATTCTGCTAAAGAAATTTGGCGAACCCCTCATGGGAGGTGCATTAACCTGGTACTCGCAACTGCCAGTACATTCTATCAAAACCTTTGAAGAAATGGCCAATAAGTTTGTGACGGCCCATGTCGGGGCCAAGAAGGCCGAGGCAAGAGTGAATGACATCTTTACTATTAAGAAGTCCCTGGGAGAAGGACCGAGGGACTTCCTCGCCCATTTCAACTGAGTAAGAATGACTTTTCCCAATGTATCAGAAGGAATGGCGACAACTGCTTTTCAAAACGGACTGAACTGGAATGGTTCAAGGGCGACAAGAAAATTATTAAGTCAGCCCCCAACAACTTGGGACGAAATACATAATTCGTATTATGCCGAAGTCCGAGCAGACGAAGACAACCTCAATGGGCCGACTCATCGACTGACCTCAGTACGAGCAGAATCCAGAAAAGATCAGAGAAGTGATATCAGAAGAGATCCAGTGGCCCCACGGCCAAACTTCGAACGACATCTCCCATATGTTAGAACTACCGCTTTATCCTCATCTCGCCATGAAGAAGACCCACCCCGATCAAGAACAGAGACTCACTGGAATGAGAAAGGTATGCAACCTTTACTATCTGCTCATAATTTTTGCGTGTCACCTATAGAGATCGTCTACGTCTTGGATAAGCTCAGACCAAAGGTAAAGTGGCCACAAAAGATGAGGCCAGACCCGAATGTCAGAAAATCAGATGCCCTCTGCGAGTTCCATCAAGAGCGAGGACAGAAAATCGAAGATTGCATCGCCCTAAGATAGGAGGTCGTAAACATGTTGCGACAAGGATACCTCAAAGGATTACTAAGCGATTGGGGAAAGACCAACTTTACCAGGGGACGCGAACAACATCAAGGGCCGCCGAAGCCGCCCTCGCCAGCCCACACCATCCACATGATCATCGGTGGCGGGAACGACCCTTCCATCAATAGCGCAAACTTCACCACAACCCATAAGCTAAAACAGTCAATCACCCACGAATGGTATGACGAACTTGAAGAAAGTATCACCTTCGATAAGTCAGATACCAACGGTTTGGAATTCCCTCACTATGACGCTCTCGTAATTACTTTACGAATTTTAGATACTGACGTAAGACGAATTATGGTGGATGTTGGGAGCAACGCGTGTATTATCCATCCCCGAGTACTCACACAAATGAAACTTGATGATAAGATAGTACCACGCTGCATCATACTAACATGCTTTAACAATGCAGTTGAACGAACATCTGGCGAGATGACACTCCCCGTCCTGGTGGGTGGCGTCACTCTGGAGACCACTTTCCACATCATGGACCAGGACACGGCATACAATGCCATAATAGGGCGACTATGGATACACATCATGAGAGCTATACCCTCCAGCTTGTACCAGATCATCAAATTCCCAACTCCATGTGGCATATTCAGCATTCGCAGGGAGCGACGCATATCCCGAGAGTACTACCGCATCGCCCTAGACTGCACGGCTACCCAACAAATGAGAGATAGAGAGAAAGAGGCATAGCAATCAATAGGGTACAGGTCGGTAAGCGATGATAGCGGGGACGTCATAAGAGACCCCGATATGGCCGAGGCCACAGGATCAACAATAGAGGACATCGACCCCGTTCAACTAGACAGAAACGACCACAACAAGAAAGCTTACATCGGCTGCAAACATCAAGAACCGGGTAAGTTTCATGAATTTTTAACTGCTAACGCGGACTTGTTCGCTTTTAGCCACGTAGATATGCCAGGCATCCCAAAAGAGATTGCCACACACAAATTAAATGTCGATCCACTCTACCCCAGTGAGGCAGGTTCAACGTAAGTTCAACTACGCAATCAATGACGCAGTGTGGGAAGAAGTGGAAAAATTATTGGAAAACGACTCTGTCAGAGAGTCGAAGTACCCCCAATGGGTCGCCAACGTGGTCATGGTGAAAAAGAAGAACGGTAAGTGGCGGATGTGTGTAGATTTCACCGACCTGAACAAATCTTGCCCCAAGGATTCGTTTCTATTACCTCATATCGACCAGCTCATCGACGCGGCAACCGGGTATGAGTTACTAAGTTTCTTGGATGCCTACTCAGGCTACAACCAGATCCTTACGGAGGAAGAGGACCAGGAAAAGACCACCCTCATCACCAACCAGGGGACGTACTGCTACAGGGTCAGGCCTTTCGGATTGAAAAATGGGGGGCAACTTACCAAAGGTTGTGACGAAGATGTTCAAAGAACAACTTAGAAAAATGATAGAGGTATGCATCGACGACATGCTGGTCAAGTCCAAAAGGAAAGAAGATCACATCGACCACTTAAGAGAAGCATTCAGCATACTCAAGCAATACAACATGAAACTGAACCCCAAAAAATGTACATTCGATGTGGCCTCATGGAAGTTCCTGGGTTTTCTAGTATCGCAGCGGGGTATCGAGGTCAATCCCGACCAAATCAAGGCCATCAACGGGATACCACAGCACTTGACCACCAAAAACTAGGTCTAGAAGCTAGCCGGCCATATCACTGCTCCTTCGAGTTTCATCTCACGATACTCCGATAGGTGCCACAAGTTCTTCGGCATACTCAAAAAGGATAATGGCCTCCAATAGACCTATAAGTGTGTCCAAAACCTGAAGGAGTTAAAGGTATACTTGTCCTCTCCACCGCTGCTCTCAAAACTAGAACCAGGACAACCTCTCCTTATCTATCTCGCCGTGTCCGAAGTAGATGTGAGCGCAGTCTTAGTCCAAGAAAATAAAGGTACGCAATCTCTCGTCTATTACATTAGCAAGACACTAGTCGACGCCGAGACCAAATACCCTCATCTTAAAAAACTGGCTTTGGCCTTAGTCGTAGCTTCACGAAAGCTTAGACCGTATTTCCAATGCCATCACATCTCGGTCATCACGACTTTCCCCTTAAGAATCATTTTACACAAACCTGAATTATCAGGCAGATTGGCCAAATGGGCCATCGAACTAAGCGAGCAGGATATTACATATCGATAGAGAACGGCGATAAAGTCTCAGGTCCTCGCCGACTTCAGTGCGCATATACTGCCCGAAGTCGAAAAGGAAGTCGTCCACGCTTCTTCCCAAACACAACACCTCTTGGTCCTATACACCGACGACACATCTAACGCGTCAGGGTTCGGGCTGGGACTCGTACTCAAAGTCCCAACATGCGAAGTAATTCGCCAATCCATAAGGTGCCCGTACATGACTAATAATGAGGCCGAGTATGAGGCCGTAATTCTAGGACAATGACTAGCACTCAAATACGGGGCGAAGCGGCTAGGGTTGCGCTATGATTCTCAGCTCGTGGTCAAGCAAGTCACATGGACTTTCCAAATCATGGAGCAAAGGTTACAAAAATACCAGACCGAAATCTACAAACTACTACCTGAGTTCGACGAATGTCAGTTCGATCAGATTCCCTGAGCACATAATATCAAGGCAGATGGCCTCGCCAAATTGGCAACAACCACCAAAAACATTACAACCGGAGACCAAAATGTGATCCACCTCCTCAACTCGTCGATAGACCAAATCGAGGTAAGAACTATAAACCTGACTTGAGACTAGCGCAAACGTATTATTACATATTTGCAGTGCGGCGTACTCCCCAACAATAAAAAAGAGGCCAAGAAACTTTGAATGCAAGCGGACAGATACAACATCGTTCACAATGACATGTACAAAAGACATATGGCGGCCCTCTGGAGAAATGCTTAGGCCTAAATCAGACACGCGTCCTTGAAGAAGTACAAGAAGACCACTATGGAGCTCACTCACGCAATTGAGCTTTGGTCAGGTGCCTCAAACGAGCACAGTATTACTAGCCCATCATGAAAAAGAAGGCCGCGGATTTTGTGAAAAAATATGAGCAATGCCAGAAATACGCCCCAATGATCCACCAAGCAGGCGAACACCTACACTCAATAACTTCTCCTTGTCCGTTCATCAAATGTGGAATGGACATCGTGGACCCCCTCCAGGCGGGACGAGGTAACGTACGATTTCTCTTGGTTTTAACTGACTATTTCTATAAATGGGTGGAAGCAGGAGCAGTCGCCCAAATACACGAACAGGAAGTGATCGCCTTCATATGGAAAAATATCATATGTCATTTCGGTCTCCCCAACGAAATCAGATGCGACAACGGACCTCAATTTGCAAGAAAGAAGGTCGCCGACTTTTTTGAAAAATGGCACATCGAAAGAATACTGTCAACACCTTACCACCCCACGGGCAACGTACAAGTGGAGTCCTCCAACAAGTCAATACTGAACATCACGAAGAAGAGGCCAAGGGACTGTGGCCAAAAATATTACCAGAAGTACTTTGGGCCTACCGAACAACGCCAAAAACGAGCACAGGGAAAACACCATACTCGTTAGTCTATGGGACTGATGCAGTAATACTAGTCGAGGTCGGGGAGCCCAACCCTGAGATACTTCCATGAAAGCGGACCCCAGAATGATGACAGTAGAAGGTAGGGACTCAACAAAGTTGGGGAACGAATAGATATGGCCTACGTGAGGATGATCTCCCAAAAGCAACAAGCAAAATGCTACTATAACAAAAGAGCAAAGATCAAGCCACTTAAAGTCGGGGACTACATGCTTAAAGCTAAAACACAAGCAAGCAAAGATCCACGGGAAGGCAAACTAGGAACAAATTGGGACGGCCCTTACAAAATCACAACAACAACAAGAAAAAGGTCATTCACACTAGAAACAGTGGAAGGAAAGTGATTACCAAACAATTAGAACATTACACACCTCAAGTACTTCAACTTTTAAAGGATGAGGTTCCCAAGGTCGCATTCTTTTTCCCTCACCCGAGTTTTGTCCCAATTGGGTTTTCTCGAGGAGGTTTTTAACGAGGCGATGACGGGGTGTAACGACCCGGCCAGTCATTTTAGTGAATTAAAGTCCCGTTCGGTGACATAAGATTTTGAAAAGCTTCGTATTATGTGCTATGACTTGCATGCGTGATCGAGTTCAGTTATCGAATTAATCAGAGTCAATTTGGAAGAAGAATTCTAGTTTTGGAAGCTTAAGCTGTAAGAGTTGACCGAAATTTAGCTTTTGTGTAAACGACTCCGGAATGAGGTTTTTGATGATTTCAACAGCTTTGTATGGTGATTTTGGACTTAGGCGTGTATTCGGATTTGGATTCGGAGGTCCGTAGGGTAATTTGAAGCATTTCGACGAAAGTTGAAAAAGTTAAAGTTTTGGAAGGTTGAGAGGTTTGACCAAGAGTTGACTTTGGTGATATCGGGGTCAGAATATGATTCTGAGAGTTTTAACAACTCTGTTATGTCATTTGCTACTTGCCTGCAAAATTTGACGTCATTCCGGGTTGATTTGATAGGTTTCGGCGCGAGTTTTAGATGTTGGAAGATTTGAAAGTTCATGAGTTCGATTCATGGTGCGATTCATAGTTTCAACGTTGTTTGATGAGATTTGATGCCTTAACTAAGTTCGTATCATGTTTTAGGATGTGTTGGTATATTTGGTTGAGGTTCCTAGGGCCTCGGGTGTGTTTCGGATGGGGCTATGGGCCATTTCCTTCTATTTTTGGACTGTTGTTTTGCTGGTACCTAGTTTCCTTAATTGCATTCGCGTCAATTCCCCTGCGTTCTCTTAGTGTAATTTTGGAGGATGAAATATTTACTCTTTGCGTTCGCATGCTTCTGTCCGAGATCGCGATGCATTAAACACCTTGGCAGAATATATAGTACTCTATTCTAAGGGTTAGCCATTTAAAACATTTTTGGAGTTCTAGAGCTCGGTTTTGAGCGATTCATTGTGGGTTTTTCAATCAAATCAATTGGGTAAGTGTTCCTCACCTAGAATTTATTATATTTCATGATTCTATATTTATTTTTATCATTAAATTAGTGTTTTGAGTTGAGGAAAAATAAGGATTTTGAAGAAAAGTTTCAAAATGTAAAATGATGATTTGAGGGACGAATTGCTATCAGAATTTGACAATTTTGGTATGGTTGAACTCGTATCGAAATGGGTATTCAAATTTTATAAAATTTGTTGGTTTCCGAGGTGTATGCCCGGGGCTCGACTTTTGGGTTGATTTTTAGTTTTTGATAAAGATTCAAGCTTCATTATCCGGAATAGTGTCTTATGAGTTTTATTTATGCTTTAAAGTTATTTTGGCTAGATTTGAGCCGTGCGGAGGTCATTTTACTTGAGAAGTTTGTTTTAGAGTGTCGGTCTATCTTCTTTGAGGTAAGTATCTTACCTAACTTCGTGTGGGGGAACTACCCCTTAGGATTTGAGTCTTCTATGCTAATTGTATCATGTTAAGTCGGTGTACGTGAGGTGACGAGTACGTGCCCGGGCTTATTTGTGTAAAGTTGACCTTTTAGGGGTCTTAGGTCTTTATGTTCACTAGATATGAAGTTGTTTTGCCATGATTGAGTTTCCTATTTACTAGTTTCACCTCTACGTGTTTTAATTGGAATTAACTGATTCATGATCCACCCTTATTGCCTATTTGACTCTTATGTGCCTTAACCGAAGTTGTTACCTCTTCTATTGTCATGCTATCCCTCCTTAATCGTTCTTCCTTAATTAAAATTATAATTATATCTTCTGTAATTGTTCATCCTTAATTGAGGTTATGATTATCTTTTCGTTGCGTACCCTTAATTGAATTTGTCGTAACTCTTTCGTAATTTCTCAACCCTAAAAGAAGTTTAGCTATCCTATATCTTAGTTGACTTATCCTTATTTTGAATTATTGACCCGTGATAACTCCCTTGTTGTTGAATTGTACTTTGTGGGATCGTTGTTGCATATCATTTCTCCTTTGTTGCACTATTCTTATTGTGACTAGTATTCTATGTTGTGTTTATTATTTGTGAACTCGTTCTACCGTTTCTTTGTGATCGAAAGCTCTTGATTTGGGTTACTTGCCGTACTTTTGTGTTATTGTCATTATTGCTGTTGTACTCAGTATTGTGTAGCACGAGGTTTCTGTTGTGCGGTTGTTGTTATGATGCATGAGGTCTCTGTCGTGCGGGTGTTATTGTGTTGCACGAGGTTTCTGCCGTGCTATTGTTACTATTGATATGTGCACATGCGACATGACAAGGCGGGCTATATTTGTGGGTTGCGCATGTGGCGAGACAAGATGGGAATATTATTATGCACATTGTCGTGCCCCGTTTTCTCGCAAAAGCCGGGCTTCGACGTTCTGACAACTCCTCTTAAAAGGAAGGGTGTTAAAAGAGAGAGTCGCCACCTAACGGATTAAGGTGCGTTAGGGCATCTATTTTGCAAATAACTCTGGATTAACCAGTTACGTCACCAAAGATCGGGTAAGGGCTCAAATTACCTTGAGGAGAAGGTGTTAGTCACTCCTCGAGGTCCACAATGGTGGGTCTCGGCCGAACTCAAATTATATGAATTAGTCTAAGAGAAGGGAAGCAATTCGAACAAATAAAATGATTGACTTTAAACAAAGGTGGGGGAGGGGGTCCTAAGGGGGTAAGTTTTTTAGCCTAAAGGATCACCCCGTACTACATAAATAATACTTCGTAACTCCCTCAAGATGGGGTGTTACTCATATTATTCAGCGGGTATAGACTATCATCTCCTGCTACCCGATTACTATCTTTAAATTGTTTACCTAAAGCGTACTAGTCAATTCTAAGTCGTACCCTATGCGTGCACTACCCGTCCCATGCCTACGGTACATGAGGCTTTGGACCTTTATTTGGGTAGTTCTAGACTTTACATAGGCTCAAAAATGGTAAAACTAGGCGACTTACAAAAATAAGTTGGACTTTATGTAAAGGCAATTAAGGGCTTAAGTTAGTCTCCACACACAAACAAACAAATGCACGCGGGATGTTTAAGCAATACATAGTTTTAGAATTTGAGACTTAGAGTCCTATATGCATGGATTCTAGGTGATACTGAATTCAATATCGTATATGTGGTGCTGCTGTCCCAAGTTAACTGATTTGCAGATTATGGGGGGGGGGTCGTGAAACCTATAGACATGATTTCTAAGTGACTATACAGTTTAGGAGTATTTGGTATTACACGCTGATTATTGAGACTACATGTTATAAGTTAATCTCTAGGTGATTTACGCAGTAGGGACAATAAACCTATTGGAAATGCTCAAAATTACTTATGCCTCCTAATAATCATGTGGATGACAGCGTTTGAAGAGCGAGTAGTGAGGTCCTATAGGCATGATTTCTAGAGACTCGTGATTGGGGCTGATTCTCATATGTTTTGCTCCTATAGGCATGCTTTCTAAAGGTTGACAGTTTGAGCTGATTTTATACATATTTAGCTCCTATAGGCATGCTTTCTAGTGAATAACTGAGTAGTCATGCAAAGTGCTCACTTCATATAGATATGCTGTCTATAACCACGCAACAGTAGACATAGCGTCTGAATAATAAACAAGTACGGTGTGTGCGTGCTTCTCCTAATATCATAATTTCTATACGGCTCATGTAATCGAACAACACATGTAGCAAATACATTGTCAAGTCCTATATGCATGTTATCTACCCATGGCATATAGATATAGAATTCTACCCATTCCCTTTTCATTAACACCCCGATTTCTTATACAAAGTATTATTACATGCCCAGCCTTGTTGGGCCTTCAACATTTTCGGCCTAGCATACCACACGATCACAGGTCCATAGGGGAGTTCAGACCCCTTTAGTGAGCCACAATACCAACTATTGCATCACTTGGAATCAACACAATACATGATAATGAGGTAGGGTATTAGGGACAATTTTTTTTAGAAGTTGAAGAATGACTAGAGCCTAACCCTAGTGTGTCAGAATTCACAAGGGCCTCAATTAGACCCCGAGCAGTGCTCACACTAAGGAGGCCAACAACAGAGCCTAGATAGCCTTAGCTTTCATCCGGCTAGGAATAGGAATTTGAATGTCAAAGTAACAAATAAGGAGGGTAGATAGAAATCACTGAACTGACCATACAACACAAATAGTCAAGCAAGCCAGTAGATTTAGCAAGGTGCACATAGCAAAATATCACATAAGCACACATCATAGGAATTAGGAGAAGAGACAGGTTTGCAAGCATACATAGGTTGCACTGGTGGACATCTAAAGGTCTAAATTAAATTTAGTCTAACCTAATGCCACATTAATCAACACTTGAATACAATAGAGGGATACACTTGTTGATAACCACAAAAAGGAGAAAACAGTAGATAGACCAAGACATACTAGGAAACATGTTATCACAAGAGTTTTAGAAAATAGAGTTAGAAATCTAGGATTACATGAAACGAGTTTGAACAGGTCTTAAAACACTCCAATATACACAGGATTCATTGAAAGTTTATTTAAGTAAAGGGGTTCTCATAGAGCTAGGGCATTATCTAAGCATAACATGCAAAACAACATACAACCGCAATACTGAAGTCCAAATTAACATATTAAGATGCTACATAGGTATAGAATTAATCCTAGGATATAAGAGATCACATGGTGCAAATTATGGTGAAGCATGACATGAACAATAGACTATTCTGAGGCATCAATTAACACAGAATGATATCAAAGATGAACACCATCATAATTGGGCCAAAGTTCAGATACATGAACAGAAAGAAGGAAAGAAACTAAGCATTATGAAGGTTTAAACACTAACCAGTAGCAGAATTAAAAGAGTGTAGAGTGTAGTAGCAAAAACCCAAAATCCCCGATGCTTTAGAGTTCACAAGAGCCTCGAGAATGGGCTCTAAGCAATGCTTGCACCGGAGGAGGTTTTTCAATAATTTAGAGAGCAGTTAAGCGAAAAAATAAGAAAGAACAAAGTTCACAGTAGCAAGAACCCAGAATTTCTGGCCTTGGCTTTCAGCTGGCCAGGAACCAGAATATAGAACAAGAGTATTTAGAGAACAAAGAGCGATAACTTTAATTTTTTAGTAAAACATTAACGATTCCCGTCGTCCCCCAAAGGGGAATGGGGAGAGGGTTATATAATAGTAGAAATTAACATCTAAACAAGAAAAATCATAAATCAATCAAGAGAAAGGAAAGAATCATCACATGCAATCAAATCAGTAAGGAAAAGAGAAAAATCTCAAACCCTAATTTTAGGGAAAGTGTAAAATCGGCAGAAATCTAAAATAAATAAGAAGTAAAAATCACATGCTGCATAGAATAAGATGAACATAGACGAAAATACCTTTTAAAAACAAAGAATTGGACCTGATTTGGTTCGATTTAAAAGAATCTGAAACCCTAATTTTAGGGTGAGTAGGAATCACAGAAATACACAGAGATTCATACCATAAAAGAACAAGAATGAACATAAACGGAAGTAGGTCAAGGAACTGAACCAGCTTTGGTTCGAAGTTGATGAGATACACTTGCCATGCTTAGGCAAGCGGTATATAGAAGGTTCCAGTACCAAGGGGGAGTCGAATATGGCAAGAAGTGATCGTATAATCCTATGTTCGGTGGGATTAGGAGCAAAATTTGGGGGGAGATGGATAGGGTTTGAGAGATGAGAGATGAGAGATCAGAGGATTCAAGGGTGGCAGGCGGTGAGGAGTGATTTAGGGTTAGGGGGTGTTAGGTTAATTAAAAAGGGATGGGGTAATATGGACCGTTGATCTCGGAGATCAACGGCCATGATTAGTCGGGGGTTCTGGGTCGGGTTGGTTAATTGGTCGGTTCAGAGGGTTATTTGGTTTGGTCTCAAAGGTTATTGGGCTGGGATTGGGTAGTTTTAGGTCCGAAAATAGGTTTAAAATAGGCTATTATTTAAATACCCAGTATTTTTATCAATAAATAATTTATAAAAGTAATTAATAAATATTAAAAATATCATTTATGCATGAAAATGATTAAAAACAATTATTTAATATTATAAAAATATAAAAAGTTATTTTCTGCATAAATAATATAATTATACATGCATATGGGCTATTATTGCAAAATGTGCAATTTGGCCCTAAAAATGCAAATGTAGTTATAAGAAATGATTTGAAAATATTTAAAACCTAATATTGGTATAAATGATAAGTTTATATGATTAAATCATCATAAAAATAATTTGTAGGGTAATTATTGGATATTTATATAATAAAATACAGAAATAAATTGATTTAAAGTCTTTAAAAATTATGAAATATTACGAGAAAATACTTGTGTATGCTTGTAAATCAAATTATGATGCATATGCACTATTTTGAAGGTATATATATATTTGGAAAATATGAGAAAAAAATCGGGTATCAACATCTGCCCCTCTTTACCTGGGAAGGATGAAAGAGTTATCGAGTAAAGAAATGATGATCGATTTTAACCGAACGAGGTAATTTTGAAAAATATAGGCCGGACCCTAGTTTCTGAGCTGCCTACATATCCCTGGTTTTACAGGAATCAGGCCATGTGTAGTTCTGGATCCAACGATGGAATAAGCCGATCGAGTTATTGTAAGAACAGACAAGATATTCCGGGAATGGTTATGGGTATTTGAACGGTTATCAGATGGAAATGGGTAACAGACAGTGGTTGGTTACATTTGAAATAATTGCAAGATGTGAACATTGAACGGAAACCAGAGCAAAGATTGCTCACGTTAAGAGAACGGTTACTTCCTGGATTACCTGCAAAACTTAAAACACAATGCATGCAAGTATATATGGATTATTGCGAGAAATTAAACATGATGCAAATTCCCTTTGGACCATGAAAGCTATCTTTGGACGATGGGGATGGTGCCCTTAGACCATGATGTCCTGGGCTATGAATTGCGTGATAAGGGATTCGCAGGCCGTGAAATGATGTTCTCGGGCTATGAAGATGGTGCCTCCGCACTATGATGCCTTTGAATATTGATGTGCAATATTAAGAGATCCTCAAGCTATGGCATGGTGTCTTCCGGTTATGAGGATGATGCCTTCGGACTATGACGCCTTCGGAAAATTTGGCTATGCTTTAGCCCATGAGATGCAAAGACATGATGCTTGATATAAAACAAGACAAAGCTTAGTCTCGTGTAGGATCGGGGGCAGAGCTTAGCCCCGAGGTAGAGAATAGTGCAAGGTTTCAAATAGCCTAGCATTTGTAGTTAGGCAAGGAGAGACAATGCTTAGTCTCGTGCAAGAATGGAGACAATGCCTAGTCTCGTGTGAGGGAAGGCAATGCTTAGCCTTATGCAATTAAGGAGGCAGGGCTTAGCCTCATGCAAAGATGGAGACAGTACTTAGTCTCATGCAATTGGAAAGGCAGAGCTTAGCCTTGTGCAATTAAGGAGGCAGATCTTAGCCTCATGCAAAATAGAGACAATGCTTAGTCTTATGCAATAGGAAAGGCATAGCTTGGCCTTGTGCAATTGAGGAGGCAGGGCTTAGCCTTATGCAAGATGGGAGACAATGCTTAGTCTCATGCAATAGGAGACAGTTCTTAGTCTCATGCAGTTGAGGAGGTAGGGTTTAGCCTCATGCAAAATAAGAGACAGTGCTTAGTCTCATGCGATTAAGGAGGCATGGCTTAGCCTCATGCAAGATGGAGACAATGCTTAGTCTCGTGCAATAGGAAAGGCAGAGCTTGACATTGTGCAATTGAGGAGGCATGGCTTAGCCTCATGCAAGATGGGAGACAATGTTTAGTCTCATGAAATAGGAGACAGTGCTTAGTCTCATGCAGTTGAGGAGGCATGGCTTAGCCTCATACAAAATAGGAGACAATGCTTAGTCTCATGCGATTAAGGAGGCAGGGCTTAGCCTCATGCAAGATGGAGACAATGCTTAGTCTCGTGCAATAGGAAAGGCAGAGCTTAGCCTTATGCAAGGAAAGGCAATGCTTAGCTTAAGCAGGAAAAGGAAATGAGTGATAGCGGAGTATTTCTTAGCTGGAGATATGTTTGCGTTTGGCAGCTTTGTCGTTATGAAGATAATGATTCCGAGGTGTGCCCGAATTTGAGAATATTTCTTATTCCTGCATGCAAAGGACAATTGTGAGTTTTACGGGGGAAGGTTGGTTCGTGCTTCCGCCTGCCTGCTTTGCTTTGCTCTGTATCGAAGTCCTTACTTGAGTTACCACGGGTAACATCTGGATGTTTCATAAAAATAAAGTTTTCAAAAATGTGCATGCATATGATGAATGTAGTTATTTAAAATATATTAGTATGCAATATCAGATAAATTAGATGAACCAATAACTGTGACATTATCAGAGATATTGTGACCTTCCTGCCATAGAATTTTGAGGGTCCTCCTCAAAATTCTACCCCAGTTATTTAGACGGTTTTCTGGATATTCCGCACAAGGTGCTGTTGGCTGAGCTTGCCCCGGAATTTTGAGGGTCCTCCTCAAAATTCTCCCTCAGTTTTTGATTGTGGGGAAAATGAGAATTTTATTGAATTATGACCGAACCCATAGGGCTGCCTACGTATCCCCTCTTAAATGAGAATCAGGTCAAGCGTAGTTCAGTTACATCAATTGCATAAATTTAAACAGCTTTAAACATAGTATCTTTGACTGCATCTGAGTTGATAGGCTTTGGCCAAATTTCTCCATCCATTTCTGCGAGTATGAGTGCTCCTCCTGTTAGTACTCTGTGAACCATATAGGTTCCTTGCCAGTTGGGTGAGAATTTTCCTTTGGCTTCATCCTGATATGGAAAGATTCGTTTCAGCATCAACTGCTCAGGTGCAAACTGTCTAGGTTTAACCCTTTTGTTGAAAGCTCTGGACATTCTATTCTGATAAAGTTGACCATGACACACTGCATTCATTCTTTTCCTGTCAATGAGAACTAATTGTTCATAGTGACTTCTTACCCACTCTGCATTACTGAGTTCAGCTTCCTGTATAATTCTCTTTGGAAGAAATGGTTGGACAATCTTCGGAGCGTGCATTTTTTAGTATGATTTGCATGCTCCAAGTACTCTCCTTTTGCCAAGTACTCCTTGATATCATGGAACCATGGGTTCTCGTCTACTTCTTCTTCAACATGAGCGCAGTAAGCTGGCTGATTATGAATCTTTACCGGAATGGGGTCGATGAAATTCTTGTTTTGATGCTATATCATGGAGGACAAAATGGCCAATGCGTCTGCGAACTCATTCTAGATTCTCGGGACATGTCTAAACTCTATCTTTATGAACCTCATCATCATCTCTTGCATATGATATAGATATGGTAATATCTTGGTATTCTTTGTAGCCCATTCTCCCCGCACCTGATGTACCAGAAGATCTGAATCACCAAATACTAGTAATTCCTGGATATTCATATCAACGGCCAAATTGAGCCCCAATATGCAAGCCTCATATTCTGCCATATTATTGGTGCACGGAAATCTGAGTTTTGCGGATACCGGATAATGTTGACATGTGTCTGACACCAAAATGGCTCCAATACCCACTCCTTTGAAGTTTGCGGCTCATCAAAAAATATTCTCCACCCGTCGTAGGCTTCGGCGATATCTTCCCATACGAATGATACTTCTTCATCAGGAAAATACGTTTTTAGTGGTTCGTATTCTCCTCCTACATGATTTTTCGCAAGATGATTCGCTAATGCTTGTCCCTTAACCACCTTCTGAGCCATATAGACGATGTCGAATTCACTCAACAATATCTGCCATTTTGCCAGCTTCCCTATAGGCATGGGTTTCTAGAAGATGTACTTCAGAGGATCCATCCTTGATATGAGATATGTTGTATAGGCACAGAAGTAATGCCTTAATTTTTGGGCTATCTAGGTCAAAGCACATCAAGTGCGTTCCAGCAAAGAATATCGTGCTTCGTAGGGTGTGAACTTCTTACTCAGATAGTATATGGCTTGTTCTTTCCTTCCCGTCTCATCGTGTTGTCCCAAAACACAACCGAAAGCCCCATCTAATACGGAGAGATAGAGTAGTAGTGGTCTACCAGGTTCTGGTAGGAGCAGGACTGGCGGTGTGGACAAATATTCTTTGATTATGTCAAAAGTGTTCTGACAGTCTTTAGTCCAATTGGTTGTGGCATCCTTCTTTAGCATTTTGAAAATCGGCTCACAGATTACGGTTGATTGTGCTATGAAGCGGCTGATGTAATTAAGACGTCCCAAGAAGCTCATCACATCTTTTTTGTTCCTTGGAGGTGGCAAATCCTGGATAGCCTTGACCGTTGATGGGTCTAGCTCAATTCCTCGACGGCTGACGATGAATCCTAATAATTTTCCTGCAGGGACCCCGAAGACACATTTTGCAGGATTCAATTTCAAATTGTACCTCCGAAGCCGATCAAAGAATTTCCTCAAGTCTGCTATGTGATCTGTACTTTTCTTGTATTTGATGATGACGTCATCCACATATACCTCTATCTACTTGTGTATCATGTCGTGGAAAATAATTGTCATGGCCCTCATATAAGTGGCCCCAGCATTCTTCAGACCAAACGACATTATTTTATAGCAGTACACCCCCCATAGTGTGATAAAAGCTATCTTTTCGGCATTCTCTTCATCCATCCAGATTTGATGATATCCCGCGAAGTAATCCACAAAGGATTGGAGTTCATGCTTGGCGCAGTTGTCGATCAGTATGTGTATGTTGAGTAACGGGAAATCATCTTTGGGACTTGCTTTGTTTAGGTCTCGATAATCGATGCATACTCTGACTTTCCCATCCTTCTTCGGAACTGGCACGATGTTAGCCAACAAAGTTGGATATTCAACCACTCTGAGAACCTTAGCTCTGACCTGCTTGGTAACTTCTTCTTTGATTTTTAAACTCATATCTGGCTTGAACTTTCTGAGCTTCTGCTTTACCGGCGAACACATTGGGTTGGTAGGTAGTTTATGAGCCACTATGGACATGCTCAAACCGGTCATATCATCATAGGGCCATGCAAAGATATCCTCATATTCCTTCAGGAAACGAGTGTATTCTTCTTTCTCTGATGGTGACAGGTGAATGCTTACACGTGTTTCCTTGACTGTTTCGGAGTCTCCTAGATTAACTATTTCAATCTCAACCAAATTGGACTTAGGCTTATTTTCAAAGTTTTCCACTTCTCTGACAATTTCCTCGGGTATTATATCTTCTTCCAGATCCTCTGAATCATTATCCTTATGTTCCATTGTCTCATTACATGTCACAGTCGTAAGTTCATCGGGATAGGTAATAATAATGTTATAGAGAAAAATGTAAAGAATAATAATAAATACTAAAAACAACAATGCATTTAGATAAATCTTGCAAAATGTCGAATAGATACGGCTCGATGACCCGAGCAATTATTTCAAAACAAAACATGCTTAAAATGTTTTAAATGCTCATAAAAATTGCTTTTAAAATAAATGATGCTAATTACTAGGCTACCCAGGAACTCTACGGGCCCTTGATGATGCAGCAGTCCAGTTCTTGAGAACAACTCCCTTCTCTACGGTCTGAATAATGAGGCCTTCCTTCTCCTCCTCCTCAACTATTGCACTGCAATTCATGTCTTCATCATCCAGAAACAGATTCCTTATACCGGCTAGAACTTCATCTTCTTCAGGCTCTCATATTATGTCAGCTTGGTGAAATGACTGGCTCAAATGTGGTACTGGTTGCTCTAGCAGGTAATAAGGACCACACCATGGTGGCGACCAATTCTGATACTCGTGCCAGGTGTATTCATACCCAAGCCCAAAGGTTGTGCCGTGTCGCTTTAGCTGTATTAGTTTGGTGATCCCCTGAGATCCTTACCGAGACCTTTACCAGGCTCATACCCTATCCATGCCAATATGCCTTATATATTACCGCTCCACCATTTGTCCCTTTCAATTACGTTGACGGGCTCGATACGATGGTATGTTTCTCCACTCAACTTCCTTCTATTCTCGATGACTGGAACAGTTTGACTGATGTAAATAGGATTACTTCTGTCCCCATGGATGATCACTTCTCGATGGTTCCACTCAAACTTCACGAACTGATGTAAAGTAGAAGCTACGGCCCCAGCGGCATGTATCCAAGGTCGTCCCAACAATAGGTTGTAGGTAGAAGATATGTCCAACACTTGAAACTCAACATCAAACCAGGTTGGGCCCATCTGTAGGCTGAGGTTGGTTTCACTAATTATGGCCCTTTGAGACCCATCAAATGCTTTCACATTCATACTTCCTCCTCGTATCTCGTGCATGCCTTTATCCAATCTTTTCAGAGTAGTTAGTGGACATATGTTAAGACTCGAACCCCCATCTATCAGGACTCTGGCAATGAACTTATCCTCAAACTGCATTGTGATATGCAGTGCCCTGTTATGACCTAGTCCTTCTGGTGGTAGCTCGTCTTCATGAAAAGTGATCTTGTGGATTTCCAACACTTATCCTATCATATTGGCCATTTCTCCACTGGTAATGTTATTGGGTACATAAGCCTCATTCAACACTTTTATCAACGCGTTCCTGTGTGCCTCAGAATTCTATAGTAATGATAGAATGGATATCTGAGCAGGGATTTTGTTCAAATGATCAACCACAGAATACTCCCTAGCTTGCACCTTTCTCCAAAGGTCATCCGGGCCGGTTCCAATGATGGGCTTCCTGGAAGCGGCTTCTTTACATGTTTCCCCTAAATGCTCAGGCGTGTAAACCCTACCAGTTCTAGTCATACCTTGTGCTGCACCAATTTCTTCCATTTTCCCCTTTCCTTTCCTTCTTACTTCAGCGACATAATCCCATGGTATAGCATTAGACTTATAAGACAGTGTAGGTGCTACCATCACGGTGAAGGGTGTTGTTACTTCAACCTCAAACGGAGTTGGTGCAGCTACCTCAACTTCAATTGGTGCCTGAGTTTGTACCATGATAGGTGTGAGAGTGACTGGAGATGTTTCGGGATTATCCCCTTCTCAAATGAGTTCAATTGACCCCTTTGAGTCCCATTCTTCATCGATCTCTATCATGTTTACCCCTCCGCCCCTGTGATCCTGGAGAGGATTGTTACAGACATTGGGTGCAGCCTCCTTTGCATGTATGACTTTGGTGTCGATTAATGTCTGAATCTTATCCTTTAAAGTACGACACTCATCAATGATATGACATTTCATGCCTGAGTGATAGGCACATATCTTATTTGGATTGACCAATTGAGAGGAATTTTCCACGGCGACAGCGGGAATAGGAGTGATATAACCGGCAACCTTCAGTCTCTCGTACAGTTGGTCTATAGGTTCAACAATTGGCGTGTATTGTCTGGGTAGTCTGCGGTCGAAATTTGGTCTAGGTTTTTGATAGTTTTGGCAGGCTGGTGGTGACTGGTGAGTGGTAGTATGCGGGTTGGATATTATAGGTATGGTAAGTGGTGGCAAGTTGTCGGTATCTGGGAGGTGAAGGTTGATATGTGGGTGGAGGTATTTGGTATGTGAGAGGAGACTTCGGACCTTGGGCTACCATTACTGCACCTACTTCTTTCTTCTTGGAGATACCTCCTGACTACAGGGCCTTATTTGTGGCTTGGAGTGCTTCAAAATTTGTCACCATTCCGCTTTTGATCCATTCTTCTATTCTCTCTCCCAACTTGATGATATCAAAAAATTTATGGTTCTCAATAACCATCAATCTTTCGTAGTATTGCGGATCCTGAGCTCTGACGAAGAACTTATTCATCTGTTCTTCTTCCAGCACTGGCCTTACTTTTGCAGCTTCAGACCTCCACCGAGTAGCATACTCGCGAAAAGTTTCCGTTGGCTTCTTCTTGAGATTTTGAATATAGAAAACGTCTGGTGCATTTTCTGTGTTAAACCTGAACCGATCCATGAAATCTGATGCCATGATTACCTAATTAACCCATTTCTTTGGGTTCTGACTGATATACCAAGACATGGCATCTCCAGTGAGGCTTCTCATGAACAGCTCCATGCAGATTCTTTCATCCCCACCCACTCCTACAAGCTTGTCACAATATGTTCTCAAGTGCACCTTCGGATCATCTGTTCCGTTGAACATTTCGAACTTGGGAGGTTTATAACCCTCTGGCAGTTCTATGTCCGACTAAATACACAAATCTTCATAATTCAAACCCTCAACGCCTTTCCCCCCTTCGACATTTTGAACCCTGCCGGTAAGTTTCTTGAGTTCCTCTGCCATGTTCTTGATAAAAAGGTAATTCTCGGCAGATTTGGGTATGTATAGGGTCTGTTGTGGGGTGTGGGGTAAGGTTTCCACATATATGGGATTGCTTTGGTGGACTCCGGGAATTTGGGCGTAATGGTGGTCATTGGTTGAGTTTTGTAGGCCAGGAGTAGCATGTGGTACATTATGAGGAGTGTGGTATGTGGTAGTTTGTGGGTACTGAGTTGGATGATGATGATGTTGTGGAGGAGTTGGTGGAGGATTAGGATGTTGGGGAGGCGTGACGTATTAATGAGGTGCAGGAGGATTTTGCCGGTGCTGGTTTTGTTTGTTTTGAGGAGGTGTTGAGTTTTGGGTATTTTGTTGGTTGATGTCGGGAACATTCAGGGTAAGGGAAAGGTTTGCCAAGTTTCGGATATGTTCAAGTTCCCCTCGTAACTCTAGTATCTTTTGCTCTAATCGTAAAACCAAGTCGTTCTGTTCCGGAGTACTCCGACCATCCGAAGTCTCAATATTCTGTGCATGTGTAGCGTTGTCTTTCCTGATACCGCCCAGATCATCCATCTTAACCTTTCCTTTGTTCTTAGGATCACTTGGAGGAGGAGGAGGTGGGGGACCTCTAGATCTGGTATGATATGCGAATGATGCCAGTATGCACAAACCAACCTTAGGGGATGGGAATAATCAAAATAAAGAAAAAGCAAAAAGTAACCAAGGTAGTAAGGAATATTAAAAGAGGGTTTACGATATTAAAACATATTTCATAAAGTCATGCAATAATTCGCGTCCTAATTTGGGGACCTCATCGTGCCCGAGGTAGGCCTAGCGACATATAGCTTTGGAGAAAACTCAATGCCGATAACTGCATCATTTCATTAATATGATAAATAGACCAAATTTCTACTAAAACGACAATAATTATAAAGAGTCACTAGTGGCATTTGCCTTATTACAATCAAATTCTAAAACAAATCTAGAAAACATCACCCCTAATCTACTTGGTCCCAGAGGGACCTTCCCCAAGCTTGGCCTTCTTAGCCCCGTCAATCAGATTCCCCAGGTCGCGCATGTCCAATAACAGATACGCCCTTGCTAGATGTCCTCCTTCATTTCCCTCTGCGTTCTAACAATCCGAGACCCTTTCCCTCATCTTTCCCTCAAGTTCCATCAAACCCTGCTCCAAATACTCCAACCTTTCTGTTGATTTAGTAGCGATCCCCCTCCATTCATTGATTGCTTCCATGTCCATTTTATGCTGTTCCAAATGCTTGGACTCAGATTCAAAGACCCTTTTGCGCAACCTCTTTTATTTGACTTGTGCTTCAGCAGCATCGTCTATGATCCTATTCCTCAAATCAACCCCTGGCTTGACCTCTCCTGCAATGTCATCGACCAACCATGATGGGTAGAAGTGCACATGGCTGGCATGATACCTGTCTGGCTCGATGGTATATTTCTCCACAATAATCTTTTGATGCCACATGTGCTGTGCCTCAAACTTGAATGGAATGACATTCCCTTGGAAATCTATTTTGTAATGAACCATCTTGGAGACTCGTGGTATGACCTATTTTCTCCCAGCTTGCCTCATGACCCTGATAGGAGCATAAGGATAGATACCCCTTAATCCGATTAGCAATAGATGAGGAACATCTCTTGACCTAATGATGAATTCGCTAGTTGGGAACCATTCAAACATCCAATGGACCTTGTCGTTAGTCAAATTACTAAAGAAGTGTACCCAGCCCATAGCTTTTCCTGGTTGTGCAAACCTATCCGGGATAAAAGTCATTCTTTTCGGATGGTGAAAAGCTATGTGGTCATTCCATGGTCGCCGCAAAAATTCTTGACGATATTGTCCCCTTTGAAGATGTTCCAACAGCCATATTTGCAGTAACAGATTGCAACCCTCAAAATGCCTATATCTTTTCTTGCAACGGTCTAAGGCTCGGTATATCTCCGCTACGATCATTGGGACAATAGTGTAAGTATGTCCCTCGATTCCTTCCATTAGGGTCTTAGTAACCATAGCTAAGCGAGTGTGAATCCTTTCTCCTTTATTGGGAATACCAGCATCCCCAAAAAACAGACAATGAACACAAAAACTCGGCGATGAGTCCAACCCAGAGAGGTGATAGCAAATTCATCATGATAAAGACAGTAGGACTTGCTGTGCCCATAATGCTAGTAAAGGAAGTCGTAGGATTTCTTCAGACAGACTAACCCATCATTTTCAATGAAACCCATCATTTTCAGAAAACCTCGAGAAGTGCAATTTTCTGGTACCAACAAACCAGGGCTGTCCTAGGGAAGCCCAGCAAAGCCTCCTATTTCCTCTAGAAGGGGAGTCATTTCTATATCACTAAAATGAAAGATGACCCTCTTCTCATCCAATAGCATAGTAGCGGCCTCGATCAGTACATTGTTTGGCTGAATGTCCAACAAAGAAGGTAAATTTCCAAGAACTCTTTTCACATGGTTTTTGTTGCTTGGCGAGAGATTTTCCCACCAATCTAGCAACAAAGGTGGTATACTTTAAACCATGCCGAACCTGGGGACTTTGTGCCTCATTCCTGCAAAACAAATAAAGTTAGCCCTTTCCCCCTCCGGATTCGACTATTTACACATTAATGATTAGCATATCGGCACGTTTTCTCCAAATAATGCACATATCATGATGGTACCCATTGGAATTTAAGGAAATCCCAGCGGGCTTTGGACAAGGCTTGCCTTAGAGAGTTATTACACGGATAGCGTTCTAACCCATACTAGGTTTAGACATGATGCATGCACAGTTAATATTAGAGTAGGGTTTCTACAAGAGTCTAGACCGGTACCCTCAAGTGGACAACTTGAGAGGGAAAGGCACGGAACCGTCGATGGCACCGCTGATCGACTAGTTTTACCGCAAATAAGCCTTTCTAAATTTGAAAAGGGTAATATAGGAAGAGCGCGAACACTCATCAAATGTCGCTATGGTATAATTGCGTGCGAGTGGAATATGACGTAGAGCATGCTTTATGCAAAGATAAAATAACACGTTGTCAAGTATTTTGCATGATAAAAGTGATAAATGCAGTATCTAATAAATGTAAAGACAGAAAAGAAAGAAAAACAGGGAAGAAGTTAGTTCGTATATAAAAAATTATAATAAAGCAATAAAGGGGTAAGGATTGGGAAAGTCATGATATAATAAAATTTTAAAAGTTGAAGCCAGTGGAATGCATATTGTAACCATATTAAGCGAAGAGTTGCATGTAAGTTCATATAAAAGGGTAAATAGGGAAGGGGGTGTGCATGTAGCAATAAAAGGGAGAATGGGAGCGGGATGTTCAAGTATCAACAAAATAATAAAGATACTCTTATCGAGAGAGACTAATTCATATAGACCAAGTTCGTAATGGTAAGAGCCTAAATATTTCCCCAGCTGAGTCGCCATGCTGTCGCGCCCCGTTTTCTCGCGAAAGTCGGGCTTCGACGTTGTGACAACTCCTCTTGAAAGGAAGGGTGTTAAAAGTGAGAGTCGCCACCTAACAGATTAAGGTGCGTTAGGGCACCTATTTTGCAAATAACTCTGGATTAACCGGTTGCGTCACCAAAGATCGGGTAAGGGCTCAAATTACCTTGAGGAGAAGGTGTTAGGCACTCCTCGAGGTCCACAACGGTGGGTCCCGGCCGAACTCGAATTATATGAATTAGTCTAAGAGAAGGGAAGCAATTCAGACAAATAAAATGATTGACTTTAAACAAAGGTGAGGGGGGGTCCTAAGTTTTTTAGCCTAAAGATCACCCTGTGCAATATAAATAATACTTCGTAACTCCCTCAAGATGGGGTGTTACTCATATTATTCAGCGGGCACAGACTATCATCTCCTGCTACCCTATTACTATCTTTAAGTTGTTTACCTAAAGCGTACTAGTCAATTCTAAGTCGTACCCTATGCGTGCACTACCCGTCCCATGCCTACGATCTAGGAGGCTTTGGACCTCTATTTGGGTAGTTCTAGACTTTACTTAGGCTGCTCAAAAATGGTAAAACTAGGCGACATAAAAAAATAAGTTAGTCTTCATGTAAAGGCAATTAATGGCTCAAGATAGCCTCTACACACAAACAAACAAATGCACGCGGGCAGTTTAAGCAATACATAGTTTCAGAATATGAGACTTAGAGTCCTATATGCATGGATTCTAGGTGATGCTGAATTCAATATCGTATATGTGGTGCTGCTGTCCCAAGTTAACTGATTTGCAGATTATGGGGGGGGAGGGGGGGATTATGAAACCTATAGACATGATTTCTAAGCGACTATACAGTTTATGAGTATTTGGTATTGCACGCTGATGTTATAAGTTAATAAACCTATAGACATGATCTCTAGGTGATTTACGCAGTAGGGACAATAAACCTATTGGAAATGCTCAAAATTACTTATGCCTCCTAATAATCATGTGGATGACAGCGTTTGAAGAGCGAGTAGTGAGGTCCTATAGGCATGATTTCTAGAGACTGGTTATTGGGACTGATTCTCATATATTTAGCTCCTATAGGCATGCCTTCTAAAGGTTGATAGTTTGAGCTGATTTTATACATATTTAGCTCCAATAGGCATGCTTTCTAGTGAATAACTGAGTAGTCATGCAAAGTGCTCACTTCATATGGATATGCTGTCTATAACCACGCAACAGTATACATAGCGTCTGAATAGTAAACAAGTAGGGTGTGTGCGCGCTTCTCCTAATATCATAATTTCTATAGGGATCATGTAATCGAACAACACATGTAGCAAACACATTGTCAAGTCCTATAGGCATGTTATCTACCCATGGCATATAGATATAGAATTCTACCCATTCCCTTTTCATTAACACCCTGATTGTTTATACAAAGTATTATTACAGGCCCAGATTAACAAGTAAAATAGTAATATTACATGGCAATAGACATGCCTATAGCATGCCCAAATAGATTAACTAAATGCCCAGCCTTACTGGGCCTTCAAACATTTCCGGCTAGCATACCACATGATCACAGGTCCATAGGGGAGTTCAGACCCCTTTAGTGAGCCACAACACCAACTATTGCATCACTTGGAATCAACACAATACATGATAGGGAGGTAGGGTATTAGGGACAGTTTTTTTAGAAGTTGAAGAATGACTAGAGCCTAACCCTAGTGTGTCAGAGTTCACAAGGGCCTCAATTGGACCCCGAGCAGTGCTCACACTAAGGAGGCCAACAACAGAGCCTAGATAGCCTTGGCTTTCAGCTGGCTAGGAATAGGAATTTGAATGTCAAAGTAACAAGTAAGGAGGGTAGATAGAAATAACTGAACTAACCATACAACACAAATAGTCAAGCAAGCCAGTAGGTTTAGCAAGGTGCACATAGCAAAGTATCACATAAGCAAACATCATAGGAATTAGGAGAAGAGACAGGTTTGCAAGCATACATAGGTTGCACTAGTGGACATCTAAGGGTCTAAATTAAACTTAGTCTAACCTAATGCCACATTAATCAATACTTAAACACAATAGAGGGATACACATGTTGATAACCACAAAAAGGAGAGAACAGTAGATAGACCAAGACATACTAGGAAACATATTATCACAAGAGTTTTAGAAAATAGAGTTGGAAATCCAGGACAACATGAAACGAGTTTGAATAGGTCTTAAAACACTCCAATATACACATGATTCATTGAAAGTTTATTCAAGTAAAGGGGTTCTCATAGAGCTAGGGGATTATCTATGCATAACATGCAATATTGAAGTCCAAATTAACATATTAAGATGCTACATAGGTATAGAACTAATCCTAGGAGATAAGAGATCACATGGTGCAAATTATGGTGAAGCATGACATGAACAATAGACTATTCTCAGGCATCAATTTAAATAGAATGATATCAAAGATGAACACCATCATAATTGGACCAAAGTTCAGATACATGTACAAAAAGAAGGAAAGAAACCAAACATTATGAAGGTTTAAACACTAACCAGTAGCAGAATTAAAAGAGTGCAGAGTGTAGTAGCAAAAACGCAAAATCCCCGATGCTTTAGAGTTCACAAGAGCCTCGAGAATGGGATCCAAGCAGTGCTTGCACCGGAGGAGGTTGTTCAACAATTTAGAGAGCAATTAAGCGAAAAAACAAGAAAGAACAAAGTTCACAGTAGCAAGAACCCAAGAATTTCTGGCCTTGGCTTTCAGCCGGCTAGGAACTAGAATACAGAATAAGAGTATTTAGAGAACAAAGAGCGATAACTTCAATTTTTTAGTAAAACATTAACGATTCCCGTCGTCCCCCCAAAGGGGAATGGGGGGAGGGTTATATAGTAGTAGAAATTAACATCTAAACAAGAAAAATCATAAATCAATCAAGAGAAAGGAAAGAATCATCACATGAAATCAAATCAATAAGGAAAAGAGAAAAATCTCAAACCCTAATTTTAGAGAAAGTGTAAAATCGGCAGAAATCTAAAATAAATAAGAAGTAAAAATCACATGTTGCATAGAATAAGAAGAACATAGACAGAAATACCTTTTAAAAACAAAGAATCGGACCCGATTTGGTTCGATTTAAAAGAATCTGAAACCCTAATTTTAGGGTGAGTAGGAATCACAGAAATACACAGAGATTCATACCATAAAAGAACAAGAATGAAAATAGACGAAAGTAGGTCAAGGAACTGAACCAGCTTTGGTTCGAAATTGATGAGATAAGCTTTATGCTTAGGAAAGCGGTATATAGAAGGTTCTAGTACCAAGGGGGAGTCGAATATGGCAAGAAGTGATCGTATAATCCCATGTCCGATGGGATTATGAGCAAAATTTGGGGGGAGATGGATAGGGTTTGAGAGATGAGAGATGAGAGGATTCAAGGGCGGCGGGCGGTGAGGAGTGGGTGTAGGTTAATAAAAAAGGGACGGGGTAATATGGGCCGTTGATCTCAGAAATCAACGGCCATGATTAGTCAGGGGTTCTGGATCGGGTTGGTTAATTGGTCGGGTTGGGGGGGGGGGGGTATTTGGTTTGGGCTCAGAGGTTATTCGGCTGGGATTGGGTAGTTTTAGGTCCGAAAATAGGTTAAAATTAGGCTATTATTTAAATACCCAGTATTTTTATCAATAATTAATTTATAAAAGTAATTAGTAAATATCAAAAATATCATTTGTGCATGAAAATGATTAAAAATAATTATTTAACAGTATGAAAATATAAAAAGTTATTTTCTGCATAAATAATGTAATTATACATGCATATGGGCTTTTATTGCAAAATATGCAATTTGGCCCTAAAAATGCAAATGTAATTATAAGAAATCCCCTGAAAATATTTAAAATCTCATATTGGTATAAATTATAAATTTAGATGATTAAATCATTATAAAAATAATTGTTAGGGTAATTATTGGATATTTATATAATAAAATACAGAAATAAATTAATTTAAAGTCTTTAAAATTTATGGAAAATTATATGAAAATACTTGTGTATGCTTGTAAATCAAATGATGATGCATATGCGCTATTTTGAAGATATATATATATATATATATATATATATATATATATATATATATATATATAGAAAATATGAGGGAAAAATCGGATATCAACACACGTGTGGCAAGACAAGGCGGGCATTTACTTATTTATTGTACACGTGGCGAGACAAGGTGGGCTATGTCAGGGATTGATCTGTGATGACTTGTGATGGCCTGGGGGCATTCTTGTGGTTGATATTTGTGTAGTGGCGTACCTACCTGTGTGAGTGTTTATTCGTGAAAATTTGCGGGGAACATTCTTACGTGTTGTTCATTTCTCTATACTTACTAGTTGGCCTGAATTGTGTTAGAACACTTGCACAAGCATACACATAGTTAGTCACTCCTATCGGTTTAAGAAGATAGTTTCTGAGATTATTGAGTATTTACACACACCCTCGTCTACTTGCCTTCTATGTGAGAATAGTTCTATTGGCACGTGAGTCGTCCGTACAGATACTAGTTGAAATGAGGGCACAAGATGCCAAGTGTTTAGGATTCACAAAGTGGGACCCGTGACTTGTGAATATTTTGAAGTATGGTACCTCGTGGAGATTATTGGATAAAACCTGATGTGAAAGTGGTTATTCTCATCTAGTTGCTACCTGTCCTTCTTTAAATTATGTTCACTGGATTTAGATTGTGTTCAACTTACTCTATTGTGTTGTTACTTGTTGTGTTCTGCTGCTAATTGTTGTTTCTATTTCTTATTGCAAGTACCATATTATCGTTGTCATTATGCGTAGCTTTATAGATATATCATATTATGTTAGTTCTACACTTATACTCGCTCGGGTTATTTAGTCCAGTAGATGTCTTGACTGTTCCTCGTCACTACTTTACTGAGGTTAGTCTTGATACTTACTGGGTACCACTGTGGTGTACTCATACTACGCTTCTGCACAATTTTTGTGCAGATCCAGGTAATTCGAAGTCAGTCGATCGTTAGCTAGTTGTGCGGATTCTTGCTATGGAGGCTCAAGGTTAACCTGTTGCTACATTCGCAGGCTTCGGAGTCACCTTCTGATTTTTTTTACAATGTTTATCCTTATTTAGAAACAGTTGTATTTAGAGGCTTCTAGCAAACTCTGTAGAGCTTATAACCTGTACTACCGATTTTGGGATTATAAGTCTTGTATGAAGATTTCTAATTTGCATTTGTCAATCGTTATTTATTATTGTTGTTAAGTGCTAGGCTTAACTAGTCCCTAAGACTAGGTGCCATCACGACCTCCTACGGAAGGAGATTTGGGTCATGACACGGGGATACTTCGGGATTGAAGTGCACACAGACGAAGACACTGGACGACTAATTCATTGCTCAATCTCTCACTATTTTTCCAGTTCGACCAATGAAGGGACTAGATAAACCGGGACTGGGACTGAATTACCAGCCAGCGCCCGGAAAATATGTAAATCTCTCCAAGAATATGAACAAAGCACAAGTACATGAAGTTAATTTCTGCTCTCCCCAAATAAAGGTTACATTCGATCTCATTCGAATTAATACCTACTCGGCCCACGGCCTTAACTAATTAAAGGTTACATTCAACCTCGTTCGAATTAACACCTACTCGTCCCACGGCCTTAAATAATTAAAGGTTACATTCGACCTCGTTCGAATTAACACCTACTCGGCCCACGACCTTAACTAATTAAAAGTTACATTCAACCTCGTTCGAATTAACACCTACTCAGCCCATGACCATAACTAATTAAAGGTTACATTCGACCTCATTTGAATTAACACCTACTCGGCCCACGACCTCAACTAATTAAAGGTTACATTTGACCTTGTTCGAATTAACGCCTAACTCGGCCCACGACCTGAACTAAATAAAGGTTACATTTGACCCCGTTTGAATTAAACATGCGACGCGTTCGACCTTATTCGAACCAACTACCGGCCCTCGGCCATAATCGAACCTAGACTTCATTTCAGCCTCGTTCGACCTACTCGAACAAACCTATTACGACGAAGGCAACCAAGCAACAAAATCAAAAAAACGTACAAGCCCGAAAAAAAAATCAGGTACGAATAACATAACTGACATTTCATACTTAAAATATTTTTTTACAAAGTCTCGAGTACACGCCTACAAAAAATACACACAATCCTGCGGCTAAACAAAAAAGAAAGAAAAACAACTAAACACCGCCCGACCTAGAAGCTCCACCAGTTTGATCACCCAGGCCATCCCCACCTACCTCTTCGCCATCGCCATCACCATCGGGATACTCATCCCCATACCAGGTATCCTGTTCAATTCGACCCACGCCCGCTACCTCATCATCACCGGCTTCTGGTGTAACGGAGTCATAGCCACAAGTAAATAGAGCTTCATATGCCTTAGCACGAGCATCCTCGAAGTCAGCTTCTGAAACAACCCACTATCCTATCAGGTCCCTGAATATATCCAGCTAAGCCTCGGCGTGAATCCATTCCTCATACAAATCCCGCTGAACATCAGGAAAAGCAGAAGCGCAAGAGGAGGACGACTGAGCCAATAACTGCACCTTCTCAGCCTCGAGAGCAGCAACTCGATCACTAAGACCCGAAGCCTCTTTTTCCTGCTCCCCTATCCGCCCGTCAAGCCACTCCTCTCTAGGCCTGGCCGTCACCAAAGCACCCTCCCGCTCATAACGGAGAATGTGGATCACGATCTCTAAAGCCTCTGTTCTCCTCGCAGCCGATTGCTGGGCCAACTCCGCCTTCTCTAAACCCACTACCTTCTCAGCGACCTCATCACTCAGAGCGACCACTTTGAGTTGACACTTCTCGAGCTCGGTGCGTAATGAGACCACTTGGGCTTGAAGTTTAGCACATTGGGCCTCGACCCCCCTTCCACCGAACCGCCTGCAGATCTCGTGGTGCTTATCACGGTATTCGCGACATTTTCACTTCATATTCTGGAAAATAGCCTTACGTCACTCCTCTCGCCAGGCGCTCTCGATCTCCAAAATCACGATCTGAAAGAAAGACAGAACGAGTAAGAACAAAACTGGACTCGACATAAAAATGGAGAAAGATCAAAAGGCTTACCCTATGAGCGAGGCCAGCTATACTCCTCGACAAAGTGGCGTCCTTTAACTTCTCAAGGGTTTTACCCTCCACATCGGAACAGAGGGAACCAAGAGAAGGGACCACATCCTCCGTATCAACCAGCAAATCCCGGTCCACTGGGATCGCAATGGTCTACGTGGTCCCCTCCAATCTCACCTCAAGTCGGGTAAGTCCTTCCCCAATCATCCTCACTTCCTCGGCATCCATATCAGAGCCCGTCTCGTAACCTTCTTCGGTTACACTTTTTCCTTTTGTGTCAACCCGGGAAAAAGGATCCTCGGCTCGTAGTGAGGCCGATGGCTCATTTTGCCGTAAGATGTCAAGGACTCTCGCCGACGGCCCTTCAAAACCCATCATGGCCTCAGGGAGAGACGTATCATCCTCGCCCCCCGACGACGGTGGAATCGTGGGCGGTAATTCAGCGTCATCCCCAAGGTCTATGGTCGTCGTTTCTCGTACGACGAAATCCTCCATCACTGACCTCCCCGCACGGACAACTCTTTCACCGACATCTACAGTTCGCCTCTTATGGGGAAGCAAGTTATCGCCATTCGTGACAATTCCTCCTCATCGTCCTCGTCTACTAGATGATGCAAAGGGGAAGTCGAAAGTCCCCCTGTAGGAATTGTAGATGACCGAGCAGACCTCACCGCAACAGAGGGAACAGAAGCAACCTTCCACTTGCGGAACGCCGGAGCAGGAGCCTTCTGCCTTCTCGAAGGTACTCGGGCTGAAAAATAAAAATCAGAAAACTGTCACTTCCCGTACAAAACCGCAACGAGCAAGCAACCATGAGGTCGAAACGGTATAGACAAAAGGTAATAATTATATATGCATAAATAAATACATATAGACAAACTCACCGGTCACGAAAGGCGCAAGCCTGAATTTCTTGATAAAACCCGGCCATTCACGAATCCACATTGTGCGAGGCAAGACCTAGTTGACCCAGTCATGAATGTCCTCGACCCATGGAGGTGGCAAAGTCTCAGCTACACGAAGAAGGGACGGAATGTCATGCAAAATGAATGCTCGGCAAAAGATACTTACATGCGTAATTCCAAGCCTTAGGAAACCCGCTCGCGTTGGACACCACGTCCTCGGTCTTGACGAAGAAATAGTTGAGCCAGAACTGATGATTCGCCTTATCGTCCATCTTCAACACCAAACTTTTACTTCCTCGGTGGCGAAGGTGCAACATCGCCCCCTATAGAAACTAGGGGCGAAGAGATGCATCAGGCGGAGAAGTGAGACACCACGGCCAGCCAACTCCACATATTTCATCAACATACGGATAAACTTGTAGATATAAGGGGAGAGTTGGGCCGAGCAGACACCGTATTAGCGGCATAATTTCTCCGCCAATGGGAGAAGAGGAAAAGAATAGCCTACATAGAACGGATACGCATAGAACACGTAGTATCCTGGGCGATGTACATGTACCACATCGCGCCCCGCCGGAATCAGATCAATGTGAGACAGAATTTTGAACTTTGTCCTAAACTCAGCGAGGTCCACCTCGTTCATCATTGACTCTGAGGCCTCAGGATCGTCTTCTGACAACTTCAAAAAGTTAGATTTAATCTTTTCACTGCGAGAAATTATCTCCTCCACCGTAGGAAACCTCTCGTCTTCAAGGGCAACAGGAACACCGTCACCGTGAGGAGGAATACGTACTGCCAAGGGGGTAGGGTCAGCCGCCATACCGGAACCAGATGTTACGTTAACCATATTTATGAGAAAAGATGTTTTAAGCACAGAAGGGTTGGAAGCAACTAAAATCGCTGGAATCAGGAGAGTGGATACACAATTACGAAGTAAAAAATAGACTAGGGTTCAAAGACTAGAGTTCAATATGGAGAATGAAGGAGGAAACACAGGGGATTCGATATTGGGAGTGTGCAAAACTAACACAAATTGCCTTAGATCCCTATTTATAAGAGTTCAAGCACCAAAACTGAGAAATCAAGCCATCATTACCCAATGCGGGTATCAAAACGGCAGAGGCGCGAGAAACGATGCGAAGCATCAGGAAAACGCATCATAATAACGCATGGTGTCATGACGTCATTCAGAAAGAATGCATCCCCAAAGGTTGTAGCTTATGAAAAGTCATGTTGACACCTCGTCTAAGGCGCCACTATACGACTTGCTCGCCCAATTTTGTCAACTACGATAAACAGAGTCCGCTCATCAAGGCCGCCCGGCCTCGGCCTTAATGAGCGGAGGGACTAACTGTATAGGCCAAAATCCATCCTTAGGATATTTAGCGTAATATGGCATTAAAAGAAAGAGTCGTTCGAGCTCGCCTAAGATGCAGCGAAGTCATTGGCCGAGGTGCCGACATGAGTCGTAATCAAGATGTTGACAGGCATCGCAATCGAGATGTCAACAGTGGTCGAGGTCGAGATCGACCATTGATGATAAGACTTGTAATGGCTAATTTGTCAAGATAGGATACTGAAAGAGAATATTCTAATGGATATTCCCTGCATTTGTACTACTAGAGTTTCCTAGGAAAAAGGCCCGAGATATATAGAAAGAAGTAACAATGATAGGGGTATGCAATATTGATTTTGATAAGAACACTTTTGAAAAGAAGACTTTATCTCTTGCAAAAATACAAATACTACCTTTTGATAAAGATTCAGGTCCATATTATTCCCATCTTTCCACCAGATCCGAGGATTGTTCATACGAATCTTGGACCTATATGTCATTCATTATTGTCAGGAGAAATATTCGTTCAACCCACTCATTATTGGGTTAATCTTTCTCCTTATTTACTTAAATGCCACTTATTGTCATTTATTGCTAGTTATACCTCAATTAATATTCAGGCTTGAAGGATATTTTGCATTCATTGTCATAAATCATTTACGGGATCTGTCTCATTTACTATACGTTTTCAAGATTAGTGTCTAGAGTTATTATCCTTAACTAGATTTAACCCCTTGTTACATAAATTTAATAGTTTAATCGGAAATTATACTTTTTGGTCAAACAGGAACATTATGAATTGAAAATGAAAACACCGATTTAAATTGTAAAGCTAATTGGACATAGTAATAGTTAGGAGATTTAAATACTTAAGAAACATAGGAAACAAACAAATATCTAAACATAATGCATAATCTATGTGCTAGAATTTATAAATTTTCATGTAAAACTATTATGTTTATCTTTTAAAAATTAACAGTGATGATGTATTTAGAGTTTAACTCGTCATCAGTTCAGATTCGGAAGAAACAACTCGATCCTCAATTATATATGAAAGTACTATCCGTTTTTGCAGTTTTTGTTGATGCAAAATCAGTCTTAAGATAGTTATAGTACAGAGTTCAGATTAACATTTTGTTACCAATTACTTGTAAGGGAGGTACATAGGTTGGGTTGATTCCCAATTGTGTCGGATTTTTAAATCCATGGCAAGACAGCCTCCACATCCGCGGGAAAGAAGACACCACTAGCGATAAAGAAGCTCCTTGAGGCTTGGCTAACTGATATACTGACCAGCATCTTTCATAAGCTCGTTCAGGACGCAACCACAGTAAAGGCGAGAACCTGTGCTGCAACACCAATGGACGAGCAACATGATCAGCCTCTTCCTCCACCCATGACGACAGGTATTACTCACAGTGTTGTTAACAGTGCAGGCGACGACGCTCTTACAGCCATCCTGAAAAGGATGGAGGAAATGGAAAATGAGAACAAGACACTTCGGGATCAAATGAGAGAGCACCAAGAAAGGGTCGATCAAAATACCGGGCCCTCCTAAGTTATTGCCTAAGAGAGACACTGGTCGGTTCGTCGAGCAGCCGTACAGTGATAGCGCTACTCCGCACGCCATACCAAAAATCTTTAAAATGCCGCCTTATCTGAAAATATAAGATGGCACAACCGACCCCGAGGATCATGTGACCCATTACGTCACCGCTGTGAAAGGAAATGACCTCGCCAAAGAACAAGTATCCTCCATTCTGCTAAAGAAATTCAGCGAACCCCTTACGGGAGGTGCATTAACCTGGTACTCGCAACTGCCAGTACGTTCCATCGAAACCTTTGAAGAAATGGCCAATAAGTTCGTGTCGGCCCATGCCGGGGCCAAGAAGGCCGAGGCAAGAGTGAATGACATCTTTGCTATTAAGAAGTCCCCGGGAGAAGGACCGAGGGACTTCTTTGCCCATTTCAACTGAGTAAGAATGACTTTTCCCAATGTATCAGAAGGAATGGAGACAACTGCCTTTCAAAACGAACTGAACTGGAATGGTTCAAGGGCGACAAGAAAATTATTAATTCGGCTTATGAAATATCCCCTAACAACTTGGGATGAAATACATAATGCGGACTGTGCCGAAGTCCGAGCAGACGAAGACGACCTCAATGGGCCGACTCATCGACTGACCTCAGTACGAGCAGAATCCAGAAAAGATCGGAGAAGTGATATTAGAAGAGATCCAGTGGCCCCACGGCCAAACTGCAAACGACATCTTCCATATGTCAGAACTACCGCTTTATCCTTATCTCGCCATGAAGAAGGCCCACCCCGATCAAGAACAGGGACTCACCGGAATGAGAGAGGCATGCCCGCTTTACTATCCGTTCACAATTTTTGCGCGTCACCTACAGAGATCATCTATGCCTTGGAGAAGCTCGGACCAAAGGTAAAGTGGCCACAAAAGATGAGGCCAGACCCGAATATCAGAAAATCAGACGCCCTCTGCGAGTTCCATCAAGAGCGAGGATAGAAAACCAAAGATTGCATCGCCCTAAGACAGGAGGTCGTAAACATGTTGCGACAAGGACACCTCAAAGGATTACTAAGCGATTGGGGAAGGACCAACTTTGCCAGGGGACGCGAACAACATCAAGGGTCGCCAAAGTCACCCTCGCCAGCCCGCACCATCCACATGATAATCGGTGGCGGGAATGCCGCTTCCATCAACAACGCGAAGTTCACCATAATCCACAAGCTCAAACGGTCAATCACCCACGAATGGTATGACGAACTCGAAGAAAGTATCACCTAAGTCAGATACCAACGGTTTGGAATTCCCTCACTATGACGCTCTCGTAATTACTTTATGAATTTTAGATACTGACGTAAGACGAATTATGGTAGATGATAGGAGCGGCGCATGTATTATCCATCCCCGAGTACTCACACAAATGAAACTCGAGGACAAGATAGTACCACGCTACATCATACTAACATGCTTTAACAATGCAGTTGAACGAACATCTAGCGAGATGACACTCCCCGTCCTGGTGGGTGGCGTCACTATAGAGACCACTTTCCACATCACGGACCAGGACACGACATACAACGCCATAATAGGGCGACTATGGATACACATCATGAGAACTATACCCTCCAGCTTGTACCAGGTCATCAAATTTCCAACTCCATGGGGCATATTCAGACGCGGGGAGCGACGCACATCCCGAGAGTGCTACCGCATTGCCCTAGATTGCACGGCCACCCAACAAATGAGAGATAGAGAGAAAGAGGCATAACAATCAACAGGGTCCAGGTCGGTAAGCGATGACAGCGGGGACGTCATCAGAGACCCCGATATGGCCGAGGCCACAGGATCAACCATATAGGACATCGACCCCGTTCAACTAGACAGAAACGACCACAGCAAGAAAGCTTACATCGGCTGCAAACTTCAAGAACCGGGTAAGTTTCGTGAATTTTTAACTGCTAACGCAGACTTGTTCGCTTTTAGCCACACAGATATGCCAGGCATCCCAAAGGAGATCACCGCACACAAATTAAATGCCGATCCACTCTACCCCAGTGAGGCAGGGTCGACGTAAGTTCAACTACGCAATCAATGATGCAGTGCGCGAAAAAATGGAAAAATTATTGGAAAATGGCTCCGTCAAAGAGTCGAAGTACCCCCAATGGGTCGCCAACGTGGTCATGATGAAAAAGAAGAATGGTAAGTGGCGGATGTATGTAGATTTCACCAACTTGAACAAAGCTTGCCCCAAGGATTCGTTTCCATTACCTCATATCGACCAGCTCATAGACGTGACAACCGGGTACGAGTTGCTAAGTTTCTTGGATGCCTACTCAGGCTACAACCAGATCCTTACGGAGGAAGAGGACCAGGAAAAGACCACCTTCATCACCCACCAGGGGACGTACTGCTATAGGGTCATGCCTTTCGGATTGAAAAATGCGGGGGCAACTTACCAAAGGTTGGTGACGAAGATGTTCAAAGAACAGCTTAGAAAAATGATAGAGGTATACATCGATGATATGCTGGTCAAGTCCAAAAGGAAAGAAGATCACATCGATCACTTAAGAGAAGCATTCAGCATACTCAAGCAATACAACATGAAACTGAACCCCAAAAAATGTACATTCGGCGTGACCACATAGAAGTTCTTGGGTTTCCTAGTGTCGCAGCGGGGTATCGAGGTCAATCCCGACCAAATAAAGGCCATCGACGGGATACCAGAGTACTTGACCACCAAAAAGTAGGTCTAGAAGCTAACCGGTCGTATCGCTGCTCCTTCGAGGTTCATCTCACGATCCTCCGATAGCTGCCACAAGTTCTTCGGTATACTCAAAAAGGAAAATGGCCTCCAATGGACCTATAAGTGTGTCCAAAACCTGAAAGAGTTAAAGGTATACTTGTCCTCTCCACCGCTGCTCTCAAAACTGGAACCAGGACAACCTCTCCTCATCTATCTCGCCGTGTCCGAAGTAGATGTGAGCGCAGTATTAGTCCAAGAAAATAAAGGTACGCAATCTCCCGTCTATTACATTAGCAAGACACTAGTCGACGCCGAGACCAAATACCCCCATCTTGAAAAACTGGCTCTGGCCTTAGTCGTAGCTTCACGAAAGCTTAGACCGTATTTTCAATGCCATCCCATCTCGGCCGTCACGACTTTCCCCTTAAGAAGCATTTTACACAAACCCGAACTATCGGGCAGATTGGCCAAATGGGCCATCGAACTAAGCGAGCACGATATTACATATCGACCGCGAACGGCGATAAAGTCTCAGGTCCTCGCCGATTCAGTGCGCATATACTACCCGAAGTCGAAAGGGAAACCGTCCACGTTTCTTCCCAAACACAAGACCTCTTGGTCCTATATACCCGACGGCGCATCTAACGCATCGGGGTCTGGGCTGGGACTCGTACTCGAAGTCCCAACAGGCGAAGTAATTCGCCAATCCATAAGGTGCCCGGACATGACTAACAATGAGGCCGAGTATGAGGCCGTAATTGCAGGACAAAGACTAGTACTCAAATACGGGGTGAAGCGGCTAAGGTTGCGCTACGATTCTCAGCTCGTGGTCAAGCAAGTCACAGGGACTTTCCAAATCAAGGAGCAAAGGTTACAAAAATACCAGACCGAAATCTGCAAACTACTACCCGAGTTCGACGAATGTCAGCTCGACCAGATTCCCTGAGCACAGAATATCGAGGCGGATGGCCTCGCCAAATTGGCAGCAGCTACCAAAAATATTTCAACCGGAGACCAAAATGTGGTCCACCTCCTCAACTCGTCGATAGACCAAATCGAGGTAAGAACCATAAACCTGACTTGGGACTGGCGCAAACATATTATTACATATTTGCAGGGCGGCATACTCCCCAACAATAAAAAAGAGGCCAAGAAGCTGTGAATGCAAGCGGACAGATACAACATCGTTCACAATGACATGTACAAAAGGACATATGGCGGCCCTCTGGAGAAATGCTTAGGCCTAAATCAGACGCGGCGCATCCTTGAAGAAGTACACGAAGACCACTGTGGAGCTCACTCCAGTGGTACATGAAATCGTATAAAATAAATTTTGCTAATTAATAAGCCATAATAAAAATAAAAATAATCTAAAAGTAGTAAGTCATGCTAAAATAAGTACGACTAATACGTTCTAAATATTAATTACATAACTAAACGATTAAAAAAAAAAAGTTATGCAATTTTACTGTCTAAACCAATACAAAACTAAAAAAAATAGGTATCCAACACTATTATCATTCCTAGTATTAAATGAAATTTCTTTTGTTAGTATTAGTATTGACTTAGTTTTGCTTTGGGTTTTATTTGAGTTACTAATACTTATGGACTATAAAACATATTGGACCATTCAAAAATTCGAAGTCCGAGCATGAGATAATACGTTAAAAGAGAGAACTATGAATTTTTTTAAAAATATTTATAAATTACATTATATATATATATATATATATATATATATATATATATATATATATATATATATATATATATATATATATATATATGTATAAAGTAGTTCTTAAAGCTTGTATACATTTAATGTCGGGTTGATTTTTGGTTTGACTTTTTTTAGTTAAAACCAAACCAAACCAATTATGGTCGGGTTATTATTTTTCCAACACCAAAGCAAATCAAATCAAACCATAGTCTGATTTTTTTCCTGGTTTGACTCCGGGTGCGATTTATCGGTATCTTTTGTACACCCGTTATCTATGGGCAATAGTCAGAAACAAATATAACAATCTGCAGTCCTGGGAAAGGCTAATAGTCCATCCAAAACGATGAGTTATGCTAACGGCTAATGGCAAATTATTCAATGGACGACCCACACGTAATATAATTTTTCAAGCACCAAACTGTCGGTGAACCTCACTAGACGCCTAGAGCTAGCAATAGTCCAAACCAACGTCTAGTTTTGCCTTCCAAATATATGCAGACTCATTCTCTTATTCCATGCTATTAAGTGTTGTGACTTTCATACATTTTCTGACACCTACTGGAAAAAACATGGAAGCAGATTGGAATCTAGAAGATAAATGGAGAATATCTACCCAAGGAGCTGTTGCAGTATTGGTAATCTGCACCTGTTCCTTAGTTATTGGAACCTGCATTATTGCTGCTTTCAGGAGAAATATTGCAAGAAAGAGATCAGAGGATGAAGAACGGCGTGTGGATGACTCGACAAACATAGATTGTTCGGAACAATGTGCAGAGTTGAGTTCGGTAGAGGAGGCGCTAACGAGTACTGTACGGTGGAGCCAGAAAGAGAAGCTTCCCCCATTGCTCGTTAATCCGGGTCAGCTTGAAGCTGAATTTGGGATGCAGCAGAGTCACAGTTCTGATTCACCAGTGTGGAAAAGGCCTATACTTATGGGTGAAAAGTGTGAGCTGCCAAAGTTCAGTGGACTTATTCTCTATGATGAGAGAGGCCGGGCCACTTCGCCAGGCCGGTAACGGATTCAACTATCATCAGGTAAACATAAAATCATTAAAGGCAACACATCAGAGAACAACTACTAGTGATCCTGAAGCATTTGTATTTTCTCTTTATAGTTCAGTTTCCATTGCTAGCTTTGAAAGCATACATATAATATAAGTAGTGGCGGAGCCAGGAACTTTAACAAGAGGCTTAAAACAAATGCAAACACATACACACTGAGTAATACACTTAGCAATCTGGGGATTTTCATTCAACAGCTTCTTTAGCACTGAGTAATACACCGAGTCTAGTCTATTATTAGTGAGAGTTAGTAAAATAGATAATATACCAGCTTCTTTAGCATTATGTCAAGTGTATAACAAAGAACGTACAAATTCAATCGCAATTATATGTTATACCATGAATTACTTTGTTTTGAAGTAATTCTGCCTCTTCAATCCATCCATATCAGAAGAATGAATTTGAAAGGAAAACAGGAACAAGATAAAAAGGCGTGCATTGTGGATCCACACAAAGTTCTCCTATTTCAACCTTGCAGAATATATGCAGAAAACAGATACTATTTAGGAACCAGGTGTAGTTGAAGGCGTTCAATGACTAGGAAACTGCAGTCAGCTTGCGCTTGGCTTCCCACCATTCTCCATACAATCCAGCGAGCACTTATTCTCACCTAGGACAGACAAAATAAAGGGATTTGCACAAATTAAAAGTATACTCCTTATTTAACAGCTTGAGAAAGAGAGATATATGTTCACAAAATGCACATTTGGAGATGATTAGTATTAAAATCTTCTGGATGAAACAGATGCTAAAGGGATCGAGCATTTACCTTTCTGCGTAGGTGAACGAATAAGACACCACTTTCTTTTTAATCTGTAGTTCACCAATCACGAATAAGACGCTACTAAGCGTTCAGTAGAGTCTCTCGTTAAAGAACTTTTGTAATATGCAAATAAAAGCAATTGTACAACTCCTAAAAGTGTTCCAATGCCATTTGGCACCTGAAATTCAAGTAGAGACAGTTCATGAGACAGGCGAGAGAAATAGGGTAAGACATTTGCATTTTTTATAAAAATAACTGAATCTATCTTGCCCTTATATACTAGGGGAAGCAGGTTGGCATCCCTCTTTTTCTTTAACCTGCGGTATAACGTAAGTGTGGAGAAAGAAACTCACATATATAAACAGATCAAAACTGAAAGTTCCATACAAAAAGAAAGAGGCACTCATTAGGAAGGTGGAGAGGGACAGGTAAAATGGCATGAATTCGACGCTCCTGGTCCTGATCACCAGATTCTAGAAGACGAGTTAGTCAGTGAATCAGCGGAAAAACATTAGAGAATAAGAACTTGATAGAAATATTCATAGAGACTCTGAATATCAACGATCAGACATACAATAATAAACAGCGGGGAGGCAAACATTGATATGAGGGAAGCACAACTCAGGGAGCCAATGATGATACGCCGGAGTTGAAGTTCAAGTATAAGCAAGCTTCCAATTACAATAATTGCAAATAGGCCAAAGACTGTGAGTATCCATCCCAGAATCCTGAACTACAAACAACATTGATGGGCATACAATTTAAAAGGTTACTATATGAACAAGTGCAACATCTGAAAATTTGGGGAACTGCTTTAAATCAAAATACAAAAGAGGATTATTAACCTTTTTCTCTTTCTCTGTATACATTACAAAAAGTACAATGTAGGCAATTTGAAAAACAGCTCCAACTGAATTGACTGTTGTTACCAACAAATTGTCAGGAGATACAAGAGGTGTGCCGTACCAAGCACAGATCAAGCAGTTCAAGAGCCCATATATGTATGGCAATCCTGAGAACTGTTCGGTTGATTGATTTCTCATTATTCTCCTGAATGTAGGTCTGAGAGTAAAGATAAAATGCAACAGATTACGGAAAAGAAGTAAAGCAAACGAAGTACGCAAAGCTTAAAACTCACATTGGAGACAGAAACAACCCAAAAGCAAAGATGTTCCCTGCAACGAGCAGCCAAGATGGTTAATGTTTCTCTTGAGTCACTACAAAGCTCAAGAATAATTTTGCTAATCTCATTTAGCAAAAAAGGGAAATTTTTTGCAACAAAAGAATGATCTAAAGAAATAAAGGGTATTATCTCACTAGTCCGTTAGAACCTATTTCATTTTAAGGCCAGGCATAAGACTCCAATGTGTTTGAGCAATTTTGTTTTTAACTTGTAAAACACTTCATCACGAGTTTAATCTGAACAAATTTTAGCTCAAATGGAGCTTCTAAAAGTGAGACACCATTTCAGGTCTACAACTGTTTGCCCACTATCAAATTCAGTTGTGCTAGTTCTATAAGACGTTTGCTTTCTGAATTACACCGTAAAAATACTTTACAATTTATTCTACCAAACACACCCTTAGGGAAAAAGTTATATGTATATATTTGTTTTACAAACAATTTTAAGAAGATCCAACATAGAAGTACTTTTGCAAAAGCTAGCAGCAAATGCGGCCTAAATTTACAAGCTTAACTTCGGATAACGCGAAACAATTTAGAAGTTTAGGGCCAAACAATACACAGTACTAGCAAACAATAATGGAAACTAACTGCATACATATTACTCGTGCCCTTCACTAGCAGATTGATGATCATCCTTTTTGAAATATTTTAAACTACAACTTCCAGAAAGTAACTATATAGAATTCAGAAAGTAAATATATAAAATTCAGAAAGTAACTATATGCCCTTCATTAGCAGAGTTAAAAACAGTTGTTCACTTAGCTAGCTTAATTTATCTTCCAGAAAGTAAGATCATTTTGTTAAATGAATTCTATATAAAATTCAAAAATTGTCTTCTGATTGACTCAGCTAGCTGATGCAAACAGGGAAAATTGCAAGAAACGGAGACGAAGATGTTTGCAGAAACCACTAAAATACAAGCCCAAATCTTTATGAAAAGGAAGATACAGAGAGAAAATGAGGTATACCGGCGATTCCAGCTGCATCTTTACAAATTTCCAGAGTTTGAGACGAAGTCAAAGGAACCATCAAATTTTTTTGACACCCCAAAAGTTTAATCTTTAAACTCCAAAAAGAAAAACCCAAAGCTTGTTTTCTTCTGTAACCCTGTACTTTAAAGCTTAGATGTTAAAGAACCCCCTTGTATTAATATTTTTTGACAAACACTAATGTCAAGCTTCAAAAATAAACTTTTAAAAAAAATATTTTTGTTAAAAGGCAGTTCGTGCTTGGCTATTTAATCTAAAAAAATAATTTTGAACAATAATTAATATTTCGCTAAACTTTTAAATAGTGCTTCTAAATGTATTTTTTTCAAAAACGCTTTTCAAAAAGTATTTTTCGGAAAAAACTGTTTTTTTACTTTTCAAAAACTACTTATGCTACTATGCAAAAATATTTTTTTCTTTCTAAAAGCTTGATCAAGCACCTTAACTTTAAAAAAATAAAAAAACTTTTTGCTATAAAAAAATTACTCTTGGCCTAAAAGAAGTTAGGCCAAACAGGCTTATAAATGCTAAAAATATTTTTTAAGTGTTTGAAATAAATAACAAGGAATTGATGTATTCAATATAAAATTATTAATAAACACCCTTTTCATTAGAATGGCTCAACTAATCCTAAAATAATTTAAAGAAAATATAATTTTCATATTTTCTTTACATGAGAAAAGACTAATAGTAGAAATGTAATAGAGATACTAGCGATCCATCGCGCAAATCTTTTTACATAACTATAAACTTGACTTATCATCAATTATCATTTATATCAAGTAAATAAATAAAATTTACCATAAATATTTAATTGTAATTATTTTATAAATATTTATCGATTATTACTGAATAAAACACAAACTCAAAAGAGAAAAAGAAAATATGCCAAGCTATGATTCTTGCAACTCAATCATTGAATTAATTATATGCATGAGTACTCAAATTATATTTTATTGCACAAAATTCATTAATATTTACATTAACCAAAAAATCATTCAACTTTATTGCTTACCCATAAAACGGTCAAGTTGAATTTATACGTGGTTTATAGACAAGTGAATCGATTTGATCCTAAAATGATGAATAAATTAACCAAGAATGTAAGACTTAGCGTTGAAATCGAGATAAGACAATATAAATCTTGATTCCGGGAGCTGGGCTTCCGGAGGCAGTAGTAACAATATTAATAAGCAAGAAGATAAAATATTATTGAGCTTTTGAACAAAGTATAATATCAACTTGTCAGAAAATTCATGTCTCTTACAATGGTTGTTGAGCTCACTATTTATAATTGCACTCACGGAACAAGGTTATAGGATCAAACCCCTCTTAAATGGCAATTATGAGGGCTATTGAAGAGTGTGTAACAGTAGGCAGTGAATGTCATATTCTCTGTAACGGACTATGTACTTAATGCTATAAAATATTCTCCATTAAATGCTATTGGGTGACAGACATTTATTTCGCTTTTATGAACACCATTCGGGAACAAACGCGATCGTTGCCATCAGATCTAATTGCCTTCTATTTTCGGCTACACGTGTCGCTTTGTCATGCGAGCATTTAATATGAACATTTTTACCCTATACATTTAACTAAGTATCAAAAACGTTACTTCAAAAAATTTGCTCAACTTTGTCTAAATTTCATATAAAGGTAATAGGAGAAAATAAAAAGAGATATTTTATGTGATACTTAGATAAAGATGAATAATTTTTTAGTAACAAAAAAATATTTAATGGCTTTTTGTTGAGTAAAATGTTTAATGACTTTTTAGTAATAAAAGTTTAGGAATTGTTTTGGTACAAAAAATAACTAGTGACTTTTTATTATACTTAAGTAAAATTAAATGATTTTTTATTACACAATATTTTAATAACTTTGATGCAACAAAATAAAAGTTAAATGATCATTATAAAAAATATCTCTCAATCTTTTTGTGTCCTGTGACCTCGGCTAATACCCACCAGCCATACATTAATTAGCTTGCAGAAAATTACATTTATTGTTCGATATTCATTTCCACAAAAGGAGGGAATTTTGTGGTTCCTAGTTATTATTAGACATAGAAGAGAAATTGGTTTGTGTCATTGATAATTGCACGTTTTTTCTTTTGTCATTTGTCTTGGTATTTCCTTAAGCACCATTCCAACTATAGTGGTAAATGGTAATTTAATTGACGGAAATGAAATAAAAGGGAAACACTAGTCAATTTTATGTCTTATTGTCATTTTCAAAGCCAGAGGGACCAGATTGTGACAATGTCTTTTAATAGGCAACGCTTGTGATAATTGGCAGACCGGTCCCTTTATTTCCTTTTCACGTGGAACCTGTTTGAATATTATTTATTTTATATTTTTCAATGAACTTTATTTCTTTCAATTGAGTATCTTTTTTATTTACTTTAACACTTATTAGGTGCCTAGGTGGTGTTTGTTTGAATTTTTTTATGATTTACGAACTGTATTTATTTGGGTTTTTTTTGTTGCTAAAATTACCCAAACAAACAAAAAAAATCATTTTTTTTCCTTTTAATGAACGATTATGATGCCACTTATTTAGGGGTGTTCGTCGGTCGATACGGTACGGTTCTGTATTCGGTTTCGTAAAATGCTATACCAATACCATACCTAATTAAATTCTGTATGGTTCGGTTTTTCTCCTTTCAGTTTTAGTTTATTCGGTTCGGTAACTTCGATTTATTCGATTTGAATACTAACTAGTGCATAGAGTCATAGACGGTAATATTCTTAATTAAAGTACTCAAAAATATAAAACTAAAAACGTTTGTTGACAAAAGTTTTGTCCAAAACCAGCAGATACCAACATAGAGAGAGAAAACTTAGAGAAATATCTTGTTACTTGCTTAGAGTTAATTGATGAACTTGGAGAATAAAGAAAAGTAGAATTTTAGATTTCTTATATTTATTTTATAATTAATAAAATGTGTATTGTGTAATATAATATATATTTCGGTACGATATCGGTATTTCATTTTAAAATACCAAATACCATACCTGATACTATTTTTTTTTTTAAAACTTAAACCAAATACCATACCGAATACCAAAATTTTTTTGTTTCGATACGGTAATTCGATATTTACCAAATTATGCACAGCCCTACACTTATCGAGAACAATATCTATCTATCTATATCTATATCATACTATATTATAAGTATGAAAACCTAAGCTAAAACTTAAAAGAAAAAAATAACCTTATAAAGTTGAGTGACTATAATGCCCTTCAACATATTATTATTTCAAATATGATTTTGTACAAATATGTAAATATACATTGTAAGAAAATTAATTAAAAAGAAAATATTTAATTGAAATAAAGATAAAGTTGGCGACCTTTTGATTTTCATCATTAAAAAGTAACATCCTATTTAAATATTAAATAATTCTTCACTTACATGAATGTGGTTAATTGGGAATCATATTAAATGATGAATTATAACTACACGTTAATTTGTTGTAAATATTAAAGTTTAAGCGTCAATTCCCTTGTATTTTTTATTTGTGATTTATTGGTTCGCTTTTATTTTTTTAAAAATTAACTTCTTATAACCTTTCATTCATGTATCACCAGTTAAGAGCTAGCTTTTATAATTTCATAACCGGTTTAGTATTAGCAAACTTAATTACATTAACCAATGTTCTCTTCATTGTTGTAAAATATTTGGAGAATTTGAGGAGTCGCTTTAAATATTTTGTTTGCCTAATTTCATTCAACAACTTACTCTGTTACTATTCTCTTTTATTCTCTTCCTCTTATTTATATTTTCAATCTTTAATTTGAAATTATGTGATACTTTGTCCTGATTTTGTTTCCCTACTTCTACAAAGCTTTGAGTAAAAAACGAGCCAAAGCATTTAGCTGCAATCGCATGCAGAAACGTTAAACACCAAATATATTTCTCTAAATAAATTGTAAAAGATTTGATTTTTTGTGAGCAATCCATACTATTATGTGAAAAGTAAAAATGAATTGCATGTTTTAGAATGCAAATCCAATTCTTGCCATGCATAGCAAGGTATCTATTTACATTGATTGGTTCACTAATTTTTTCAAGATATAATACTGAAATTATCTCAATGAATTGCGAGGATCATTTTAAAGTAAGATGAACTGAACTGCCCTTATCTTTTTTATTTTTAAATACCAGTAAAATATTTAAAATTATTTATCTTTTCATTTTTAATTTACCAAAATCACAGTGCGCCTCCTGAAAATTGGGCATTTTGGTCCTTGGACTTAAGGAATCTAACACACTTCCTCACTCTCGATTGGAAGCCGAATACAAAAATTACTTTTTACCCATTTAATTTTATAAATTTTTTTTTCAATTATTCTTTTGTTGTTGAGTGAGCTAAACAAGATCATATTTATATATTTTTTAAATTTAAACTTTTACTTTTAATTTAATGACTCATACAGTTTTAATAATATATATTTTTAAATTTTGTACTCATTCATATGGGTTACACACGCATCGTGAAAAAATTAGTTATATTAAAAGCACGAAATCCCTTAGCGAAATGTTGTTCGCCTTTTTTTATCCTTTATAAATTGACTTCACATTAGACAAAATAGTCATTTCATTATTCTTCTAATATTAGGACTTTAATTATTTCCTAATATTTAAGACTTCAAAATCAGCTGAATTTCCTACATCAAATTTTTACTTATTTGAACTATGTATAAAAGGAAAATATAGGAAAATCAAATTTTTTAGGTTTAGATGCTTAATGCAAATTCATATGCACGTAATACAATAAAGTGTAACGACCCGCTCGGTCGTTTTGAGAGTATTAGCCCCAAACTCCTATTTATTACTTCCTCCATTTCATTTTGTGGTTACGTGACTTGCCGAGAGGTTTGTTTTTTGGGTTCAGAGTGAAATGGGATACATAGTCCCTAAATTGGAAGTTTAAGTTCTAGAAATTTATTGTAACTTGAATTGTGTGAAGACGACTCTGGAGTTTTGATAGTTTCAATAGCTTCGTAGGGTAATTTTGGTCTTGGGAGCGTATCCGGATGTTAATTTGGAGGTCCGTAGGTCTTTTCGGCGTTAATTGGCGAAAGTTGGAAAATTGAATGATTTTTGAAAAGTTTAACCGGGAGTGGACTTATTGATATCGGGGGTCGAATTCTGATTCCGAAAGTTGGAGTAGGTTCATAATGTCAATTATGACTTGTGTGCAAAATTTGAGGTCAATCGGACTTGATTTGATAGATTCCGGCATGGGATGTAGAAGTTAGAAGTTTTAAAGTTCATTAGGCTTGAATCGACCTGCATTTCATATTTTTAGCGTTGTTTGATGTGATTTAAAGGTTTGACTAAGTTCGTATGATGTTTTAGGATTGATTGGTATATTTGGTTGAGGTCTCGGGGGCCTGGGGTGTGATTCGGATTGACATCGGACCATTTTTGGACTTAGAGGATTGCTGGTGCTGGGCTGGTTCTGGTGTCACCGCACCTGCGGTGGGGTTGGCCGCAGATGCGGAGCTGGGCTTGCCCAGCAGTGGTCGTAGAAGCGGGACATTTTCCGCAGAAGCGCCTTCGCTTCTGCGATGGCTTGGAGCGCAGAAGCGCCAGTGGTCGCAGGTGCGGGCGCGTTCCCACAGATGCAGGGCTTTATCCACAGAAGCGGAAGCCCTAGACTTGGGTGATTTCCGCACCTGCGATGGTTTTTCCGCAGGTGCGACATCGTAGAAGCAATTCCTTGTCCGCAAATGCGGTTTGGCTGGGCAGAAAAAAAGGAATTTTTGAGGGTTTGATTTCATTATCTATTTTTGGACCTAGAGAGCTCGGTTGTGGCGATTTTTCGAGAGATTTTGAGAGGAAACATTTGCGTAAGGATTCTACACTCATATTTTATTAGTATCCACTAATCTATTATTAATTTCTTCATTTAATTAAGGATTTAGGTTGAGAAATTTGGGGGAAAATGGTGAAAGTTCTTAGACCGAAGTTTTGGATTTTGAAAGGACAAATGAGGTCGGATTTGAGTAATTCTTGTATGGTTAGATTCGTTATCGAATGGGTGTTCGGATTTTATAATTTTAGTTGGGTTCCGAGACGTGGGCCCGGATCGACTTTTTGGGGTGATTTTTCAATTCTTTGCTAAAGTCACAGTTTCATTATTTAAATTAGTTTCTTATTATTATATTTATAGTATGTAATTGTGCATGTGAAGTATGAGCATCAACAACCAGGTGGACTGCTTCAGAAGCTAGAGATTCCAGAGTGGAAATGAGAGCGGATTACTATGGATTTCGTTGTTGGGCTTCCACGGACTCAGAGGAAGTTCGATGCAGTTTTGGTGATTGTGGATAGATTGATCAAGTCATCTCATTTCATTCCTATGGTTACTACTTACTCTTCGGAGCAGCTGGCTTAGGTTTATATTCGCGAGATTGTCAGGCTCCATGGCGTGCCAGTATTTATCATCTTTGACCGGGGTACGCAGTTTACATCGCGATTCTGGAGAGTCGTACAACATGAGTTGGGTACTCGGGTGGAGTTGAGTATAACATTTCACCCTCAGACAGACGGACAGTTCGAGCGCGCTATTCAGATATTGGAGGATATGCTTCGTGCGTGTGTGATGGATTTTGGGGGTTCTTGGGATCAGTTCTTTTCACTTGCGGAGTTTGCCTATAACAACAGTTATCAGGAGAGCATTCAGATGGCCCCGTATGAGTCTTTGTATGGTAGACGGTGCCGGTCTCCAGTGGGTTGGTTCGAGCCGGGCGAGGCTAGGTTATTGAGTACATACTTGGTCTAGGATGCTTGGAAAAGGTTAAATTGATTTAGGATCAACTTCGTACAACCCAATTCAGGTAGAAAAGTTATGCGGATCGGAAAGTTCGTGACGTTACATTCATGGTTGGGGAGCGGGTCTTGCTCCCGGGTATAGCCCATGAAGGGTGTTATGAGGTTCAGGAGGAAGGGTAAGTTGAGCCCTAGGTATATCAGGCCTTTTGAGATTCTTGAGAGGGTTGGAGAGGTGGCTTACAGACTTGCACTACCACCTAGTCTCTCTGTAGATCATCCAGTATTCCATATTTCTATGCTCCGGAAGTATCATGACGATCCGTCTCATGTGCTAGAGTTCACCTCAGTCTAGTTGGAGAAGGATCTATCTTATGTCGAGGTGTCGGTGGCCATTTTGGACAGGCATGTTCGAAAATTGAAGTCAAAGAACATCGCTTCAGTGAAGGTTCAGTGGAGGGGTCATCCGGTCGAGGAGGTGACTTGGGAGACCGAGCATGATATGCGTAGCATTTATCCTCATCTTTTAACTACTTCAGGTATGTCTCTATACTCGTTCGAGAACGAACGTATGTTTTAAGAGGGGGAGGATGTAATGACCCGGCCGGTCATTTTGAGAGTATTAGCCTCGAACCCCTATTTATTGCTTCCTCCATTTCATTTTGTGGTTACGTGACTTGTCGGGAGGTTTGGTTTTTGATTTCGGAGTGAAATGAGACACATAGTCCCTAAATTGGAAGTTTAAGTTCTAGGAATTTTACCGTAGCTTGAATTGTATGAATACGACTCCGGAATGGAGTTTTGATGATTCCAATAGCTCCGTAGGGTGATTTTGGTATTAAGAGCATGTTCGGATATTGATTTGGAGGTCCGTAGGTCTTTTCGGCATTAATTGGCGAAAGTTAAAAAATTAAATAATTTTTGGAAAGTTTGACCGGGAGTGGACTTGTTGATATCTGGGTTGAATTCCGATTCCGAAAGTTAGAGTAGGTCCGTAATATCAATTATGACTTGTGTGCAAAATTTGAGGTCAATGAGACTTGATTTGATAGGTTTTGGCATCAGATGTAAAAGTTAGATGTTCTAAAGTTCATTAGGCTTGAATCGATGTGCAATTCGTATTTTTAGCATTGTTTAATTTGATTTAAAGGCTCGGATAAGTTCGTATGATATTTTGGGACTGGTTATTATATTTGGTTGAGGTCCCGGAGGCCTCGAGTGTGATTCGGATTGTCATCAGACCATTTTTTTACTTAGAGGATTGCTGGTGCTGGGTTGGTTCTGGTGTCATCGCACCTGTGGTGTGGTTGGTCGTAGGTGCAGGCTCGCATAAGCAATCTTTGAGTCTCAGATACGGAGCTGGGTTTGCCCGACAGTGGTCGCAGAAGCGGGACATTTTCCGCAGAAGCGCCTTCGCTTCTACGATGGCTTGGAGCGCAGAAATGCCAGTGGTGGCAGGTGCGGGCGCGTTCTTGCAGAAGCGGTCCCGTAGATGCAGGGCTTTATCCGAAGAAGTGGAAGGCCTAGACTTGGGTGATTCCGCACCTGCGATGGTTTTTCCGCATGTGCGGCATCGCAGAAGCGATTCCTTGTCCACAGAGGCGGTTTGACTGGGCAGAAAAGGGGGATTTTCGAGGGCTTGATTTCATTATTTATTTTTGGGCATATAGAGCTCGGTTTGTGGCTATCTTTCGATAGATTTTCAGAGAAAATATTTGGGTAAGGATTCTACACTCATTTTTGATTAGTATCCGCTAATCTATCTTTAATTTCTTCATTTAATTAAGGATTTGGGTTGAGAAATTTAGGAGAAAATGGTGAAAGTTCTTAAACCGATGTTTTGGGTTTTGAAAGGCCAAATGAGGTTGGATTTGAGTAATTCTTGTATGATTGGACTCGTTATCGAATGGGTGTTCGAATTTTATAATTTTGGTCGGATTCCAAGACGTGGGCCCGAGTCGACTTTTTGGAGCGATTTTGTTAATTCTTTGCTAAAGTCGCAGTTTTATTATTTAAATTAGTTTCTTATAGTTATATTTATAGTATGTAATTATTCTGGCTAGATTTGAGCCGATCGGAGTTGGAAAGTCGAGGGAAATGCATTCTTATTGATTGATTGATCGAGATTTGAGGTAAGTGACTTGTCTAACCTTATGTGGGGGAAACTCCCCTTTAGTTTTGGTACTGTTATGGTATTTGCAATACGTGAAGGTCGGGTACGCGAGGTAACGAGTGTGCACTCGAGTTAAATGTTGAAAATACGATTATTGCTAAGTAGTTTCCTTTTTAATTCCTTAACTGAGTTACTCTAGCATGTGTAGTCATCATGTTTAGGCTAATGCCGCATGTCTACGTGTCTTATCTCTTACTTGCAATTTATGCAACTTGCTTAGTTGGATTACCTGCTTTCCTTGATTTGTATTCAGTCTTTAACTGTAGGATTCCTTGCTGTAATTTCATGGTCCCATCGGTTATCAATTACATATTTATTTTGGGACTACGAGGCGGTACCTTGGGAGTGCCCCTGTTGTGTATTTACTTTTGGGACTACGTGACGTTACCTCGGGAGTTCCCCTGTTGTGTATTTACTTTTGAGACAACGATGCAGTACCTTGGGAGTGCCCCTGTTGCATATTTACTTTTGGGACTACAAGGTGGTACCTCGGGAGCGCCCTTGTTGCATATTTACTTTTGGGATTATGAGGCGGTACCTCGGGAGCGCCCCTGTTGTTTACCTCTATTTGCCGTGTTATTATCTTGCTGTACTTTCTCATTGTTTACTTCAGAGTCATTTTATTATATTATTATATCTTCTGCCTTGTTTCCAGTAGGGCCCCGATCTGACCTCGTCACTACTCTACTGAGGTTAGGCTTGACACTTACTGGGTACCGTTATGTTGTACTCATACTACGCTTCTGCACATGTCTTTGTGCAGATCCAAGTGCATCTTACCAGCCCCGATATTAGTACACTTTTGTATTACTACTTGGAGAGTTCAAGGTACACCTGCCCGGCTGCCCGCGACCGCAGGCCTCAGAGTCCCCTTCTATTCCGTTCTTCTCTTAATTCTTTATACTTTGATAGACGGTGAAGTATAGGATTATTCGGTACTATACTTCAAGCTTGTGACTTATATCTCACCAGGTTTTGGTAGATTCCTTTTATGAAATTGTTGGGATGTTCAAGTTTTAATCTCTTATTTTATATTTCTGCGTATTGTTTAGACTTACCTAGTTTTAGAGACTAGGTGCCGTCACAATATCCCACGGAGGGTAATTGGGGTCGTGACATAAAAGGTTGGACTAAATCATCATTTATAGTGTATAATAAGGATTCTAATAGTTTCGGAAGTGCAATTATAGCAAAATTTTCATGAATACTGGCATTCTTTAATATTAAGTAAATAGATTCTAATCGACAAATTAATGTCCATTATAAAAACGTTTTGTTTAAAGATTCTCAGTTTGCCTAGCAATACATTGGTGCCTTTGCATTTGATTTGTTTCAACTATCGCTACGTTTTTTTATTGGTTAGAAAGAAATTGAAATTATTATTGGTAGTTTAAGGTATATAATTTTGTTTTTTTAAGACGAATATAAAGTAAATTTGATTAAAATATAGTATTAAGAGTTAAACTGATAATAGTATTGTTTGTTACTTGTTTTCGGTATAAGTAACAATAATAACAATATTTTTCATCATATATTCTTACATGAGTCATCGAAAATCACAATAAAGCATATAAGAATTTTTACAGGGTAGTATTCTTTATTTATTGTCCTAGCTAAATTTGACCAACATTTATCATTTTTAGGAACTTATATTTTCTTTTAATTTTTTTTAATAACTCAAACACATTATTTAATAATAATTACTTAATTTTGTAAGATCGTATATTCACTTATATAGGGTACACGCGCAAAGCGCGTACCCTAAGACTAGTAATATATTAAAAGCACGAAAGCCGTATCAAAATGTCGTTCGCCTTTTTTACCCTTCGTAAGTGTATTAAATGTTAGACAAAATTATAATTCAATTATTTTCTAAAATTTAGGACTTTGAAATCACCTAAAATATAGGTTACAAAAGTTTTCCTTATTTGAATTAATATTTAAGACTTTAAAATTAATTAATATTCTACCTTATATAATTTATTTCCCTTTTAAAACTATGTAATATAACTATAGCTAATGGTACTAAATATTAGAAATTGTTTAAAGCTAAACATTAGCTATCGCTACTTGTCAAGAAGATATGTTTTCAAGCTCGGTTACGTGATGATTTTATTTCATTACCGGAAGGTATCCAAATCACAAATTAACGTATCTAATGTGGTGTTGGTACTTTGGTATTACAAAATGTTTTAATCAATTAAATAAAGTTTAGGAAAAAGAAGACATAGGCACTGATTTGAAGCCATAATTAATATTATCTATATATCTATACTATATTACAATTAATTTTTAAATTTTGAATGTGCTAATACCGTGAACTATGAGTTCACCACTTTTACTTTCCTAGATTTTATGACGTTTCTTAAATCTTTAATATTTTTAATTAATAAATAAAGATGTTATTTTATTGCATGGTGATTTTATGAAACAAGTTAAGAAGCACGCGCGCAATACACATGATATGATGATATATTTAGTGCCAACATGTATGAACTTTCTTTTGGAGAATCAATGGATTAAAAATTTAACTTTCTTTTGTGCCAACATGTATGAACTCGGGATAAATACACATGATATGATGATATATTTAGTGGAATGTCATTATTATGCATTAAAACTGACTAAATTACGTATTATTCGTGTTTTTCAATGCAGTTGCTACGTGATTACAGAATAACTAGTACTAAAAGTTGCATCTTCAAACTTGAATTCATAGTAAAATAGATTAGTTAGTGTTTGATTGGAGTATTTGAGAAGAGGTTGTTTTGTCCCTCATAGGAAAAAAAAGAAAGGAAAAAGTGTTTAAAATCACTTTTTTGTCTTATATAGTTTGAATATTTTTAAGGATATTTTGGAGGAAAATTAAAATTTAACTATATTATTAAAGTCAAGATTGAGCACTCGAGCTAATTAAGTAGCCTAGAATTTTTATTTTAGTCACCTATTATTTTATTAGTTAATTAAAAACGTTTTAAAATTAATTTCAGAAGAACCTTTTTTAACAATTTTTTATAAATTCAAAATAGGCAGATGAGTCTGTTAATTCCAACAGACTCCTAGAGGTATTATAAATACCCATATTATCTCCAAAATGAAATAAAACATCAGATTTTCATTTCTTTTTCTTCTACTTATTTTCTACAACTCACAAATATTCCGTTCTTGTGAAAAATTCGAGTTGATTGCTGAAACTCAAATTTCAGTGGCTTTGTAAAATCTTGGAGGAATTCTGTTATTATCCATGCAATAGCAAAGTAGGAAGTTTAAATTCCTCAAGGAGATTGATTACACTATCGAAGCCAGATTATTTTATCCCATTAATTTTCTAACATAGTATGCTCAAGCTAGCTTATTCCTTTTCTTTAGAACCATGTTATGCATAAATGGACCAACACAGATGGTCATATAATTGTGACTCTTTTTCACCAAAGACATATTACTTTGTTTTCTCACACAAAAATCATAAGACTTCACTAACTCACACAAAAATCATAGTGTCCGAAAAACACATTTTTTCGGTAGTATTTTCTTATTCCAGGTTCTTTTATTTTTATTTTCACTCTAATAAATAATAACCCAATTAAAATAGGATATATATATATATATATATATATATATATAGACACACACACACAATTATGACTATGATATTTTTTCACCAAAGTCATATAACTTTGTTTTCTCACACAAAAATCATAAAACTTTCACTAACTCATACAAAAATCATAGTGGTCGAAAAATAAATTTTTCGGTAGTATTTTCTTATTTTACGGTTCTTTTATTTTTTATTTTTACTCTAATAAATAATAATTCAATTATATATATATATATATATATATATATATATATATATATATATATATATATATATATATATATAGAGAGAGAGAGAGAGAGAGAGAGAGAGAGAGAGAGAGAGAGAGAGAGAGAGAGAGAGAGAGAGAGAGAGAGAGTTTCGCCAAAACTTGCGGGTGGCGTACCACCCCGAATGGTCCAACCCAACATGACACAATACCCATTTACATAAATTAAAATAATACTAAAATTGAATTTTTCCCTCACGAAAAAACTTAGTTTGAAATGCATGAGACTCTCACTAAAAGAAGAAGAAGAAGAAGAAGAAATAAAATGTATAATTAGAGAGAACTTAAAACAAAGATGAATATCTTGAAAAGAAAAATAAAAGATAGAAGTATAGTATTTTGAAGGATTCACTTTTAGTATTATTTTAATTTATATATATGACTATTGGTTCGGGTGGGTTAGGTCGGGTTGAGTCATTCCTATTTTAATTGAATTATTATTTACTAGACTGAAAATAAAAAATAAAAAACCATGGAATAAGAAAATACTACTAAAAAGTTATATTTTTTGTACATTATGATTTTTGTGTGAGTTAGTAGAAGTTTTTAATTTTTGCATGGAAAAACATAGTTATACGACTTTGGTAAAAAAAGTCATAGTTATACGAACATTTGTGAAATTTACACTTACTAACTGATACCAGGTTCTTTAGCATTATTTCTAATGTAGAACAAGGAATGTGCCAAATTTAATCACAATTATATGTGCTACCTTCAATTACTTTGTTTCTGAAGTAATTCTGAGTTCATTCCATCCATATCACTAGAATGGGTTTAAAAAAGGAAAACAGGAACAATATAAAAACATGCATAGCGGATCCACAAAGTTCTCCTATTTCAACTTTGCAGAATATATGCAGAAAACAATATATGCAGAAACAGATACTGTACTATTCCGGAACCAGGTATAGTGTTAGGATCGGGAACCCGAATAGTGCAGAATATAGCCAAACAACGGTATAATGACAATAACAAAGACAATGGAAGTTGATAACAACGACAATTAAAGTAGATAAAGAAGACACAAATTTAACGTGGTTCGGTCAAAGTGACCTACGTCCACAAGCGGAGAGGAGCAATTTACTATAACAATAAGAGTACAAAAGAGAGTACAAAATTAGAGTAAACACTCTAATTAATCCCAAATACCCTAAGAGAATAACCTCACAAGATAACTTCAAAGAAAGGGTTCACACAAGTGCTTCCCAACACTTAACTCTTATACAAAACACTCTTAATAAAGGAAGAAAGGAAGAAACAAGAAATGAAGACTCAAGTCTTATTGGTGTGTATAAAATGAACTAATGGTCTTCCCTTTTATAGGCAAAAAAGTTTTGACCTCTTAGGTGTAAAAGAAGAGATACGACTTGTGCAAATGATGTCCAACACACAATGCAATATTTTTGGGTCCCAAGTCTACACTTTGTAAAGATACTTATACTTACGTGAAATGGACTCCATTTGACAAAATAATGGCCATATTACATACAGTTTAAGGCGTTCAATGACTAGGAAACTGCCATCACCTTGAGCTTGGCATTTCCATCATTCTCCACGCGATCTAGTGCGCGCTATTCTCACCTAGGACAGAATAAAGGGAAACATACAAATCAGAAACTATACTCCTTATTTAACAGAATGCACATTTAGAGATTATTAGCATTAGATTCTTTGGATGAAACAGACGCTAAAGGTATCGAGCATTTACCTTTCCCCCAAGGTGTTCTTTCACGGATAAGACACTATTTTCTTTTTATTTTTTTTCTGAGAAGTTCACTAATAAGACACTATAAAGCCTTCAGTAAAGTCTCCTCTTGAAGAATTTCTGTAATATGCAAATAAAAACAATTGTACAACGTAACTCCTAGAAGTGTTCCTACTCCATATATAAAAGGATCGAAACTGAAAGTTCCATACAAAAAGAAAGAGGCACTCATTAGGAAGGTAGAGAGGGACAGGTAAAGTGGCATGAATTCGACGCTCCTGGTCCTGATCACCAGATTCTGGAAGACGAGTTAGTCAATGAATCAGTGGAAAGAAACAAAAGAGGATAAGAACTTGATATTAATATTCATAGAGAGAATCTGAACGTCGACGATAATACATACAATAATAAACAGTGGGGAAGCAAACATTGATATGAGCTAGGGAAGCACAACTCAGGGAGCCAATGATGATGCGTCGGAGTTGAAGGTCAAGTATAAGCAAGCTTCCAATTACAATAATTGCAAATAGGCCAAAGACTGTGAGTATCCATTCCAGCATCCTAAACTACAAACAACACCAATCGCCATATAAATTAAAATTGAAAACTGCTTTCAATCAAAATACAAAAGAGGATTCTTAACCTTTTTCTCTTTCTCTATAGACATCACAAAAAGTACAATTAATATATGCAAGTTGAAAAGAATTGACCGTTGTAACCAACAAATTGTCAGCAGATATGAGAGGTGTGCCATACCAGGCACAGATCAAGTAGTTCAATAGCCCATATATGTTACTATAGTATGGCAACCCTGAGAACTGTTCGGTTGATTGGTTTCTGATTACTCTCCTGAATGTAGGTCTGAAAATAAACATAAAAGAATAATGGCTACGTGGTAAACGTTGTTTTCTACATTGTAGAAGTGTCGTAAAGCAAATCGAAGGATGCAAAGCTTAAAACTCACATTGGAGACAGAAACAATCCAAAAACAAATATATTCCCTGAAACAAGCAACCAAGATTGTTAATCCTTTCTCCCCAGTCACTGTAAAGCTCAAGAATAACTTTGTTAGCCTCCTTTAGAGAAAAAGGGAATTTTTTGCAACAAACCAGTGAGCTAAAGAAATAAAGGTATTATTTCATTTTAAGGGACTGCATAGAACTCTAATGCGTTTGAGCAAAAACTGCTCGTAACATGAAAAACACTTCATTAAGCGTTTAATCTTTTTTAAAAAAAAAAAGTTTTAGCTCAACTTGAACTTATAAAATTGCTCTAGGACAGCATTTCAGACCAACTCACTGTCTTTACCGTACTGTTGCTACACCATAGCAAACGGAAAATCTTGTCAAAGAAGACTATATACTTCCACGTTTAGTACCTCAGCTTGTTTTTCTGTAACGCGGTACTGTAGAGCTTAGATATTTTCATTAAACTGACTAAAACAATCTTAAAATTATTTGCAAACAGTAAATATAAAAGTCTCTTTACATGAAAAAGATGAACAGGGAAAATGTAATTACGGATTAATAGCGTAAAAACGTTTACACTATTAGTGTTGTTTAATTTATTATAACTAATTAATTACTACTCCTATTATTTATATCAAGTTACTAATTATTATAAATATTTTATTCGTACATAAGTTTTAAACTAAAAAAAATCTTGGCTATGAATGGCTCTTGCAGGTCAATTAATTGCACGCACCCACTAACCATACATTATAGCTAGTAGAAAATTACACATATGATATTTTTTTACTTATCATTTAATTATTTAATATCTGAAATTTTTTACTGAGGTAAGTGCACTTCTTACCTGAAATATTTTTATTTTCAGAATACAAATGAAGATCTTTAATTAAAAGTTAAAAAAATATCATCCATTTTTGTACCTCGGTGGTACATGTACGATATAACGACATTCATTCCCGTGAAGGAGGACATTTGTGGTTTACCCGTTTGACCATAGATTTTGTCAAAATAAATTTGGGTTTAATTTGACAAACACATATTTGGTCATAGATTTTGCCTATATTTTGGCAAAATTCCAAATCTCAAAATCAGCTCAATAGCTAGTTCTGGGCCAAAATATCACTATTATATTTTTTAAAAATTACCCCAAACTTTTATATTTTATAAAAGAGTCCACCATTTATTATTTTATAACAATGTTGCTTCGTCTTCTCGGTCATTTGATAGTGTATCATGTAGTTCATTATAAAAATAATAATTTTATATCAAATTTATTTATGTTCAGGACTATGGTTTGCGACAATATATGTAATGAATGTTATTGATAATGGTACTGTTGAGTATTTGTGATAGTTTTTAGAACTTGTGGGTATAAGTCATATTTCATGTTTTTCCAAAATAAATTTGGAAAATATATTTTTGAAAACTGATGTCTAAACACATTTTCATCTTCAAACCAAACTTCACCCTGATTTTTCAAAACAAATTTGAGAATCTATGGCCAAACGCTAGCTTAGGGACAGATATAAGAGAAATTAGTGTTATTCATTGACGTCTGCACGTTTTTCTTTTATACTATTGTCTAGGTTTTTCTTTCCTTTAAGCACCCATAAATAAATAAAGGCTGTACAATTATAGTGGATTAGAGGTAATTGTTTGACCAAAAAATATAATTTTCGGTTAAACTATTAAATTTATATGATGAAGGGCTAAATCTAGTTAATGATAATAACTCAAGATATTAAGCACAAGGAGGCACAATAGATGAGACGGATTTCGTATATGGTTGATGACAATAAATGTAAAATACTCTTACAACAAGAACATTAAGTGAGATATATCTAGCAATAAATGTCTATAAATGGCCTTTATGTAAATAAAGAGAATGATTCACCCAATAACGAATGGATATGACGAATATTCTGCCTGACAACGGTGTATGACGGATAGATCCAAGATTCATATGAACAATCATAGGATCTGATGGAAAAGTAGGGAATAATATGAACAAGAATCTTTGTAAAAAGATAATCTTTGTATTTGTGCCAGAGAGAGAGTTTTCTTCTTAGAAGTGTTCTTATCAGCAATAATATTATATGCCCTTATCATTGTCTCTTCTTTCTATATATATGAGGCCTTTATCTTAGGAAACTCTAATAGTACAAACATTAGGAATATTCATTAGAATATTCCCCTTTTAATATCATGTTCTGACAAATTAGCCGTTACAAGTCTTATCACTAGTAGTCGATCTCGACCTCGACCCTTGTTGATATCTTGACCGCGATCTCTATTGATGTCTCGACCACGACTCATATCGACACCTCGATCATTAATCTCGTTATGTCTTGGATAAGCTCGACCGATGACATTCTTTAATGCCATTTTATGGTAAGTATTACAAAGGCAGATTTTTGGCCTTTTCGGTAATCTAATAGAGGGAAATGAAATTAAAGGGAAAGATTGGTCATTTTTAGGTCCTATTGTGATTTTCAAGGCTAGAGGGACCAGATTGTGACATGTCTTTTAATGGGCAACGCTTGTGATAATTGGCAGATCGCTCCTTTATTTCCTTTTCACACTAAAGTCTACGGTGGCAAACGGGCGGGTCAGCCGGATATGGGACGAGTCGAAAATGGATAATAAAAAAATGGATAAATTATCCGATCTGACTCATATTTAATACGGATAAAAAAAAATTAATCGGTGGGTCGTATGTTTAATATGTGTAACTATATTATCCATGGCTTCTTGACTATGATCACTTTTGATAGAATTTCTAGTCTCCCAAATTTGAGGAACCTCAAATTTGAGGCTTTACAAATGTAAAAGTTAAACCCATTAGTTATTCATTTTCTAAATGGATAATATGAGTTTTATCCATATTTGACCCGTTTTTAAAAAATTCATTATCAAACCTATTTTTTAGTGGATAATATGAGTGATTAAGTATTTTCTTTTAACTATTTTTACACCACTACTCAAGTCTATCACTTGTCGGATTAGTAGAACTTGAATATGTGTTCAATTATTCATTAATTATGATTGTGGGTCTATAACTTTGGTATAATCTTCATTCTTATCTTATTGTCATTCATGAAAAATTAATAAGATATTATTACCAATTACTCCATTCGTTTCAATTTATGTGCATCTATTTTTTTTAGTTCGTGCGAAAAAGAATGATCCTTTTTCATATTTGAAAATAATTTGTCTTTATGCAACGATTTATCATTTTATAGTCACACAAACTCTATGTGTCTCATTTTACACCACAAGTTTAAAAGTCTTCTATTTTTTCTTAAATTTTATGCCCAATCAAATAGGTTCACATAAATTGAAACGAATGAAGTAATTGATTTACATTATTTTTGGTGTAACATTGTCCCAATTGTCAGTTTATAATAAATTTAATTTATTATTTATTGTATCAAGTTGTTGCTCTGCTCCAAGTTCTGGTTCTTCTTCAGGTACACTGCTAGGTAACGAAGATTAATTGGTCATACTCTCTACTTTTTGACCACTGAATTAATATTAATAAAATTTATTTTGTATTTCTTTATCGTTTCTATTGTATTCTATTTCTCTTTTGTAATTAACCTCATAAATTACTTAGTCTTGCTGTTTCTTCGATGTATTTTTTCCCTTTTTAGTGCTCTTTATTGGCCTACTGGGATAAACTACAAATGGTATATGGAGAAAGAGAGTGAAGAAAAATAAAAGTGATTTTATAATAAGATTTGAAAAAATCTGATGAAAATGATCATCTAAAGATAAACCCGTTAAAGAGGGTAGGATAAGTATGTAAAGATTTGGCTCTTATAGTTTGTAGAAAGAAAAGTATGGATGAGTAGTGACGCTGAAGTGAAATAAAATATGATGGACATTGTTTACCCGAAAAACGGGTGGAGTTAAATTTATACGTAGTTCTAAGGATACGTGAAATAAATTGATACAAATCGGGGAAGATATGTAAATGAATATCGAAATTAGTTATAAAAGACTGAATACAAACCAAATGAACTAGTTGGCCTAAACCTTCAAGTTTTATCACCTCCAAATTGAGTGAAGAACGATTGGTACAAGAAACAATATGACTAAATATCAAAACCCCAAAAAAAGGATAGTATTTGCTCTCTTTGCTATATATCCCAAAGTGAACGTGCGAATGAATGCCTGTTACAAATGATAACAACTCTTCATATAGTGGGGGAATCCTATTTTGAATATAATTAAAATACATAGTGGGAATTCCATGATAGATTAATTAATTAGTTTTTCCTCGATTCAAGCAGTGATTTCCGCCGAGATTCTCTCCCCAATTACGGCTATAACGCCTTTTTTGTTTCTTGGCTCGATCTTAATCTTGGCCAGTTTTTGGGTCTCAAGCTCGATCTCGATCTTGGCCGGTCTCGGTATTGATCGGTCTTTTGGTCTCGAGCTCGATCTTGACTCGATCTCGATCTTGATCGATCTCTGGGGCTCGAACTCGACAACCTAACTTCGCATCATAGCTCGATATTATAATGATGAACCTTGGACCATCATGTCCCAATCTCGATTAGTCATAAGAAGAGCAGACTCGGTTTTGACCGTATATAGATAGTCCCCTCGTTTCTCGAAAAGAAGATGACGAGAAACAATATGAATTTCCGAATTTCAACTTGGTGGATGATGATGTCAACGACGAGGCCGATTATGATGTATGTTACAAAACGTCCCGTCGGTCGAGTTACCAAGGTATTAAATATCTGTCAGTCGTTGGTCGGCCACTACCGGTTCTGAACCGTCATTACCAGACTATAAATATTCAAACTCTCATCCTTATCCAAACTTTTCACTCAAAAGCTTCTTCTCTATTCTTGCATCTTTTTCAGAAAACTCCTCTGCTTCGTACACTTTACATCACATACAACCCTAATTCTCTTATCCTTTATTCATCAATGGCGAAAACCTCCAAAACGGTACCGTAAAAAGAGGCCGCTTCTTCATCACGACCGGCCGGCGGCGAGGATGCGGCGGAGCCCCACCCCGAGGAGTTTGTTTCGGTAGGGTACTCAACTGTCATCGATTTTAAGGTTGAAAAACCTTCTTCGGTACTAGGCCGATGTGAGCCGATCTCGAGGTACCCGTGTTCAATCACCGAGAAAATTCTCGACAAAGTAAAACAAGAATGCAACTGGGGCGATAAGCACGTAGTAGTCCCATCGACTGAGGAATCAATAACTACCCATGTGAAAAGATTCTTAAGCATTTATACTTATCCTTTCATGTTGGGCTCGTTAGATCCCATCATCGTCGCCTTTTGCAAAAGGTATGACGTGACCCTTGGCCAGATGCACCATTCTTTTTGGAGAATAGTGATTCTCCTACGATTCTTCTAAAGAAAAATCGAGGGGTGTTATTTCACCCTCGATCACCTTATGCGCCTTTATAGTCCCCGACTCTATCGAGGAGGGTTAATCAAGCTTGCTTGCCGATCCACCAAGGCGCCATTTTTGAGTATAGACGAGACTCGTGATCGAGGTTGGATGGGCCGATTTGTTCGAGTCAAAACCTCGGACATGATCCCTGCCGATGACATGCCATTTCCTGAGAGATGGAATATGAACTGTGAGTACTTATTTCCATTCGAGTGTTTTAATTTGTGACTGCCTTTCATTTTCTTGATCCACCTTTTCTTTCATGTTATAGCTGTGGCTCGGATGCCGAAACCGATTGCGGACCTTAAACAATGGGTTGAAGGTCTGGTGCTACAGAGTCCGTACTCCGAGCGCGCTTGGGTGGAACTATCAAAGGGTCGATGAGAGGCCCGTAGTCATGGTAAGTCACTTTCTTAGTTTGTTTGTCGTTCGATCTTCTTCACTTGCTTACCCTAATGTTTTCCTTTGTAGGACTTGGGAAGCATGTTGCCATGAGGCCCCCATCTGGTGATACTGTTTACCCGAAAAACGGGTGTAGTTAAATTTATATGTAGTCTAAGGATACGTGATATAAATTGATACAACTCGGGAAAGATATGTAAATGAATATCGAAATTAGTTATAAAAGAAATGAATACAAACCAAATGAACTAGTTGGCCTAAGCCTTCAAGTTTTATCACCTCCAAATTGAGTGAAGAACGATTGGTAGAAGAAATAAAATGACTAAATATCAAAAACCCAAAAAAGGATAGTATTTGCTCTCTTTGCTATAAATCCTAGAGTGGATGTGTGAATGAATGGCTATTACATATGATAACAACTCTTCATATAGTGGGGAAATCCTATTTTGGTTCTAATTAAAAATACATAGTGGGGATTCCATAATAGATTAATTAATTTGCTTTTCCTTGATTCAAGCTGTGATTTCCGCCAAGATTCTCTCCCCAAATTGCGGCTATAATGACTTTTTTGTTTCTTGGATCGATCTTACTCTTGGCCGATCTCTGGGTCTCGAGCTCGATCTTGACTCGATCTCGATATTGGCTGGTTTCAGTATTGATCGGTCTCTTGGTCTCGAGCTCGATCTTGACTCGATCTTGATCGGTTTCTGGGGCTCGAGCTCGACAACCTAACTTTGCATCATGGCTCGATATTATAATGATGAACCTTGGATCATCATGTCCCAATCTAGATTAGTCATAAGAAGGGCAGACTCAGTTTTGACCGTATACAGATAGTCCCCTCGTTTCTCGGAAAGAAGATGACAAGAAACGATATCAATTTTTGAACTTTGACTTGGTGGATGATGATGTCAGCGACGAGCCCGATTATGACGTATGTTATAAAACGTCCCGTCGGTCCAGTTACCAAGGCATTAAATGTCTGTCAGTCGTTGGTCGGCCACTACCGATTCTGAACCGTCATTACCAGGCTATAAATATTCAAACTCTCATCCTTATCCAAACTTTTCACTCAAAAGCTTCTTCTCTATTCTTGCATCATTTTCAGAAAATCCCTCTGTTTCGTACACTTTACATCGCATACAACCCTAATTCTCTTTTTCTTTATTCATCAATGAGGAAAACCTTCAAAATGGTGCCACAAAAAGAGGCTGCTTCTTCATCACGACCTGCCGGCGGCGAGGATGCGGCGGAGCCCCACCTCGAGGAGTTTGTTCCGGTAGGGTGCTCAACTGTCATCAATTTTTAAGGTTGAAAAACCTTCTTCGGTACCATGCCGATATTAGCCGATCTCGAGGTACCAATGTTCAATCACCGAGAAAATTCTCGACAAAGTAAAACAGGAATGCAACTAGGGCGATAAGCACGTGGTAGTCCTATCACCTGAGGAATAAATTACTACCCACGTGGAAGGGTTCTTAAGCATTTATACTTATCCTTTCACGTTGGGCCCATTAGATCCCGTCATCATCGCCTTTTGCAAAAGGTATCATGTGACCCTTGTCCAGATCCACCCCTCTTTTTTGGAGAATATTGATTCTCCTCCGATTCTTCTCAAGCAAAATTGAGAGGTGTTCTTTCACCCTCGATCACCTTATGCATCTTTATAATCCCTGACTCTATCGAAGAGGGTTAATCAAGCTTGCTCGTCGAGCCACCAAGGCGCCATTCTCAAGTATAGACGAGACTCGTGATCGAGGTTGGATGGGCCGATTTGTTCGAGTCAAAACCTCGAACCTGATCCATGCCGATGACATGCCGTTTCATGAGAAATGGAATATGAACCGTGAGTACTTATTTCCCTTCGAGCGTTTTTATTTATGACTGCATTTCATGTTCTTGATCCACTTTTTCTTTCCTGTTATAGCTGTGGCTCGAATGCCAGAACCGATTCTGGACCTTAAACAATGGGTTGAAGATCTGGTGCTGCAGAGACCGTACTCCGAGCGCGCTTGGATGGAACTATCAAAGGGTCGATGAGAGGCCCGTAGTCATGGTAAGTCCCTTTCTTAGTTTGTTTGTCGTTCGATCTTCTTCACTTGTTTACCCGAAGGATGTTTTCATGAGGCCCCCATCAGGTGATGAAGAGGTCCCTGGGTTAAAGAGAAGAAGATAAAAGATGTACCGCGTTCCCCGGTCTCGGAAAAGAAAAAACCGGCAAAGAGAACTCGCAAGCCCAATGAGGGCTCCGGTGTCATGCCTTTGGACTCGATCTGCCGATTAAGGGACGAGCCCGAAGAAGAAGAAGAGGAATTAGCGTGTGTATGGGAAAATTTTGTGATACAACAATCCTCCGAATCGGCAGAGGTAGATAAGGGAGCTTTGACCATAATTCCTGAAAAAGTAAAAACCGAGATTATTCTGTCTCGAGCTGAGATGGTTGAAATAGAGACCGAGGGCAGGACTTCTTGAGCAGCAGAAGATATTTCGAGGGATGAGCTCGGGATAGTTGATATTACTGGGTCCCCTCAATTTTCGGATGCTATGATCCGCGAGGCCAGCATGTTGGAAGGTCGATCTTACGAAGGCATTCAGGAGTCGACCGATATCCACGATTTTTTGGATGGGCTCGAGTCCGCTACTTCGGAGGATATTACCGGGTTCAATGGATTACCGGTACCGAAGAAAACATCATGGTCGGGTGTCGAATCTTTATCGGGTCCAAAATTGGTGGACTGATTCCCGGCCTAAAGTGTTGATCCCGACCGTAGGCGGAAAATAGTACTCTCCGTCCCAAAGGATGCCCGAGTTTTCTCTCCCCCCGTGGGGATTGCTAGTTACCTTTGGTCCTTGGTGACCGAAGAGGATCAAACCGTGATGAATGCGGTAGGACCCGCCTGCCTATTCAATGAGGCCCAACATGCTCTGAATCGGGTAACTTCGATGGCATCTCTGATGCTTCTTTTACACTTAGAGTTGTAGCTAATTCTAACATTTTTCCCATGTTTGTAAGCTTCGGTGTTGCATCACAAGGCCTTTCTCCGAATCCGAGAGGAGCATGAGGCAGAGGTTCGGAACCTCATTGAGAAGAGTGACTCCTACAAACTTCTTAGTGAGAAACTTCGAGCAGATTTGGCAGCGGCTTGGGAAGAGCACGAGGAGATGGCTGAGCAAGTATTCCAAATTCTCCACAATAGTGAAGATGAATTGGAGATATCCACTAACGATCTGATTCTACAGGTTCGGCAAAGGCTTGAACAGATCGTACGACTCAATTCGCAGGTAGATGAGCTAATGGTCGAGGAGGAAAAATTCAAAAAGAATATGGATATCCTCACCTCAAAAAAGGAAGCCGTTCAAGCTCAATTGGAGTTAGCCGAGGCCCAGCTTCGGGCTGCATAAGAAAATGCCTCGGTGCAGATCGAGAGGGTTAAGGAGCTTCAACATCGGTTAGATTTGGCCACTTCCGATAAAGCAAGCTTGGCTAATGAACTTGAAGTGGCCAGATCCGAGGTGACCGAGGCTAATAAAAGAGCTAATGCTAAAGTGGCCCAGTTCAGGATCGATGTTGAGGTCAACTAGGCCAAATCCAAGAGCATGGTCGAACATGCTAAATGGCAGGCTCGGAGGGAAGCTCTCGAGAAGGTCAGTGCTCAGGGCTTCGATATTGAGGCCGAAATTAAAAATGCCAAGGCTGAGGAAGCCAGGGCTCGAAGGTGGCCTTCCCTGAGGAGGACTTCGATAGCTCGAGCGAATCTGAAGACGGGGAAAATCCCGAGGACGTGGCCCCCGATGAAGACCAAACCAGTTAGGACATTAAGTTCTTTGTTTTTCTTTTGTATTTATTCTGGGCCGATTTGGCTTCTTGTAAAAAACCTTTGAATATAAACATAAGGGTTTTCTTGCCTTTTTGGTTTTTGTGTTTTTCCTTTGCTTTTCTGTACTTTACAAAGGTCAAAAATTCCTTAGCATAAAATTGTGTTCGAGGGTTCGGTCAATTTGATTGAAACCGAACTAGTGTAGCCCTTAGGTCTTACGATTGAGTGAGTACTTGCTCGAACTCGAAGTAAGGTAACTCTTAGGTTTTTTAGTTGAGCGAGGATGATCTCTCGAACCCAAAGCAAAAAAACAGCCCTTAGGCTTTTATGGTCGAGTGAGTGCTTGCTCGAACTCGAAGTAAAGTAACCCTTAGGTTTTTTATTTGAGCGAGGACGGTCTCTCGAACACAAGATAGAAAACAACCCTTAGGATTTTGTAAAAAAGATTGTTTATGGCTTTGTCCTCTTTTCGGCTTGAAAGAATTTCTTATCATTTGTATTTGTGAAACTTGTAATACCTTGGCATGAAATAAGGAATTGTTCGAGAGCTCGAATAATTTTGTACTCATTAGAGTTTTTGAGCCTTTGATATTATCGAAGCCATTTATGATTTTGCCGAGGGTAGCCTTTTTAACCCGTTTATGAAAGATTCGAAGGCCTGTTTTGTTACAAAATTCGGACGTCGCCAATCCGTGTTAATTCGACCGTAGCCTCTTTAGTTCGGGATTTGCCTCTTGTGCTTAATTTTTCATTTTACTTCGAGCTTTCCCGAAGTGTCAGTCCCCGAGTGGGGTGGCTGTGGCCTATAAAAAATCCCTCTTTAGTTCGGGATTTGCCTCTTGGGCTTATTTTCCCATTTTACTTTGAGCTTGCCCGAAGTGTCAATCCCCGAGTGGGGTGGCTGTAGCCTATAAAATCGAGGGTTGCCTAAGAGGTCTTATGATCTTCAGAGTTTATATAATTCGACCTCATTGATTTTTCAGACGGTAGTCCGCGATTATTTGGGGTAATCATCCGAACTCCGGTCATGGTTGGCCCTTAGGCCTGTTTACATAATAGATCGAGAATATGAAGTAGAAAAGTTTTTCTAAGGTACGAGATATCGGTAAAGAAGAAATACATCTCTTTATAAATCATTATACATGCGCACATGTTTTGTGCCAGGGCTCGAGCAAACTACGCGGGCATGGTTCATTTGACTGTTTGGCCCTTACAAATATTTCCTATGGAGACCCTGTTGCCATGAAGTAACTTTCTCGCATCAAACTTGATATTCGAGGGTAATGCCCTCCAGTATTCGAGGTTGATTGTAGAGAGGTCTTTGATACTTTTGAATTGTTCTAAGTTAGCAAGATCAATGGTTGCCTCATTAAAAACCTCGCCGGAAAACCCATTTGGGATAAAACCGGTCTAAGGGAAAAAGACCACAACGCGTGCTTTCAGACCTAAAGGCTTCGTATTGAAGAATCCATCGCTGCTTCTGGCCGAACACCTGCAAGGGTTAGTTTTGAAATATAAATAAAAATGGAAGGGTTCGTACCTTAGCAGTAGTATCGCTTTAGGTGCGACACGTTCCAAGTGATTTGTAGTTGTTTGCTGTTTATCATGCCGAGCTTGTAGGATCCTTTTCCAATGATTTCGAGAACCTGATACGGTCCTTCCCAGTTCGGACCCAATTTTCCTTCATTCGGACTTTGGGTGTTGAGGGTGACTTTTCTTAGCACCAATTCCCCGATGTTAAAATGTCGAAGATTGGTTCTTTGATTGTAGTACCTTCCGATCCGCTGATTTTGGGCGGCCAATCGTACGAGAGCGGATTCTCGTGTTTCGTCCAACAATTCTAGGCTCGTGTTCATGGTTTTGCTATTCGACTCCTCTGTTGCATATCGAAACCTGATGCTAGGTTCTTCGATCTCGACCGGGATCAGAGCTTCGACGCCGTAAACCAACGATAATGGTATTGCTCCGGTACTGGATTTCGATGTTGTGCGGTATGCCCATAGGACCTCGGGTAATATTTCTCTCCATTTTCCTTTGGCGTCGGTCAATCTCTTCTTAGGATTTTGGATGATGGTTTTGTTGGTCGATTCGGCTTGTCCGTTTCCGCTGGGATGATAAGGTGTTGATAGGATCCTTTTGATCTTGTGATCCTCGAGAAATTTAGTTACTTTATTGCCGATGAATTATTTTTCATTATCACATACAATCTCGGATAGCATCCCGAATCGACATATGATGTGGTCCCAAATGAAGTCTATGACTTTCTTTTCTTTGACTTTCTCAAAAGCCTGTGCTTCAGCTCATTTAGAGAATAACCAGTCATAAATAAAATAAACTGATCCTTACCTGGGGCCGATGGGAGGGGCCCAACGATGTCTATTCCCCATTTCATGAAGGGCCATGGGGATAGGACCGAGTGGAGTAGTTCCCCGGGTTGATGAATCATGGGAGCATGCCTTTGGCATTTGTCGCATTTTCGAACGAACTCCCTTGAATCCTTGATCATACCAGCCCAATAATACCCTACTCTGATTACTTTGTGGACTAGCGAATCGGCACCGGAATGATTTTTATAAGTGCCCTCGTGAATTTCCCGTAGGATGTAGTCGGTATCTCCCGGTCCCAAACATATTGCCAATGGTCTATCGAACGTCCTTCTAAACAGCGTTCCGTCTTCAGACAAGGTGAACCGTGTTGTCTTTGTGCGCAGAGCTCTCGACTCTTTTGGATATGATGGAAGCTTCCCATTCTTTAAGTACTCTATGTATTTGTTTCTCCAATACCAGGTTAAACTTGTGGAGATAATCTCGGCGTGACCTTCTTCGATTACCGATCTCATGAGTTGTATGACAGTCCCCGAGTTGAGTTCGCCGTCTTCGACTGATGAACCTAAGTTTGCAAGAGCGTCGGCCTCGTTGTTCTGTTCTCGGGGTACATGTTGCAAGGTCCATCCCTTAAATCTATGTAGAGTAACCTATAGTTTATCCAAGTACCTTTGCATTCAATCTTCTCGGACTTCAAAAGTCCCGTTAACTTGGTTTACCACGAGGAGGGAATCACACTTAGCCTCTACGACTTCCGCTCCCAAGCTTCTAGCTAGTTCGAGACTTGCAATCATGGTCTCATACTCGACCTCATTGTTAGTCAATTTTGTAGTTCTGATAGACTGTCTAACTATATTATCTGTGGGTGATTTTAGTGCGATGCCTAGTCTGGACCCCTTCGCGTTCGAAGCTCCGTCCGTAAAGAGGGTCCAAAGTCCCGAAGATGTACCCTATTTTATTGGTAGTTCTTTTTCAATCTCGGGTACGAAGGCCGGCATAAAGTTAGCTACGAAGTCCGCCAAGATTTGAGATTTGATGGCGGTTCGGGGTCGATACTCAATATCGTACCCACTGATTTCTATGGCCCATTTGCCCAATCAACCCGAAATCTCGGGTTTGTGTAAAATATTTCGAAGAGGATAAATTATTACAACACATATCAGATGACATTGGAAATATGACTTTAGTTTCCTAGAGGCGCTTATTAAAGAAAGCGCTAATTTTTTTAATTGTGGATATCTAGTTTCGGCCTCGCGTAAGGTCCGACTGATAATAAATAGGAAATTGTGTACCTTGTTCTTCTCGAACCAGGACTCTAATTACCGCTATCTCCGAGACAGCTAAGTATAGGTAAAGTTGTTCGTCCACTTTCGGGGTATGAAGTAGCGGCGGGCTCGATAAATACCGCTTTAGTTCCTCCAAGGCCTGCTGGCATTTTGGAGTCCACGCAAAGTTTCTCTTCTACTTAAGTAGTGAGAAAAATCGGTGGCTCCTATATGAGGATCTCAAAATGAATTGTCCTAGGGCGGCTATTCGTCCCGTTAGCCTCTGCACGACCTTTACATTATCCACTACCGTGATATCCTCGATAGCTTTGATTTTATCGGGGTTGATCTCGATTCCCCGATTGAACACCATGAAACCAAAAAACTTGCCCGAGCCAACCCCGAATGCACACTTTTCGGGGTTGAGCTTCATATTGTACTCCCTCAGTATATCGAAAGTTTCCTGTAAATGCTTTAAATGGTCCTCTACTTGCAAGGACTTAATTAACATGTCATCAATATAAACTTCCATTGATTTTCCTATTTGTTCTTCGAACATTCGGTTTACTAGGCGTTGATAAGTTGCACCAGCATTTTTTAGACCGAATGACATTACGTTATAACAGTAGGTTCCATACTTAGTGATAAACGAGATCTTTTCCTGATCCTCCGGGTTCATCTATATCTGGTTGTACCCGGAGTAGGCATCAAGAAAACTGAGAGTCTCGTGGCCGGCCATGGCATCGATCGTAAGATCGATATTAGGCAAAGGGAAAGAGTCTTTGGGGCATGCTTTATTTAGGTCTTTAAAATCTATACACATTCTAAGTTTGTTTCCATTCTTAGGGACTACCACCACGTTCGCTAACCATTCGAGGTACTTTACTTGTCGAATGGATCCTATTTTGAAAAGTTTGATTACCTCGTCCTTGATGAAGGCATGTTTGACTTCGTACTGGGGCCTTCTTTTTTGCTGCACCAGATTGAATTTCGGATCCAAGCTTAGTCTATGAGTGGTGATTTCCGGTGGGATTCCTGTCATGTCAAGATGGGACCAAGCGAAACAGTCCATGTTATCTATAAGAAATTGAATAAGCTTTTTCCCGAGCTCAGGATTTAACCCCGTGCCCAGGTATACCTTTCGCTCAGGTAGATGTTCGATTAGTGTGATTTCCTCTAGTTCTTCGACTGTTGATTTGGTAGCATTGGAATCATCGGGGACCACGAATGATCGAGGGATCCCATAATCATCATCTTCGTCAGTCTTCTGCTTCTCCAGTTGGGTCGAGGCTGACTCTTGTGATTGCTAATTGGTATCCCGTTTTTCCTTCGAATTTGATCCCTTTACCGATGAGAGTGACGATATCGGAATCACTTCATCGACGGCCAAAAATTTCCTTTGCGTCTGGTTGCTCCTTGTAGATTGTTTTGATTCCCTCTGGTGTTGGGAATTTTAGAACCTAGTGAAGGGTCGAGGGTACTGCTCTCATGTTGTGGATCCACGGCCTCCCGAACAGGGCGTTATACCTCATGTCACCCTCGATCACGTGGAACTTCATTTCTTGGGTGGTCCCGACCACGTTTACTGGCAGAATTATCTCGCCCTTAGTACTTTCACATGCCATATTGAATCCATTTAGTACCAGGGTTACGGGCACGACCTGGTCCTGTAGACCGAGTTGCTCTACGACTCTCGATCGAATGATGTTGGCCGAACTACCTGGATCAATTAACACACGCTTAACTTGAGTTTTATTCATAAGTACAGATGTTGCCAGTGCATCGTTATGGGGCTACATGACTCCTTCTGCGTCTTTGTTATTAAAGGACAAGGTTCCTTTAGGTATGTAATCCTGAGTTCGAGATCGCTTCTCTCTTATAATCAACATCTTAGTGCATTTAAGCACTGGTTCCTAGGGGACATCAATCCCTCCGATGATCATGTGGATAATGTGTTGTGGCTATTCTTGTTAGTTTTGTCTATTGAACTCTCTTTTTTTGAAATGGCTCTTGGCCCGGTCACTTAAAAACTCTCGAAGGTGCCCTTCATTGAATAACTGGGCTACCTCCTCTCTAAACTGCCTGCAATCTTCCGTTCTGTGGCCATAGGTGCCGTGATACTTGCACATTTGACTGGGATTTCTCTGGGCTGGATCAAACTGCAGAGGTCGAGGCCATTTAGTATCTTTGATACGTCCTATAGCCGACATGATGGCGGATGCATCAATGTTGAAGTTATACTCTGATAACCGCGGTGCTTCCTTAGGTCCGGTATGCCTGTCGAAACCATTCTTGTTCATCAGCCCTCGAGACCCTTGGCCTCGATCACTTCTCCTTTCACCTCGTACGGAGTTGCGTCCTGGTTCGCTGCCCCTACAATCTCCATTATACGGCCAGTATTAGTCCCTGTTCGACCTCGGTTCTCGGTTGATGCTCCTCTTTTAATAATGAACCAGAACCCAATTGGTCTTCTTCGACTCTAATCTTCGATTGATATCGATTGTGTACATTGGCCCAGGTAATAGGCGAGGACTCAATCAAGTTCTGCTTCAACTATCGTGAAGCCATTGAGCTTCATTCGTTTAGTCCTTGGGTGAAAGCTTGAACGACCCAATCGTCCGTGACCGGTGGTAGATCCATTTGTTCCATTTGGAAATGAGATACGAACTCTCTTAGCATCTCGTTATCTTTTTGCCTTACCTTAAAAAGGTCCGACTTCCTGGTCTTGACCTTTATGCCTCCGGCGTGTGCTTTTACAAAAGAATCTGCAAGCATGGCAAAAGAATCGATAGAGTTAGGCGGTAAAGTATGATACCATATCATTGCTCCCTTTGACAGGGTTTCCTCGAATTTCTTTAATAATACGGATTCAATCTTGTCGTCCTCTAGATCGTTCCCTTTAATGGCACATGTGTAATAGGTGACATGTTCGTTGGGGTCGGTTGTTCCATCATATTTAGGAATTTCGGGCATGCGGAACTTCTTGGGGATCGATTTGGGAGCTGCACTCGGGGGAAGGGCTTTTGTACGAACTTTTTGGAATCCAAACCCTTCAATACTAGTGGTGCCCCGGGGATCTGATCAACCCCGGAGTTATAAGTTTCTACTTTTTTGTCGTTTGTTTCAATCCTCTTTTCTCCTGACTCCATCCGTTTTGTCAGTTCCTCGAGCATCTTTATAATTTCGGGGTTAGTCCTCGATTCTTGTTCATTTGACCTTACTACAGCTGGCCCCGTTCTGTGGGTGACTTCTTGGGGTGAACTGGACTCGGGCCTGCTTGGTGCCTGAGTTTGGCTCTGCAACTGAGCTATCACTACCTGTTGAGCTTGCAATATTTCGAAAATCATACGCAGGTTGATCCCATCTTCTCCAACATTTTGGGTATTTCGAACTGCAGATCGAGTTCTACCATGAATATTATTTTCGGTGTCGGAATGTTGGTTTGCCTCAATGTCCATATGTGAATTAACATCAATTGGATCTATGACCCGAGTTCCAACGGGGTCAACGAGTGGCCTTTCCTCCTCGGGCGTCAGGTTGTTATTCTCATCTTGAAGGCCAACTTCATTGTCGATAAGTAGGGCCATTAATTGAGAGTTCGTTGTTTTTAACCTGAAATCAACGATACTTCCAAGAGCAAGTGTAAAATAGTGCGTTTTACAGAGATTCGTACTAAATAACCACTATTATCCTTAGCCCCACGGTGGGTGCCAAACTGTTTACCCAAACAACGGGTGGAGTTGAATTTATACGTAGTTCTAAGGATACGTGATATAAATTGATAAAAAATCGAGAAAGATATGTAAATGAATATCGAAATTAGTTATAAAAGAAATGAACACAAACCAAATGAACTAGTTGGCCTAAGCCTTCAAGTTTTATCACCTCCAAATTGAGTGAAGAACGATTGGTAGAAGAAACAATATGACTAAATGTCAAAAACCCAAAAAGGGATAGTATTTGCTCTCTTTGCTATATATCCAGAGTGAATGTGTGAATGAATTCCTGTTACAAATGATAACAACTCTTCATATAGTGGGAGAATCCTATTTTGGATATAATTAAAAATATATAGTTGGGATTCCATGATAGATTAATTAATTAGCTTTTCCTTGATTCAAGCTGTGATTTCCGCCGAGATTCTCTCCACAGTTGCGGCTATAACGACTCTTTTGTTTCTTGGCTCGATCTTAATCTTGGCCGGTCTCTGGGTCTTGACCTCGATCTTGACTCGATCTCGATCTTGGCCGGTCTCGGTATTGATCGGTCTCTTGGTCTCGAGCTCGATCTTGACTCGATCTCGATCTTGATCGGTCTCTGGGACTCGAGCTCGACTATCTAACTTCGCATCATGGCTCGATATTACAATAATGAACCTTGGACCATCATGTCCCAATCTCGATTAGTCATAAGAAGGGCAAACTCGGTTTTGACCGTATACAGACATGTAAATTGCTTTTAATCTTTCTCGATATGAAAATTTGTGTTTGTTTACTTAAATTGTGGAAAGAAAATTGATTGTAGTTTGTTGGGTTGTTGATTTAGTAATACCTTTCTTTATCAATCAAAAATTAATAGAAAAATTATTTTTGGATATAATTTCTAAATCTAGCATTGCTTGGCGAGTTTTTGTTTTGGTTTTGAGAACATATCTCTTGATTCTACTCTTATCCTTGCATTACTGAAAATCAAAATCCCATTGCAGTAATTGCTAGCTTCTTTGGAATTTCTCGGAAAGTTATAATTCTGAAAGTTAGGTGCTTATCTCCCTTGTTCCTATTGTTATACTAGTCAATCTGTCCGCGCTTCGCGCAGACATAAAAGAAGATAGCAAATTTAAGATATGCAATTATCATAAATTTGATTGAGGTATAAGAGATAACAATTTTGTGTATATGTGTACAAATAGGTATATTTACTCGATTAACTCCATAATTCTCTATGACATCAATTCATGAATTTATTTTATTCAAATTGTAAAAATAAAAATCATGATTGTTGGTTGTTGATCATCACTAATCCCTAAAACGGAACATATGTGGTGTTTTGAACTCTTTACATGATGTACAAGAGGGAGCTGCTCAGATAGTCAACACCACCCCACATACAACCTGAGGATCGTGAGTTCGAGTCACCAAAGGAGCAATAGCTCCAACAAAGGGGAATCAAAGGAAAGGGAGGATTAAAAAAACAGTGTTTCTGAAATACAAGTTTAGGGATTTTAATATATATACAAGTTTAGTGATTTTGATATATATGCAGCAATCTTAATCTTAATTATAAGGCTTAAATACCATAATCTTAATCAGCTAAATAATTGATCAAGAAATTGCTTTGCCTCTGCTTCTATTCTCGCCCGAAGTGGGAATCAGCTAAATAATTGCTTTGTCAAACTTGATTGCATCAGTTTGACAAAATTAGTTGCTTCTTTCAATATTCTTATCTCATAGAAGTTGATAATTGACATAGTAGCTTCTTACTTCATCCTCGTCCTGAAAAACAAAAGACAAAATAAGAGTTATATGCATCTGTCTCATGAACTAAACTTTTGAATGGAAATTAATTTCTAGACTTGCAAAAACTCATCTACAAAAATGTGACCGGCTGAAGTGGAAAGCATGCAACAACAATAAAAAAAGAAAAGAACATAAACCTCTAAAACATGGAGTAACTTATTTGAATTTTCTAAGTCATTTTGCTATGCTCAATTCATCCAAATATAGTTAGTATTCCCATGCAATTATGCAAATTTGAGTAAATGACCAAAAAAGAATAAAGAGCGACCATAGTTTAAGAAAACATCTTATGATTTAATCTAGCTATAAGTAAAATTTTATAAATTATGTCTGATTCTAATTTCACGTGTCCACTATTATATCACTATTACAAAAAGAGAATGAGGACATAAAGGGCATACTATGTCAATTGGAACAAAGACATGTTGTGAAAAGAGACACCAACATGCCAGCAACACCATTTGCTATACCTGAATCTTATTTCACTCGCTTGAGAGAATGTCTGTAATTAAACATATAACACAAAAAGGAAAAACTCGATTCTAACTATATAAACTTTCATACCAACGGAAAGCTAATGGATGAATGAGAATATAGAGAGAATCCGCAAGAGATCTTCTTCACCTTCAGACTCATGGTTGCACTCTTATCAAAATCATAAATCCTGAAAATCTATATAAAATGGAAAAGTGAATGTGATTGTAGTGTCAATACTCAAGAACATGCAAACTTATTTTAATGAACACAAAATTACATTGCAGAAGCATTTTCGTTTTCTGATCTTTTTTCAAGGAATGTAAATCACTCAATTCTATGAAGAAAATGAAGCATATCCTGAGTACCATGAAAATTGTAGGCATATTCTGAGGGAGACAATATAAAATTCAAACAAAAAGATTAATAGAGAAAGAGAAGAAACCGCTACCATAATATAAATAGCATACGCTTTTTTTTCTTGTGCAAATAGCATCTGTTTTGTTTTCTTGGAAGTGCTTCTGTGATTAGATCCAGAGGTGGATCTAGGATTTCTTATACATGGATTGCACTACTAAAAAAAAAGGAGAAAAAAATTATATTTGATGGGAATTGATCCTTATTCCCCTTGGTAAATAACTCAACCTTCAACCAGGTGCACCATTCAACCTTTTTGAAGCATGTGTGCCAACAGTTAATATTATATCAATTTTAAAGAATATGTACATAAAACATTTAATTTTGCGAAAAGTCCATGGGTTCACATGTCCCATAATGTATTGAGAGTGGGATTGTTAAGTGACTAAGATGCTATAACTGTAGCTAGAAGTATTAACAACGTTAGCTAGTTAGTTTTAACCGTAATTAGGAAGTGTTTAAAAACTTCGGTTAGTTATTTTGACTGTAGCACTTGTATAAAACCATGTACAGATACAGAGATAATCAGCTAGTCAATTTTTCAAAAATCAGTGCACAACTCAGTGTTTCATTTTCTTTCTCTGAGACTATCGCCTCTTGTTCAGCGTGTGTTTAGGGATCACAGAGATTGTGAGCCATGAGCTAAGAATTGCTCTTCTTCACATGGTATCAGAGCCCTAACGTCCATTAATATGGATGAATTCTTCAATTGAAGCTTGATTACACACGAGATTTGTGAGAAACATGGCGACAGAGGTAGATAATGAAGTACCAGAGAAATTGAGCAATAATCATCCTCTTTTCCTAAATTCTACCGATAATTTGGGGACTGTGTTGATCTCTCTGTAACTGACAGGATCGGAGAACTACTCAGTGTGGAGCCGTGCGATGAGTATTGCAATCCTAGGTCGTAATAAACTATGGTTCATCGACAGGACATGCAAAAATGAGAAGTTTGGTTCGAATTTGACTGATCTTTGAGAGAGATGCAATGCGATTATATTGTCATGGATAATTAACTGTGTATCGAGTCAATTATTTAGTGGAATAGTGTATTCATCGAGTTCTAGTGCATATTGGAGTGATTTGAAAGAGAGATTCGATAAAATCGATAGATCTCGCATTTTTCAGATGCAAAAACAAATCGCGATCATGACTCAGGGAGTGAGCAGTATTGCTACCTATTTTTCAAAACTGCGTCAGCTGTGGGATGAGTTTGATGCCCTAACTCCATCTCCATATGATTTTCCTAGATCTCATGATTATGTGGAATTCATGAAGAGGCAAAAGTTGTTGCAATTTCTGATAGGATTGAATGAATCCAATGAGTATGCTCGTAGTCAAATCTTAATGATGATTCATATATCAAATGTGAACAAAGTCTACTCTATGTTAACAGAAAGAGAACGTCAGCGGAGCATGATGAACACCTTGGGAATAATGGATAATGTTGAGATGAATGCATTGATGATCACTAAAGGAAGAAATATGCAGCAAGTCAAAAGGAACTACAATCTTCAATGTGATTTCTGCTAGATGAAGGGACATACTCAGGCTAAATATTATAAAATAATTGGATATCCCACTGATTTCAAACCTAAGAAGGGATATGGAGAAAATACAGCTAACAATGTTGTTATGAATGATAACAGGAAACATGATGTACATGGTAGCAGTTACGCCAATACAACAAAAATGATTGTGAATTCTGAAGGAACCAGAGGACCCTACTTCACACCAGAACAGTATGATCAAATTTTGAAGTTGCTTGGTAAGGAGAATATAGCTGGCAGTTTAATCAATTCAATCAATCATGTAATGATGCTATTACTACTGTTTTGGTAGAATCTGACAACAAAGACTGGATTATAGATACTGGAGCGACAAATCACATGACTTCGAATTTGAGCCTGTTGGAAAACACAGTAAAATTAGATGATCCAAAAGAAAAAAAAGGTTAATCTACCTAATGGATCTTTCACACATATAACCCATACATGATCTTGTAAATTGACAAATAAAGAAGTAGTGAATAATGTGTTATACATCCCAGATTTTAAGTACAATTTGCTATGAGTGTCAAAGCTCACAAGAGAATTAAGATGCTCAGCATTGTTCTTTCCTGAATTTTGTGTGTTCCTGGATCTTTGCAGTGGGAAGGTGAGGGGGATTGGTTTATCTGCTTACTCAAGCCTATGCTAAAGACAGTACAACTGAGATGATTAGCTTTATTGTAAGAAAGAATAAACAGGATATTGAACTTTGGCATAATAGATTAGGCCATGCTTCAATAAAGTCATTAAGTCAAAATTTTTATTTTTCTCAAAATTACTATAGAAGTCGGTTGGAAAAATGGGTTGTATGTCCTTTAGCCAGGCATACTAGATTACCATTCCTTAACAGTACTAGCAAAACTAATGAATGTTTTTCACTTGTTATATATTGATGTATGGGGATCATATGTTGTGCAAACCTTTGATGGCAATAAATTATTTTTGACTATAGTAGATGATCATTCTAGAATGACTTGGCTATACTTATTGAAGCTAAAAAGTGATATGGTAGTTGTTCTAAGAAGCTTCATTAAGTTGATACAAAATCAGTTTGATTGAACAATCAAGGCAATCAGGTCTCACAATAGAGGAGACTTCTTAAACAATAAATGCAGTGATCTTTTATAGAATCATGAAATTGTGCATCAGAGAACTTGTGTCTATACTCCTCACCAGAATGGAATAGCTGAGAGGAAGCATAGTCACATATTGGAAGTAGCAAGAGCTTTAAGATTTCAAGGTGGAATTTCTTTGAGGTATTGGGGGCACTGTGTTCTCACTGCAATCTACATTATCAACAGATTGCCATCAGTAGTCTTGAATGGTAAGAGCCCCTATTAATTGTTTCATAAACACAAAGCCAACTTACAACACTTAAGGACATTTGTTTGTCTTTGTTATGCAATGAAGATGAACAACCATGAAAAGTTTGATACAAGGGCAATAACATCTGTTCTGATGGGATATTCAGAAGTGATCAAATGCTATATGTTATTTGATCTAACTAACCATAAGTGTTTTGTGAATAGCGATATTTTTTTCAGGGAAAGTCTTTCCTTTCAAAAACAAGAAGCAATCACAATGCCATATGTTCCTAGAACCAGAAATTCCTAGTGATATACTTTTTGGTGTGGATGCTCCTGTTGCAGAAGGAATAGATGAACCACCTTCTCACCCTGAGGATGTTCTAATAGCTGAACAACCAACCATTTCAAATGTGTAGGACAATGCATATGAGAACATGCTAGATAGTGTATCCCAAGTACCTCAAGAGGCCATATTGCCTTCTTCAGCACAACCTGCCATTCCAGCTATGGAACCTCTGAGGAGATCAGATAGAGGCATGAAAAACCTTACATGGATGGGTGATTATATCACAGCTACAACAACACTTGATTCTCACATTCCATTTTTCATACAAAATTATCTCAGCTATGCTAAGTTGAAGCCATACTATCAAATTTACTTAGCAGCATTCACATCAATCACAGAACCAAAGACCTTCTCAGAAACTTCATAGGACCCACACTGGGTGAAAGCTATGATCAAGTCTAATTCACACCCAAATAACGAGTATGGAATAGTCATTGCAATTATAAAATCCAACGCGAGTCGGGGTCAAATTCCACAAGGAGTTTAGATCGATGCTAAGGTAAATACTCAAGAAGAGAACATGAAATAGCAAAATTAGACTTTCAAACAACAGTGGGTAATTATTATCTAAGTTGACAGCTAAGGAATTAAACTAAATAGTAATAATTAGAGAATAAAATATTTTTGGTATTTTAATTAATTAAGGAAAGAGTCTAGGGATGTAACCTTCACCTAAGTTTAAACCAAATGGGTATAGTAAGTTAATGCTTGCTTGGTAGATCGGGATGTGTTATGACTCTCAATTCTCAAGTACCCGCTCAATACCTCTCAGTCAAAGAGTAATTATGCCCAAATTGGCTTTCTCAAGACCAAATGGGTAGCAATCTAAGCAATTAATATGAGTCCAAGTGAAATTATCCCTATCTCTACTTCAAATCCTTTAATCAAACAAGTGAAAACCTTAACTAGCTTAATTTCTTTTTAGCCACGTTTTCCTAGACTATGTTCCTCTTACTCAAGTAAGAACTAAGTCAAATAGGCATGAATCAATGTTTGCAACCATAAACTCTAGATATAAAGTATAAATAAGGCTAAATAACAAACATCCAATCATAGAAAAATATTAATATTAACAATCTATAAGTTATACACACTAAGGTTGGGTCACAACCCTAGGTAAAATCTAACTACTTATGCTTGAAGACATAGAAAATAAAAGAGTAGAAGTAATTGAAGACATAAAACTAAAATTAAAAGATAAAAGTAGTGGGTCTTCTCTAGTTTTGATCACAACTTTTCCAAAATAGTAAACTCTAACCGGTACAACTGCTACAATATGAAAAGTTGCCCTAAAAAGTGTTTCTTGTCTATTTTGTATTGTCCAGAAATTCACTGAAAAAATACTCTTCGGGAGGTTCTGCGGCTGCACATTTTAGTTTGCAGACCACACTTTCTTCTTTTACTCTTGCAATGGGAGGGATTTTGCGTCTGTATAATAATTTAGTTGCGAACCGCATTTTAAATAGGCTTCACACTTGATCTTTTACAGCTTCTCTGAACTTCCCAAGCTTGTCAGTGCGAATTACGTTTGCGTCCGTATAATCTGGTGTGCAGATCACGCTTCTACTGAACTCCTCTAAGGCTTCAAGGGTAAGTCTGCGGCCGCACTTGCATTTCTGTGGCCCGCATCTTTATCTACAGCCACAAAATAGGTTCTGCGGACTGCACTTTCTTTTGCATTTGCTCCTATTTGCCTTGTGGAGCTAGAACACTCTTTTTTGAGTTAGATTTCTCAATTAAGCTCGAATCCTCCAACATGCCTGCAATTCACACAACTTCATTAGATTCGGAAACTAAAATCACTACTTTTGGACTTAAAACTAAAGCAACAAGGTACTAATAAGTGGTTAAAATCCACACTTATCAAGCTATGAAAGCAGAAATTCAGGCTTTTGAAAAGAACAAAACATGAGAAATTGTCCAGATTCCACTGGGGAAATATCCTATATGGTGAAAGTGGGTTTTCAAATTTAAATATTAGGCTAATGGTGATGTAGAAAGGTTCAAAACCAGTTTAGTGGCCAAAGGATACAATCAGTAGGAGGGACTTGATTGTCAAGAAACCTTCTCACCAGTGGTGAAAATAGTTATAACGACCCGACCGGTCGTTTTGAGAGTAGTAGCCCCGAACCCCTATTTATTTCTCCCTCTACTTCATTTTGTGGTTATGTAACTTGTCGGAAAGATTTGTTTTTGGTTTCAGAGTGAAATGGGACACAAAGTCCTTGAAATGGAAGTTTAAGTCGTAAGAATTGACCATAGTTTGAATTATATGAAGACGACTCCGGAATAGAGTTTTGACGGTTCCTATAGCTCCGTAGGGTAATTTTGGTCTTAGAAGCATGTTCGAATGTTAAATTGGAGGTCCGTAGGTCATTTTAACGTCAATTGGCGAAAGTTGGAAATTTGATGATTTTTGGGAAGTTTGACCGGGAGTGAACTTTTTGATATCGGGGTAGGATTCCGATTACTAAAGTTTTTGTAGGTTTGTAATGTCAATTATGCCTTGTGTGCAAAATATGAGGTCAATCGGACTTGATTTGATAGATTTCGGCGTTGAATGTAGAAGTTTAAAGTTTTAAAGTTCATTAGGCTTGAATCGATGTGCAATTCATGTTTTTAGCACTGTTTGATGTGATTTAAAGGCTCGACTAAGTTCGTGTGATATTTTAGGACTTGTTGGTATATTTGGTTGAGGTGCTAGGGGCCTCGGGTGGATTCCGGATGGTTAACAAATTAAATTTGGACTTAAGGAAAAAGTTGGGATTTTCTGCCTTCTAGTGCAATCGCACCTGCAGAACTATCCTCGCAGGTGTGCAACCGCAGGTGCGGTTGGCAAGGCATAAAAGTAGATTTGGGGATTGTCCTGGGGCTATGTCACAGGTGTGTGAAGGCTTCCTCATCTGCGAGCCCGCAGGTGCGAGCAAGGCTCCGCAGATGCAAAGTGAAGGAGGGGCAGCCAGGGCCGCAGAAGCGAAGAAGCGACCGTAGAAGCGAGGCCGCAAAAGCGGGTCTCTTGTCCGTAGAAGCGTTATAAGTTGCAGAAGCTGGGAGGACCTCGAATCTGCGAGACCGCAGATGCGGTTAAGTTTCCGTAGAAGCGGAAGTGCTGGGTAGACTCTATTAATGTAAGGGTTCATGATTTTGCTTTATTTCAACATTTTGAGCTCGGGTTTTGGCGACTCTTGAGAGCATTTTTGAGGGGTTTCCTAAGGTAAGTCTGTTGTACTTATTTTTGATCAATAACCTTATTTTCCCATTGATTTTTCCACCTAGTTAGTGTATATTTAAGGTGAAATTTGGGAGTTTGAGGCTAGGGATTTGGAGAGCTAAATTTGGGGATTTGAGTGGCGACTTGGTGTCGGAATTTGGTAATTTTGGTATTGGTGAACTCGATATCGAATGGGTGTTCGTATTTTATGACTTTTACCTGATTTCGATATGTGGGCTCGGGTCGACTTTTGGGGCGATTTTACGATTCTTTGCTAATGTCGTAGATTTATGATTTAAATTAGTTTCTTATAGTTGTATTCATGTTATGTAATTTCGTTTGTCTAGGTTTGGGCCATTCAGAGTCAAAAAATTGAGGGAAAGGCATCCTTTTCCAATTGATTAAGCGAGATTTGAGGTAAGTGACTTGTCTAACCTTGTGTGGGGGAAATCCTCTTAGGATTTGATACTATTGTAACAATATGTGATACGTGAGCGCCGTGTACGCGAGGTGACGAGTGCGTACACGGGCTAATTATGGAAATTTCGGTTCTTACTGAGTTGTCTTCTTTTAAATTCCTTAACTAAGTTGCCTTAACATATGTAGTGATCATGTTTATCCTAGTATCGCATGTCTACATGCCTTAACTCTTACTTGCAATTTGTGCACCATACTTAGTTGAATTTCCTGCTTCCCTTGATTTGAATTAAATTTTTAACTGTAAGATTCTTGCTGTAAACTCGTTGTTCCTTCGGTTATCTGCTGCATATTTACTTTGGGACTACAAGGCGGTTCCTCGGTAGATCCCCCTGTACTGCATATTTACTTTGGGACTACAAGGAAGTTCCTCAGGAGATCCCCCTGTACTACATATTTTCTTTGGGACTACGAGGCGGTTCCTCGGGAGATCCTCCTATATTGCATATTTACTTTGGGACTACGAGGCATTTACTCGGGAGATCCCCCTGTCTTGCATATTTACTTTGGGACTACGAGGCGGTACCTCGGGAGATCCCCCATGTCGTGCATATTTATATTTGGGACTACAAGGCGGTACCTCGGGAGTGCCCCTATTGTTTACCTCTATTTACTTTGATGATATTTTCTGAAACTTCTTATTGTTTAAATTCTCAGTCATTTCAAAATATTATTATATCTTCTGCCTTACTTCCCTTTAAAACCACTAGGGCCCTGACTTGACCTCGTCACTACTCTACCGAAGTTAGGCTTGGCACTTACTGGGTAACGTTGTGGTGTACTCATACTACACTTCTGCACATCATTTTGTGCAGATCCAGGTTCTTCCTACCAGCCCAGATATCAGTGAGCTGGACCATGCATAGAGATTTCAAGGTATATCTGCCAGCATCCACAGACCTCGGAGTCCCCCTCTATCCTTATTATGTTGTGTCCCTTATTCTCTTTAGATTTGATGTATAGAGACACTTAGTACTTTCTATTAGAAGCTTGTGACTTATTTCTACAGGGTTTTGGGAGTTGTAATTATTATGGAACTATTAGGAAAAGCTTTACTTCTTTGATTCCTTATCGTGTGAGATTTTGGTTTTGGATTCTAAAATTCTGTCTTTCTATTCTCTCACATATGGTGAGGACACGCATAGTTGGATCAGATGACCAGACACCCGCGTCCCTACTAGAGCCGTGAGAGGCTGAGGCCGGGGTAGAAGCCGAAGACGTCCACGTGGTGCAGCCAGAGCACCTGCACGTGCTACTACATAGGAGCCACCAGTAGCTCTAGTTGGAGGGCAGGCTCCTGAAATACCTGTTACTGCACTAGCTCTCTAGGAGACTCTAGCCCAGTTTCTGAGCATGTTCAGCACCTTGGCTCATGCAAGATTGATACCGCTTGCTCCTGCCACATCTCAGGCCGGGGGAGGAGCACAGACTTCCTTCGCCGGTACCCCAGAGAAGCGGGTTCAGGTCGACCAGCTTCCAGAGATCTCATCGATACAGCCGGTAGCTCTAGTTCAGCCCAAGGTTAGGGCATCAGTTTTTGAGGCGGGGTAGCTCAGGCTTGAGAGGTACAAGAAGTACCACCCTCCTGCTTTTAGTGGCTTGGCGTTAGAGGATGCCCAGGGTTTTCTTGAGGAGTGCCACCGTATCCTCCATTCTAAGGGTGTTGTAGAGACTAGTGGGGTTTTTTTCACTACGTTCCAGCTTAGAGGAGCAACCTATCAGTGAGGGCACGCATACGAGTTGGATAGTCCGGCTGAGGCAGCTTCACTCACTTGGACTCAATTATCTGATATGTTCTTGAGGGAGTATGTTCCCAGAGTCTTGAGAGTTTGGCACTTACAGTGGTACTCGTTCCCCAGCGGGAGCTCGTCAGGGTAGGGGTTATATGGTCGCCCTGTTCATTCAGCATTTCTAGTCGCTAGCGGTGCTCCGGCCACTACTCAATCGCAGGATCCTTATTATGCACCGCCAGTGTCTAGTGTGCCTCATGTACGGGGTGCTTCCAATGGTCGGTCCAGTCGATTAGGCCCGAGCCAGTCGCAGCAGCCACATCCTCCGAGAGCTTGTTTTGAGTGTTGCGACACTCGCCATTTGGTGAAGCATTGCCCCAGATTTATGAGGGGAGCACCTCCACAAATTTCTCAGGTACCGCGTGCTCCACCAGGTCCTCAGGCTATGGTTACAGCCCCAGCTACCACCCCACCTGCACTGCCAGCTAGAGGTGGAGGTCGGCAGGTAGAGGTCACCCTAGAGGGGGAGGCTACGCCAGATATTATGCCCTTCCTGCTAGGACAGAGGCAGTTGCATCAGATTCTGTTATCACAGGTATCGTTCTGGTCTGTCATAGAGATGCATCAGTCTTATTTGATCCAGGATCCACTTATTCCTATGTGTCATCTTATTTTGCCCCATATTTGGGTGTATTCCGTGATTCTCTAAGTTCACCTGTTTATTTATCTACCCCCGTAGGTGATTTTATTGTTGTTGACCGTGTGTATCGGTTGTGTTTGATTGTTTTTAGTGGTTTTGAGACCCAAACCGATTTATTATTACTCAGTATAGTGGATTTTGATGTTATCTTGGGCATAGACTGGTTGTCGCCCTATCACGCTATCCTTGACTGTCATTCTAAGATGGTGATGTTGGCTATGCCAGGTATACCGCGACTTGAGTGGAGAGGTACCTTATATCGTGTTTCTAGCAGGGTTGTCTCATTTCTTAAAGCTCATCGTATGGTTGAGAAGGGGTGTGATGCATATCTGGCCTATGTGAGAGATGTTTAGTGTTGATACTCCTACCATCGAGTCTGTTCCGGTAGTGAGGGACTATTCAGATGTATTCCTGGCGGATCTTCTGGGCATGCCGCCCGACAGAGATATTGACTTTGGCGTTGATTTATTATCGGGCAATTAGCCCATTTTATTCCACCTTATCATATGGACCCAACAGAGTTAAAAGAATTAAAGGAACAGTTGCAAGAGTTGTTCGATAAGGGCTTCATTCAGCCCAGTGTGTCGCCTTGGGGTGCTTCAGTCTTGTTTGTGAAGAAGAAGGATGGTTCTATGCAAATGTGTATTGATTATCGTCATTTGAACAAGGTTACAATGAAAAATATGTATCCATTGCCACGTATTGATGACCTATTTGATCAGCTTCAGTTTGCTAGAGTGTTCTCTAAGATTGACTTGCGTTCAGGCTATCATCAGTTGAAGATTTGGGAGCCAGATATCCCGAAGACTGCTTTCAGGACTTGGTATGGTCATTACGATTTCCTTGTGATGTCTTTTGGGCTGACCAACGCCCCAATATCATTCATGCACTTGATGAACAGTGTGTTTCATCCCTATTTTGACTCCTTCGTCATTGTTTTTATTGTCGACATTCCGGTGTACTCCCGGAGTTGGGAGGATCATGAGCAGCACCTGAGGAATGTGTTCAGACCTTAAGAGAGAAGAAGTTGTATGCAAAATTTTCTAAGTGTGAATTCTGGATAGATTCAATGGCATTTTTGGGTCATGTAGTATTGAGTGAGGGGATTAAGGTAGATCCGAAGAAGATTCAAGCACTGCAGAGTTGGCCCAGACCATCCTCAGCTACGGAGATCCAAAGTTTTCTTTCTTGGCGGGGTATTACCGTCGATTTGTAGAGTATTTCTCGTCTATTTCATCACCTATGACCATATTGACCCAGAAGGGTGCTCCATCTAGGTGGACCGAGGATTGTGAGGAGAGCTTTCAGAAGCTCAAGACTGCTCTGACTACAACCCCAGTGTTCGTATTGCCTATCGGTTCGGGGTCCTATACGGTGTATTGTGATGTGTCGCCTATTGGTCTCAGCGTGATGTTGATGCCGGACGGTAGGGTTATTGCCTGCGCGTCTAGACAACTGAATGTGCATGAGAAGAATTATCCTGTCCAAGACCTCGAGTTAGCAACTATTGTTCATGCCTTGAAGATCTGGCGGCATTATTTGTATGGTGTTCCTTGTGAGGTTTTCACTGATCACCAGAGTCTACAGCACCTGTTTAAACAGAAGGATCTTAACTTGCAGCAACAGAGATGGTTGAAGGGTCTTAAGGATTATGACATCGCCATTCTTTATCTTCTCGGGAAGGTCAATGTGGTGGCTGATGCCTTGAGTCGCAAGGCAGAGAGTTTGGACAGTTTAGCATATCTACTAGTAGAAGAGAGGCATTTATCCTTGGATGTTCAGGCCTTGGCCAACTAATTTGTTAGATTGGATGTTTTCGAGCCGATCTGAGTTTTGGCTTGTGTGGTTTCTCAGTCTTCTCTTTATGATCGTATCAGGGAGCATCGGTATGATGACCCCTTTCTGCTTGTCCTTAAGGACACGGTTCAGCACGGTGATGCCAAGGAAGTCACTATTGGAGATGAGGGTGTATTACGGATGCAGGGCAGGCTATGTGTGCCTAATGTAGATGGTTTGCATGAGTTGATTCTCTAGGAGGCTCACAGTTTGCGGTATTCCATTCACCCAGGTGCCGTGAGGATGTATCAGGATTTGTGGCAGCACTATTGGTGGAGGCAGATGAAGAAAGACATTGTGGAATATGTGGCTCGGTGCGTAAATTGTCAACAGGTGAAGTATGAGCATCAACGACCTGCCGGATTATTTCAGAAGTTGGAGATTCCATAGTGGAAGTGGGAGCGGATCACTATGGATTTCGTTGTTGGGCTCCCGCAGACTCAGAATAAGTTCGATGTAGTTTGGGTAATTGGGATATATTGACCAAGTCAACTCATTTCATTCCTGTGGTTACTACTTATTCTTCAGAGCAGCTGGCTCAGGTTTATATCTGCGAGACTGTCAGGCTTCATGGTGTACCGGTATCTATCATCTATGACCGGGTTACGCAGTTTACATCACGATTCTGGAGAGCCGTACAATGTGAGTTGGATACTTGTGTGGAGTTGAGTACAACATTTCACCCTCAGACGGACGAACAGTCCGAGCGCACTATTCAGATATTGGAGGATATGCTTCGTGCGTGTGTTATTGATTTTTTTTTTGGGGGGGGGGGGGTGGTGCTTGGGATCAGTTGTTGCCACTTGCGGAGTTTGCCTACAACAACAATTATCAAGCGAGCATTCATATGGCCCCGTAAGGCTTTGTATGGTAGAAGGTACCGGTCTCCAGTGGGTTGGTTCGAGTCGGGTGAGGCTAGGCTATTGGGTACAGACTTGGTTCATGATGCTCTGGAAAAGGTTAAATTTATTCAGGATCGACTTCATACAACCCAATCTAGACATAAGGGTTATGCGGATCGGAAGGTTCGTGATGTTGCATTCATGGTTGGGGAGCGGGTCTTACTCCGAGATTCGCCCATGAAGGGTGTTATGAGGTTCGAAAAGAAGGAAAAGTTAAGCTCTAGGTATATCGGGCCTTTTGAGATTCTTGAGAGGGTTGGAGAGGTAGCTTACAAACTTCCACTACCACCTAGTCTCTCTGCAGTTCATCTTGTATTCCATGTTTCCATGCTCCGGAAGTGTCACGACGATCCGTCTCATGTGTTAGACTTCTGCTCAGTTCAGTTGGACAAGGATCTATCTTATGTTGAGGAGCTAGTGGACATTTTAGATAGGCAGGTTCAAAAGTTGAGGTCAAAGAACATCGCTTCTATAAAGGTTTAGTGGAGGGGTCATCCGGTCGAGGAGGCGACTTGGGAGACCGAGCATGATATGCGCAGCAGTTACCCTCATCTTTTCACCACTTCAGGTATGTCTCTATACTCATTTGGGGACGAATATTTGTTTTAAGAGGGGGAGGATGTAACAACCCGGCCGGTCGTTTTGAGAGTAGTAACCCCGAACCTCTATTTATTGCTTCCTCTACTTCATTTTGTGGTTATGTAACTTACCGTGAGGATTTGTTTTTGGTTTCTGAGTGAAATAGGACACATAGTCCCAGAAATAGAAGTTTAAGTCATAGGAATCGATCATAGTTTGAATTGTGTGAAGACAACTCCGGAATGGAGTTTTGACGGTTCCTATAGCTCTGTAGGGTGATTTTGGTCTTAGGAGCGTGTTCGGATGTTGAATTGGAGGGCCATAGGTCATTTTAACGTCAATTGGTGAAAGTTGGAAATTTGATGATTTTTGGAAGTTTGACCGGGAGTGGACTTTTTGATATCGGGGTCAGATTCAGATTCCGAAAGTTGGAGCAGGTCCGTAATGTCAATTATTACTTGTGTGCAAAATTTGAGGTCAATCGGACTTGATTTGATAGGTTTAGCGCCGAATGTAGAAGTTTGAAGTTTTAAAGTTCATTAGGCTTGAATCGATGTGCAATTCATGTTTTAGCGTTGTTTGATGTAATTTAAAGGCTCAACTAAGTTCGTGTGATGTTTTAGGACCCTTTGGTATGTTTAATTCAGGTCCCTGGGGCCTCAGGTGGATTCCAAATGGTTAACATATCAAATTTGGACTTAAGAAAAAAGCTGGGATTTTCTGCCTTCTAGTGTAATCGCACCTGCGGAACTATCCTCGCAGGTGCGTAACCGCAGGTGCGGTTGGCGAGGCGCAGAAGTGGATTTGGGGCTTGTGCTGGGGCTGTGTCGCAGGTTCGTGAAGGCTTCCACATCTGCTAGACCGCAGGTGCGAACAAGGCTCCGCAGATGCGGAGTGAAGGAGGGGCAGCCAGGGTCGCAGAAGCGAAGAAGCGACCGCAGAAGCGAGGCCGCAAAAATGGACCTCCTATCCGTATAAGAGTTATAAGCTGTAGAAGCGGGGAGGACCTCACATCTGTGAGACCGCAAATGCGGTTAAGTTTTCGCATAAGCTGAAGTGCTGGGCGGACTCTATTAATGTAAGGGTTCGTGATTTAGCCTAATTTCAACATTTTGGGCTCGTGTTTTGGCGATTCTTGAGAGCATTTTCGAGGGGTTTCTTGAGGTAAGTCTCTTGTACTTATTTTTGATCAATAACCTTGTTTCTCCATTGATTTTTCCACCTAGTTAGTGTGTATTTAAGGTGGATTTTGGGAGTTTGATGCTAGGGATTTGGAGAGCTAAATTTAGGGATTTGAGTGGCGACTTGGTGTCGAATTTTGGTAATTTTGGTATGGGTGAACTCGATATTGAATGGGTGTTTGTATTTTGTGACATATACCCGAATCCGAGACGTGGGTCCGGGTCGACTTTTGGGGCGATTTTGCGATTCTTTGCTAGAGTCATAGATTTGCTAAAGTCGGAAAATCGAGAGAAAGACATCCTTATCGATTGATTGAGCGAGATTTGAGGTAAGTAACTTGTCTAACCTTATGTGGGGGAAATCCTCTTTGGATTTGATGCTGTTGTAACAATATGTGATACGTGAGCACCGTGTATGCGAGGTGACAAGTGCGTACACAGGATAATTTTTGAAATTTCGGTTCTTACTGAGTTGTCTTCTTTTAAATTCCTTAACTGAGTTGCCTTAGCATATGTAGTAATCATGTTTAGCCTAGTATCGTATGTCTACGTGCCTCAACTCTTACTTGCAATTTATGCAGCATGCTTAATTGAATTTTCTGCTTCCCTTGATTTGAATTAAATCTTTAACTGTAAGATTCTTGTTGTAAACTCGTTGTTCCTTCGGTTATCTGTTGCATATTTACTTTGGGACTACGAGGCGGTTCCTCGGGATTACAAGGCGGTACCTCGAGAGTGCCCCTGTTGATTACCTCTATTTACTGTGCTGATATTTTCTGAAACTTCTTATTTTTTAAATTCTGAGTCATTTCAAAATGTTATTATATCTTCTGCCTTACTTTCCTTTTAAACCAGTAGGGCCCTGACTTGACCTCGTAACTACTCTACCGAGGTTAGGCTTGACACTTACTGGGTTCCGTTGTGGTATACTCATATTACACTTCTGCACATCTTTTTATGCAGATCCAAGTTCTTACTACCAGCCCAGATATCAGTGAGCTGGACCATGCATGGAGACTTCAAGGTATATCTACCAGCGTCCGCAGATCTCTGAGTCCCCTCTATCCTTATTATGTTGTTTGCCTTATTCTCTTTAGACTTTGATGTATAGAGACACTTAGTACTTTCTATTAGAAGCTTGTGACTTATTTCTACCGGATTTTGGGAGTTGTAATTATTAAATCGCAGTTTGTATTTATATGTATCATGTGTTGAATTTGGAGTTCAGTTTATTATTTAGTTATTCCGCAAATTATTAGGCTTACCTAGTCTTAGAGACTAGGTGTCATCACTACATCCTACGGAGGAAAATTGGGGTCGTGACAATAGTGACTGTTAGAGCAGTGATTTCCATGCCAGCTGCTGAAGGATGGCATCTCCACCAAATGGATGTCTATAATACCTTTTTACAAGGTGACCTCTATGAAGAGGTTTACATGCAGCTTCAAGAAGGCTTTGCAAGCCATGGGAGAATAAAGAAGCAGTGCGCAGGCTTGTCAAATCCTTATATAGGCTCAAGCAAGCTAGTAGATAATGGAATGTGAAGTTAACAGAAACATTAATAAAGCAAGGATTTGTGTAGAGTAATTTAGACTATTCTATGTTCACTAGAAAACAAGGAAGCAACATATTGATTATTCTAGTGTATGTAGATGACATGTTATTAATATGAAACAATCTGGGGCTAATTTAGGCCACAAAAAGTGACTTACAAGAAGCCTTCGAAATAAAGGACCTAGGTGAATTAAAATATTTCTTGGGGATTGAATTCTGTAGATCACAAGGAGGAATTTTGATGAAAATAATCTTTAGAACTCATCTCATATGTAGGATTGAGTGCTTCCAAAGCAGTCAACATACCTCTTGACATCAATCCAAAGTTCACCAACAAACAATGAGATGATATTGCAGGAGAGAACACTGATGAGCTGTTTGGAGATAGAGAGCAGTACCAAAGACTGATTGGTAAACTGCTATATTTGACACTTATCAGACTTGATATTGCTTTTGATGTGCAAACACTCAGCCAGTTTATGTAGCAACCTAAAAGATCTCATTGGGAGGCAGCACTAAGAATTGTAAGATGCATAAAAGGGAGCCAAGAATGGGAATTCTGATGATTAGTAGGAAATGCAACAAAGTTGCTGCATATTGTGATGCAGACTGGGCATCATGTCCAAACACCAGAAAAATCAGTCATGTGATTCATAGTAAAGCATGATGATTCACTCATTTCTTGGAAATTAAAGAAACAAAACATTGTGTCAAAAAGCTCAGCAGAGTCTGAGTATAGAAGCATGGCTTCTACTGTATCAGAATTAGTTTGGGTGATTGGATTATTCAAAGAACTTGGAGCTTAAATTGAAATGCATGTTGAATTGCACTGTGATAGCAAGGCAGCTCTACAGATAGCTGCAAATCGAGTGTATCATGAAATGACAAAGCATATCGAGATAAATTACCACTTTATTCGAGAGAAGATTCAACAAGGGATGTTGAAGACAGTTCATGTCAGTTATAAAGAATCAACTAGCAGATATCCTCACAAAAGCTCTAGGAAGACCACAACATGAGTACTTGATGTCCAAGCTGGAGTGCACAATATGTTTGCACCTACCAACTTGAGGAGGAGTATTGAGAGTGGGATTGGGTAAGGTAAGTGACTAAGGCATTGTAAATTTAGTTAGAAGTATTAACAAAGTTAGTTGTTTAGTTATAACTATAATTAGGAAGTGGTTAAGAAAGTCGGTTAATTATTTTGACTATAGCAAGTGTATAAAACCATGTACAGATACAGAGATAATCAATTAGTTAATTTTTTAAAACTTAGTGCACAACTCATTGTTTCATTTTCTTTCTCTGAAACTATCGCCTCTCGTTCTGCATGTGTTTAGGGCTCACGGAGATTGTGAGCCATGAGCTAAGAATTGCTTTTCTTCACATAATGTTGCCTATAAATTCGCTCCTGATTGGATCAATCTCTAAAGTAAAGCTGATGTTTGTATGCACCGTTACAAAATTGATGGGGCTTTTGGTGTTCCTAATTAATGGGTATGGTTTTTAAATATGTGACTTTTGGTAACGGGAACAATTAGATTGTAACTTCTGATTTTTTAAACTTAAATTGAATTGAGTTGTATATAAATAATAAGGAGAAAATTGCATTAGAGACATGCCACATTATTTTTGCCATTACATGATTTATAATATATATATATATATATATATATATATATATATATATATATATATAGTACATGCATAATTTACATGCATTAATCTGCAACTCTATTTTCGCAAACAAAGTAATAGGAGTAATATTTTGTAATAGTAGATGCGTAATAAGAGCCGAGAATATCGTTAAGAACATGAATAGCTCATCCAATGGTTATTCATCTTCAAAGCAATGACCTTCTCTTTTAAGACAAGAAAAAGAGCCTTTGAAAATTGAATTTCCATAAAAATATTTTCTTCTTTTTTTTCTTTCATCAAAGAGGTTTAAATAATACAATTCCCAATATATTGGTTATGTTCTCCCTTTTCCTATTTAATAAAGTCTTTACACATTTCAAGTTAAGCTTACATGTAAGATATTCTTTTGTTATAATTTACCTATTTAATATTTAGAACTCACTAATATAATAACTCAAATTTACATTGCATAAATAGCTCATTTAAAAGGAAAATACTTCTTATCGGAATTTTTGATATTTTGAGAGTTCATATTCAAGTTCTGGTTAAGAATAAATGAAATCTCGTCTATTTTATTACCTCCCCTAATGGTATATGTACGATATTCATTTTAGTGAAGGACAATTGAGGTTCCTAGTTAGGACAGAAGAGAATGGTGTTATTCATTAATATCTCCACGTTTTTCTTTTACTCTTTGTCTGTCTTTCTTTCCCTTAGGCACCCATAAATAATTCTTGTACTATTATAGAGGTAATCAAATTGAGGGAAATGGAAATAGGTAAGATTAGTCATTTTTTGGTCATATTATCATTTTCAATGTCAGAGGGGCCAGATTGTGACATGTATTTCAAATTTTCAATGGCAACCCTTGTGATAACTGGCGGAGGGTCGCTTTATTTCCTTTTTCAACAATCAAGTCTATCACTTGTTTTGTTGGATTAGCAGAACTTGTATGTGTGCTCAATTATTCACGATTTATGATTGCGGGTCGTAATTTTGGTGCAATGTTCATTTTTCTATCTTATTAAATTATTTACAAGTCTTACTGGATTAACAGAATTTGCATGTGTTATTCAAAAGTGAAACAATCTTATAATGTTGCTTGAAATATTAAATATGAAAATCATATTCCATCATATATGTTCATTGGAAGGTATATTTAGTTTAAGCAATTGAGTGGATGGCCTTTAGGTTAATTCTTCTCATCAATATCACCTTGTCCGGCTGTCCCCATGATAGCGGCGCAAATCCTTAGCCAAGAGAACATCCGACATCACGAACGTAAACTATTTTCACATAGTTAATAGGACGTAGGGAGGCAAAGGGTAAAAACTTATTCATGCGTGGTTAAGTGAAAGAAGTGTATATTTAAATATATGTCACGTATTCAAAGGTGGAGCTAGATTATTAACTACGGGTTCGAACGATGTATAAATATGTATACATATTAACTAGTATGTTGAGAATTGGGGTTTTGATGATTAACAAAGCATGTCCAGTAAAAGTGTGCTAAGAACCAGGTCCTTAAGGTGGCTGTTGAAGTGTGCTAAGAACTAGGTCCTCAAGGTAGCTGCTGAAGGTTCTTACAAGACACTAACTTTTATTTAACTACCCGACCGGTCATTTTGAGCAGTATGTTGAGAATTGGGGTTTTGATGATTAACAAAGCATGTCCAGTGAAAGTGTGCTAAGAACCAGGTCCTCAAGGTGGCTTTTGAAGTGTGCTAAGAACTAGGTCCTCAAGGTAGCTGCTGAAGGTTCTTACAAGACACTAACTTTTATGAAACGATCCGACCGGTCGTTTTGAGCATTTGCACTTCGCTCAGTAGTTTGAGGGCATGAGTAGTTTCGCATGATGTATTATGACTTGTGTGAATCTTCGGTTTGGGTTTTCAGATTATTCAGAATCGATTTGGAAGAATGAATTTCATGATTGAAGCTTTAAGTTAGAAGAGTTGACAAAGTTTGACTTTTTTAGTATTTGACCTTGAATTGGAGTTTTGACGTTTTAGTTAGGACCGGATGATGATTTTGGACTCGGGCGTATGCCCGAATTTATATTTGGATATTTCTAGAAGGTTTCGGCGCAAATTGACGAAAGTTGGAAATTTGAAGGTTTGGAAAGTTCATAAGTTTGATCGAGAGTTGACTTTGATGATATCAGATTCGAATTGTGGTTTCGGGAATTAGAATAGTTTCGTTATGTCATTTGGGACTTGTATGCAAAATTTGGGTTCATTCCGGGTTGATTTGATATGTTTCGGCGCGAGTTTTGGAAGTTGAAAGTTCAAAGTTCAGTTAAGATCGAATTGAGGTGTGATTCATTGTTTCGATGTTGTTATGTGTGATTTGAGATCTCAAGTAAGTCTATGTTATATTATGGGACTTATTGGTATATTCGAATGGGGTCCCGAGGGGCTCGGGTGAGTTTCAGATAGGTTTGGGTTATGTTGCGCTCATTTATTTTATGTTTCGACGTCGTTTCTTCAAGCATAAATGGTACCACATTAAGAAAATAAGCTCCAATTTTTATTTTGATTAAAGCATTAGATCCGTATCGTAATTTTGGAAGTATAGCAACTGGAATCATCAAGTTTCGATATCGTATGAGGAATTTATGATCATTTTGCTAAGAATTGAGTTGCCAGATCTTTCAGATTAATTATGGCATTGCCACTGAATTCGTATTTAAAAATCTGCACTATTTGCAAATATTGAAACTGACATATCTCCTTCATTGTAAGGTCAAATAGAGTGATTCAAAAGCCTAACTTTACTGAAATTTCACAAGGAATCTAATGGAGGCATTAAAAGTGAGTTTCGGGATCGTTTTCTATGAGAAACAAGGCAGAACAGCTGGGCAGGAGCATATAAATCAAGGGTTTGTTCATTTGGTCATATTTTGAGTTGGGGAGCTTGGATTTGGATGATTGTTTAAGTGATTTTTACTACAAGGATTGGGGTATGTGTTCTCTACTCATTTTTGATTATATTTTATGAATCTATCTTTGTTTTTTGCAATTGGTGGATGATTTCAAAAGTGAAATTTGAGGTTTTTTGTTTAAAATAAAATTTTATAAAGTGAATTTTTGAGTTTTGAACATCGATTTGGAGTCAGATTTGAGTGAAACTAGTATGATTGGACTCGTAATAGAATGGGTTATCAGATTTTATAAGTTTCGTCGAGTTCCGAGGTGCGAGCCCGGTTTGGACTTTTTGGTTGAATTTTAGTTTTTGAGTAAAGATTCGAACTTTATCAATTGGAATTGTTTCCTTATGCTTTATTTGACGTATTTGAGTTGCTTTTGGCTAGTTTCGAGCCATTTGGAGGTCGGTACGCGCGGGATGGCATTTTTGGAGCATCGTTTGGCTTGCTCGGTGTTGGATTTGGCTTGTTCGAGGTAAGTAACACTTCTAAACTTGTACTAGGTAAGTAACACATCATTATTTTTGGGCTGATCTCTTATAACATTGTGAGCCCAAGAGACTGGAGAAATTGATGACTAAGTAAGGCCGATGGCCTGTTTGTGAGTGATATTTATGGGAGCGGGCTGCACACCGCAATATGTTATTTTAATTTATGCCATGATTGGCTTATTATAGCGTTTGGGCTGAAGGAGCCCCTCCGGAGTCTGTACACACCCCCAGTGAGCTCAGGTACCTACTGAGTGCAAGTGCCGAGTGATTGGGAGGATTAAGTGACTGCGAGGACTAAGTGGCTGTGAGGACTGGGTGACTGTGAGGAATGAGTGACTAGGAGGACTGAGTGAATTGATAATCTGAAAGTATGCATATGGTTTTATCACTGAGTTGCATCGTATTCGACATGCACACTTGATATACATGCATAAAAATGCATTTTTCTCATGTTGTACGGTATTACGTCATTCATGACTTCTCATACATATTGACATGTAGGCATAGAGATGTATTTTTCTCATGCCATTTGAAAATGAAACATTTACATGTTGAAAGCTTTGGAAAAAATTACAGTTTTCAAACTTACTCATACTTTTGGTGTTTTCGGTGAAAGATTTGGGATTTACTGTTACACTTGAAAAGCATGCCTATTTTTCCGTGACTGTGAATAAGCCGAGCATCATATCTCTGAGTTACTTCGTGTACCATTTATTATTATTATTATTATTATGACGGTTGCTGGTTATTAGAGTTGGACTCTGACCCTTATCCCAGCTCGTCACTACTTTCAACCTAAGGTTAGGTTTGTTACTTATTGAGTACATGTGGTCGGTTGTACTCATACTACACTTCTGCACCTTGCGTGCAGAATTGGATGCTGACGTTGCTATGTATGACGAGAGTTAGCATTGAAGACGTACATGCATTCCGGTAATAGATGCCTCTTATTCATGGTAGCTCTAGACTTATGAAAAATCTGTTTATGTATAATTCGGACAGATGATGTATTTATTTTACACTAGCTTTGTAAACTCTAAATCTTAGAAGCTCATGATTTGTATTACCAGTCCTTGGGAAATGTATAAAATTCAGATATTTTCTTTTATTTATTTGACTCATTAAATTTCAGTGGAATTGGTTTATTGTTAATTGGCTTACCTAGCGGGTTGGGTTAGGTTCCATCATGACTAGTTGGATTTTGAGTCGTGACAAGTTGGTATTAGAGCTCTAGGTTTATAGGTTCTACAAGTCATGAGCAAGTGTCTAGTAGAGTCTTGCGGATCGGTATGATGATGTTCATACCTATCTTCGAGAGGCTATAAGGCGTCTAGGATAATTTCTCATCTTTCTTTCCTTATCGTGCAAAATTGATTCAGCTTGAAATATAACTCTTTGAATTCCTTCCACGCATTCGTATATGCATGTGAGCGCTCGGTATCGGTTGTGCATCGATGGCTTGTGATTCCATAAATGAGGTGCGAGATGTGATTTTGGCGTGCTGATGATGGGCCAGTCTGGAGGACTTGAGGTCGGATTTTGACTGTAGCTTGAGCACGGGGATTTCGCCTGTGTGAGCACGTGTTTTTGGACTTATAGTGGAATTTGTGGCTCGATGAATGGTTGGATGGCTATATGATGAGTATAATGTGATTGCAGGATGTGTTTATGTGGATTGAATGTGACGAGAAGAGTTTGCTTGAGATGTAAAAAGGACTATTGGGTGCTTGATTTCTATCTTGATGTGACGTATAGTCTCGAGTTATGAGAGTATTGGAGGATCTTTCATGTTGTTTAACGGAGGAACGAATTAGGTTCTCATTCCTTATTGTTGAGTTCAGACCCAGGAAGATTAAGTGATTGTATAGTAGTCGTGGCTGTGAAAGGTTATAGAGAGATGTCAGTTTGAGGCTAAGCATGTGGGTTATAACCTGCGAGGTAATCTACGAATGTGTGATTTTTATGATGTTGTGTGGAGGATTTCTTTTCTACCAAGTGGGTTATAATTGTGCGATTTGAGTTTGGATCGGTGGTAATAGCTGACCTGATAGTCACGAGAATGAATGCGAGGTTGCAGATGATTTGAGGTATTAGAGGGCTTGTGTTACATGAGCTTATGAGGGATTGAGTTGAATTTCGGTGCGGGATTATGGAAGTAATAGAGCATGGGTATTATAAGTTATCGAGTGTTTTATCCTATGGCTTTGAGCCAAGTGGGGGAGTCTGCTATCGACGATTTGATTGCGTGGTTGTGTGTTATACTGTTTTCTGTTTGAGGCATACTTGTGAATCGGTTTTGACTTGCAGAGATTGAGATCGAGGATGGCTCGAGTAAAGGAATTTCTGAATACGGATTATGTTACAGTTTATGGGTATATGGAAATCATGGAATGATTGAGGTGTTATTCGTGAAGGATGTAGTATGCATGGAGTAGGACTTTCCTCGGTTGCGTTAAGGCAGGGTTACTTCTGTGGGTGTTGTCGTGCTAATGGGGCACAATTCGTTCGACCCGTTTGGGGAGGTGCAATTAAGATTTGAGCAGAGTGGATGACTCTCGATAAAGTTCTAATGGATTCACGATTTTTATGTAGCAATTGTGAATTTTTCCGGATTTGTATATGGCTAGGATATGAGATTTTTCATTGGATGGTGTCGAGATTTGTGGAAATTCTATATCATTATGGATTCTACATTTCAGCATCAGGAAGGTGAAGGAAAACGTCTTTGATTCACAGAAGGTCTCTTCAGAGTGGGCGTCTCGATTGTGGTACTTTTGGGGTGTTTAAGAGAGAATATAGCGGCGTATGGGCTTTAGGGCAGTGTAATTTTATTCTAGGATCTTTTGGGGTGATTCTTGGTTGAGGATCATGGTATTATGGCAAGAAGGAGTGTCAACTTGAGGGTAATTCGGAAGGAACTCGGAGAAATAGGGCAGTCTGGTAGTAGGTTGGATCAATAGGGTAATGGTATGCTCGATTATTTTGGTTCACATGATGTGGTGAGTCTCTAAAGGTGTTTTGTAGCACTACTTTTGAGTTTGGCAACTCGCATGGCTTGGTTGCGTTAGAGATATTCAGTTCTGACAGCTTGATTATGTGCAAATGGATTTCAAAATGCTCTCGAGGATTTCTAGCATGGTTAGAGGTGTATATTTCCTACCGGCGTGAGGAACATGTTGCGTATTATGACTTTCTCCTGGATTAGATCAAATGAAAAGTTCCTGGCCAATTGAGTATGTAGTTTGCTTGCGACTCAGAGTTGATTATGAGATTTTCGTACATTTCCTATGATGGCATGTTATGTGGGATTGAGATTTGCATGTGCAAGGTCACGAGTCCATTTTGAAGGGAAGTTCATAAATTCTTAGACAATATGGACGGTTTTCGAAGTTTAGATGTTAGATCATAAATTCTTAGACAGTATGGACGGTTTTCGAAGTTTAGATGAATGCTATAACTATTTGGTAATTCCTGGGAAGAGTGCGCATTTTAGAAGGTGCACTGTGTTTAGACTTGTGGATGCTTTATTGGTATTGTGGTACTCGCCTGGTTGATCGACTGCTGATATTCAGATTTTGCTATGTGGCACAGAAGAATTATAGAAGTATTCCTCATGGGATGATCGTGTATGAGAGATGTGTAGACATTCGGGCGGTGGGGTTAGGATCGGATATGGTGATTCATATGTTCTATGGACTTGGAGACCAGAAGTTCTCAGAAACAGATCATTTCGTGGTTGTGGAATGTGAAGATGTGGGCAAAGCTATCCAGGTGATAGTATGTGTTATGGTTCAATCGTTGTGGACTTTCGGAGGGATATGTATCTATTTGTGGGTGACCAGAGTGGATTTGGGGTCCATTTGTAGGCCCAATGAGGATGTGTATTCTACACCGGGTCGGATTGGTTGACTCCGTACTGCTATTGTTGAGGGATGTGCCATTCGGTTAGATTTGAGCTTATTCGTGTTCTAAGATGTTCTATGAGTTACCCTTCTATGCTACGAGGGGTTGGGATCCGTTGGTTATAGGCACACATAGTGCGGTCCTATTTGGGCCTTATAGCGAAATTTGAGCGATATGGATATTAGGGTGTTGAATGATTGATTGCACATTTGGTTATGTTCTTTCCGGACTGTGATATTGTGTTATTGGTTCCTCCGTGGTTATGATCACTCACCTTTGGTACTTGAGGTCATATTGCGCGTGGATGTTAATTTTGGGCATGGTGGCTTGAGGTATTCCATATGGACAGTGTTTGGACGGGGTCATGCATTGCAATAGAGTTATGTTGAGACATGATCCTTTGTGTCAAATTCGTGTGTCGTCGTTCTACTATGTATGATGGACTCATGGCATTGCGGTTGTGGTGGTGTTTGTTGAACTTGCGGGACGGTTCTCTCATTTGAGTCATTTTCCATAATTGAGTACATTTGAATTGTTGCGTATTGGTGCACGGATTGCAAGGTTTATGGATCTGTGTAGTATTGGTGTGACGTGTAAGTAGAGTAGCTTGTATTTGATAAGAGGAGGTCGTCGGACCTAGAATGGGTGCTATCGAATTTGATTGCGGTATATTTGAAAGGACAATGTCGCTGATCGGCTTAGAAATTGGCTATAGTTCTTGTTGAAGAAGAGGGAGCTCCATGGCTTGTTGATCTGATGAGTGGTTAGGAATTTCTGCGTGTTTCGTTCATCATCGGTAGTGTACGAAGGATTTAAAATGAGGTTTTGTTTGATACGAGGTTTATTACCGGTATTGGGTTGTTTTGAGCAACTACTGTGATCGGAAATGTTGCTACGAGTATACGAGTCATGTGGTATGTCATGGGATTACATCTTAGGTTATGGTTATGGCTTGATACAGCTTGTTCAGACTCATACAGTGTGTGAAAGCGAGATTCAGGTCTTGTAGGAAATTCCAGGTGCTGGAAATTGGATTTTATTGTTTACGGGCTGAGGTTGAAGTAATGATCTTCAGTCATGTTGTGTTGTCGGGCCTATATGGAATAGGGTGACGTGGAATCACCCTTGCGTATGTGCATGGTAAGGTTACACGGCAATTTGAGGGCTTTGGAACAACTCTGGGCACGTTCGAGGACGAACGTAAGTTTAAGTGGGGGAGGATGTAACGACTCGACCAGTCGTTTTGAGCATTTGCACTTCGCTCGGTAGTTTGAGAGCATGAGTAGCTCTGTATGATGTATTATGACTTGTGTGAATCGTCGGTTTTGGTTTTCAGGTTATTCGGAATCGATTTGGAAGAATAAATTTCATGATTGAAGCTTTAGGTTAGAAGAGTTAATCAAGTTTGACTTTTTTAGTATTTGACCATGGATTGGAGTTTTGATGGTCCAGTTAGATCCGGATGATGATTTTGGACTCGGGCATATGGACGGATTTGCATTTGCATATTTCTAGAAGGTTTTGGCGCAAATTGGCGAAAGTTGGAAATTTGAAGGTTTGGAAAGTTTATAGGTTTGATCGAGAGTTGACTTTGATGATATCGGATTCGAATTGTGATTCCGGGAATTGGAATAGCTTCGTTATGTCATATGGGACTTGTATGCTAAATTTGGGTTCATTCCGGATTGATTTGATATGTTTCGGTGCGAGTTTTGGAAGTTAAAAGTCCAAAGTTCAGTTAAGTTCGAATTGAGGTGCGATTCGTCGTTTTGATTTTGTTATGTGTGATTTGAGGCCTCGATTAAGTCCATGTTATATTATGGGACTTGCTGGTATGTTCGGACGGGGTCCCGAGGGGCTTGGGTGAGTTTCGGATAGGTTTGGGTTGTGTTGCGTTTGTTTTTTTTATGTTTCGATGTCGTTTCTTCAAGAATAAATGGTACCACTTAAGCAAATAAGTTCCAATTTTTATTTTGATTGAATCATTAGATCCGTATCGTAATTTCGGAAGTATAGAAACTGGAATCATCAAGTTTCGACATCGTATGATGAATTTATGGTCATATTACTAAGAATTAGGTTGCCAGATTTTTCAGATTAATTACGAAATTGCCACTGAATTCGTATTTAAAACTCTACACTATTTGCAAATATTGAAACCAACATATATCCTTCATTATAAGGTCAAATGGAGCGATTTAAAAGCTTAACTTGGCTGTAATTTTACAAGGAATCCATTGGAGGCATCAAAAGTGAGTTTCAGGATCGTTTGGCATGATAAACGAGGCAGAACAGCTGGGTGGAAGCATATAAATCAAGGGTTTGTTCATTTGGTCATATTTTGAGTTGGGGAGCTCGGATTTGGACGGGTTTTGAAGTGATTTTCACCACATGGATTAGGGTAAGTGTTCTCTACTCATTTTTTTTTTATTATATTTCATGAATTTATCTTTGTTTTTGGCAATTGGTTGATGATTTCAAAAGTGAAATTTGGGGGGGTTTTGTCTAAAATTTTATAAAGTGAATTTTTGAGTTTTGATCATCGATTTGGAGTCGGATTTGAGTGAAACTAGAATGGTTGGACTCGTAATAGAATGGGTTATCAGATTTTATAAGTTTCGTCGAGTTTCGAGACGCGGGCCCAGGTTGGACTTTTTGGTTGATTTTGGGCTTTTGAGTAAAGATTCGACCTTTATCAATTGGAATTGTTTCCTTAGGCTTTATTTGACGAATTTGAGTTGCTTTTGGCTAGTTTCGAGCCGTTCGGAGGTCGGTACACGCAGGATGGCATTTTTAGAGCATCGTTTGACTTGCTCGGTGTTGGATTTGGCTTGTTCGAGGTAAGTAACACTTCTAAACTTGGTGCTGAGGGTATGAACCCTGAATATACGTGATATGTGTTTGGTGTTGAGGTGATGCACATGCTAGGTGACGGGCGTGTGGGCGTGCACCGTGTGAACTGTGACTCGGTTATTTCTCTGGTACTGTGTAGTCACCTAATCTTATTTGTATCCATGAAATCTCTATATGCTAGAGTAATTGAGATGTGATCCATGGTAGAAATCATGTCTAGGCTATATGCTTATCTTGTTGGGACCCACTTGGGTCATTTTTGCTGTTTAATTACCTGTTTTTATTGAAATTACATATTCAGTCATACGCCTTCATCTACATATCATATCTCAGTCTCCGTTACCATTTATTGATACATCACATCATTATTTTTGGGTTGATCTTTCATGACATTGTGGGCGCGAGAGACTGGAGAGATTGATGACTGAGTGAGGCTGATGGCCTGTTTGTGAGTGATATTTATAGAGCGGGATGCACGCCACAGCATGTTATTTAATTTATGCCATGATTGGCTTATTATAGCGCTTGGGCTGAAGGAGCCCCTCCGGAGTCTGTACACACCCCCAGTGAGTGCAGATACCTATTGAGTGCGAGTGTCGAGTACGAGTGTCGAGTGATTGGGAGGATTGAGTAACTGTGAGGACCAAGTGGCTGTGAGGACTGAGTGACTGTGAGGAATGAGTGAGTGGGAGGACTGAGTGAATTGATACTCTGAAAGTATGCATATGGTTTTATCACTGAGTTGCATCGTATTAATAATTGGTATCATAGCAGGTTTTCTCAAACTTAGTTAACACTTATAGAGATCTTGGAAGCAAAATGAGTGCTCCGCCTGGAATTAACGAGGGACAATCAACTACTAGACCACCTCTATTCAACGAAAAATACTACAGTTGGTGGAAGGCAAGAATGGAGGATTTCCTAACGGTTGAGGACTATGAACTATGGACAATAGTGAATCGAGGACCACTAACTCCTACCAAACAAATAAGCAAAATGAAAATATTCCCAAAGACCCCTTTGAATTTGTAGCAGCAGATTTCAGGATGATAGAAAAGAACACAAAGGCCAAGAAATCCTCATCTGTGGATTTGGTCCTGATGAGTACAATAGGATATCTACATACTCCAATGCAAAAGAGATCTGGGATGCACTTCAAACTGCTCATGAAGGAACAAATCAAGTGAGGAGATCAATGATTGAGTTGTTCACGATAAACTATGAGCTCTTCTCTATGAAGGAGTCTGAACCTATTCAGGAGATGATGACTAGGTTCACCATAATAACAAATGAACTAAAGCCATTGGGAAAGGTATTTACTTCTAAAGAGCTGGTTAGCAAGATTCTAAGGATTCTCCCTGCTTCATGGGAATCAAAAGTCACAGCCATCGAGAAAGCAAAGGAGTTGGATAAGATTTCACTGGACGAGTTGATTGGGAACTTAAAAACTCATTATATGAGAAAGCTGGAACTACGCAAGGAGGAACCAAAGAGGGATAAGGCCTTGGTTCTTAAGGTATCCGAAGAAGATGAGTCTGACAATGATGAACTGGACCTAGCAATGTTCACTAAGTTCAAGAAGTTTATGAAGACTTCCAAAAATGCATCTAAGAGAGAAAACTGTGGCAAACCTAAGCAGATTGACAAGTCTTCATACGATGGGTGTTACAAGTGTAACAAACTGGATCACATTTTCAAAGACTGACTAATGTGGGAAATTGAATGAAAGAAAGAGCTGAAAAGGAGAAAATAGAAAAGATGAAAGAGCGAGGCCTAAACAAAGGCAAAATCCTAGGCAAGGGGTTCACTGAGGCCATGAAACAAGCCTTTCTAGCAGCATATGAAGACAATGGAAGTGATAAAGAGGAGGAGAAAGAGGACAAGGCTATTAGTCTTTATGCTGTGATTGATGCACACAAAGTTGCTGAAGTTGAACCCCCTGTACAGCTAGGAATGCATATTGGAAGACCCCCTCCTTTTGATGGACACCACTATGATGAATGGAAGATACGTACGGAAGCGTTCCTTCAGGATACTAATTTTGATCTATGGATAATTTTCAATCATGGACCAATTACACCTACCAAAGTGGATAGTGATGGAAATAAGAGTGTCAAGATAGAGAAGGAATATGATGTTGAGGATCGTCACATGATCCAGAAAAATGCTAAGGCGAAGGATCTTCTCTAAAGAAGTCTATCAAGGAGTGTTCTCTACAAGGTGTCCTCTTGTGTCTCTGCTCATGATATATGGAGGACTTTGGAGGCTGATTTTGGAAATGAAGACATTGAGGTTGCCCTAATAGCAATTGAAGAAAGCCAGACAGAAGAGGAAGTGACAAGAATGATGGCTAAGAGCGACTCAGAGGATGAAGATGAATCAAATCAGGTAAGTATCTTTAACCTGAAAGAAAATATCCATCTTATGTCTAAAAACAGTTGATGGCCATAATAGTTACCATGATGAGTGAGATGGATAAGTTACATGCTGGAAATGAATAGTTAGTAAGCAATCTTTCATGTGTTAAGCTTGATCTTAAAAAATTTGAATCTAACAAAGCTGATCTTGAAGGATAGGTCAAACATCTTGAGGACCAAGTTCTTGAGCTCACTTCTAATAGTGAGCAGTAGTCTGTTGCAAATGGCAAGAGAATAATGAGTGATCTGCAAAATAATCTTCAAAAGAAACTGAAAGAGCTCAAAAATAGTTTGTATGATGCTGACTACAGGAATAAACTACTGTAAGAGAACCTTGAAAAAGCAAAGTATGAACTATCTAGGCTAAGCAAGTGGCATAAATCCTCTGATGCACTGCATTGGCTAAATAAAAATTACAGCACTAATAAATCACGAATTGGTTATAAGAAACCTACACCTAGGTTTGATCCCACGTATGTAGGAATTTATGATATTAAGATGTGCACTCATTGTGGGAAGGTAGGAATTTCAAAGATACTTGCTCTGTCTTAATTCATGCTCAATTCAAAAATATCTCCGGGTTAATTAAATATATGGAGAAGGATGAAAAACCCAAAATCAATCCCCCCTGTTCAAGCTAATTGGATTGGGATCAATAAGAAAAGCACATTTAACACTCTCCCCTTCTAGGCAAGAAGAGATTTAATTCATCATTTTTCAACAAAAAGGGACCAAAGCTTGTCTGATTCCCAAGACTAACTTTTGATTTTAGTTGCAGGCTAAAGTGAGAGAAAATAATCAAGACTGGTATCTAGACAGTGGATGATCAAGACATATGACTGGAGAAAAAAAAATTTTCTCACCGACAGCCTTCTAATGAGGGAGTGTGCATTTGAAAATGGGAAGAAAGGATAAATAACAGGTACTGGTAAGGTTGGTAAGTCACTCTCTCATGTTATAGAAGATGTGTATTGTGTAGTGGTACTTAAACACAATCTTCTCAGTATTTCTCAAATGTGTGATAAAGGCAATGAGGTAAAGTTTAATTCCACAATCTATACTATCACTAAGCTGGATACAAATGAAATTGTTTTAAAAGGCAAGAAACATAACAATGTCTACAAGATATCCATGATATATCTTCCTTAGAGTGAGCATGCATGTTTAAGTGTAGTGAAAGATGATCCACTATTGTGGCATAAAAAACTGGGACATGCCAGTCTGTCTCAACTCAACAAGCTGGCAGCAAAGGACATGGTCCTTGGGCTATCAAAAGTTGAGTTCACATCCGACAAAGTCTATGATGCTTGTGTCAGATATAAACATATAAGGTCATTCTTTAAATCTAAGAAAGTTGTCAGTACCTCCAAACCCCTGAAAACTCTTCACATGGACCTATGTGGACCGTTAAGAGCAGGGGAGAAAGAAGTATGTGTTTGTGATTGTTAATGACTTCTCTAGGTACACATTGACCTTGTTTCTAGCATCTAAGGATGAAACTTTTGATGTATTTTGTGTGTTTGTCAGAATGATTCAACAGAAACGAGGGAGTGTTGTATCAAGTATAAGAACATACCATGTGACCAAATTTGAAAATGCTAAATTTCTGGAATTTTGTAGCACTCATCACATTGACCATAACTTCTCTGCAACCAGAATTTCACAACAAAATAGTGTTGTGGAAAGAATGAATAGATCTCTAGAAGATATGGGCAAAACTGATCTGCGACATCAGAGATAAAAGTTTAAGTGAAATTTTAAAAGTTCAGGTGATTCTATGCTAATTGCTAGTGGACTACCTAAGAGCTTTTGGGATGAGGTAGTTAATACTGCTTTCTACTTGTTAAACAAGTGCATGGTTAGACCTATTATTGAGAAGACTCCCTATGAGTTACTTCGAGGAAGAAAGCCCAATATCACTCACCTAAGAGCTTTTGGGTGTAAATGTTTTATGCACAATAATGGCAAGGAAGCTCTAGGTAAGTTTGATGATAGAAGTGATGAGGGAGTTTTCTTGGGTTACTCACCACATAGTAAAGCTCACAAAGTATTTAATAAAAGAACTATGTGTGTTGAAGTAAATATTCATGTTATTTTTTATGAATCTAACAACATGATTGAGAAAGATTTACAAGATACAGACTATGATATAGGGCTCACTGATGAAGGAACTTCTGGAGAATCTAAACAACAACCTAAATGGGCATCAGGTAATCTTGAGGGAGATGAAAGTGATCAGGAAGAATAGGAAGAAGAGGAAATTACACTGACTAATACTCAGACATATGTAGCTGCACCCATTGGCACTGGCCCTTTGGGTCACACCACTCCCTAACCATCTCAAGGTATGCACGTTAGGCCATGAAAACATCAAAGCTCACATTCCCTTGAGAATATCATCTCTAATCCAAATGCAAGAGTGCAAACCATATCATCTTTGAGAAACCTGTGCACACTCACTGCATTTCTCTCACAGATTAAGCCTAAAAATATAAAGAAGGCCTAAAAGGACCCAGATTGGACAATAGCCATGCAAGAGGAGCTGAATCAATTTGAGAGGGAATAAGGTCTAGCATCTGGTTAAAAGACCCAAAAATAGAACTGTTATAGGTACCAGATGGATGTTTAGGAACAAACTGGATGAGCAAGGAAATATTACAAGGAACAAGGCTAGACTGGTGGTTTAGAGATACAATCAAGAAGAAGGCATTGACTATGATGAGACATTTGCTCTTGTAGCCAGAATGAAAGTTATAAGAATGTTAATTGCTTTGGTTGCACACATGAAATTCACTCTATATCAGATGGATGTGAAGAGTACATTCCTAAATGGCTACCTAAATGAGGAAGTGTTTGTTAAACATCCCCTTGGTTTTGAAAGTGAAGAGTTCCCTGACCATGTTTTCAAATTATACAAAGCATTGTATGGATTGAAGCAAGCTCCAAGAGCTTGGTATGAGAGGCTCTAAAAAATTCTCTTAACCAATAGCTTTGTAAGGGGTAAGGTGGACAACACACTGTTTCTGAAGAACAAAGGAAAGAATTTTCTGACTATGCAGGTGTATGTAGATGATATTACCTTTGGGGCTACCAATGAAGCAATATGAAAGGAATTTGCTGAAATGATAGGGAGTGAGTTTGAAATGAGCATGATGGGTGAATTGAATTTCTTTCGAGGGTTCAGATCAAAGAAACACCTACTAGAACCATGATCCATGAACAAAAATACATCAAAGAACTTTGAAGAAATTCAATATGGGTTCTTCAAAGTCAATTGATACTCATATTTCCATTGCAACAAAGCTGGATCTAGATGAAGAAGAGAAAAGTGTAGAGCAAAATCTATACAGAGGAATGATTGGATCAGTGTTATATCTCACTACAAGCGGGCCTGATATTATTTTTAGTGTGGGCCTGTGTGTAAGATTTCAGGGAAATCCCAAGGAGTCTCACCTAAATACAGTCAAGATAATACTCAGATAACTTAAAGTACTTCTGATTTATGTCTATGGTATCTAAGAAGATATAACTTTGACTTAGTTCGTTATGCTGATGCTAACTATGCAGGTTTTCATGTTAACAGGAAAAGAACTTCAAGAATATCACATTTTCTTAGTTCATGCCTGGTGTCTTGGGGAACAAAGAAGCAAAACTCAGTGGCTCTGTCTACAGCTGAAGCAGAATATGTAGCAGCAGTATATTGTTGTGCTCAATTGCTATGGATAAGGCAGTAGCTCAGGGACTATGATATTTTTCTTGATTGTGTTCCTATTTTTTGTGACAATACCAGTGCCATAAATATTGCTAAAAATCCTTGTCAGCATAAGAGAACCAATCAGACATCATTTTCTTAAAGATAATGTTGAAAAAGGGAATATCTCAATAAATTTATGTAAAACTGAAGATCAAATTGCTGATATTTTTATTGACACACTGAGTAAAGACCACTTTGAAAGAAACATACTAGAACTGAAATTAATCAATGTCTCCAACTTGGTTGAACCCCAATGATTTGCTAGGAAAGAAGTCAATAGATGTATATAGTTGAGTATCAAATCCTTGATTCTGTCTCATACTTGTTCTAAGTATACATACCTAGAAAGTTCTAGCTGATGACTATGCCTTATGATACTAACTTATTGTGCTGGAAGCTTTAATGCAGAAAAGACTAAGGAGTTGCAAAGGAGTTGGTTCTTGGACTCAGGTACGTGCCATCTTGTCTTAAATCATTGGAGCTTAACAACTAAAATTACTGCTACACTCAAACTCCCTAATCCTGTTAGCATCGCTCCTATTTATTATCAAAGTCAAGGATCAAAGGGGAATCCTATATAATTAGAGTCCAATTAATTCTAAAAATCCAGTGGTCAAAAGTAATTGTTATTAGAGTCCCGTTAGAACTCAAATTCAGTCACCCTCTCTTTTCTAGTCAAATCAGGGTTACTCTCTTTAAAAGCCCTCTCTTGGTACCTCTTTCAAATCTCATTGTTCCCCTCAAACCCTAAGCAAGAACCAAAGCAAATTCATCGTCCTCTCACCACTATGACTAATTTTAGCCAAACCCCCTCAAAAGCAAAATTATCTTCTAAGCCTAGAACTAAAACCAAAATTGAGAAGTCCAAGCCAAAAAAAAGTGTAAAATCAGCTAGTGATTCTGAACATACACATGTTATTTTTTCACCCACGCCCTCTATTGTTCCTACACCATCATCCTCTGTTACTGTTACGCTTGCAATTTCTACCCCCACCGTACTTCCATCTCTAAAACCAGCTACCCATGCACCTGTATCCGTCTCACAAATCACCTCCAAACCCACTAAATTCAAGGCTACTTCAAGGAAATCAGTAAAGAGTAGTAATGTAGTGGATTATGCTACTGCTAAGGGGAACCAAAAGTAAACGAGGCTATTGCTCTGGAGGAATCTGCACTCACCAAGGATGATCAGGTAAAACCTCATCCATCAAAACATGATGTTCTAGCTTCTGCAAACGAAGTTTCCCCGTTGGAAGTTGTTGCACCCCTGAGTGACACACCACATATATATAGTATTGTTGCAGAAAAGGAAGTAGTGACTCGGGACAAAAACTTAGAAATAATTGATGACCTACATGTGGTTGAAGGGGAAAGTGAGAAAGAAACAGGGAATAAAGAGGATTCTAATGGTAGTTCTTATAATTGGACTGATGATGAGGATGATAAGGAAGCTCATGGGGACGGAGAAGGAGAAGCAAATAAGGAGGGATAAAAGGTTTAGGAGAAAACTCAAAGTAATAAGGAAAAGAAAAGTGAGAATGATGGGGAAAAGGAAGGTGAGGTAGAAGAACAACTAGGTGAGCAAGTGGTAGATTCAGAAGAAGAAGAAGAAGAAGAAGAAGAAGAAAAATAAAGTGAGGGAGAAGATAACTTTGAGAATGAGGGTAATGACGATGAAAAAGAAAGTAAAAGTACTGAATCTGAAAGTGAGGAAAACAATGCTAGTGAGGAATCTGAAGGCTCTATGACTATTGAAAATATAGTCATGGTCTATTTAGAAGAAGTTTATGAAGAGGAGGGATCGGAAGAACCTAGGCCTTCTTTAACTTCTTTTGTCGGAGATAAGGAGGTTGACAGTGATGAAGATGATTTGCCTTTATCTGATGTAGGGAAGAAAGGCAGGAAGGCTCCTGTAAAACCTACAAGATCAGTTTCACAAGCAAGAAAGGAAGTGGCTCCTTCCACTAGGACTTCTCTCACTAGGAGCAACAGAAAAGTTGTTGATGAACAAATGATCAAGGAGTATAGGAGTGCCAAGAAAACAAGAAAGAAAATTCCTACTGCTGAAACTGTAGTTGAGTTGGATGAGGAGGATGATCTTGGTTCTTCCCTAAAGACCAATAAATCACCAGTAAAGAAGACTACTGCTAAACCCACCAAAGCAACTGCCACTTCTCAGAAGACCAGCAAAGGAAAGAAGAAAAGAGTTGAGTCTGGGATAGTTGACAGGTTGACTGAGTTCAAGAATAGAAAAGTATTGAATGGGAAGATAATTGCCACTACTGATGAAAATGGCATGGCCCAGTTGGTAGAAAAGCTTGACTTGCAGGGATGGATACATATGTTTGTTAAACCCTTTCCCTCTGTATGTGTGCTTGCAGTGGTCAAGTTTTATGCAAATTTCCAGTTTGAGATGGAGTTTGATGTGGAAGAGCTTGGGCTGCTGCTGAACATTCCTTCTTGGTATTTGACAACTATCTGAAAAAGAAGTGGCCTGCTATTGATAATGATGTGGACACAAGCATTGTGGTTACCCGAAAGTTCTCCCACAAGTTTGAGCTGGATGCTCCCCAAAAGGTGTACAAGACTGACATGACACCTTTTTACAAATTGCTATTTCACTTTGTGAGCTCTTACATTTTGCAAAGATCTGAGATGAGGCATGAGGCCACCCTACTTGATATGGTTGTAATGGAGTTGTTGGATACAGGTAGAGTCATAAACCTTCCCAGCCTGATGATTCAGCATATGGCAAAGGCTGCAGACACCTCTAAGCCTATGCCTTATGGCTCCATGCTAACTGAGTTGTTCGATAAGCTCAATATATCCTTGCCTGAGTTGAAGTTTGGCAATCACAATTAGGGGTGTACATAGGTCAGGCTGGTTTGGATTTTTCAATTACCAAACCAAACCAATGGTATCGGATTTTTTAATTTATAAACCAAACCAAACTAATAAAGTCGGGTTTTTGAATCTCGATTTTTTTTGAGTTTTCGGGTTTTTTTACGGTAAAGCCTTAATAGCACAAAATATGTAACTTGTGCTCCAAATATTTATTTTAGTCCTAGTAGGATATAACTATATAATATATTTTTCAAAAAAATAAAATAATAATATGAGATGAGTCATAACATTGTCTAAAATATTCAATAACATAAATAATAACATCGCACGAAGAAAATATTACTAATTAATACACCATAATAAAAATTAACATAATCTAAAAATACTATCTAGGTCGTGCCAAAATAAGTACAACTAATAAGTACTACTCCCTCCATTCCAATTTATGTGAACATGTTTGATTGGGCACGAAGTTTAAAAAAAATAAAGACTTTTGAAATTTGTGGTCCTAAACAAATCAAAAAGGGGCCTAGAGTATTTGTGTGATTATAAAAGCTTCTCATTAATGGTAGAATTGTAAGTTTAAGCTAAATTATTTCCAAATTTAAAAATGGGTCTTTTTTTTTGGAACGGACCAAAAAGGAAATAGGTTCACACAAACTGGAACGGAGCGAGTATTAATTACACAACTAAGCATAAAAAAAAAAGATAAACTAGGTTATACATTTTCATTATAAATCAATACAAAACTAAAAAATAGATATCCAACACTATTGTCATTCCTAGTATTAAATGGAATTTTCTTTATTAGCATTAGTATTGATTTGAACTTTATTTGACTTACTACCTTTATGAGCTATAAAATTTATTGGACCATTCAAGAATGTAAAGTCCAAACTTTAAATAATACTTTTAAAGATAAAACTGTGAACAAGTTTAAGAAATATTTATAAATTATATTACAATAAATATTTATATGCATAAAATATTTTTTAAAATTGTATAAATGTAATGTCGGGTTGGTTTGGTTTCGGTTTGACTTTTTTTTAGTTAAAACCAAACCAAACCAATTATGGTCGGGTTTTTTTTTCCAACACCAAACCAAACTACAATCGAATTTTTTTTTCTCGATTTGACTCGGATTATCGGGTTGGTGCGGTTTATCAATTTTCTTTGTACACCCCTAATCACAATGATGTTATGGATACTATCATACTCAAGCAGTGTGGATATTCTAAGATCAAGGCTAGATGGCCAACTATTTATGCTATTTTGCCCGGAAACAGAAGGGTTGTTGAACTCTCTAAAAAGTTGAAGTTGGCTTTGGAAGAGAATGCTAAGCTTAGGGAGGACAATAATGAGATGAGAAAGGAAACCAGGCAGCTTAGGGAAGAGCTCAGAAAAGACAGAGAGGCCCATGCTCAACAGATTGTCACCCTTGTGAAAGCCTTGATCCCCTCCTCTTCTCACCCTTGATCTTGGTCCTTTACCCCTTGTCTCCAGTCTGTTTTGTTAACCTAGTGGTGCTTTGTTTTTTATTTTTCTAGTCTACTTCTGAGTAATTTGTATGATGTTTCAGTTTATTTTGTTTTAATGTTTTAGTTCAAGGCTCTAGGCTTAATTTGGCACTACTTAATGCACTCTCTTATGTTTTTTTCCTGCTTCTCACATAGTTCTTATTATCGACATAGTTCATTTGTCTTGATATTTTCTGTGCTTGTGTCATAGCTTCAATGGCCATAAATCTTTCATTAATTGTGCTTGGTCTATCTAACAACTTTTGTTTTTCTGATGATGCCAAAAGGGGGAAGATAGAGTTGGAGAGGGTGATTGATGTACTTATTCTGAATTGGGGAGATGTCTGTTCACATGTGTTTGTGTTGTGTTGTTCACATGCTGTTGTTGTTCTCAACTGTGATATGAGTGTTTATGAATTTCATTACCTAGTTCATGAGTGCAAAGTTTGCCATCAAATAAAGGGAGAATTTGTTGAGAATTAGGGTTTTGATGATTGACAAAGTGTGTCTAGTGAAAGTGTGCTAAGAATCAGGTCCTCAAGGTGGCTATTGAAGTGTGCTAAGAACCAAGTCCTCAAGATAGATGCTGAAGGTTCTTACAAGGCAGTAACTTTTACAAAAAGTTACTATAGTCCGAGATTGCAGAAAATGGCTTTTGATGCGATAAGGACTGTTGTCCAAGAATATTTTCTCGCATAAAAGATAGACACGATGCACAAGATTCATGGAGTCCTTGGAACTTTAGGATTGCTATCAAATAAGAAGTTGAGTGTGTGTAGGACTCCCAAAGATCTCGGAGTATTGGGAACTTAAATACTTTTCCCATGGACTGAGAAGATTATCATTTTGCACATTAACTCAGAAACAAAATACTGCATTTTAAGTATCACGACCCAATTTACTCTATTGGTCGTGATGATGCCCAATTTCGCCGCTAGGCAAGCCAACGATGAACTAGTCATGGATTTGTTCTTTTTAATAATTTCAAAGTATTTGATTTTATTTATTAAGCTAATGATTAATAGGAATTTATAGAAAAGTAAAGCATAAACTAACGAAAGAGTAAATAACAATGAATTTAATACTCAAAACCATAAAGTGTCTACTAGAATATTTCCAAAATCCGGTGTCACAAGTGTATGAGCAACTAATTGAATATACAAACCTCCTATACTACTGTCTGGAATAAGATAGACAAGAAATAAATACAAAAGAGAGACTGTAGGAGCTGCAGAATAGGCGCAGAGAGCAGCTCACCATTATGCCTCGGGATAACGGGGGTGCGCGCCTGTCACGACCCAAAATCCCACCACAGGCATCGTGATGGCACCTAGTTTTTAAGACTAGGTAAGCCGATTTTTAATTACCTTTTGAAGCCATTTTTTTTTAACTAACAATGAAAATAATAACAATATACAACCTCCCAAGACTGGCAGTACTGAGTCACGAACTCTAACTGAATACATGGAATGATCACGAAAACCGGATATACAATATTGTTTGATTATAAATTAACAGTACAATGAAATGAAAAGACTCCAAGGGACTGCGACGGCCAAGAAGCTATACCTTGAATCTTTACGATCGTGCTTTAACTCTGCTCAAGTACGATATCTCCAATACCTGGCTCTGCACAAAAATGTGCAGAAGTATAGAGTGAGCACACCACAGCGGTGCCCAATAAGTATCAAGACTAACCTCAATGGAATAGAGATGAGGTACAGTCAAGACACTCACTAGTCTAATACCCTAAGCAATATAGTAGTATACAATAGTACTGAAAAATAACTAGCAATGATAACAACAACTCAACCAGTGATATAATAACAAGGCAACAAGAACATCATAATTATTGTTCAGGCGAATAAGGAACACAAGTACAAACAATAAGTCAAGTCCTTCAAATATAAATCCTTCACATATTATTCTTTAAGATAAATATCTTTCGAATATACTTCTTTTAAATAAATATATTTTCAAGTAAAAGTCACCATGTGACACCTCATTTCAAATCATAAAAATTACGGGTCTCAGCCCACTTTCATATTTTCCACGGAACCTCGTGCCCATATCTCTATCACCATCACACGGACAACTCGCGTGTCAATAATAAAATTATCATATTTTTTCCCAGCATCTCATGCCCATATTATTTTCATAACTGTACGGACAACTCACGTACCAAAATATCAATGTATATAAAATCGGCAAGATCAATTTATTTTTAATAAAGTAAGGTTAAAATATTTAAATCAAGTAAGAAATCAATAAAAGAAAAAGTTTATTTTAGAAATAGTTCGAGAGAGGAAAAATAACATTTCCTTTAAAATAAAGCATCAGATAAACTACTGATTTGGATATAAAATTTATTAAATTAAATATACTGAAAATTTTCTTTTATTTAAAACAACTCAATCATCAAAGACAAGTACCACCCAAAAATACAAATCCTCAAAGTCTCGTACGAAAAAGTCAAGGTCAACACAATACATCAAGAAATACAAAACACTTAATATTAAGTCAAATAATACATCACGAAAACACAAAAATTTACAAACTACGGAAAAATAAAATAACTAAGGGCAAGTGCAAACATAGTCCCGAAGTAAGTGCTCAACAGGGGATCTCCTGAGGTACTGCCTCGTAGTCCCAAAATAAATATGCAACAATAATAATAATGCCCCCAGGCTATTACAAATCAATCCCCGACATAGCCCCTTGTCTCGCTACGTGTGCAATAGTAAAGTAAATGCCCGTCTTGTCTCGCCACACGTGCATAATAATATTCCCACCTTGTCTCGCCACATGCGCAAACCCTCCCCCCCCCCACACACACATACACACATACACACACACACACACCACACACACACACACACACACATATATATATATATATATATATATATATATATATCCCACCTTGTCTCGCCACATGCGCACACACACACACACATACACACACACACATACACACATACACACACACACACACACACACACACATATATATATATATATATATATATAGCCCGCCTTGTCCCGCCGCATGTGCATAAATCAATAGTAATAATAGCACGGCAGAAACCTCGTGTGTTAAAATATCACATCTCATAAACTGTACCTCAAGTGTTAAAATATTACAACATAGCATAGATTGCACATCAAATTCTCAATTATTACAACTTATTATAGATTGCACATCAAGTACTTAAATATTATAACTTATCACAAATTGCACATCAAATGCTCAAATATTACAAATTATCACAGATTGCACATCAAGTGCTCAAATATTATAACTTGCTACAAAAATCAACAATACCTTATTTTCCGCAATAAGGAGCCCATGGCTCGACCATAATGTGCACAAAGAATCTTAACAAAATATTCGGAAGTGAACAACTCAGCAAAATAATATTTCACATAAAAATCAAGGTGGCAATCACACCAAATCATCATGTAAAAATAATTTCAATGAACAAGGATCTAGGCATGACAAATATAGGATTTAATGAGTGCCAATAATTTCTAATTTAATACATAAGGGCGTTTAAGGATTTTTAATCAATAAAATTTTCACATATAAACCAAGTACGTACTCGTCACCTCGCGTACATGGTTTTCAATTACACAAATTGCATATAAGACTCAATGCCTAAGGGGTAATTTCCACCACTCGAGGTTAAGCAAGACACTTACCTTTTTTGAAGTTATGCCGATATTCCAAAATCGCCTTCTTGCTTGAATTGACCTCCGGACCGCTCAAATCTATCCAAATTAATTGTATAACTTCGTTAAAATTCATCGAAAATAATTTCGGATAATAATACGTCGACTAAAAAATATATTCCAAAAGTCAACAAAAGTCAACGCGGGACCCGCTTCTCGAAACCCGACATAATTTTCATGAAATTCGAACACCCATTCCGATACGAGTTCACCCATACCAATTTTATCGAATTCCAATAACAACTTGACCTCTAAATCTTAAATTTTCGTTTTTGGAAGATTTTGTAAAAATCTTGATTTCTTCCTTTTAAATCCGAATTAAACGATCAATATAATCATAAATTCATGAAATATAATCACTTTTGGATATAGAACACTTACCTAAGTCAAAGTCGTGAAGAACTCCTCCAAAATCGCCCAAAAACCGAGCTCCAAAATCTCAAATCGAAAATGGTGAAATGACCATTTTTGGTCCTAAATGTTCTGCCCAGATTCCGCTTCTGCGCACCAATTTCACGCACCTGCGAGCTCGCTTTTGCGAGAAATTTCTCGCTTCTGCGATGCACACTGACCACTGACCTCTCGCACCTACGGAGAAGTTCCGCTTCTGCGGTCTCGCAGGTGCGGGATAATTTTCGCACCTGTGACTACTGCCCAGGCTTTCTCCTTTCGCATCTGCAATCTCAACCTCGCATCTGCGATTGCGCATATTTGCTCCATTTCATCGCAGATGCAATGACACCAGTGGCATATTTCTAACAGTTCCTTCAAGTCCAAATTTTGGTCCGTTTAACCATCCGAAATTCGCCCGAGGCCCCGGGACCTCAAACAATTATACCAACATGTCCCAAAATACAATACGAACTTAGTCGAGGCTTCAAACCACATCAAATAACGCTGAAATTACGAATCGCGCATCGAATCAAATTTTGAGTTTTCAAATCTTTCAACTTCTATATTTTGCACCGAAACGTATCAAATCAATCTGGAATGACTTCAAATTTTGCACACAAGTCATAAATGCCGTAATAGAGCTATTCCCATCTCCGGAATCGAAATCCGACCTCGTTATCCAAAAATTCACCCTTCGGTAGGATTTTTTCAAAAATCTTCTATTTTTCAACTTTCGCCAAAATGCGTCGAATTGTCCTACGGACTTCCAAATCCGAATCCGGACATACGCCGAAGTACGAAATCGCCATACGAAGCTATTGACATTATCAAAATTCAATTTCGAGGTCGTTTATTCAAAAGTCAACTTCTGGTCAACTCTTTTCATTTAAGCTTCAAAATGAAAAATTTCTCTTTCAATTAAATTCTAAATCTTCCGAAAAAATCCAACTCGACCACACCCGCGGGTCATAATACAGATTACGAAGTTGCTCGGTACCTTAAGTCACTGAACGGGGCGTAAATTCTTAAGACGACAAGTCGGGTCGTTACATTCTCCACCTATTAAACAAACATTCGTCCTCGAATGTGCTAAGAATTATTCTGATGTTACCAAATTGATGATTTTACTTTTACACATATACTCACAGTTGATTCCACGCTATCGCATTTGAGATAAGCGTGACAACATCATCTCATTTGAGATTATTTCTTTTATCCATATTTGAAAACTTTAGGGCCGTTTTCTTACACTCTAATATTTTCAAATGGCCTGATTTTTCACAACACGCACAGTATTAGTATCAACTGGCTATAGCAACTCGTGCCTACGCACACATTAATGTTTTTGATAGTGTTGAAATACTTCAAAATATTTTCTGGGGTGTTACATTCTTCCCCCGCTTAGGATCATTCGCCCTCAAACACGTAACATATTTATCTCTTCCTTAGCAATTCTCAATCCTTCAAATTTTACCAACTCCCAAATTTTTCAGAAATTTCGGCAGAGTCTCCCCTGTAATTGGGCCTATCCACCTGCTAGGGTAACACCAAAACAACTCCTAACAACACATCCACAACCCAACATAATACCACAAGGTATATATCAATAACACCAATCTCAGTATTACAAGCACTGCATTATCATAATGATATCAGGACATGAAGCACATCATATGTATGCTCATCACCACATCTCTGGTCTTAAAAGTTGTTCATAATTAATTCTAGCATCATAAATTAATCTCATATTAACCACCACCTCATTTCAAATTTTTTACAATACTTACAATAGAATGTGAGGCATGAAGACCTCATGATTGCTTACTCGGATTAATGAGTCACATTTAACGCCACCTGGGCACTCATCTCATAGGTTAAAACTCAATGTTTACAGCACCAAAATGGCTGAATATACAAAGAAAAATATACAAGAATTATCAAATAAGCCTAACAGGTATGACTCCCTATTAATAATATTGTACAAATTAAATTTTACAAAGGGACAATTTTAAACTCATAAATATTTCACCATAAGGACCTCGTCCTTTTATAATTTTCATCGCGGCTTGCAGCTCGGTTTAAATATTTCACATCATATAAAAATGCGAGGATCTCGTCCTCAACTCCGAATTACAAGTATTTTGCACATTGTGCTAATTTCCTTTCTTTCTTCCTTTCAATAAATTTCGTAAATAGTTTTCACAATACATAATGAACCCTCATACCGGTAGGGCATATAATTCATAAATATTAGAATCAATTATTCCGAAACACATTTAACCCATTGTAATGAATAATAAAAAATTATTTTTGGACTTATATCCCTCAATGGTGTACAAAATAAAATGACAGACACGAGTTCATATCTTTAAATCTCCCAACAGGGATAAACATATAAGTGGGTCACAAATTTACGAGGTTCACCCATAAGTGGGGCATAATAGGAGGACTCATCTCAATATTCAAAACCGAATCAAATTAAGGAAAAAATATCCTTTTATAACAAAAATCAGGATCGTACCTGTAACGTCACCATCTGGTGTATTGGCCTCAGCCAAATCATAGCAATTATATCAACGGGTCGGGTCTCCACCTCTTAGGTGCCCACTACCCACCTGTCTTCCACCTCTAGCTGACTGTGCACGTGGAGTATCAATTGGAATAAAGCTTGTGGCTGGAGTGTTCAGATGGAATCCACCCCTCTCAAGTCTGGGACAATCTCCCATGATATGCCTAGTATTACCATACTCATAACAACCCCTCTGAGGTCGCTGCTGCTCGTACTGAGTCTGTGCCGGATAACTAGAATAACTACTGTAAGAATCTCGTGTCGGTGGTGCACTATAAATTGGAGCACTCCGAGTAATCTGATGTGCGAACTGAGCTGGCCGACTGCTCGAGCCTCCGCTATAATGGGTTCTAGCTGAAGAGTAAAATCCACTAAATCCTCCAGATCTTCGAGACCTTTTGGCCTCCTTAGACTCCCTTGCCTCGCCTAAAACACCTGCAATCTTCCTTGCAATCTCCACTATTTGTTGAAATGGAGCATCAGTTTGCAACTCTCTAGCCATGCATATTTTAATATCATAATCGAGCCCCTCAATGAATCTGCGGACCCGTTCTCTGATTGTAGGAACTAAGATAGGTGCATGATGGGCTAACTCACTAAACCTGATAGCATAATCCGACACTGTCATAGTGCCGAGACACAACCGTTCAAACTCTGTGCGCCACGCATCTCTGAGAGTCTGGGGAACAAACTCTTTCAAGAACATTTTCGAAAATTGAGCCCAAATTAGTGGTGTGTCATCGGCTGGTCTACGTTCTTCATAGATTTGCCACCACCGATACGCTGCGCCTGACAGTTGAAATGTAGTAAAGGAAACTCTGCTCACTTCCACAATACCCATGGTGCGGAGAATACAGTGACAATTTTCCAGAAATTCTTGGGCATCCTCTGTAGTTGTGCTACTGAAAGTAAGTGGACTATACCTCTTAAACCTTTCAAGCCTCTTTTGTTCTTCTTCTGATGCCTCGGGCCTGACCTCAGGCCGAACCGGAATAACAGGTTGTACCGGTACTACACCCGGAACCTGACCAACGTGAACCTGCTGCTCTGGAGTTGTGATAGGAGTCTGAGCTACTCCCCCAATCTGCGGAATGTTTGGTGCAACAGAGATCAATCCTGCCTGAGTTAATATACCAAACATACTCATGAACTGTGCTAAAGTCTCCTAAAGTCCGGGGGTAACAACAGGTGCTTCTGGTACCTGTCCCCCAACTGTTACCTGTCCCCTAACTAGAGCTACTAGACAGGTGCTCTAGTCGCAGCATGTGCCCTTCCTCGACATCTACCTCGGCCTCTACCTCTGCCCCGACCTCTTGCATCCCTAGAAGTATGTGCGGATGCCTATTCAGCTAACCTAGTAGCATGTGTCCTCACCATCTGCGAGAGAATGGAGATACAAAGGTTCAAATTCCAAATTCAACAAATTCCGCACAACAGGAATGAAAGAAATGGAAATTACCTAACAGTTCTGTAGCCTCTCGAAGATAAGTACAGACGTCACCGTACCGATACGCAAGACTCTACTAGACTCGTTCGTGACTCGTAGAACCAATGAACCTAGAGCTCTGATACCAACTTGTCACGACCCAAAATCCCACCACAGGCGTCGTGATGGAACCTAGTCTCTAAAACTAGGTAAGCCGATTTTTAATTACCTTCTGAAGCCATTTTTTTTGTAACTAACAACGGAAATAATTACAATATACAACCTCCCAAGACTGGTAGTATTGAGTCACGAACTCTAACTGAATACATAGAATGATCACGAAAATCGAATATACAATATTGTTTGATTACAAATTAACAGTACAATGAAATGAAAAGACTCCAAGGGACTGCGACGGCCAAGCAGCTCTACCTTGAATCTTTACAATCGCGCTGTAACTCTGCTCAAGTCCGATATCTCCAATACCTGGCTCTGCACAAAAATATGTAGAAGTGTAGTATGAGTACACCATGGTCGGTACCCAGTAAGTATCAAGACTAACCTCAATGGAGTAGAGACGAGGTACAGTCAAGACACTCACTAGTCTAATACCCTGTGCAATATAGCAGTATACAATAGTACTGAAAAATAACTAGCAATGATAACAACAACTCAACCAGTGATATAACAACAAGGCAACAAGAACATCATAATTATTGCTCAGGCAAATAAGGAACACAAGTACAATCAACAAGTTAAGTCCTTCAAATATAAATCCTTCATATATTATTCCTTAAGATAAATATCTTTCGAATATACTTCTTTCAAATAAATATATTTTCAAGTAAAAGTCACCATGTGACACCTCATTTCAAATCATAAAAATTACGGGTCTCAACCTACTTTCATATTTTCCATAGTACCTTGTGCCCATATCTCTATCACCATCACATGGACAACTCGCGTGTCAATAATAAAATCATCATATTTTTTCCCGGCATCTCATGCCCATATTGTTTTCATAACTGTACGGACAACTCACGTACCAAAATATCAATGCATATAAAATAGGCAAGATCAATTTATTTTCAATAAAGTAAGGTTAAAATATTTAAATCAAGTAAAAATATTTAAATCAAGTAAGGTTAAAATATTTAAATCAAGTAAAAAATCAACAAAGGATAAGTTTATTTTAGAAATCGTTCGAGAGAGGAAAAATGACATTTCCTTTAAAATAAAGCATCAGATAAACGACTGATTTGGATATAAACTTTATTAAATTAAACATACTGGAAATTTTTTTTTTATTTAAAACAACTCAATCATCAAAGACACGTACCACCCAAAAATACAAATCCTCAAAGTCTCGTACGAAAAAGTCAAGGTCAACACAATACATCAAGAAATACAAAACACTTAATATTAAGTCAAATAATACATCACGAAAATACAAGAATTTACAAATTACGAAAAAATAAAATAACCATGGGCAAGTGCAAACATAGTCCCGAAGTAAGTGCCCAACAGGGGATCTCCCGAGGTACCGCCTCGTAGTCCCAAAATAAATATGCAACAACAATAATTCTCCTAGGTCATCATAAATCAATCCCCGACATAGTCCCCTTGTCTCGCCACGTGTGCAATAGTAAAGTAAATGCCCGCTTTGTCTCGCCACACGTGCATAATAATATTCCCACCTTGTCTCGCCACATGTGCAAACCCATATATATATATATATATATATATACATGCGCAAACCTACATACATATATAAATAGCCCTCCTTGTCACGCCGCATGTGCATAAATCAATAGTAATAATAGCACGGCAGAAACCTCGTGCAAACACCCGAACATAACTCCCACAATATAATGTGCCAATATCACATCTCATAAACTGCACCTCAAGTGTTCAAATATTACAACATAGTATAGATTGCACATCAAATGCTCAATTATTACAACTTATCACAGATTGCACATCAAGTGCTCAAATATTACAAATTATCACAGATTGCACATCAAGTGCTCAAATATTACAACTTGCCACAAAAATCAACAATACCTTATTTTCCACAATAAGGAGCCCATGGCTCGACCATAATGTGCACAAAGAATCTTAACAAAATATCCGGAAGCGAACAACTCAACAAAATAATATTTTACATAAAAATCAAGGTGGCAATCACACCAAATCATCATGTAAAAATAATTTCAACGAACAAGGATATAGGCATGACAAAAGAGGATTTAATGAGTGCCAATAATTTCTAATTTAATACATAAGGGCGTCTAAGGATTTTTAATCAATAAAATTTTTACATATAAACCAAGTACTTACTCGTCACCTCGCGTACATGGTTTTCAATTACACAAATTGCACATAAGACTCAATGCCTAAGGGGTAATTTCCCCCACTCGAGGTTAAGCAAGACACTTACCTTTTTTGAAGTTATGCTGATATTCCAAAATCGCCTTCGTGCTTGAATTGACCTCCGAACCGCTCAAATCTATCCAAATTAATTGTATAACTTCGTTAAAATTTATCGAAAATAATTTCGGATAATAATACGTCGACTAAAAAATTTATTCCAAAAAGTCAACAAACGTCAACGCGGGACCCGCTTCTCGAAACCAGACATAATTTTTATGAAATTCGAAAACCCATTCCGATACGAGTTCACCCATACCAATTTTATCGAATTCCAATAACAACTCGACCTCCAAATCTTAAATTTTTATTTTTGGAAGATTTTGTAAAAATCTTTATTTCTTCCTTTTAAATCCGAATTAAACGATGAATATAATCATAAATTCATGAAATATAATCACTTTAGGATATAGAACACTTACCCAAGTCAAAGTCGTGAAGAACTCCTCCAAAATCGCCCAGAAACCGAGCTCCAAAATCTCAAATCAAAAATGGCGAAATGACCATTTTTAGTCCTAAATGTTCTGCCCAGATTCCGCTTCTGCGGACCAATTTCACGCACCTGCGAGCTCTCTTTTGCGAGAAATTTCTCGCTTCTGCGATGCCCACTGACAATGTGACCTATCGCACCTGTGGAGAAGTTCCGCTTCTGCGGTCTCGCAGGTGCGGGATAATTTTTGCACCTGCGACCACTGCCTAGGCCTGCTCCTTTCGCTTCTGCGATCTCAACCTCGCATCTCCGATTGCGCATCTGCGCTCCATTTCATCGCAAATGCGATGACACCAGTGGTAGATTTCCAACAGTTCCTTCAAATCCAAATTTTGGTCCGTTTAACCATCCGAAACTCGCCCGAGGCCCCGGGGAGCTCAACCAATTATACCAACATGTCCCAAAATACAATACGAACTTAGTTGAGGCTTCAAACCATATCAAATAATGCTGAAATTACGAATCGCGCATCGAATCAAATTTTGAGTTTTCAAATCTTTCAACTTCTATATTTTGCGCTGAAACGTATCAAATCAATTCGGAATGACTTCAAATTTTGCACACAAGTCATAAATGACGTAATGGAGCTATTCCCATCTCTGGAATCGAAATCCGACCTCGTTATCCAAAAATTCACCCTTCGGTAGGATTTTTTCAAAAATCTTCAAATTTTCAACTTTCGCCAAATTGCGTCGAATTATCCTACGGACTTCCAAATCCGAATCCGGACATACGCCGAAATCCGAAATCGTCATACGAAGCTATTGACAATATTAAAATTCAATTCCGAGGTCGTTTGCTCAAAAGTCAACTTCTGGTCAACTCTTTCCATTTAAGCTTCAAAATGAAAATTTTCTCTTTCAATTAAATTCTAAATCTTCTGAAAAAATCCAACTCGGCCATACCCGCGGGTCATGATATATATTACAAAGTTGTTCGGGACCTTAAGTCACTAAACAGGGCATAAATTCTTAAGATGACAAGTCGGGTCGTTACAGTGCCTGAATGATTGCAGATGCACCTGCCTCAGATCTTGCACGGTTAGTGCAGAAGTGTAGCGTAAATACATAAATAACATGTACCCAGTAAATATCTAGTCTAACCTCGAAGAAGTAGTGACAAGGGGTCGACATCGACACTTACTATGGGCCAATAAATAAAGTATAAAAATTCTAAATAGGCATGGAATATATCAATAGTAATAACGCGATAATGAAAAGTAAATAAATGATTCTTTAACTAGATGTCAATTTAACATCTCCAATTAACACATACTAACTTTAACCAATACGAGCCATCAAGTAAATTATAAAGTCTCAAGTCATATAAGTAATACCAAGTGTAATCGGACTCCGAGCATTATCACGCACGATTTATGCTGAGGTGGTTCGGCCCAATCCAGAATAATGTGTACACTACCGAGGATAGACTAGCGCGAACCATAGATGCATCTATTATACTTCCGAGGTGTTCGGCCCGCTCCACAAGAAGAGAGATTACTCTACGAACTCCTATTTAACGGCTACTAATACACAAGGAGGCACAATTTCTACCAACGGTCAAGTAATCCACCAAAACTCAAAGTAATTGAAATTCGGTCTTTACGAATCCTTCATCAAGTTTCAATATAATTTAAGCACTTAAATTAATAATTAGAGTGCAATTAATACAAGTATTACATGATAAAGTCCTAAAACTATCCGAACATAAGCATGATTTGTAGCTACACACGGACTCTCATCACTTCGTGCGTACGTAGTACCCACAATTAGTAGCAAATTATAATTTAAAACACCTATGGGGTAAATTCCCTCTTACAAGGTTAGGCAAGAGACTTATCTCGTTCCAAAGTTCACTTTTTGGTGCCCAAATCACTCTAAAAAGCCTCAAGTCGGTGCCGAACAATCCGAAACTAGCCAAATGTTATATAAATTAATCAATATATACTCAAAAGTTCATAATTTAGCTATTAGAGTAATTATCCAACCCAATTTGGAAGATTCCTAAAATTCAACACATGCCCACGTGCCCGGATTACGGAAATTTTCGAATGTAAAAGTTACCCATGACCTCCCGAACTCAAATATATAATTTATTCCAATTTCCACCACCAAAACCATGATCAAATCCCAATTTTACCTAAACCCTAGTTTCTTCACAAAATCCCACTAATTTCATAATTTTTTCCATGTGTAATCTACCCATAATTCACGTGTTTAGATAAAGAATTGATAGGGATTGCTTACCTCTTGATGTTGATGAAATTCTCACACAAAACGCTCTCAAAATCACCTAAGACGAAGTGGAAAATGAGGAAAATGAAGCTAAGTCCTGTAATAAAAAGCCCTTGCACTAGTCGCAGATGTCGCATTTGCGACATCTTGTTTGCGAATGTGATGGTCGCAAATGCGACAAAAGCATCACAATTGCGAAGACTGGCCCGCACAATCAAAACACTGAAATAACATCTAGAATCATGAATCGGACACCAAAATGCATGAATTTAATCATGAAACTCAAGATCCTCTAAAAATACTTCCGCGCGTCCGATTCCTAGCAAATCAATTCGGAATGATGCCAAATTTTGCGTACAAGTCATAAATCACCATATGGAACTATTCTCGGACTCTGAATCCCAAACGGATCTCGATAAAACCAAAACCTACTCTAAACCAAACTCAAAGAACTTGAAAATCTTCAATGCGCCAACTTCAACATTAAGCGTTGAAACGCTCCCAGGTCATCCAAAACCCGATCTGAACACACGCCCAAGTCCAAAATAATCATACGAACCTATTGGAACCGTTAAATTCCGGTTCCGAGGTCGTTTACTCAAAATGTTGACTCAAGTCAAACTTGGCCACTATGGGCCACTATTAAGGAACTAAGTGTTCCAATTTCAACCACACGAACCAACCATCCCCACAAGTCATAAAACAGTAAGGCACATACAGGGAGTCTTAATTAGGAGAACGAAGATCTAGAAAGCCAAACGACCAGTCGGGTCGTAACATTCTCCACCTCTTAAACAAACGTTCGTCCTCGAATAGGTATAGAATCTTACCTGGATTGCTGAATAGGTGTGGATATCTGCTTCGCATGTCCTCCTCGGTCTCCCAAGTCGCCTCCTTGACTGGTTGACCCCTTCACTGAACCTTTACCGCAAAAATCTTCTTAGACCTCAACTGGCGAACCTGCCTGTCAACAATGGCAACTGGCTCATCCTTATAACTCAGGCTCTCATCTAGTTAAACCGTGTTATAGTCTAACACATGCGACCTGTTGGCATGATACTTCCGGAGCATAGACACGTGAAAAATCGGATGAACTCCGGATAGACTAGGAGGCAAAGCAAGCTCATAAGCAACCTCCCCAACTCACCTGAACACCTTAAATGGACCTATAAACCTTGGGCTCAACTTTCCCTTCTTCCCGAACCTCATGATTCCCTTCATCGGCGAGACTTTCAAGAGAACCTTCTCGCCCACCATAAATGATAAATTACGCGCCTTCTGATCCACGTAACTCTTTTGTCTGGACTGTGCTGTGCGATGTCACTCCTAAATCAACTTCACCTTCTCCAAGGCATCCTTCACTAAATCAGTGCCATATAACCTAGTCTCGCCGGGCTCAAACCATCCGATGGGCGAACGATATCACCGACCATACAAAACCTCAAATAGAGCCATCTCAATGCTGGACTGATAACTGTTGTTATAAGCAAACTCGTCCAAAGGCAAGAATCAATCCCACTGCCCTCCGAAGTCAATCACACATGCTTTGAGCATATCCTTCAGGATCTGAACCGTCCGCTCCAACTGCCCGTCGGTCTGCAGATGAAAAGTTATGCTGAGCTCTACCCGGGTGCCTAACTCACTATGTATTGCTCTCAAAAAGTGTGAAGTGAAGTGAGGGCCCCTATCTGAAATGATGGAAACAAGCACACCATGCAACCGAACAATCTCCTGAATGTAAATCTGGGCCAATCTCCCTGACGTGTACGTAGTCACAATCGGAATAAAGTGTGCCGACTTGGTCAACCTGTAGACAATGACCCAAACAACATCAAACTTTCTCATCGTCCGCGGCAACCCAACTATGAAGTCCATAGTGATGCGCTCCCATTTCCACTAAGGTATAACCATCTGCTGAAGTAGGCCACCTAGACTCTGGTGCTCATATTTAACCTGCTGGCAATTTAGGCATCTTGCTACATACTTAACTATGTCCTTCTTCATCAGCCGCCACCAATAATGCTGTCTCAGGTTGCGATACATCTTTGTAGCACCTGGATGAATAGAATATCGAGAACTGTGTGCCTCCTCTAGAATCCTCTCCCTCAATCCATCAACATTAGGAACACATAGATGACCCTGGAGTCGCAGAACACCATCCTCACCGATAGTAACCTCCTTGGCACCACCCTGTAGTACTGTCTCCCTAAGAACCAACAAGTGTAGATTGTCGTACTGAAGAGCCTTGATCCACTCAAATAATGAAGACTGAGCAACGACGCATGCAAGAACTCGACTGGGCTCTAAAATATCTAACCTCACAAGTCTGTTAGCCAAGGACTGAATATCCAAAGACAATGGTCTCTCCTCTACTGAAATGAAGGCCAAACTACCCATACTCTCGGCTTTTCTGCTCAAGGCATCCGCAACCATATTCGCCTTGCCCAGATGATAAAGGATAGTAATATCATAGTCCTTTAGTAACTCAAGCCACCTGCGCTGCCTCAAATTGAGATCCCTCTACTTGAACAAATGCTGCAAGCTATGATGATCTGTGTAAACCTCACAAGACACCCTATAAAGATAATGCCTCCACATCTTGAGAGCATGAACTATCGCGGCCAACTCCAAGTCATGTACGGGGTAATTCTTCTCGTGGGGTTTCAGCTGACGTGAAGCATATGCAATAACACGCCCATCCTGCATCAATACACAATCCAGGCCATCGCGTGAAATGTCGCAATACATAGTATACATCTCTGAACCGGAAGGCAACACTAACACCGGTGTTGTAGTCAATGCAGTCTTGAGCTTTTGAAAGCTCACTCGCAATTATCGAACCATCGAAATGGAGAACCCTTCTAGGTCAATCTAGTCAAAAGTGCTGCAATAGATGAGAAGCCCTCTACAAACCGGCGATAATAACCTGTTAACACCAAGAAACTCTTGATCTCGGTCGCTGTGGCAGGGCGAGGCCAACTCTGGACTGCCTCGATCTCCCTAGGATCTACCTTAATACACTCGCCCGATACAACATGCCCCAAGAATGCCACAGAATCTAACCAGAACTCGCACTTGGAGAACTTAGCATATAACTTCTGTTCTCGCAAGGTCTGAAGCACAACTCTCAAATGTTGCTCGTGCTCCTCCATGCTACGTGAGTAGATCAATATGTCATCAATGAAGACAATGAAAAACGAGTCAATATATGGCCTGAACACCCGGTTCATCAAATCCATAAATGCCGCCGAGGCGTTGGTCAAGCCGAATGATATCACTAGAAACTCATAGTGGCCATATCTAGTCCGGAAAGTCCTCTTCAGAACATCCGAAGCACGAATCTTCAGCTGATGATACCCCAATCTCAAGTCGATCTTAGAGAACACCCTGGCACCCTGAAATTGGTCAAACAAATTATTAATACGCGCCAACGGGTACTTGTTCTTAATGGTAACTTTGTTCAACTGGCGGTAATCAATGCACATCTGCATAGTCCCATCCTTCTTTTTCACGAACAATACCGGTGCACCCCAAGGCGGCACACTCGGCTTGACAAACCCCTTTGCTAGAAACTCTTCAAGATGTTCTTTCAACTCTTTTGGAGTCATGCGGTATGGTGGAATAGAGATAGGTTGGGTACCTAGAGCCAAATCAATATAGAAATCCATATCACGATCTGGTGGTATGCCTGGTAAGTCAGAAGGAAATACATCGGTGAACTCCCGCCCCACGGGCACTGAATCAATCGTCAAAGTCTCTATAGAAGTATCCCGACATAAGCTAGATAAGCTAAACAATCCTTCTTGGCCATGTATTGAGCCTTCAGGAAAGAAATAACCTGACTAGATGTACTGATATATAAACCCTTCTACTCCAATCTAGGCAACTCTGGTATCACTAAGGTAACAGTCTTGGCATGGCAATCAAGGACGGTATGGTACGGAGACAATCAGTCCATGCCCAGGATGACCTCAAAGTCGATCATGTCGAGCAACAAAAGATCTGCTATAGTCTCATAACCACAGAAAGTCACGATACAAGACCGATAAATCTGATCCACAACAACAGAATCGCCCATTAGCGTGGACACATACACAAGAGTACCCAAGGACTCGCGAGGAACACCCAAAAAATGAGCAAATAGAGATGAAACATATGAATACATAGAACCTGGATCAAATAGTACCGAAGCATCCCTACCGCGCACAGAAATAATACTTGTGATCACGGCATCCGAGGCTACTACATCTGGTCTGGCTGGAAAGGCAAGGAACCTAGCTAGTGCGCTACCTAACTGGCCTACACCTCTAGGGCGGCCCCTACCCACTGCCCTCCGCCTCTGGGTAGCCGGACAGCTGGTGCGGTAGCTAGTGCAAAAATCATAGGCTGATGACCCTGTTGTACTGCCTTGCCCCGAAGCCTGAGGCAGAATCTCCTCACATGACCAAGATCCCCGCACTCAAAGCAACCTCTCGGTGCGGAAGATGACTGACCCCTTGGGAACATGAACACCCACTGGAAGAACCCTGAATAGCCGGTGGACGTTAGGAGCTCTTTGGAATGGCGCTGAAATAGGGCCGCACTTGAGCACCCCCGAGAAGGCGGCGGTGCTGGATATGTGGCCTGCTAGACTGGCCTCTCACAAACTGACCTCTGCCCCCAGACGGAGCACCACTGAACCCTATAGAATATCAAGACCGATTGTTCCTCGGCGCTTACACTTGGCTCTGCTGACGAATAACCTCGATCCTCCAAGCTATCTCCACAACCTGCTCGTAAGGAGTCCCCATCTCAATCTCTCGGGCCATAGTGACCTGGATACCATAGTGCAAGCTCGCAATAAACCTTCGCACTCTCTCTACATCAGTGGGGAGTATCATAAGTGCATGGAGAAACAATTAGAGAATCTCGCCTCATAGTCGGTCATAGACGTCTGACCCTGTTGGAGCCGCTTGAAATGACTCCGTAACTCTTCCCTCTGATAGGGTGGGATATATCTCTCCAGAAAGAGATGTGTGAACTGGTCCTAATTCAAGGGAGGAGAACCTGCTGGTTTGTTGAGAAGATAGGACTACCACAATCTACGGGCCCTACCTTCCAGCTGAAAGGTGGTAAAGTCCACCCTGTGGGACTCCAATACTCTTATGTTGTACAGTTTGTACCTATAATGATCAATAAAGTCCTGGGACTCCTCATGTCGCCCACCGCCAAAGGCAGGAGGATATCGCCTAGTCCATCTATCCAATTGCTTCTGCAGCTCGTCGGTCGCTGCTGGTCTGGGCTCTGGTATAGCCTCTGTAACTGGTTGGGCCCCGCCCAAGGGTAGTGCACCCGGGGTCTAATATACGGCAGCAGCATGCTCTAGAGCCTGAGCGGTTGGGGTCTTTGCTCTCCCTCCCGCCTGAGATGTGGCTGGGTCCGCTGGAAATAAACCAGCCTGCATCATAGAGTCCATGAACCGCAACATACGACCCATGACCTCCTGGTATCTTGGAGCGGACATGAAATCCGTTGGGGCCGGCTCTCTGCAGGCACCTCACCCTACTCCTCAATAACAGGATCCTCCACTGGATCCATTGGTAGCACAACTAGAGCAACTTTAGGATGCCCTCGTCCTCTGCCTCTGCCTCTAGCAAAAGGGGGAGCAGTTCCTCCACGGTCGGGTACATCTACCGCGCACGTTCTCACCATCTGTGAGAGAATAAAAAAAAGATACTTAGCACAACATCAACTGCACGATAGGAGATGAAGAAAGAGAAGTTTCCTAACACCATATAGCCTCTCGAAGATAAGTACGGGCGTCTACGCACTGATCCACAAGACTCTATTAGGCCTGCTCATGATTTGTGAGACCTACGTGAACCTAGTGCTCTGATATCAAGCTGTCACGACCCAATTTTCCCTATAGGCCGTGATGGCGCCCAACTTCGCCGCTAGGCAAGTCAACGGCGAACTAGTTATGGATTTGTTCTTTTTAATAATTTCAAAGTATTTGATTTTATTTATTAAGAGAATGATTTGTAAGAATTTATAGAAAAGTAAAGCATAAACTAACGAAAGAGTAAATACAGTGAATTTAATACTCAAAACCATAAAGTGTCTTCTAGAATATTCCCAATACCCGGTGTCACAAGTGTATGAGAAACTAGTAGAATATACAAAACCTTCTATACTACTGTCTGGAATAAGATAGACAGGAAATAAATACAAAATAGAGACTGCGGGCGCTGTAGAACGGGCACAGAGAGCAGCTCAACACTATGCCTCGAGGTAACAGGGGTGCGCGCCCGAATGACTGCTAGATGCACCTGCCTCAGATCCTGCACGGTTAGTGTAGAAGTGTAGTGTAAGCACATAAACAACATGTACCCAGTAAGTATCTAGTCTAACCTCGAAGAAGTAGTGATGAGAGATCGACATCGACACTTACTATGAGCCAATAAATAAAGTACATAAATTCTAAATAGGCATGGAATACATCAATAGTAATAACGCAATAATGAATAGTAAATAAATGATTCTTTAAGTATATGTCAATTTAACATCTCCAACTAACAAATACCAACTTTAACCAATACGAGCCATCAAGTAAATTATGAAGTCTCAAGTCATGTAAGTAATATCAAGTGTAATCGAACTCCGAGCATTATCACGCACGATTTATGTCGAGGTCGTATGGCCCGATCCAGAATAATATGTACACTGCTGAGGGTCGACCGACGCGAACCATAGATGCATCTATTATACTGCCGAGGCGTTCGGCCCGCTCCACAAGAAGAGAGAAAACTCTATGAACTCCTATTTAACGGCTACTAATACACAAGGAGGCACAATTTCTACCAACGGTCAAGTAACCTTCCAAAACTCAAAGTAATTGAAATTCGGTCTTTACATCCTTCATCAAGTTTCAATATAGTTTAAGCACTTAAATTAACAAGTAGAGTGCAATTAATACAAGTATTACATGATAGAGTCCTAAAACTACCCGGACATAAGCATGATTTGTAGCTACGCACTGACTCTCGTCACTTCGTGTGTACGTAGCGCCCACAATTAGTAGCAAATAGTAATTTAAAACACCTATGAGGTAAATTCTCTCTTACAAGGTTAGGCAAGAGACTTACCTCGTTCCAAAGTTCACTTTCTGATCCCCAAATCACTCTAAAAGCGTCAAGTCGGTGCCGAACAATTCGAAACTAGCCAAATGTTATATAAGTTAATCAATATATACTCAAAAGTTTATAATTTAGCTATTAGAGTAATTATCTAAACCCAATTTGGAAGATTCCTAAAATTCACCCCCGGCCCACGTGCCCGGATTTCGGAAATTTTTGAATGAATATAAAAGTTACCCATGACCTCCCGAACTCAAATATGTAATTTATTCCAATTTCCACCACCAAAACCATGATCATATCCCAATTTTACCTAAACCCTAGTTTCTTCACAAAATCCCATTAATTTCACAATTTTTTCCATGTTTAGTCAACCCATAATTCGCTTGTTTAGCTAAAGAATTGATAGGGATTGCTTACCACTTGATGTTAATGAAATTCTCCCACAAAATGCTCTCAAAATCGTCTGAGACGAAGTGTAAAATAAGGAAAATGAAGCTAAGTCCCGTAATAAAAAGCCCTTGCACTAGTTGCAGATGTCACATTTGTGACATCTTATTCGCAAATGCGATGGTCGCAAATGTGACAAAAGCATTGCAAATGCGAAGACTGGCCATCTCTGTCAAGGTCGCAATTGCGACCAAAAACTTCGCAAATACGAAGATGGGCAGCTCGCAAAAGCAACAGAAATATTCGCAAATGCGAAGCCCTCGGTGTTTTCCCCAACCTCGCAAATGCGAATCCCTCCTCGCAAATGAGAGGTTCGCAAGTGCGAACAAAACCTCTCATTTGCGAGACCTGCAGCACCAGACTAGATTCCAAAAAACTGAAGTTCCTCCAATACTCCGAACGCGCTCGAAACTCACCCGAGCCCCCAGGACTCCATACCAAACATCCACACAAGTCTGAAAAAATCATACGAACTCGCTCGCGCGATCAAAACACCGAAATAACATCTAGAATCATGAATCGGACGTCAAAATGCATAAATTCAATCATGAAACTCAAGATCCTCGAAAAACACTTTCGCGTGTCCGATTCCTACCAAATCAACTCGGAATGATGTCAAATTTTGCGTACAAGTCATAAATCACCATACGGAACTATTCCCGGGATCGGAATCCCAAACGGATCTCGATAACACCAAAACCTACTCCAAACCAAACTTAAAAAACTTGAAAACCTTCAATGCGCCAACTTCCAACATTAAGCGCCGAAACGCTCCCAGGTTATCCGAAACCTGATTCGAACACACGATCAAGTCCAAAATCATCATACGAACCTATTGAGATCGTCAAATCCCGGTTCTGAGGTCGTTTACTCAAAATATTGACTCAAGTTAAACTTGGTCATTATGGGCCACTATTAAGGAATTAAGTGTTCCGATTTCAACCCGAACCCTTCCAAACACGAACCAACCATCATCGCAAGTCATAAAATTGTAAAGGCACATACATGGAGTCTAAATTAGGAGAACGGGGATCTAAAAAGCAAAACGACCGGTCGGATCATTATATTTAGTTCAATACTCCAGTCGATCATCAGTGTCAGTGTTCTTCTTGAGTCTGTTAGTTCACGTGTATTAAAAAATTGAGTCGTAATCAAGATGTCATTCAAAGCTTGTTAGTTGGAGTAATTGTTCGAGTATGCAAGTAATTAGAGTAACTTGTAATTTATTCAAGTAGTTGAAGTACGAGAATTGTGTGGGTATTGGTTTACAAGTCTTATAATCACTAGATTTGGCTCATTTGTTCTAGTGAAGTTGAAGTTAAAATCCTACGTGGTAGGTTGTGATTTTTGCACCTTTGAGCCGGGTGATTTTTCACGTAAAAATTATTTTTTTTTCTATTTATTTCATTTACGCGTAAGAAGTTAGGTAAAGAACTAAGTTCTTTAGTAATTTAGAAGAGCACGCAAATTAACACAATAGTTTTTTTTATATTTTGTATTTGTATTAGAAAATCTAGTAAACATGTATAAATATTTAATTGAGAACCGAATAACCAAAAAATATTATGAATTCGATGACAAATTTAAAATTCATAAAATTTAAATTTTGACCCTGACTTTATCGTACCGAAACTAAATGATACGATTGTGACATTTTGGTCACTCTCTATTTGAAGCATCCACATCAAGTATATGACAATCTGCCGAGAGGACCTGTTTACAAAAGCATACGATCAGATAGGGAGACAAAAATAAACAAAAAAGAAACAGCAACTTTTCGAGAACAGCTTGATCGTATTTTTTAAATCGATTGAGTGAGTAAAGATTAGCTAAAGTGTAATCATAGTTGTTTGGAACACAAGAATGAAACACGAATACGTTACAGTAATAATTATAATAGTGAAAAGTTTCTCGAAACTCGTTAAAGCATACCTGGCTTCTCGTTGGAAAAGAGAAGTTTTGGTGATACTCTTTGCTGCTTTCTTTCATGTGCACGTGTACCCTATATTATATTGCTCCTCCCTCGTAATTTTGTTCTCTACTTCTCTTTTCCTTTTGGCCTTTTCGGTAAAAGAAAGATGTAATTATAAAATAATATCTTTTCTAGCAAATAAACAAAGTCTCGTATAAGTGCTATAACACATTAGGACTGCTTCGTTTGGTTGGAATATGAGAATAATTAATCTCTAAAATCCTGCATGGGACTTACACTATCACGGAAGATTGTGAATTAACTAGCACACAATCACACACAAAGTAAATAGAGAAGAAAAATTAACATAAAAATTTAACGAGGTTCGGCTAAGCCTAATCCTCGGGGCAGAAGCAGAAAGAGTTTTCCACTATTAATGAGGAGAAAAACACAATACAATATGTAGAATCCCCAACTACAACCCATATATATATATATATATATATATATATATATATATATATATATATATATATATATATATATATATATATATCCCAAATAGTCTCAAACCTATAAGAGAAAGGTTTTTCAATTTGTTCAAGTAGTAGATACATTTCAAGTGGTAGATACAGATAAATTTATTTACCCGGAAAATGGTACAGTTGAATTTGTACGTGGTTTCTAGACAAGTGAATCAATTTGATCCCTTAAGATAATGAATCAATCAATTTGGATGCAAGATACTTAGCTCAAATATAGATAAAACGATAGATATGGAGAGCCCGGGGATAGAGTTTCCGGGTACGATGATGATAAGAACAACAAGCTAGAAAAATAGTATCAAGATGTTATATTAGAATAATCCTTTGATGTCTAGAAAATTGTCCTTTACAATGATAGTCTAACTTATTATTTATAGCTCAGTGGGCGTAATGGTCGGGCCCACCACTAATGACAATTATTGAAATGTGATAATGGAAACATAACGGTAAACATAAATGCTCAAATTCCTGTAATGAGTTGTTACCCTTTAATGCTGTGGAATATTCTTCATTAAATGCTGCATGGCGCAACAAGCTTAATGCCTTTTATGGACTTGCCTTTCTTGGTGACACATGGGGTAGATGTGCCCGGTTTTCTATCCTCCTGGCTTTGATTCCACTTATCCCCTTCTTTGGTGGCCACGTATCGTAACATATTTTACCCAATAAAGATAGTCCCCCTGCTTTCCGATAACATAACTTTGTGTTACCGGAAAGTTGGTGAGAATCTTCTTTTAGCGGGAATTACTATAATTCCTTTTGAAGGTTAGTGACGGTTGATTAGACGCCTGTCCCTCCGCATTTAATGCCTAGAACACGCGTCCTCTTATGATTTAACACGCCTTTTGCCGGTTATCGAGGTAATTGGAGCCAAGTTTTTAAGCCGCCCAAATTTCCACCTATACGTATCAACTCCCTTTTCCTTTGGGTCTCACCAGTCGATTGAGCTTCCAAACTGCATTCTTGTTCTTCATCTCTTCTCTAATTTTTTCTCGACACAGAACTTTTTCTTTCTCTTCTCCAATGGCTTCTTCATCTAAACGCGCTGGTTCTTCAAAAAGCAAGATTAAGAACGAGGATTCCGTTCCTCCAACAGTAAGTTCCATAATCCCTAGAAGGCTTAGTACTTTGAAGGATTTGGAGGAGAAATTTCCCACTGATTGCCCCTGTACATGGGCAGTTAGCAGGTACCCATCTTCCATTCCTCCTTTCACTATCCCTACTGCGAAGGAAGACTACTGCTGCCAAGATTTGGATATTATCGCTCCTGATCTATCGGAGCGAGTGACCCTTCCCAGAGAGGGTTTCACATATTTTTATACGTACCCTTTTACTTTGGGTGCATTTTCTTTGGACGGAGAACTTGATACTGTGATAGCGGGATTTTATCTTCGTTATCAGGTGTGTTTGGCACAAGTAATTCCTTTTGTGTGGAGGACGGTCGCCTGTCATCATCGATTGTGTCTGGAAGCCAAAGAAGAGCTATCATTAGCTCATAAATGATAAATCTTTGCAAGCGTGGTCACCATACTTTGATATCCAGCATGGATGATGACAACGACCGAGGGTGGATGGAAAGGTTCGTTGCAGTTGCCTCCGATAACATTATTCCAACAACGACTTCATCCTTTCCGGTTGCTTGGAACTGCTCTCGTAAGTTTCTTTCAACACGTTCCTCCTAGATGCTTTTTCACGCCTGTATTATTCTTTTAACTTATGTATGTTATAGAAACCCGATGGGTCCCACAGGTGGTAGAAGGCTTGGACCAGTGGGTTCAAAAGATCTTGCACATCACCATGCTCGAAACCCGCTTGTGAAAATAATTGTCCATCAAATACGGGTGGAAGGCCAAAGATCATGGTAATTTCAGTTTACCTCGCACTAGCTTCTGTATATGAGGAATTTGGTTGAACCATTCTGATTCGTTAATGATTGATGAAATTAGGTCTACCTGCGGGCTCGGTTGAGGTCCCGAGAAGGATGCTTTAGCTGACCTCGCTGATGCGGCGAGGTTGCTTCAAGAGGCACTTACTTGCACTGGTGCCTCTGGGTCCGCTTCGGGCGCAAGCATATCTTTACAGAGCCCCCGGCCAGAGAACAAACAACGGAAGAAAAGACGTTCCTTTGCATCCGAGGAAAAGAAAAAAGTGGGCAAAGGTTGATGCCCCTGAATCATCCCTAGTGGCGACTGTGAACACCTAATTTTTTACCATACCCAAATTCTATACTATTTAGTGTAAATATTTTTTTTACAATCTTAATATTTTAAACTTTTATATTACTCTTAATAATTTTTATTAAAAATAAAAAAATAAAAAAATAAAAAAAATAAAAATATTTGGTTTCTTTTTATTAGAATTTTAATAAGTAAATTATGGTATCTTTATTAGTATCATTTAAAGTGCATGTAAATATTTGATTTTTCTATATTGTAAGAAATGTTAGTTAATCTTCTTATTTAATATTTTAATTTATCTCCTAAAAAATGAATTCAAAATTTTGATTTTTAATTAGATAACAATCCCAATCCCATAAGTCCCCATTTTTAGCCTAACTTCCCACTTTTTATGTCCCTCTTCCTCACGTCCTCTCTTACCACAGTTCCATCCCAACTCCCTCACATCTTCCATCCATAACTCCTATATATGCCTATACATGCCTATATAGTGACTTTTCTAAAAAGAAAATAAAAGAAAAAGAGGGGGGGGGAGTGAGGAAGGCAATGAAATTGAGAGGAACAGAATTGAAAAAATTGGGAAAATACTCAAGAGAGAAAAATATTGAGAGATTGCATTAGCTTTTAAGAGAAGCTCTCACTTCTTCATCTTTAAAAGAAGGAAACTAGAGGAAGAAAACATAGAATCTAGATAGAGGCTAAAATACGAGTCAATATTCGGGTCACCGTTAAAATTCCAATTTCACACGAGGGCTTCAGTTCTTATTGCGGTTTCTAAATCTAATTGCTGCTATATTTAGTTTGGATTTTCATCATTGTAAATTTGTTCCGGAGGTTCTTTCTATCATATATTGAAGAAGATTTGCATCCCCAGGTTTCTTTCTATTCTTTTTTTTTCATTCCTTTAAGTGTTAGTAATTTGAGTTAAAAGTTGTAAAAGATAATACAATAATTTATGAAAGCAAATACTTACAGGTTTGGATGTTTGGACTTTTAATTACCGGCATAATTGCATCTCCATGTTATTTAAATTTCTTCACTTTAGTGTCAATCATGATACTGAAAGTTGTTATTTTTTTTTTGTCTAGGTTCTAACTAGTATCCAATAATATTTTCTTTAAATCCATTTCCATGTTAATCCACTGTTGGTTGGACGAGGGATCCTAACGAACCAATATTTAGTCAATTTTTTTGTCTAGTAGAATATAATGGCAATTGAGGTTGTAGATTTCAAATGTTTGAAAATTTCAGAGAACACAAAGAGAGTTCTCATTATGCTTTAATTTTCAGTACATTCTTTTATCATTTGGAGAATTATTTAATTTAATACGCTACTTTGGGGATTGAATCATAAAGTTACATTTTAAAATTATATTAGATGAAATATATTATTTAGGTCAATAATTAAGTTTAGTGTAGTTAGTAAAATTTAGAGTTGAAGTACTTTTATTAAAGATGAATAAAGGGACACAATAATTTTTCTCATTTCATTTTTTCCTTTTAGTTAAATTCTTCATAGATATATTTCTTTTTTTTGTGTGTGTGTGTGTGTGTGTTATTTCATGAGATCAACAATGTATGTGTGGTAAAATTTCTTTATAGTTTAGTTCAAAACTTTCTGTATGTAGCTTAGTTAGTAGGATGATTTCATTAGTTTATATTTTTTTTTATTCTCGTTCATATTCATATCTTAAGAGTTTAGATTATAATCTAATGTTTAGAGTCATTGTTGTTTAACATTTATTATGTGTTTAATAGTTAAATCTGATATTTGTTGGCGTTAAATTGTTTGCTTGAATCAATATTTTTATTTTTGTCGAAGAACGACCGAAGAAAGTTTTAAATAATTAGACCACATAAAAATTGGCATGTAATAGTTGATTCATTTAGCTTCGCCTAATAGGATAAAGCTTGGGCCGAATAGAAGAATTTAGGCCTATCATTAAAGAAAAAGTATTTATAAGGTAGCGAAATAAGCCATGAACTAATTCAAGACTCGTTTCAATAAGTAATAAAGTAATAATAATAAAATATGTAAATAAACAGAATACTTTGAATACTTTAGTATGCTTTAGGCGCGTGTTAACCAATCAATTATTGTAATTATGTACACATTCGCGTGACATAATTATGATTTTCCAAATTAAAGGCAAAGTATGCGTTCGCGCGACTTTGACAAAACAATCCTTAAAAATAATAAAGTGTTATTGATTGTGTACACGTACGCATGACATGATCTTGACACACCAAACAAAACGAGTACACGTACGCGTGACTCGTTTCAAAATAATTTCATAATCACACCATAATTAAGCAATTAAAAGCGGTAAAATTTAAAATACACATAGGTTCTAAAATACATAATAATCCGTTAATTAAGTCAGGTATATGATTGTAAAGCGACCGTGCTAATACCACAGAATTCGGGAGTGCCTAATACCTTCTCCCGGATTAACAGAATTCCTTACCCGGTCTTCTGTGTTCGCGGACCAATAAATAGAGTCAATTTTCTCGATTTGGGATTCTAAAATAAGTCGGTGACTTGGGACACCATAAATATTCCAAGTGGCGACTCTGAAATAAATAAATAATTCTATTTTAAATAATGTCACTTAAATTGGAAAAAAAATCCCTATCTAAAAGAAAAAGGGGAGGTGTGAGAGCTCTGGCGACTCTGTTGGGGACCAGAACCCAGAATCTCTGGTTCAGGGTTCAGAATCCGTGCTTGTAATGTGATATATACTTGACTTTATTGATTTGATGTTATTACTGTATTTTTGGGCCTAATGTGCTAATTAACTCTTTGATATTATTTGAACTGTATTAAATTGTCTTCTTACGCCTCCCTTCTGAGTCTTCTGAATTTATGGTGCACACGTGCGCGTGGCCCACTTTTCTGTTAGAAGTCATACCAATTAGAACGAGGCTGGGTCAGTAACTAGGCCGGGTAGACTTTCGTGCTCCCGGTACATTGCTCCCACCTCGGCTCGAGTTGTCCGCTTGGGTAAGCCATGTCTAGAACACACCCCCAGGTTTAAACCTAGAATAACATAGCTTCATGCCGGATCCCTAGTAGGTACGTTTGTTTGCATCACGTGCATTTGGCTTTGGGGACTCAACACAGGGGTTGGGTCCGTCTAGGACAGGTGTACCCGAAATTACAAGACCATCCTGATGCATCTTATGTGCTAATTGTGCATTATGTTTGATTTGGTTTGTGCATGTTGACCGGTTTCTAAAATAAAAATAAAAATATAAAAATATTGAGGGAAAAACAGAAAGAAGAAAATATGAGGGAGAAAATTTACCCGATTTTCGAAAATTATAGTATTTACCCCCCCAAAAAAAAGAAGCCTGAATTTTTCAAAAAAATGTGTCATCCTATTCCTGAAATATTTACGAACTACGCGGGTCTGATTCTCACCGGATGTGAGATACGTAGGCAACCTTCATAGGGTTCGGCCCCATTTTTATAAAATAACTATAAAAAAAAAAAGAAATGTGTCTAGTATTTTTTTTAATAAAAATAAATAAATAAGCAGACCCAGCTTCGGTTAATCCCAAATCGTTCCTGTCAGAATAGCCTTAGAACATCTTCAAAATTGTTGAAGGGCTGTTCTCGCAAGAACGGACGTGTCTGTCAATTGGGAATCACTTTGACCATAATGCCCTTCCCCCGGCCCTAAAGCTATCCTTGAAAGTAAGAAGGGGCCATAGTTGTAAAAATAGCCACCCTTTCTTCGGTCATAATTGCAAAAATAGCACCCCTTCTCGTTGATTTTTCTTAAAATTGAGTTATTTACAAAAGATTATTTTGCAAAAGGAGTGCATTGGTTCTGTCTCTTGAGACTAGTGTCAACCCTAACCTTAACCACCCACAGGTACAAAATGAGCACTGTCCAGAACACACCATTCACAGCTATAGACGAGGCTCCACTTCAGCTTCAGATGTGGTGGTATGATTTAGGAGAAGATGGTCAGAAATGGGTCACCAAGCACTTGGGAGCCCTTACAGATATTATGAAAATTAAACCACGGGACGATTTGATTGAGGCACTAGTGACTTTTTGGGACCCCGTTCACAATGTCTTTCGCTTCTCCGATTTTGAGCTAACTCCCACTTTAGAAGAGATAGCTGGATATTCCGGGTTTGGCAGGGATTTGAGAAACCAGGAGCTCATATTCCCAAGGGCTCTTTCTGTACACCGATTCTTCGATCTTCTGAACATCAGTAAGCAAATTAGAAAGACCAACGTAGTCGAAGGGTGTTGTTCTTTCTACTTCTTGTACTCTAGGTTCGGGCAGCCAAATGGGTTTGAAATGCATGAAAAGGGCCTTAACAACAAGCAGAACAAAGACACATGGCAGATTCATCGTCGCTTCGCCTTCATAGTGGCATTTCTGGGAATTATGGTCTTCTCAAACGAGGAGCGGACAATTGATACCCGCATAGCCAGGGTTGTACAGGTCCTCACTACCAAAGAACATCACACTCTTGCCCCGATCATTCTATCAGACATTTATCGGGCGTTGACTTTGTGCAAGTCCGGGGCAAAATTCTTCGAAGGGTGCAATATTTTGTTACAAATGTGGTTGATTGAGCATCTCCGACATCACCCCAAGTTCATGAGCTATGGTCCGAGCAAGGACAATTTCATTGAGAGTTACGAAGAAAGAGTAAAAGATTACAACTCTCCAGAAGGGGTGAAAGCCTGGATATCCCACCTAAGATCTTTAAATGCAAGTCAAATTGAGTGGACTTTGGGATGGCTCCCGCTAAGAGAGGTGATACACATGTCGGCCCTAAAAAGTTATTTGTTGTTGTTGGGTTTGAGAAGTGTCCAGCCGTATGCGCCACACAGAGTTCTAAGACAGCTAGGAAGGTACCAAGTAGTACCTAAGGATGAAGATTTGAGTGTGCAAGTTATTGAGCTACACCCCGAAGCCCCACTCCCCGAAGCTTTAATCCAGCAAATTTGGAATGGTTGTCGCTACTTGAAAGATGATACTCAGGTGCCAAATCCTGCGAGAGGTGAGGTAGATCCGGGTTATGCTATATGATTTGGGAAGAGGTCTCGCATGGATGATGTGCCAGAGCCCAAAAGGCCCACAAAAAGGCCGCATGTTCAAGCCTTTGATGATAAAATCCAAGAACGGTTGGCCTGGGGTGAACGGGAAAAGGGATACAAAACAACTATTCATGCCTTAGAAGAAAGGCTAAGAAACCTCAATTTTGAGAAAGACTTGCAAGAACAAGAAGCCGAAGGGGAAAAGAAGAGTCTGATCCGCAAAAATGAAGCCCTTCGTGCTCAACTTCAACAGATGAAGAAAGCCTCTGAAGTGCCAGTGAGAAGTTGGAAAGACCAGAGAACCATTGCCAATCTGATGGAAAAGGTGCAAGATTATGATTCCCTCTTGGCAAAGACTGAAAAGGCGTTGGACAAAGCCAAGGAAAAGATCGTACATCTAAATGAGAAGGCCGAATCAAGTAAGGATCGCCAAGTAACAAAATTTGAAGAAGAAAGGGCTCCATTCGAGAGAGAGAGAAGGCCCATTGGGTACGTTCAGAAGCTCAGCTCCATGCACAGTTGGAAGAAATGAGAAGGTACAATAGAGAATACCAGCATGTAGATTTTGATAGGGAGATGGCTCAAGCGAGACTCGAGCAGGCTAGACTTCGGGCTCAGTTGGAGTCAGCCTTAGATCGTGAGGGCCATATAAGGGAGATAGCCACCACACGCCAGCAGCAGTTACAAGATCGAGACCAGAATTTCCAGTACTTCAAAGAGAAAGTCCATAATTTGGCTGTTTATACCGCTCAAAGTTATGTGAACTGCCAAGGGATGGATTATGAGAAGTTTTTGGAGCATGCACCTACTTTTGCCCGTCATCTTGCAGCAGAGTTAGAAAGGATGTACCGTACATTAGGGGGTCAACCAGGGCAAGCCCCACCATGAGCAGATGTTCCAGTGTTTGAAAGCAAGAAGATTGTGGAGTTGAATTATAGTCGTAGTTGTTAGAACTTTTCATGTAGTAGCTATGTTTTAGTTTGAGTCATTGTTGAATCTTTAAAATCACTGTCTTTTAGTCTTGTCAGAGTTTGGTAAGTCATTTTCAATGTAATGTCCTTTCTGTTATTGTATTATTTCATTTTTTTTTTAAAAAAAAATACTGTTATTGTTTTCCCCTGAACTACGTAATGGTCTGATTCATGCGGCGTCATGATACGTAGGCAATCCTCATCGGATACGATCATAACCATAATTAATCTAAAAAAAATGAAAAAAAAAATGTTAAATTCAAGATGAAAATAAACCAATAAATCAATAAGTCGGGATGAAACATAAAGCCTTCCAAAATCATTTTAGAAATGAAAATGGCATTAGGTGCATGACATATAATGTGTGATTAATATCTGCCTAACTCTAACACGTTTGTTGTTTGTCATTTTAAAAGATAAAGTAAAACAGAGGTGGTTGGTTTGTGGTTTAAACTGGCGACTCACCCTTACAACACGAGATCAAAAGGAAAAAGTAGAATGGCAAACAACAGTGAGAATGAGTCAGATAATGATGATGTCCATGGACAATTGGTTGAACAAGGTTCAGGATTGGTTGAAGAAGTAAGAGTGTTGAAGCAACAATTGGCAGAGATGTACCAAGCCTGGGTGAATAGACAAGCACCACCCTCACTACCCATAGGGCCTTCGGATAATCTTCATAATGTGTCAGTTGCCACTCAAGTGCCTATCTCCATAACAAGTAACCCATTGTACCAACCTGGATTCAGTCCGAGCATTAACCTTCCCACTATCCCTAGTACCTCCATTCCACGTCCTCCAATTGCACCTCTCAGAAATGACCCACCTACTATACCCATTGTCCATACTTTCACTGTCCCTCAACCGGCTCTTGCTCAAAAGTCCAATAATGATCCACAACTGGATGCTCATGATGCCCAACATTACTCTCCAGAACTGACTTTCAAGGTTCCAGATTCATACAAGCATACTCCTCATAACGTGTTCCCAATTGAGATTGAAAAGCACGAAAAGAATATGGAGCAAGAGGAAATGACCAGAAAAATAAAAAGCTTGGAACAAACCATGAGAAACATACAGGGTTTGGGGGGCCACAAAAGTGTTTCGTTTAACGATCTATGCATGTTTCCCCATGTTCATTTTCCACCCGGCTTCAAGACCCCCAAGTTTGACAAGTATGATGGGCATGGTGATCCCGTTGCCCATTTGAAGAGGTATTGTAACCAATTAAGGGGAGCGGGAGGCAAAGAAGAATTGCTCATGGCTTATTTTGGGGAAAGTTTGACAGGAATTGCTTCAGAGTGGTTCATAGATCAAGACAACTCTCACTGGCACGTTTGGAATGACATGGCTCAAGATTTTGTCCAACAGTTTCAGTACAACATTGATATAGTGCCAAACCGCTCCTCTCTCGTCAACATAAAGAAGAAACCAACAGAAAGCTTCAGATAATATGCAATCAAGAGAAGAGAGCAGGCTGCTAGGGTCAAATCACCAATGAAAGAGGCAGAAATGATTGACTATTTTCTCCAAGCTCAGGATCCTGATTACCTCCATTACATGCTGGCCGCCATTGGTAAACCTTTCGCTGAGGCGATTAAGATTGGTGAAATAGTTGAGAATGGCATAAAGTCGGGCAAAATTGTGAGTCAGGCAGCCCTTAAGGCGACCACACAAGCAATTCAAAGCGGGTCAGGCAGTTTCGGAAATTGCAGTTTCGGAAATCGAAAAAAGAAGGAGGAATGATCCATGATGGCATCTGGGTTCGGGGGAGTTCAAAGAGGAATAGCTCCTTCTTACGTGCAATTCCAACAAGGACTATCCAATTCTCTTCAACATTATTATCCGCCTCAAGGTCCCCGATACTCAGTTCCCCTGCAACAATACACAGTGTTTAATGCTCAGGCTTATGCTAGGCCTCCCAATCACCAACAATGGCGGGCACCGATTCCACAAGGCTCCCGTCAACTCCGGCCGAATTTTCAGGCACCATATAATCCTCGTCCCCGACAAGAATATGTGAGAGAATAGGAGCCAAAGAAAGAGTTCACCCCAATTGGAGAATCGTATACAAGCCTATTTCAAAAGTTGATGCAGTTGAAGTTGATTGAACCTATTATGCCGCGTTATGTGAATCCAAATTCAAAAGGTTTTGACTCAAATGCAAGATGTGAGTATCACTCTAACACCCAAGGGCATAGTACTGAAAACTGTTGGACATTAAAGAAAGCCATTGAAAATTTGATTGAAGCAAAGGCAATTATGGTAACAAACAATCAGGATACTCCTAATATCACAAACAATCCACTCCCAACTCATGATAATACACATTTTATTGGGATGATTTGTGATGATCGGGATTATAAGCAGTCTGGCAAGACAGAGATGGTTGTTAGAACCATAGGGCTAGAACCAAAAGTGATAGTGAGCCTGCCGCAATTGGCACCATTGATGGTGAAAGGTGTGAATTCTAGTTTGAACTTGGCATGTTCTGAAAAAACGATTCTCTATGTTCTTGGAAGCACAAAAAAGGTTGAGGTTCAATTGGGTGGGCCAAAACTTTACATCCCCGGGGGCATTCAAAAGATCATTCCGAATAATGGTTTGAGGAATATAACAGAGCCAGTCGTGATCCAACCTGTTGCCCAACTCCTAGTGACAAACACAAAAGCTATTCCCTGGAATTATAACAAGACTGTCATGACATACAAAGGAAAAGAGATAGTTGAAGAAACAGGTGAAATGGGGGGCTTGACCCGCTCTGGAAGGTGTTATTCACCAGAGGAATTGAGAAAAGCTAAGCAAGCCAGGGAAAGTCATTTGCCAGTGAAAGAACCCGTCGCAGAAAAAGAAGCGGAGGAATTCCTTAAGAAGATGAAATTACAAGACTACTCAATCATTGACCAACTAAGGAAAACTCCTGCTCAGATATCTTTGTTATCTCTGCTTTTGGATTCAGAAGAGCATCGTTGTGTGTTGATCACAACTTTGAACGAGGCATATGTCTCAGAAAATACAACGGTGAATTAGCTAGAAAAAATGGCTGAAAGATTCTTTGAAGTAAATAGAATTACTTTCAGCGATGATGATTTGCCTGAGGAAGGGGCTGGCCACAATAGAGCTTTGCATCTTATGGTCAAATGTGAAGGGCACTACGTAAAAGGAGCCATGATTGACGGAGGCTCAAGTGTAGATGTGTGTCCTCTTTCTACTCTTACAACATCTGAACATCGACACTAACAGAATTCGAACCAGTAATGTCAGCATCAGAGCTTTTGATGGTTCAAAAAGAGACACTATTGGGGAAATCGAACTCACCATGACAATCGGCCCGGTTGATTTTAACATTGTCTTTCAAGTGTTAGATATGGAAACTTCCTATAATTTTCTTTTGGGAAGGCCGTGGATCCATATGGCCAGAGCTGTACCATCCACCCTACATCAAATGGTCAAATTCGAGTGTGACGGGCAAGAAATTATTGTTCATGGGGAGGACGACTCATCCGTCTATAAAGACCCGTCCATTCCATATATCGAGGCTAAGGAAGGATGTGAATCTATCATATATCAAGCATTTGAGGTGATTGAGGTGGACCAAGTGGAAGAAGGAAAACCAATTTTGCATCCCCGTCTTTCAGCCACATCTATGATGGTAGCTTCACTGATGTTGAGGAACAGCTATGAACCAGGAAAAGGATTGGGATCCTCTCTACAAGGAATTGTGAACCCCATTGCTCCATTTTCGAAGAAAAATACCTTTGGCTTGGGCTTTAAACCAACATCAGCTGACATAGACAGAGCCAAGGCCCGCAAAAAGAATGGTTGGAATCTGTCCAAACCAATCCCTCACATTGCCTACTCTTTTGTCAAGCCACAATTTGAAGAAGTCCAAAATCCTTCTACTCAGGATGACATTGACGGAGTTTGCCAGGGTCTCAAGGAGATGTTCTATGAGATCAATATGGTTCAAGTTGGGGAGGGCCCTAGTCGTGCAAATGTTCAACTGATTGGTCCAGATACCTCGCTCAGCAACTGGGAAGCAACTCCTCTTCCCATCAGGAAGGAGTCTTGGTAGCCTGTTTTGTTGTTTTTTCTGTATTTGGATTATTTTAAGGGTTGTAATCCAGATATTTTAGTTTAATTGCTTTGCTGTGATGTTAACCCTTCTATCCTTTCAAATTCAATGAAATGAAGTTCCATTTTCGTAGTAAAATTCTATCTTTTTATTTCCCTAATTTTTGTTAATTTCTTATCATTTTCAGTTTCGATAATGCTGGCTTTAAATACATGACATGCACGCAGAATTTATGCTCAGATCTTAAAAAGCTGTTTAATCTCAAAATAATGAATCAAGAAGTTGAGTATGACGAAGATGAGGCTTTTAGAGAAATAAAAAGGGAATTGGATCAATTTGAGAATAAGCCTAAGCCTAACTTAAATGAAACTGAGGCAATTAACTTGGGAAGTCCTGAAGAAACCAGAGAAACAAAAATAAGCATTCATATTGAACAAAAGACGAGAGATGCCATAATTCAAGTTTTGTTCGAGTACAGAGATGTATTTGCTTGGTCGTATGATGACATGTCGGGTTTGAGTGCCGATCTAGTGGTCCATAAGCTTCCCACATATCCTAATTTTCCACCAATCCAGCAAAAATAAAGGAAGTTTAAGACAGACATGAGTGATAAGATTAAAGAAGAAATCACGAAGCAACTAAGTGCAAATGTGATCATGGTCGTCCGATACACTACAGGTTAGCAAATGTTGTGCCAGTGCCAAAGAAGGGTAGGAAAATCAGAGTTTGTGTTGACTATAGGGATTTAAACAAAGCAAGTCCAAAGGACAACTTTCCCTTACCCAACATTCATATCCTTGTTGATAATTGTGCTTAACATGAAATCCAATCTTTTGTGGATTGTTATGCCGGATATCACTAAATTCTGATGGATAAAGAAGATACAGAAAAGACCACCTTCACAACTGCATGGAAAACTTATTGTTATAGGGTTATGCCATTCGGTTTGAAGAATGCAGGGGCAAATTACATGAGAGCCATGACTACCATATTCCATGACATGATGCATAAAGAGATTGAAGTGTACGTTGATGATGTGATCATTAAGTCGAGAACACAAGCTTACCATGTGCAAGACTTGAAAAAGTTCTTTGAAAGGCTACGAAGGTACAATCTCAAACTCAATCCAGCCAAATGTGCATTTGGATTTCCTTCTGCGAAGCTTTTGGGTTTTATAGTTAGTCGAAGAGGCATTGAGTTAGATCCCTCCAAGATAAAGACCATTCGAGAGCTGCCTCCCCCGAAGAACAAAACAGAAGTCATGAGTTTACTTGGGAGGTTGAATTACATTAGCAGGTTCATCTCGCAGCTTACAACCAAATGTGAGCCTATTTTTAAGTTGTTGAAAAAGAACGCCGCTATCAAGTGGACAGATGAGTGCCAAGAAGCTTTTGATAAGATCAAGGAATATTTGTCAAATCCCCTTATTTTGGTCCCGCCGGAACCTAATAGGCCTCTATTTTTATATCTGTCAGTAATGGATAGTTCCTTTGGTTGTGTTCTGGGTCAACATGATGCCACAGGCAAAAGGGAACAAGCAATATATTATTTGAGCAAAAAGTTCACCACTTATGAGGCCAAATACACTCTTTTGGAAAGGACATGTTGCGCCTTAACCTGGGTCGCCCAGAAGCTTAGGCATTATCTTTTGGCCTATACAACTTATCTCATATCCCGAATGGATCCCCTGAAGTACATCTTTCAGAAGCCGATGCCAACAGGCAAATTGGCAAAGTGGCAAATCTTGCTCACAGAGTTTGATATTGTTTATGTCACTTGCACTGCCATGAAGGCACAAGCTTTGGCTGATCATCTGGCAGAAAACCCGGTTGATGATGAGTATGAATCTTTGAACACATATTTCCCAGATGAAGAGGTTAATTTAGTTGAAGAAGTAGTCCAAGATGACAGTCAAATTTGGAAACTATACTTTGATGGGGCTGTCAACATCAAAGGCGTAGGGATTGGGACAATTCTGGTATCACCTACTGGGCAACATTACCCTGCTACGGCGCGACTTCGTTTTTTCTGTACAAACAACACAGCAGAATATGAAGCTTGCATCATGGGTCTGAACATGGCAATAAATCTAAATGTGCATGAACTGTTGGTGTTGGGAGATTCAGATTTGCTTATTCGGCAGGCTCAAGGTGATTGGGAGACTCGAGACATCAAGCTCATTCCATATAGACAATGTGTGGAGGATCTTAGAAAAAGGTTCAAGTCCATTGAATTCAGGTACATTCCCAGGTTTCACAATGAATTAGCTGATGCCTTGGCCACCCTAGCCTCAATGCTTCCATATCCAGGTAATACTCACATTGACCCATTAGAAATTCAAATTCGGTATCAACATGGTTATTGCAATACAATTGAAGCAGAACTAGATGGTGAACCATGGTATCATGATATTAAACAGTTTCTGAAAGCAAGAGAATATCCGGAACATGCTAACAGGGATCAAAAGAGAACTATTAGGCGACTCTCTAATGGTTTCTTTTTGAGTGGGGAAATCCTATACAAAAGAACTCTGGATTTGAATTTGTTGAGATGTGTGGATGCCAAAGAAGCTGAAATGATTATGAATGAGATGCACTCGGGAGTTTATGGTCCGCACATGAATGGATATGTTCTAGCAAAGAAAATCCTTCGGGCAGGATATTATTGGCTTACTATGGAACGAGATTGCTTTCGTTTTATTCGCAAGTGCCACCAGTGTCAGATTCATAGTGATTTGATTCACTCGCCACCTTCAGAGTTGTATCCTATGTCGGCTCCTTGGCCTTTTGTTGCTTGGGGAATGGACGTCATTGGCCCAATCGAGCCAAAAGCTTCAAATAGGCACAGATTCATCTTGGTTACAATTGATTACTTCACCAAATGGGTGGAAGCTATTACATTGAAAGCAGTTACCAAGAAAGCAGTAGTAGACTTTGTTCACTCCAACATCATCTGTCGTTTCAGTATTCCAAAAACCATTATTACAGATAATGCTGCTAATTTGAATAGTCATCTGATGAAGGAGGTATGTGAACAATTTAAAATTGAGCATCGCAATTCTACTCCTTACCGTCCCAAAGCTAATGGAGTTGTTGAAGCTGCGAATAAGAACATCAAGAAGATTCTTAGGAAGATGATCCAAGGGTCTAGACAATGGCACGAGAAGCTGCCTTTTGCTCTTTTAGGATACCGGACAACTGTCTGTACATCAGTTGGCGCAACGCCCTACTTATTGGTTTATGGAACTGAAGCGATCATACCTGCTGAAATTGAGATTCCCTCTCTCCGAATCATTGTTGAAGCAGGGATTGAGGACGTTGAATGGGTGAAGTCCCGATTGGAACAGTTGAATTTGATTGATGAAAAGCGTTTGGCGGCAGTTTGTTTTGGTCAGTTATACCAATAAAGAATGGCACGCGCGTACAAAAGAAAAATGCGCCCAAGACAATTTGAGGTAGGACAACTTGTTTTGAAACGTATATTTTCGCACCAGGAAGAAGCAAAAGAAAAGTTCGCCCTAAATTGGCAAGGTCCTTACCTCGTCAAGAAAGTATTGTCAAAAGGAGCTCTACACTTGGCAGATATAGAAGGAAAGGTGACTGATATATCCGTCAACACAGATGCGGTCAAGAGATACTATGTATGACATGGCTCTGTTGGGGCATTCTTATATTAAGCTTTTTCAGGTTGGGATGACGAAAGGCTATCATTCTCGCTACCCAAACACTGGTCAACCCTAGTTATCCCTTTGAAGCTTTGTTTATATTTCTTTGTTTTCCCCTCTTTTGGAACCAATGTACTTTAAAAAAAAAATTAATCAAAACAAGTTCATGTTAATTGAACTACATTCGACCTGATTCCGAAAGGATACGTAGGCAGCCTCACTCTGGGGTTCGGTCACACCAAAACAAAAATCCACATTTTTCCAGTATTCAAAGAAACTGGGGCAAGATTTTATTTTATTTTCGATGGTTGTTCCATTAAAATGGTTCCAAAAGTTGTAATTCAGTTGAATAGTTCTTTTTACCTTTCTCTACTAAGACCTTCTGATCAACTTTCGAGAATGCTAAGTCAGTACGGGTAATGCCTCAGCCATTGAAGAGAGAAAAAATAAATGAGAGAGTCTTATTAGTGAAAATCTTCACGGGCACTATAAGGCAATAGTGAGTTGAGAGAAAGGCAAATGAGAGAGGTCAATTGGTGAAAACCTACAAAGGGCATCATTGATCGATTTAAGGCTTCGTACATCCCGACACAAGCATGGTCAAGACAAAGAACTTAGTTTTAAAGTTAAGTTTACAATAGATTTTGAGAATTAGACGGTTCAAACGGATCGGGCATCCAGTCCAAAGTGCATGTCATGTTCATTGAAGTCAGCATATTTCCTCCAGATAAGTCCTTTCTTATTCTTTCCTCTGAAAGGGACACTTCTTGATTAATTTGTAATACATATTAGTTCACCTTCTTATTTTCTTTCGCATTACTTTTTTGAGTCTCTTTCAGTCTAATTTTGTCAAAGCAAAGCAAAGAAAAGGCCGCAAAACTGGTTACAGTTTTCTCGTTATATAAAGCAAAGATTGCTGGGCATAAACCGTATGGGCAAAGGCATAAAGCCATCTATGATTTTTCCTGACGAACAAAAGGCTTGAAGGACTGAACAATGCTTCAAGGTTCAAAAAAAGTTACTCAGATAAAAGTTATTTTGGGAGCAAGGTTGTTTGCATCATAAACACAAGTGGTGATAGGCGCAAAATAGTCTGGTTTTGATGTTGAGAAAGAAGATCTCCAGAAAGTAAAGACAGAATCTCCCGGCGATTTGTACAACCATCGATAGAGTCAACTTTTCTAACAAGTGTAATGGACTCGAGGTCAAGTCACCAAAGAAATCAAGGCCACAAATTGACCACCATTTTAAAACTAACGAATCTTTCTTTGTTCAGAACAGGAACATAATAATTTTAGGAAACAGTTCGTGAAAAGACAAACACCACCAAGTGAAGTTCTCAAATACTTGATTTCCTTCCAATATACATGTAATCATGTTATTTTTAGTTTCATTATAGGGAATCAATACCCTATCTTCACCTCAGGGCACTACATCTCCTGGTTGCATTTTTTATTGCTATCATAGGGTACGACATTCCCTAGTAGCATCTCATCCCCTGTCTGCATTACTTTCTGCCAACATAGGGTACGACATTCCCTAGTAGCATCCCAGAGTGCCAAGAGCCTCACCTTATTGCCAATACAGGGTACTACATCCCCTGGATGCATTACTTTTTGCCAACATAGGGTACAACATTCCCTAGTAGCATCCCAGAGTGCCGCGAGCCTCATTTTTACTGCCAACATAGGGTACGACATTCCCTAGTAGCATCTCAGAACGCCATGAGCCTCATCTTATTTCCAACACAGGGTACTACATCCCCTGTCTGCATTACTTTCTGCCAACATAGGGTACGACATTCCCTAGTAGCATCCCAGAGTGCCAAGAGCCTCACCTTATTGCCAATACAGGGTACTACATCCCCTAGCTGTCTTACTTTCTGCCAACATAGGGTACGACATTCCCTAGTAGCATCTCAGAGTGCCACGAGCCTCATCTTATTGCCAATACAGGGTACTACATCCCCTGGTTGTCTTCCTTCTTATTAACACAGAGTACGACATCCCTTATTATTCAAAAAAAAAATGTGTTTTTTTTTTCAATTCTTTATTCTGCAATAGCAAATATAGTTTAATGAATTTTCAATAACTCACAAAAATTTCTTAGTGCAAACTGGGGCAGAAAAATTTTGTTCGTTTTGTTTGTTTCTGATGGCTTGCAGGTTTTTCTGCAAAGTACGGATTGGATGTGCAAGAAAAGACTCCATCTCTCGCCAGAGAAAGTGGAATGTTTGATCTCAATACCATCCGCAACCAGCTTTGACGTAATGCATGCGGAGACATAGGGTCTCAAGATCAATCTTCTCATCATCTGATCAAGAATCAAGTCTCGGAGAATATTTCATAGTTTGTTACATCGAGAGCATCAAGTTTCAGTCTAAAGTCAATGAGGGAAGCAAGTCAAGAATCAAGACAAGACTCCAGATGGCATTTAGATAGAAATTTTGTAACTCTTAGATTTCAAGAGTATGTAATTTTCTTTTCATTTTGATGTAATAGTAGGAACCGCGGTTCTGAACCTCGACGGAACTTCACTCGACTCTCCTTCTAAGCATACTCCATCACCCTTCTTTCACTTGAACTACACGTGACCAGATTTCCTTATAACCCGGGATATGTAGGCTGCCTAAAACCAAGGCTCGGTCACATACTTTTCTTTTATCTTATTTTTCATTTTAAATAATGAGGTAAAAAATCAGTCATCTTGTTCATTTTCTTTGCCTGAAAACGCTTCATGTTTTCAAGCAAAGAGGAGCATGTTGTGAACACCTAATTTTTTACCACACCCAAATTCTATACTATTTAGTATAAATATTTTTTATAATCTTAATATTTTAAACTTTTATATTACTCTTAATAGGTTTTATTAAAAAAAATAATAATAAAAAAAAATTGGTTTCTTTTAATTAGAATTTTAATAAGTAAATTATGGTATCTTTATTAGTATCATTTAAAGTAAATGTAAATATTTAATTTTTCTATATTGTAAGAAATGTTAGTTAATCTTCTTATTTAATATTTTAATTTATCTCCTAAAAAATGAATTCAAAAATTTGATTTTTAATTAGATAACAATCTCAATCCCATAAGTCCCCATTTTTAGCCTAACTTCCCACTTTTTATGTCCCTCTTCCTCACGTCCTCTCTTACCACAGTTCCATCCCAACTCCCTCACATCTTCCATCCATAACTCCTATATATGCCTATATAGTGACTTTTCTGAAAAGAAAACAAAAGGAAAAGAGGGGGGGGGTGAGGAAAGCAATAAAATTGAGAGGAACAGAATTGAAAAAATTGGAAAAATACTCAAGAGAAAAAAATATTGAGAGATTGCATTAGCTTTTAAGAGAAGCTCTCACTTCTTCATCTTTAAAAGAAGGAAACTAGAGGAAGAAAACATGGAATCTAAATAGAGGCTAAAATACGAGTCAATATTCGGGTCACCGTTAAGATTCCGATTTCACACGAGGGCTTCAGTTCTTATTGCGGTTTTTAAATCTAATTGCTGTTGTATTTAGTTTGGATTTTTATCATTATAAATTTGTTCCGGAGGTTCTTTCTATCATATATTGAAGAAGATTTGCATCCTCAGGCTTCTTTCTATTCTTTTTTTTTCATTCCTTTAAGTGTTAGTAATTTGAGTTAAAAGTTGGTAAAAGATAATACAATAATTTATGAAAGCAAATACTTACAGTTTTGGATGTTTGGACTTTTAATTACCGACATAATTGCATCTCCATGTTATTTAAATTTCTTCACTTTAGTGTCAATCATGATACTGAAAGTTGTTATTTTTTTTTTTGTCTAGGTTCTAACTAGTATCCAATAATATTTTCTTTAAATCCATTTCCATGTTAATCCACTGTTGGTTGGACGAGGGATCCTAACGAACCAATATTTAGTCAATTTTTTTTGTCTAGTAGAATATAATGGCAATTGAGGTTGTAGATTTCAAATGTTTGGAAATTTCAGAGAACACAAAGAGAGTTCTCATTATGCTTTAATTTTCAGTACATTCTTTTATCATTTGGAGAATTATTTAATTAAATACGCTACTTTGGGGATTGAATCATAAAGTTACATTTTAAAATTATATTAGATGAAATATATTATTTAGGTCAATAATTAAGTTTAGTGTAGTTAGTAAAATTTAGAGTTGAAGTACTTTTATTAAAGATGAATATAGGGACACAATAATTTTTCTCATTTCATTTTTTCCTTTTAGTTAAATTCTTCATAGATATATTTCTTCTTTTCTTTGTGTGTGTGTGTTATTTCATGAGATCAACAATGTATGTGTGGTAAAATTTCTTTATAGTTTAGTTCAAAACTTTCTGTATGTAGCTTAGTTAGTAGGATGATTTTATTAGTTTATATTTTTTTTTATTCTCGTTCATATTCATATCTTAAGAGTTTAGATTATAATCTAATGTTTAGAGTCATTGTTGTTTAGCATTTATTATGTGTTTAATAGTTAAATCTGATATTTATTGGCGTTAAATTGTTTGCTTGAATCAATATTTTCGTTTTTGTCGAAGAACGAATGAAGAAAGTTTTAAATAATTAGACCACATAATAATTGGCAGTTGATTCATTTAGCTTCGCCTAATAGGATAAAGCTTGGGCCGAATAGAAGAATTTAGGCCTATCATTAAAGAAAAAGTATTTATAAGGTAGCGAAATAAGCCATGAACTAATTCAAGACTCGTTTCAATAAGTAATAAAGTAATAATAATAAAAATATGTAAATAAATAGAATACTTTGAATACTTTAGTATGCTTTAGGCGCGTGTTAACCAATCAATTATTGTAATTATATACACGTTCGCGTGACATAATTATGATTTTCCAAATTAAAGGCAAAGTATGCGTTCGCGCGACTTTGACAAAATAATCCTTAAAAATAATAATGTGTTATTGATTGTGTACACATACGCGTGACATGATCTTGACATACCAAATAAAACGAGTACACGTACGCGTGATTCGTTTCAAGATAATTTCATAATCACACCATAATCAAGCAATTAAAAGCGGTAAAAGTTAAAATACACATAGGTTCTAAAATACATAATAATCCGTTAATTAAGTCAGGTATATGATTGTAAAGCGACCGTGCTAAAATCACAAAATTCGGGAGTGCCTAATACCTTCTTCCGGGTTAATAAAATTCCTTACCCGGTCTTCTGTGTTTGCGGACCAATAAATAGAGTCAATTTTTTCGATTTGGGATTCTAAAATAAGCCGGTGACTTGGGACACCATAAATATTCCAAGTGGCGACTCTGAAATAAATAAATAATCCAATTTCAAATAATGTCACTTAAATTGGAAAAAAAAACCTTATCTAAAAGAAAAAGGGGAGGTGTGACAGCGATGATGGCTGGTCCTCCTTCCGGGCCGGTCATCGACACTGTGATGATCGATGATGATGAAGAAGCTAGTGATGAGGGAGCTTCTTTACACAGAAAACAACGATCATTATCCTCACAACGGGATACTCAACTTGTTGATGCAGTTACATCTGCCGAGGATGATGTCTCGGTACTTTGGGGAGAGTTTAATTTGGTAAAAAATGCCAACTCTGGTTCTCAATACCCTATTGTTGTACCCAGTAATACGAGGCAGAGTACTGGGTCTTTGCCATCCTTGGTTGGTGAGCACCCAACAACCAGTGCTTCCTTTGATGCAGATGTTTCCCGTTCTTCCCCCTTACCAGCTTTATCACTCCCTTCTTCGCCACCGACATCTGCTCCATCAATTCCATCTTCATTCACACTTCCACCAACAATATCACCTCCATCGGCCACACCTGACCGTGCTGAAGGCGTTACTTTCCCACAGTTCCATGTTCATGGGAATTTGGGGCAAAATAATGCTGTCCCTTCTGAAGATCCTTAGAGGAGGAGGAACATTACCCTTTCGGTCTCTAACAGGTGCAACCTTCTTTCCCGGCTGGTGGAGCTTGCAAATTATCTTAAGCCATTGACTTCGGAGAAGGTTTGGGAAAAGATTCGGACACTCTCGGGAGAGTGTTTGTTGAACAATGCCATGCATAATGCTGCAGCGGTATGTTTCTTTCTTTCTCTTCTATATTTTTCAGCTTCTGGATGAGTTTATTTTAAGCTTTACCTCTTCTTATCTCACATGCCAATTTTCTTGCTTCCGAGGGTCTACAAAGTTTAATACGAGAGAAGGAGGAACTCTCTTCTGAACGAGATCAGCTTTTGACAGAACGGGACCAAACTGTTCTTTGCCTTTCGGAACTGGAAACCAGGGCCATTGAGGCCAATGTTTTGGAAGCCCGTTTGCAGCAAAGTGAGCAGGAAGTAGTAACCCTTAGCCAAGAAGTTGGGCCACTGAGGGCCGGTTTTGATGAAGTCAAGGCTAAATGGGCTGAGGTCCAGAATGCCATTCTTGCTGCCAATGATCGTGAGGCTGCTGCTGCTGAAAGGATAACTAATTTAGAAGCAAACTTGAATTCTAAGGCCGAAGAGCTTGCTGCCGCGGGGGCGAGACATGCCCGGTTGGAGGAGAAGTATAAGAAAACTATCGAGCACAACAGGCTCTATAGTTCAATTGTCCATGATCTCGATTTGAGTTTCCGATCTGCTAGGTCTGCCCGAGATAATCTTTTTGTCGAGATCACTTAACTCAAAGAAAAACTCAGGCACCGAGAGGCTTTCCTCGTTGTTGAAAAAACTTACGCCATGTACAGCATGAGGAGAAAGACCTTGGAAGGAGCCAAAGCTAGCATTTTTTATATTGATACCGAAATTGCTAAGGCACATGAGCTTGAGTTGGCTGCAAAGAAAGGACTCCCAGCGCGGTCTGATGCTCCAGGTTCTTCTGATTCTGGTTCCGAGATTTCGGATACTAAAGATGAATCGAAAGGCGATGATGCTGAAGATCAAGCTGGGGCAGATGTTGAGCCATCTGTTGAACCGGCTACTGCTCCCGGGAATATGGATACTTCTCTTCCTCCCGATTCCAGTGATGATGTAGCTTAGCTTTTTCTTTCCCTATTTTTGTATTTCTTTTGGCACATTCATGTAAATGAAGACATATTTTTGCTCAAATGTTTGACCAAGTCTTAGTTTTGCTTGAATGTTTATGCATATTTTCATGTATGTGGTCTCGGATGCATTTTCTTCGATGTACTTTTGTCTCCGAGAATTATCCCTTTTACATGAGAGTTTCAATAAGTATTTGCGCAAGTTTGGTTTCTGCGTCTTTTTCATATGTGGCTTTGGGTGTATTTTTTTCTCGATAGCATTTTTGGCTCCGAGGATATATTCTTCCGGAACTAACCCTTTAACATGAGGGTTTTTATAAGTGTTTGCACAAGTTTGGCTTCTGCGTCTTTTTTATATGCATCTTTGGGTGTATTTTTCCCCAATAGCATTTTTGGTTCCGAGGATATATTCTTCCGTAACTAACCCTTTAACATGAGAGTTTTTATAAGAGAGGTCCCTCTTATGTTTACGGTAATCTTGAAGAGGACGTCTCCTGTTCATTACGACACTAATATTTGAAGTACTTGTTTAACTTTCAAATGACAAAATTAGCTCATTGTGTAGACAAGAAACAAGATAAAAAAAAGGATTTCATTTCATTCCTTCCATTTTCATAGTTTACATAAGCATTTTGCTATGTAGAAAAGAAGTTGCCATGACTTGTGGCTATCTTGTATAACTTGTTTCTTCGGGGTTGGCTGTGCAGTCCTCGGTCCCGATGATTCATGGCATTCAGTGTTGCCTTGCCGGATTTTCGTTCCCGGTTGACATGGCATTCAGTGTTGCCTTGCCGGATTTTCGTTCCCGGTTGACATGGCATTCAGTGTTGCCTTGCCGGATTTTCGTTCCCGGTTGACGTGACATTCAGTGTTGCCTTGTAATCATATCATTATCCCCCCAGTGTTCTAATGGGAAGAATGCGAGTTAGAACACTAGAAGTCTTGTATCTTCGAATGTTCCACCGATGAATTGCTACGTCAACCATTCGTTCGGTAACATATTTTTCTTTCCCCTTAGGAATTCATGTTGTCGAGCGAAATAATACATAACAATCCTCTAGTGTTCTGTGCTCATGAATGATCGTGTAACCTTTGTTCGGTAGCAAACTTAACTTCCCGGTGGAAATTTGCTACCGAAGCGAAGATTACCTTATCATCTCCGAGTGTAGACTTGTTTGTTTGCCTTGTCATAAAAGGTCTTATTACTGTTATTTTTGTAGTATGCTTGTGGTCGCTGACTCATTAAAAACCTTGCCTGAAAAAATCCAATTGGGATAAAAAGCAGAACGAAGGATAAAAGAGTGCGGCACATACTTTCCGTTTGACTATTATTTGTCAGCAGTAATATTTTTTTAGATGAGCCACTTTCCAGTTGCTGGGCAACTTGTCTCCGTTGCGGTTTTCTAACTCGTATGACCCTTTATCGGTGATAGCCGAAACCCGGTAAGGGCCTTCCCATGTAGAGGCTAATTTGTCCGCGTTGAGTTCTCGGGTGTTCTGAGTCACATTCCTCAAGACCAAGTCTCCCACTTTGAAATAATGAAGGTTGGTTCTTCGATTGTAATACCACTCCATCCTCTGTTTTTGGGCTGCCATTCTGACATGTGCCAAGTCCCTGCATTCCTCAAGCAGTTCTAAGTTGATTAGTATTGCCTCGTTGTTTGACTCTTCATCTGCCTACAAATACCTTAAGGTTGGTTCCCCTACTTCCACCGGTATCAAAGCTTCTACGCCGTACACAAGGGAAAAAGGGGTTTCTCATGTGCTTGATTTGGCCGTTGTTCGGTAGGCCCATAGCACTCCAGGTAATTCTTCGGGTCAATGGCCTTTTGCTGCTTCTAACCTTTTCTTTAGGTTTTGCACAATTATTTTGTTTGTTGACTCTTCTTGGCCGTTTGCACTTGGATAGTAAGGTGAAGAGGTAATCCTTTTTATCTTCAAATATTCGAGGAATTTTGTGACCTTTGCACCGATAAATTGTGGCTCGTTGTCACATGCAATCTCTTTCGGTATTCCAAACCTGTAAATTATGTTTTCCCACAGGAAGTCGACCACTTCGCGTTCTTCGATCTTTTGATAAGGACCTGCTTCCACCCATTTGGAAAAATAGTCAGTTAAAATTAGAAGGAACCTTACCTTTCCAGGAGCTGGTGGTAGCGGGCCGACGATGTCCATTTTCCATTTCATGAACGGCCACGGGCACGGAACTGAATGCAGGGGTTCCGCCGGTTGATGTACTAGTGGTGTGTAGCTTTCGAATTTATCACATTTTCGTACAAATTTTTTGGCATCTTGTTCCATATGGGGCCAGTAATACCCTGGTCAGACTAATTTCAGCACCAGAGAATCTGCGCCTGAATGGTTGTCGCATATCCCCTCATGGACTTTTCTCATGACATAATTGGCTTCTGATGCATCTAAGCACCGGGCCAACGGGCCTTGAAAGGATTTTCTGTACAATTGACCTTTCTTGAAGTTATAGCGTGCGGCTTTAGCGCGCAACGCTCTCGATGTTTTGGGGTCTTCGGGCAATTTTCCATGCTCGAGGTAATTAATTATCTCGTTTCTCCAGTCCCAGACCAGACTAGTTGAATTTACCTCGCAGTAACCATCTGTGTCTAAGGTTAAGTTCATCAGTTGTACTATCGTACCTGACTCCGGTCCTCGAATTTCTGTTGATGTGCCCAAATTTGCTAATGCATCTGCTTCTGTGTTTTCTTCCCTCGGGATGTGGGTTATTGACCACTCCCGGAATCGTGATAATAAGGCCTGAACCTTTGCCATGTATTGTCGCATTCGCTCATCTTTGGTGTTAAAAAATCTGTATACCTGATTTACTACCAACTGTGAGCCACATTTGATTTTGACGGCTTCGGAATCGAGCCCCCGGGCCAATTCGAGCCCTGCAATCAAAGCTTCGTACTCTGCTTCATTGTTAGTCAAAGGAATCGTTCTGATAGCTTGCCTCAAGGTTTCCCCCGAAGGTGTGACTAGGACTATTCCGAGCCCGGACCCTTTCTCATTTGAAGCTCCGTCTGTGAATAAGATCCAGACTCCCGATGTCGGTTCCGACACCATTATTGCCTCTTTGGCAGCAAGGGGTAATAATCCCGGACTGAAATCGGCCACGAAGTCAGGGAAGACTTGTGATTTAATCGCAGTCTTTGGCTTATACTCTATGTCGAATTCGCTCATTTGAACGGCTCATTTGGCCAATCTACCTGAGAGCTCGGGTTTATGGAGTATATTCCTCAAAGAAAATGTAGTTACCACGGCTATCGGGTGGCATTGAAAGTAGGGCCTCAGCTTCCGAGTGGTGACCACGAGAGCTAAGGCTAATTTTTTCAAATGTGGGTAGCGAGTTTCTGCTCCCATTAAAATTTTGCTAACGTAATAAGTGGGGGATTGCATAACTTTATCCTCCCGGACTAAGACTGCGCTTACCATAACTTCCGAGATCGCCAGGTAGACCAGCAACGTTTCTCCTTCTTTTGGCTTTGAGAGCAACAGAAGGCTTGACAAGTATTCCTTTAATTCCTTCAAGGATTGTTGACACTCTGGCGTCCATTCGAAATTATTTTTCTTTTTGAACAGTACGAAGAAGCGATGATATTTTTCTGACGATCGGGAAATGAACCTGCTCAAAGCCGCTAATCTGCTTGTGAGTCTCTGTACTTCCTTTACATTGGATAGTTGATCCGGGATGTCCTCTATGGCCTTGATTTTGTCAGGATTTACCTCAATTCCTCTATGTGGGACCAAAAATCCTAAGAATTTACCTGATCCGACTCCGAATGCATATTTCTCGGGGTTAAACTTCATATTATGTTCCCGCAGTGTGTCAAATATTTCTTGCAGATACCTCAGGTGGTTACCTGCATCCAGAGACTTAACGAGCATATCGTCTATATATACTTCCATAGTTTTCCTATTTATTTTTCGAACATCTTATTTACGAGTCGTTGGTAAGTGGCTCTGACGTTTTTTTAGTCCGAAGGGCATTACGTTGTAACAATACGTACCAAAATTGGTTAAAAACGAAGTTTTGTCCCGGTCTTGCGAGTTCATTTTTGATCTGATTGTACCCGGAATAGGCATCGAGGAAACTCATTAACTCGTGCCCGGCCGTAGCATCGATCAAAGCTTGTGAGTGAAAGAGGTAAGGATCAACTTAACCACACGACTGTCTAGGCCCCACGGTGGGCGCCAAACTGTTTACCCGAAAAATGGTACAGTTGAATTTGTTCGTGGTTTCTAGACAAATGATTCAATTTGATCCCATAAGATAATAAATTAGTCAATTTGGATGCAAGATACTTAGCTCAAATGTAGATAAAACAATAGATATGGAGAGCTCGGTGACAGAATTTTCGGGCACGGTGATGATAAGAACAACAAGCTAGAGACAGAAAAATAGTATCAAGATGTTGTATTAGAAGAATTATTTGATGTCCAAAAAATTATCCTTTACAATAATAGTCGAGCCTATTATTTATAGCTCAGTGGGCGTAATGGTCGGGCCCACCACTAATGACAATTATTGGAATGTGATAATGGAAACATAACGGTAAACATAAATGTCCGAATTTCTGTAATGAGCCGTTACTCTTTAATACTGTGGAATATTCTTCATTAAATGCTGTTAGGCGCAGCAAGCTTAATGCCTTTTATGGACTTACCTTTCTTAGTGACACATGGGGTAGATGTGCCCAGTTTTCTATCCTCCCTGCTTTGATTCCACGTGTCCCCTTCTTTGGTGGCCACGTATCGCAACATATTTTACCCAATACAACAATGGGTTTTACTAAACCTATAGGGATTATGGATTTCCTAAAAATATAAGGAAATAATTCAAGCCACAAAATAACATATACTATATTTAATTAACGGTAATAAAATACTCGTATTAAAATGTGTAAGTCTATTATTATTTTATGCGGGTAGAATAAAGAATAAAAATCCGTGTATTAGCAATACTAGAGTTAAACTATTTAAAGATAAAAATGCCTCTTTAAAATAATTAATTCATGTAAAAAGTTCTCTTAACTATTAATTATTGCATAATAATACCTTCATTATTAGTTACCCCATATCAATCCCTTCATTATCATTTATCACGTGCTAATTTTTTATAAATAAATAATTCATGCATTACTAATTCGTGCACAATTTACTTATAAACCAAACGACCCCTAAATATCATGCGACTTTGAAGAGTATGTGACTCGGTTTTCGAGAATAATTTTAATGGCGATCAGACTTCTCTTTTCTGGAAGTCTAATGGTTTGAGGGATGTCAATTCCTTTCTCCAAAAGAAAGAGGAAAAACACAACAAAAGAGGTAAATGGTTGTTACGATGGACGATGCACAATCGATATTGCTGGGTACTGTTTGGTAGCACGATGATATATCAGGTTTTGTGTTAGGTAAGTCTTGTGGCATGAATAAGAGTTTGCAAATGAGACAAAGAAAGGGTACAGTAGATATTTCATTAAATAGTAAGTACTAGTTAACGAGGCAGATAAAAATCTATCCAAAATTTAATTGGATAAAAATCTCTCTGTCTTTATTGTTTCCTTAAAATTTAATAGTAGTGTCAAGTATGAGTCCAAACATTGACTAATTTGGTATTGGGAGATTTTCAATTGACCTAATAGAACTTCCACGATTAGAAAATAAAAATTCTTAGCTTGTAGGGATTCTTTGAGCGAAATATATAGAAATATACTTACTTTTAATATAAATGGTCCAAACTACACTAACAATTATACCTCAAATTCAAGCAAGATAGGATCGACTATATACATGAATCATCGCTATTACTAACAACTCATGTCATCTTCATACCAAATAAAAATAATAGCAAAAATAAAAGCAAAAAATAAGTTAAATATATTATAAATAATAGTAATAATACTAATATTAATAATAATGTTAAAAGGTTTATATTTTTTTTACAGGCATATAAATCTATTATAAGGTCAAAGCAATAGGTTCAAAACCAACACAATAACAAGACTAAAACCTATTAGCAACTATTAATAGATAGACGGATCTAAGATTTAAGTTTTATGGTTCAAGTTGTAAAGTTTTTAGTATTGAACTCATTGTATTTTTAAAGTTATGAGTTCGTATTGCTAAATATTGCAATATTAATAAATTTTTACACATAAATTTATATTTCACATCAAAAGTATTGGATTCAGTTGAACCCGATATGCGCACTCATATCTGTGAAACTATGATGAGTAAAAATAGTGAAGGAGACGAATCCAACGAAAAGAATCATAGAGGGACAGTACGGAAATTGCAAAAGCAGAAGCACATTATACTCGTGGACTCAAATTTTCAAACCTACTACCACTGCACAACAAATGGTCATTTTGGCCCCCTGCCCAAAAATTCACAAGATCGTCAACAATACGAGTGATTATAGTAAATATTTATATTTGTATAAAAAGTCACAAGATCGTCAACAATAGAATTATACACTTTTTTGTCTACAATATATAAATATTTTCTAACGCGAGCAAAAAGTTATAATACTTCAATTTTATATTAAACCCCAAATGCATCAAGGAGTGGGGCTTCTCAACTTTGTTACTTTAGTCGTGTCTCATAGACAAAAATAAATAAAATTTATTGTCTTTGTTCTTGTTATCTATTCCTTCTGTCTCACGTTAGCTGTCTTGATTTTCAAAAATAGTTGTTTTAAATTATTTATCATTTTAGAAGTTCAAGACAAAATAATTATTTTTTTCTCGTTTTATCCTTACTAGTAAGATGGAGATGGTACATAAATAATAGAATACATATCTAATGATGATAGATTATGTCTTAAGACATAAATAAGGATAAAATAATCAAAAAAAATTCTATTTAATATTTTTTTAAGGGCCGTATAAAAGAGAAATATGATATATAATATGAGACGAAGCATATAAGTATATATGTTAAGGAAAATACACTATCTATAAACACTTCTTGTAACCGCGTGATAGAGAAACTAATTGAGTCAAAGGTATTATTGGAATAATAGTATAGTATCACATTGCGGTGTGATTGATTTACAAGCTAACGTGGTACTTTATTTAAAGTTTTTACACACAATTCCAGAAATAAAGCCAAATAAAAAGGTGATATGTGGAAGCAATGCTTTATTTTACGCCAGAGCCAACTATAGATGCAGTGCATTTATAAATGCCATTGACTTTTACTGATGATGAATTATCACAGTGTTCTAGTTAGCTTGCACACACCTTAATTAATTTTATAAAATATCTATTATTTCTCAGTAATAAAAGTACCGATTAATTTCGTACAACAATATTTAGATAAATAAGAATAAATTACCTAATATTTTTACGGTATGCTGAAATTTGAACATAAATTCTTATGATTCTCAATTTACTTTATTGACTAGTAAGCCACACTTTTGGATGCAACTGATTGTTGTTGCTATTGGAAAAGGCTTTTCACACGTCCAGATTTACATCAAACCAGATTAATTAATTAATCAATGAAATAAGATACTTAGGTAAATGTATAATTTTGAGTAAATAATAAGTGTATTTCCCGAGTGTAAATTTATTACTCATAGTTTAATTGGTGAGTATAACATTGAGTTGGAATTTTTTTAATTTCCTAGCCGACTACCACTTTGTTTGCGGGCTTTTGTTTAATTCATTTCACACTTCAATTAAAGATACACATCATGACAGAAATGGAAACAGCTATATCATGATTGTACAACTATGGAATATGAAAGTTCCCAGCAAGAGTACAATTATGACAGTTAATATCTCTAATGTGCACTAAAATAATCAATCATTAACATGTACTCTCTCCGTGCTTTTATGATATAGATTTTCATTTTTACTTATCACTTTACATATATTAATAGAAAATAATTTTTTTTATGTTATATCACAATATTTATTATTCATTTCAAATTATTTTCTCAAATCCAATAAAATATGTATTAATTAATATGGGTATCATGATAAATTATACACTTTATTTATTATTTCTTATGATGCGTAAAAAGTCAAAACGTGTCAAGTAAAAGTGAGACGGAAGGAGTAAATCCAATCAGAAATTGCCACATTAATTAGCTAATCAAACAATCACGTGTCATCATATTCCATTCGCACATTCCACTGTCCCCCAAATTCCAGTAAATTCATTTTTCATTTTTATTCTCATTATTAGTATTAGTATAGTATTAATATTTATTTTATTTTATCTTTCTCCACTAATAATAAAACAACTAACGGCTTTTACCAGCTACCGTTTCCTATTAATGAGGCCCAAACAAAGGCCCACAAAATCCGCGTGGTGTAATTCAATCACCGTTCCAGGGGCACCACAGTAATTTCAATTCCTTCTTCACCCTCCCGCTGTAACAATAACACACTCTCTGTTTCCATTTTCATATTTATTTTATTTTTGGTGCAGTAATAAATAAATATGGAAGAGAAGAACATTAGATTTGCATGAAAATTTTGTAGGGGTAGTGCGTGTATAAATACGTACACAAAAGGGAGACGATACGATACGATACTTGACTCTCATCTTCACACGCTTTTCTCTTTCTCTCTCTAAAAAGTTTCTTCCGTTTCTCTCGTCTCCCTTTTCTTGTATTTTGGGGTTTGGATCCTTTATTTGGTTCTGGAAAATCTGTAAGCCAATTGTAATTTTCATCTTATATTTTAATTCTTGTTTGCAATTCATAACTTTGGGCTAGATCTGGTTTTTGAATGCACATATGCTTTGATTCCAATTTATTGCCATTGCAAACTTATGATTCCAGATCTGTTATGGATAAGCGAGCATGCATCGTATTGTGGACCACACATTTGAAATGCTGATGAGCAATGAGAATGTTGTGTTTTGCAGAATACTATGTTGGATCTGATGATCTGTGCTTTTTTTCTTTTCAATTTCAATTTTGTGCTGGTTTTTCTAAATCTCCATTAGTTTGTGATTTGTGACATAATTAATTGATTGATTCATAATTTAATACTGGTTTTTATAATATTGTGGTTATATTTTATTGCTGATCCAGGGAAATTATTTATTAATTCATGTATATTCACTCGCATTTTTTATCTTGCTTTTACCTACTACAACCCCCCCCCCCTCTCTCCACATAGTCAGATTTATGGCATTAGGTACTTTTCAGAATCCGGGTTGTCGAACTTTTATGTTCTGGGCTTGTTTTTGGTTAATATTTTTGTCGGTGCATAGTTGCTTATTAGTTCTCAAACATTCTCTGTTGTTACCTGGTTATTAAAGAAATCATTTTTATGTCCTTTTTTCCCTTTACGCCTTCTTTTTTAAGCTTTAGGTTTGACAGTTGTTAATAGATGAAATTAATTTATTTCTTGCAGGATTTGAGTTGCTATTAAACTCTGAATATTGATTTGAAATTCGTTAGCTGAAGAAGCTGCATCAAAATGTCGACGTACACTCCTAAGAATATACTCATTACTGGGGCTGCAGGGTTTATTGCATCTCATGTTGCCAACCGCCTTGTTCGGAGTTACCCCGACTACAAAATCGTTGTGCTTGACAAGCTTGATTATTGCTCCAACCTGAAAAACCTTAATCCATCTCGATCCTCCCCTAATTTCAAGTTTGTTAAGGGAGACATTGGCAGTGCTGATCTTGTTAACTACCTTCTCATCACTGAGTCCATTGACACTATAATGCACTTTGCTGCTCAGACCCATGTTGACAACTCCTTTGGTAATAGCTTTGAGTTCACCAAGAACAACATTTATGGTACACACGTGCTATTAGAGGCTTGCAAAGTTACTGGTCAGATCAGAAGGTTTATCCATGTCAGCACGGATGAGGTTTATGGGGAGACTGATGAGGATGCCGTTGTGGGAAACCATGAAGCCTCACAACTCCTTCCTACGAACCCATATTCAGCCACAAAAGCTGGTGCTGAAATGCTTGTTATGGCATATGGGAGATCATATGGATTGCCTGTTATAACCACTAGAGGGAATAATGTGTATGGTCCCAATCAATTTCCTGAGAAGTTAATCCCAAAGTTTATCAATCTAGCCATGAGGGGGAAGCCTCTTCCTATTCACGGAGATGGTTCAAATGTTAGAAGTTATTTGTACTGTGAGGATGTTGCTGAGGCTTTCGAGGTTGTTCTTCACCGAGGAGAGGTTGGTCATGTTTATAACATTGGAACTAAGAAAGAGAGGAGGGTGATTGATGTTGCCAAAGATCTATGCAAGCTTTTTAACAAGGATCCAGATGCAAGCATTCAGTTTGTGGAGAACAGGCCCTTCAATGACCAGAGGTATTTTCTAGACGATCAGAAGTTGAAGAACTTGAGTTGGTCAGAGAGGACCACGTGGGAAGAGGGTCTGAAAAAAACCATGGACTGGTATATCAGTAATCCTGATTGGTGGGGAGATGTCTCTGGAGCATTGCTTCCCCATCCTAGAATGCTGATGATGCCTGGTGGGGTAGAGAGAGGAGCTGAAAAAGATGACTCGGGATCATCTGAGTGCTCTGGAAACTCCAACCAGACCCGGATGGTAGTTCCAGCTTCCAAGATCGGCAACCCCCCTAATAAATCACCTTATAAGTTTTTGATTTATGGTAGGACTGGTTGGATTGGTGGTCTGCTAGGCAAGCTTTGTGAGAAACAGGGAATTCCTTATGAGTATGGAAGGGGACGTCTGCAGGATCGCTCACAACTTTTGGCAGACATTCACGCTGTCAAGCCCACACATGTATTCAATGCTGCTGGTGTCACCGGTAGACCTAATGTTGATTGGTGTGAGAGTCATAAAACTGAAACAATTCGTACAAATGTTGCTGGAACTCTAAACTTGGCTGATGTTTGTAAAGAGCATGGTTTACTGATGATGAATTTTGCCACTGGTTGCATATTTGAATATGATGCTGCACACCCAGAAGGTTCTGGGATTGGATTCAAAGAGGAAGACATGCCCAATTTCGCTGGTTCTTTCTATTCAAAGACCAAGGCTATGGTAGGTACTCCTTAAGACTTATGTGGGTATTCTTTTACGAATTTTGATATTGTTTGTTTCTTTCTTCCACCAGGTTGAAGAGTTGTTGAAAGAATACGAGAATGTTTGCACCCTCAGAGTCCGGATGCCAATATCTTCAGACCTCAGCAACCCCCGTAATTTCATTACCAAGATTAGTCGCTACAATAAGGTGGTCAATATTCCCAACAGCATGACGATTTTGGATGAGCTTCTTCCAATTTCAATTGAGATGGCAAAGCGTAATCTCAGGGGCATATGGAATTTCACAAACCCCGGTGTTGTGAGCCATAATGAGATTTTGGAGATGTACAAGAAATATATAAATCCAGAATTTACATGGGCCAACTTCACGTTGGAAGAACAGGCTAAGGTAATTGTTGCAGCTCGCAGTAACAATGAGATGGATGCTTCAAAGTTGAAAAAGGAGTTCCCTGAGTTGCTGCCAATCAAAGAATCATTGGTCAAATATGTATTTGAACCAAATAGAAAAACTGCTGCATAATAAGCTTTAGGTTATTGGGAGCAGACTTCTGGTTTGGATCAATATGCTAGTTGACTTTGTATTCTAGTTTAGTCATTATTCATCATTAGCAGCCAAAATTTTCTACTGTTTAGATTCTTACCAGTGATTAGAATTCCTATGCTTGGTTGTTCCTTTGGATAAGAGTTCCCCATGTATCTGTTATCAACCCTGTATGCTAAGGGGTTTATTTGTTGAATCTAATATATATGGAATTATGAATTGTTTCTTGCTCCAATTTTTAGTGTTGTTTTTCTCTTCCACATATTGAGCGGAAAGTGTTGTATTTTGCTAGTATTCTAAAGGCAGAATAACTGTATGGAAGCATCTTTATTGGGCTCCAGCAGTAAACAATGCATAGGGCATGTTTAGCATGGATGGTTTTAATTTGGTTTTAGTAATTTACAAGAAAATCATCTTTTACTTCTTAATAATTTACTTACTTTAATGACTTTATCAAATACGTTCTCCATTCCAGGAAGAATGGTTAATTTAAACCACAACAATGCATCAGTTCCTTTGGAGTGAATTTGACATTGATTTTTAAATTTTTTGAAGAATAATAGGCCCTAAAATGTTCCCATTTTGGACATCCAACTTTCAAACATTTATGGGTCTATTAGGATAGAGGCACTAAGATTTAAGAAGTTAGTTCAAATTTTCATATATGTAAACCAAATAGGTGCAATGATTTTATCTTGTGAATTAGAAACATGAAAAAAACTCTTAAGAGAGTCAACATGAGCTCAACTGTTCTTTTATTACACCATAAGCAAGGGATAAGAATTATTTTTATCTCTATTCCAATATATCTCTGCCTTTCTAAGAATTCCATTTAGAAGACTGAAATTGAACACTAGAAAACAAAAGAATGGCCAATAAAATAATTATAAGAATTCTCCTTTGAAGTTCATTTTAATGAGTGACTCCATAAATGATGGTTGTGAGTTGTGACAAGTGCTTGTGATTTTGAACTGCTCGATATGTATGTTAAAGTCCGACGCGCAAAAACATATACGGGTCGGAAGAGGGACAGAGGAAGTCTATTATTAGCTAGCAGAAAGGTTATTTCTTTACTTTGTAGAATTTTGAATCCAGACATCTATATATCCAACGCAAAGCAGGTATAAACGTTTGCTCAATATCCTCCATACAAATCTCCCTCAATCAAAAACACCAGCATCATTTATCCTTTTCATAATGGCGCATTTGAGATAGATGCTTCAGCTAATTCCTTTAGAAAAGCAACAACGTCGTCAGGCGTACTGAGCAAATACCGAGCATTTGTACGAGTCCTGCCAACTGCACAAGAGAAGTAATTCTCCTTCTTCAGATCCAGCACGTTCCAGGACACATTTTCAGGTGAGGTCCGACGTCCACCACCATTGGAAGTTTTCTTCTCTGAGCTTGATACAGGCCTATTCCTGCTCTGAGATGATTTTGAGCTAGTTCGGCTAGACGGAACTTTTGGCGCCGATCGCCTTTCCCCTGGTACCTTCAGTGCATCAGAGACCTTACCCCTTGGAATACCAATGCAATCAGAAGGAAGCTCTGGCTCGAAAAAGGTATATACATCCTCATCCTACATTACAAAGACACCAGACAGAAATCAGAATAGTGGCATCTGTATTTCATAAAAAACTCTGGCGTAGTTTGAAGTTTGACTTATAAAACATACAAAGTTCAAAGGATTTGGATGCAACATGATCCTTCTAGTTTTACTCCATGAATTTTAATATATTTATACAGATGGACATAGTGTAGCAATAAAATGGACAGGACAGGGCATACAACAGCATCAAAATTCAAGATGGACACAGGAAAACAAGTATACAGTTCCAAATGATCAACCTATGCTACTTTAGTTTTCTTAAGTTTTTTCTCTTGGGAGCATTTAATTCTTTTTTTTTTTTCTTTTTTTGAAATAATAGTTAATCAAAATCTGGAACTAGTTTAACAGACAGGGAAACTTTGGGTTACAAAATTTGAAGCTCACAGCAATAGCAGTATTAACTTGAAGAAAGGATATTGTGATAGCTTTAAGGAATCTACCTTCCCTAAGAAATGCCCTATGCATAAGACGTAATCAATTGGTGTTGCAATGGCTTTACTATGTACTATCTCCCCCAGTATACGATCAATTGCTGCTCCCTGCATGTGTATATATGGGTGTATGAGAATTGGGAAAAAGAATTGTCTCATGAACTAATCAAGCGCTTGAAATGAAATTCAGGGAGCAACTTTCTGGTCATATTATCATAAGAAACAATGTGGTCACCTTTGTAACACCAACTGCTCGGACCTCAACGGAGCGGAGTCCTTGTACAACATCAACAGATGCATTTGATATTGGGCCAGTCCAAAGATGCTGCAGCATGTCTCTAGCTTGCAATCTTCCAAATTCAACATCTAAAAGGACATGGAAGACCCCCACAAATGAAAATTATAAGTTAAATAGAGGAAAGAGAGTTGACACGCCGAAGGTAAGATAAACCTGAAAAATCTAAAAACAAAAACTACATGACTGAATTTTCTTGAAAGGAAAATAGATGATGAAACTAAGATTACCTGCATACTTGTAATTCCAAACAAGTGACGTTTCACGTTGTTCAAAGTGAGATCTCGGTGTCCTTTCAGTGAAGTACTCGAAGACGTGCTGGATATAGTCAAAAGAACCAGAAAAGTTAGAGCTGAAAAATCCACTTTCAGAACCTAGCTACACATGCTCATACCTTTACACTATCAACCCAATCCATATTTAGATGCTCTGGCATTGTTGTCATCCATACACCATTTGTAGATCGCAAAAACATTCCATTCTCTGCTGCTAACCACATGTTGTACTCACTGAAGTTCTGCAAAGGTACAAAATTGGCATGGAAAAACGTAGCGATAGTTGAAGGAATTGAAATTTTGCTAGTTGTAATGCAGTACATCATCTAAGACATTTCTGTCACTTCCACTGAGGACAACAACTGTTGTATTTGGGTCGTTGCAGATTGCGGTCAATGGTTCTTTCAATTCGGGATGCAATTTCAGTTCCATCTCTCTAATTTGATCTCCACCTCTTCTTCCAGGGGTATCCACCGATTCTGTCAGCGCAGAATTGAAACCCTGTTTTTGAGGACCACCGTAATCAAGTCAAGAAATTGTCATTAACTTAGCTAGTTGCTGCATATCAGTATAAAAGAACAGAAAATTAAACTTAAAAACATAATATCTCATGAAATTTAGGCATTCGACAGAGAAACCCAAAGAGTCCTCACAAAGGCAAAGTACGGGGAAGTGGAGGCTGCATCTATTCTTCTTCACACGTATAACCCCTTCCCACAAAGTCTACCACTAACTGGAGATGTTTCCCTCCCAGAATCACCGAGGCCCCGGAATCATGGTAGCATCCCAGATCCCTTCATTCTTCTATTGCTAATTCTTCACTTCTACAGCCAAAATCATTAGCAGGCCACCCCCTTCACCCATAATATGCACACCAAATCATCACCAACATAACTTGGACTCGAGTGAACATGTCAAATCCAAAAAAAGTTGGTATGCTATCCAAATTAGCATAGGCTTTTGCCACTAACTTGATTCATCGTCTAAAGCCATCTAGGTAGCCTTTCTGCTATATATGAACTCTTCCAGAATCAAACGATTATTATCAATCACAGGAATCATTAGGGAAAACAGTTAACTGTAGCTTCTGGATAAATAATTTCAGCAGATTACATTTGAAAGAGGGATGAGAGGTACCAATATTAGTAGACGATTATTGGACAACAAATAGCGGTCAATTGCATCACTGATGTTAAGTCGGGGTGGAACTTTTCTTATCCTCTGTTGAGCTTCAATAACAGTATCATTTAGTTCACTGCGAAGAAGAGGAATAGTGGCCGATTAATATGCAAATTTTATCCAAAAGAAGCTCTACTAAAAGATCCATTTATAATCTCAATTAATAAACATGACAATGCTTAAATTGCACCAACAGTATCTATGCCGAGGAAAGATTAAAACGGCTGACATAGGAGAGTTGTTTAATATCAAGAGAAGCCATGCAACAAAACATGGAAATGATCAAGGAAGATATGCAAACTATATAATATGGTGCCTCCAATCATTCTCAAGGTAGGCATACCCTAAATAAGAGTGTGTATATTCTGACATAAGATCCTAGTCAGTTAAACAGGCTGCATAGGTACTTTTATGACCCTAAGAATAAAAATATAAATCCAAGGTCTAACCTGACCTGTTCCAATCCATGGATCAAATAACTCCGAACTAAAGACAGATAGGAAGAATCAACTTGAGTAAAGAAAGTGCAAATGAGCATTGAAGCATCAGAGCCACAGCCATGAAGTTAAACTCAAGCAAGAACTGACTTCTCTACTATCTTGCTTCTTCAATTCTTCAAGAAGCCTTGTTGCATACTTTGCGTTTACAGCAAAAGTAGAACAATTAGGGTGGTATTGTATGGTTTTATACTATTATTACTCTTTTGCCGCCAAACAGGTTCTTTACAGGAGTCTGATCAGTGATTAGGAAAAAATTCAGAGTAGCTTTACACTGTTAACGACAATAGGCTATTGCTGAAATGTATTGTCACCTCACAAAAGTTTCAGCCCATTCTTGAGCAGTATGGGTAGTCACATGCAGAAAGTTATGCCTGTGGCGTTTTTCTCTTTCTTCGGCTGACATATTTAAAGCTTGCCCAATCGACGCAGCGACCTCTGTGATATTCCATGGATTCACCAGAATTGCTCCAGCACCTAAGGACTGTGCAGCACCTGCAAACTACAAATGCACGAGATGAAAGATTAGAAAATTTATCTATTGAAACTATGCACATACAAAGAGAGATGAGACAATTTCAAGGTGTTGGACAGCACAGCAGTAAAATCTCCTTCAAAATTACTGCAAAACTGAAATGGTAGCTCCATTATTTTGATTTCACAAATTATCTTACTCCATGACAACGTATGATATAGAATACTCAATAGTTACACAATTAGGAAGAGAATAAGCAACATGTCAGTTATGGATTATTTAGATATCTAACTGAATAGAAAGGGATTGATTTTTTTATTTGGTTGACATACTATGTTGTGTCACATAAAAGCAATCTAAACGAGAAAACACCAAAAACAGAGGCTGTTCAAAGAAGCTGGAGCGCAGCTGTTCATGGCCTGTGTCACAGAAACTTGTCAAATCAGATGTTCTATCTGCAAAAGGTCTTACAAAAAATAACCTCCTTGACTTTGGAAATGAATAAGACGTAAGAGAACAAAAGATACCATGTATGGAGCATCGTGTGTGATTCAAGAAGACTGAGGGGCATCAAAATTTTAAAAGGAATTAGGATAACTGTAATCTTGCTTTTGTTTTCGATAAACTGTTAGCCTTGTCAAAATCAAGTAGCAAAGAAACACAAAAATGTCCATCTATGTGGGTTATGCTGCAAAAATCTTTTCATCTTATCTGTTCACAATGCCTGAAAGCATAAAACACTTGTGAAACCAAAAAACTAGTAAATATGGCATTCGAGGAAATAGAATTGCAATTGGATACGTGATTATTACTTCGCTGAGAATAAGGACCCCTTTTTTCGACTCCTGGCAGGCCACAAATTCATAGCTAACAAGGTTCATGCCATCCCTTAAGGAGGTAACCAGCGCTACATCTGATGAACAAGACATTGCCAAAAGAAGTCAAATACAACAGGAACGGGCATGTAGCTACCACATGGATTTAGCTAATGATGAAAAGACAAATGAAGGTACCGATATATATCATATAATAGTACATCAACTATAACAAAAGCAAGAATGGTATTTGGGACGATGACAATGATAATCTTGCAGTAATTATTTATTCTAGAAGATTATATATTTGCAAACTTTTTGCCATCATGTCAGTAATATATCGTTTTACCATTTTATAGTCTTGAACCATCGGGAATATGACAAGTAGAATACAAACTGTATTACTAGTAAAGGATTTTTTTTGTTCCCTTCAAGATCACTAAAGCAATAAGGTATATCTGGACTATGTCATGCATATGTTTTCTGAATGTGACCAAGCATACTCATCCCCTGTTCAAATCCTGGAGCACAACTTATGCATTATCTAGTCGATAAGCCATGTTTTAATACATGACTGGTTGCAGTAGCTTACTAGGAACTCGGCACCTCAGTGGTCCATGCTCCAAGTACAATCCATATAGGAAATAAGTTGGAACAAACAGGTAACCACTGGGGACCTGTGCATGAAAGACCATTTCATGGCTGGAGCAATAAAATCATTCTCCCTAGTCCATGCAGGGTAAAACCCATCTATAGATCATGGTCAAACTTCTGTGTTCATTATAAGAAAATCAACCAATAGAGAAGGAAGTGCAAGATACCCAAAACAAAGAAAGCAGCATGAAAACAGACTCTTGGACTTCTAGCTGATGATCACTTTCTGCCTTGGGTGAAAGCAAGATGAGAGTGTGAGGAAAGGAATATGTTGGTTTGGTGCCAGAGGCAGAAAGAACTTCACAGGAGAAAGGCAGTAAGAAAATATATAACTACAATACCTACATGTTCATAGACACAATTCTCCTTCCCATCCCAGACTGAATGCCCACATTTCACTACTACATCAAAACGATTCAACCATTTAGTACGGAAAGGATGAAGTTAAAACAATATGCCAGATCTCAATAATAAAGCCCAGTGAGCAGATCTAAACGTATCTTCAGTCTTTCACAAGTTTTGAACCAATTCCGGATCTGCAAGTTTGATATCATTTTTCTAGAAAATCTAACATGATGCAGACTTCTCTGAGAACATGCAGAGGCCTTTATAAACTATTCCATTGTCAATATCATTTGTAAGGACCATAAGAGTCGTGAAACTACAAGTATTTTAAGCCTGGGGGAGTAATTATCCTAAATTCTGCCGGAAGTGGCTTTAAAAAAGAACGAATTACCAAACCTGAAGGGAAACAACCTTATGAAAACTGTGTGGAGATATACCCTTCCCCATATATGTATTAACAAAGAACTATTTACTAACCAGGAGTACAACCGTACATAAACATCAACTGCTCACCGCTCTTCTCTTCTCTGTTCATAGTTTAGTTCCAATTCCAGAGACAATCTAATAAACTCGTACCAGGTGAGAGCACAAGCAAGTACTAGTGCTTACACTTACTCTTAAAGCACAGAAGAAAATGACCAAACATAGATGAGCAGAAACAACACTAATATTACACATTATTATCTCACAGAATAGCATAGCGTAGTGCAACTAAGAAGTGTGGGGGTTGGGGGTGCAAATGGGGTGTGGAAGCTGCTAATAGAACTAAATGCAAGATGAAAGGGATTACCAGTTACAGCATATAGTGCACATAATGCATGAAAGTCAAGAGATCGATCCTGCATTGAAAAAACAGTATAACCATATTAGCCTTGGTATAAAATTCAGGAACAATGAATTTAGGGAAAAAAAACTAACCAGATGATGAATAGGCACTGCTGTCAAAGTTCCAAATCGGCCATTGATGCGTCCAACAATCTCATGAACCTGACTAGTAAGTTTTTGGTCTGCAAAAATACAAGGTGAAACCAAGTAAAATATCATACTTAAGCATGAAGATAAATTATGACATACATCAGCATTTATAACCAAGTAAATCTCATTGAAATTTGACTGTCCTTAAGGTCCAGCTGGGTTCATGAGTTCCCAGATATTTAAGTTTTTAAGATTCAGAAAAGGGAAGTAAAGCATTGTCCTAGTTGAAAGCTCGCAAGAGAATCTCCCTTATGAGTGATACTTGAGCTAATTCAAGGAGAATAAGCTAGTCACCAAAGTTCATCAGATTAAAAATGCCATTTTCATGGAAGCATTTCTGGATGCAACAGACAAAGTATCTCACGGAATCCACTGGAAAATAGGTGAATAAAAAATGTAATAAGCTTTGGTTTGAATCCCATCTTTGTTCCTCTCATGGATGTTCTGTCCAAGTTGAGGACTGTGCTGGATGATTAATGCTCAGAGTTAGCTATCAAGAATTCTAAATTTGTATTGAACTGCTTCAACTTCTTTGAGAACTTTACATGTGTAATGTTTTTCCAATGTCCTAGCATTACACACTGCAATCTTATTCTAAAATGAAACCAAAAAGAATCAGATAACCACCTCAACTAGTTTTCTTGCCAAGTTCTTTAATGTAACGACAGATCATTGTTGGGTCCAAACTATACTGTTATGCAACTTTCTAATTTAAATTTTGTACCTGATGTCTCTGCTGCAACACAAAACTTCATTACAGCTATAGCGTGGAAGGTAAAATGAGGCGCGATTCCCTCAACATACAGTTTAACATCAATGAATGCCTTCGAATATCTAAACCAATATGGAAAGTACGCACTAGGTTTAAGACAGAAAGAAATGGAAAGTGAATAAGGAGAGAGAGAGAGAGAGACAGAGAGAGATTTCTCTAATATGATCACTTCTATCTCCTACCGGTGCAGCTATCTGAGTCTTTGCTAACAAGCTAGGAGTAATCAAAGATGACACATGGTTCTAAGCACAGATGAATTAGCCAACAGGAAGGAAGGATTATATTCTGCAACGAAATAGATTTATGATGGAATGCCTGTGGCACATGTCTTTTTCCGGGGCACTCAAGTTTGGATCATTCTTTTTTGGATACATTTAACAATTAACTTAACAACTCCAAAAGCTAGCTAGCCCTCAAGTCCGGATCATTAAGATCATTAACAGGGATCTTTAAATTTTTAGAGCGTCTATATTTGGTAAAGAATCTATGATGCTTTCCCCTAGACAAATTTTTTTAGGCTTTGACCAATAGACTTATGAATCAAAAAACTCCCCTTCCTAGGAACTCTCTGTTCAGATGTAAAAACAGCTGATGATGAACTGGACCAGTATAGTGGAAAGTAAACTTTCCCTACAGGCAGTAATGGCAAATAGGAGAAAAGGAAAAAATAAAATGATTTAGGAATAAAGAAGAACTCAGAGTGAATGTGCCCAAGAAAATACATTCAGGAACATCTGTTCTTGTTGGCACAGCAATTTGCAGCAAAACCACTTTATCACGCCAGTACGGGTTTTCTTCAAGGAACTTCTCAAATGCTAGGATCTTCTGGGGAATTCCTTTAATCATATCAAGGCGATCAACTCCTAACATCACCTGTAATCAGATTTATTTAGGGAAAACAAAGCAAGGTAAAAGTTTATAGGACCAATGCATAAACAAATGCAGTAGATAAGGTTATCCTCCTACCTGACAACAGGCAGAAACAGAAGAAAGTGATATGAGTTTGGTATACATAAAACAAGATAAAAAAATGATTAGCAAGAACGCTAGACTGACATAGCTTTGCAACAAAGGGCGAGGAAATTCCAGTTAGCCTTCAGAAAATTGAAACATACATGACTTAGAAGCAAATACATTTCACCTTTTAATGAAAAAAGGAATATGGATTTTGTATAAAACAGAAAAATGGGGAAAGATTTCCAGCCCTAATAAAGCCACATGGAAATTCTAAGAGAGTGTAAAAGCCACATCTGCTTTAAGGCAGCAAAACAACGGAACATGGTTACTCCTGGCAAATGCAAAGAAATCTTTCTTTCTCTCTTTTTTTTTTCTCTCTTTTTTTTAAAAAAAATTTCTGTCCAATTTCAATATTCATATCTATATACTGTTTCATAATAGGAGAAATTTAGTAAGAAATATCCGACTATCTAAATGGTAAGCATGTCAACTAAAGTAACATAACGGAAGTATTTACTTATTACGCTTTCAAGATACACCTTCTGGTGCATAGCAAACAGGCAACTTTTTGCTTGATGTAAGCACATGAAAGTATTGTGATGACAGGTAGCCGTAGGACTTGAATCTATGGCGGATGCCTGCCCCTGTTTCATACTACTTTATCTAGCCCCCATTTTATCGAAAATACACTATTAGCAAATGGAGACATTACTTCTGTAATCTTTGTAGCGGAGGTACAATTTTCAGGAGACGATGGTAAAATTACCCAAGATGGATCCAGGTCATGACCAAGTCCCCAACTGGCCTAAGGAACTGGGAAGCGGAAATATGATGTTGATGGAATTCAAGGCCAAGATTTCACAGTTAAAAATAGACAGTGAAATTGGTGAAAAATTTTCGAAAAGCAAATTGTTCCCCATGTGATGCATATTGCAAATATAAACGTTTGGAATCAGAAAAAACAAAAAGATATTTCTTACTTCATGAAAGTGATATCATGCGAAAAAGAAAAACCAGGCCAGATAGAGAGGATACAGAGCGGGAGAGAAATACCTTTCTCCCAGCAAATCTATCTTTTAGTTCTTTAATGTGTTCCTGAACTTGAGGAACTTCAAGTGCTCGAATGAATCGCTCTGAATCTATACCAATGGGGAACTGTATGTACAGAAACAATTTAAAAATTGCTCAGAAAGAAATCAAGTTGATATTACGCAAGGCTAAGTACACAAAATCTTCTAGATGAGGATTAGAGAATTTCTTAATGCAGAAATGTTGTGTGAAAGTGTAGAAAGTTAACTTTAACATACCGCAGCAACACGGGTCAGTCTACCTTGATCTTCTACTCCTTCGGGAGTTCCTTCAAGTCCAAGGATACGAGTACAGGCACTAACGAAATGCCTTGCATAGTCATAGGTATGAAAACTGCAGAGGAAATTTAACATACTGATCCATTAGAAAGTCAAATAAAAATCCCTAAAACATAAAAATCCATTAGAAAGTAACAATTAGATGGTCTTAAATCATCAAACTATGCAAATATAGGTCAAAGCCCTAAGGACTTTCATTACATAGAGGTTAACGGATGAAAAGTCACAGGAGAAAAAGTGGACATCATTTCCTTAACGGACCAGGAAGTCAAAGATGTGCAATGAAGTGGAAGTTAGCTACTCTTTCATGATAAAACCAAAACATAGTACCAAGGAAACCCACAGCTGAGCAATATAGTACACTGGTATCTGATGGAAAATCAGGAGGAAGAGCAACTCATGTTAGTCTTCTAGAATTATTGGATAGTCATTATACAGACAGCTAAAAGTTACCAGTGAAACCAGCATATTCTCCTTTTCAGCTTAATTTGAAAGATTATGCTACGATTGTGAACCAATTTCGCCAGTACACTTTCTTTTACGAATCAACTTGGCCAAAACGCTAGCCGGTTTTGTCTTAACTAGTGGAATCCTATTTTTTTTCACAAAAGAAATATCTGTATATCAGCTTAAACTCTGGAATGAAACTTCAAAGCCTACTTTGAAATAAAAGAACCTAAACTGGCAGACAGTTTGTTTTGAAAATATAACCACACATGTATTATTTACAGAGGAAAATCCATGGATGAGCATTATGTTTAATGATTAGCATTCAATAGAACATCAGGAGGCCCAAATAAGAAGCCACTTGGATTACCATTCTAAATTTAGCCCAAATACTATCAAGTTTTTAGTAATTAAGTAATAGGATCTGGTTTTTAAAAAGGGAAAAAGTCACACCGGCTTAAACTTTTATCTGAAGCTTTACAATCCAATGAACTGAAAGAATACCCCATATTATACATGGAAACCTCTCACCAAAAAACGGAAAGGACTCTAATAGAAGACATTCGATGCATGAAAGTTCTTGGTACTGCATTCTAAACCAGAAGTGGCAATTCGTATTTAAAACCATAACAGTACAAGTTCATGCAGATAGAAATGGTCACTGGAAATTGAAGCATCAGAATCTCAACACAACTAAATCCAAATATCCTATCAAATAATAATTCAATAAAAGGATCTTCAACTTCAGCATGAATTTCCAAGCATCTAACATAATTGAACTAGCAGCAAACTAATAGCAGATTCATGGAACACCCATTATTCTCAACATTAATGATGGGGAAACTGCTGCAGATTTGAAATAGCAGAACCAGCACACTTTGCTATTAAGGTCTGATGTAAATCTCTTTAATATAGACTTTTCTTAGTTGTACTTTCTTGGCAGAGTGTCTTTCACAATCATGCTAGGTGTTACCAAAGCATATCTTTCATGCCAGGCCTAACCAGGTAAAGTTAGTGAGAGGAAGAGATTTCACAGAAATCTAACCACTAGTACGTTATTTCTTTTTTACCGGCAATAAGTTATTTCTACTAAACAAAACCCGTAGATCGACGCCTACAACCTTAGAATTCAAGATCCTTGCTATCCACTACTTCAACTTTCACTCTCAGCACAGAGAGACAGGAATATCACTCTGAGGCCCAAACAACTATTTCCAAAATTATGAAGGTTAAACTAAAACAACAAGTTAGATGATATGCAGGAGAATGAGTTGCTCAAAGGAGAATTTACCCAACCAAATCAGCCGCGAGAACTGCTCGGAGCAGCTCCGATCTAGATGGCAAAGTCCTGTGGATTTCTGAGGATGGAAAGGGTGTGTGTAGAAACCACCCAACTTTCATTTGGCTGTTGTACTCCTTGAGACATTTAGGAAGGAACATGAGATGGTAGTCATGACACCAGACTACATCGCCTTCTTCATAATGTTCAGTCACAACATCGGCAAACATTTGATTCGCTTTCTTATAAGCAGCAAACTGAGACTGGAAACTTCTGGTAGTCGCGAGGCGGTCTTCTTGCGGAAGTCCAAGATAATGGAAAAGAGGCCACAATATGTTGTTGCAATAACCGTTGTAATACTGATGAACAATTTCTTCATCCAGGAACACAGGGATACACCTCTACAAGAACAGTATCAAAAGGGTAAACAAATGCAGGATATAGGTAAAGCATTCTTCATGGAGAAAAAAAAGAAGTAAAGCAATCTCCCCAGTCTTAAATTCAAAAAGGCAATGAAGTGTGGTAAACTGAAATATGGTGGCAAAAACATGAGGAGGACGATGTATTAAAACCTTTTCTGCTAGTGCTTTAGTAAGCGCCCTCTGCCCCGCCTCATCTGGCACGTTCACACCCGCCCAACCAATCCATCTAGCCTCAAACTCCTTCACACCTTCAACAAATTATTTCCAGGACAATTAGACCGTCTCTTAGATAATATGAACATCAAACTCCCAAAAAGAGATAATTAGAGTCTACGTAAAAAATAAGAGTCAAAATGTAAAATCAGAAATGACTGAAAGGAAGCTAGCTTACCAAGAAGAGCACTAACTAGACCTCCACCACTTATCTCCAGAGACCAGGATTCCTCACCCCTTCTTACTGCAGAGACGGGTAACCTATTAGCCACAACCAGGAGTCGTTGTCTGGTGGGCCGTCCATCGGGCCGCTCCCATCCCTCATTATATGCTCGTGCAACTCCTTCTAGGTACTGTTCGACATATGAAACTCCTGCATTATCAGCTTCTCCTTGGCGAAAATCATGGTCAGAGAGCTCATTGCCCCTGTTGCTATCAGTAGAATCGCTTGTTTGATGAGAAGTTCTGCTAGTTTTCCTTAGCTCTCTTTCTCTCAATAGCCTCTCCAATCGAGTGGTGGCAACCGTTTGGTTTCCGTTATACTTGTTCCCTGGCATCTGTCTAGAATAAGACCTCCTAGGATGAATTTAATAGAGTTCTGTTGTCCCTGAAAACAAACGTCTTTCATCTTGATTATAACGAATTAAGAGGTAGTGATAGAAGAAACTCCCTCCTGAATGATATAAGAATTTTTAAAATTCCACAATCGCCTCAAGTACGAACAGTGAAAATGCAATTGCACAGCCCAGGGTAACATATATGAACAGGACATCAGCATTCTTGTTGAATAACCCAATAAAACTATGCTTCAATTCCAAGCTAGTGGGTCGCTATCCATGTTGCAACATTTAGACACGTACCAATCCAATCTTTAAAAAATTTGAATAACCAATAATAGAGAAAAACGGACTTATACTAATGAAGAGATAACAGGGAGAATGGGATCCACAGAATTCTACAGGGGAAATGGGGTCTACCACTAAGAGTCTTGGCTGTTTTCCTCCAAGATTTTTAATTAATCACGTTGTACATTTCATTTGGTATCGCAAGTTCAGTTCAAGAAAACGAGAAAAATCAACCAAAGTGAGCAAGGACAAGTGTATCGCAAGTTCAGTTCAAGAAAACGAGAAAAATCAACCAAAGTGAGCAAGGACAAGTGTATATGTATAAAGGCGCACAAAAAGTAAAAGAAAGAACGATTATTAGATTCAACTCGGACACTAGCACAAACACATTGCATGCAGAAAATCAACGCCTGCTATAGAATTGAGAATTCTAACCTTTTGGGCAGCTAATAAAGCCACAAATATTTGTGTGACAGGTAAACAGTCTTAACCCAACTTCAAAAACCACCAGAAATCAAGACTCGGTCAAACCTGAGGGTTCGGGCCTAATTTGATCCAAACGTCAATAACCAGAAAAGCTATAGAATCATGACTCAGAAAGAGCAGGAGTTAGAACCAAGAATTAACATTTGGTGGATGAATTAAATTGGTAACCTTTGATTAAGGTGAAAGAGGGAGAAATAGAGAATATATAAAGATTTCGGGTGGCAGAGAAGAGAAAATTATCATAGCGAGAGAGGAAGTGGAAGTGGAAGAGCAGACGAATCCTCGTGTAAGCTTTAAAAGGTACATAAAGCCTTACAGCCATGCAGCTGACACAGATTTTATTTTTTGAGATTCGTATTTAAAAAAGCTGGAAAAGGCAGCGCTTACGCAAGAATGCACATTCATGGTAATACCCAGGAACTAATTTTGTTTTAATTAAAAAATTCTTTTAGGAAGCGAACCTAATAAAAAATTAATCAGAAGAAATTATAGAGAACCCGAACCCTCTTTTGAAGGGTCTATACGGGCCACTTGAGTCTTTGAAAGGGTCTATTTTATATTCTTTTTTTTTAATATCTGAAAAGGAATCTCAAATATGATTGTTCCTTTTATAGGCGTTTAGGACCCCAGGTTAACGTAACGTTGTCCAGCGGAGTCTGAGGCTTTAATTTTCAATTCAATCAAAGTTATTAAAAATTTTATGCATAAGTTTACTTCTATGCCCTGACAATGTTATCTATGACTAATTTCACACTATCAGACTTAATTTTAAATGACACAACAACGGCGAAGAGGTAAAAACTAGGGGTATTATAATTTTTTAGCTCGCACCAGAAACTATTTACATCTGCCGGTCGAAATCTGAATTTTTAAGATTTTTTGTTTGAATTTTCGGATTACGGATTGGATTTTGAATTTAATTTTTAAAATTTTTGAATTTCGGATTGGATATTGGATTTGGTACTCCAAAAATTCGCAATTTTTACATTTTATATTTAGTCCATTATCCATATGCTAATAGTAATAAGTTCAATACCCTACTCATTAGATATTATCTCATATATTCAATATTAATTATTAAGTTATTGTCAGAATACTTTCTATTTGGATATGGTTTTACTATTGCTACTTCTTATCGGTCGTATTAATGTCTCTATTGCATTTCCTTGATAATAATTTCATTACTTGAATACTTTATTTGGATAATTGCGGTACGGTGAGCATGAAGAACTTTTCAGGTAATTTAGTATGAGTACTTTATTTGTGTATTCATTTTTTTTTAAAAGAAGACACATCTCAATTTATAAGCTCAAAATCGAAAATTCAAAATATCCAAACCGATTAATCCGAAACCGGACTTAAAAATTTCGATCCAATCCGAGCTTATTTGGATTGGATTTGGATTGTTATTTTTTCAATCCGAAAATCGAAAATCCAAACCGAAATTTTTATATCCAATCTGAATTGCCTGAACGCCCACCCCTAATAAAATCTCTATAAAATTTAAATTTGAAAATAAAATAAATGACCTATTATAAAGTTTAACAATCTATAATAATCTAATTTGGAAATATAGAAATAAAATAAATGTCTGTTATAACAAATTAAATGTCTCATAATGTAAAAGTCAATTATGTCATAAGTGGATATAAGTTAAAACCTTAACAAAATGAGTATTAACAAATATTCTTTAAAAGAAAATTTATTTTATTGATCAATCATATAAAAGTTTACCGTAAATAAATTACGTTAATAAAAGCCTTGGGCCTTCTTAGGAAATACGAAATGTGTGTGGATGATGTGCTGGAATAAAATAAAAGACTTGCTATAACAAATTAAAATATTTATAATATAAAAAAATCAATTAACATCATAAGTGGAATTCTATATCATCGATCAATTCTATATCTTAACAAAAGCCCTTAACAAAATGAGTAATAAGAAATATTCTTAAAAAAAAATCTATAGCATCCATCAATCATAGAAAACTTTACCGTTAATAAAAGCCCTAGGCCTTCTTAGGAAATACGAAGTGTGTGTGGATGATGTGCTGTATATATAGCAGCAGTCACCACAACCAATGAGGATTTAATATTTTGCTTCACGAGGTTGGCGTTCACATCAATCCTAACCAACCGAATCTTTTTCCACAAAACTAACAATAAGAGCAAAAACAAAATCCACAAAGCTTTTCTGATTTCTCTCTATGCAACAGTCCTAGTGGAAAATAAAGTGGAGGGTGGATTGAACACAACTTTACAACAATCAAGCACATACACACACAGATGTGACATTTTACAGACTATATGGAGTACTAGAATTATTTTAGCATTTTTTGGTGACAAAGACTTGAAAATTTTACCGTGAAATAATGAATTTAAATGTTATTTGTTAAATTCCAAAATCCACATAAGCAAGTAAGACTGAAAATAGTTTTTAAATGTAGTGTACCGATTCTATTCTTCTGAAATTTAACAAGTTCAAATTCAGTGGGCAAGCACAACAGTACATGAGCTCCTGCATTCAAGATGGAGTGGCGGACTACCAATGCACTTTTTACGTCACCTTTTGTGCACTTCAAATTGTGTCCTCAAAATTTAGTGGAGTATCTAATACTCCTAAATCAGACGAAGCAGATCTTTTCTATTTCATGTGGAAGGATATCTATACTTCCATATATTGCGTTTAATACACCAGCACTTTTTTTACACTATTAGATTAAACAAAAGATATTTATAAAAATATACATATATTAAACAAAAAATATTTACAGGTAATTATTCATAAAAATAAGATTTATCATTTTAAAAACAAAGTTTAAAAATTCTTTTTACAGTCACTGAATATTGGTTAAACTCTTTATAATATAGTATAAATTTAAAATGAATCATCACTTTATCTGAAAATCATGCAAACAGAAAATTCCCGAAACATGATTTCAAAATAACGGCATTAAAAAAGCAGAGCGAACAGCTAAGGATTCACATCCTCTTTCGCTATGCCTAGAAAGTACTTGTTCAACCAGAATTTCAGCGATTTTGTGATCGCGAATTCAAATCCAGATCATTCAATCGGCCAAATACATGGAACCGCACATACATATACATACAGCACAGATTTCACTTTTCAGAAAGAGATAGCAGAGAGAGAAAAAATACCTGAAAATTGAGCAGCGATGAACGATGAATGTTTAGATTCTCAAATTGGAAATGTGGCTGAAATTGAAAGAGAGAAAAGATGTTTTGCAGAGCATATATATAGAGTGGCCACTGGCCAGTGCTATAGAGGGAGAGAGGAAGGCAGCTTTCAGGCTAAGAAAGAGAAGGCTCGAGAATAAAAGAGAGGCAAAAAGCAAATGAAAGGAAAAGGCAGCTTTATGTTTTTTTTTTAAATTGCAATTCACAGCTTCAGTGAAATGTGTACGTGCGCGCGCATATGAAGAGTTATATCTATACTCAGAATCGCGAAAAGGGGATTTTGCTGGGTGAGATGGGGATATCTCCGCCTTTTATAAATATTGCACTGTGAAGGCGAGACATTGGCCGACTTGGCTTTTTCATTTGCTTTTTTGGGCCTTTTGGCTGGGTTTGGCAGTTTGGCTTCACCGTGCCCGGTGGGGTGGCCTTGTTCGTCAATCAATTGGCTTGGGTGACTGAATTTATTCTTTTTTTTATTATTATATATTTATAAGTAATGTTAACAAAATATGCGTACCATTAATCTTATCGAGTTCGAGCTCTTGAAATGGAGAACTTCTTGTTTGAGAGTGTTTTACCTTCTATAGTAGATCTATTGGTGTGAATATGAATTATTCTGACTGATAATAATTTGAATTATAACTAGTCGTTATTGGCACACTTTCAGTAAAATTGTTATTTGACGATAATTTTTGGGTTTTGTTGGATACTATTATATACAGTGAATGGAAGAGGTAATATTCAGATAATCTCTAATATCAAAGAAATTATAATCTGTTTCAAATCATTCAATTGTTGAATGAAACGGAACAAAGTGAAAAATTTTATATAGCTTACTCCAATTAAATTGTAATTGAGGTATAATTGTTCTTACGAATATGATGTGATCACGTAATTAAATTGTAATTGAGGTATAATTGTTCTTACGAATATGATGTGATCACGTTATTGGATGATGTTGGATGATATGTTCATCTATTGGGCGGATTATAATATGCATTTGGATTATAAGGATTTAAACAATTGAAATTTGAAATATGACCTCCTAGTCACCTAGTTGTCTCTTGAGAAGGAATTTATTGAGATGAGATATAATTAGTGTCACACCTCCTTTTTACCCCCACAAAGATAATGTGTATTATGAACGGTGGATTAAAGAGTTTTTCTAATTAAAGTGACAAACTTGATTAGGGATTATTTTATTTACAGAGTCGCCACTCAAAATTGATTTTTTGGGTGTTCCAAGTCACCTTTTTTTTGAATCCCTAATCAAAGGAATGTTTGACTCTATTATTATTGGTATGCAAAAATAAAGTCCGAGTAAGGAATTCTGTTGACCGGGGAGAAGGTGTAAGGCATTCCCGAGTCTCGTGGTTCTAGCACGGTTGTTTTATTGACTTAAACTTGGCTTAAATTAATTATGGATAAACTGTGATTTATTGGTTTCCATATTTTATTTATCCGCTTTTAATTATAAAAATATGGAATTATCTTTGAAACGAATCACTTATGTGAATCCGTTTTGTTTATTGTGCCAAAATCATGTCACGCGTACGCATACACAATTAATAGCATTTTATTACACTAAGATTATTTTTTTCAAAGTTGCGCGAACGCATACTTCAATTTTAATTTTAGAAATCATAATTGTGTCATGTAAATATGTACATAATCACGATAATTTATTTATTAATGCGCGCCTGAAGCATACTAGCAATTATTAAGATTTGTTTTTTAAAACTAATTTTGAGATTATTCCAAGGCCATTGATTACGGAATTTATTGTGGAAGAAATGTAGTAAATTAGTTAAAGGTAGATTAGCTTACTTTAGATACTAAGTTGGCTCCATTATTTGTTATTGAGCTGATGTGCCTCTTTATTATCGAAAGCATTTGGCCCAAGTCCTAAATCATGCTCAGCCTTGCAACAAACCATAAGAAAAATTACAAAAATAAAATTTTTAAGAAAAAGCACTATAGCACAAACTAAACAACTTATACTAATTTTTCATTAACATAGCTGAAATAATGCAATAGAGATGAAGTCCACATAGAGGGAAATATTAAAGCACATAAGTACACTCATCAAGAAAACATAACTTCATTTAGCTTTAAGATTCAAGACATAGGACTTCCAATCATAAATTAATCAAGTATAAAGGTGAGAAATGAACCTTCTTTAGAGTCAAAATCACCTCAAATGCTAAAAATCAAAATCTGACTGGCACATTGAAATCGGAGTTGCTATCGTGCGACGATCTCGACGGCGACCTCAACCGGAACTGACGATCGGGTCTTTCGAACGGCGCCCTCGAACTCAACTCTTGATGTTGCTGTTTTGTGGAATTTTCATGGCTATTTGGTGGGTGAATTTCAGCTGCTTTGGGGTGGTATTTAAAGGTTGTTTTGGGAGGTGAACTGCTGCATTTTTTTACAGTGCTTTGGTGTTGAAAATGAGGTACTTTGCTGTGGTTTTGATTGATTTTTCAGCAGATTCGTAGCTTATTTTGCTGCTCTCTTGGGCTGGATTTTGCAGTTGATTTGGGGCTGTTATGGGGATGAATTTTGATAGTGTTCAATTGATTTTTGGTGCTGGCTTTTGGGACAGATTTGAGGTCGTTTTTCCAGATGTTCGCAACTGTTTTTGCTGCCCGTTTGGGGTGGGATTTGAGCTGATTTTAAGGAGCAATTTCAGCTGCGTTTTGGCTGATTTTTTGGTGCTTTCTATGGAGTTTTACCTCATTTTGGGGCTGGTTTGAGAGTTATTTTTGCTGCCCTTATTCAGCAGAATCCAAAAAGTTGGTTTGGGCGTGTCCTCTCTTTTTAGGAAGGGATCTGTCCGTTTCTTTTAGGGAATATGGGAGATGTGGGGGGTTGTGAGTGGGGGACAAGCATGGGGGACAAAACATGTGGGACAAGTATGGAGGACAAGCATGACGGACAAAGGAAAGTGGAGTGGGGACACGCCTGGAAAGATGGAAGCGGAAAAGATGGACTGAGAAGTGAGGTATTGGTGAGATGAGTGGGAAAAAACTCAAGCATGGTCAAAAATTAGGTGTTCACAGCATGCCCCTCTTTGCTTGAAAACATTAAAAGTTTTCAAGCAATGATAAAGCGAGCCGTGTGACTAAGTTTTTGACCATATCGTTATTCAAAAGACGAAGAAAAATAAAAGAAAAAGGTACAACCGAGTCCTGATTTTGGACAGCCTACATATCCCGGGTTCAAGAATCAGGCCGCGTGTAGTTCAAGAAGAATGATGGAGTGATGAGTTCGAAAGTCGAGCGAGGTTCCGTCGAGGCTCCGGTTCGTGGCCCTGTTATTACATCAAAATCTAAAGGAACTAAACAAGCCTATCAACTATAAGTTACAAGATTCATATTTATAAGTCTTCTGAACCTTGATCTTGAGTCTTGACTGGTTGTTCATGCAGACTCTGATCTGAACCTTGATGCTTGCTAGCTGTAGGTGCTAGTTCATTCTTCTACGGCTTCTTCTGAGCAAAACGGGAAATGTGAAGCTAGTAACTTCAGTCATGTTTTGAGCAGTCCATATTATTTCCATCTGCTTCTGCATTTGGATTCACTTTTTTTTCTTTTCTTTTCTTTATTTTGGATTCAGACTTCTTCTTTTGTTCATCTCGAACCTTGTGCCTCGAGGTAAAACCTGCTCAGACATCACAACAAACAAACGAACGAAATTTTTCTGCCTCAGTTTTCACTAGAAAAAATTTCGTGAGTTATTGTAATAAAATTCTAAACTACTTCTTTATTGAAAGCAAATAATAAAAAAAATAGTAATGGTGTACCCTGAAAAGGTCATGATGATTTTTTTTTTTATTGTCCCAAAAGAATGTCTCAACTAAGGATTTGTGTACCTTATGTTAGGAAAATATGGTCAGAGAATGGGATACCCTATATTGGCAATGATACTAGGGAGTGGTGTATCCTGCATTTAAAATCAAATCAACTAGGGAGTGATGTACCCTATGTTGGAGAACACAGCTAGGGATTGGTATAACCTATACTGGTAAGGAGATCATGGATTGGTGTACCTTATACTGGTAAGGAAATATAATCAGGGGATTGGTGTACCCTGTATTACTGAGAAAAAAATATAAACAGAGGTTGGCACCCTGTATTACTGAAAAGGAAATGTAACCAGGGGTTGGTGCCCTGTATTACTGAAAAAAAAATGTAACCAGGGGTTGGCGCCCTGTATTACTTGAAAAGGAAATGTAACCAGGGGTTGGTGCCCTGTATTACTGAAAAGGAAATGTAACCAGGGGTTGACGCCCTGTATTACTGAAAAGGAAATTTAACCAGGGGTTAGCGCCATGTATTACTGAAAAGAAAATGTAACCGGGGGTTGGCACACTGTATTACTGGAAAAGAAAATATAACCAGGGGTTGGCGCCCTGTATTACTGAAAAAATGCTAAAACCCCGGGGCGAAAAGGGTCTACCTGGGTTAAACTACAAAAAGCAAACCTTGGCGAAGAGTACTTCTACTCAGAATATGAGCTGGATCCCCCTAGGTGAAAAGTTTCTACCCGGGTTAAACTACGTAAAACAACCTGAGCGAAAAGTACCTCTACCCGGAACTATGAGTTGGATCCCCCTAGGCGAAAAAGGTTCTACATGGGTTAAGCTACGTAAAACAATCTCGGCGAAGAGTACTTCTATCCGGAAACTATGAGTTGCATCCCCCTAGGCGAAAAAGGTTCTACCTGGGTTAAGCTACGAAAAATAGTATGGGCGAAGAGTACTTCTACCCAGAACTATGAGCTGGATCCCCTTAGGTGAAAAGGTTCTACTTGAGTTAAACTACTGTACAATAACCTAGGCGAAGAGTACTTCTACCCAGACCTATGAGCTGGATCCCCCTAGGCGAAAATGTTCTACCTGGGTTAAGCTACCTAAAATAGCCTGGGCGAAAAGTACTTCTACCCGGAATTATGAGCTGGATCCCCCTAGGCGAAAAGGTTCTACCTGGGTTAAGCTACAAAAACCAATCCTGGGCGAATAGTACTTCTACCCGGAAACTATGAGCTGGATCCCCCTAGGCGAAAAGGTTCTACCCGGGTTAAACTACAAAAACCAGCCTGGGCAAAGAGCACTTCTACCTGGAACTATGGGCTAGATCCCCCTAGGTGAAAATGTTCTACCTGGGTTAAGCTACGTAAAACAACTTGGGCGAAAAGTACTTCTACCCGGAACTATGAGCTGGATCCCCCTAGGCGAAAAGATTCTACCTGGGTTAAGCTACGTAAAACAAACTAAGCGAAGAGTATTTCTACCCGGAACTATGAGCTGGATCCCCCTAGGCTAAAAGGTTCTACCTGGGTTAAGCTATGTAAAACAAACCTGAGCGAAGAGTACTTCTACCCGAAACTATGAGCTGGATCCCTCTAGGCGAAAATATTCTACCTGGGTTAAGTTACCTAAAACAGCCTGGGCGAAAAGTACTTCTACCCGGAACTATGAGCTGGATCCCCCTAGGCGAAAAGATTCTACCTGGGTTAAGCTACGGAAAAAAAAATAACCTGGGCGAAGAGCACTTCTATCTAGAACTATGAGCTGCATCCCCCTATGCGAAAAAGGTTCTACCTGGGTTAAGCTACGAAAAACAACATGGGCGAAGAGTACTTCTATCTGGAACTATGAGCTGGATCCCCCTAGGTGAAAAGGTTCAGCCTGGGTTAAGCTATGAAAATGAGAGGTATGGACAGTAGTGATGCACGTTGAAGATTTTAAGGAGCTTACATTTGGTGACATTCGTCCTTTGAGAACCGCCATTCTGCACTGCTTTGTTCCTGCCTCAAACAAAGAAACTTTGTGAGTTTTTAAAGTGGTGGTCGGTTTGTGGCCTTGATGCACTGAGGAGTTTGAGTTCACGGACACCCCGTTGTCGAAAAACTGATTCTATCAGAGTGGTACCGAGATGCTCGGATACTTTGTATCATTTTCTGGAGACTTTGTCTTTCTGATGTCTCCCCTGGCTGTTTCATACCCGGATGTCCACGGTACCGTTAACCCTTGTATCTAAGGCAAAGCAATTTTTCTTTAAAATCAAACTTAGTTGTCTTGCACTCAGAACCAGTTTGTCTCTGTAGTGCTTATCAACTTTTCCCATGAAGCAAGTCTTACTTAGGCGACCTTTTCAGTTTCTTTGAGACACTTTGTCCGCCTTATTAAAAGAGATCACAGATGGATTCCTGCCTTCATCAATGCCGTATATGCTCCAATTTGTGCTCGGTATTACAGAAAAACTGTAGACAGTTTTGCAACCATTTTTGCTTTGCTTTTGGTGCAAGATTAGACCGAAAGAGAATCTAAGAAAAATTATGGAAAAGAATAGAAGAGCAATTAGAAGTGAAAAAAGGAATTGTGTCTAAATAAAAGGTGTCCCTTTCGGGGAGAGAAATAAGGAGACTTATCTGGAGATATGTGCCGACTTCAATGAATCATGACATGCATTTTGGACTGAACGCCTGATCTGTCTAATTCTCAAAATACGTCGCAAATGTTCATCTTGAAACTGTCTTGGTTGTGCTCATGCTGGAGCATCGAAGACCCTCATTCGGCTAGTAGCGCCCTTTGCGGGTTTTCGCTAACTGACCTCTCTCATTTCTTTAATCACGGTTGCCTTATGGTGCCCATCTGGTTTTCACCAATAAGACTCTTGCATTTCTCTGCTCACTGTCGCTTTACAGTGCTCATACGGGTTTTCACCGATAAAACTTTCTCATTTCTTTTTTTTTCTTTTTCTTTTTTTCATGCGGAAGGTTGGTCAATGCCCCTGGCATGGAGACTTCGAGTATTCTCAAAGATCAATCAGAAATTCTTAACACGAAAAGGCGAAAAGAACCTTGAACTGAATTACAACTTTTGGAACTGTTTCTACGGGAAAAACCGTAAGATAAAAACAAACTTCTGCCCCAGTTTTAGAGTATTGGGAATGAATTTTTGTTGCGATGGAACCGAACCCAGGGTAAGGCTGCTTACGTATCCTTTCGGAATCAGGTCGGACGTAGTTCAATGACTCAAAAAAAAATTATTGTTTGACTTTTTTTTTTTTTAAGTACACAGGTTCCAAAAAATGAAAAACAAGGAAGAAAAATACAGCTTAAATGGGTAACAAAAGGGTGATACTTGCTTGGAATAGCGAGCAATGGTAGCCTTTGTCATCTCGATCTAAGAAAATCATGCATGAAAGTTTCACAGTGGGTATATATCAGACATAATATCTTTTGACTGCATCTGCATTAATAGTCATGTCTGGTACCCGTCTTTCTTTATCTACCGAGTGCAAGGCCCCTTTTGGTAACACTTTCTTGATGATGTAGGGTCCTTTCCAGTTTGGGATGAACTTTCCTTTAGCTTCTACTTGGTATGGAAGAACGCGTTTCAGAACGCGTTGGCCTACCTCAAAATGCCTTGGACGCACTTTCTTGTTGTAAGCGCGCGCCATTCTTTGCTGGTATAACTGGCCAAAGCACATTGCTGCTAGCCATTTTTCATTAATCAGCATTAGTTGTTCTAATCGGGTCTTTACCCATTCTGTATCTTCAATCTCCGACTCCACAATGATCCGAAGAGAGGGAATTTCGACTTCAGCCGGTATTACAGCTTCTGTCCCATATACCAACAGATAAGGAGTTGCACCAACAGATGTGCGAGCAGTCGTGCGGTATCCCAAAAGAGCAAAAGGTAACTTTTCATGTCATTGTCTCGAACCTTGGATCATTTTCCTAAAAATCTTCTTGATGTTCTTGTTCGCTGCTTCAACGGCTCCATTGGCTTTTGGCCGGTAAGGGGTAGAATGGCGATGCATAATTTTAAATTGCTCGCATATCTCCTTCATCAAATGACTATTGAGATTGGCTGCATTGTCAGTGATAATGGTATTTGGGATACCAAAGCAGCAGATGATGTTGGAATGAACAAAGTCTACCACTGGTTTCTTGGCGACTGCTTTGAAAGTGACGGCCTCCACCCACTTGGTGAAGTAATCAATTGCAACCAAAATGAATCTATGCCCATTTGAAGCCTTTGGCTTAATTGGCCCAATAACATCCATTCCCCAAGCAACGAAAGGCCAAGGAGAGGACATGGGATGCAACTCTGAAGGTGGCGAGTGAATCAGGTCACCATGAATCTGGCATTGGTGACACTTGCGAACAAAACTGAAGCAATCTCGCTCCATTGTAAGCCAATAATACCCTGCCTGCAGAATCTTCTTCGCCAAAACATATCCATTCATGTGAGGTCCGCATACCCCCTAATGCACTTCACTCATGATCCGCTCATCTTCTGTGGCATCTACGCATCTCAACAAATTCAAATCTAGGGTCCTTTTGTACAAAATTTCCCCATTCAGGAAGAAACCGCTGGCGAGCCTCCTTATAGTTCTTTTTTGATCTCCCTTGGCATGCTCTGGGTATTCTCTCATTTTCAGGAATCGTTTTATATCATGATACCATGGTTCACCATCTGGTTAAGTCTCAATTGTATTGTAGTAACCGTGTTGATTCCGAACTTGGATTTCTAGTGGATCGATATGGGTGTTTCCCGGATAAGGAAGCATCGAGGCTAAAGTAGCCAAAGCATCGGCTAGATCATTGTGAAACCTGGGAATGTACCTGAACTCGATGGATTTGAATCTTTTGCTCAAATCTTGTACACATTGTCTGTATGGAATAAGCTTGATGTCTCGAGTCTCCCATTCACCTTGGGCTTGCCGGATAAGTAAGTCAGAATCTCCCATAACCAATAGTTCATACACATCCAGATAGAGGGCCATTTTCAAACCCATGATACATGCTTCGTATTCTGCCGTATTATTGGTACAAAAGAATCAAAGCCAGGCTGTTGCATGGTAATACTGTCCAATAGGTGAGATGAGGATTACCCCGATCCCAACTCCTTTGATATTGACAGCTCCATCAAAATATATTTTTCATAGAGGGTTGTCGTCTGGAACTACTTCCTCTATTGAGTTGACCTCTTCGTCTGGGAAGTATGTGGTAAGTGGCTTGTACTCATCATCAACTGGATTCTCTTCCAAATGATCGGCCAAAGCCTGTGCTTTCATCGCGGTGCGAGTGACATAGACGATGTCGAACTCTCTAAGCAGGATTTGCCATTTTGCGAGCCTGCCGGTGGGCATTGGCTTTTGGAAGATATACTTCAGAGGATCCATTCTGGATATGAGGTAAGTAGTACAGGCCAAAAGATAATGTCTCAACTTCTAAGCGACCCAAGTCAAGACACAACATGTCCTTTCTAAAAGGGTGTACTTAACCTCATAATTGGTGAACTTCTTGCTCAAATAATATATTGCTTGTTCCTTTTTGCCTGTCGCATCATGTTGCCCCAGAATGCATCCAAAGGAATTATCCATCACCGATAGATATAAAAACAAAGGCCTACCAGGTTCAGGTGGGACCAGTACAGGGGGTTTTGATAGATAATCTTTGATCCTGTCAAAAGCATTTTGGCAATCGTCTGTCCACTTGATTGCAGCATCCTTTTCCAGCAACTTAAAGATGGGCTCTCATGTGGTTGTGAGCTGAGCAATGAACCTACTAATGTAGTTCAACCTTCCGAGCAAACTCATGACCTCCTTTTTGTTCGGGGGTGGCAGATCTCGAATGGACCTTATCTTTGATGGATCCAATTCGATGCCTCTCTGACTGACTATAAAATCGAGGAGTTTCCCAGATGGAACTCCAAATGCACATTTGGCTGGATTGAGCTTAAGGTCATACCTTCGAAGCCATTCGAAGAACTTTTTCAAATCATTCACGTGATCAGCCTGTGTCTTTGATTTTATGATGATATCATCCACATATACTTCAATCTCTTTGTGCATCATGTCGTGAAAAATGGTGGTCATGGCCCTCATGTAAGTTTCCCCTGCATTCTTTAAACCGAATGGCATGACCCTGTAACAATAGGTACCCCACGGAGTGGTGAAAGCGGTCTTTTCTGCATCACCCTCATCCATTAGAATCTGTTGGTAACCAGCATAGCAATCCACGAACGACTGTATTTCATGCTTTGCGTAATTATCTACAAGAATATGGATGTTCGGCAAAGGAAAATTATCCTTCGGACTTGCTTTGTTCAGGTCTCTGTAGTCAACACAGACTATAGTTTTTCCATCTTTCTTTGGCACGGGCAAAACATTTGCCACCCAGGTGGTGTATCGTACGGCTCTGACAACATTGGCGCTCAATTGCTTCATTATTTCCTCTTTGATTTTATCACTCATGTCCGTTTTAAATTTTCGCTGCTTCTGTTGGACTGGTGGAAAATCAGGATACGCGGGAAGCTTATGAACCACTAAATCGGCGCTTAAACCAGGCATATCATCATAAGACCAGGAAAACACATCTCTATACTCAAATAAAATTTGAATCAAGGCATATTTGGTTTTTTGTTCAGTGTGAATGCTTATCTTTTTTTCTCTGACTTCTTCATGACCTCCGATATTAATTGGCTCAGTTTCATTGAGGTTGGGCCTAGGCTTGTTTTCAAATTGTTCCAACTCTCTTTTTATTTCATCAAAAACCTTTATCTTCATCATATTCGACCTCTTGATACATTATTTTGAAATTAGACAGCTTTTTGAGATCTGGGTGTGAATTCCGCATGCATGTCATGTTATTAAAGCCGGCATTAACAAAACTAAAATGGAAATAAAATGGCAGGAATTAGAAAAAGGAAAAGATACAAAATATGAAACTGAACTGCATTTCATTGAATTTGAAAGGATAGAAGGGTTAACGTCAAAATAAAACAATCATACTAAGATATTTGGATTACAACCCTGAAAGTAACCCAAAGTACAAAAGAAAGAAGCTGCAAAAGTCAACTACCAAGACTCCTTCCTTGTGGGGAGAGGAGTTGCTTCCCAGTTATTGAGCATGGTTTCTGGGCCAATTAGTTGCATATCGGCACGACTAGTATCTTCACCAACTTGGATCATATTCGCTTCAGAAAATATCTGCCTGAGGCCATGGCAAATTTCATCAATGTTTGCATGCGCCGAGGAATTTTGACCATGTTTGACTCGTGGCTCGACAAAAGTGTAGAAAATGTGAGGGATAGGTTGCTGCAAGACCCACCCGTACTTTTTGCAGTGCTTGGCTTTGTCTTTGTCCGCTTGTGTTGGCCTAAAGCCTAAACCAAAAGTACCCATGTTACTGAACGGAGAAATGGGTTTTGAAATTCCTTGCAATGATGCCCCCAAGCCTTTTCCTGGATCATAACCTTGTCTCATCATAAGTGCAGCCACCATTACAGATGTGGCGGAGAGACGAGGATGCACAATGGGCTTTCCTTCCTCAACATGGTCCACAACAACCACTTCAAAAGCCTGATAGACAATAGACTCACATCCTTCATTGGCCTCAATACATGGGATTAATGTGTCTTTATAAATGGATGACTCGTCTTCTCCGTGAATAATAATTTCTTGCATATCGTGCTCGAATTTGAGCATTTGATGCAAGGTGGATGGCACAGCTCGGGCCTTATGGATCCATGGCCTTCCAAGAAGAAAGTTATAAGAAGTTTCCATGTCCACTACTTGGAAGACAATTTCAAAATCAACAGGCCCAATCGTCATGGTGAGGTTGATCTCCCCAATGGTATCTCTCGCTGAGCTATCAAAAGCCCGGATGCGAACATTGCTGGGTCGGATCCTGTCTGTATTGATCTTCATACTTTGCAAGGTAGAGAGAGGGCATACATCTACACTCGAGCCTCCATCAACCATGACTCGCTTCAGATAATGCCCCTCACATTTGACAATCAAGTGTAAAGCCCTATTGTGACCGGATCCCTCCTCAGGAAGTTCATCATCAGTAAAGGAAATTTTGTTAACCTCAAAAAATCTATTGGCCATCTTCTCTAACTGATTCACGGTGGTATTCTCTGAGACATGTGCCTCGTTCAGGATTTTGATTAGTACACGGGCATGCTCTCCTGAGTGTATGAGCAGAGATAACAGAGAGATTTGGGCAGGAGTCTTTCTCAGTTGGTCAATGATTGAGTAATCTTGAACTTTCATCTTTTTCAAAAACTCCTCCGCCTCTTCTTTAGTGACCGGTTTCTTTATTTGCATTTGGCCTTCTCTGATTTACTTAGCCTTCCTCAACTCTTCTGGAGAGTAACACCTCCCTGATCGAGTCAAACCTCCAATTTCCCCCACTTCTTCTATGATTTCCTTGCCTTTGTAGGTTACTACAGTTTTGTTGTAGTTCCAAGGGATGGTTTTCGTATTTGTTACACGGGGTTGTGTGGCAGGCTTGATTATGATCGGTTCTATTATACCCGTCATATCACCCTGATTCTGCTTTGTGATGGGGTGACCTCCAAGGACGTATAACTTTGGGTTTGGAACATTGGAGCGAACTTCCAACCTCGAGATTTTTGGAACAAATAAAGTTGCCCTCTCTGAGCTTTGGGCGCCTTTCACAATCAACGGTGCATCTAGGCTTGGACTTACTTCCAGTTTGGTTCCCTCTTGAATTGTTACCATTGTCATTTCTGCTTGACCAACCGGCTTATATTCATGATCTCGGCCAATCATTCCCACAAAATGAACATCATTGTGTACTGGCAACGGGTTATTGGTCACATTAGGAGGGTCCTCGCCATTCGTGACTACAATCAACTTTTCAACAATGAGTCTTTCTATGGCTCTTTTCAGGGTCCAACAGTCATCAGTGCTATGCCCCAGAGCACCTGAATGATATTTACATCTAACATTTGCTTGAAATCCGTGTGAATTAGGATGCATATGGTGGGGAGCGATGGGTCCAATCACGCCCATATGCTTCAACTTCTGGAACAGACTAGAGTATGATTCATCCAATGGAGTAAATTTTTCCACCGGCCTCTGCTCTCGACCATAATCCTGCCTAGGACGAGCATTGTAGGGTGCCCAAAAATTTTGCTGCTGAGTTCGGGGGAATCTTAGAGCTAGTACCCGTACGTGTTGATTGGGAGGACGAGCATATGATTGAGCATTAAACAATGTATATTGTGGCGGTCCCACAGAGTACTGAGGAATTGGCGGGGGATAGTAATGTTGAGGGTAGCTGGATTTTCCCCTGCTGAACTTGCAGATAAGGGTGCGATGCCCCTCTTTGAACTTCCCTGGATCCCGAAGTCATCATGGACCCTTCATCTCTCTTCTTTCTATTTGCCAAACTTCCCGACCCATTTTGGATAGCTTGGGTGGTGGCTTTGAGAGCAGCTTGACTTACAATTCTGCCAGTCTTGAGGCCATTTTCAACCATTTCTCCTATTTTGATCGCTTCCGCAAAAGGTCTACCTATTGCGGACATCATGTTCTGAAAGTAATCAGGCTCTTGGGCCTCCAGAAAAATAGTTATCAACTCGTGGTTATCCATGAGTGGCTTAACTCTAGCTGTTTGCTCCCTCCACTTGATTGCATACTCCCTAAAGCTTTCAGTCGGCTTTTTCTTCATATTGGACAGGGAATTGCGATCCGGTGCAATATCTATGTTGTATTGAAATTATTTGACGAAGGCTTGGGCCATGTTGTCCCAGACATGCCAGTGAAAGATATCTTGGTCAATGAACCATTCGGAGGCTACCCCCACAAGACTTTCCCCAAAATAAGCCATCAGTAATTTTTCTTTTCCACCTGCACCCCTCAGCTGGTTGCAGTACCTTTTCAAATGGGCGATAGGGTCGCCGTGTCTATCATACTTCTCAAATTTTGGGGTCCTGAACCCTGGTGGCAAATGGATGTGAGGGAACATGCATAGATCAGAGAACGAAATAATTTTGTGACCCCCTAGTCCCTGTATGTTCTTTATTTTCTGTTCAAGACTTCTCATTTTCCTGGCCATCTCATCCGACTCAACCGTCTTGGAAAGCTTTTCATTTTCCATTGGTGACTCGTACTGAGGAGTCTGATTACATGGAGCCGAGACCCCGAAAGCCATATTTGGAGAGTAGTATTGGCCATCATAAGCATAAGATGGTGGCTCGTTGAGTGGCCTCGTCACAGGAGGTGGAGGCAGGATTGCGTATGTCGGTGCACCAGACATGACTAGAGGAGTGTTCCTGACCGGTGCAACTGGAGGTCGCACATTAGAGGTACTAGGAGCAACGTGGAGGCTGTAGTTTGGCACATACCCTGGTGGTAGAATGTGGTCGCTCGTTGCATGGAGCGGTGGTTGAGTAGCCAGGGGTACGGTGGAAGTTCCCTCTGAGGGACCCCGGGGTGGAGGCTGACCAGACACCCAAGCTTGATATACATCAGACAATTGCTGTCTCAATTTTCTTATTTCCTCCGACTCTTGTTCAACTGATTGACCCTGGGGGTCGTCACTGATCAGCTCGATCTCATCATCGTTGGCCATTACTACTGCTCCCTTAGATCTAGTGAAGTAATGGTGTGTTATTAGTTTCACCACAAACCAACCACCTTAAGCTTACTACGTAAGAGACAACAAACGTGTTAGGGTTAAGCATTTTATAGATATGAATAACACATAATGTGCCATGCTCCTATCATTGTCACTATTTCTAACATGCTTTTGGAGGCTTCATGTTTCATTCCGGCTTATGAGGTAGCTTCTTATTGACGCTCTTATTTTCTTCTTTTTTTTTTCCCACTTACACCTCATTTTGATCCCTCATCTTAGAATCATTGAAAAATAATTTGATCGAACCTTTTGTGGTTTGCCTACGTATCATGTCGCCGCATGAATCAGATCATTACGTAGTTCAGGGCAAATCGGGAATAAAGTAAAATAAAGTAACTCTTTTTTTTACTCATATACAAATAATCCCATAAAAGCGGCTAGCAAGGAAAAATATTTAGGATTTTTTTTTGTTTTGGAATTTTGTTTTTTTTTGGTTGAAAGAAAACTTCTAAAGACAATTTTTTTTTTGGAATCTTCGAAAGAAATTCTTTTTTAAAAAAATATATATTTTTTGATTTTTTTTTAAAAAAATTAAAATTAAAAAGACAATATTTTTGTGGATTTTTATTTTTCATTTTTTGGATTTTGGGAGAAAGACAAAAAAAAGAAGAAAATATTTTTGGAATTTTGAGTTTGACGTCCCAAAGAAAGACTTCTAAGGAAGGAATTAAAGAAAAATATTTTTTTGGATTTTTTGAAAATTGGGGGCCGGAACCGATGAGGTTTGCCTACGTATCTCATATCCGGTGAGAATCAGACCTGCGTAGTTCGGTCAAATCGGGTATGTTCTTTTTTTTTAATGAAAATTAATCTTTAAAAACCATATGCACTAAACCACATCATTTTTTCTCTCTTCGTTCAACTGATATATGCTAAAGCCAGTCGACATGCAAGCCTCCCAAATAATGCAACAAGTAGCACGTAACATGACATAATGGTCTCAACAAAGCCTGTCCTAAAACAGAACTCGACCTCTGTGTCGAGCGCTGCTAAGTCAAATGCACATGATGCAAATAAAGCGTAGCCTACTAGGGATATTCATTGCTTGTGGCTTGTTCTTCTAAGTTTGTAAATCCTAAAGGAGATGGTATCTAGACCTGGCTTACCCGGATGGACAACCCGGGCCGAGGAGCGTCAAGCGTCACCAGTAGTAGAACAGCACTGGCTAGCTAACGGCTCTCCCGCCTAAACACATGTGACTAAATCCTTCACGAGAAGCTGGTAGGCTAACTGGCTTTATCTCAAGACATAAATTTTATGATGCTGGTAGGCAAACACAACATAACTAATTATCAGAAGACTCAGAGGGATGCGAGAGAAGATACAATTTATATGTACAGTTCAACAATATCAAAACGGTAAAAACTCGACAAGTAACACATTAGGCCCAAATAAATCACAATATATACAAAAATTAATAAAGCCAAATAAAGTCAATGCACAAGCTCGAATTCTTGATATCCCCAGCAGAGTAGCCAGAACTGTCACACCTCCTTTTTACCCCCCACAAAGATAATATGTATTATGGATGGTGGGTTAAAGAGTTTTTCCAATTAAAGTGACAAACTTGATTAGGAATTATTTTATTTACAGAGTCGCCACTCGGAATTGATTTTTTGGGTGTTCCAAGTCACCTTTTATTTGAATCCCTAGTCAAAGGAATGTTTGACTCTATTATTATTGGTCTGCAAAAATAAAGTCCGGGTAAGGAATTCTGTTGACCGGGAAGAAGGTGTAAGGCATTCCCAAGTCCCGTGGTTCTAGCACGGTTGCTTTATTGACTTAAACTTGGCTTAAATTATTAGTTTTCATATTTTATCTATCCGCTTTTAATTATAAAAATATGAAATTATCTTTGAAACGAATCACTTGTGTGAATCCGTTTTGTTTATTGTGCCAAAATCATGTCACGCGTACGTATACACAATTAATAGCATTTTATTACACTAAGATTGTTTTTCCCAAAGTTGCGCGAACGCATACTTCAATTTTAATTTTAGAAATCATAATTGTGTCATGTAAATATGTACATAATCACGATAATTTATTTATTAATGCGCGCCTAAAGCATACTAGCAATTATTAAGATTTTTTTAAAAAATTATTTTTGAGATTATTCCAAGGCCATTGATTACGGAATTTATTGTGGAAGAAATGTAGTAAATTAGTTAAAGGTAGATTAGCTTACTTTAGATACTAAGTTAGCTCCATTATTTGTTATTGAGCTGTTGTGCCTCTTTTATTATCGAAAGCATTTGGCCCAAGTCCTAAATCATACTCAGCCTTGCAACAAACCATAAGAAAAATTACAAAAATAAAATTTTTAAGAAAAATCACTATAGCACAAACTAAACAACTTATACTAATTTTTCATTAACATAGCTGAAATAATGCAATAGAGATGAAGTCCACATAGAGGGAAATATTAAAGCATAAAAATACACTCATCAAGGAAACATAACTTCATTTAGCTTCAAGATTCACGACATAGGACTTCCAATCATAAATTAATCAAGTATAAAGGTGATAAATGAACATTCTTTAGAGTCAAAATCACCTCAAATGCTAAAAATCAAAATCTGACTGGCATATTGAAATGACGATCGGATCTTTTGAACGGCGCCCTTGAACTCAACTCCTGATGTTGCTGTTTTGTGGAGTTTTCATGGCTATTTGGTGGTGAATTTCAGATGCTTTGGGGTGGTATTTAAAGGTTATTTTGGGAGGTGAACTGCTGCATTTGTTTACAGCGCTTTGGTGTTGAAAATGAGGTGCTTTGCTGGTGGTTTTGGATTTATTTTTCAGCAGATTCGTAGCTTATTTTGCTGCTTTCTTGGGCTGGATTTTGCAGCTGATTTGGGGCTGTTATGGGGCTGAATTTTGATAGTGTTCAATTATTTTTTGGTGCTGATTTTTGGGACAGATTTGAGGTCGTTTTTGCAGATCTTCGCAACTGTTTTTGTTGCCCGTTTGGGGTGGGATTTGAGCTGGTTTTAGGGAGCAATTTCAGCTGTGTTTTGGCTGAATTTTTGGTGCTTTCTATGTAGTTTTACCTCCTTTTGGGGCTGGTTTGAGAGCTATTTTTGTTGCCCTTATTCAGCAGAATCCAAAAAGTTGGTTTGGGCGTGTCCTCTCTTTTTAGGGAGGGATCTTTTTGCCCCCTCACGTGAAGAAAGAAAATGGGGATATGTGGGGGGTTGTGTGTGGGGGATAAGCATGGGGGACAAAGCATGTGGGACAAATATGGAGGACAAGCATGGGAGACAAAGGTAAGTGGAGTGGGGACACGCCTGGGAGGATGCGAGCGGAAAAGATGGACCGAGAAGTGAGGTATTGGTGAGATGAGTGGGAAAAAACTCAAGCATGGTCAAAAATTAGGTGCTCACAGTTAGTTAGTTGAAGATAAATTAATTTGTAATATGCTGAGTAAGCATGTAGTTATGGGAGTAGTTGTATGTCTATGCTTTTATACATAGATATGCTGAGTCACCATGTAGTTAGTCGTATTTTGTATTTTCAGATACTTGTATTTTAGATACACGTGTGTACATATATACACATTGTAATAATGAGAAAAGTAGTAGAGTTCCATTTTTTAATTCCTCTTCATTCTCTCTCTACTCTCAGATATTTTCCTCACTCAGAACCTTCTAGAGCCTTCATTGGAGCTCCTCTGTGAGCTCCATCTCTTCTTCTTTGTGATAATCTCGATATGGTATCAGAGCCAGCGGAATGTATTTACTCGAAGTCTGACGGATATTTTGTGTCTTAAGACCTCTCTTTCCCCGTTGCCTGCTAGGGTTTGGTTTCGTGATTCCGATCTGCGATTTCTGTACGAAGTGAAGAGATCTTCTATAAAATCTATCTGTCCATTCACTAAATCGTTTGGAACATTCGTCAATTTCATCATTTATAGCTTCTCCCATGGCTGTCGATCAAACCGAAGAACTCATCCCCATAAGAGCAGAAATGATCAACCAGTCATAGATGCGAGTAGTCCCCTATACATTCATCCTTCGGATAGTCCCGGAGTGATGCTAGTGTCGGTTCTATTTGACGGAATTAGGTATAGGGCGTGGAAAAAGAGTGTGTTGAGAGCCATGTCCGTCAAAAACAAATTAGGGTTCGTAAATGAAGATTGCATGAAACCTGCCCCCAATTCACCTTAGTTTCGTCAATGGGAGAGGTGCGACGACATGGTAACTTTCTGGATTCTTAATTCCCTCGTAAAGGAGATTTCTGATAGTGTTGAGTATGTTAATGATTCAGTAGAACTATGGAGGGAACTGGAAGATCGATATGATCAAACAAATGGTGCAAAGTTGTATCAGATCCAAAAGGAGATTAACGACCTTATTCAAGGCTCTTTGGACATCACTGCATATTACACATGGATGAAAAGATTATGGGAAGAACTGAGCAATCTAAGTGCTAAGTCTCAGTGCACTTGTATTTGTGTGGATCAAAGGAAATTATGCATAAGGCAGAACAAGATAGACGACTCATACAATTTCTGATGGGCCTAAATGAAGTCTACACAACAGTGCGAGGAAGTATTTTGATGATGAAACCTCTGCCATCCTTGGCACAAGCTTTCTCTCTATTAATACAAGAGGAGAAGAAGAGTGAATTCAAACCAAACAATCAGCTGAACCTCGAGTCTACTTCACTGCATGTGAATATTGCACCTTCACAATATCAAAATCCACTTGGAGCTAGGAATTTTAAACTGCATTATACTGCCAATAATAGGGGTCGACCATTCTGCGACTATTGCAAAATGCCAGGTCATACAAAGGACAAATTCTACAAGTTACATAGGTATCCCAAGAGCAATTCATACAACAATCAAAACTTAAATCACACCAACACCTAACAATTCAACCAGGGTAATAATTCAAGTCAGATTCAAGGTCACAAATTCAACAGAGAAAAATGAGTTGTGGCAAACGTACATGGAGTCCCAGCTGATCTTCTCCACGAGAAAGAAGATGATCCAACCTTGCATGATGAGAATCAAAATATCAGCCTGACAAAAGAACATTACGGGCAGATAGTGAATTTGCTACAACAATTTCAGACAGGAGGATCTCGCAGAAATGCCAATATCACCAGTGGTGCTATCAACTTTGCAGGTATTGTAGTCTGTACTTCTTCTATTGATTTTGACAAACCATCATGCAAATGTTTCGAATCTAAGACTGACTTTTGGATCATAGACTCAGGAGATTTTAACTATATGACCTTCAATAAAAATGCACTTAGTAACATCACAACACTACCATACCCTCTATTGATAAGCTTACCAAATAGATATAGGGTGAAAGTGCTTGAATTTGGAGATGTGATACTTAGTTCTGAAATTACCTTACATAAAGTTCTCTATGTTCCATTCTTTTAATACTACCTGATTTCTGTCCATTCACTTGCAACACATCTCAAATGTATTGTATTCTTTACTGATGCACTGTGTCTGTTGCTGGCCCCTTCAGTGAAGAGGCCTCAGGTGATTGGTAGTAGCAAGGAGGGACTATACTACCTAAGTTCTAGGTGTCTGAAGGGTAAAAACACTGTTTCAAATGCTAATGTGTCAATTTCTTGTTGCAACTGTTCTTCTTCTACTAGTGTAAATGCCTTGTGGCATAATAGGTCCTGCTCATTCACATCCTTATTTAGCAAATGTAAATACTTCCATTCACAATAATAAGAATGAGTCTTCAACTGTGTTAGATAAACATGATGTAAATGTCTTGTGGCATAATAGGCTTGGCCATGTTCCTTTCGTCAAAATGAGAGGAATATCCTTCATACCTGTGAATTTCTCACCTAAACAACCCTTCATTTGTTCAATTTATCCCATGGCTAGACAAGCCAGACTTTCATTTCCACAAAGAACCTGTGCTTCTACTCAGATATTTCAATTATTGTATGTTGACATATGGCCCCCCTACCATGTCACTACCTATGATAATTACAAATACTTCCTCACATTAGTGGATGATTTTAGCTCGTCCACCTGGACCCATTTGTTGCAGTAAAAGCAATGTCCTACAAACCCTTAAAGCTTTTGTAAACATGATTGAGAATCAATTCAACACCTCTGTGAAAACCATCAGATCTGATAATGGACTGGAGTTTAGCAGTCATGAAGCCACCACATTTTATCAATTCAAAGGCATTATTCACCAGAAAACTTGCCCTTATACTCCACAACAAAATGGGGTAGTGGAGAGAAAACACAAATATCTCCTTGAAACTGCCAGGGCACTCATGTTTCAATCCAAATTATCAACTAGATACTGGGAGAATATATTTTGATAGCCACTTACCTAATTAACAGGTTACTAACAAATGCCCTTTTAAACTCATATATCACAAGACACCCAATTATTCTCATATGAGAAGTTTTGGTTGTCTTTGCTATCCCACTGTGTCTAAGGTGCGCAAAGACAAATTTGAGCCCAGGACAACTCCTCGTGTCTTTATGGGCTATCCCTTTGGGACAAAGGATTACAAAGTGTTGAGCCTAGCCACTACAAAGATTCATGTCTCTAGAGATGTAGTGTTCTATGAAGATGTCTTTCCTTTTTCTTTAGGCTCTAAGAATGTTTCCATGTACAATGTCCTCAAATCAGGTCCCCTTCCTACTTACATTGAGAGTAACAATCCATATTCTAGTGTTCAAAGTCCTACAAGTATTACATCTCCAGATGTGCATCAACACCCTGAGTCCTCATTTGGTAATGATACTCTAATACATGTATCATACACCTTATCCCTTTATGCTCCTATCCCTACAGTTTCACATGAAGTTACCAGTCATTATTCACCAACAACTACCCAATCAGAAATACCCATGCTAAGAAAGTCTAACAGAACACATAAAACTCCTACCTACCTTAAGGATTACATTGTAACTTACCTAACACATCTTATCTTGTTGCTTCTCAAGGTTTACCTTCCTTAAGTGCACTTTTTTCCAATCACAATCATGTTACCCCTGATGCCCTATGTTCTAAGAGTCAACACTTAGTGACAGATATTTGTCATGATAGTGAGACATCCTCATATGGAGAGGTAGCACTCAATCTTGCATGGCAAGCAGCCATGACACAGGAATTTGAGGCTCTTTATGCCAACCACATTGGGACTTAGTACCTTTACCAGTTGGAAAATAGGTAATAGGCTGCAAATGGGTCTATAAGATCAAGCTTAAAGCAGATGGTAGTATTGAGAGATTTAAAGCTAGACTGGTGGTGAAAGGGTATACTCAACAAGCAGGGGTTGACTATACAAAAACCTTTTCCCATGTTGTCAAGATGACAACATTTAGAGTTTTAGTTACTGTTGTTATAAAGAAAGGTTGGGATATATTTCAACTTGATGTAAATAATGCATTCCTCCAAGGTGACCTATATGAATAGGTATACATGGAAGTGCCACCAGGTCTTTTGATTGATCAAACTAGCCCACATAAGGTGGTTTGCAAACTAAACAAATCTTGTATGGGCTGAAACAAGCCAGCAGGCAGTGGTATGCCAAGCTGACTGAAGCCCTGTCATCAATGGGGTACAAACATTCTGAAAATAATTATTCACCCTTCTCCAAGAAAGTTTCATCCTCTATTATCTTTGTAGCCGTGTATGTTGATGATGTTATCATCACTGGTACCGATTCAGTGGAGATAGCCAACTTAAAGTCATTCCTTGACGGACAGTTCAAAATCAAGGACTTGGGGAAACTTCATTACTTCTTGGGTTTGGAGGTCCTTTACAAGCCAGATGGTGTTATCATCTCCCAAATGAAGTTTACCTTAGACTTATTAAAGGAATATGACTACTTTGCCTACATCAGCTTGTCTTCTTCTCTTGATCCTGCTATGAAATTGAAGGCTGATGAAGGCACTCTTCTCCCAGATCCTACATACTACAGAAAATTAGTGGGCAAACTGAACTTTCTAACCAACACCAGATTGGATATAGCCTACAGTGTGTAGCTCCTCAGCCAGTTCATGCAAGCACCTAGAGATACACACTTAACTACAGCTTTTCATCTTTTCAAGTACCTCAAGAAAAATCTCACACTTGAGATATTTTTCTCAAATGCCACTGATTGCTCTATCTCTGCCTATTGTGACTCTGACTGGGCATCCTGCCCTGACTCTAGGAGATCTGTCATTAGTTATATTGTTCTAGTAGGAGACAGTCCCATTAGCTGGAAGTCCAAGAAACAAGAGACCATTTCCCTGTCATCAACTGAAGCTGAATACAGGTCCCTTAGAAAAGTTGTTGGGGGACTGGTATGGTTAAGCAGGCTGTTTGAAGAGTTCACTATCCCATAGTCCAGTCCCATTGCTGTTTTCTGTGACAGCCAATCTGCTATCCATATTGCTCACAATCTCGTATTCCCTGAGCGGACAAAGCACATTGAGGCCGACTGTCACTTTGTAAGGAACAAACTCTAGGAGGGCGTGATCTCTCTTCACCATGTAGCCACTACTGACCAATTGGCTGACATTCTTACTAAAGCCCTCACAAGAGTTAAACATAATGTTGTTCTTGGCAAGTTGGCTGTGAGGCCCTCCCATCCAACTTGAGGGGGGTATTGAGATGAGATATAGTTAGTTAGTTGAAGATAAATTAATTTGTAATATGCTGAGTAAGCATGTAGTTATGGGAGTAGTTGTATGTCTATGCTTTTATACATAGATATGCTGAGTCAGCATGTAGTTAGTTGTATTTTGTATTTTCAGATACTTGTATTTTAGATACACGTGTGTACATATATACACATTGTAATAATGAGAAAAGTAGTAGAGTTCCATTTTTTAGTTCCTCTTCATTCTCTCTCTACTCTCATATATTTTCCTCACTCACAACCTTCTAGAGCCTCCATTGGAGCTCCTCTGTGAGCTCAGTGGAGGACCCAAGTGGTGGCTAGCGGGTTCAGTTGAATCCGCTTCACAAAAAAATAATATTATTTATATGTATAAATTAAGATTAAAGCTGTGTAAATTTTGCATAAATATTTTATTTGAAACCACTTGACAACTAATATTTTACGATTAAATTTATATATTTCTAAGATTGAACTCGCTTGTACAAAATTCTGGGTCCGCCACTGTGTGAGCTCGATCTCTTCTTGTTTGTGATAATCTCGATAGAATTTGTTCTTTTCGAGCAATTTTTGAAGAAAAAAAAAATTGAATGACACATGTTACTTAACATGCAGGAAAATGGAACTTTAATAAGGCATTTGCATTTGGAGCTTGTGGCGGGCCCTAATTCACAAAGCTCTCTTGAACCACTTTGGACCTACTTTGATTCTATAGCTTCTAGCCAATGGAGGTCTCCGCTTCAATTGATCTTAGCTGGATCCCTTTCTGTTACATGTCTTGTCTAGTTGTCTGTGTATTTACGTAATCTAGGATTTTAAAAGTAAGGAAAATATTCGTAGTTATTGCAATTTAGTAACAAGTCATCTAATGACAATTGGATAGCCATAACACTTGGAGGAAGATTAAGGTTCGTCGTCGAGAAACAAGTTATTTCAGAATTAATTATTTTAGGATTAGTTATTCACTCTCTCATACGGATAAAAATAACATTACAATCCCAGAATAATTTATCTCAAAATTAGTTATACCGCAATTTTATTCCAACTAAACGTGAGATAAACTCATCTCAAATTTAATTCGGGAATTAATTATCCAAAAAGATAAACTAAATGTTGGCCGTAAACCAAATGTGCCTTAAACTAGGACATAAAATGCTATCTTCTTTCCAAAAGAATGCCACAATCGGAAATACGAGAATTAAAATATCTTTCTCAGCGTAATTTTTGAAAAGAAAAGGAGGAGGAAAATCTCAGTGTTTTTAAAATAAAAAGGTACACATTAAAAGTTACATAAAATTTTATAGAAATCAACTATTCTTATAATAAAAGCCCCGGATAATAGAAAAATTATTTAACTATCTAAATAATTATTGTATCATATTTTTGTTGGCAGAGCCGCAGAGGAACATGTAAATAAAAAGGAAAATATCATATTAACGGAGTATCGTAGAAGTGGAAGTGGCAGTCGGAGTACAAAAAGATAGTACTCGTAGACTACTATATAATAGTATAGACAGGAATTGCCTACATTTCAGTAAGTATATTAAATCGATGAGGAATCTCAAAGCATGCTAGTTGGTGATGACAAAAAGGGGAAAGACATGCTTTTTGGCTAATTAGCTTTTGCAAAGAGAACAAATCCATCTTTTATAATTTGCATGATACTTGGCATCAACTTAGAAAAGTGATCGAGAAAAAGAAACTAACTCACGTGATAGCCAAACACGCAGCATTGTACTAATATGATAAAGACATAAACTATTCATCTTTAGGTAGCTTAAGGTTAAACTAATCATTTCAGCTTGATTCGTCAATATTAAATTATCACCCAAAAAATAGTTTACTAGTTGACTTACAACGCTGTCCATTAACATTTTTATGTCATTTTATTCTTTCTGATGGTCCAAGATTCGTAGGGGTCATTTCTTAATGTCCACATATTCGAGTGATAAATTAGTGTTGTTCGGTTTTTAAGTCGAGGAGAATTATAGGTTGATGTGGTGAGTTTAACTCAACTCGTTGATTTTTGCTTGACATATACAAAAGAAATTCAAAATCTATACGCTTAATAAGATCATACTAATTAATTCTAAACTCAAACATATGAAAAATATAGAATATGTTCATATAACAATATTGCAATCTTCATCTTCCAATCGATTTGGTGGGTTGCAATTTAGTGATAAACAATGTGGTGTATTTCTTTCTTTTTTCTTTTTTCTTCGTCGATATAGCTTACAAAAGTGGGTTGCTCTAGTGGTGAGCACCCTCCACTTCCAACCAAGAGGTTGTGAGTTCGAGTCATCCCAAGAGCAAGGTGAGGAGTTCTTGGAGGGAGAGAGCCAAGTTTCTATCAGAAACAACCTCTCTATCCAGCGTAGAGTTAGCTTACAAAAATTTCAGATTTTAGCAAATTCATTCATGTAAATGTTTTTGCTAGACTTATTGCCGGGGGATATGCAAGGGTGTTCAAAGTCTATTTTTAATCAATAGCAAGTACTCTCTCCGTTCACTTTTACTTGACATGTATACTAAAAATAAATTTTTATTTTTACTTGTCACTTTACGCATATCAAGAAAAGACATTTTTTTTTCTATTATACCCACAATATTTATTACTCATTTCAAATTATTTTCTCAAATCCAATAAAATATGCATCAATTAATATGGGTATCATGGTAAATTATGCACTTCATTTATTATTTTTTAAGGGGCGTGATAAGTCAAAACGTGTCAAGTAAAAGTGAACGGAGAGAGTAATATTTTACCTTATACGTAAGGGTGTTCAAAATTAATTTTTAATTAATAACAAATAATATTTTACCTTATACATAATATAAATTTTCGACGAAAGGTGGTTTGATGCACATGCAGAGTATAACTTTATATGTAAAATTAATTAAAGTTGCAATAAATAGTTAATATAAGCTCATAAATTTTAAAATATAATAAATTTAACATTAAAACCTTAAAAAATTAAACACGTAACGTTTAAATCATGAATTCATCCCGAATCCGTTAGCTCTAAAGTTTTGGCCTGAGCAGCGGCGATATTGTTTATTGGAGAGAGTGCAAAGGAAGAGGAAATTTGATTTTGGATTTTAGGATAAGAAATACGAAACCAAAAGCATTAATTTAGGAGTACTATGGACATATACAATGAGCCAAACAAGAACGTAATGATTCATTTGGTGACAAAGGGAAGTTTGGTCCATGCCATGCAGTAATATGATTACACGACAAATTGGTTCCCCCCAAATTGTACAGAGTTTCTTTGATTCGAGAATTCTATTCAAAAGCATGCAACTTTCAGCATTTTCCTGTCTTCATGCAACTTAATTACATCATTTTTCTTAGTCTTTGCCCACTTATTCAAAACAAACAATCTTGTCCAAAATCACCCCAAACTTTGACTGCTTGTCAAAGATGGCGAGACTAGTCTTTAACAAACCCTTTATTTGTCTTGGAACGTGGAAATCTCCTTCAGTTGGAAGTTGGAATTCACAAGTCTTGTTTATGTGTCCTTTTTCTATGTGCAAGACATTTGCCCCTCTTTGTCTTGGCACTTGAGTGTAAGGTTTGAACCAAAAGGTCATCCCTCTTACTTTTTCTTCCTCCATTGGTCAATGACTTGGGCCCCAACCCTAAAGGAAAAAAAAATTAATCTTAATAGACACTCACTCAATCGTTTAAACTAAAAATAGTCTGTGCATATATAATATATGTATAATATGTGTATAACTATATATAATCAATATATACTAATTTGAAAAAATAAATTTCAGGCAGCTACTAGCATAAAGATCCAAAGAAAAAAAGGAAAATAAAAATAATCAATTGGACAAACAATTAATAGTAGTACATATTCGTCGTTTCACAAATGTAAGTGGATGAGGAGATGTCCCTTTCAAAAATCCAAGGGAAGCAAAAAATACGGAAAAGGGAGTTTGGCAATGATGGGAAATTGGAATTGATTTTTGTGGAGAGAATAATGTGAATGGTGAGGAGACTATGTGCTCGATTATGCTTGGCTTTATCAAGCACAAAAGCACAAAGAATACAAAGACAGATTTCACGTACACATAATTGAAATGATTGTTTCCTTACCAAAGATTCGTAATCTTTTGATTGTTTGCCGTATCCGACCCGATCAGCCCGTTTGATACCCCTACCTCAGACCAAGACAATTCACACGATTCGGGTTTAATTTTGCTCTCAATTTTTCCTCCGAACAGAGTTAAAGTCATTCTAGGAATTCGCAGAACGCAGAGTTCGCACACCCTGCAGGCTTCTAAGTACTAACAACTAATCAACAACTCTATTGACTAATTTGGAAAAACTTTCTTGCAGTTGTTCGAGGAACTTGCCTGCAATTTTTGTTTGGCCCAAATAATTCGTTCATGATCCAGGCCCAAGTGAAGTGATCAATGACCCAAGAGAAAGAGGCCCGACTCAGTTAAATTATATTTTCATAAAAATTTCGGGTGATTGACAAGAATGACCCTATAAGGAGGGTGAAATTCAAAAATAGCCAGATTTACAAGTGGTAATTGAAAAATAGTCATAGTTTCAAAAGTAATCGAAATTTAGTCACTTTTCATGCAAGGATAAATATGAACGAAAATACTGTTCAAAATCCGAAAAATATTCCAGCATAATATACTGGACTTCCAGCATAATATACTGGTCCAACATAATATGCTGGAAGTTCATACACATGTGCTCCAATCTCCAGTATATTATGCTGGAACTTTCCGTGTGTTGGAGTTCCAGCATAATATGCTGAAAGTTCATACACAGGTGCACTAATCTTCGGTATATTATGCTGGAACTTTTCGTGTTGCAGCAAAATAATGGCTATTTTTTAATGACTTTGCAAACGCTAACTATTTTTCAATTACCAGTCCAAAAACTTGCTAGCCCATGCTATTTTCACCTATAAGGACAGTGGCGAATCCAAAATTTACAATTGATATCAGTATAAATTTCATCTATCCACCTTGTTATAGTGGATGCTCATGCCCATTTTATAGACTTTTTAAAGTATTATATATGCATAGATAAAATAGTGTGGCCAAGGTCAATGGGTGTTGAAGCACCCATAGCTCCAAGTGTATCTTTAAATATTATTTCTATTTTTGAATGTATTTAAAAAAATCAATACACACTTATTACTTGTCAGGTATTTCTCTACCGAATTGGTAGATTTTATACCATATTAACTCTACATATATTGTTTATTATTTATAAATTCTACACTGTTGATATAACTTTATAATTGTTCAATTGTTCACCAAATTCTATCATATTGGCATGACTTTGTGTTATCTGCATTCGACTTATTTATTAGATTGTTCACAAATTCTACCGAGTTGGCTTGATTTTATGCTTGTTCAATTATTCAACAAACTCTACCAGATTGGCATAAGTTTGTGTTATATGCAATTGACCTATCGATTAAATTATTATCAAAGTCTAATCATATGGCATACTTTTTTTGTGTTGTTCAACAAATTCTTCTTCGAAATTGCAATTTGAACATTGATCAAACCATCCCAAGTTTGCTTCAAATGATCTCAAATTTAAAATAAAATCTTCAAATACTAACACAAACGATCCCAATCACTAATTTAGTCAAATTATTCTAAATCAATAAAACTCACTTTGTCTTTTTCAAATCTAAGCTCAAATTTATTAATATTCAAACGATTTTAATAATAATCAATAATTAACTTCTAGTTCAAGAAGTTTTTTTTTTAATATTAAAGAACTATGGTGTTCTAGGTGAAGAAGAAGCCTATTTTTGTAACAGAGTTAAAAATAAAAATAATATTTAAAGGCTCATCCTTGGTGGGGGGTGGGTGGGGGAAAAACAGTGTAATATTTTGTGGTTTTAAGTTTTGTGTGCAAATAACCAATATAGGCATAAGACAAAACTGCTCCTCACCCGCTTCTTCTCCCTCCCTCCCCTTCTTCTTAGAGTAACTAGAGAGGAATTGTGAAGAAGACCTCCTCAAAACATAAACTGGTCAAGTGACCTCCTATTTTCTTTCTCAATTTCTTGTGGGTTGGAAAATGGCTAAATGAGTGGGTTAAGATAGATGGGGCCTTTTTAACATTTCCAAAACTAGTGAGTCATCTATAAGGTTTGAAAAATAAGCTTTATTTCTAATTTTTATGTCATATTCTCGTTTATCTCTTTACTCTCTCTTCTCTCTCACTCAACCCCCTCGACCACGATGTTTTCTGGCGGGAAAGGATAAAAATCAAGCTTCGATTTTGGGTGAAATCGTCTCTATAGACCCAACAAGCACTGTATTGTTGCTCAAAACGTGTCAATTTTGGTAAATTCTAATTTTTTTTTTCGTTTCTTACATTTGTGATTTGTGGTTTTATAGAGGGATTCATTCTTATGTAGTCATCGGCCTTCCTACACGTATGCGCCCGCAAGAATGCCTCCTTGGTTCGGGACGAAGCCAAGCCGATACATACGATAGGTGAAGAAAAGACCCCCATTTCATAGCGCCTGGGGAACGCAAGTTTGATCGAGGCATTGCATTGCTGTGTCAGAAGAAGGATAGCTATACTTATTCAGTATACTCTAAAGACACCCTCGGTACAATACTGACAATCTCACAAAGATGAAATTTCAGTGAATTGTCATTTACCTCATTTTTTATCAATAGCTTGTGATTTAGTTTTTGACGCAACAAGTAGGGGAAAATAATTCTTAATTGTTGGTACAAAAAATAAAGCAGCCGATTCAGTAGAGTGGGCTGCAATAAGGGCCAGTGTCATTATGTTAATAAAAAATAGCTTGGCAGTATGTTAACTAATCGGTCCACTACCAAAACAAGACTTCATAAGTTCAGGAACTTGAGAATGGAACAAAAAACAAGGAGACTCAACCGTCTCCCGAAAAGAGATGCAGCTATGTTGAAAAGACAATTATCTCACTTGCAAACATATTCGGGCGGGATTAAATATATGACAGGCTTACCCGATATTGTAATCATCGTTGATCAACATAAAGAATATACGACCCTGCGAGAGTGTATTACTTTAGGAATTCCAACAATTTGTTTAACCGATACAAATTGTGATCCCGATCTCGTAGATATTTCAATTCCAGCGAATGATGACGCCAAATCTTAAATCTGATTAATTCTTAACAAATTAGTATTCGCAATTTGTGGCTAGCTATATTAGAAATCCTTGATTAATAATAACATAATAAGATAAATAACTTACTTCAGAAATTCCTTATGGAATCGCTTACTATTTTTGAATTTCAAAAAAGAGTTAAAAATAATTGGGAATATTATATGATTTATTAGTATTCTAAATCTTAGTTGGTGTTCTAAATATCCGATTCAAGTAGACAAAGATATGGTTGAATCAAATGTTTTTGTTTAAAGTTCAGTTTTTTTTCAGAGGCCAAGGCAATATGAATGTTCTATCATGCTCCATCAATACTCTAAAGAGGTTATACGATATATTCGATGTGAAAATAGACCAATATTTCTATTGGCAAATAGGGGGTTTCCAAGTACATGGCCAAGTACTTATTATTTTTTGGGTTATAATTGCTATCTTATTAGGTTCAACCACTATAGCTGTTCGGAACCTACAAACCATTCCGATCGGGGGTCAGAATTTCTTCGAATATGTTCTTGAATTTATTCGAGATGTGAGTAAAACTCAAATTGGCGAATAATATGGGCCCTGGGTTCCTTTTATTGGCACTATATTTTTATTTATTTTTGTTTCTAATTGGTCAGGACCTCTTTTATCTTGAAAAATCATACAATTATTTCATGGGGAGTTAGTCGCACACACGAATGATATAAATACTACTGTTACTTTGGCTTTACTCACATTAGTGGCATATTTCTCTGCGGGTTTTACAAAAAAAGGATTAGGTTATTTCGAAAAATATATTCAACCAACCCCAATCCTTTTTTCCATTAACATCTTAGAAGATTTCACAAAACCTTTATCTCTTAGTTTTTTACTTTTCGGGAATATCTTAGCAGATAAATTAGTAGTTGTTGTTCTTGTTTCTTTAGTATAGTTCCTATACCTGTCATGCTCCTTGGATTATTTACAAGTGGTATTCAAGCTCTTATTTTTGTAACTTTAACCGTGGCTTATATAGGTAAATCCATGGAGGGCCATCATTGAGATATTCTTATTTAGTTTAGCCCAAAGCAATGTATAAATATGGTGGGTGGCTCAAGAGAATTACTTAACTTAGTGAATAGAATAGGAGAATCTAAATATATAAATATTTTCATGCGAGGATCGGTCATTGGTGATCTCTAGAAAACCCTTTTTATGAATTTTTGAGAGGTCAATCGGGGTATGAATGCTTTATTTATCACAAGGTAGAGATGAATACTATATGGTAGTGGCAGAAAATTCTTTAGCCTTAAATCGGGATATTCAGGACGAACAGGTTGTTCCAGCTCGATACCGTAAAAAATTCTTGACTATTGCATGGGAACATGTTTATCTTCGAAATATTTTTCCTTTCCAATATTTTTCTATGGAGCTTCCCTCATTCCTTTTATCGAACATAATGATGCGAATCGAGTTTTAATGAGTTCTAATATGCAACGTCAAGCAGTTCCTCTTTCTAGCTCAGAGAAATGCATTGTTGGAACTAGGTTGGAACGACAAGCAGCTCTAGTTTCACCCGTGTTACTTTTGTATTATTTTTTATTTTTACCCTTCTTCGTGTCTGATTCAGCGTAATCTTTTTTAAGAGCGTTTTGATGCTTTGAGATAACATAACCCAGATTTCCTTTGTTTTCTATATCTGATCCACACTCTTTTTCTCCTTGACTTGCGAGTTCTTTTGCTTCTTGAATTTGATTATTTTTTTTTTTATTTTTGTGCATGTTCAAGATCGATTGGGTCGTGTATAGCCATATCTTATATGGAGTGGGTGGTTATATTTGCTTCTTGGACTACCTCTGTGCTTTGTATTTAAGAATGTCGTCGGACTGGCGACCTAATATTTATTGATAAACCTGTATTCGATTGTCTTCTGGCCATATACGTTTGCTCAAATTGGGGCTTATTTTTCTTCTTCTGATATTAGCTTTCAAATTATTAAATGTGACATTGCATATTTATATGTAGGTAACACGAGGAAGAAATAAATTGCTAAAAAGCATATTCTTTCGGCAAAGAAAGCAATTACACAGCCTTCAAAGCCTCCAAACAGGAAAGGAAATGCAAAAACACAAGAAGCATCACCAAGTAAAGCAAATGCCGAGCCTTCAAAAACTACTACCAAAAAATGAAATGTAGATACTTCTAAAGCTTCCCCTAGTAAAGAAAATTCTGCGATTTCTAAGCATGATAGAAGGAAAATGAACAAAGAGCCATCAAAGTCTACCGGTAAAAAAGAACAAGATCAAGGTCTAGATTAGTTGACGAGGACATACTTGTTAGTAAAAAATCTGTTTCAATGAGCTTAGGATTAGAGGTGTTGATGATGAGGAGGAAGAAGACTTGGACATAAACTCAGCACAAACTTAAATGGAAGAACAGGTTTCCGAAAAAATAATTATCGAAAAAGAAAAGGACAATGATGATGAAACTTTAGGTGGGGAGGATGATGAAAATGGTGATGATGTTGCTCAGGAGGTTGATAAAAATGCTAAAGAAGAAGAAGACGATGCAACAGAAGAAGAAGATGATGAACAACTTGAAGATAGTGAAGATGGGTTGGAAAGTATAACACATGCAGCAATTGAAGGTGACCAGGATGCTCTATCAATTCCTGTATTTGTAAGGGAGATCGACGCATCTAAATACAAATTCAGAACTTTTCTAAGAAAGCATAGACCTTTCCCGGCCAACATTAGTGTGAGGTCTAGGATTAATTTATTCCATGAGTTCAAGGATAAACTTAAAACAGTCAAATTGATGGAAAAGTTTAATAGTAGTTATTTTGGATAGTCTGCAAAACTTTTAGAGCATCGGACACAGTTTAATGGGCAACTTGTCCATTTCCTACTAATTCACCGAATTTATTGCGTGAAGTAGCGCGAGTTAAGATTTTTAGTTAGAGACAAGCCTGTTCACTTTGGATTGAAGGAGTTTACTATGATGACTGTATTGAACTATGATGCGAAACCCAGTAAAGAAGAAATGAACAAAGTGATGGATAATGATGAAGCATTCTACGGTAAAGTTTGTCAGTCTAGCAGGAAGGGGGTGGAGTTTGCCAGTATAGAAGAAGTGAAATGAAAAAAGTGATGGCTGATAGATTGAAGTCCAAAAGGTTTGGCACAGAAGAGACGTTTAAGATTGCATTGGTGTGTGCAGCTTAATGACAAGCGAATGGAGTTGTTCACGAAAAAATCTGTGGTGGATATCTTCAGCGGAATGATGGATCCTTCTTAGTTTTATCAGTGTAATTTATATTTATGTTGGTCATAGGGCAAATGCATTTTGGGTGAACTTGTAGTAATTTATGATATTTGCATCTACCTTTATGTAATGAAACTACCTTTTTGTCGATTAACTATTGATGCTATAATTTTTGTTTCCTTAGCACTTCCTTTTTGTATTACAACATATAGCTAGAAGTTGCGTAATAGACAATGTGTCTCGTAATAAACTAGCTACTTAGTTGTGTAATAGACATTGGGTCCATCTATAAACTATCTACTTGGTTGCGTAATAGACTCAAAATGTGTCTAATAACTTCATCAAATATAACATTATATCAGGCAGCTAGAGGTTGCGTAATAGATAACGTGTCTAGTAATAAACTAGATACTTGGTTGTGTAATACACTCAAAGTCGCATCTAATAACTTCATCAAATATAACATTACATCAGTACAACATTATGATGGTAGGCTATAATCCCCTGTTTCACAGAGCGTAAATTGGTTCATATTGAAAGGTTGAGACTTAATCGAGAGATGAGTTTCTACTAAACAGTTGTACTGATAATTAAGTGAATTCGAGAGACTGACTTGAACATTAGAAATGAATTATCTAGAGTTAAATCCCAGACAATTATCTTACACTTATCCTATCAAAACCCCATTTTCTCCCATTGATATCTTCCTTTGCTTAGGCCTTGCTTCGATTGTCATTAGTCAGTTGGCTCTAGATTCTTAATTAATTTTAGTATTAACCACATAAATCTAAATTATTGATCATCTTGGATAGCAATCTAGCTACAAACTACGATAATACTATTTAACTCCAATCCCCGTGGATACGATATTATACTATACTATCTTTGGCTAGCGAACACAATTTAAGTGTGTGTTTTGCGCTCGTCAAATTTGGGGATGTAAATATGTAAATAATTGTTTGTTTTCGTTTCTTGTGTGTGTTTTCGTTTCTTTTGATTGAAAATTTTAAATTAATATATATATATTTTCTTTTTTTATAAAATATTATTATCTTTAGGTAGTATAATAATTTCTCCTTGATTTTTCTTTGTGCCGCGGTTCTTTTCCAAGGGTTTAGTTTGAACCAGGTGTAGTTAGGAGATCTTGTGTTGTGATTTTAAATAAAAGCAATATCTCTTGACTTTATTATGCCTTGAGAATAACAAGTGCTTTAGTTGTGACACTTATGCTCAGTTTTTGACTCTTGTATAAGTACCTTAAATTGTATGATCTTAATTTTGTTTAACTGCTTTGACTAGAGTATTTTGATGAGTCCGATCCTGAGTGAGTTATATGCCATGTGTGTGTGAGGTTTTGGGTATTCTGTGTATTGCATTTGATGTCTAGAATTTGCCCCGTGTGTTTGCAAAGCGAAATAGTAGTCTTGTTCAGTCTAGGAAGTAATATAGGCATTTCTTTGTTGAGACAGATAATTGCTTTTACCCACCAAATTAATGTGTATCTTATTTAGCCCCGTTGAGCCTATAATCCTATTTTTTTGGCAATCACACTACAAGCTTGACCCATTTGTTTGAATTGTGTACCTGTTTGAACCTTTTACCTCTCGTAAGTACTTGATTTTCTTATGAACTTATAAACCTAAGTGAGGTATGGTCGGATTTTGAGTGGAACTATAGAAAAAGGAGAAAGGTGCACTGTTTAAAAATTTGTGAGAGCCACATGCAGAGAATTAAAAAAAAAGAGTTTGATTGGAAAAAAAAATAGAAAGGAAAACAAAATCAGAACTTAGAAAAGAAAAAAAATTGATTCCTTGCTAGTGGTAGTTCTCACCTTGCATGTGCTTAAATATATGGGGAGCTTGAACCTATAGTAATGAAGGTTGGGGCTTGGTTCTGTCATGACCCAATTCTCTCCGTAAAATATTGTGACGGCACCTAGTCTCTACGACTAGGTAAGCCTAACAAAGATGCGAAAATAACAAAAAATGAAAACAAAACTTAACAACTAACTGTAACAGATAACTAAATAGCTGATAACAATGCCGCTTGGCATTTACAACAACCAACACTCTAATAATACACAGTATTTCCAAAACCCGAAATATCATAAGTCATAAGATACAAGATGAAAACTAGTATCTCTATACACCAGAGTCTAATAAAAAAAATAAGGAAGGTAAATGACATAAGAGGGAATGCAGGGGACTCCGAGGTCTGCGGACGCGAAAAATATACCTTGAAGTCTCTGTACAACAGCAAGCACTCTCAGCTAGTAGCGAGGCTGCTAAGAAATACCTGGATCTGCACATAAAATATGTGCAGAAGAGTAGCATGAGTACACCATAATGGTACCCAGTAAGTGCCAAGCCTAACCTCGGTAGAGTAGTGATGAAGTCAGTTCCGGGCCCTACTGGTATATAATAATAAGACAAATGCAATAATGAACATGAAGTAAAAATAGAAAAAGACAACAACAAGTATCCACAAAGCAATAACAACACCGCACAATGATATAATGACATGTGCGCTCCCAATATACTATCTCGTAGTCCCAAAAGTAAATATGCAGGGAGAATTCCCGAGGAACCGCCTTATAGTCTCAAAAGTAAATGTGTAGGGAGAACTCCCGAGGAACCGCCTCGTAGTCTCAAAAGTAAATGTGCATGGAGAACTCCCGAGGAACTGCCTAGTAGTCTCAAAAGTAAATATGCGGGGAGAACTCCCGAGGAACCGTCTCGTAGTTTCAAAGTAAATATGCAGTACATGGGGATCTCCCGAGTAAACGCCTCATAGTCCGAAAATAAATATGCAGTACAGGGGGATCTCCTGGATAACGTCCCGTAGTCCCAAAATAAATACGCAACTCAAACAAATGAATATAACAGTTACATCAAGAAAACCTATAATTTAGGCTAAGTACAAGTCAAGAAAGAAACAAGACTTACTAAACATGCTGCAAAGAGTTCAAATAGGCAATTAGGACACGTAGACATGCTATTCTAGGCTAACAGCATAACTACACATGCTAGTATACTCAGATAAGATGAAAACGGGCTATTACTCAATAAAAATCAGGTTTTTCCACAAATAGCTCGTGTACGCACTCGTCACCTCGCGTACACGGCGCTCACATATCATAACAACACCAAATCCTAAGGGAATTTCCCCCACACAAGGTTAGGCAAGCCACTTACCTCGAACCGAGCTCAAATCAATCCGTAACAATGCGCTTTTCATGAATATCCGACTCCGAATGGCCCAACTATAGCCAAAATCAATTACATACCATAAATACAACTATAAAAAATTAATCTAATTAATGAAATCAAGACTTTAACAAAAATTTCGAAATTCGTCCTAAAGGGTCGACCCGGGCCCATGTCTCATAATTGGGCAAAAATTATAAAATCCGAAAGCCCATTCACTCACGAGTCCAACCATACCAAATTTATCAAAATCCGACCTCAAATGACCACTCAAAACCCAAAATAAAACTCTCCAAATCCCTAGCCCCAAACTCCCAAATTCCACCTTAAATACAAACTAGCTAGGTGGAAAATAAATGGGTAAGCAACATTATTGATCAAAAATAAGCACAAGGGACTTATCTCACGAAATCTCTCGAAAATGCTCTCAAGAAATCGCCAAACCCGAGCTCAAAATGTTTAAAATGAGCAAAAATTGCGAACCCTTGCATTTAAGTGTGCTGTCCAGCATTTTCGTATCCGCGGACCTCTAGTCGCACCTGCAGAAAAACCATCGCATGTGCGAAAATGACTTAAGGAGGCTGGGTCCGCATCTGCGAGCAATGGGCCGCACCTGCACGCCCACTCCTGCGGATATCTTCCGCTTCTACGATCCTCACGCTCCAGGCCTCATCGCATGTGCGAAAATGACTTAAGGAGGCTGGGTCCGCATCTGCGAGCAATGGGCTGCACCTGTGCACCCGCTCCTGTGAATATCTTCCGCTTCTGTGATCCTCATGCTCCAGGCCCCGTCCGCTTCCGCGCTCCATCTTTCGCAGATGCGGGTCCGCTTCTGCAGGCCAATCTCGCACCTGCTCCCACAAACCAAGCTTGACCAAACCGCACCTGCGCTCCTCTTTCCGCACGTGCGAGTCTGCACCTGCAGTCACCCCACCGCAGGTGCGAAAACACCAGGAACCAGAAACTTCAGCAATTTGCATAAGTCCAAATTCAATCCGTTAAGCATCCGAAACACGCTCGAGGCCCCCGGGACCTCAATCAAACATACCAACCAGTCCTATAACACCATACGAACTTAGTCTAGCCCTTAAATCACATCAAACAATGATAAAAACACGAATCACCCTCCGATTCAAACTTAATGAACTTGAAACTTCCAATTTCTAGAACCGTTGCCGAAACCTATCAAACCACGTCCGATTGACCCCAAATTTTGCACACAAGTTATATTCAACATTATGGACCTACTCCAACTTCCGGAATCGGATTCTGACCCCGATATCAAAAAGTCCACTACTGTCAAAATCTCCAAAAATTCGACTTTCGTCATTTCAAGCCTAAATGAACTACAGATCTCCAAAACACAATCCGGACACGCCCCTAAGTCCAAAATCACCCAACAAAAATAACAGAACCGACTGAACTCCATTCCGGAGTCATCTTCACACAGTTCCGACTACAGTCAAAATCATTAGGCTTAAGCTTCTGTTTAGGGACTAAGTGTCCCAAAACACCCCAAAAACCAAAACAAAACCTCCCGGCAAGTCACATAAGCTGAAACAGATACGGGGAAAGCAGTAAATAGGGGATCGGGGCTACTCCTCGGGCTATGATTTCAGCACCAGCTACCGCCCCACCTGCTCAGCCAGCTCGAGGTGGAGGTCGGGGAGGTCGAGGTTGCCCTAGAGGGGGAGGCCAGTCCAGATATTATTCTCTTCCTGCTCATACAGAGGCAGTTGCTTCCGACTCTGTCATTACAGGTATTGTCCTGATCTGTCATAGAGACGCATCGGTATTATTTGACCCAGGCTCTACATATTCCTATGTGTCCTCTTATTCTGCCCCGTAGTTGGGCGTATCTCGGGATTCTTTGAGTTCCCATGTTTATGTGTCTACTCATGTGGGAGATTCTCTTATTGTGGACCGCGTGTATCGGTCGTGTTTGATTGCTCTTAGTGGTTTTGAGATCGGAGCCGATTTATTATTGCTCAACATGGTAGACTTTGATATTATTTTGGGCATGGACTGGTTGTCGCCCCATTATGCTATTCTTGATTGTCACGCTAAGACCGTGACGCTGGCTATGCTAGGATTACCGCGATTAGAGTGGAGATGTACCTTAGTTTATACTCCCAGCAGAGTTATTTCATTTCTTAAAGCTCAACGAATGGTTGAGAAGAGGTGTGACGCGTATCTAGCATATGTGAGATATGTCAATATTGATACCCCTACAGTTGAGTCAGTTCCAGTAGTGAGGGACTTTCCAAATGTGTTTCCAGATGATCTTTCGGACATGCCGCCCGACAAAGAAATTGATTTTGGCATTGATTTGTTGCCAGGCACTCAGCCCATCTCTATTCCTCCATATCGTATGGCTCCTCCTGAGTTGAAGGAGTTGAAGGAACAGTTACAAGAATTGCTTGATAAGGGCTTTATTCGGCCCAGTGTGTCACCTTAGGGAGTTCCTGTCTTATTTGTGAAGAAGAAAGATGGCTCTATGCGGATGTGTATTGATTACCACCAGTTGAACAAGGTCACAGTGAAGAACAGGTATCCTTTGCCTCGTATTGATGACCTATTTGATCAGTTACAGGGTGCCAGAGTGTTTTCCAAGATTGACTTACGTTCAAGCTATCATCAGTTGAAGATACGGGAGCCAGATATCCCGAAGACTGCTTTTAGGACTCGGTATGGTCACTACGAGTTCCTTGTGATGTCTTTTGGGCTGACCAATTCCCTATCAGCTTTTATGCACTTGATGCACAGTGTGTTCCGGCCCTATATTGACTTATTCATCATTGTGTTTATTGACGACATTCTGGCGTACTCCTAGACTCGGGAGGATCATGAAAAGCACCTGATGACTGTGCTTCAGACCCTGAGAGAAAAGAGGTTATATGCAAAATTCTCAAAATGTGAGTTTTGGCTAGATTCAGTGGCATTCTTGGGTCATATAGTATCGAGTGATAGGATTCGGGTGGATCCGAAAAAGGTGGAAGTAGTGCAGAGTTGACCTAGACCATCATCAGCTACGGAGATCCGGAGTTTTCTTGGTTTGGCGGGGTATTACCGCCATTTTGTAGAGGGATTCTCATCTATTGTAGCACTTATGACCAGGCTGACCCAGAAGGGTGCTCCATTCAGGTGGACAGAATAATGTGAAGAGAGCTTTCAGAAGCTCAAGACAGCCTTGACTACAGCGCTAGTATTGGTATTGCCTACAGGTTCAGGGTCTTATACTATATATTGTGATGCATCGTGGATTGGTCTCGGTGCGGTGTTGATGCAGGATATTAGGGCGATTGCCTACGCGTCCAGACAGCTGAAGGTACATGAAAAGAACTATCATGTCCATGACCTTGAGTTAGCAGCTATTGTTCATGCCTTGAAGATTTGGCGGCACTATTTATACTGTGTTCCTTATGAGATGTACACCGATCACCGGAGTTTGCAGCATCTGTTCAAGAAAAAGGATCTTAATTTGCGTCAGAGGAGGTGGTTAGAGTTGCTTAAGGATTATGATATCACCATTTTGTACCACACTGGGAAGGCCAATGTAGTGGCTGATGTTTTGAGTCGTCGGGCTGAGAGTTTAGGGAGCTTAGCATATCTACCAGTAACAAAGAGGCCCATGGCCTTGGATGTTCAGGCCTTAGCCAGCCAGTTTGTGAGATTGGATATTTCTAAGCCGAGTCGAGTATTGGCTTGTATGGTCTCTCGGTCTTCTCTTTATGATCGTATCAGGGAGCGTCAGTATGATGACCCTCATCTGCTCATACTTAAGGACACGGTCCAGCACGGTGATGCTAAGGAGTTCACTATTGGGGATGATGGTGCATTGAGGATGCAGGGCAGACTATGTGTGCCTAACGTGGATGGTTTGACTGAATTGATTCTCCAAGAGGCTCACAGTTCGCGGTACTTCATTCATCCGGGTGGTGTGAAGATGTATTAGGACTTGAGGCAGCATTACTGGTAGAGGAGGATGAAGGACATAGTAGAGTTTGTGGCTCGGTGTTTAAATTGCCAGCAGGTTAAGTATGAGCATCAGCGGCCAGTTGGATTGCTTCAGAAGATAGATATTCCGAAGTGGAAATGGGAGCGGATCACTATGGATTTCGTTGTTATGCTCCCACGGACTCAGCGGAAGTTTGACGAAGTTTGGGTGATTATGGATAGGTTGACCAAGTCAGCTCATTTCATTCCTGTTATGACTACATATTCTTCCGAGCAGTTGGCTCGAATTTATATCTGCGAGATTGTCAGGCTTCATGGCGTACCGGTATCCATCATCTCTGATCGGGGTACGCAGTTTACATCACGGTTCATGAGGGCTTTGCAGCAGGAGTTGGGTACTCAGATTGAGCTGAGCATAGCATTTTACCCTCATACGGACAGACAGTCCGAGCGCACTATTCAGATACTGGAGGATATGCTCCGCGCTTGTGTGATAGATTTTGGGTGTGCTTGGGATCAGTTCTTGCCATTTTCAGAGTTTGCCTACAACAACAATTATCAGTCGAGAATTCATATGGCACCGTATGAGGCTCTTTATGGTAGGTGGTGTCGGTCTCCAGTGGGTTGGTTCGAGCCAGGCGAGGCCATATTATTGGGTACAGACTTGGTTCAGGATGCCCTGGATAAGGTGAAGGTAATTCAGGATCGACTTCGCACAGCCCAGTCCAGACAGAAGAGTTATGCATACCGGAAGGTTCACGATGCTGCATTCATAGTTGGAGAGCGGGTCTTGCTTTGGGTTTCGCCTATGAAGGGCGTTATGAGGTTCGGGAAGAAGGGCAAGCTGAGCCCAAGGTTTATCGGCCCATTTGAGGTGTTGCAGCGAGTTGGGGAGGTTGCTTATGAGCTTGCCTTACCTCCCAGTTTAGCAGGAGTCCATCCAGTATTCCATGTTTCTATGCTCCGGAAGTATCACGGCGATCCAGCTCATGTGTTGGATTTCTGCTCAGTCCAGTTGGACAAAGACCTATCTTATATTGTGGAGCTAGTGGCTATTTTGGGCAGGCAGGTTCAAAAGCTTAGGTCAAAGAATATTGCTTCCGTGAAGGTTAAGTGGAGGGGTCGGCCGGTCGAGGAGGTGACTTGGGAGGCCGAGCAGGATATGTGCAGCTGTTATCCTTATCTTTTCACCACTTCACTTTTACTCTCAGCTTCACAATATAAATCAATAGATACAGCATGGCATCACCCTTCGTGCATTAACTCTCATAATATGGAACAACATCACCCTTCGTGCATTAACACATACAATATGGCACGACATCACCCTTCGTGTATTAACACTAATAATATGGCACGCCATCACCCTTCGTGCATTAATACTCACAATATGGCACAGCATCACCCTTCGTGCATTAACACTCTCCCTTACCATAATGCAATGAACAAATAACAACAAGGAGATAGAATAACAATTACAAGCCTTACTTCAACATTTGGTTCCACAATATCAACCTCAACTTTGGAATCAATACTCAATTATCACAGAAGGTCCATAAACATGATAAGAACGATCAATTTAACAATACTAGTCTAAACATGGATAACATGAACAAAGGAAGCTATAATTGCAAGAAACCAAGCCCCGCCCGCATGCTTTAACCTGACTACAACGCATAAGTACTCGTCACCTCACTTATACGTTGTTCCACAACATTTAAACATGTAGCAAGTAGACAAGCAAGTCCTATTCCCTCAAGTCAAGGTTAGACACAACACTTACCTCGCTCTAAAGGCCACTCAATGCTCAATTACCACTTTTCCTCTAGAATCCACCTCCACACCACTCGTATCTATCCACAAATGACTCAATAATATCAAATATTGCTAAAGAAATCAATTACAATGCATAAATTTAGATTCCCCAAACTTTCCCCCCAAAAGTCAAAAATGACCCCGGCCCCACTTGGTCAAAACCAAAGGTTCAGACTAAAATTCATTCACCCGTTCACCTCCGAGCCCGATTATATAATTAGTTTCGGAATCCGACCCCAAATTGAGGTCTAAATCCCCAATTTGCAAAACCCCTCCAATTCTTCCTAAATCCCTAGTTTTCTACCATGAAAGAACAATAATTAAGGCTAAGAATTTAATGGGTGATGATAGAAATGGAAGAAAATGAGTTAAATAGTACAAACCTATGAATTGATGTTGAGTTTTTCCTTCATAATCGCACCTAGGCCAAGCTCTAATGGAGAGTTTATGAAAAATGGGTAAAATCCTGTTTTGGTTCTGTTTTAAGGTCTGGGCATAGGGCCTGCGGCGTTCGCGAAGTGCAGCAGTACGAATGGCTTTCGCATTCGTGAAGGATTGCACGCATTCGCGATGGTCTATCCCCCCTGGCCATCGCGTTCGCGAGACTCGTCTCGCGTTCGCGTAGAACAACCCACTGATCCCCAGCCCACCTCTAATAACTCTACGCGTTCGCGTGTTGCCTGTCGCGTTCGCGAAGAGCAGACCCCCAATGATCCGCGTTCGCGACCATGGACTCGTGTTCGTGTAGAACAAACCACCCTCCATCCCAGCTCACACTTTGCTTTTGCGAGAGTGCCTTCGCGAACGCGAAAAAGGAAACCAGAAGCTATCTGAAACTGCAGAAAAACCAGATTTCTAAGTTTCAAAACACCCGTAGCCTATCTGAAACTCACCCAAGCCCTCGGGGCTCCAAACCAAAAATGCACACAAGTCCTAAAACATCATATGAACTTGCTCGCGTGATCAAGTCGCCAAAATAATACCTAGAACTACGAATCGGACACCAAATCCAATAAAATTTTCAAGAAAACTTTAAAACTTCTATTTTCACAACCGAACATCCGAATCACGTCAACTCAACTTCGTTTCTCACCAAATTCGATAGACAAGTCATAAATATTATAGCGGACCTGTACTGGGGTTCGAAACCAAAATATGGACCCGGTATCAACAAAACCAAACATCAGTAAATTCTAAAAATCATGAAACTTTCAACTTTTAATTTTCCATCAAAATTCTATATCTCGAGCTAGGGACCTCAGAATTTGATTCCGGGCAAACGCCCAGGTCCCAAATTACGACATGGACCTACCGGGACCATCAAAATACAGATCTGGGTCCGTTTACTCAAAATATTGACCAAAATCAACCCAAACGGTTTCCAAAGCAACATTTCATATTTTCATAATTTTTAATATAAAAGCTTTCCGGAAACACGCCCAGGCCGCGCAAGCAACTCGAGAAGGGTAAAAATGAGATTTTTAAGGCTTCCGATTACAGAATTAAAATTTTAAAATATAAGATGACCTATCGGGTCATCACCCTTGGGGAATTCCGCAAAAGTGGACCTATTTCCGCAGAAGCGGCACCGCAGATACGGCCCAGTGACCACAGGTGCGAAATCGCTGGAGGTAAAATTGTCCATTTAATGTGGGACATAGGTTATTCTGGATCACATTTTTCATCTCTTGGGCGATTTTGTAGCTCTTGGAGAGGGGTTTTCACCTAGCACTTTGAGATAAGTAATTTCTATACAATATGAGTTAAATACATAGATTTTAATATGTAAAAATTTTGAAAATCATGGGTTTAGATGAAAAACCTAGGTTTTGATAAAAATGGGATTTAACCACGAAACTGGTTATGGAATTGAGTGAAAACTATATATTTTAGTTCGTCAGGTAATGGGTAACAACTTTCTTCGAAAATTTCAGGAATCTGGGCACGTGGGCCCGGGGGTGAATTTTAGGAATCTTCTAATTTGGGTTGAGTAATTACTCTAATAGTTAAATTATGAACTTTTGAACATGTATTGATTAATTTATTTAACATTTGAGTAGTTTCAGGTCGTTTGGAAACGAGTTGAGGATTTAAAGCATATTTATGGATCGGGAGTGATCTTGAGAACGAGGTAAGTCTCATGCCTAACCTTGTAAGAGGGAACTCATCCCCTTAGGCGTATTTTGTTGTGAATTATATATGTGGGGATATACGTACGTACTAGGTGATGAAAGTCCGCATGTAGCTATATTCTAGGTGATGTCAGGGTAGTGTTAGGCTTACACCATGCTTTGTTTGCTCTATTATGTTGGTCATACATATTAATTATCTTAACTAGAGCTGAGATTAAGTATTTTAAGATTTAAAGTCTCCCGTTTAAATTTCTTATGTGTGGGGAAGAATGGAAGAATTTTATAATAACTTTGAGCAATCTATATCCACTCGCGTCGCAAGTATTTCCGCGAGCGAGGTAAATTTCCTCTACTCTCATGGGAGCGAGCCGTTCGCCTTGGCAGGTTAATAGATGCATCTATGGTTCGTGTCGTTCGACCCTCGGCAGTGGACAAAATATATACATATATTTTGGATCGGGTCGTACGACCTCAGCATAAATCGTGCGTAATAATACTTGGAGCCTAATCTTCTTGATATGATTTTATTGGCTCGAGAGGTTACAATTATTTAAATGATGGAAATTGTCTTGGAATTTATGATTAGTGAAAGAAATATTTTTTTATCACTTGTTATGGAGATTTATGGCTGTTTACAAAACTCATGCTTATTTAGAATTTCGGTATTTTATTGTTAGCCCATAGTAAGTGTCGAAGTCGACCCCTCGTCACTTCTTCTTTGAGGTTTGACTAGATACTTACTGGGTACATGTTATTTATGTACTCACGCTACACTTCTGTACTAACCGTACAGGATATGAGGCAGGTGCATCTGGACATCATCCCGACGCGCACTCCTGATACATCCAGACTTAGCGGTGAGCTACCTTTCGAGCCGTTCTACAGCACTCGAAGTCTTTCTTTTGTATTTACTTTCTTTCTACTTTATATTTTAGAAAATAGTTTAGTGTTTTGTGTATTCTACTAGTAGCTCATACACTTGTGACACCAGGTCTTGGAACTTTACTAGTAGACACTTAATGATTTTTGAATACTTAATTCACTACACTGATCTAACAATATGTTACGTATTATTTTATTAAATCTTCTCATCTCTTACTTATGTAATAATTAAAGAAAATCAACTATTTCAAAAATGTTAAAAGAGTAGATACACGGTTAGTTCACTGTTGGCTTGCCTAGCGTCGACGTTGGGCGCCATCACGACTTATAGGAAATTGGGCTGTGACAACATGGTATCATAGCACTAGGTTCATGTAGGTCTCACAAGTTATGAGCATGCCTAATAGAGTCTTGTGGATCGGTGCGGAGACGTACGTACTTATCTTCGAGAGGCTAAATGGTGTTAGGAAACTACTCTTTCTTCATCTCCTATCATGCAGTTGATGTTGTGATACGTATCTTTCTCTTATTCTCTCACAGATGGTGAGAACACGCGCAGCAGATGTACCCGATCATGGAGGAGCTTCTCCCCCTGTCGCTAGAGGCCGAGAAAAAGGCCAAGGGAGGGCTCCAGCTCGTGGTAGAGGACAAGGACGTCCCAAAGTTGCTCCATTTATGACACCAGTGGATCTAGTAGGGGATCCTATTATTGAGGAGCAGGGTGAGGTGCCTGCAGCAGAGCCAGCCCCGATGGATTTCTTGTCCGCACTGGGATTCCAGGAGGTCATGGGCTGTATGCTACGGTTCATGGATTCTATGACTCAGACTGGTTTATTTCCAACAGACCCACCCATATCTCAGGCGGGAGGAGGAGCACAGACTCCTACCACTCATGCTCCAGGGCATGCAGCTGCCGTATATCTGACCCCGGGTGCACTACCCTAGGCCTAAACCGGCTGTGGCCGGAGATCCGCATAGGCTATTGGATAGATGGACCATGCTACAACCTCATCTCTTTGGAGGTGAGCGACAGGAGGACCCCCTAGGACTTTATTGATCGGTGCAGGGACAGACTGCACAACATGAGGATATTGGAGTCCCATGGGGTGGATTTTACTACCTTCCAGCTAGAGGGCAGGGCCCGTAGGTGGTAGCAGTCATATCTTCTCGACAGACCAGCAGGTTCTCCTCCCATGACTTGGGACCGGTTCACACGCCTCTTCTTGGACAGATATATTCCACCCTCTCAAAGGGAAGAGTTGCAATTTTAGTTTGAAAAGCTCTAGCAGGGCCAGATGTCAGTGACCGACTATGAGGCAAGATGTTTTGAGTTGTCTCATCTTGCGCTTATGATACTTCTGACCGATGTAGAGAGAGTGCAGAGGTTTGTGGTAGGTTTGCACTCTGCTATCCAGGCTACTATGGCCCGAAAGGTTGAGATGGGGACTTCTTACGAGCTAGTTATAGAGATAACTCAGAGGATCGAGGGTGCACATTAACATGGTCGGGAGTAGGCTACGAGGGTAAGCAGTTTCTGTATTTTCGAGAGTTCAGTGGTGCCCCAGCTGGGGGCAGGGGTCAGTTCGTGAGGGTGCACATTAACATGGGACTATGCAGATGTACATTGATTACCGCCAGTTGAACAAAGTTACCATTAAGAACAAGTACTCGTTGTCGCGTATTGATAATTTATTTGACCAGTTGCATGGTGCTAGGGTGTTCTCCAAGATCGACTTGAGATCAAAATTCAGATGTTCCGAAGACGGCCTTCCGGACTAGATATGGCCATTATGAGTTTCTAGTGATGTCCTTCGGTTTGACTAATGCCTTGGCGGCATTTATGGATTTGATGAAATGGGTATTCAGGCCATATATCGATTCATTTCTCATTGTCTTCATTGATGACATTTGACCTACTCACGTAGCATGGAGGAACACGAGCAACATTTGAGAGTGGTGCTTCAGACCTTGCGGGAACAGAAGCTATATGCTAAGTTCTCCAAGTGTGAGTTCTGGTTAGATTTTGTGGCATTCTTGGGACATGTTGTATCAGGTGAGGGTATTAAGGTAGATCCCAAGAAGATTGAGGTAGTTCAGAGTTGGCCTCGTCCTACTGCAATGACTGAGATCAGGAGCTTCCTGGGGTTAGTAGGTTATTATCGTCGGTTTGTGGAAGGCTTCTCATATATTGCAACACCTTTGAGTAGATTGACCCAGAATGGTGCTCCGTTCCGATGGTCCAACGATTGAGAGGCGAGCTTTCAAAAGCTCAAGACCGCATTGACTTCAACACTGGTATTAGTGTTGCCTTCCGGTTCGGGGATATATACCGTGTATTGTGACGCTTCACGTATTAGTTTAGGTTATGTATTGATGCAGGAGGGGCGAGTTGTTGCATATGCTTCGTGTCAGCTGAATCCCCACGAGAAGAATTACCCCGTGCACGATTTGGAGTTGGCCGTGATTGTTCATGCTCTTAAGATTTGGAGGTATTATATTTATGGGGTGTCCTGTGAGGTTTACACCGATCATCGCATCTTGCAGCATCTGTTCAAGCAGGAGGATCTCAATTTGAGGCAACGCAAGTGGATCGAGTTACCAAAATATTATGACATTACTATCCTTTATCATCCGGGCAAGGCGAATGTAGTTGCGGATGCCTTGAGTAAAAAGTCGGAGAGTATGGGTAGTTTGGCCTCTATTTCAGCAGAGGAGAGGCCACTTGCTTTGGACATTCAGTCCTTGGCTAACAGACTTTTGAGGTTTGATATTTCAGAGCCCAGCCGAGTTCTTGCATGCGTCGTCATTCAGTCTTCACTATTCAAGCAGATCAAGGCTCGCCAGTTTGATGATCCGCACTTATTGGTTCTTAGAGAGACGGTACGACAGGGTGGTGCCAAGGAAGTTAGTATCGGTGAGGATGGTTTTCTGCGACACCAGGGTCGCTTATGTGTTCCTAATGTTGATGGCTTGAGGGAGAAGATCCTAGATGAGGCACACGGTTCTTAGTATTTTATTCATCCAGGAGCTATGAAGATGTATCGCGACCTGAGGCAGTATTATTGGTGGTTGCATATGACGAAGGACGTAGTTGAGTATGTGGCGAGGTGCCTATATTGCCAGTAGGTCAAGTATGAGCATCAGAGGCCAGGTGGCCTACTTCAGCAGATGACTATACCTGAGTGGAAATGGGAGCGCATTACTATGGACTTCGTAGTTGGGTTACCGCGGACCTTACGAAAGTTTGATGTAGTTTGGGTCATTGTCGAAAGGTTGACCAAGTCGGCCCACTTCATTCCGATTGTGACCACGTATTCTTCAGAGAGGTTGGCCCAGATTTATATTCAAGAGATTGTTCGGTTGCATGGTGTGCATGTCTCCATTATATCAGATAGAGGCCCTCAGTTTACTTCACATTTTTGGAGAGCAGTACAGAGTAAGTTGGGGACCTGTGTAGAGCTCAGCACAACCTTTTATCCGCAGACCAACGGGCAGTCGAAGCGGACAGTTTAGATTTTGGAGGATATGCTCAGAGCATGCGTGATTGACTTTGGAGGGCAGTGGGACTGATTCTTGCCTTTGGCCGAGTTTTCTTACAACAACAGTTACCAATCTAGCATCGAGATGGCTCCATTTGAGGCTTTATATGGTCGGCGATGTCGTTCGCCCATCGGATGGTTTGAGCCCAGTGAGGCTAAGTTATATGGTACTGATTTGGTAAAGGATGCCTTGGAAAAGGTAAAATTGATCCAAGAGCGACTTCGCACAGCACAGTCCAGACAGAAGAGTTATCCGGATCAGAAGGTGCGTGATTTATCTTTTATGGTGGGCGAAAAGGTTCTCTTGAAGGTCTCACCGATGAAGAGGATTATGAGGTTCGGAAAGAAGGGCAAGTTGAGCCCAAGGTTTATAGGTTCGTTCGAGGTGTTGAGACGAGTTAGGGAGGTGACTTATGAGCTTGCTTTGCCTCCTAGTCTATCGGGAGTTCATCTGGTTTTCCACGTGTCTATGCTCCGGAGGTATCATGCCGTCATGTCGCATGTGTTGGACTATAACACGGTTCAGTTAGATGAGAGCCTGGGTTATGAGGAGGAGTCAGTTTTTATTATTGACAAACAGATTTCCCAGTTGAGGTCCAAGAAGATTTCTGAAGTAAAGGTTCAGTGGAGGGGTCAACCAGTCAAGGAGGTGACTTGGGAGACCGAGGAGGACATGCGGAGCAGATATCCACACTTGTTCAGCACTCCAGGTATGATTCTAGACCTGTTCGAGGATGAACGTTTGTTTAAGAGGTAGAGAATGTAACGACACGACCGGTTGTTTTGCTTTCTAGATCCCCGCTCCCCTAAATAAGACTCCTCGTATGTGCTTTTACTATTTTATGACTTGCGGGGATGGTTAGTTCGGGATTTGGAAGAATCGGAACACTTTGTTCCTTAAGGCAGGCTAAAAAAGGCTAAGTTTGACTTGCGTCAATGTTTTGAGTTAACGACCTCAAACCCGGGATTTGACGATTTCAATAGGTTCGTATGATAATTTTGGACTTGGACGTATGTTCGGATCGAGTTTTGGATGACCCGGGAGCGTTTCAGCGCTTAATATTGATATTTAACACTTTGAGGGTTTTAAAGTTCTTTAAATTTGGTTTAGAGTAGGTTTTGGTGTTATCAAGGTCCGTTTGGGTTTCTGAGCCTGAGAAGTTTCGTATGGTGATTTAAGACTTGCACGCAAAATTTGGAGTCATTCCGAGTAGTTTAAGTATGTTTCAGCGCGTTCAAAGTAAGTTGAAAGAACTTGAAGTTCATAAGTTGATTCAATTTGGTTTGGGTGTGATTCTTAGTTTTGGTGTTGTTTTTCGCGTTCCGAGGGTTCGAGCAAGTCCATCTCATGTTTACGGACTTATTTGTATGTTTTGGCGAGGCCTCAGGTGCAATCCGGGCGATGCACAGATTGAACTTAGACTCAAAAGGGCTGCTGGTGCACCAGTTCTGGTGTGCCCGTACCAGCGAGATTTTGGCCGCAGATGCGAGCCCGCAGGTATGTAATTTTAGCCGCAAAAGCGGCTTGGGAGCAGTTGGCTAGTGGTCCGTAGAAGCGAAGGAGAGTGCACAGAAGCGGACTCGCTTCTGCGATAATGAGCCGCAGGTGCGAGAAGGCCGCAAACAGTTTTGATTAAAAAGTGCTGAATAAACTCTTTTTATGTTAAAATGACTTAAATGACTTTATAGCAATTTACACTACTAAAATTTTGAAGAAATTGGCGTTTTTAGTAGTGTAAATTGCTATAAGGTCATTTAAGTTATTTTAACATAAAAAGAGCTTATTCGACACTTTTTAATCAAACAGTTTCAGCTGCTTATTATTCCCTCCATTCCAGTTTATGTGAACTTATTTCCTTTTTGGTCCATTCCAAAAGGAATGACCCCTTTCTAAATTTGAAAACAATTTAACTTAAACTTTCAATTCTATCCTTAATGAGAAACTTTTATAACCACACAAATACTCTGAACCCTTTTTTGACTTGTTTAGGACCACAAATTCCAAAAGTCTTCATTTTTTCTTAAACTCCGTGCCTAGTCAAATATGTTCCCATAAATTGGAACGGAGGGAGTATTAATTTCAGCACTTTTATCCAAATACGTTACTAATTATTTATTAAGAACTCGATAGATTCTTATGAGTAATAATAACCCTGTCGACTAACAAACCAGATAAATTAATTAGTCAATTCAAGTGAAGAATACAATATGATTGTTAATAGCCCATAACCCTAGATTATTTTCATCGCATTGATAACATAAAAATATGCTCTTCTTTTGTTCAATGTTCAATATTTATTTTAATTAGTTTAGAGTCAAACACTTCTAGCTTTAATCCTTGTTTAGATAATTAGGATAGTCTAATTTAGTTAATAGTTGATAACAAGTCCTTGTGAATTCGACATTCGACTTCCAGTCACTTTATTACTTGACGACCACGTATATGTGTTTGACAGCAAGCTACAGCCCTTTTGTGAAACTTCTTTCTTGGCAAAGTATCAGAAAATATTAGCATATAAAGAATTTTGGTGGGATTATTGCCACTGGTCTTTGGTATTTGTATAACTATGTGTCTAGTATGGTCAGGCCTTAAAAAGAAAAAACCAGTAAACAACTTGGAAAGAGGTGGCGGCCGCATAAGAAATGGGAACATGGTTGTTTTAGCTGGAGGTGGTGTTGCTGTTGCTGGTGCCGCTGCAGCTACTGTCGCTGAAGAGAACATGACCGAGGAAGATAAGGAAAATCGCGATAAAGATACCATTACTATTGATCTTGGTGATGTTGCTGAAGTTGTTGAAGCAACACAAGGTTGTTGTTGCGGTGGTAGTGGTGGTGGTTGTGGCGGTTGCGGTGGAGATTAATTAGAATCCCAATCACCTTTTTTCCTACTTTTGGTGCTTTGCTCTTGTTGCAGTTTCACTACTTCGGATGTTAGCGCCGTTTGTGAGGATACATAGCATCTCGGGCAGTATTTGATAATGTGTTACATTTTCTTTTCTTAGTCGCTATAGTTAGTTGAACATTTGTGTGTATATATATATATAGTCATACATGGGCTCTTGTATCTATATCCTTCATGGGATTGTATTTTTTCCACTTGGATTGTAAATAAGGCCTACAACTAAACATTAAAAAAAACAAAAGGCCTACAACTCTAATATAGTGTGATTGATCTAGAATGTTTGTACTTTGTAGTAGTACTTCCTTTTGGTGAAAAAAAATAAATATACAGTGGAACTTCTCTAACATCCACAGCTCTAAATGAACTGCGAAGTATATACCAATCAATACGGATACTCCCTCTATTCTATCTTATGTTGTAGCATTTGTTTCTTTTCAATCGGTTTCAAAATTAATGACGTCTTAAATGTTTGGAAACGTTTTAGTTATAAATTTTTTATTCTATCTTTAATGATATGGTCTTTTAATTAATCAAAACATGTTTAAAACTGCAACACTCTATTTTTTAAATTATGTGGAAAATGAAACAAAGGAGCAAAAAGAAATATGAGCAAGAAAGTAGTATACACTAATTAAGCAACCTGATTAAAGAAAGATTCAAAAGGTTGTCGTGTTGCGCAGTTGTCATCGAATGAAAAATAAAGCAAACACAAAGTCAACGAACCCAAGCTGGACTAACTTAATTGAACTCACATGCACACATCCGTTTTCCGGGAGAAGTCACGTAAGTTCAGGAGCCAAAGACATCATTTATCCCAAGTAAAAAAATTGTCTGGAAATTCTTCAAAGTTATTGTATCAGAAAAAAAGACACGATCATGGAGGGGTATGTTATAGCAATGATCATCATATTCCTTTCTGCATTTGTCGTATCAGTTGTCTTCTGTACTTTTTGTTATAAAAAAGGAAACAACAAGAAGAAGAAGCATGGCCAGCGTCCTGCAAGGATCGATGTAAGGAAAAGAAATAGAGCTTCAATATCTGGTCAAACATATGATTCTGGCGGAAGCGGGAGGAGATATGCATGGGAACGGCAATGGCGCAGGTGACGGTGGTGTTCACCCGAACCCATTTGGCGAAAAATTACACTGTATATGTAAGGTAAAATCTATTTTTTTACCTCTAAATATTATGTTTTTGTAAAAGGTGGCTTTATTTTTAGGCTTTTCATTTATGAGCCTTGTTGGCACATTTGGAACCTTTTATTTAAGGCCTTGTTGGCCAAATAAATTGCCTTGTATTTTGAGAGGATGTAGCCAATTGTTGGCCAAGCATTTCTTTCTCGTTTTCCTATATAATGAGGACTCTCTACTCATTTGTAAACACACCAACAAGACTTGTCTTCAATTCTTGTTTCTTCCGTTCTTTCTTTATTAAGAGTGTTTTGTATGAGAGTTAGTATTGGGAAGCACTTGTGTGAACCCCTTCTTTGGAGTGATCTTATGAGGTTATTCTATTATGGTATTTGGGATTAATTAGAGTATTTACTCTAATTTTGTACTCTCTTTTATACTCTTGTTGGTATAGTAAATTGCTCCTCTCCGCTTGTGGACGTAGGTCACTTTGACCGAACCACGTTAAATTTGTGTCTTCTTTATCTACTTTAATTGTTGTTGTTATCAACTTTCATTGTCGTTGTTATTGCCATTATACCGTTGTTTGGCTATATTTCGCACTACCCGGGTTCCCGATTCTAATAAATTGGTATCAGAGCCGGATTTAATCGGGTTAGTTTCAATAGCCAAAAGGACTCTAACAAAGACCTATGTTGAGAAATTTGACCGAAGTACAACCTTCGGAATGTGGCAATTAAAGATGGAAGCTATCCTAATTCAGGATGGCTTAGACTTGGCGTTGCAAGAAAAGGAGAAGAAGCCGGATAAAATGACGGATGAGGAGTTTATCGTCATAGACAAAAGAGCAAAAGCAGGTATCATTTTAAATCTCTCAAATGGGGTTTTACGTGAAGTTTCTGTAGAAACTATAGCCAAAGGCATGTGAAAAAATTGAAAACCTTATATATGAAGAGGACAATGAAAAATAGACTTTACCTGAAGTAGAAGCTTTATACAATTCGTATAGGTGAAGGTACCTTTATTCTCTCTCATCTTGATACTTTTGATTCCATTCTTATGGATTTGAGTAATATAGATGCTGAAATTAAAGATGAGGATCAAGCCGTGTTACTGCTTTGTTCTCTACCCCCATCTTTTAAGCACATAAGAGATACTATACTTTATGCAAAGGATAATATCTCTTATAAGAATATTAAATCTATCTTAAAATCAAAAGAACAGATAGATAGTGATATTACTGGAGAAGCTAGTGGAACTCAAGCGGAAGTTAGCTTATTTGTTAGGGGCAAATCCGACTCCATATCCAGATATAATAATTTACAGTGTCGCTATTGTCATAAGAAATGTCACATTATCTCCGAATGCTATAAGCTGAAAAATAAAGAAAAGCGTAAGGAAAGGAAAAATGAGCACAAAAATACTGACACCATCGAAACTAGTGTAGCAACTGATGAGATTGAGGGAACAATATTTTTAGCAACTGAAACTAGTTTCAGATTAGACAATGAGTAGATTTTAGATTCCAGTTGTTCATATCATATGCGTCCTAGCAGGGACTTGTTTTCTACATATGATTCAGTTGCAAGTGGAGTTGTCTAACTAGGTAACAATGTTACTTGTAATGTTATTGGCAAAGGTACAAGTCGGGTCAGAATGCACGATGATGTGGTGAGAAATCTCACCGATGTTAGATATGTTCCCGAGTTGAAGAAAAATCTCATATCTTTGGGCACTTTAGAATCCCTTGGGTGCAAATTCACTAGTGAAGGTGGAGTTTTAAAACTTTTCAAGATGCTCTTGTGATCATGAAAGCACACAGATCTGGTTCGTTGTATACTTTATTGGGCTCCACTATTATAGGCCCTACTACAGTTTCGGTATCAGACAACTTGTCTGATTTTGATGGCATTAAATTTTGACATAGGCCCATTGGGACTTTTGCGGAGACGGCGGAGAAAATTTACTATATCAGCCAAAATTAGGTCAATGTGGAGATTTGTAAAAGGTGGCCTTATTTTTAGGCTTTTCATTTGTGAGCCTTGTTGGCACATTTGGAGCCTTTTATTTAAGGCCTTGTTGGCCAAATAAATGGCCTTGTATTTTGAGAGGATGTGGCCAATTGTTGGCCAAGCATTTCTTTTTTGTTTTCCTATATAATGAGGACTCTCTACTCATTTGTAAACACACCAACAAGACTTGTCTTCAATTCTTGTTTCTTCCTTTCTTCCTCTATTAAGAGTGTTTTGTATGAGAGTTAGTGTTGGAAAGTACTTGTGTGAACCCTTTCTTTGGAGTGATCTTGTGAGGTTATTCTCTTAGGGTATTTGAGATTAATTAGAATGTTTACTCTAATTTTGTACTCTCTTTTGTACTTTTGTTGGTATAGTAAATTGCTTCTCTCCACTTGTCGACCTAGGTCACTTTGACCGAACCACGTTAAATTTGTGTCTTCTTTATCTACTTAATTGTCGTTGTTATCAACTTTCATTGTCTTTGTTATTGCCATTATACCGTTGTTTGGCTCTATTCTGCACTACCCGGGTTCCCGATCCTAACAGTTTTGAATCCCCTTGACATAGCCCAAAAGCATAACTTAGTGGTCAAGGAGGTTCAAAACCTTTGTAAGGTCATCGGTTCTCTATTCCCACCGGAAAACCCTTTTAACACTTTCTTTTTTTGAACCTTTTGGCGGAAATCCTGCCTCCACCACTGATTGTCATGGCCGGAGCTGCTGTCACGGCAGCTCTGACGACTGACCAGCATAGCTATTGATGTAATTAATGATGGTTATCACGGTGATGGTGGTGGAGGAGGTGGCGATGGTTGAGGTGGTGGCGGTTAAAGGTTTGAATAGTTAAACTGTAGCTGCTTATAGGAGTAAATATGTTTGTTTTCTTAAATCGAATTTCCTACTTTTCACTCTTGTTTTCATAGAAAGTTTATATTTTGGTGGAATCTCGGATTCTGAGAACTCCTTGATAAATTCAGACTTTTTTTGGTTAGTATAGTATTTTATTTACCAATAGCAATATATGTACAAGTCAATGAAAATATGGACAGGACTCAAATCTCAAAATTCCTAACTACACCGGTTTTCATGACAACTCAATTTGGCTAAGGATAGAATAACGGAAAATAATTTTAAAATATTTTTTAATTTTTTTGATGTTTGGTTGACTTATATATTTTGAAAAATATTTTCTTCGTGAAGTCATTTTCCTCCAAAATGATTTTCCTACTTGTAACGATCCGAACGGTTGTTTTAAGAATTAGCGTCCCGTTTGGTGACTTAAGGTCTCGAGCAGCTTCCTATTATGTATTATGACTTGAGTGTGTGGTCGAGTTTGGTTTTCGGATGATTCGAGATAGATTTGGAAGAGGGATTCTTGTTTAAGAAGCTTAAGCAGTAAGAGTTGACCGGAGTTTTGACATTTGTGTAGACGACTCCGAAATGGCATTTTGATGATTTCAATAATTTCGTATGGTGATTTTGGAATTAGGCGTGCATCCGGATTTAGATTTGGAGGTCCGTAGGGTAATTTGAAGCGTTTCGGCAAAAATTGAAAAGTTAAAATTTTGGAAGGTTAAGTGTTTTGACTGAGAGTTGACTTTGGTGATATCAGGGCCGGAATATGATTTCGAGAGTTGGATTAGCTCCGTTATGTCATTTGGAACTTGCATGCAAAATTTGGCGTCATTCCGGGTAGATTTGATATGTTTCGGCACGAGTTTTAGAAGTTGGAAGATTTGAAAGTTCATAAGTTCGATTCGTGGTGCGATTCTTAATTTTGACATTGTTTGATGTGATTTGAGACCTCGAGCGGGTCCGTGGTATGTTATGGAACCTGTTGGTATGTTTCGACAGGGTCCCGAGGGCCTCGGGTGTGTTTCGGATGGGTTACGGGCCATTTTCTCATGTTTTGGATGGCTGTTCTAATATCTGGCGTCCCCTTCTACGCGATCGCGAAGTTCATCCCGCGTTCGCGTAGGCCATTTTGGTGACCGACCATTTTCCTTCTTCGCTTTTGCAGTGTGTGGCCCGCGATCGCGTAAGTGTGAGTTTTGTTTATTCGCCGCATGGGCAGTTCAGCGTTCGCATAGCACAGCTTAGCAGCTGGTATATTTTTCCCTTTCGCAATCAGACCTTCTTGTTCGCGACCGTGTAGTACCTTTTCGTGGGCAGTGTTCTTTTCTTATTCGCGATCTCATAGAGCCATTCGCGATCGCGTAGTGCATTTCTTAGGGCAGCAGTGTCACGACCCAAATTCTCCCTCCGTAGATTATCGTGACGACACCTAGTCTCTACGACTAGGTAAGCCTAACACTTTGCGGAAATGAAATAAAAACATGAAAATTAACAACTAACAGTAGCAAATAATTTATATAAGTAATTGAGATGCCGCTCGGCATATACAATAGTCAACTCTCGGAATATATATAACAGTCCTAACACCCGAAACACCGTAAGTCACAAGCTTCTATGAAATGCTAACTATTCTATACATTACTGTCTATAGAAATAAGAGAAAAATGAACATGGGGGAATAGAGGGGGACTCCGAGGATCTGCGGGCGTGGGAAGATGTACCTTGAAGTCTCCGAAAACAGCAGCGGCTGCAACTAAGGACGAGGCTGGTAGGCAGAACCTGGATCTGCACACGAAAAAAATATGTGCAGGAAATGGCGTTAGTACACCACAACAGTACCTAGTAAGTGACAAGCCTAACCTCGGTCGAGTAGTGACGAGATCAGGTCAGGGTTCTACTGGTATATATATAATAAAAATAAGGCAGAATGAAATATCGCAATAAAATAAAAACAGAACTTTAACAAGAATGAAAATCGTATAAAGGTAACAACTCAGCACACAATGATAATAACAGGAGGTCTCCCGAGATACCGTCCGTAATCCCAAACGTAAATATGCAAGGGGGATCAACCGGAATATCGTTTCGTAGTCACAAAGTAAATATGCAGGGGGATATCCCGAAATACCGTTCCGTAGTCCCAAAAGTAAATATGCAGGGGGATCTCCCGAAATACCGTTCCGTAGTCCCAAAAGTAAATATGCATGGGGATCTCCTGAAATACCGTTCCGAAGTTCCTAAAGTAAATACACAGCTCAAACAATAGAATTCAACAGCTACAACACGAAATCCTATAATTTAGACTAAGTACCAGCCAAGGAAAAGCAGAAAAATTCACTAAACATGCTGCACGGAGTTCAGATAAACAATTAAGGCAAGTAGACATGCTATTCTAATCTATCAGGTTACTACACATGCTGATATGATTCAAATAAGAAGGAAAACAGGTTATTACTTAGTAGAAATTAGATTTTTACAGCAATTAGTTCGTGTACGTACTCGTCACCTCACGTACACAATGCTCACTTATCAAAACAATACCAAGTCCTAAGGGAAGTTCCCCCACACAAGGTTAGGCAAGTCACTTACCTCGAACCAAGCTCAATCAATCTGTAACAATGCTCTTTCCACGAATATCCGACTCCGAATGGTCCAAATCTAGCCAAAATTAATTACATATCATAAATAAAACTACAAGGAACTAATCTAGCTAATGAAATCAAAGCTAAAGTAAGAAATTGGAAAATCGCCCTAAAAAGCCTCCCCGGACCCACGTCTCAAAATTGGGTAAAAGTCACCAAATATGAACACCCATTCACTCACGAGTTCACTCGTGCCAAAATTATCCGAATCCGATGCCAAAATCTCGATCAAAATCCAATAACTCGGCCTAAGAACTTTTCTCAAATTTTCCCCAATTTTCCACCCCAAATCACTAATTTAATGATGAAATTAAATACATAATCATGGGAATTAACCAAAACTAGGTAATTATCACTTACCCCAAACACCCACGTGAAAATCCCTCCAAATATCGCCTAATTCCGAGCTCTCAAGTCCAAATGGTGAAAAATGACATAAACCCTTGATTTTGAACTTTTAAATCTGCCCAGGTGTTCCCTTCTTCGCGAACGCTACCACTCTCTCGCGTTCGCGTATAACAAAAATTCCACTGACCAAATTTCCTCCTTCGCAAACACGAGGGACCTCTTGCGAACGCGTACCTTTCATTTCCTGGTCCTTCACAAACGCGTACCTTTCACTTCCTGGTCCTTCGCAAACGCGTACCTTTCACTTCCTGGTCCTTCGCGAACGTGATACCCACTACGCGAATGCGTAGACCAAATGACTAGGGTCCCCAACTGCCTCACTTCCTCTACGCGAACGCATTCCACTCTTCGCGTTCGCGATGCTTGCACTGACCATACCTTCGCGAACACGGGCTCCTTTGCCCGAACGTGAAGAACAATCTTGAGCTGGCCTCCTAGATGCCCTACGCGATCACAAGACCTCTCTCGCGAACGCGATGAAGAAATGTCTGCAACAAAAACACTAGAAACTAGCTATCTTTTCTTAAGTTCAAAAGGTCCGTTAACTATCCGAAATCAACCCGAGGCCCCCGGGACCTCAACCAAATATACCAACAAGTCCTAAAATACCATACGAACTTAGTCGAGCCATCAAACCACATCAAACAATGCTAAAATCACGAATCATCCTCTGATTCAAACTTAAAGAACTTGAAACTTCCAAATTCGACAACCGATGCCGAAACCTATCAAACCACGTCCGATTAACCCCAAATTTTGCACACAAGTCATAATTAACCTTACGGACCTACTCTAACTTCTGGAATCAGAATCCGACCCCGATATCAAAAATTCCACTATCGGTCAAAATCTTCAAAACTTCGACTTTTGCCATTTCAAGCCTGAATGAGATACAAACCTCCAAAACACAATCCGGACACGCCCCTAAGTCCAAAATTACCTAAAGTACCTAACAGAACTGACAGAACTCTATTCCATAGTGGTCTTCACACAGTTCCGACTACGGTCCAAATCCTAAGGCTTAAGCTTCTGTTTAGGGACTAAGTGTCCCAAAACACTCCGAAACCACGACCAATACCTCCCGGTAAGATACATAAGCAGAAAAAGACACGGGGAAACAATAGACAAGTCGGGTCGTCAAATCTTCCCCCTCTTAAAATAATTGTTCGTCCTCGAATGAGTATAGAGACATACTTGAAGATGTAAAAGATGAGGATAACGACCGCACATATCCTGCTCGGTCTCCCAAGTCGCCTCCTCGATCGGTTGACCCCTCCACTGCACATTCACGGAAGCAATGTTCTTTGACCTTAGCTTTCTGACCTGCCTGTCCAAAATAGCCACTGGCTCCTCAACATAAGATAGATCCTTGTCCAACTGGATTAAGCTGAAATCCAATAAGTGAGCCGGATGACCGTGATACTTCCGGAGCATAGAAACGTGGAATACCGGATGAACCCCTGCAAGGCAATCTCATAAAAAACCTCCCCAACCCGCCGCAACACCTCAAAAGGACCAATGTACCTTGGGCTCAGCTTGCTCTTCTTTTCAAATCTCATAACGCCCTTCATAGGCGATACCCGGAGCAAGACCTGCTCTCCAACCATGAATGCTACATCGCGAACCCTCCGGTCCGCATAACTCTTATGTCCGGACTGGGCTGTGCGAAGTCGATCCTGAATCACCTTTACCTTATCTAGAGCATCCTGGACCAAGTCTGTACCCAATTATCTGGCCTCGTCCGGTTCGAACTAACCCACTGGATACCCACACCGCCTACCATATAGAGCCTCATATTGTGCCATCTGGATGCTCGACTGATAACTGTTGTTGTAGGAAAATTCCGCAAGTGGCAAGAACTAATCCCATGACCCTCCAAACTCCATCACACATGCACAGAGCATATCCTCTAATATTTGAATAGTGCGCTCGGACTGTCCGCCCGTCTGAGGGTGAAATGCTGTGCTCAGCTCCACTCTAGTACCCAACTCATGCTGTACGACTCTCTAGAACTGTGATGTAAACTGCGTACCCCGGTCAGAGATAATAGATACCGGTACACCATGAAGCCTGGCGATCTCACGAATGTAGATTCGAGCCAGCTGCTCGAAAGAATATATAGTCATCATAGGAATGAAATGAGCTAACTTGGTCAGCCTATCCACAATCACCCAAACCGCGTCAAACCTATGCTGAGTCCGTGGTAGTCCAACAACGAAATCCATAGTGATCCGCTCCCATTTCCACTCCGGAATCTCTAACTTTTGAAGCAACCCACCCGACCGCTGATGCTTATACTTCACCTGCTGGCAATTTAGGCACCGAGCCGCATACTCCACTATGTCCTTCATTCTCCTCAACCAGTAATGCTGAATCAAGTCATGATATATCTTCGCGGCACTGGGATGAATGAAGTACCATGCGCTATGAGCCTCCTGAAGAATCAACTCATGCAAACCATCTACATTAGGAACACATAGTCTGCCCTGCATCCTCAATGCACCATCATTCCCAATAGTGACCTCCTTAGCATCACCGTGCTGGATCATGTCCTTAAGGACAAGCAGGTGGGGGTCATCATACTGACGCTCCCTGATACGATCATAAAGATAAGACCGAGATACCATACAAGCCAACACTCAACTCGGCTCAGAACTGTCTAATCTCACAAACTGGCTGGCTAAGGCCTGAACATCTAATGCTAAGGGTCTCTCTGCTACTGGAAGATATGCTAAACTCTCCGCCCGGCGACGCAAAGCATCGACCACCACATTGGCCTTCCCCGGGTGGTTCAAAATGGTTATATCATAGTCCTTAAGTAGCTCCAACCACCTCCGCTGATGCAAATTAAGATCCTTTTGCTTGAATAGATTCTGCAAAATCCGATGATCGGTGTAAATCTCACAAGGAACACCGTATAAATAGTGGCGCCAAATCTTCAAGGCATGAATAATAGATGCTAACTCAAGGTCATGGACTGGATAGTTCTTCTCATGCACCTTCAGCTGTCTGGACGCGTAGGCAATCACCTTACCGTTCTGTATCAACACCGTGCCAAGACCAATCCGCAACGCATCACAATATTAGTGTAGGACCCCGAACCTGTAGGCAATACCAAAACTAGGGCTGTAGTCAAAGTTGTCTTGAGCTTCTGAAAGCTCTCCTCACACTCTTCTGTCCACCTGAACGGAGCACCCTTCTGGGTCAGCCTGGTCATAGGTGCTGCAATAGATGAGAATCCCTCTACAAAACGACGGTAATACCCCACCAAACCAAGAAAACTGTCGATCTCCGTAGCTGGTGACGATCTAGGCCAACTCTGCACTACCTCTACCTTCTTCGGATCTACCTTGATCCCATCACTCAATATTACATGACCCAAGAATTCCACTGAGTCTAGCCAAAGCCCACACTTCGAAAATTTTGCATACAACCTCTTTTCTCTCAAAGTCTGAAGCACAGTCCTCAGGTGCTGCTCATGATCCTCCTGAGTCCGGGAGTTCACCAGAATGTCATCAATAAACATGATGACGAAGGAGTCAAGATAAGGTCGGAACACATTGTGCATCAAATGCATAAAAGTTGATGGGACATTGGTCAGCCTAAAAGACATAACAAGAAACTCATAGTGACCATATCGGATCCTGAAAGCAGTCTTCGGGATATCTGGCTCCTAAATCTTCAGCTGATGATAGCCTAAACATAAGTTAATCTTGGAAAACACCTTGGCACCCTGTAACTGATCAAATAAGTCATCAATACGAGGCAATGGATACTTGTTCGTCACCATAATTTTATTCAGCTGGCGATAATCAATACATATACCCATAGAACCATCCTTCTTCTTCACAAACAGGACCGGAGCTCCCCAAGGTGACACACTGGGCCGAATGAAACCCTTATCAAGCAACTCCTGCAACTGCTCCTTCAACTCCTTCAACTCAGGAGGAGCCATACGGTATGGAGGAATAGAGATGGACTGAGTGCCCGGTAACATATCAATGCCAAAATCAATATCTTTGTCGGGCGGCATGCCTGGAAGATCAGCTGGAATCATATCTGGGAAATCCCTCACTATTGGAACTGACTCAACTGTAGGGGTATCAATACTGACATCTCTCACATAAGCTAAATACGCGTCACACCCTTTCTCAACCATTCGTTGAGCCTTAAGAAATGAAATAACTCTGCGGGGAGTATACTCTAAGGTATCTCTCCACTCTAATCGTGGTAAGCCTGGCATAGCCAGCGTCACAGTCTTAGCTTGACAATCAAGAATAGCATAATGGGGTGACAACCAGTCCATGCCCAAGATAACATCAAAATCTACCATGCTGAGTAATAATAAATCGGCTTTGGTCTTAAAACCACTAAGAGCAATCAAACATGACCGATACATGCAGTCCACAATAAGAGAATCTCCCACAGGAGTAGACACATAAACAAGGAAACTCAAAGAATCCCGAGATACACCTAAATGTGGGGTAAAATAAGAGGACACATAGGAATACGTAGAGACTGGGTCAAATAATACTGACGCATCTCTATGATAGATGGGAACAATACCTGTAATGACAGAGTCGGAAGCAACTGCCTCTATATGGGCCGAAAGAGCATAATACCTAGCCTGGCCTCCCCCTCTAGGGTGACCTTGACCTCCCCGGCCTCTGCCTCGAGCTGGCTGAGTAGATGGAGCGGTAGCTGGTGCTAGAATCATAACCTGAGGAGTCGGTGGAGCACGTGGTGGATGAAAAGTATGTGGAGGTGCACCCCTCCTAAGTTTGGGGAAATCCCTCACCATATGGCAAGTGTCACCACACTCAAACACAACCCCTCGAAGGGCATGGCTATTGTGACTGACTCGGGCCAGGTCTTCTAGGCTAGCCGCTAATAGCACATCGAGTAGGAGGTACACTAGATATTGGTGGTGCATAATAAGGCTCCTGGGGCCTATTAGGGGTTGGAACACCACTGGCGGCTGGAAGAGCTGAATGAATGGGGAGACTCACATAACCCCTACCATGGCGAGCTGTTGGGGCACGAGCTCCAGAATAAGAACTAGTCTCTCGAGACCTCTTGGCCTCTCTCTCCTCTTTATCCTGAGCAAGCATGCCCTTCAATCTCCTAGCAATACTCACAACCTGCTGATTAGAGATATCCATCTCTAACTCCCTGGCCATACTGATCTTGATACTGGGGTGGAGTTATTCAATAAAGTGATGAACCCTCTCCCAAACTGTAGCAACCAAGGCCGGTGCATGTCAGGCCAAATGACTGAAACAGATGGCATACTCTGACATAGTCATAGAACCCTGGTGCAACTACTCAAACTCTGCGCGCCATGCATCCCTGAGGCTCTGTGGGACATACTCTCTCAAAAATATATCCGAGAACTGAGTCCATGTGAGTGAGGCTGCCTCGTCCAGACTAATCAACTCATAAGCACGCCACCACAGATAGGATGCTCCTCTAAGCTGGAAAGTGGTAAAAGAAACCCCACTCGTCTCCGCTACGCCTATAGTACGGAGAATACGATGACACTCCTCTATAAAACCCTAAGCATCATCTGTAGCCAATCCACTGAAGGTAGGTGGGTGGTACTTCTTGTACCTCTCAAGTCTAAGCTGCTCTGCCTCAGAAGCAGTTGTCCTACTCTCGTGCTGATCCGGAGCTGCCGGTTGTATAGGAATGAACTCTGGGGCCTGATCAACCAGGACCCGTTGCTCAGGAGTATGGGCTGTGGGAGTCTGTGCCCCTCTCCCGACCTGAGATGTGATGGGAGCTAGTGGAATTAATCCAGCATGAGCTGCTGAACATGCTCATGAACTGGGCTAGAGTCTCCTGGAGGGCTGGTGCAACAATAGGAACCTCCAGTGCCTGCCCTCCTGCTGGAGCTGTTGGGGGCTCCTCTGTCGTAGCTCGTGCGGGTGCTATGGCTGCACCGTGCGGTCGTCCTCTACCCCAGCCCCGACCTCTGGAGGCTCTAGCAGGGGGCGCGGGTGCCTGGTCATCAGATCTCCCGGTACGGGTCCTCACCATCTGTGAGAAAGTATAGAATAGAGAAAGTTTAGAATTTGATGGAAATAATTCGCACGACAATGAATCAAAAGAAGTACGATTGTTCCTAACAGTTCCATAGCCTCCCGAAGATAAGTACAAACGTCTCCATATCCGCGAGACTCTAATAAACCGACTTGTGACTCACGACACCTATGAACCTAGAGCTCTGATACTAACTTGTCACGACCCAAATTTTCCCTCCGTAGATTGTCGTGATGGCACCTAGTCTCTACGACTAGGTAAGCCTAACACTTTGCGGAAATGAAATGAAAACATGAAAATAAACAACTAACAGTAGCAGATAATTTATATAAACAATTGATACGTCGCTCGGCATATACAATAGTCAACACTCGGAATATACATAACACTCCCAAGACCCGAAACACCGTAAGTCACAAGCTTTTACGAAATTCTAAATGTTCTATACGTCACTGTCTATAGAAATAAGAGAAGAATGAACATAGGGGAATAAAGGGGAACTCCGAGGATCTGCGGGTGCAGGCAGATGTACCTTGAAGTCTCCGAAAATAGCATCGGCTGCCACTAAGGATGAGGCTGGTTGGCAGACCTAGATCTGCACACGAAAAAAACATATGTGCAGGAAAGTGCGTGAGTACACCACAACGGTACCTAGTAAGTGCCAAGCCTAACCTCGGTCGAGTAGTGACGAGATCAGATCAGGGCCCTACTGGTATATATATAATAAAAACAAGGCAGAATGAAATATCGCAATAAAACAAAGACAAAACTTTAACAAGAATGAAATCGTAGAAAGGTAACAGCTCAGCACACAGAGATAACAACAAGGGGTCTCCCGAGATACCGTCTCGTAGTCCCAAACGTAAATGTGCTGGGGGGATCTCCTGGAATACCGTTCTGTAGTCCCAAAGTAAATATGCAGGAGGATCTCCCGGAATACCGTTCCGTAGTCCCAAAAGTAAATATGCATGGGGATCTCTCGGAATATCGTTCTATAGTTCGAAAAGTAAATAGACAGATCAAACAATAGAATTCAACAGCTACAACACGAAATCCTATAATTTTGACTAAGTACCAGACAAGGAAAAGTAGGCAAATTCACTAAACATACTGCACGGAGTTCAGATAGACAATTAAGGCAAGTAGACATGCTATTCTAATCTAACAGGTTACTACACATGCTGATATGACTCAAATAAGAAGGAAAACAAGTTTTTACTTAGCAGAAATCGGGTTTTTACAGCAATTAGTTCGTGTACGTACTCATCACCTCACGTACACATCGCTCACATATCAAAACAGTACTAAGTCTTAAGGGGAGTTCCCCCACACAAGGTTAGGCAAGCACACTTACCACGAACCAAGCTCAATCAATCTGTAACAATGCTCTTTTCACGAATATCCGACTCCGAATGGTCCAAATCTATCCAAAATTAATTACATATCATACATAAAACTACAAGGAACTAATCTAGCTAATGAAATCAAAGCTAAAGCAAGAAATTGGACTAAAAGGCCTCCCCGGGTCCACGTCTCGGAATCGGGTAAAAGTCACCAAATATGAACACCCATTCACTCAGGAGTTCACTCGTGCCAAAATTATCCGAATTCGATGCCAAAATCTCGATCAAAATCCAAATAACTCGGCCTAATAACGTTTCTCAAAATTTCCACCCCAAATCACTAATTTAATGATGAGATTAAAGACATAATCATGGGAATTAACCAAAACTAGGTAAGAATCACTTACCCCAAACACCCACGTGAAAATCCCTCCAAATATCGCCTAATTCCGAGCTCTCGAGTCTAAATGGTGAAAAATGACATAAACCCTCGATTTTGAACTTTTAAATCTGCCTAGGTGTTCCCTTCTTCGCGAACGCGACCACTCTCTCGCGTTCGCGTATAACAAAAATTCCACTGACCAAATTTCCTCCTTCGCGAACGCGAGGGACCTCTCGCGAACGCGTACCTTTCACTTCCTGGTCCTTCGCGAATGTGTACCTTTCACTTCCTGGTCCTTCGTGAACGCATAGTCGAAATGACTAGGTTCCCCAACTGCCTCACTTTCTCTACGCGAACGCGTTCCTCTCTTTGCGTTCGCGATGCTTCCACTGACCTTACCTTCACGAACGCGGGTTCCTTTGCATGAACGCAAAGAATAATCTTGAGCTAGCCTCCCAGATGCCCTACGCGATACTGCAACAAAAACACTAGAAATCTGCTATCTTTTCCTAAGTTCAAAAGGACCTTTAACCATCCGAAATCAACCCGAGGCCCCCTGGACCTCAACCAAATATACCAACAAGTATTAAAATATCATACGAACATAGTTGAGCCCTCAAATCACATCAAATAATGCTAAAATAATAAATCATCCTCCGATTCAAACTTAAAGAACTTGAAACTTTCAAATTCGACAACCGATGCTGAAACCTATCAAACCACGTCCGATTAATCCCAAATTTTGCACACAAGTCATAATCAACCTTACGGACCTATTCCAACATCCGAAATTGGAATCTGACCCAAATATTAAAAATTCCACTACCGGTCAAAATATCCAAAACTTCAACTTTCGCCATTTCAAGCATGAATGAGCTACAGACCTCCAAAACATAATTCGGACACGCCCCTAAGTCTAAAATCACCTAAAGGAACTAACGGACCCGACAGAACTCCATTCTGGAGTTATCTTCACACAATTTAGACTTCGGTCCAAATCCTATGGCTTAAGCTTCTATTTAGGGACTAAGTGTCCCAAAACACTCCGAAACCATGACCAATACCTCCCGGTAAGACACATAAGTAGAAAAATACACGGGGAAATAGTATACAGGGGATCAGGGCTATAACTCTCAAAATGATCGGCCGGGTCGTCACAAAAAGTCGTTCCCTTCTTTGCGATCACATGCTTTTGTTCCCGATAGCATAGCACATTTATGGGACTGTAGTCATTTCTTCTTCGTGATCACAATTTCATTTCCGTGATTGCGATGTGTAAATCACTAGGCAGAATATAAAAAGTACTCGAATTCGAGGGTTAGCTATTTTCACCATATTTTGACTTGTAGACCTCGCTTTTGAGCGATTTCTCATGAGTTTTTCAAGCAAATCATTGGTGTAAGTGTTCTTCACTCGGAATTGATTATACTTCATGATTATCTATGAGTTAGTTCTTCCATTTCTTTGTGTTCTGAAGTTCTTATGTTGATTTACTTGTCATATTCTCGTGTTATTGTGGTTGTTGCTGTTGTATTCAGTGTTGTTGAGCCGAGGGCTATACGTGGTTGTGATATTGAAACTATTTTGAGGAAATGTTGTGAAAGTCAATTATTTGAGTTGTTATGTTTTTGGCATATGTGTTTTGTTGAGAAAATTGTTATGTGTTTGCACGAGGTTTCTGCCGTGCGATTGTTATTATTTTTGCATGAGGTTTCTGCTGTGCGGTTGTTATTATATTGCATGAGGTTTCTGTCGTGCTGTTGTAATTATTGATACACATGCGGTGGTATACGGTTTGGGTGTTGACACACATGTGGTGAGATAAGGTGGGCTTGAAACGCGTGGCTAGTAGGGGAACTATTAGAAGCCATGCGGTGTGATAAGGTGGGCTAAAATACGGGATTCCATTTCGGGAAAAATGATTTTGAAAATTAAATATAAAGGCTCCCACGGTGATATAAGAAAAGTTGTGATTCATTTTACAATTTGAAACTACGAGGCGGTACCTCGGGAGGGCTCTTGTGTTCATTCCCCCTTTTCTGTGCACTTGTCTTTGATTGCTGTTTTCCTTAGCATACTATTACTTGTTTTCCTCTGTGTTGCACTATTTGCTCAGTTTTATGTAGCTAATCTTGTTATGCTAGTCGTTGTTTCAAACTTCATTGCTTCTTTTATTACACTGTACATTTTGTAGTGATCGTTTCTTATGTGCCATTCATTGACTCTACTCTTATTTCTTGACTACAATTATGGTAGAACACTTGCACAAGCATTTCTACCTGACTGCTTCCTGTTGAATATTGTTGTCACTAGTGTATCATTGCAAGTATTGTCTTATATTCCTTATCCTGCTTATTCTTATATTAATATTGTTTCTCTGTTAGTTCATCTACACACTTGTTCATGTTGTTTAGTCCGGTAGGTGTCTTGACCGTCTCTCGTCACTACTCCACTGAGGTTAGTCTTGATACTTACTGGGTACCACTGCGGTGTACTCATACTACACTTCTGCACATTTTTGTGCAGATCCAGGTGCCTCGGTTGTTGTTATTAGCTGGCTGGTCGAGCTGTGGAGACTCAAGGTAAACCTGGCGCCGCGTTTACAGGCCTCGGAGTCACCTTCTGATATTTTTATTGTACTATTTAATTCCATACGAACAGTTGCATTTACGTATTTTCTAGCAAACTTAGTAGAGTTTATGACTTGTACTACCGGTTTTGGGAATTGTAAGTTATGTATAAAGATTTCTATTTCGTATTTATCATTGATGGTTAAATTCTTCTATTAATTTTGTAAGTGTTAGGTTTACCTAGTCTTAGAGACCAGGTGCCGTCACAACATCTTACAGATGGAAATTTGGGTCGTGACAAGTTGGTATCAGAGTTCTAGGTTCATAGGTGCTACGAACCATAAGCGAGTTTAGTAGAGTCTTGTGGATCGGTATGGAGACGTATATACTTATCTTCGAGAGGCTACGGAACTATTAAGAGAATTTCACTTCCTTCATTCCTATCGTGCGAGTTTATTGATCTCGGAGTTTGAACCCTTATCATTACATTCTCTCATAAGTGGTAAGGATATAAGCTGCAGTTACCGATGACACTGCCCCCAAAGCCGTTATTGCTAGGGGCCGGGGAAGAGGCAGAGGCCAAGGAGGAGCACGTGCTACAGCTAGAGCACATATTAGAGCAGTTGTTGAGGAGCCGCCTATAGCTTCTGTTGGGGGACAGGCATATGACCCTAGGATTTCAAGAGACTTTAGCACAGTTCCTGAGCATGTTTGGTATATTGGCTCAGGCGGGGTTGATTCCAGTTGCACCAGCTACTTCATAGATCGGGGGAGGAGTTCAGACTCCCGCCGCCTATACTTCGGAGCAACGAGTCCACATTGGTCAAGTTCCAGGTGTCATGCCGACATAGCCTGTTATCCCAGTTCAGCCCGTGGTTAAGGCAGCAATATATGAGTAACAACGGCTTAGACTTGCGATGTTCAAGAGTATTACCCTCCTACTTTCAGCGGTTTGGCTTCAGATGATATGCATGGGTTCCTAGGGGAGTGATACTGTATTCTCTGTACTATGGGTATTGTGGAGATGATTGGAGTTGCTTTTACTGTGTTCCAGATTAAGGGAGCGGCATATCAGTGGTGGCGAGCATTTAAGTTGATTAGTCTGGCCGACGCAACTTCACTTTCATGGGTTCAGTTTTCAGAGGTGTTTTTGGGAGAGTTTGTTCCCCAGACCCTTCGGGATGCATGGCGTGTGAAGTTTGAGCAGCTACGCCTGGGCACTATGTCAGTGTTAGAGTATGCCTTTATATTCAATAAATTGTCCATACATGCACCTACTTTGATTTTTACAGTTAGAGAGTGAGTCTGCAGATTCATTGGGGGGCTCAGTCATAATATCCGATTCGGCATGACTCGAAAGTTAGAGTTGGATGTTCTATTTTAGCAGGTGGTGGAGATTGCTTGCCGATTAGAGGGCATGCAGGACCAGGAGGGAAAAGTCATGCGGGGTCTAGAGAGAGAGGACAGGGAGGATAAGATGCCTCGTAGACTGGAGAGATCTACTGGTTCCTGTTCTGGAGGCAGGGTATGACATCATAGAGGTTTTGTGGGTCAGCCAGCTCAGTTTGCACTTCAGGCTTCGCACGGTGTTTTAGGTACCTATGGCTCTCAAGGTACCCATACCGGACAGCTTCAACAGTCACGCCAGCGAAGAGGTTGCATGAGTGTGGAGATACTAACCTCAGGGTAGGAGATTGTCCCAGACTCCGAGTAGATGTGTCACAGCGGGGTATTCTGGCTATGAGTTCTGCCCCAGTTGCTGATGTCTTTGCACCGCCATCTTAGGGTGCAGGTCAGACGAGTAGATGGCGCCTAATAGGGGGAGGCCCGACCCGTTAATGTGCTTTCTACCGTAGGTTGAGGCCGTTGCACAAGATGGTGTCGTTACAGGTATGGTTTCGATTGTTATAGAGGAGCATCATTCTTCTTTTGACTTAGTTCTGCTTATCGGGGTAAGTCATTTTACCTTGCTTCATATATGGGTAAGTGTTGTGATTTGGTACTCTGTTTATGTGATTACCCTTGTTGGGACATTCTATAGTGGTATCCCGTGTCTATCGTGTTGTTTTAATTCATTATGAAGAGCTATGAGACTAGAAGTGACTTTCTGTTACTCATTTCTGGAGTTTTGATGTGATTTCTGAGTGATTGGTTACAATTTGTGATTTAGATGCTCGACCACGATGAGAGTTCAGTATGTCTTGTGATTTTGTTAGCAAAATTGAACTAGTGAAAGGTTTCGGTTGGTATGATCTGCATTCTACTTGCGATTTAGAGTTGAGGATGGGATCATCGCATTTTCATGTGCATTTTTGTTGTGATTTATTCATATGCTTCGATGCTCCCCTTGTGAAATTGATTCATAGTCTGATACTGATAAGGAGTGGTGCCTGTTAGGCTTGTTTGATAGTTATATTATGTGTTTCTCCTTACATATTCAGTCATGTTTGTGTTGTTGCTTATTGAGTTTTAGCTTGCAAGATGTGTGCCCCAATGGCGTTTGATGTGACTTGTTGATTCGGGTAAATAGTTATGAGGTCTTCACGTTTCTTGCATCGTTGTCAGTGTTGTGAAGGTTTGAAACATGGTTCTAATGGATATGAGGCTAATTGCCGGTACTAGATTTGATTATGGGCAACAATTGTAGCTAGAGTTGTTGTTTAAGGCATATGTGTGATGTGTTACGTCATGTGGTTGCACCCGAAGGGTGTAGGCATAAGTTGTTGCAGCTAGGTGAGGCTGGTACTGTGTATTGATGTAGGAATCAGGTCTTTTGTAAATGATTGGATGATAAGAAATTTGGTTCTAAGGTTTGCCAGTATGGGTGGAAGGAATAATATTTAGTTGAGATTGTGTTGTTGGGCCTATTTGGATTGTGGTGATGTGGAGTCACCCGCGAGTATATGCATGATAAGTACATTCAGTGATTTGATAACTTCAAAATGGTTCTTAGCACGTTCGAAGACGAACATTTATTTAAGAGAGGGGGAATGTAAAGACCCGAACGGTCCTTTTGAGAATTAGCATCCCGTTCGGTGACTTAAGGTCTCGAGCAGCTTCATATTATGTGCTATGACTCGCGTGTGCGGTCGAGTTCGGTTTTCGGATGATTCGGGATCAATTTGGAAGAGGGATTCTTGTTTTAGAATCTTAAGCGGTAAGCGTTGACTGAAGCTTTTGTGTAGACGACTCCGAAATGGCATTTTGATAATTTCAATAGCTTCGTATGGTGATTTTGGACTTAGGCATACCTCCAGATTAGGATTTGGAGGTCTTTAGGGTAATTTAAAGCGTTTCGGCAAACATTGAAAAGTTGAAGTTTTGGAAGGTTGAGAGGTTTGACAGAGAGTTGACTTTGGTGATATCGGGGTCGGAATGCGATTCCGATAGTTGGATTAGCATCGTTATGTCATTTGGAACTTGCATGCAAAATTTGACATCATTCCGGGATGATTTGATATGTTTCGGCGTGAGTTTTAGAAGTTGGAAGATTTAAAAGTTCATAAGTTCGATTCGTTGTGCGATTCATAGTTTTGACATTGTTTGATGTGATTTGAGACCTCGAGCGGGTCTGTGGTATGATATAGAACCTGTTGGTATGTTTTGATGGGGTCCCGGGGGCCTCGAGCGTGTTTCGGATGGGCTACGGGCCATTTTCTCATGTTTTGGATGACGGTTCTGATATCTGGTGTCCCCTTCTACGCGATTGCAAAGTTCATTTTCCTTCTTCGCTTTCGCAGTGTGTGGCCCAGAATCGCGTAAGTGGGAGTTTAATTTATTCGGGTTCACATAGGAAGTTCCTCGTTCGCGTAGCACGGCTTAGCAGTTGGTATATTTTTCCCTTTCGTGATCGCACCTTCTTCTTAGCGATCACGTAGTACTTTTTCGTGGGCAGTGTTCTTTTCTTATTCGCGATCGCGTAGTGCATTTATTGGGGCAACAGTTGTTCCATTCTTCGCAATCGCATGCTTTTGTTCGCGATAGCGTAGCACATTTATGGGCCAGTAGATATTCCTTCTTCGCGATCGCAATTGCATTTCCGCGATCGCGATGTGTAAATCGCTGGGCAGAATATAAAAAGTACTCAAATTCGAGGGTTAGCCATTTTCATTATAACAACCTGACCGGTTGTTTTGATCTCTAGCGCATCGTTCAGCGATTTGAGGCCTTGAGTAGTTTCACTTCAGGTGCTATGACTTGTACGTGTTGTTGGAAATGAATATCGGGTAGTTCGGGATCGATTTGGAAAGAAAATTCTAATTTCGGAAGCTTTAAGTTGAAAGAATTGGCTAAGGTTTGAATTTTAAGTAAACGACCTCGGAATCGGGATTTGAAGGTTCCAATAGGTTCGTATGATGAATTCGGACTTGGGCGTATATTCAGGTTGAGTATCGGATCACCCGGGAGCATTTTGACGCTTATTATGGAAGGTTGGTATTTTAAAAGTTTAAGAAATTCTTATGTTTGACTTGAAGTGGATTTTAATGTTATCAATGTCCGTTTGGGGTTCCGAGCCTTGGAATAGATCCGTTATGTCATTTATGACTCATGTGCGAAATCTGAAGTCATTCCGGATTGATTTGATACGTTTTGGCACAAGATATAGAATTTGGAAATTTGAAAATTTATAAGTTTGAATCTAGGCATGATTCATGATTTTGACATTGTTTGACATGGTTTAAGGCTTCGACTAAGTTCGTATTGCATTTTGGGAAGTATTGGTATATTTGGTTAAGGTCCCGAGGGCCTCGGGTGGATTCCGGATGGTTAACGGATTGATTTTTGGACTTGAGAAATGCTGAAGCTGGGAAGCAGCTGGGAAGGGACTGGCAGTGGCCGCAGGTGTGAATATTTTCCCGCATCTGCGTGACTGCAGAAGTGGCCCAGTGGTCGCAGAAGCAGATTCTTGGTCGCAGGTGCGACTCCGCAGAAGCGGAGTCTTATCTGCAGATGCGAAGGCATGGGGGCTGAAGGGTGACCGCAGAAGCGGTATATTGGCCGCACCTGCGGAACCGCAGAAACGGTCAAGTAGCCTCAGGTGCGAGAGGTCGCTGGGCAGTGTGTTCTTTTAAGAATGGAATTTGGCCAAATTTTTGTCACTACCCAAACAAACCCCTGTCGTGATAGCGCCTATCGTGGAACTAAGCAAGCCGACTCATTTCTAAAACAAATCGATATTTTCATTTCAAATATAATTTTAGTGCTATTTAACATAAAAACTTTCGCAAAGGAGTTCAAATCAAAATAAAAGTGCGGAAGGAAAAGCCCGACATCGGGGTGTCACTAGTCATGAGCATCTACTACAATCTGTCTAACAATATCAAGGCTAACTCAGCTTGGAAAATAGCTAAATACAACTAGAGGAAGATAAGAGGGAGAAGAGCAGGGGTTGCAGTCGCCAAGCAGCTACCCTGCTATCCCCGAGAAAATCTGCAACCAAAATAATCAACAACCGCTACCGTGTCGAGCTATGCCTGGATCTACACACAAGGTGCAGGGAGTAACGTGAGTACGCAAACTCAGTAAGTAACAACAATAAATAAAGATTGAGCAATAGTGACGAGCAATAAAGCATATAAAGTTCATATTAGGAAATCTCAATAAAATACCACATGCTTTTAAAATCAGGGTTTGAATCAAAATATCTCGTTTAAATCCAGTTCCAGTAAAAATCATTTAAAGATATTTTTCAACAGTTTTCAAACAGAGGAAAAATGCAAAGGTGAGCAAAAATGATGAGATCATAAACAGCCCCTCGGGCAAAACATCACTCATATACAGCCCCTCGGACAAACCTCACAGTCACCCGTTCCACTCTGGCATACCTCACCATCACTCTTGCCACTCGAGCATACCTCACAATAACTCATTCCTCCCAGTCACTCAGCACTCGACACTCAGCCCTCGGCACTCACACTCAGTAGGTACCTGCGCTCACTGGGGGTGTGTACAGACTCCGGAGGGGCTCCTTCAGCCCAAGCGCTATAATCTGCACGGACAACTCACGTGCTGCACGGATAACTCACGTGCTATAATAATAAAGTATGCTGCAGGCAGGCAGTCCCGATCCACACTCATCCTCAAAATCAGGCCCTCGACCGATATCAACATGCTGCGGCGTGCAGCCCGATCCTATAAATATCCTCAAAAATCAGGCCCTCGGCCTCACTCACTCATAAACCTCTCAAGCCCCTCGGGCATTTCAGTAAAACAGGGCATTCGGCCCAAAACAATTATATACATCAAAATAGAGTCATAAAATTGAGTTATGCGATAAACAAGTATAAACATGACTGAGTATAGATTTTTCAATCGAAAACAATGAGAGGATAGTAAGAAAAAAAACCCTAAGGGTCCAAACAGCACTGGCGCAAGGCCCAAACATGGCATTCAACCCAATTTACAGAAACTCTTTCTAAAACATATAAGTATTATATAGTTTCAAAAAAGTATGCAACTTTACAGTTGCTACGGGACGGACCAAGTCACAATCCCCAACAGTGCACGCCCACACGCCCGTCACCTAGAATGTGCGTCACTAAAAATAGTAGAACGATACAAAATCCGGTGTTTCGTACTCTCAGGACTAGATTTACAATCGTTACTTACCTCAAACCGGTCAAATCTCTACCCCGCAATGCTCTTGCCTATGGACTCGGCTCTAAATGCTCCAAATCTATTCACAATTAGTACAATACCATCAATATATGCTAATGGAATGAATTCCAATGAAAAAGCTACAAAATTAGACCAAAACTGAAAATTGACTCAAACCCGGCCCCCGGGCCCACGTCTCGAAATCCGACAAAATTTACAAAACCAGAAAGCTCATTCACTCACGAATCTAACCATACCAAATTCATCAAAATTCGACATCGTTGGATGCTTCAAATCCTTAAATTAAACTCTTAAAAATTCCAAGCCCTAACCCCCTACTTTCACTCCAAAATCCTACTAATTAATGATGAACAAGGCCATAGATTCACGCAATTTATACCATTATGGGTTAGAATCACTTACCCCAACGTTGCTCCTTGAAAACCTTCAAAAACTCGCCTCTCTCCCGAGTTTCTCAAATCCAAAAATAGAAAATGAAGACAAAACACACGAGCTGGGGCTTTTCTGCCCAGCACAGTCGCACCTGCGGCCATATGTCCGCTCCTGCGGTCGAATTTTCGAACCTGCGAGAACCACTTAAGCCCTCAATTCCGCACCTGCGACCCCAGGTTCCGCACCTGCGGGCACGCACCTGTGTAACATTTCTGCTTCTGCCGAACCGGCCCAACTCTTCCTTTCCGCATCTGCGCTCAAGGCCTCGCACCTGCGGGTGTGCAGATGCGGCCAATTCTTCGCACCTGCGTTCCCAGCCTTGGCCTTCCATTTCCGCATCTGCGGCTTCCCCAAACGCACCAGCGGCCTCGCACCTGCGACTCTTTCTTCCGCAGGTGCGAAAATAGCAGTAGCAGCAGCTTCAGCTGCATTTTCCAACTTCGACAAATACGTTAACCACCCGGAATCACCCCGAGGCCCTCAGGACCTCAATCAAAAATATCAACAAGCCATATACCAACATACAAATTTAGTCGAACCTTCGAATCACTCAAAACAACATCAAATCATCAAATTACCCTCGTATTCAAGCCTAAGAACTTCTAAATTTCCAAATTCGGCAACCGAACTACGTTTGAATGACCTCAAATTTTGCACACACATCACAAATGACACTACAAACCTACTCCAACTTCCGGAATTCCATTCCGACCCCGATATCAAATTTTACCCTGCCGACCAAAATCACCAAATTTCCAATTTCGCCAATTCAAGCCTAATTCTACCACAGACCTCTAAATCACATTCCGGACGCGCTCCTAAGTCCAAAATCACCTAACGGAGCTATCAGAACCATCAGAATTCAAATCCGAGATCGTTTACACATAGGTCAACATCTAGTTATCTTTTCAACTTAAGGTTCTAAATAAGAGACTAAGTGTCTTATTCCACTCCGAAACTACTCCCGGCCCGAACCAACTAACCCGGTATATCATAATATAGCTTAAGATCATAAAGGAAACAGAAATGGAGGAAATGGGGCTATAACTCCCGAAACGACCGGCCGGGTCGTTATATCCTCCCCCACTTAAATATATGTTCGTCCTTGAACGTGCCGAGAGTTGTTCTAAAAGCCAAGAAATGGCTGTGTAACTTTCCCATGCACATACTCGGGGTTGATCCCACGTCACCCTATCCCATACAGGTTTGATAGCACAGCATAACTGAAATTTCTCAATTCAACCTAGCCCACAAACCTTCGAATTAAATTTCCAACATCCGAAATTTCCTATAAGATCAGAGGTTCGCATCTACATACCGTATAATTCTGAACAAGCTGTACCAAAAGCCGTAACCATAACTCAAATACTTAAATTCAAATACCGCATAGCTCGAATGCTCGAAGCAATGATTTCAAATCATAATATCGACTCAAATCAACCCAGTGCTGGTAATAAACCTCATATCAGACAAAACCTCGTTCTAAAACCTTCGTACACTGCCGATGATGAAAGAAACACACCGAATTCATAACCATTCATTAGACCAACAGGTCATGGAGCTCTCGTTCCTTCTACAAGAACTATAGTCAATTTCAAAGACGACTTCCGATATTATCCTCCCAATTATACCACAATCAAATCTGATAGCATCCATTCTAGGCCCAATGACCTCGTCTCATCCAACACGATCACTCTAGTGACATGACACATCAATACAATCTAAAGCCACAACCCGTGCAATCCATGCACCAGATAGCAACATTCCAAATGTACCCAATCGTAACAATGACCTAAATAAGAGAACCGTTCCGCAAGCTCGACGAGTACCACCCCGAAGCAATGCTAAGAAGCCATCACACACCGCAGAACCATAACACACGAATCTTACATGAGGGATCATATTTCCACATAACTCTGCTGCAATACGCGACCCTATTCAATAATTGTCCATATGAAACACCTCAAACCACCCTGCTAAAAATCAATAACCATGCGCAATTCGACATCAAGCACCCAAAGTGCATTACCATAACCACGGAGAAGCAAGCTACACCATGCCACATAAAACCCGAAAGAACATAACCAATACGTCATCAACCAAGCAATATCCAATACTATTCTCGCTCAAATTCCGCTATAAGGCCACAATAGAACCGCACCATATGTGCATATAACCAACGAATCACAACTCCTCGTAGCATAGAAGAGTAACTCACAGATCATTTCAGAACACGAATAAGCTTCACATCACCCAAATGGCATATCCTTCAACAATAGAAGTATGGAGCCAATCAATCTGGCTCTGTGTAGAATACACATCCTAATTGGGCCTACCAATGGGCCCCAAATCAACTATGGTCAGCCACCAATAGATAAACAACCTCTGAAAGTCCACAATGACGGAATCATAACACCTTCTATCATCTGGCTAGCTCCGGCCACAACTTCACAGTCCACAACCATGAAACAATCTGCTCCTAAGAGCTCCCAATCTCCAATTCCATAGAACATATGAATCACCATATTTGATTCCACCTCCACCGCCCGAATGCCTAACACCTCTCTCATACACAATCATCCCACGAGAAATACTTTGAAACTTCTTCCGTGCCACCTGGCAAAAATTTGAATATCAACAGTCGATCAACCAGGAGAGTGCCGCAATACCAGCGAAGTACCCATAAATCAAAACACACTGCCCCTTCTGAAATGTACACTCTCATCAAGCTATACCAGATAGTAATATCATTTACCTAGTCATCGGAAATCGTTCATGCTGCCTAAGAATTTATGTCCTTCCCTTCAAAACTGAACTGTGACCTTGTACATGTAAATCCTATTCCCGCACAACACACCACATCTATTATGCCATCATGTGACAAGCATAAGAATTCCATTATCAACTCTGAGTCACTAGCAAATTACATACCTTATTAGTCAGAAACCTCTTTCTTGCTTCTTTCTAGGAGGAAATCATAACACACTACACGTTTCGTACATCGGTAGAAAATATCCGATTCAAACCATGGTAGAACCCATCATGAACACTTTGAAATCCATTCGCACATAACCAAGCTGTCCAATTTCTCCAAGTTCTTTCTAAATTGCCTTCAAATTGCTACTTTTTCCTTGTTAGAACACTACTATCCTTAACTAAAACTTACCCCACGAACTCTAGCATAGAATCACGCCGCCCTAAGGCTTATAAGCCGCCGAATTCCCTTTTTATGTATCCCAAAGTTTCCACAACCAAAAATTCTTACTCCTAAGAGACTTTATGTGAACCTAAAACTGTTTCCTTCACCTTCTTGATACTGAAATGCATAATTCACAATGATATAAGATGCCACAAGTCTCAACACCGTTCAATGCAACTCCCAGTTTTCTAGCCATATTTATAAATCTTGAATCCATTGGAACCATTCTCGAGAGTCATCCACTCTACTCAGATCTCGAATTAACCGACCAAACGGACCGAAATGACATGTGCCCCATTAGCACACCAACACCCAAGGGAATAAAGAGTAACCCACACTCCTACGCAACCAAGCAAATTCCCGCTCCATGTACACTACATTCTCTATGAATAACCACTCAATTATTTTATGGTCCTCCTATAACCATAGAGTGTAATACAACTTGTGTCCAGAAATTCCTTTACCCGAGTCATCCTCGATCTCGTCCTCTGCAAGTCATAACTGATTCATCGGTATACCCCGAACCGAAACTAATACGACCCATAACTGTGTAATCAACTCGTCGATAGCAGACTCCCCCACTTAGCCTTAAGTTGCAATTATATAAAATTAGAACCCGTAAGGATTTCTCCTTCTCAATTACCAAGGTCTCGCACCATTAACCTGCCAATCTTCTTGAAGTTTTTTATTAAGCCTTTCATGAACATTCCGAATCTACAGCCAAAATCACACACGCTACCTCCTACTGGGTAGCATGTAATATTCCTCGCAAAAGCTTCATCAACATCACGCCACCGCTAGTTGCACACAGGAGATAACTCACATGTGGAATTCCTTACTGACATCTTCCAATGACACTGCACTGAGTGCAATGACCACTAAATCCGTAAATTCTCCTGAGTTCATGCTTGCCCACCATTTGTATAAGTCTGCACTTTCCCTATTGACATCAACTGTACGTCAACAATACCTTCCGAACTCAAGTCATATTGCACCTGACACGATAATCAGATTTTCACGCCTTTATTCATTTCAAACACACTCCTTTCTGCCATATTCAATTTTCCTTTGTACACTAATCATCACTCCAAATAGAGTCTGCAGGCTGATTCACATACTAACACAATTTTAAACCATTCTACACTTTCTCAAGGCGCATGACTACCCTACTAGTGAATTCATATGCTAATCTGCCACTCTTACTTTGGTTAAATCATCTCCTTTAAGAAACTTCTCAACCTCTACTTCTCCTACTTGACCCGCTAGTACTTCAACCACCGCGAACCACTTCCCGTCATGTCTTCCCTCATACTTTGCTACCCAATTGCTGCATCAAATCGAAATGTATCTCTGTCTCATCTGAACCAATAAAATGTTACTGACTCTAAGTCTCTTCGAAGATCATCTTTCTCGAGCCATCAACATCAAAAATACCCATTCGCAACCACAATTACTACACAATCACTTACTCTTCTTGAGTCCAAACTCATTGACAAGACATGAGAATTTAATTTTCCCCAAAATTTAACAACGTGAAAGATCCTTTAAAACATTCACACTCGAGACCGTACGTCACATCAAAATGAAAATCATGCGCCCAATGGCCTTCCTTTACATTTCAAGGAAACACTTCTCGTCACATTCAAATCGTCTTAACACATCCCGCAGTTATATCATACTCATCACAAAGCCATTCTACCGCTCATCGAGCCATAAATTCCACTCATAGGGACATTACCGGACATATGAGCCCAATTGTATAGGTTACAACTAAAGCTATCGAGCCTAAACTACGGTTTAAACCTGGCCTCAAGTCCTCCAGACTAGACCATCACCAAAACACATAATACACATCTCGAACCTCGTTCATAGAATCACAAACCGATGATGCACAACTGATACCGAGTGCTCATGTGCGCATACGAATGTGTGGAATCAATTCAAAGAGTTATGTTTCAAGCTGAATCAATTTCGCATGATAGAATACAAGAAAGTAAAATTTTCCTAAGTGTTCTGCAGCCTCTCGAAGATAAGTACAGACGTCTCAGTACCGATCTGCAAGACTCTACTAAACCCGCTCATGACTCGTGAGACCAATGTAACCTAGGCTCTGATACTCACGACCTAAACAAAATGCTGTCGTGCTAGCGCCTATCGTGGAACTAGGCAAGCTGATTCATTTCCAAAACAAACCGATATTTTCATTTCAAAGATAATTTCAGTGCTATTTAACATAAAAACTTTCGCAAAGGAGTTCAAATCAAAATAAAAGTACGGAAGGAAAAGCCCGACATCGGGGTGTTACTAGTCATGAGCATCTACTATAATCTGTCAAACAACATCAAGGCTAACTCAGTCTGGAAAATAGCTAAATACAACTAGAGGAAGATAAGAGGGAGAAGAGCAGGGGTTGCGGTCGCCAAGCAGCTACCTTGCTATCCCCGAGAAAATCTGCAACCAAAATAATCAACAACCGTTACCGTGTCCAGCTACACCTGGATCTGCACATAAGGTGCAGGGAGTAACGTGAGTACGCCAACTCAGTAAGTAACAACAATAAATAAAGACTGAGCAGTAGTGACGAGCAATAAAGCATATAACGTTCATATCAGGAAATCTCAGTAAAATACCACATGCTTTTAAAATCAGGGTTTGAATCAAAATATATCGTTTAAACCCAGTTCCAGTAAAAATTATTTAAAGATATTTTTCAACAGTTTTCAAACAGAAAAAAAATACAAAGGTAAGCAAAAATGATGAGATCATAAACATCCCCTCGAGCAAAACATCACTCATATACAGCCCCTCGGGCAAATCTCACAGTCACCCGTGCCACTCGGGTATACCTCACCATCACTCTTGCCACTCGGGCATACCTCACAATCATTCATGCCTCCCAGTCACTCAGCACTCGGCACTCGCACTCAGTAGGTACCTGCGCTCACTAGGGGTGTGTACAGACTCCGGAGGGGCTCCTTCAGCCCAAGCGCTATAATCTGCACGGACAACTCACGTGCCATAATAATAATGTATGCTGCAAAGTATGCTACAGGAGGGCGGCCCCGATCCACACTCATCCTCACAATCAGGCCTTCGGCCGATTTTAACATGCTGCGGCGTGTAGCCCGATCCCATAAATATCCTCACAAATCAGGCCCTCGGCCTCACTTAGTCATAACCCTCTCAAGCCCCTCGGGCATTTCAGTAAAACAGGGCATTCAGCTCAAACCATTTATATGCATCAAAATAGAGTCATAAAACTGAGTTATGCAATAAACAAGTATAAACATGACTGAGTATAGATTTTTCAATCAAAAACAATGAGAGGATAGTAAGAAAAAAACCCCTAAGTGTCCAAACAACACTGGCACAAGGCCCAAACATGGCATTCAGCCCAATTTACAGAAACTCTTTCTAAAACATATAAGTATCATATAGTTTCAACAAAGTATGCAACTTTACAGTTGCTACGGGACGGACCAAGTCACAATCCCCAACAGTGCACGCCCACACGCCCGTCACCTAGCATGTGCGTCACTAAAAATAGTAGAATGATACAAAATTTGGGGTTTCGTACCCTCAGGACTAGATTTACAATCGTTACTTACCTCAAACCGGTCAAATCTCTACCCCGCAGTGCTCTTGCCTCTCGACTCAGCCTCCAAATCTATTCACAATTAGTACAATACCATCAATATACGCTAATGGAATGAATTCCAATGGAAAAGCTACAAAATTAGACCAAAACCCGAAATTGGCTCAAACCCGGCCTCCGGGCCCACATCTCGAAATCCGACAAAATTTACAAAACTAGAAAGCTCATTCACTCACGAATCTAACCATACTAAATTCATCAAAATCCGACATCGTTTGGTGCTTCAAATCCTTAAATTAAACTCTTAAAAATTCCAAGCCCTAACCCCCTACTTTCACTCCAAAGTCCTACTAATTAATGATGAACAGGGCCATATATTCACGAAATTTATACCATTATGGGTTAGAATCACTTACCCCAACGTTGCTCCTTGAAAACCTTCAAAAAATCTCCTCTCTCCCGAGTTTCTCAAATCCAAAAATGGAAAATGAAGACAAAACACACGAGCTGGGGCTTTTCTGCCCAGCACAGTTGCACCTAGGCCATATGTCTGCTCATGCGGAACCGCACCTGCGGTCGAATCCTCACACCTGTGAGAACCACTTACGCCCTCAATTCCGTACCTGTAACCCTAGGTTCCGCACCTGCGGGCGCGCACCTGCGTAACATTTTCGCTTCTGCCGAACCGGCCCAACTCTTCCTTTTCGCATCTGCGCTCAAGGCCTCGCACCTGCGGGTGCGCAGATGCGGCTAATTCTTCGCACCTGCGTTCCCAGCCTTGGCCTTCCATTTCCGCATCTGCGGCTTCCCCAAACGCACCAGCGGCCTTGCACCTGCGACCCTTTATTTCGCAGGTGCAAAAATAGCAGTAGCAGCAGCTTCAGCTACATTTTCTAACTTCGACAAATCCGTTAACCACCCGGAATCACCCCGTGGCCCTCGGGACCTCAACCAAAAATATCAACAAGTCATATATCAACATACAAACTTAGTCGAACCTTCGAATCACTCAAAACAACATCAAATCATCAAATTACCCTCAGATTCAAGCCTAAGAACTTCTAAATTTCCAAATTCGACAACCGATGCCGAAACCAACCGAACCATATCTGAATGACATCAAAATTTGCACACACATCACAAATAACACTATGAACCTACTCCAACTTCCGGAATTCTATTCCGACCACGATATCAAATTTTCCACTCCCGACCAAAATCGCCAAATTTCCAATTTTGCCAATTCAAGCCTAATTCTACCACGCACCTCCAAATCACATTCCGGACGCGCTCCTAAGTCCAAAGACACGCTCCTAAGTCCAAAATCACCTAACGGAGCTAATTGAACTATCAGAATTTAAATCCGAGATCATTTACATATAGGTCAACAACCAGTTGACTTTTCCAACTTAAGGTTCTAAATAAGAGACTAAGTGTCTCATTCCACTCCGGGCCCGAACCAACTAACCCGGTATATCATAATATAGCTTTAGAGCATAAAGGAAATAGAAATGGAGGAAACAGGGCTATAACTCCCGAAACGACCGGTTGGGTCGTTAGAATTTCTTTCATTTTCAATTGGTCGGGGCGATTTTGGAGAGCTTCAAGGGGAGATTTTCTTCGCGCAATATAAGGTAAGTTATTCCCACCTATTACAAGTTAAATACATGGTTTATATATGTATTAGAGCATGGAAATTAGTAGAAATTATGGGATTTTGGTAGAAAACCTAGAATTGGTATTTTTGGATTTTAACCACGAAATTGGACATGGAATTTGGAATAAGTTATATATTTGAGTTCGTAGTGTTATGGGTAGAGTTTATCTTCGAAAATATTCGGAATCCATGCACATGGGCCCGAGGGTTGATTTTATAGACTTTTCATGCGGAGTTGAGAATTAATATAAATTGATCAATTATGGGTATTAGAGTATGTTTTGATTGGTTTGCACATTTATCTGAATAGTTTTGGATCAACAGGCAATGGTTTAAGGTGATAGAGAGGCTTTGGAGCCGGTTGTGGAACTTCAGAGTGAGGTAATTCTCCTGTCTAACTCTATGAGGGGGAAACTACCCCTAGGTGATGTGTTTGTTATGTGCTACTTGTTGCAGGGATTACATACGCACGAGGTGACGAGAGTCCATACGTAGCTAGATTCATATTATGTCCGGGTAGACTTAGGTTTCCGCCATGCTATAATTGTACTATTTGAGTTGTCTATTGCCTATTAAATTCCTTTATTTTACATTATAACTTGAGACAAGACTTGCATAGAGTGGTAGATGTGCTATAGTAGAGATTTTACGGGCTTCATGATAAGCCGAGGATTTAAATTATACTCTCCTTACAAAATTCTCCCGCGTTATGCGTTCTCATTGAAATATTCCCTTAATGATCTATAACTCACACGACTATTCGTGAGTGGGATAGAGGACCCGTCAAACCTTCTTATTCTAATGGGATCAAGACGTTTGCCTCGGCATGATAGAAACATCTATGGTTTGTGTCGTTCGACCCTCGACATTGCGCACACTATGATGGATCGGGTCGTACGCCTCAACGGGATTTATGTACCACACTTTGATGGGAGCGAACCGTTCACCTCTGTAAAAAAATAGATGTATCTATGGTTTTGTAATGTTATGATGGAACGGGCCGTACGCCTTGGCATTTCTAGAAAATACTCTTGTGAAATCGTACGTAATAATTGGCAAGAAGCCAACATATTTGTGAGCTTTCCCTAATTGAACTGTGACGACCTATCTAGTAAGGTCCATTATTTATACTCTGATTGAGGTGGTAGCTACTAGCTAAGAGTTTGAGTTATTGCTGAGAGAAGGATTGTACCACGTATTATGCTTGTTACTTCGTTTATTTCCTCCAATGCACATTTGTTTACTTCTACTGTATTTGTCTTATTGGACCACTAGTAAGTGTCGATATCAACCCCTCGTCACTACTTCTCTGGGGTTAGGATAGATACTTACTGGGTACGCATTGATTTATGTACTCATACTACACTTGCTGTACTTTTTTGTGCAGGTAAACATATGTTCGGTGGTCTTCGGGCGTAGAGGCTCGGCTATTTTGGGACTTTATTGTGAGCCGCATTCCATGTTATGGTCCGTAGCCTGCAGAGTCTCCATCAAATATATTTATATTTTTCCTGACTAACTTGTATTCCAGACAGATGTTATATTTTATTATATTTCCTAGTTGATACTCATGCACTTGTGACACCGAATTTTGGGGGTTACTACGGGTTGTTCGTTGTTGTAATTGTGTAAATATTATGATTTACTCTGTAAAAGAAATCTATTTCATACGATTTGATTGAAGGAAAATTTGATTTCAATTACTAAAATGAGTAAGTAAATTGTTAGATTACCGTTGGCTTGCCTGACGGCGGTGTTAGGCGCTATCACGACCTATGGCGGATTTTGAGTTGTGACAGTTTGGTATCAGAGCGTTAGGTTCACTTACGTATCACGAGTCATGATCAAGTCTAGTAGAGTCTTGCGGATTGGTACAGAGACGTTTTGTACTTATCTTCGAAAGGCTACATGGCTATTAGGAGCACTTCCCTTCTTGATTTCCTTATCGTGCGGTTTGATTTCATTGGGGCTTGTTCCTTTATTTCCTTCCTACTCAACCTTATGCACGGAATGCGCTTGTTGTCAATTGGACATTGAGTAATGGTATTGATACTGCAGACGTGGTGCAGGATGTTTTCCCTGCGTGATCGGGCAGGCTATTATCGTCGCCTTGCGGAAGGGTGTTTTATTGTTTCAGTTCAGTATCTGTACTTCTATGGTTTTGAGGCTATGCACAGGTTGCTATGATGTTCATGGGTTGTAACCGCACCATGTTGGTGTAAGGGTAGAGTGCTTATTTATGGATCGCGACAGTTAATGACTCGAAAGGAGGATTCCTCAGCGCATGATTTAGAGGTTCAGCATTTAATTCCAGCAAAGGAAAGGCAGTTGGACTATGGATGCTCAAGTTTTGATTGATGGAGTAACGAGACTTGGTATTCTCGAGCATGGTGGAATTTTCATTGTGATGCAGTGTCGTCGTCCTTGTCTGAACGCATTAAGGTTTGCCAATGTTAGGGTTTTCTTGATTTTTGCCTTTGAGGCAAGTTATTGTGAAATGGTTCTTAAGAAGTGGTTGTCAGAGATAGCGGTGTGTAGCAGTTCCGAATCGAATTGGTAATTCTAATGTTGATGGCTCGATAGAGATGATCCTCTAGGAGGTTTAGAGTTGGTATCAATTTATTAGTTCAGGTGCTACATAGATGGATTTTGATTTGATGCAACATTTGGGCAGAAACTATGAGGGAGGGCATGGCGGGAAGTGTCTCGTGGTATTTGAATTACTAGCATGTCGAGTATGGACAACAGAGGTCGAGGAGTTGCTTAAAGGAGATGGTTTAACCAAAGTAAGAGTGAAAGATAGCATATGGATTTTGTGGTAGGATAGCAAATACCTTGAAGAAGATTAAAGCGATTTGGGAGGCATAGTGGAAGTGATTAGGTCCACGGGTTATAATTGGAACGCTGGTTACTGTGAGGAGAAAGATTGAACATGGCAAAGAGGAGTTTGCTTGAAATAAAGAGGGGTGTGAAGATTTGATTATTGTTACAGATGAAACATAGCTTTGAGTTTATAAGGTATTGTTAAACTTTCAGTTGATGTCGGCGGGGAAGGAACAGACTTATTCAGCTGGTGGGCGAGCATGAGTTTTGAAGGATTTACTGATTATGTGGTAGTTGTACCCCATGCAGCGTCATCGAAAGATGTCGGTAAGGAATTACACATGTGGGTTATCTCTTGGGAGCAGGCTAGCGGGTGCGTGATGTTGATGGATTTTCTGCGAAGAATACTACTTGCTATCCGGTAAGAGGCCGAATATGTGATTGTGACTGATGATTTAGGATGTTCAGGAAAAGCTTAACAAAAGACTTCGAGAAATTTAGCTGGTTAACGGTGCGGGATCATGGTAAATGAGAAGGAGGAAATCGTTGTGGGCTCTACATTATGTGATGGTAGCTTAAAGATATGTGGGGGAGCCCCACCATCTACGAGTAGATCGCATGGTTGTCTGCTTATATGATTTCTGGTTATCGATACGTTGGTGGATTATTTATGACTAAGAAAAGGAACCATCAGGGGTAATTCAGCAAAGAACTTGATGAATGTGTGTTATACTTTGCATTATCGATTGAGGTGCAGGTTTTGGGAAGACTCGGAGTTTATACTTCTTGTGGATGTAATGTACAAGGAAACGAATTCAGCCGGTTGCTTCTTTGAGAGGGTGTTCATGTGCTAGCAGAGCGTTGAAGTTGGTTAGATTCGAGATCAGGTCAGAGTGGGTGACTTTCAATAACGGTCCTAGTGGGTTCAAGAATTTAGGGTGCAGTGCCTAAGTATTTCAGGCCTATTATGTGGTTAAGGATCGAGTTTTCACAGAAGATTACGGACGAGACATGGAATTTTCTATTTAATCATCGGGTATGCGGTGCAGTATTGGAGGAAAGGAAGAAATAGCTTCAGACTTGCGGGAGGTCTTGTAGAATGGGTATACAAGTTGGAGATGCCATTGTGCGCATGAGGAGGTATGGGAGGATTCATGGGTATTGAGATAATGTGGTCTCACAATTCAGGTCGCTCGGGATATGTGCGGATTGAGTTCGTTATGTTGTAGAGGGAACTATTATTATTTCTAAGGCAGGTCAAGAATAAATATAAAGAAGTTGGGTCAGTTAGTAATGGTTGAATTAGCATGATTGTGGCAATGATCAGTTTATTCATTGTGTGAAGTTATAACATGTGGCTTGTGATTGTACGTGCGGGCGTGACAGCCACCATAATTTGGTTGATTTGGGGAGTATTGGGTTCGAATTGCCTTGTGGTGTAAATGGTTTTTCGGGAGACTTGTGGCAATTTAGACCAAGACTTAAGGTTTGTATTTTCTGCGGTTTGGGAATTCAGTTGCGTGTTGCATGGATTCTTCGGAAATGATTTAAGTGAAAGGCTTCTAGACTATAAAATGTTTATTCTACTAGTAGTTTAGGAGTTATGATGAATTCGTGTATTCTCGCATAGCGGCATGATAATTGTAGTGAACGACATGGTATTTTGAAAGTTGAGGATCAAGGTTGCAGTTCGGAGTTGACAAGAATGTCACAGGCTCTGATGAGCCATGAAGAATTTGATGTTCAGAGTAAGCTGACATTATCCTAGTGTCGCCTGGGGATGGTGTTCTGTGGAAGAAGCATTGTGTATTGATTTGCGGATTCTTGATCTGCTTCACAGAATTAGTACGGTTGGTGGTGTGGATGTGCAAACTTTTCTACTTGAGCGGACGGTCATGGGAGCATACCCCACAAGGAAATTTGTATAAGTGTGGCATGTTAGTCACTTGATTATTGAAGATTAAGACCAAGTATGAAGATTTTTGGTACTATCGTTAATGTGAGAGTTTATGCCTGGAAGGTGCTCTATTCCTTTGGTTGTGAACTATGGGGGTTGTGCCGGATTGAGACAGCTTGATTATTCGCACGTGTGTTGAGGTCCCGTGTAGCTTGTGGTGTCATATGGGCAAGATGGCTCTCGAAATGCAGGTCATTTATCGCACCTTAGTCGTGCTTGGGTTTTGTGGCATATTGTGCCATCTATCTCCCTAAAGTTGTATTTTTGCACTTGGCGTGCTTGTGGCCGATATTTGGTATTCCGTAGGTAGAAGCATTATGTCTTGAGGAGTATGTCCTTATTTATTGTTGTGAGTGGATCGGGTGGCACGCCGCCATGGGTACGTTATTTGGATCGGGTTGCACGCCACAACGGTATCATGTTTGGATCGGGTTGCACGCCATAACGGTATTATGTTTGGATCAGGTTGCATGCCGCAACAATGTTATGTTAAGTACGGTTCCGTATATCTATTCCTGCGTATTTGTTTTCTCATCCTCGGAGAAAGGCTCATAGCATCTCTTTGGCCATTTTATTCGTTACGTAGGCCAGGTAGCTCTTTTTCCAAAGTTCGTTTTTCCTTATGTGTCACATTCGAGTTTGTAGCTTGTTGGCACATTAATGGCGTCATGCGAGATCTTAGTCGATGTTTGGGGTGGCTTATTGCCTGAGCAGCTTGTACTGGGTGAGACGAGATTATTGGACCTGAAATTTGTGCAATTAGATTTATATAAGGTATATAAAAGGGAAAATATCGTTATTTAGTTCAGAATGAGACAATGGTTCTTGTCAGGAGGAGAGACTCCATGAATTATTGATTCAACAGGTGGTTATGAGTTTTTATACATCTCTTTCGTCGTGGCAGTATTATGAGAGTTGGAACTGGAGTCATATACATCATGAGATGTATTGCGGGCATCGTATTTGTGAAATTTCAGCTATTGTTGGAGTATGTTATTATGAGCATGCGAATTATGCGGGGCATAGTGTTAATTCAGTAAAAGGTGTACGATCGTGTTTAGGTATGGTGTGTGGTGATTGGTACGGTGTTCGTATGTTAGAATCAGGTATTGTAGAGAAATTCGGAGGTTGGAATTTGGTTCTAGGGCTTATTGACTAAATAAAAAGGAGGATCTTCAATCCGGCTCGAGCTAATGTGCCCAACTGGGTTGTGGTGGCAGGGTAGGTGCACAAGGTGTTGTACAATGATTTTGGAAAACTTCGGAGTAGTTCTTAGCACGTTCGAGGATGAACGTATGTTTAAGTGGGAGAGAATATAATGACCCGACCAGTCGTTTTGAGCTCTAGCGCATCGTTCAGCGGTTTGAGGCCTTGAGTAGCTTAACTTCAAGTATTATGACTTATACATGTGGTCGGAATTGAATCTCGGGAAGTTCAGGATCGATTTGGAAATAAAATTCTAATTTTGGAAGCTTTAAGTTGAAAGCTTGACTAAGTTTAAGGCTTAGTCAAGTTTGTATTGCATTTTGGGATGTGCTGGTATATTTGGTTAAGGTCCCGATGGCCTCGGGTGGATTCCGGATGGTTAACAGATTGATTTTAGGACTTGAGAAATACTGAAGCTGGGCAGCAGCTGGTGTGATTGCTTCTACGATGTCTTGGTCATAGAAGCGACATCGCAGAAGCGAGGTCGAGATCGCAGAAGCAAAATCAGAAGGGACTGACAGTGGCCGCAGGTGCGAAGATTTTTCCTCATCGGCATGACCGCAGAAGCGGCCGCAGGTGCGAGGTTTGTGTCACACCTGTGAGACTGCAGAAGCGGATGCTTTGTCGCAGGTGCGACTCTAAAGAAGCGGAGTCTTGTCCGTAGATGCGAAGGCAGGGGGGCTGAAGGGTGACCGTAAAAGCGATATATTGGCCGCATCTGTTGGACCGCAGAAGCGGTCAAGTGGCCGCAGGTGTGAGAGGTCGTTGGGCAGTGTGTTCTCTTAAGAACGAGATTTGGCCCAATTACTTTCATTTTCACTTGGTTGGGGCGATTTTTGAGAGTTTCAAGGGAAGATTTTCTTCAAGAAATATAAAGTAAGTGATTCCCACCTATTATAAGTTAAATACATGGTTTATATGTGGATTAGAGCATGAAAATTAGTAAAAATATTGGAATTTTGGTAGAAAACCTAGAATTGGTATTTTTGGGTTTTAACCACGAAATTAGACATGGAATTTGGAATATGTTATATATTTGAGTTTGTGCTGTTATGGGTAGAGTTAATCTTCGAAATGTTTCAGAATCCGGGCAAGTGGGCCTGAGGGTTGATTTTATAGACTTTTCGAGCAGAGTTGGAAATTAATATAAATTGATCAATTATGGGTATTAGAGTATGTTTTGATTGACTTGCACATTTATTTGAATAGTTTTGGATCGACGGGCATCGGTTTGAAGTGTTAGAGAGGCTTTGGAGCCGGTTGTGGAACTTTGGAGTGAGGTAAGTCTCCTGTCTAACTCTATGAGGGGGAAACTACCCCTAGGTGATGTGTTTGTTATGTGCTACTTGTTACGGGGCTATGTACGCACGAGGTGATGAGAGTCCGTACGTAGCTAAATTCATGTTATGTCCGGGTAGACTTAGGTTTCCGCCATGCTATAATTGTACTATTTGAGTTGTCTCTTGCCTATTAAATTCCTTTATTTTACATTACGACTTGAGACTAGACTTACAAAGAGTGGTTGAAGTGCTATTGTAAAGATTTGACGGGCTTCATGATAAGCCGTGGATTTAAACTGTACTCTCCTTACGAAATTCTCCAGCGTTATGTCTTCTCATCGAAATGTTCCCTTAAAGACCTATAACTCACACGACTATTCATGAGTGGGATCGAGGACCCGTCAAACCTTCTTATTATAATGGGATCGGGCCATTCGCCTCGGTAGGATATATACATCTATGGTTCGTGCCATTCGACCCTCGGTAGTGCGCACACTATGATGGATCGGTCGTACGCCTCAGCGGGATTATGTACCACACTCTCATGGGAGGGAGCCGTTCGCCTCTGTAATAAAATAGATGTATCTATGATTTGGTAATGTTATGATGGAACGGGCCGTACGCCTTGGCATTTCTAGAAAATACTCTTATGAAATTGTGCGTAATAATTGGCAAGAAGCCAACATATTTGTGAGCTTTCCCTGATTGAACTGTGACGACCTATCTGGTAAGGTCCATTATGTATACTCCGATTAAGAAGGTAGCTACTAGCTAAGAGTTTGAGTTATTGCTAAGAGGAGGATTGTACCACGTATTATGCTTGTTACTTCGTTTATTTCCTCTAATGCACATTTCTTTACTTCTACTGTATTTGTCTTATTGGACTATTAGTAAGTGTCGATGTCAACCCCTCGTCACTACTTCTCTGGGGTTAGGCTAGATATTTTCTGGGTACGCATTGATTTATGTACTCATACTACACTTGGTATACTTTTTTGTGCAGGTAAATATATGTTCGGTGGTCTTTGGACGTAGAGGCTCGGCCATTTTGGGACTTTACTGCGAGCTGCATTCCATGTTACGGTCTGTAGCTTGCAGAGTCTCCTTCAAAGTTATTTATATTTTTCCTGTCTAACTTGTATTCCGGACATATGTTTTATTTTATTATATTTTCTAGTTGATACTCATGCACTTGTGACACCGGGTTTTGGGGGTTACTAAGGGTTGTTCGTTGTTGTAATTGTGTAAATATTATCATTTACTCTGTAAAAAAAATCTATTTCATACGATTTGATTGAAGGAAAATTTGATTTCAATTACTAAAATGAGTAAGTAAATTGTTAGATTACCGCTGGCTTGCCTGACGACGGTGTTAGGCGCTATCACGACCTATGACGCACTTTGGGTCGTGACATCCACCATATTTTAAGTTGTAGACCTTGGTTTTGAGCTATTTCTCGTGGGATTTTCAAGAAAATCATTGGGGTAAGTGTTCTTCACTTGGAATTGATTATACTTTATGATTTCATCTTTATTTTTATCATTAAATTAGTGTTTTGAGTTGTGGAAAAATGGGAATTTTTGAAGAAATCTTTTAAAATGCAAAATGATGATTTGAAGGACGAATTGATATCGGAATTTGGTAATTCTTGTATGGTTGAACTCGTTATCGAATGGGTGTTTGGATTTAATAATTTTGGTCAGGTTCCGAGACGCGGGCCCGGGTCAATTCTTTGGAGCGATTTTTCAATTCTTAGCTAAGATCATTATTTCATTATTTAAATTAGTTTCTTATAGTTATAATTATAGTATGAAATTGTTCTTGCTAGATTGGAGCCGTTCGGAGTTGGAAAATTGAGGGAAAGGCCTTTTAATTGATTGATTGAGCATGGTTTGAGGTAAGTATCTTGCCTAACTTTGTGTGGGGGAACTACCCCTTAGGATTTGAGTCATTTGTGCTAATTGTGTCATGTGAAGGCCGTGTACCCGAGGTGACAAGTATGTGCTCGGGCTTATTTGTGGAAATTAGACCATTTAGGGCTCTTAGGTTCTTATGTTCATAATATATGAAACTGTTTGTCAATTTAACCCCCCCCCCCCCCCTCATTTACTAAATTTACCCTTACATGTCTTAATTAGCATTAATTGCTTCATGTTCTACCCTTATTGCCGATTAAACTATTATGTGCCTTAACTGAAGATGTTGCCTTTTTTATCGTCTTGCTATCTTTCTATTATTGCTTAACCTTAATTAAAATTATTATTATCTCTTCCGTAATTGCTTATCCTTAGTGGAAGTTTATTACCCCTTTCAATATTGACGTATTCTTATTTGGGGTCATTGATTCATGCTATCTATTTTGTTGTTGAATTGCACTTTCGTGGAATCCCTGTAACACATTACCTCTCCCTTGTTGAACTATTCTTGTTGAGACTATTATTTCCCTGTTGTGTCTTTATCTATGAGTTCGTTCTTCCATTTCTTTGTGTTCTGAATTTCTTGTGTTGATTTACTTGTCGTATTCTCGTGTTACTGTTGTTATTGTTGTTGTTGTTGTTGTTGTTGTTGTATTCAGTGTTGTTAAGCCGAGGGTTATACGTGATTATGATATTGAAACTGTTTTGAGCAAATGTTGTGAAAGTCAATTATTTGAGTTGTTATGTTTTTCGCATACGTGTTTTGTTGAGAAAATTGTTATGTGTTTGCACGAGATTTCTGTCGTGCGGTTGTTATATATTTGCACGAGGTTTATGCCGTGTGGTTATTATTGTATTTGCACAAGGTTTCTGTCGTGCGGTTGTTATTGTGTTGCACGAGGTTTCTGTCGTGCTGTTGTTATTATTGATACACATGCGGTGGTATAAGGTCTGGTTGTTGAAACGCATGCGGTGAGATAAGGTGGGCTTGGATGCGTAACTAGTAAAGGAACTACTAGAAGCCATGCGGTGTGATAAGGTGGGCTAAAATGCGGGATATCATTTTGGGAAAAATGATTTTCAAAACTAAATATAAAGTCTCCCGCGGTGATATAAGAAAAGTTGTAATTCATTTTACGATTTGAGAATATGAGGCGGTACCTCAAGAGGGCTCTTGTGTTCATTCCCCTTTTCTGTGCACTTATCTTTGATTGTTGTTTTCCTTAGCATACTATTACTTGTTTTCCTCGGTATTGCACTATTTGCTCAGTTCTATGTAGCTAATCTTGTTGTGTTGGTCGCTGCTTCAAACTTCATTGCTGCTTTTGTTATACTATACATTTCGTGGTGATCGTTTCTTATATGCCATTCATTGACTCTACTCTTATTTATTGACTGGAATTATGGTAGAATACTTGCATAAGCATACACATAGTTAAATCACTCATATCGATTTTTAAAAGGTGAATCTTGATGTCATTAACCATTATACGTACTCTTGTCTTCTCGCCTTCTGTGTGAAGATTGTTCTATTGGCACGTGAGTCATCCGTGCGGTTATGAGTTGTAATGTGGGCACAAGATGCCAAGTGATTAGGGTTCATGAATTAGGACCTGTGAGTTGTGATTAGGAAGTTCGGTACCTCATGGAAATGCTTGGATAGATCTGGTGTGAAAGCGATTGTTCTTATTGAGTTGTTATTGGCTTTCCCTTTATTTGGTTTCCCTGGACTTAGACTGTGATTAGTTACTCTATATGAATATTGTTGTTACTAGTGTATCATTACAAGTATTGTCTTGTATTCCTTATCCTACTTAACTTTATATTAATATTATTTCTCTGTTAGTTCATTTATACACTTGTTCAGGTTATTTAGGTGTCTTGACTGTCCCTCGTCACTACTCCACCGAGGCTAGTCTTGATACTTATTGGGTACCGTTGTGGTGTACTCATACTACACTTTCACACATTTTTGTGCAGATCCATGTGCCTCGGTTGTTATTTATTATTAGCTGGTTGGTCGAGCTGTGGAGACTCAAGGTAAACCTGTTGTCGTGTTCGCAGGCCTCGGAGTCACCTTCTGATATTTTTATTGTACTGTTTAATTCCATCCGAATAGTTGTATTTAAGGATTTTCTAGCAAACTCAGTAGAGCTTATGACTTGTACTACTGGTTTTGGGAATTGTAAGTTATGTATATAGATTTCTATTTTATATTTATCATTGATGGTTAAATTCTTCTATTAATTTAGTAAGTGTTAGGCTTACCTAGTCTTAGAGACTAGGTGCCGTCACGACATCCTACGGAGGGAAATTGGGGTCGTGACACTACCAATAGGAGAAAAAATATTTTCCAAAACTCTTTTGCAATCTTCCCTACCCTATTCTCCACCCCCACCAACCCCCACCCACCATCCACCCCCACCACTCCTCCCCACCCCACCCCTATCTCCCATCTCGCGCTCCACCCCCTGTGTCCCCACCAACCACACCCCCATCCCCACCCCATAGTATTTGCCTAATTTATTAAAATAATATTTTCTATTAACTAACCACACATTGTTAGAAAAAAAATATATCCCGCCCAGGAATAATATCAAAGATAAATAACAATACCACAAGAGAGTAACAACGACACCAAATCTTTTAACGGGATAATATATAATACCCGAGTGGAGCAATATAATACCACTATAGTATTACAACGTGGTAGTGTATTGATAATTTGTGACGATTTTCAACCTCCACAAAATGTATTGTGGCGGTTTTAAAAAACGCCACAGTTATGAGCGCCACGAACAATATTGAGGCGATTTTTTAAAACCCCCACGATGACTCCCACAAATTAAATTTTTAATTTGTAAGGATTTTGAGAGTCAATTAGTGGCGATTTATAACCTCCACAAAATAATACCAATGTTTTACAAAATTTACTTGTGGGGGTTTATAACCCCCTTAATATGATCTCACTGTTTAAAAAAAACAATGAATTGTGGAATTAAATAAATAATTTTATTGAACAACTTATAAGATAAATCAAACTTCATTATAAATAACCATAATAACAATTAACAAACAGTTGTTCAAATCCCTATCAAACTAAACTGATACCAACTCATGCAAGGTAACTCACATATTTATTATTCGGAATGGAAACTTATAGTATTATGTATTTGCTTGGTGATTTGTATTATTGTCACCCGATGATCCTCTTACTCCACAATTAAAGTAGGCTCACCATCAAGCTAAAATAATAAAATAAAAATATTTGATAAGAAACTTGTAGACCTCTAGCATTTCTCTGATGATATGTCAATCATACTAGGCAAACATATCCAAAATGCTCAAATATAGTTACAGAGAAAGGGAAAGTATTGGTTACATAAAAAAGAAACAAAATAAAAATATTCTTGCAGATAAATCTGACACTAGATTTAATAAGGGTATTATGCTGAGGTTGTTAGAAATTCACACGGCAAGAGCTTAATTACATATTTATTTTCTCGTATATCATCACAAAACTCAGTTGCACAAACACCACTGCCTTTCTAGCTTTGAAAAATTATTACTGCCAAAATATAGTTAAACTCAATTGGCTAACATTAGAACTAGAATCAAACAAATAAAAGTATTATAAGTTGGTAATCCAGCACAATGACTAACAAAGTAAAACTTGCATTAAAATCAAAACTAACAGCATCTCGGAAACTAAAGTAGAAGAAAATAATATACTAACAAAATAGGATTGGTAAACTAATAATTAGTTAAACAAAATCAAACCAATGCCAAAACCATTTAAAGTTAACATCAAACAAAGTGAAGTCAATTTTAACAATGGGACTTTGACAACAAAATATAGTTAAACTAATTAAGTAATCTGTACCTGTCCATCAATTAACTGATGTTGGAAATGAAGATAACAGAGTCAACTTTCACAATAAGAATGCCAGGGACCTCTGTTGCTTCTGGATAATACCGTATATTTCTGTAAACAGTACTCCTAGGGACCTTGCCAAGAACTTCAATCAGAGGCCTTATAATTTGTCAAAATTATAGCATCTGTGGTACTTTTATTCATTGCTTGCTGAACGTTTTCCTAAATATATACACAATCAAGGAAATCTTACTCATCGTGAGTCAATAGTCACATAACCTACATATTGTCCATGTGGTTACCAACATTATAAACTCCCAGAATGCAAATCATGATTATAGTTCTAGAAGAGATAAAAAGAAAGCAGTGCAACTTACATATACACATATGATCCAATCATGTTTCTTATGCGTAGAAAGATACATTTTTCCTCGTCCTAACTTTATCCCTGTCTCAACCATCTAGGTATGAAAATAAATTAAGTACGAATAACTTTACTAAACTAGAAGAACAGTCACATAATAAGTTTAATCAGTAAAATAAAATAAATGAGGTAAGAATGATGCATAGACTCACGTCTACGACGTTTACTGAATATTGCTTGTGGTCATATTGGATTAACATGTGAAGGTGGTGATTCAATTGTTAATAAAGGTTGTAATACATGTTGTGAAGGAAGCACTGACTAAACTGACTTTTGCAAGTTCTGAAAACACGTAGTCTTCAACATTATCTACAATAAAGTAAAGAAATAATAAGGAATAGAATATAAAACATAACAGAATGTAAAGTAAAGCACGATATTCACAGACCAATTTCCAGTGTCTACATCAACATACATCAAAAAGGTCATATTGGTTAGGATCTCTTTAGTTAATGATGCCTCAAGCCTGAAGCATTTGAAGTATCTTCAAATAGAATCATATTGTCATAACTATAACTCACTATAATTCTTTCCTCTATCTGGAATTCATCTGAAATGACTTTGTGATGAAAAGAGGATTTCATTGAATCAAGTTTGCGAAATGCTTACCAAGAATCATATTTTCATAACATCTATTCTTTACATGATATGAAAAGGTTCCTAATAATCAAGTTAGCAAACTGCTTACTGTAACGACCCTGTCACGACCCAAATCGATGGGCCGCGATGGACACTCGGTAACTTACTCAACCGAGTATCAATATAACGTATCTTTCTTATTACACCATCATATACACATGACATATGGGCCTATAAGGCCAACATGATCATTTATAAACTCAAAACATATGCCGTACAATCTTTCACGTACACGACATATGTCTACAAGCCTCTAAGAGTACATAAATATCATAAAGGTCGGGACAGAGCCCCGCCATACCAAACAATACACATCTAAATCATACTGACCAAACAAGAAACTTCGGAGTAAATGGAGTGCACCAACATCTTCTGCTGAGCTGATCGCCTACTTGAAAGACTCTCGGCCAGTCTATCGAGACCTGCGGGCATGAGTTCGTTCTTCCATTTCTTTGTGTTCTGAAGATCTTGTGTTGATTTACTTGCCGTATTCTCGTTTACTATTGTTGTTGTTGTATTCAGTGTTGTTGAGCCGAGTATGTAAAGAACGAAAATTAGTAAATAATAGACATGAGAGAAACATAGAGTAAAAGACTCGACATGTACCTCTGCATAGCTCTGTGAATCATTTCATTTTTTTTATGTCATGCATATGCATATAAATGTCATATCATGCATAAGTATATGCGTTCATAACATCATCAAGCCTCTGAGGGCATCCCATCATATCATTTCGGCCCCTGTAGGCAAATTATCAATGTATACCAGCTGATCATGTGGTGGTGCGTATATAATGCCGTAACCTTTTTCCCATATCCCATATGCGTATATAATGCCATAACCTTATCTCTTATCCCATATACATATAATATACGCGTATATAATGCCATCTGGTCATGGGTCAATATACATGTATAAATGCATGAAATGCATAAGAAATACGTTAATAAGATTTTCTCAGAATGTCATAAAAATAAATATGCTTGTCGGATAAACTTTATCAAATACGTATTTTTCTAAGACCCATGAACAGAAGATATAATAATAATTCACATGGGGAATCAAGAATATAGACACCCCTAGTATTTCTATGAATAGAGTCATTTATGAAAGTTGCGTATTTTGCTTGTTTCATTTGTATTATTTGGATCACGCCAAAAGGAAAGAAGGGATAGCCTTAACATACCTGAACCGATTCTCTTGATAATCTCTTTAACACCGTCTTTTGCGACGAAACACATAACGGCGAGATCGAATTAGGGAATGACCAAATTCAATCACAACAATAGCACAAACTAGATGCCTACCAAGTACTCCATCGTGTGTAATTATGCTAAATAGTCTCGGATGAATTCTTGTTGAAGTGATTCACGTTACTAATGAAAAGTATGGTCTCTCTTGAAGCATTACATAGCAGATTCGTATAAAACTTCCTAAAATGAATGAATGGCTTTAGAAAGGTCCCTTTTTATAGTGGTGTGGGCCCCACTTAATAATGCTTACCTTAGCCACCCAATTTTCTTAAAATGCCATCTAGCAATATGACCAAATAATCACTTAAATCAATAATCTTGGGCTGCCACGTTTGGGAAGCTTTATTAAGTCTTATCCAAAATCTTAATTACTCACTAATTCATTATTTAACTAATTAATCTCTCATTAATTAATAATCAATCAATTATTCATATAATTAAGAATTATCTCAAATTACTTAGAATACTACTCACTTTTAACACACTTTATACACCCTACTATCATGGTCATGTGGTACCTTGTATGGCACTAGTCCATAAATACTGGGTATTGTAGCTTGGACCGTATTTTATCTAAAAATGTCAAACTTCGACGAAATTCATTTTCTTCGATTTGCTTACCTTCTCACTTTCACGAATTTACTCATCACTTGTTTGAAATAGCATAATGCTTATAATCTCAAAATAATCTCATTCCCGAACTTACGTCGATTAACTTACGACGAAACTTTAGCGTACAAAAATATACGGGATGTAATATCTCATTTCTGAGCTTTCATCAATTTACTTATGACGTACTTTTACGTACGAAAATATGGGATGTAATAATATTCCCCCCTTTGGAATATTCGTCCTCGAATGTTGACTGATGCACTTATCGTTCTCATAACCCGTAGCTCTTGCGAATACTTTAATACTCTTTTTTCCATTTAGGTAATTGTTCTTTCAATAAATCCAAAGGCCAGGGCATTCCCTCCTTTAGGCCTCTTCCTCACACCACGATATGTGGTCGGAATTCTTCTAATCTCGTAACTCTTGCTACCTTCTGTCATGCAGCCTGTACAACTTTTTCCTTGTACATGCGCCTATGCGACCCTTATCTTATGCTTTTAGCCAATCTCTTGGCCTCATTTTGGGAACATATATAGAACTTGACAAGATGTCTCTTTGGACATCTATAGGTGTACTGAAGTTCTTTGCTCGGTACTTTGTCGAAATTACGAATATTGTTATACCTTACTTCATGGTCCCGGTTATCCACCCGTGTGACTTTACTGCATCTAGGTAGGTCATACTATACCATAACTCTTACCTTGGTTTTATTACTATCGAGGTCTGCTATCCAATTCCAAGTTACTCTCTCGCTTCTTATCATAGATGTATAAATCCAAGTCCTTCAATGCTTCCTTATTATTGTTCATCTAAAGGATGAAATACTTATCTCATTTCGTACTTTGTAACTTTTATCCATCTATTATTGATTTACCTCAATGTTGATCTACAATCCACCACTAATATCTTGAAACTTCTTACGTAAAACATTGCCACTAGGGCTTACGTTGCATCGAGGAATATTCGAAGTGATTTTCCTGATCCACTTAGCGGCGATACTGTACTTCAATAACCGTACTTTATAGCATCCCAATGTGACTCACTTACATGGGTATTTTAATCTAGTACAATTCATGAAATCCCTTCAAATCATGACTCAATCGAAGGTCCAAATGTCATCCTTCATTTATCACAAGTATACCCTCATTTTACTACCAAAGCAACATTCCATCTCTTTTAAATGCTATTAGTCTTAGAATCTTTTGAGTTCATTCAGGCTTAACTTTCTATAACTTAGAGAAACCATCAGCTCTTTTGTCTTCATGGGGATAATCCCGATAACTTCTCCATTCTCATAACCTTATCACTTGCCATTCCTTATTCTTACACATGTCTTCCTAAAATCTTGTCGTTTTACCATACTTTAGCTTGTGACCTACACATATTCATTTATACTACTCGCAACCTTCCTTCAAATCGCTTGCACCACAGATTTCCTTATGTTATTCTGGAACATCAAGCGAGACATCACATCGTCTCTAACTCTTCTTTACCTTCTTAATTAGGCTTCTCGATACCTAGAAACCATAGGCTGGAAGACATGCCACTGACAATGCCGTTATCATTCCTGGATATTGAATCCCCGCGCTTCTAGCCTTCTATCCGAAGTATGGACTATTCACAACCTTCTGCATTTGAGTATTTCGTACGTTGTTCACCCTTACCTTACTTACCTTAAAATCTGTCATAACATCTTCTATCTCTTTCATGACCTTCATTCCACATAGGTATAATTCACATCCATAGCTTAAAGCTCTATTATAACACTTGCACCTCAGGTGCATACACAATCTGGTGGGAGTTTCATACTGACTTCTTATGAGGCTGGTACTTCACTAACTGGCTCTAACGTTGGGTCATTATAGAATATGGTTGTTGTACTATCTCTCTTGTACCTCTGATATTAAGAGTGATTCTGCAATGTTCTCAATCATGATCTCTATAATATTCTGGGTCCAATAATCAGATTCCCGATTTACTTAGTCGATGTAGTTTCCTCTTCCTTTTGATCAGCCTTTATATAGGCTCAAGCTATCTTCTGATCTGCGACTTCTGGTATTAGCTATTACTTTAGTCTTTCATGGGCGCTATGGAATATCCATGATACAATCTTTTAACAATCCAATCCTTTGTCTATGACCTGGACTCAATTCTTTCTTTTAACTTACACCGGAGTCTTTTACAGTTGTATAATTGTCAAAATATATGTTGCTTGGATAATACTCCGAAATCTTAAGTGTGTTCATAACGTAACTAACTCTGGATCATTGATCGAATGATTCTTTCCGTTCCTTCTCAGCTTTCTTTAAATGTAAACAATTATTTTTCCTGGTCTTTCTGTCCCCTTGTTGTGTTCATACTTAACTTATCTTAGTTCCCACGCATGCCAGAATTTTTGTGCAACTCATATGATTTCGAATATTACTTTTGATTTTACTCCCCGTTTAATAGCCACGGTAGGCGCCACCTTCTTATGGAGTGCATATAATGTTATTGTGAGACTGGTGTTACAAGACCATTTCCTCCTTATGTTACTGAGCTTAGGTTGAAGCCTTCTTCCTTACTTTCTCAGCTAGTCTTTCAATGTAGTATTTAGGGAGAATCCTCTGACTCTTGTAAAGCTATGAGCTTATTACATTATATATTCGGCAGACCCTTTTGATGTCCTTCCTTGCCTATAATTATCCGTAGTTACTTACTTCCATGCCCTTGTGCTTGTAATGTTACGTCAGAACTGATATTTTGACTGTCTTCCCAGTGGCACTCTCTTTTATTCTCGTAATACTCATACGGTACCTTTAACTACCCCAACTCCTATCTGAATATTTCTCAAGAATCACAATGTCATATCTGCGAGACTTAATTCCCCATGTTGGGGTTCACTATGTTTATCTTGCACGATCTGTTGATTTGTCTGTATCCTCTTGTCTAGCCATAACTAGGCTCTTCCTGAATCAACTACTAACTACTCGTTGGCCCATTCTCATATCAATATTCCGCGTAATCTTTCTTGGGTTATTTCCTTTGTCTTAACTTACATCTCGCACCGGTTCCTTATCTATCAATAACATCTCGGGTAGGAACCCTTACTTCCTCTCCTTAACGCCGTTCTTGCATAATGTTATGGAATCATAGCATATATGTAGGATTTGAATAAGTGCAATCTCATCACTTTTTTTTTTTATTCTTCCTTTACCATTCCATAGTTACTAGAACCACTTAATTCTGACTTAATGCCACATCACACCATATTCCCCCCTTTATGGGAGCACTAAGATTTAGTGCTACGATGATCTACATATAGATGTTTTAGCATCTCATCTTTGGCATCTTTTCACATCATCGATGATCCTTACTCTCCTCGCGGTAATCCTTCTGTACCAAGGATAACAAAATTCCTCACTCGCGAGGTTGACACATAGTGTAACTGGCACATACAGTCCCTTAAGCTTAACTTTACTCACCTTGCTTGCTTTAGGGAAGCGTCTTCCTGAATGACCTTTAAAGGGTATTCTTCTGTCGTCCATTCTATTATCGCCGGAACGAAGTCTGAAATTCTCATGATGTCGACCATTATCGATTCATTCAGTCCCTAATTCATGTTTAGTTTGTCTTGTTCACCAATCCATACTGATTTCTTATTACTCTGGGGTCTAATATTACCTTTTGGTAATCGCGTTGGAGTCACGAACTTATTTCTCAAGGCCTGTCACCTCTCGTCTTTTCCTCCACTTGACTATAGACTCTGTAATACTGTCATCTTTTTGATCTACTGTTGTCATCGATGTATCACATCTTACTCATAATACTTCATTAACTCTCTTCTTATTTCCCGCTAACATCTATGTCTATTACTTTATTCTGAAAATATGAACAAGACATTCTTTGCTTTTAGCTCCCCTTGCTCCATCCCCTAGCTCTTCAGGTTGCCTAACATTCCCGTTCTACTAGGGACGGGAGCCACAATAAGGTAATGTTTATCCCTTCAAGTCTTTCAGTGCCTATCTTTGTAGTACTCATATCTAGTTGTACTATTTTAGAGTGCACCATCTAGGTGTCTCACAAGGAGATCTATTACCACATTTACAATACCCTTCGGAAATGTCAACTAACACAAACAATCCATTCACCATTTTGGGTTATTCTAACCCATCCGGATCCTGATATCACGTCCTTCTCTGAAAACTACACTTGTCAGCCTTCAGAGGGCATAACTGAAATGGGTGTGATCAATTGTATATATCTCCGTTACTATAAAAGGTAACTCGGAATGCTTATATTTCTCTACTTGAATTGTAAATACTGATAACTTTCATTAACTGGGTACCTCGTACCCTTTTTCATCTTGATTCTTTTACTTGCTGAAACTTGTGTGTACCTTTCAATTCTCTTATTCATTTTTACCGTAAGAGTGGATAGACATTCTAGTCTTAGGGATCCTTATCAAGAAGTTTACACATCTTAGTACACACATGATCTGTTGAATACCTCATATTTATCCATCATAAGCATGATACAAAAATTTAGTCCCTCTGACTCAACTCTTCCACAGCTACATCTCTTACCAACTGTTTTCCTGGATGGAGGCATCATCGTATTATCAATAAGATAGAGTTTAGGAAATTGAGTTCTAACAACTAAGCTCTACCACATGATCTAGAGTAAGAAGAAAGAGTGATAGTCCTAAATGCCCTGTAGCCTCCTGCTTATACGTGTGGTGCACAACACACCCATAAACAAGACTCTACTAGAATCGGCTTGTAGACTCCCTAGGACAGAATTGCTCTGATACCACTTTTGTCACGACCCAAACCGATGCATCGCAATGGGCACTCGGTACCTTACTCAACCGAGTACTAACATAACGTATCTTTCTTATTACATCATCATATACACATGACATATGGGCCTATAAAGCCAACATGATCGTTTATAAACTCAAAATATAGGTTGTACAATCTTTCACATACACGACATATGTCTACAAGCCTCTAAGAGTACATAAATGTCATAAAGGTCGGGACAGAGCCCCGCCATACCTCTAAATCATACTGACCAAACAAGCAACTCCGGAGCAAATGGAGTGCACCAATATCTTCCGCTGAGTTGATCGCCTACTTGGAAGACTCTCGGACTGTTTATCGAGACCTGCAGGCATGAAACACAAAGTCCCCAGGCAAAAGGGACGTCAGTATAAATATTGTACCGAGTATGTAAGGACTAAAAATCAGTAAATAATAGACATGAGAGAAACATGGAGTAAAAGACTCGACATGTACGTCTGCATAGCTCTTTGAATCATTTCATTGCATATGCGTATAAATGTCATATCATGCATAAGTATATGAGTTTATAACATCATCAAGCCTCTGAGACCATCCAATCATATCATTTCGGCCACTGTGGGCAAATTATCAACGTATACCAGCTGATCAGGTGGTAGTGCGTATATACTGTCGTAACCTTTTTTCCATATTCCAAATACATATATATACGCGTATATAATATCATATGTTCATGGGTCAATGTACATGTATAAATGCATGAAATGCATAAGAAATACGTTAATAAGATTTTTCGGAATGTCATAAAAATAATATATTTTTCAGATAAACTTTATCAAATACGTATTTTTCTAAGAACCATGAACAGAAGATATAATAATAATTCACATGGGAAATCAAGAATTAGACACCCATAGTATTTTTATGAATAGAGTCATTTATGAACGTTGCGTATTTTACTCATTTCATTTGTATCTTACAGATCATGCCAAAAAGAAAGAAGGGATAGCCTTGACATACCTGAACTGATTCTCTTGACAATCCCTTTAACACCATTGATTGCGACAACGCGTGACGGCGGATCGAAGTTGGGAAATATCGTATGATGTTCTTGAGAAAGATTGCACCATACTCCTTTATAATCGCAACATATCGTTGCAATTATGCTAAATAGTCTCGGATGAATTCACGTTAAAGTGATTCACGTTACTAGTGAAAAGTATGGTCTCTGTTGAAGCATTACATAGCAGATTTGTATGAAGCCTCCTAAAATGAATGAATGGCTTTAGAAAGGTCTCTTTTATAGTGGCGTGGGCCCCACTTAATAATGTTTACCTTAGCTACCCAATTTGCTTAAAATGACATCTAGCAATGTGACCAAATAGTCACTTAAATTAATAATCTTGGGCTGCCTCGTTTGGGAGGCTTTAGTAAGCCTTATCCAAAATCTTAATTACTCACTAATTCATTATTTAACTAATTAATATCCCATTAACTAATAATTAATTAATTACCCACATAATTAAGAATTGTCTCAAATTATTTAAAATACTACTCACTTTTGACACACCTTATATACCTTACTATCGTGGCCATGTGGTACATTGTATACTACTAGTCCATAAATACCAGGTATTTTTAGCTTGGGACGTATTTTATCCCAAAATATCAAACTTCGACGAAATTTATTTTCTTTGATTTGCTTACCCTTTCACCTTCACGGATTTAATCATCACTTGTTTGAAATAGCATAATGCTTATAATCTCAAAATAATCATATTCCCGAACTTACGTCGATTAACTTACGACGAAAATTTAACGTACGAAAATGCGGGATGTAATATCTCATTTCCGAACTTTCATCAATTTACTTATGGCGTATTTTTACGTACGAAAATATGGGGTGTAACAGATCCGACCGGTCGTTTTGAGCTCTAGTGCATCGTTCAGCAGTTTGAGGCCTTGAGAAGTTTCACTTCATGTATTGTGACTTGCACGTGTGATCAGAATTTAATTTTGGGAAGTTCAGAGTTGATTTGGAAAGAAAACTCTCACCTCGAGAGCTTTGTGTTGGAAAAATTGACTAAGGTTAGACTTTTAAGTAAACGACCTCGGAATCAGGATTTGAAGGTTTCACTAAGTTTGTGTGATGATTCTGATCTTAGGGGCGTGCCTGGATGTGGATTTGGAGGTTCGTAGGTTGTTTCGGGGTCATTTGGCGAAAGTTGGAAGTTGGAGGTTTTTGGAAGTTCGACCGGGAGTGGACTTTTTGATATCGGGGTCGAATTCCGATTTTGGAAGTTGGAGTAGGACCGTAATGTCAATTATAACTTGTGTGCAAAATTTGAGGTCAATTGGATTTGATTTGATGCAATCCGGTACAAGCTATAGAATTTGGAAATTTTAAGTTCGATTCGAGGCGTGATTCATGATTTTGATATTGTTTGACATGGTTTAAGGCTTTCACTAAGTTCGTATTGTCATTTGGGACATATTGGTATATTTAGTTAAGGTCCCGAGAGTCTCGGGTGGATTTCGAATGGTTAACGTATTGAATTTGGCCTAATGAAAATATTGAAGCTGTTGTCATCTTATGTAACCGCAGCTGCGAGGTTTTGGCCGCAGGTGCGGGGTAAGGTCTGCGTACACACTACCCTCCCCAGACTTCACTAGTAAAATTTCAGTGGGTCGTTGTTGTTGTTGTTGTTGTTGTTGTTGTTGTAGAGAACTAACTCAAAAAAGGATCTAATAAATTACTAGAGTAGCAAACAAACATTGATGCAAGTATAGAAAAGGCTGAAGTTCCTAATGAGAGAAATAAAAATACATGCATTCAGCCATTAGCCATATATGGAAAAGAAGAAAATAGGCATAGAGAGAGCTAGATATTAACAAATTCGGAAACAAATATAAAAAAGACCTTTCTTCCGATTGTTCAAGAAACATAGCACTAAGAAACAATAAATTGTAGTTCTATATGTATCCTCAAATCGGAATAATACTTGAATGACACTCCGTATAATCAAAGAGCATAAAACAACTAAAAATTTTACAAACCCAGTTTGGGAACTTAAAGTCTCTCACCAAATAAGAAATCAAAACGTAAAAATGAAATCAATTGAAACTTACCGATTTACCGGAACCGATTTACAAAAATGGATGAATACTAAAAGTAGGGGGGGAGAGGACTGGGAGAGTGGTGTTAAAGGGTGAAGTTTCTGGAGAAAGGGGTTAGAGCCTGTTTGGCTTAGCTGATTTAGAGTAGCTGATAAGCATTAGGTCCTGAAAAGCACGCCTTTAAGCACGCTATCCTAACACACACACACATGTGGATATATATATATATATATATATATATGTATGAATCTGTCACGACCCGAAATTCTCACCTTCGGGACCGTGATGTCACCTAATATTTCACTTGCTAGGCAAGACAACGTTAGAATATAATTAGCCAATTTAATACTATTTTAAATTAATTAATAACAAAAAAAAAACAAGTGCGGAAATAAATTCTGAAATAAAATGAATAATCCATAATAGATGCAATATCTAAAGATCATCCCAGAATTTGGAGTCACAAGTGCACGAGCTTCTAGAATAATAAAAATAAAGGTCTGAATAAAATTCAAGTTGTTTGAAATATAATATACAGCTGAGATAAGATAGAAGAGGACTTCAGAACTGCGAACGCTGTGCAGTTATACCTCAAGTCTCCACTGGTAGTTCTATCCGGGAAATTCTACAGTACGTCATTGGGACCAACTCCGAAATCTGCACAAGAAGTGTAGAGTATAGTATCAGTACAACCGACCCCATATACTGGTAAGTGCAGAGCCTAACCTCGACGAAGTAGTGACGAGGCTAAGGCAGGTCACTTACATTAACCTGTATGCAATAATAATAATAATAATAACAACAATAATAGAAATAAATTAGGTAACTCATTTTAACCGTTGAAGTCAACTCGGCAGTCATAATCAATTATTGTTTTAATCAACTTCCGTTGCGGCGTGCAACCCGCTCCTCCAACAATATAAACTTTAAATGTTGCGGCTTGCAACCCGATCCCCCAATATAAACTTTAAATAACTCTGTTGCGGCGTGCAACCCGATCCCCCAATATATTCATATTAAATTCTGTTACGGCGTGCAACTCGCTCCTCCAATATATTCACTTTCATTTCCGTCGCGGCGTGCAACCCGCTCCTCCAATATATTCACTTTCATTTCTCTCAAGTCAAGGTTAACCACGATACTTACCTTGATTCGCAACCAAATTCAAGTTTTCAATACACCCTTGCCTCGCGAATTAGTGTTTGAAATCCTCAAATCTAGTCATAAACAATTCAATATATTCAATACAAATCGTAGGGATTAATTCCATATGAATTTACTCATTTTTCCGGATTAAAATCCGAAATTTATTTAAAAAATTAACAGTGAGACCCACATCTCGAATCCAAAAAAACTCACGAAATCCAAAAACCCGTTCCGATACGAGTTCAGCCATACAAAAATTATCGAATTCCAATATTGAATTGGCTTTCAAATCTTCATTTTACATTTTTGAAAGATTTTATAAAAATCTGATTTTTCTTACATAAATTCACGGATTCATGATGTAAATGAGTATGAAATCACGGAATATAATCAATATAGGATAAGAAACATTTAGCCCAATATTTTCCCGTAAAAATCGCCCAAAATCGTCTTACCCGAGCTCAAAATCGAAAATGGTAGAAAATGGGACGAAATCCCATTTCCAGAACTTAAGTTCTGCTGTCCAAATTTTTACTCATCGTGATCGTGAGAATTCATTTGCGATCGCGTAGAACTATTTCTGCCCAGGTCTATTTTACTCTTCGCGATCGCGGGAATGGCTTCGCGATCATGAAGCACAATTTGCACAGGCTGCCAATTTGCACTACGCGAACGTGATATCCTATACGCGAACGCGAAGAATAACCTCGTAGACCTTCGCGATCGCGGACTGCTTCATGCAAACGCAAAAAATAAATTTGAGTTCCCCAACTTGAGCCTTATTTCCTCTTTGCGGACGCGATCAAGTCTACGTGTTCACGATGCACTGGGAGCTAACCTTCCGCGATCGCGTGCCTATCTTCGCGAACGCATAGGGTAAAAATCACGGCTCACAATTTCTTCTTCGCGATCGCGGGAATGGCTTCGCGATCGCGAAGCACTATGCACCATATGACAGCTGAAGCTCAAAAACCAGATTTGTTTCCAAAGTTCAAAAGGTCCGTAGGCTATCCAAAACTCACCCGAGCCCTCGGGCTCTAAACCGTACATGCACACAAGTCCAAATATATCATACGAACTTGCTCGCACGATCAAAACACCAAAATAATACCTAAAACTACGAATCGGACACCAAATCAAATAAAAGTTTTAAAAACTTTAGAATTTCTATTTTAACAACTGGGCGCCTGAATCACGTCAAAACAACTCTGTTTCTCACCAAATTTGGCAGAAAAGTCATAAATATAGTAATGGAGCTATACAGGGTTCCGAAACTAAAATATGGACCCGGTATCAACAAAGTCAAATATTAGTCAAATCTCTTAATCATTAAACCTTTAAACTTAAAAATTTCGACAACATGCGATAACTCGAGCTAGGGACCTCCGAATTAAATTCTGGGCATACGCCCAAGTCCCAAATCAAGATACGGACCTACCGGAACTATCAAAACACTGATCTGAGTCTGTTTGCTCAAAATTATGACCAAAGTCAACTCAGTTCAGTTTTAAGGCTCTATTTCTCAATTTAATCAATTTTTCATATAAATAATTTTTGGAAAATTATGCGGACTGTGCACGCAAGTCGAGGAATTATGAATAATACTTTTCGAGGTCTTAGAACACAGAAATAATTATTAAATTTAAAGATGACCTTTTGGGTCAGCACATTCTCCACCTCTAAAATAAATGTTCGTCCTTGAACGGAATTAGAAAAAAGTACCTGAGATGGTGAAAAGGTGTGGATATTTACTCCGCATGTCTGAATCGGACTCCCAGGTAGATGCTTCTATCGGCTGACCTCTCCATTGTACCCGAACTGAAGGATAACTCTTAGACCTCAACTGTCGGACCTGCCGGGCTAGAATAGCTACCGGTTCCTCTTCATAAGTCAAATCTTTGTCCAACTGAACTGAGTTGAAATCTAGTACATGGGACGGATCACCCTGATATTTTCGGAGCATAGACATATGAAACATCGGATTAACAACTGATAAACTAGGTGGTAGTGCAAGCCTGTAGGCTACTTCACCCACTCTTTCAAGAATTTCGAAGGGTCCTATATACCTAGGGCTTAACTTGCCCTTCTTTCTGAACCTCATTACACCTTTCATAGGTGAAACCCAGAGCAATACGCTTTCTCCAACCAAGATTGCAATATCACGAATTTTACGGTTGGCATAACTCTTTTGCCTAAACTGAGTTGTGCGAAGTCGATCCTGAATAACCTTGACCTTATCCAAGACATCTTGTACCAAATCGATACCCAACAACCGAGCCTCTCCCCGTTCAAACCAGCCAACTTGCGATCGGCATCGCCGTCCGTATAATGCCTCATATGGAGCCATCTGAACTGGTATCTATTATTATAAGCAAACTCTGCAATTGGCAAGAACTGATCCCAAGAACCTCCAAAGTCTATAACACAAGCGCGAGGCATATCTTCTAATATCTGAATGGTACGCTCTGATTGTCCGTCTGTCTGTGGATGAAATGTTATGCTTAACTCAACCCGCATATCTAACTCACGCTGTACAGCCCTCCAGAAGTGTGAGGTAAATTGTGTATCTCGATCTGAAATAATAGACACGGGCACACCGTGAAGGCGAACAATCTCACGAATGTAAATTTCAGCCAACCGCTCTGAAGAATAGGTCACTGCCACTGGAATGAAATGTGTTGACTTGGTCAACCTGTCCACAATGACCCAAACTGCGTCAAATTTTCTCTGAGTCTGTGGGAGCCCAACAACAAAATCCATAGTGATACGCTCCCATTTCTACTCATGGATTTCTAACTTCTAAAGCAAACCACCAGGTCTCTGATACTGGTACTTGACTTGCAGACAATTTAGACATCGAGCTACATATGCAACTATATCCCTCTTCATTCTCCTTCACCAATAATGTTGCCACAAATCCTGATACATTTTGGCAGCACCTGGATGAATAGTAATCTGGAACTATGGGCCTCTTCTAGAATTAATTCACAAAGCCCATCCATATTAGGCACACAAATACGACCCTGCATTCGCAGAACTCCCTCTTCCCCCACAGCAACATGTTTGGCATCACCCGCACCGTGTCCTTAAGGACAAGTAAATTAGGATCATCATACTATCACTCTCTGATGCACTCATATAAAGAAGACTGAGCGACTGTGTAAGCTAGAACCCGACTAGGTTCTGAAACAACTAACCTCACGAATTGATTAGCCAAAGTCTGAACATCTGCAGCTAATGGCCTCTCACCAACCGGAATATACGCAAGACTACCCATACTCACAGTCTTTCTAATCAAAGCATCGGCCACCACATTGGCCTTTCTGGGGTGATACAAAATGGTGATATCATAGTCTTTCAACAACTCAAACCATCTTCTCTACCTCAAATTAAGATCTTTTTGTTTGAACAGATACTGAAGGCTACGATGATCAGTAAATACCTCACACGAGACACCATAGAGGTAATGCCTCCAAATCTTCAGCGCATGAAAAATGGCTGCCAATTCTATGTCATGAACAGGATAATTCTTCTTGTGAACTTTCAATTGTCGCGACGCGTATGCAATCACCCTGCCATCTTGCATTAATACTGCACTAAGCCCAATGTGAGATGCATCATAATATACCGTATAAGATCATGAATATGTGGGTAATACCAATATTGGTGCCGTAGTTAGAGCAGTCTTGAGCTTCTAAAAGCTCAACTCACACTCGTCTGACCATCTAAATGGGGCACATTTCTGGGTCAGTCTAGTCAATGGGCTTGTTATAGATGAAAACCCTTCCACGAACCGATGATAATAAACTGCCAAACCCAGGAAACTCTGGATCTCTGTAACTGAAGTAGGTCTTGGCCAATTCTGAACAACCTCAATCTTCTTAGGATCCACCTTTATGCCTTCTGCCGATACAACATGCCCCAAAAAGGCAACTGAGTTTAACTAAAACTCGCATTTTGAAAATTAGCATATAACTGATTATTCTTCAAAGTCTGAAGCACATTCCGAAGATGTTATTCATGCTCCTCTCGACTGCTGGAGTAAATCAAGATATTATCATTGAATACAACCACAAAAAAATCCAAATAGGGCTTGAACACCTGATTCATCAAATCTATAAATATTGTTAGGGCATTTGTCAACCAAAATGACATCACTAGGAATCTGTCATGCCCATACCGAGACCGAAAAGTTATCTTAGGGACATCAGATGCCCTAATCTTTAACTAATGGTAACCAGAGCTCAAGTTGATCTTTGAATACAACTTGGCACCCTAAAGTTGATCGAATAAGTCATCAATTCTTGGTAGTGGATACTTGTTCTTGATAGTAGCCTTGTTTAACTGCCAATAATCTATACACATTCGCATTGAACCATCTTTCTTCTTTACAAATAACACCGGTGCACCCCAGGGTGAGACACTGGGTCTAATGAGTCCCTGATCAAGCAAGTCTTTTAACTACTCCTTTAATTCTTTCAACTTCGGCGGGGCCATACGGTATGGTGAGATAGAAATAGGCTGAGTGCTAGAAGCTAAATTAATACAGAAGTCAATATCTCTATCGGGTGGCATCCCCGGCAAATCTACAGGAAATACTTCTGGAAATTCACGAACAACTGACACTGGGTCCATAGAAGGAGCATCCACACTTGGATCGCGAATATAAGCCAAATAGGCTAGACACCCTTTCTCGACCATACGTCGAGCCTTAATATAAGAAATAACCCTGCTGGTAGAATGACCATAAGTTCCTTTCCACTCTAACCAAGGTAAGCCCGGCATGGCTAGGGTCATCGTCTTAGCATAACAATCCAATATAGCATGATAAGGTGACAGCCTATCCATACCCAAGATGACATCAAAATCTACCATATCAAGAAGTAGAAGATCCACACTAGTCTCAAGACTACCAATAGTAATCACATATGAACGATAGACATGGTCTACTACAACAGAGTCTCCCACTGGTGTAGATACATACACAGAAACACTTAGAGAATCACGAGACACAACCAAATATGAAGCAAAATAGGAGGACATATAGGAATAAGTAGATCCTAGCTCAAATAGAACTGAAGCATCTCTATGGTAAACTGGAATAATATATATGATCACGGTATCAGATTACTCGGCCTCAAGCCTAGCTGGAAATGCATAAAATCGAGGCTAGGTCCCTCCACGCTGAACTGAGTCTCTAGGACGGCCTCTAACTGGCTGGCCTCCACCTCTAACGGCATGACCTCCACCTTTAATGGCTTGACCTCCACCTCTAGCTGCCTGACCCCTACCTCTATCTGGATGAGCAGGCGGTGAAGCAACTAGTGCTGGTATGATGGCATGAAAATCCTGCCGAGATTTGTTACTCGACAACCTATGGCAATACCTCCTGATGTGGCCAATGTTCCCACACTCATAACACCCATCTTGATGTTGTGGCTGCTGAAGATGACCTGAACGGACCGGATAACCATTGTAGTGACTCTGGAGTGGTGGTGCACTAAATGTTTGCTGACCAAAGTAAGGCATCATAGGACCGTGACTCCCTGAAGCACCGGAAGATGCCTGAAGTGCTGAATGAAACAGTCTGGGATACCAAAATTACCCCTGCCTCCAGACGAGGCACCACTGAAACCATCAAACTGACGAGGCCTCTTATCAGACCTCTGCCCTCTCTCCTATGCAAGAACTATCTCAATCCTCCTTGTGACATTAGTAGCTGCCTGAAAGGAAATCTCACTTCAAGTCTCCTTGTCCATGTGAAGCCTGATAGGGTGAGTGAGTCCCTCAATAAACCTCCTTACTCTCTCTCCCTCAGTAGGTAATAAAAGGAGAGCATGATTGGCTAAATCCACAAAACGGGATTCATACTAAGTAACAGTCATACTGTCCTGCTGTAGACATTCAAATTGACTGCGGTAATCCTCTCTCAATGTGATAGGGAGGAACTTCTCCAGAAATAGCCGTGAAAACTGCTCCCAGATCAATGCAGGCGATCCAACTAGTTTGGTCAATATATAATCTCTCCACCACCTCTTGGCGGAACCCGTCATCTGAAATACAGCAAAATCGACCCCATTGGTCTCAACTATACCCATGTTCTGCAATACCTCATGGCAACGGTTAAGATAATCCTATGGGTCCTCAGAAGGTATACCACTGAAGTGAACTGGAAAGACCTTAGTAAACTTATCCAGTCTCAATAAGGCCTCAGAAGACACAGCGGGCCTATCACCAGCTTGAACAACTGGCTGAACTATCCCAACTGGCGGGACTGCTGGAGACTGATTCTGGGGAGCCATATGCTCCGGAGCGGGAGTAGTGGGAGTTTGTGCTCCTCCCCCAGCCTGTGAGACGGCTTGTACCGCTGGAAATGTGCCATTCTGGGCCACGCCCTCCATAAGACTTACCAAACGGACTAGAGCGTCTTGAAGCACTAGAGTAGCTATGAATCCTTTTGGGACCTGAACTGGTCCATCTGGTACATTCTGAACTGGAACCTCCTCCTGAAGATCCACCTGAGGTTCTACAATAGGTGCGGCTGCTCGAGCTCTAGACTGAGCTCTACCTCTGTCTCGGCCTCTAGCACGACATCAACCTCTACCCCTGGCCATAGTTGCCACTGGGGGCTCCGGTCCCTGTTCATCGGTAGATGTATTATGTGTTCTCGCCATCTGCGAGAGAATAAGAATAGAATGGTTCAATTATCGATGATAGAATAAAATCGCACGACAAGATAAGAAAGAAGTGATATTGTTCCTAAACTTCATAGCCTATAAAAGATAAGTACAAATGTCTCTGTACCGATCCTTCAGACTCTACTAAGTTTGCTCGTGACTCGTGAGACCTATGTAACCTAGTGCTCTGATACTAATTGTCACGACCCAAAATTCCCACCTTTGGGACCGTGATGGCGCATAACGTTTCACTTGCTAGGCAAGCCAACATTAGAATATAATTAGCCAATTTAACACAATTTTAAATTAATTAATAACAAAGAAAACAAGTGCGGAAATAAAGTCTGAAATAAAATAAATAATCCAAAATAGACGCGATCTCTAAATACCATCCCAGAATATGGAGTCATAAGTGCACGAGCTTCTAGAATAATACAAATAAAGGTCTGAATAAAATTCAAGTTGTTTGAAATATAATACACAACTGAGATAAGATAGAAGGGGACTTCAGAACTGCGAACGATGTGCAGTTATACCTCAAGTCTCCACTAGTAGCTGTATTCGGGAAAATATACAGTATGCCGCTGGGACCAACTCCGAAATCTGCACAAGAAGTGCAAAGTGTAGTATCAGTACAACCGACCCCATGTACTGGTAAGTGCAGAGCCTAACCTCGAAGAAGTAGTGACGAGGCTAAGGCAGGTCACTTACATTAACATGTATGCAATAATAATAATAACAACAATAATAGAAATAAATTAGGTAACTCATTTTAACCGTTGAAGTCAACTCGGCAGTCATAACCAATTATTATTTCAATCAACTTCCGTTGCGGCATGCAACCCGCTCCAACAATATAATTCCTCAATAAATTTCTGTTGCGGCGTGCAACCCGCTCCAACAATATAAACTTTAAATAAATTTGTTGCGGCGTACAACCCGATCCCCCAATATAAACATTCAATAACTCTGTTGCGGCGTGCAACCCGATCCCCAATATATTCATATTCAATTCTGTTGTGGCGTGCAAGCCGCTTCTCTAATATATTCACTTTCATTTCCGTTGCAGTGTGTAACCCACTCTTCTAATATATTCATTTACCAGTTCTTATAAAAGAAATTACTCCAATAAATGCAACATTTAATATGAAATTATAAGACAACAAGTATAAAATAATTATGATTCATTTATGAAACAAACAATGACAAGTAGCAATTAATTGTGGAAATCAGGGAGAAAATAGGTAGAATAATATTTAATATGCTAAATGTCAAGTAGCAATTAAGACACATAAATCAAATAAGCATGTGACAATTATTACAGGAATTCAAGAATTAATATTTGACTAGGAATATGAGAGAAATAATTATTATAACAATTAATTCGTGTCTTAAAACAATTTAAGATGTTTAAATAATTAAACAAACAATTAAATTGACAAAGTATAGGCACTCATCACCTTGCTTATACATCGTTGCACATGAAATTGACATAGCAAATAATTCAAGGGTTCTATTCTCTCAAGTCAAGGTTAATCACGACACTTACCTCGCTTCGCAACCAAATTCAACTTTCCAATACACCCTTGCCTCGCGAATTAGTGTCCGAAATCCTCAATAAATAATTCAATATATTCAATACAAATCGTAGGAATTAATTCCATATGAATTTACTAATTTTTCCGGATTAAAATCCAAAATTTATTTCAAAAATCAACAGTGGAACCCACGTCTCGAATCTTAAAAAAACTCAGAAAATCCGAACACCCGTTCCGATACGAGTTCATCCATACAAAAATTATCGAATTCCGACATCAGATTGGCATTCAAAACTTCATTTTACATTTTTGAAAGATTTTATAAAAATCTAATTTTTCTTTCATAAATTCACGGATTCATGATGTAAATGAATATGGAATCACGGAATATAATCAATATTGGATAAGGAATACTTACCTCAATGTTTTCCCGTAAAAATCGCCCAAAACGCGTCTTACCCGAGCTCAAAATTGAAAATGGTAGAAAATGGGACGAAATCCCATTTCCAGAACTTAAGTTCTGTTGTCTAGATTTTTACTCATCGCGATTGCGAGAATTCGTTCGCGATCGCCTAGAACTATTTCTGCCCAGGTCCATTTTACTCTTCGCGATAGCAGGAATGGCTTCGCGATCGCGAAGCACAATTTGCACAGGCTGCCAATTTGCACTACGCGAACGCGACATCCCATACGCGAACGCGAAGCATAACCCTGTAGACCTTCGCGATCGCGGACCGCTCCATGTGAACGCGAAGAACAAATTTGAATTCCCCAACATGTGCCTCATTTTCTCTTCGCGAACGCGATCAACTCTACGTGTTCGCGATGCACTAGGAGCTAACCTTCTGTGATCGCATGCTTATTCGTGAACGCATAGGGTAAAAATCACAGCTCACAATTTCTTCTTCGCGATCGCGGGAATGGCTTCACGATCGCGAAGAACCATGCACCAGATGACAGATGAAGCTCAAAAACCAGATTTTTTCCAAAGTTCAAAAGGTCCGTAGGCTATCCGAAACTCACCCAAGCCCTCGGGGCTCTAAATCGTACATGCACACAACACAAGTCCAAATATATCATACGAACTTGCTCACATGATCAAAACACCAAAATAATGCCTAAAACTACGAATCAGACATCAAATCAAGTGAAATGTTTAAGAAACTTTAGAATTTCTATTTTAAGAACCGGACGCCTGAATCATGCCAAAGCAGCTCCGTTTCTCACCAAATTTGGCAGACAAGTCATAAATATAGTAATGGAGCTATACCGGGTTCCGGAACTAAAATACAGACCCAGTATCAACAAAGTAAAACATTAGTCAAATCTCTTATGTCATTAAACTTTTAAACTTAAAAGTTTCGACAGCATGCGATAACTCAAGCTAGGGACCTTCGAATTAATTTCCGGGCATACGCCCAAGTCCCAAATCACAATACGGACCTACCAGAACTGTAAAAACACTAATCCGAGTCTGTTTGCTCAAACTGTTGACCAAAGTCAACTCAGTTGAGTTTTAAGGCTCTATTTCCCATTTTATTCAATTTTTCATATAAAAACTTTTCGAAAAATTATACGGATTGCACACGAAAGTAGAGGAATGATGAATAGTGCTTTTCGAGGTTTTAGAACATAGAAATAATTATTAAATTTAAAGATGACCTTTTGGGTCATCACATAATCGACAAGAATGTATTTATAATTCCCGTATAATAACCAAGCAAGGCAATTAGCATATCCTAACTGCAAATAGCCTTTCCCGATACCCGAGTTCAAGAACTCGCTCTACTCAATTTTATATGCAATCTAGAATTTCCACTTTCGAGTTCAACTCTAGATTCATAGATAGTATTCAATTGGTGATCATGCAATCAAATAATTAAACACATGATTGAATAAATAAACCAATACGATAAATCAAGAAATCAAAATCAATATTTGAATAACAATAGCCATGAAAGAACCACAACCCTAGAACGTGAAGTTTAGCTCCACATAGATATGGTAGCAAAACAACAAATCATCCAAACCCCAAGATCGTTCTCTTTCTTTGCAATGACGAAAATCTGCATGGCAGGTAACCAAGGAGAGAAGACTAAAGTGATAGGTAACTTCACTAGCAACCTTATGAACGCTATCAATGAGAGTTGTGAAACATTAGGTGACAATGGGACACCCACTACCTCCCCCAGGCGCGAGAGGTCGCCTCTTCCCCATTGTAGCATAACAAAATCAAATGGCAAAGGGGACTCCACATCCACAGGAGAAGGGACGCCACCGGTCATGAAACAACTCCTGGAAGCGTGGTTGACCGATATGCTTGTGAACTGCTCAACAAGCCCATTCCATGCACGACTACAGAAACCGCAAGAGACCACATATTGCAACGAGCACACGAACAGGGTGACCAATCAGACCCTCCAACACCAGGTATAACTCATAATGTTACTGAAAATGCATGTGAAAGCATCCTCGTCGCTGTCCTAAAGAGGATGGAAGATATGGAGAATGAAAATAAAGTGCTCAGAGGTCAAATGAAACAACACTAAGAACGAGTCGACAAGATATTAGGCGCCCCAAAGCTACTGCCAAAGATGGACGCCGGTAGGTTCGTAGAGCAGTCGTACAGCGAGGAAGCAGCCCCGCATGCCTTATCAAAGACCTTCAAAATGTCGTTGTATCTCAAGATATATGATGGAACGGCTGGCCCCGAAGATCACGTGACTTATTATGTCACCGCCGTGAAAGGTGACGACCACACCAAGGAACAAGTGTCCTCTATTTTACTGAAGAAATTTGGTGAAACCCTTATGGGACGGGCATTAACATGGTACTCACAGCTACCATCCCACTCCATAGAAACCTTCGAGAAAATGGCCGATAATTTTGTAACGGTGCATGCAAGAGCCAAGAAAGTTGAAACAAGAGTAAAAGACATATTCTCCATCAAGAAGTCCTTGGGAGAGGGACTAAGGGAATTCTTCACCCGATTCAACAGGATAAGGATGAATCTGCCAAACGTGTCCGAGGAGATGGAAGTCGTAGCCTTTTAGAACTGGTTGAGTAGAGAGGGCTCAAGAGCGACCAAAAAATAGCTGAGCCGGTTGATAAAATATCTTCCAACCAGTTGGGATGAAATCCACAATTCTTACTGTGCCAAAGTTCGAGAAGACGACGACGACCTCAACGAACCAACTCGATGGCTCGTCTGGGTACAAGCTGATCCCAGGAAAGAATGAAGAGACAACATAAGGAGGGATCACCCGATCTAACGACCCAACAGGGAACGACATTAGCCATACGTCAGGTCCCCTGCCCCGACTTCTTTCTCCTATGATGAAGGCACATCCATGCCGAGGACGGGGACTCACCGGAACTAGAGAGGTATGCCCTCCTTATTATCTTCTCACAAGTTTTGTGTGTCACCTACAGAAATAGTCTATGCCCCGGAGAAACTAGGAACGAAGGTGAAATGGCCGCCAAAAATGAGATCCGATCCGAGCACCAGAAAATCCGATGCCCTCTACGAGTTCCACCAGGAGCGCGGACACAAGACAGAGGACTGCATTGCCATCAGGCAAGAGGCTGTGAACATTTTGCAGCAGGGACACCTCAAAGAGCTACTAAGCAACAAAAGGAGAAACAACTTTGCCAGGGGATGTGAACGCCAAGGCCCACCGAAGCCGCTGTCACCAGCTTGCACTATCAACATAATCATCGGCGGCAACGACGATGCCTTCATCAGCGACATTAAATTCACTGCCACTCACAAGTTCAAAAGATCTATCACCCACGAACGGTATGACAGACTCGAAGAAAGTATCATATTCGACGAGTTAGATGCCAACGGATTGACTTTCCCTCACAATGATGCTCTTGTCATTACTTTGTCCCTTTTAGATACTGATGTTAAACGTATCATGGTAGGTGATGGGAGTGAAGCGTGCATTATCCATCCCCAGTTTCTCACCCAGATGAGACTCGAGGACAAGATAGTGTCACACTGCATCACACTAACCGATTTTAATAATGTAGTTGAACGAACATCGAGAGAAAGTACACTCCTCGTCTTGGCCGGTGGCATAATGCTGGAGACGACATTCCACATCATGGACCATGCCACCGCATACAATGCCATTGTAGGACGACCATGGATACATCCCATAAGAGCCGTCCCCTCCAGCTTATATCAATTAATCAAATTCCCAACACCTTGGGGGATCTTCAGCATATGGGGAGAACAACGCACGTCTGGGAAATGTTGCTGCATCGCCTTAGACAACACAACAATCCAACAGAAAAAGACAAGGAAATGAAAAAACCAGGGACATCATCCTGGATCCCGAAATGGTTGAAGCTGTAGACTCGACTATAGAGGACTTCGACCCCATTCAATTAGACCCCAGCGACTACAGCAAAAAGGCCTACATCGGCTGCAAACTCCGAGAACCAGGTAAATTTAGTCAATTCTTAATAACTAATGCAGATTTATTTTCCTTCAGCCATGCAGATATGTCGGGGATACCCAAAGAGATTGCCACACACAAATTAAATGTCAATCCGTTCTACCCCGATAAGGCAGGTCAAACAAAAGTTCAATCCCGCTATCAACGATGTCGTCCATAAAGAGGTGGAGAAACTATTAGAAAATGGCTTCATTAGGGAGTCGAAATACCCCAAGTGGATCGCCAACGTAGTGATGGTCAAAAAGAAAAACAGGAAATGGCGACTGTGCTTAGAGTTCACGGACTTGAACAAAGCATGCCCGAAGTATTCGTTCTCGCTACCATATATCGACCAACTCATCGACACAACAACCGGGCAGGAGCTACTAAGATTTTTAGATGCATACTCAGGCTATAACCAGATACTTATAGAAGAAGAGGACCAGAGGAAAATCGCGTTCATCACCCACCGAGGAACATATTGTTATAGGGTCATGCCATGTGGGCTGAAGAACACATGGGCTACCTACCAAATATTGGTCACGAAAATGTTCAAAGATCAGCTCGGCAACACCATAGAGGTATATATTGATGCTATGCTAGTCAAATACATATAGGCAGAGGACCATATCGACCATTTAAAGGAAGCTTTTGACATACCGCGACAGTACGGAATGAAACTAAACCTAGAGAAGTACGCGTTTGGCTTAGCCTCGGGAAAGTCTTGGGTTTCTTAGTGTCACAACGGGGGATCAAGGTCAACCCAGACCAAATCAAAGCTATAAAAGAGATACCGGAGCTCCTGACTACCAAGAAACAAGTCCAAATGTTGACTGGTCGAATCGCCGCCTTATCAAGATTCATCTTGGGTCATCTGACAAATGTCACAGATTTTTTGGCATATGCAAAAAGTATAACGACCTCAGTGGATGCCCGAGTTCGGACAATCTCTGCGAGTACTGAAGGCGTATATATCATCACCAGCTCTGCTCTCAAAGCCCGAATCCAGAGAACATCTTCTTGTCTACCTTGCTGTCTCCGAAGTAGCAATAAGTGAACCGAGAAAGTTAAGGTACGCAATCTCCAATTTATTACATTAGTAAAATACTTGTTGACGTCGAGATGAGGTAACCACATATCGAGAAACTAGCCCTGGCACTCGTGATAGCTTTACGGAAGCTTAAACCCTATTTCCAGTGCCACCCTATATCAGTCGTTACCACCTTTCCTCTCAGTGCAATTTTACATAAATTCGAATTATCAGGGAGGCTGGCCAAATGGGTCATCGAGCTAAGCGAGCGCGATATTAGATATCAGCTGCGAACGGCGATAAAGTCGCAAGTGCTCGCAGACTTCAGCGCAAAGATAATGCCTGAGGTCGAGAAGGAAGCCTTCTAAGCTTCTCTTCAAACACAAGACCTATGGGTCCTGTACACCGACGGCGCATCCAACACCTCTAAATCTGGACTGGGACTCGTACTCGAGGTCCCCGCCGGTGAAGTAATTCGCCAGTCCATAAGATGCCCAGATATGACTAGCAACGAAGCCGAGTATGAGGTCATGATTGCAGGATTGAGACTAGCACTCAAGTATGGGGCGAAGTGGCTAAAACTCCATTGTGATTCCCAGCTCATAGTCGACCAAGTCACAGGGACTTTCCAAATCTAGGGGTGACAAGTGGGCCAGGTCCGGTCCTAAGTGGGCTTCGCGGGCCCGGTCCTAAGTGGGCCGGTCCTATGCGGTCCGGTTCTAAATGGTCCTGGGCTTCGCGGGCTTATTGTTGGAACCGGCTCGGGACCGGGACCACGAACTAACGGGCCCGGGTTAAATGGGCCGGTCCCGGGTGTAAACGGGCCCAACAGAAAGTTTTTATTTTTAATTTTTTTTTTATAGAAGTTAGAGAAAAAAATAGTAATAAAGATATATAAGCTATATTCGATTTATATACTATATATACATCTTAAAATATATATATATACTATATTATATATACATAGTATACATCTTAAAATATACTATATATACATCTTAAGATATACTATATATATATAGTATAGTATAGTAGATCTTAAGATATATATACATCTTAAGATATATAAGCTATATATATATATATATATATATATATATATATATATATAGTAAGATGTATATATAGTATATCTTAAGATGTATACTATCGAATATGACTTATAAACTATGTATATATATATATTATATTATAGTGTATATATATATATATATATATATATATATATATATATATATATAGTTATATAGTTACAAAAACCTTATATGGTCAAGAGCTCTTGGATTCAATCGAGATGAAGATCCAAGAATATTCTAGTAAACCTCAGAAAGAGGTAATTGATGACAGTTCAATGAGGCATATTGCCAGAAGGATCTCCTTTCAAGAAGGAGATAAAACAGAGATGATTAACAGTTACTTGGAAGAGGTTAAAAGAAATTTACTGTCTGTATACATCTTATATATACACACACTATACTATATATACATAGTATATAAGTCATATTCGATAGTATACATCTTAAGATATATATATAATATATATAGTAAGATGTATATATATTATAGTATAGTATAGTATATACTATATATACAACTTAAGATATATAAGCTATATTCGATATATTCGATATACATATATATATATATAAGCTTATATATATATACTATACTATACTATATATACATCTTAAGATATATAAGCTATATTCGATTTATATACTATATATACATCTTAAGATATATATATATATACACACTACTATATATACATAGTATATAAATCATATTCGATAGTATACATCTTAAGATATATATAATATATATAGTAAGATGTATATATATTATAGTATAGTATAGTATATACTATATATACAGCTTAAGATATATAAGCTATATTCGATATATTCGATATACATATATATATAAGCTTATATATATATATATACTATACTATACTATATATACATCTTAAGATATATAAGCTATATTCGATTTATATACTATATATACATCTTAAGATATATATATATATATATATATATATATATATATATATCTTAAGATGTATATATAGTATATAAATCGAATATATATAGTATATCTTAAGATGTATATGTAGTATAGTATATATAGTATATCTTAAGATGTATATATAGTATAGTATATATAGTATATCTTAAGATGTATATATAGTATATCGAATATAGTTTATATATCTTATGAGATGTATATATAGTATAGACTATAGTATAGTATAAATATAAGCTTATATGTATACTATACTATACTATAATATATATACATCTTACTATATATAAGCTATATTCGATTTATATACTATATATACATCTTAAGATATACTATATATACATGTATATCTACTAAAACTTAAGAGTTGGAACGAGTTTACCGAATTGACGAACAACTTGTTGGAAATTGATTATCGTTGAAGACTTCAATTCACCAACTTCACAATTGTTTCACAAATTGTAACAATAAAGTAAGCAATAGTAGAAGTAAATTAGAGAGAGATTGTGATAGATTGATGATTTTGTAAGAAAAAATAAAATAATGATGGGGTATTTATAGTTGAAAATAGGAAAAAAGTGTAATTATAAAAAGTTTGGGATTAAAACAAAGTTGAGGGGTTAAATGGCTATTTCATAAATAGCCAACGGCTATTTTTGACAGTCCAACGGTTTTTTTTATTTTAAAAAATAGCCGTTGGGCCCGCTAGGCCCGCTAAGGGACCGGGCCGGTCCCGGGCCCTGGCGGCCCAAACGGTCCCGGGCCTGACGAGCCCAATCATAGGACCGGCCCACGAGATCGGACCAGGCCCGCTAAAACCGGACCAAACGGTCCTGGCCCGTTTAGCCGTTTGGCCCGTCTGGCTCGCGGTCCTGGGCCGGTCCCGGTCCTGGACTGGCCCACTTGCCAGCCTTATCCAAATCAAAGAACAAAGCTTACAAAAATATCAGACCGAGATCTGTAAGCTGCTGCCCAAGTTCAATGAATGCCAGTTTGACCAGATCCCGCGTGCGAAGAATGTTGAAGCAGACAACCTCGCTAAATTGGCCGCAGCCACCAAAAGCCTAACAACCGGAGATAAATGTGTAGTCCACCTCCTTAACTCGTCGCTAGAACAAATTGAGGTAAGATCTGTAAGTTTAACCTGGGATTAGTTACTATCTCGTACTTACAGGATGACACACTCCCAAATGACAAGAAGGAAGCCAAAAAACTAAGAATGCAGGAAATCAGATACAACCTCCTACACAACGACCTATATAAGAGGACATACGGCGGCCCTCTAGCAAAATGCTTTGGCCCAAACCAAACCCAGCACGTCCTTGAAGAAATCCATGAAGGCCATTGCAGTGCTCGCTCCGGCAATCTAGCACTCGTTAGGTGTCTCATACGGGCAGGATACTATTGGCCCACCATGAAAAACGATGCCTCAGAACTCGTGAAGAAATGCGAACAATGTCAAATACGCCTCAATAATTCACCAAGCAGGCAAACATCTCCACTCAGTCCCCTCTCTGTGGTTATTCATCAAGTGGGGAATGGACATTGTGGGCCCTATCCCAGCATGGTGAGGTAATGTACTATTCCTTTTGGTTTTAACTGACTATTTCTCTAAATTGGTGGAAGTAGGAGCGTTTGCCCAAATATGCGAACAAGAGGTAATCACCTTCATATGGAGAAATATCATCTGCCGATTCGGCCTACCCAAAGAGATCAGTTGCGACAATGGACCCCAGTTCACGGGAAAGATAACCATTGAATTCTTCAAAAACTGGCATATTAAGAGGATACTCTCCACCTCGTATCACCCGGCGGGCAACAGATAGGCAGAATCCTCCAACAAGTCCATATTAAACATCATGAAGAAAAACCTCAAAAACGTCCAAAGACTGTGGCCGGAGATACTCCCAGAAGTATTATGGGCGTATAGAAACACCACAAAGACGAGCACAGGAGAGACACCCTACTCTCTGGTCTATGGGGCCGAAGCAGTCATACGATTCGAAGTCGGAGAACCCAGCCTAAGGTACTCCCATGAAAGCGGTACTAGTAATAACGAGAGTAGAATGCAAAAACTCGATGAGATCAACGAACGAAGAGATATGGCATACATAAGGATGGTCGCCTAAAAGCAGCAAGCAAAATGTTACTACAACAAGAAAGCAAAGGTCTGTTTGCTCAAAGTCGGGGACTACATACTCAGAGCCAAAACTCAAGCAAGCAAAGACCCACAGGAAGGTAAATTGGAAACAAACTGGGATAGCCCGTCCAAAATAACAGCCGAAACAAACAAGGGTTCTTTACAATTAGAGACGATGAAAAGAAAACAATTACCAAACAATTGGAACATCAGCCACCTCAAATACTTCAACTTCTAAAGGGAAGAAGCACCCCCAAGTTGTACTTTTTTCCCTCACATGAGTTTTGTCCCATTAGGGTTTTGTCAAGGAGGTTTTTAATAAGGCGGTGAAAGGGACACTTCGAGTCGAAGTATGCAAAGGAATGGCTCTTTTCTATTTCATTGCCCGAATCCTCAATACTCTCCAAGTCGAACAATGAAGGGACTATATAGACTGGGACTAGGACTGGAACGCCAGCCGACGTCCAAAATTTTTAACTTTCTCCAATCATGTAATAAGAACAACAACGTTAAAGTAATATAAACTTACGTTTATCAAAACATCTCAACAAAAGGTTAAGTTCAACCTAGCTCGAACAACACCTATCGGCCCTCAGCCACATCTTAATAAAGGCTAAGTTCGATCCAGCTCGAACAAATACCTATCGGCCCTCGGCCACATCTTAACAAAGGTTAAGTTTGACCCAGCTCTAACAAACACCTATCGGATCTCGGCCTCTTCTTACCAAAGCTTAAGTTCCACCCAGCTCAAACAAACACCTATCAGCCCTTGGCCGCATCTTAACAAAGGTTAAGTTCGACCCAGCTCAAACAAACACCTATCGGCCATCGGCCGCATCTTAACAAAGGTTAAGTTTGACCCAACTCGAACAAACACCAATTGGCCCTCGGCCGAATCTTAACAAAGGTTAACTTCCACCCAGCTCAAACAAACACCTATCGGCCATCGGCCGCATCTTAACAAAGGTTAAGTTCGACCCAACCCGAACAAACACCTATCGGTCCTCGGTCGTATCTTAACAAAGGTTATGTTTGATCCAGCTCGAACAACACCTACATTTAAAAAAAGGTTAAAATTTTACCAAGTTCGAACCATACCTATTGGCCTTCAACTGCGATTTAACAAGATGTTAAAAATTCGACCAAGTTAGAATGACATCTATCGGCCCTCGACCATGTTTCAACAGAAGGTTAAACTTGACCAAACGAGAAGCTAAGTCCGACCAAGTCCAAACCTAACTGATCGATTCTCATACATACTCGATATGTACGAACAATGAGGTGATTTAGACCATAACTATTCAACCCAAATCATGGCAACAACAAAAGTATGAAGGAGAATAACACACAAAATACATTAACAAATCATGGCAGATAAGAAAAGCATAGATGAAAGAAAAAACCAAATTTGATATTTATAGACAAAAAAGTTTCTTACAAAGGCTCTTGAAGATGCCAGCAAAAATACAAAAAAGTATACAAACAAACTACTACTGGCCATCGGCATCATGACCCACAACATCCTCACCGGTCCAGTCTTCAACACTGTCATTGTCACCGCCATGATCTTCAGTGCCCTATCCATCCTAGTTGGGAGGGTAAATAGAATCATACCGGGACTCATCCTCGAGGTGATCAATAGCATCCTCCTCGTCCTCATCTTCTTCGACAGGGCGAGGCGTAGCCGGATCATAGCCACAAGCAACCCGAGCCGCACGCGCCTTGAACCGAGCATCCTCAAAATTTGCAGAAAAAATGAAACCCACCATATGCAACTCATGAAGCACATCCAGTAGGGCCTCGATATGAATCCATTCTTCATACAACTCACAGGGGACGTTGGGGAAGCCAAAAGTTGTATATGGAGAAGGTCGTGCAAGAAGTTTGGCCTTCTCGGCCTCCAGAGCAGCAACTCAATCATAAAGATCGGAGGTCTCTTTTTCCAACTCCCCAATCATTTCATCAAGCCATACTTCTTTATCCCTCGCCGTAGACAGGTCATTTTCTCTCTCAGAGCGAAGGGTTCGGTTTGCCAATTCAAGGAACTCCACCCTCCTCCAAGCGTCCGACCGAGCTGACTCCGCCTTATCAAGCTCCCCCTGCTTCTCGGTGAGCTCGCCGCTGAGAGCCTCTGCCCTGAACTGGCACTCTTCAAGTTGACCTCGCAGCTAGACCACTTGGGCTTGGAGATCGCTGCATTGGGCCTCCACGCCCCTACTAAGCTCAAGCTCCTTCTCTTTGCTCCTTAACATCCCTTCAAGGATGCTATATTTCCCCACAGCCTGCACCAACTCCTCATCCCTCTTCTTTAAGTTCTCCCTCAGGACCCGCACATATCCGCCCTTGCGAAGCCGACACCATAGATCCCGGTACTTTCCAAGGCACATTATATACTTATCTTTTAGCTTCACGTAAATGTCTTTACGTCTCCTCTCCTGTCGAGCACCCTCAATCTCTAGAATAACCGTCTACAAAATAAAGAAAACAAAGTTAGAACTTACAAAAAATAAAGCATAAGGAAAAGAACAGACAGTAGTAGTACTCACCCGGAGAGAAAGACCATCAATTTTATTCGACAGAGTGCTATCGTTTATCGTCTCGAGTGTCGTACCCTCAACCTCAGAACAAAGAGGACTGAGGGCAGGGATTACTTCCTCAGTATTTACAAGCAGAATACGATCCATTGGGATTGTAATAGTTTTCGAACCCCCTTCTAACCTCACCTCGAGTAGAGTAAGTCCCTCGTCGATCATCCTTAACTAGTCCGCCTTCGACCGTCTCCCTCGTAGGATGCATCGATGTACTCACATTAATTTCTTCTAACTATGGAACCTCGAAGCCCACTCTAGTACTCTGTCCAATATGCATTGTGGCTATCTCTCGAAGAACGAAGTTGCCTTCCTCCAAGTCAATGGCTACCAGACTTTCTCCTCCGGCATCCACGACTCTCCTATTACACGGCAATAGTCTACCATCCTCAGGAGAGACATCATCATCCTCATCAATCAACGAAAGGAGTTGAGGAGTAGAAATAGAGGACGGTACGGGGGCAAACCTTTGGACTGCGGCGGCCGAGGAAGGGGTCGGCATAAAAGCGGTAGTAGTCGCAATAGGGGCAGAAGCCGGAGGAGCATCAGCCTTCCTCCGAAAGGATGGCACTGGTGCCCGTCTCCTTCGAGGAGACCCCCTGCCTGGGAAAGAAACAAACGCTGAAGTCAGCAAAACGAGTCGGCGTACAATGAAAAATGGAATCACCATGGGAAAATCAGAAAAAAAATACCTGGAGGATTTGTTTGACCCAGTCAGAAATGCGCGAGACTAAAAGGGGAGGCTGAGTGTTGACTACAAGGAAAGAAAAAGCTTTTCAACTAATTCCGAGTAAGTAAAAGAATGCAAACAAACAAACGAGCACTTGCGTTTGTAGTTCCAAGTTCTGGAAAGCCATCAGCGTTATCCACCACGTCCTCGGTCCTAACGTAGAAAATATTGAGCCAGAACTGGCGACTGGCCTTATCATCCATTTTTACCACCACATATTTGCCTCCACGATGGCGAAGATTAAGCATCGTCCCCCCGGCTAGCTCAGTAAATTTGGTCAGCATTCTTATAATTTTATAAACGTACGGCGCAAGCTGAGCATGGCAGACGCGGTAGTAATGACATAATTCCTCCACCAATGGAAAGAGGGGAAACGAATAACCAATACGGAAGGGATAAGAGTATAGAGCACAGTATCCGGGATAATGAACATGTACCACGTCCTCACCAGTCGGGATCAGTTCGACATGGTCAGGAAGGCTGAATTTGGCCTTGAGTTCCGCCAATTCTTTAGGCGTCATCGTCGATTGGAAAATTCCAGGCACGGTACCCGTTGATTTGGTGAGGTCGGACCTAACATCAGGATTGCGGGAGATTATTTCCTCCACTTACAGGAATGCTTCATCATCAACTATGGCGGAAGCACCCTCCCCGTGAGAAGGAACCACAACTTCTAAAGGAGGAATGTTGTTCCCTTCAACAGCGTTTGATGGTAAGTTAGACATAATGCAAAACAATAAAGAAGAATAATGAGATAAATAGAATAGGAATGGAGTAGGGCAAATGAGTAAGAAAAGGAAGTTTAGAGAAGAAAATAGCAAGAAAAAGGATGATGTTGTGGAAAGTTAGGAGAAACAAACTTCAAACTCAAGTCCAAAAACCTCTATTTATAGAGATCATAGTACTAAACTCGAAAACGGCTCCAAAATCTAACGGCAAACCCAATCAAGGGTCATGCACGAATCACGAAAATGTATCGGGAATATGCATCATAATAATGCATGATGTCATGACGTCATTCTATTCCTTGGACAGGATAACTCCAACAAATTGCCCGGGAAACTTGTGGTATTTGAAATATGCAGCCCACATGGGGCCACGTGGCCTGTTCAACACAACGATTATGACTCTTGCAGCCTACTCGATAAGTTCGGCCGAAAACGATATTATCCGCTCAATAAGCTCACCTGCGAGGACGACCCCAATAAGCGGAGGGACTAACTGTATGGGTCCAAAATTATCTCTAATATGATCTAATCATGTTAACCTTAAGGAGGCATTCACAGACTGCCATGTATCACCAATACGACTTCAATGAAGACCTACCCAAGGTCAAACTGATTCCAGAAAAGATGAAGGTCACGGTCAAAGAGTCAGCAAGGTTCAAGGTCGAGAAATCGTCGTAGATCAAGATCGAGGTCGAATATCCTAGATAGAGTTATAATGGCTAGTTTCAAGATAGGACACTAAAGAGAATATTCTAGTGGATATTCTCTGCACCTTTACTATTAGGGTTTCTAAGAATATGTTCCCTATATATAGAAAGAGACACAATGATAGGGGACATGAAATATTCATTTTTTTAAAAAACATATTGACTTTATAGAGAGAATCTAATCATATTATAAGCATACAAAAACAACTTTTTCACTAAGATTCCTATCTAGTTTTTTCACCCGATCCAAGAACAACCTGAGTGTTCTAAGGCTCATCAATCATTCTTCATTGTTAGGAAGAATATTCATAGATCTTATCCCTTTTCGGGTGACTCACACGTTTCTATTTACTTAAATGTCATTTATTGTTATGTATTACTATTTAATGCGATCTTCCATCTTTTTGGATCATTGAATACTGTTATTAGTGCTCACATTCATTAACATTCGGTCAATAGACATATTATCTGTCATAAAACCGATAACCTTATCTTTTGGATAATATTATTAGCGCAGATTGACTCTTCATTATTAAATTTAATTGGTTAAACCAAGATCAATATTTTTGGTCAAACACTCATGAGTTAATTATTGTAGTGTAAAAAATACACTTCAAAACATTTATTTTGCTCCCAAAACTCATCTTCAAAGTACGTACATTATCCATTAACATCCAAATAAGTATAAAACTCTATAACCAAGTTAATTGGGCATATTCAATATCAAATATAACCAAAAAGCAATAAAAATACAAGTAAATTAGTATCGAAACATATGAAAATATACCCAACATCAGTAGCCTATCGGCATTTGAAATTTATTGGATTAGTCCATATAAAGTATGCCGAGATAATTGTCTTCTTTTTTTTCCTCCTATAACCATGTTGACAAGTCACGGGTTTGAAGGCAACCAACATCAAGCATTATTCGAACAAGTGAATAATTCTAAGGGAGGTTAGTAGAATATATTCCACAACTATTTGTATTAGAGTTCAAATTTTTATACTATGTAAACTTTTTATAATACTAGGTTCATCATAAAATCAAGAAAAGTAATTAATAGTGAATTGGTAACTTGAAAATAAGGAAATAACCTTCTATTGGCAACTTAAAATGTACTTGTCTAATAAAATTGTTCACGCTGTTAACAGATTTATGTTAAAAAATATTTTTATGAATTAAATCCATCCACTCAAGCTTTCAGCTTCCATGGTGGTGGAGGGTTTGACATAAACCTCTACTCGCTTATTAAAACTCAAAAAAAAAAAAGTACAAGTAAGGAGAGCGAGACCTTACCTTACTACTCCTAATGAGATTAGGATTACAACATTATTTCTTGGACACTACAGGGGAACGATTCATTCTTTCCTCATAATTACATGTATTCGTTTAGAAATATACATAACTTTTGTGGTCAGTGAGAATTCATATAACAGATATCAACTTGTTTGGATTGAGATGTAATTATTGTTCTCGTAATAATAATAATTTATTTTGATGGCTAATATTTCTTTTTGTTTTTTATTCCCTTCTAGTTTTGTTTCTACGGGGAAAAATAGCTTCCGCCTTGAAAGATTTCTTATGGCATCTTGCACAAATAGCCAGCTGGATTCATTGTTTACTTTTTCTAACCAGTTCACATAGATTATATACTAATTATATATAGTTATACACATATTATACATGAGTTATACAAGTATTATACATCCGGTGTCTATTTTTAGTTTAGACGGTTGGGTGTGTGGCTATTTAGTTAATTCTTCATTTCTTTTCTAATTCAGGGAGGGTAAACATATATGGACTACCGTGTTGGGTTTAAGCTTGGTTATCTTAAAATAAAGAGTGAATGGGAAATGGAGGGGAAAATAAAATATTTGAATTTTCCTCCTAGACAAAGGGATATTGTCCCATATTGGAGGAGGAAAAGAGTTTTGATGGGTACATATACAATTTCCCTTCTTCTAACTCTTAAAGAGTTAAGAGGAAGTCAAGCATCGCGCCGTCATCGTCGCTCGGCTCGGCTTCGGCTTCGGATTTGGTCAAATGATCTGATTGGTTCGGATTCGGATTTGGTTAAATGATCTGATTGATTGATTAATTATTTGGACCACATTTATTTGTTAATATTACGATTAACATAATATTATTTTAATCCAAATTAGTCATTTTTGTAACGGTAAATTAATTTTCCTCTGCATTTGATTTTCCCATTTTATTTTGCGTAAATAGCCATTTATGTAATGGTCATTTTTACCCGAACAGTCATAACAGTCATTCTGAAGAGTTGCACCTCTTCATTTAAACCCAACATGTTGGCTATAAATAGCGGACCATTCCCTCAAATTTTTCTTACGAAATTCTAAAATCTCCTTCTTTCTTCTGCTTTGTGTTAACTACAAAGAAAACAACAGTAAGTGTGATTTGCTACCGATCATTGTGTTCGCTGAAACATTAGGGTTTGAAGTACCTCTACATCAGTATGTAATCCGTTCTATCCTGGAAGGAAATAATCCACAAACTCGTGTACTAGGAGGGGATTCCTTAAGAAAATACTGTAAATTCAATGGGTCAGATTAAATTCTATTTCTTCTACATTTCTGTTTATACATTGTTTTTCTTCTCCAGAATTATTTTACAAATACAGTATACTAACAAGCTTAAGGAACTTAATTTTATATTCTGTATTTGTGTTAACATATTGTTTTGAAGACTAAAACATGTGTGATTTTCTACTCCTGTTTTGGGGATTAAAGCCTTCGTTATTTTTTTACTCCAATTGTTTACTTTAACGTATATTCTATTTCGGTTTACTATCTGTTATTTGGAGATTAAAATCCTAGTGATTTTCTACTCCATTGGAGATTAAAATCTACGTGATTTTCTACTCCAGTTTTATTCGGTTTGAAGATATAAAAATTCATCGTATATTCAACATTTGTTTGTGTCATTCTTCTACAGAAATGACGACTGAGAACGGAAACCAGCTTATTCCTATGGTGACTGCCAATGCATCGACAAGCCGAACAACACCGGCATTGGCAGAAAATCCCGAAAAAATTTTCGGGATTAATTTCAAGCGGTGGCAGCAAAAGATGTTCTTCTACTTGACGAATTTAAGTCTACAGAAGTTCATTAAGGAAGATGTTCCTGCTCTGCCTGATGAAACTCCAGAAAATGAATGCATTCTTGTGACTGAGGCATGGAAGCATTCTGATTTTTTGTGAAAGAATTATATTCTTAGCGGACTAGAGGACGATATGTATACCGTCTATAGTAATGTGGAGACATCAAAAGAATGGTGGATTGCGCTTGAAAAGAAATACAAAACTGAGGATGTCAGGTTGAAGAAATTTGTTGTCGCAAAATTTTTGGACTACAAAATGGTAGATAGCAAGTCTGGAATTACCCATGTCCAGGAATTACAAAGTGATTATTCACGATCTCCTTGCTGAAGGTATTAGTCGAATTAGTACTTATGTTGAAAGTATTAATTATATTATTATTACTAATATAATTTTCATTGAAGGTCTTATCATCAATGAAGCATTCCAAGTTGCAGGGATGATTGAGAAGTTGCCTCCTTTGTGGAAGGACTTCAAAAATTACTTGAAACACTAACGCAAGGAGATGTCACTCGAAGATCTCATTGTTCGGTTGGGGATCGAAGAGGACAACAAAGCTGCTGAAAAGAAAGACCGTGGAACTCAACAATAATGGGAGCAAACATTGTTGAGGATGATAATAAAAAGAGGAAGAAGCCTTCTGGACCAAAAGGCAACCCAAGAAAGAAGCGGTTAAAAGGAAATTGCTACAACTGTGGGAAAGCTGGACACAAATCTACAGATTGTCATGCTCCAAGGAAAGACAAGAAGAAGGGTCAAGCAAACATGGTTGAAAAGCACGAGGGTATTGATGACTTGTGTGTTATGCTTTCTGAATGCAACCTGGTGGGAAATCCTAAGGAATGTTGGATTGATTCTGGAGCCACTCGTCATGTTTGTGTTGTTAGAGAAGCGTTTGCTAGATATGCTCCCAGTGGACCTGAAGAGACGCTTTCTATGGGAAATTCTGCAACGGCCAAGATTGAAGGATGTGGCAAGATATTTCTGAAAATAACTTATGGCAAGGTGGTGACTCTGAACAACGTCCTTCATGTTTCTTAAATTAGGAAGAACTTAGTCTCTATTACACTTCTCATCAAGAACGGGTTTAAGTGCATTTTTGTATCTGATAATGTTGTAATAAGTAAGAACGAAATATTTGTAGGAAAAGGTTACCTCACTGAGGGCCTTTTCAAACTAAATGTAATGGTTATTGAGAATAATAAAATTTTAGATTCTTCTTACTTACTTGAGTCAAATAATTTATGGCATATACGTTTGGGACATGTCAATTATAAAACCTTGCGAAAAATTATTAATTTAGAAGTATTGCCTAAATTTGAATGTGACAAATCAAAATGCCAAATATGTGTGGAATCTAAGTATGTTAAACATCCTTATAAGTCAATTGAAAGGAATTCAAATCCTTTAGGCTTAGTTCACACCGATATTTTCGACATGAAGTCAATACTATCTCGCGGTGGAAAGAAGTATTTCATAATTCTTATTGACGACAGTAATCGATATTGCTATGTTTACTTACTTAATAGTAAAGATGAAGCAATAGATGCATTCCAGAAATGCAAAAATGAAGTTGAAACGCAACTTAACAAGAAAATCAAAATGATAAGAAGTGATAGGAGTGGTGAATATGAATCTCCTTTTGAAAAACTATGTTTAGATTATGGAATTATTCTTCAAACAGCGGCCCCTTATACGCCCCAATCCAATAGGATTGCGGAAAGAAAGCATTGTTCATTAAAGGAGATGATGAATGTTTTGTTGATAAGTTCTGGTTTACCACAGAACTTGTGGGGGGAAAGCCATTCTTACGGCTAACCGGATACTAAACCGATTACCCCATAGCAAAATGCAATCCATTCCATATGAAAAATGGAAAGGAAGGAAGACCGACTTGAATTATTTTAAAGTGTGGGGGTGTTTGGCAAAAGTGCACGTTCCTAAACCCAAAAGGGTAAAGATAGGACCAAAAACCATTGATTGTATTTTTATAGGATATGCAACTAATAGTAAAGCATATCGATTTTTTGTTCATAAATATAATAATACGGTATATCAATTTTTGGTTCATAAATCAGAAAATCCCGACATTCATAATAATACGGTTATAAAATCAGATAATGATGAGTTCTTTGAAAATATATATCCATATAAAAAGGAATGTGAGTCGATTGATGAAGGATCTAAACGACCTCGGGAAGAAATAAAAGAAAGTACATTTAATTAGGAGGATCCAAGAGGTAGTAAACATCAAAGAACATCTACTTCATTTGGACCAGATTTTGTGACTTTCTTATTGAAAAATGAGCCTCGAACATTTAAACAAGTTATGTCTTTTTTAGAATCATTATTTTGGAAAGAGGCAGTCAATAGTGAAATAGAATCCATATTAAACAATCATACATGGGAATTGGTTGATCTTCCTCCAAGCAATAAATCGTTGGGTTCTAAACAAATTTTTAAGAGGAAAATTAAAAATGATGGTACTATTGACAAATATAAGGCAAGACTTGAGGTCAAAGGGTATAGACAACGAGAAGGTCTTGACTATTTTGATACATACTCTCCAGTTACAAGAATTACGTCCATACGAACATTAGTAGCATTAGTTGCGGTATATGATCTTGAAATTCATCAAATGGACATAAAGACGGCATTCTTAAATAGAGATTTGGAGGAAGAAATCTACATGGAAAAACCTGAAGAGCTTGTGGTTCCATGTAAAGAAAAGAAGGTATGTAGACTTGTTAAGTTGCTTTACGGACTAAAACAAGCACCCAAATAATGGCATGCAAAATTTGACCAAACAATGTTGTCCAATGGTTTTAAGATAAATGAATGTAATAAATATGTGTACATTAAAAATGTTCCAAATCACAAAGTCATTGTTTGCTTATATGTGGATGATATGCTGATAATGAGTAATAACATTGCCAACATAAATGTGACTAAGCATATGCTAACTAGCAAGTTTGATATGAAAGACTTGGGAGTTGACGATTTAATTCTGGGTATTAGGATCCATAAGACTCCTCAAGGTCTGGCATTGTCGCAATCTCATTACATTAAATCAGTATTTGAAAAATTCAAGCACTTAGATTTTAAAGTTGCAAAGACCCCAATTGACGTGAATTTTGCACTAGCAAAGAACAAAGGCCAAAGCATATCACAATTGGATTATGCTCATGTGTTGGGATATTTAATGTATATCATGAATTGTACACGACCAGATATAGCTTGTGCTATAAGTAGATTGAGCCGATACACGAGTAATCCAGGTCAATTTCATTGGATGGCAATGAAACGAGTTTTGGGATATTTAAAACATACCCAAGACTTTTCTTTGCACTACAGTAAATATCCTGCGGTGATTGAGGGATACTGTGATGCAAATTGGATCACCGGTTCAACTAATTCTAAATCCACAAGTGGATATGTATTCACTATTAGTGGAGGAGCGGTATCTTGGAAGTCAACCAAACAAACGCGTATTGCCCGCTATACAATGGAGGCTGACTTCATAGCCTTAGATAAAGCCGGTGAAGAAGCTGAATGGCTACGAAATTTCTTGGAAGATATTCCATTTCGGCCCAAACCATTGGCACTAATATACATATATTGCGATAGTCAAGTGGCAATTGGAAAGGCTAAGAGCTTTATGTATAACGATAAATCTCATCATATACGACGAAGACATAAAACTATTAGGCAGCAACACTCTAGGGGGATTATCACAATTAACTACATAAAGTCAAGAAATAATGTGTCGGATCCGCTTACAAAAGGCCTAACTAGAGAGGTTGTTGAAAGATCATCGAGGAGAATGGGACTATGCCCGAGGACAAGTCATTGTGGAGGTAAATCTACCTAGAATACTGGAGATCCCAAGATCTAGGTTCAAGGAGATAAAAAAAAATCATTAATGACGGTTCAACATTGTCAACTAAAATTTTGGTCCATTCTCGTGATGAGATAATGTTCAGTACCAAGGATAAAACATTAAGGCTTTTTAATGGTTTCTATATTTGATACGGGGTATGTAAGTGTGAAGTGTTAGCCGCTTCAAGGAGAATTTTGTAAGGTCAGTTATCTACACACTTATGAAACCAGGCGGTGTTCATGGCTGAAAAGAACACAACAATGAGAACCAAAGATGGTTAAGGGATGATTGTGTGACTTATGGTTGTCTAGGTATACACCAAAGTTCGACTGTTCAAAGATATCAAATCTACCGATTGACCGAGTATATACGACATAAGTTCACTACGGAAAGTTCAAAATAAAACCTACTTATCCAGATGCGATTAATCCTTTCTTGCGAATCACACAGTTTTCATTCATATTTCCGTGATATAGCCATTCCCCATTCATGTCACGACCCAAAACTTAGCCCGTCGTGATGTCGCCTAACATGGTACTAGGCAAGTCGACACCTCAAAATATTTCCAATAATTTTAAATGAAAAATGAACTAAAACAGGTTTAAATAATTAAAGCTCTCATAAACTAGATAGAAGATCAAAACTCAATACGGAAGTTCCCAAAACCAAGGGGTCAATGAGTACATAAGCGTCTATACAACACAAGTCTAAAATACTGTCTATGAAAAACTAAAACTAAATACATAAAGATAAAAGATACGGAAGGAGGTTCAAGGTCTGCGGACACCGGGCAGCTACCCCGAAATCTCCGAATGACTAAGTTGCTCAGGTAATCAGCACCCACTGTGTCCCGAAACACCTGGATCTGTACACGAAGTGCAGAGTGTAGCGTGAGTACAACCAACTCAGTAAGTAACAAGACTAACTATTATACTGAAAGTAGTGGCAAGCTTCATGGTACAGTTCAATTATAGAAATTCAGTTCAGGAAAGTAGACATGCTTTTAAGTTCGACAGTTAAAGCCAAAATAGTTAAATCATGTCAAGTTCAATTGAAATAGAATATTGCACATATAGTATTATAGTGAAGTGTGTGTGTGTATGTGTGTGTGTGTGTGTGTATATATATATATATATATATGCCCAACTGATGTACAGATAGTAATGAAATCGTGTGCATACTCTCAGAGTATCAGTCACTCAATCCTCCCATTCACTCTAACCTCACAGTCACTCATTCCTCACAATCACTCTATCCTTACAGCCACTCAATCCTCCCAATCTCTTGGCACTCACACTCGCACTCCATAGGTACCTGCGCCCACTGTGGATGTGCAGACTCCGGAGGGGCAATTTTAGCACAAACACTATAATAAGGCAATCATGACATGAATTAAATAATCATGTTGTGGCATGTATTCCGCTCCCATAAATATCCTCACAATCATGCCCTCGGCCTCACTCAGTCATAAATCTCTCCAGTCTCTCGGGCTCTTAAGAATCATGATAATTCGCCCAAGCAACGATGATATAATGTATCAATAAAGGACAACATAGACTGAGATATAATATGCAAGTAAAAATTGTGACTGAGTATAAAATGGCAATATAACATATAATTCAATATGTAACATGACCTCTATGGGTCCCTACAGTACCAACACATAGCCTAAACATGATTTTCTAACATAACAGCAGCTCAATTTCTCTAACACATAGTGGAAATATGGGTAACGACAAGATTAATAAACTATATGGTTCCATGGAATCAACCAAGTCACAATTCTTACGGTGCACGCCCACACGACTGTCACCTAACGTGTGTCACCTCAGCACCAATCACATTAACACGTAATTCAGGGTTTCATACCCTCAGAACCAAATTTAGAAGTGTTACTTACCTCAAACTGTCTGAAACTCTACTCCAACAAGCCCTTGCCTCGCGAAACGACCTCTGAATGCCTTAAAGCTAGCCACAAACAATTCGATACGATCAACTCAAGCTATAGGGATCAATTCCATATAAAAATACTAAATTCTTAATCAAAAGTTAAAAAGTCAACTCAAAATTGGCCCTTGGGTCCACGTCTCGGAATCTAACAAAAGTCACAAAATCCGGAAGCTCATTCAACCACGAGTCCAACCAAAATAAATTTACCAAAATCCAACACCAAATCGACACCCAAATCCCTAATTTAAACTCTCAAAATCCCAAAATTACACCTCAAAACCACACAATCTAGGTGGGAAATTCAATGGGGAAACATAATTATTGAATAAAAATAACCACAAGTGACTTACCTCAAGAATCCCTCTCAAAAATAGCCCAAATCAGAGTTTGCAAAGTCAAGAAATGATAAAACCCTCGGAACCCAACGTTTATATTCTGTCCAGGATTTCTCGCACCTGCGACAACTTACCCGCACCTGCGGATTTGCGGGTGCGACCAAAAAGTCATCCCCTATGATAGGCTTTGCGCCTACGGACACGCGTCTGCGAGCACACTACTATTTCTGCGGAGCCAGCTGCCTTTCCCATTTTCGCTTCTGCGTTCATCACTTTGCACCTGCGACCTCGCAAATGCGGGAAAACTCTTCGCACCTACGAGTGATCGAGTCCAAACCTACACCACTATAGAGTAGCGAGGATAGTCGATGCAGTTTTACCCAACAAGGTCAGAATCGATTTTCACAGGGAGTTAATTTGCTTTGGAGTTAGGTGTCTAACTAATCTAGATGTGCGTGTTGTTCCTAATTGTACTTCCAAACATTATTGCGATTAATTCTATTCTAATTTTATACTATTGTATGCTACGTGTAAGTTAAGTATAATATTTTTGGTAAACGTTTTCAAGTGTTAAAAGGCACTAGGGAAGTGACTTTCACCTAGGTAAGTATCTAATGAGTATCAAGAATCTAGGACAAGCTTGTTATGATTGGGGTCGTGATATAACCATCACACATAAGTGCTCACTCTATACCTCTCGGTAGTTTGAGTGACTTAGCCCGATTTGGCTATCTCAAGCCCAAATGGGTGTTCATACAATACAAGTAAAATTGGCTCAAGTCGGGTATTAATATCTCTAGGTTTAACCCTTTAATTGGGGCTATCATTCTCTTGAGTTCACCCCAATTCCTTGTTAGCCTAATTTTCCAAGACTTATTCCCTCTTTCTCAAGAAGATCCTAAGTCATAAAGGCATGAGTCAGTGTTTGCAATCACTAATTCTATAATTTTAGCATGAATAAGGCTAAATATTACTAACCCATAAATAATTAAGCCCTAAAACTCAAGACCCATTAAATACCCACACTAGGGTTGGGTCAGAACCCTAGCTATGGGGTCTAGCTACCCATAATAATAGTAGAAATCAAAGATAAAGATGAAATATAAGTCAAAATATTAAAGTACAAGATGAAAATCTAAAGTTTGAAGGTAAATCTGCTCTAAAATTTCCCAAAAAAGGAAAAGCCAACTGTTCACGTGCTCTGCTAAACTTAACTTAACCTAAAATTGATAAAAGGATCTATTTATACTAGGCTGAAATTTTCGGATAAAAATGCCCCTGAGGAGGATTCGCGGACACGTAATTCTGACTGCGTCCTCGCTTGAGCTTTCGCGGCCACATAATAATGAGCGCGGTCCGCATTTCTTTAATATTGGGCTTGGATTAGGCTTAATTTCGCGGACCGCATAATTTCTACCATGTCCGCGTGTGCTTCCATCGCGGCCGCATAATTTGGATGCGGACCGCGTTCTTCAGTTAAGCCTGACTTGCAGGGTCTCCGAACCTCAAGATGCGCTCTCAGCGGAATTCCCTTCGCGGTCGCACCTTTCCAACGCGGTCAGCGGTGATTTTAGTACTCAAAGTAGCTTCTCTGAATCTACTTTTGCTGACCACGTAATAGTGGCCGCCTCAGCGGTGGTCCTTACGCGGCTGCGCTTTTCTGCCGCTCTCAGCGCTCGAGTCTCAGCCTTGGATTCGTGCAGGTTTGACTCCTTCATGAGTTGATTATGGCTTCTTTGCCTCATTTTGACCAAACCCTACAAGCAAGCACATTAAGTTAGTTTCGGGAATACCTTTACACATTTTTTACCCAAAACCTAAGCAAAAGAGAGTAAATAATAGGCTAAAACCCCTAGTTATCAACTCCCCCAAACTTAAGCTTTTGCTTGTCCTCAAGCAAATAAGGTAATTCCCACCTCCACAAGAAAAAGAAATGAAAATTTCAGTTGTCCTAAGGTGACTTCATCAAACATCAATTGGGACTAACAATTATCCTCAACACAAATGCATTATCAACAACATCATGCTATGACTTACATAGTTCTAATGTGACACAAAAGCATCAAGAATTGACTCAATTGATTAAGGAAGCTCTCTCTCTCTCACGTAGGTTATTGTGGATCCTAAACTCCTCCTCATCTACTCCCCATGAGCAAATCTCACTTTATAGAATGTGACACTCAAAACAAGGATTGTAAAAAAGTGTGCTCATTACTCTCAAAAGAATGTCACAAGTCCGACTCTAAGTACCATAAGCTTGCCCCTTATGTAAATTACCACTAATGCAAGCTCACTCAACTTGAAATCATATATGGCTTTAGCGGGATGTAATAAAGGCTTTTTGGATCAAGGTAGGACACAAGAACTATGATGGTTTCCATCTTTTCTTAAGCACTCCATTTTCTCATTTTGGTTCATACTTTCTTGACTCTTTGAGTCATTTTCTTCTTCCGCAGGGGAACTAGAGAGACACATTGTCACTCTTTCTTGTTTAAGACAATAATTTTTCTCCTTTTCTCATCATTCCATGCCTTTCAACATTGTTTTCTTTGAATCCCTTCAACCTTTTCTTTCTTTTTGACATATTTATTTTTAACTCTTCATCCTTTTCTTTGCCTTTTCTTTTCATCAATTCTTTTTGTTCTTTGTACTTTTCATCACTTTAAAATTACTCATCTCTCCCCTAAACTTATGTTTTTGCTAATTCCTCATCATGAATGCTAAGGAAATATTGGGTGCCAAGAGAGGGTCATTATAAAACGGATGAAGGCTTGTAATGTGGCTATTGAATGAAAAAGGCTTAGGCTCAAAGGGGTTGACTAAGGATATCATATTAGTAGGCTATGGAAGCTTTCACAGTTCAAATGGGACCAAGGAGAGACTACACTCACTTCTCAAGTCGAGCTACACTTACAATTTCGCCTAGACAAAAATTCAGGGCAGGTTCTAGACTTAATGGCACTAGACTTGGACTTGCAATTCAATACCTCACCTCTCAAGCTACTGGATCGTTACAGAGAATAGAGTCGATGGCCCACAACAACCTCAACTAAGATTGAAGATTACAGATGGCTCACAGAAACCACTTGATGATAGTTTTAGTCAACTCAAGAGTCTAAAGGTCACAACTAGAGCTAATCTCGTCAACAAACTTGTCTCTAACCATGAGGTCGAAGGTAAATGTGTTAGTGCCAAGTGAAGCCTACTTGAGACACTTTTATTCATTACTACTATATATCAAAACAGAAAGAAAAACAGACTCAATCCCTTAAGAAGGTTGTCACGTCATCCATCATTGGGAAGAGCCACCCGGTTCACACAACACCCACCTTAAGAAAGAACCGTGGCCTTAAGAAAACCAAAGGCTTATTGAACACACCAAAATGTAAAAAGAGACTACAAACTCAAAAAGAAGTTACTAAAGGAAATAAGAAGCTAAGCTATTAAGGAAAATTACAAAAGAAGTTATAAAGTAAAATACCGAAAGTAAAATAAATATGTACAATAAGGGAATGAAACGAATATACACAAAATGGGGATGAATATATACATGGAATGGTAAATTTATATACATACCAAAAGTGAAAAATAATAAAAATGAAAATAACGATAAGTAAAAATAAAGAAAAATAGTATCATAATTATTACATGTCAGTCATCAAAGTCATCAAATCAAAATAAGACCACCCCCCAAATAAAAATAAAAGTTAGTATTGTCCTCAATGCTAAAAGTAAAAATAAGATCAGGGGAGGGATAGAGAGTAAAGAAAACTCCCAATGTGGTATTTGTCTCAGCACCATCAGGATCCTCTAACTGGATCTACAACTCCTTGGTCGGGGGTACCACAAATCTTCTCACCGGCTCTCTGTCAGCCTCTTGCTCTGATGCCTGTGTTGTTTGTGTTGCCGGTGCAGTCTCCTCCATAAGGAGGTCCAGAGGAATATCGTCGGTGGAAGTAAGCTTCTCCACCTCCTTCTTTTAACAGCTCTTGATTCTTCTTCACCTTCTTGACCTATTTTCCCATCTCCTTGATTACCTTCGCATGAGTACCCAGAGTCTCCAAAATTTGATTTTGGTTGTCAAGGATCTTCTTCAATGAATCCTCCACTAACGAAGGCATCTGAAGCTGTGCTGGAGATACCTGTGTTGCGACTGCACTGGATAAGGCAGATAGCTTTGATGTAGCTACATGTATCCAGTTGTTGATGTCGATAAAGTCTGATTAACCCGCAGTGCAGTCTGAGGGTAAGCTGAGGAGGAAGGCACAGATAGTGGGGCAGAGACAGATGGCCATGAGGAGGAGGTGGCATATCAGCAGATGAACCTTCGGCTGTGGAAGGCTCGGACCCAGTGGCCACTACCCTTGGCTCTTCAGACTGGCCAGCGGAGGCAATGGCTTTGCCTTTGTACTTAGGATTGTCTGCTCCCTGAAGGTTGTACCAAGAGAAGGGCCTTTTCGGCTTCACCTTCGTGTCAAAATGTCTCCCTTCAACCCCTTGGTCCTCTAGGTACATAGTGATAAAATTGGGGTAAGGGTAGGACATTTCTTCCTTCCCGGTTTCCTTAGATATGTTCTGGGCCATGAGGTTCCCCATATTTATTGGGTACCCCACCATGATGGACGTTATGAGGATCTCCCGGGAGAGTGGAATGTCACTGTCATACAGGCACAGATCAAGGCGGTTGTAGACGAAGGTGCACCACCCTTTTGCTTCAAAGATCAAAGTGTTTCTAGCAATATTGACCCCAGGTGTAAGCCAAGCCGGTGTTGACCCATGGATGGCTATCACCTCTGCAAGCCATAGACGGGCTCCCTCATCTAATGCCACCTTCTCCAAGTTCAGGGATTCGTTCACATCATCGAACCCGGCATATGTGTTTCGTGTCTTGCCATCAAATCTGATTTTCCGGTTCCGTACCTTAGTCACATAGGTGCCCTTTTTTATGTGGGCAACATTGGTGTAGAATTCTTTGACTAAGTACTCATTGGCCTCTGGTAGCTTGCTAGTGAAGAATGTCCACCCCACTCTTTTATCAAATTGCTTCTTCACATTGGGATTGTGGGGTAGAAGATCTCTTTCTATGAAATGCTGCTCAAGGGTGAGCGACCTTTGTGTCCACCATACCCGGAATTTGTGGTAGGCCTTCTCACTCACGAACCTATCTTGCCACACTGTCGTCTTCCTTGATCTAATCAAACCTCCAACCCGGGTATCACCACATCTCCCATCATCCGGGACATCCTCTTCATCATCGATATTAATTAGAGCCGTTGTTGAGGCCGGAGTTGCAGCAGGTGGGGCAGGTGGTGTAAAAGTCTCACTACCTCCTCCTGAGCCATCAGACGACCAAGATTAGGAGGTGGATTTATTGACGAGGCGGTGGGGCTGTGATTGAGTCTCTTGTTGGGGTTGTGCAGCTTCCCCTTCAGAAATATCACCGGGAGGGGACATATTCATTAGTCTCAGAAGAGTCGGGAGTGGTTCTTCGGATGGTTTGATTCTTGCCAATGATCCTTTTAGGTGCTAAGGGTGCAGTCCCTTGTGATTTTTCAAGACTGCCACGAGATCGCACCATTATATGCATACACAAATAGTGAAAGTTCATTAGTATTGTGGTTCAATGAATCAGCAAAGGAAAGCAAATGAAAAGTGTTTCTCAAAGCAGGGGTCCACTGACAGCGTAAAAAGGAGCACGTCCGTAAAAGGGTCTGCGCGGTCCGCGTAAAAAAAAAGTGCGGCCGCGAAAAAGGTTGGACTCAGACTACCAACTCTCTGATCATGGTCTTCCGCGGACTGCGTAATTTGGGACGCGGCCGCGAAAGATAAAGCACAGATCGCACAATTCGGGATGCGATCGCGAAAGATAAAGCACGGACCGCGTAAAAATAAACGCGGCCGCGAAATCAATTTGTTAATTCTCTGAAGATCATGAACGCGGTCCGCGAAATTATGGACGCGACCGCAAAAGATCAAACGTGAACCGCGTAAAAATGAATGCGGCCACAAAAGCAATTGCCAAACTCTCTAAAACCCATGAGCGCAGACCGCGTATTTTGGATGCGGACCGCGTATTTTGGACGCGAACCGCGTATTTTGGACGCGGTCGCGTTTGTTCAAATGCGGACCATGGAAGAATCATCGCGTCCTCAAACATGCAACCATACTCAGCTCTCGTAAATTAAAGAATGCGGACCGCGTAAAATGGACTGCGATCCGCGGAGTTCAAACAAAAACTGGCACTGGCACATTTGAAACCTAGGGTTTTCACTAAGTGCAAAAATTAATGCAATTAACATGCATAGTTAATAACCTTATCCCCCATTAGGCATGTAAAGCAATTACCCACATGAATTTAAGCATCAATTAAGCATGATTTTGAGAGTGTGGCATGTATTAAACCCTAACTAAAAAGAAAAATTAAAACTACAAGAAAAGAAAATCAAAAGATGAAATTAATGTAAAGATTTAAGCATACTAGATGTGGATTTGTAGTAGAAAATTGCTTCTTGATTAATGAGATATGAAATTGAAAGTGTAAGAAGGGGAAGATGAACAGTGGTCTATTTTGGTGAGAGTGTGGGGTTCAAAAAGTGTAAAAGTCCTAAAGACTTCCTATTTATACCAACCCCAGAGGTCCCGCCGACTTACCTGAGCGCGGTCCGCAGAATTCCACCGCGGTCCGCTCTTTTTACCTTTCGAAGAGCCTTTTCAAAAACAGGCCCGCTGAGAGTGAAATTATGGATGCGGCCGCGTAAGATCAACGCGGACCGCAAAATTACGAATGCGGACACGAATACAACTTCAGAGAGTTGATATTCTAGACTTTTCAAGTCCGCGTCCTCTGACAAATTGCGCCCCAGCGAAAAACTCTCGCTTACCACAAAATTTTGAGCACGGTTCGCGTAATTCCCCACACTTAGGCAAATTTCTCCTGCAACAACCTTGTACTGCACAAATAATTCCAACACAAAGCTCAGAACCAGTTAGTTCAAAATAAATCCTGATCTAAGAAGAAAATCAAAAAAAAAAATACATGGGTTGCCTCCCAAGAAGTGCCTGATTTAATGTCGCGGTACGACGCATGTTACCAACATCATTGGAAATTGATCAATGCCACCACATGGCTGTCATCAAACTTGCCGAGGTAATGCTTCACTCGGTGCCCATTAACTTTAAAGATTTTACCATTTTTGTTTTTCAAGTCAAGAGCACCAAACGGAGTCACGTGCACCACCTCAAAAGGGCCACTCTATTTTGACTTGAGCTTTCTCGGAAACAGTCGTAACCAAGAGTTGAATAGAAGAACCAAGTCACCCTCCTTGAATTCTTTGTTTCGTGCATATTTGTCATGTAAGTACTTCATCTTGTCTTTATACAAGGACGAGCTGGAATAGGCATGAAACCGAAATTCATCAAGTTCATTGAGTTGCTCCACCCAGAGATTGGCTGCTACATCCCATTCAAAGTTTAACTTCTTGAGCGCCCACATGGCCTTGTGCTCTAACTCAACCGGAAGATGGCATGCTTTCCCAAATACCAACTGGTACAGAGACATACCAATTGGAGTCTTGCACACAGTTCTATAAGCCCACAAAGCATCGTCAAGTTTTCTTGACCAATCAGTCTGGTTTGCATTGATAGTTTTTGATAATATGTTATTTATCTCCCTGTTGGAGACCTCAACTTGTCCACTAGCCTGGGGATGATAAGGGATTGACACCTTATGATTGACACCATACTTGGAAAGTAAAGTGTCGAAGGCTTTGTTGCCGAAATAAGAACCCCCATCACTGATGATCGCCCTAGGAGTGCCAAACCTTGTGAAGATATTTTTCTTTAAGAAAGCCATCACACTCCGTGCCTCATTGTTGGGCAAAGCTACAGCTTCAACCCACTTGGATATATAATCAACAGCAACCAAAATATAAGTGTTACCACACGAACTCACAGAAGGCCTCATGAAATTTATGCCCCACACATCAAAAATATCGATCTCCAGAATAGTGGTGAGAGGAATTTCATCCTTCTTGGAAATTCCACCAGCTCTTTGGCATTCATCACACCTCTTAACAAGCTCACTTGCATCTTTATACAGGGTAGGCCAATAAAATTCACAGCTAAGAACCTTTGAAGTAGTTCTCGCACCATCATGATGACCACCGTAGGTCGAGGAATGGCAAGCATCAACAATATTCATTTGCTCCTCTTCGGGGACACATCTCCGGATCACACCATCATTGCAAATCTTAAAAAGATAGGGCTCGTCCTAATAATAATCCAAGTTGTCCCGTTTGATTTTCTTCCTTTGGTTTGAAGAGAGCTCACTCTGGACAATGCCGGTCATAAGAAAGTTAGCCATATCGGCGAACCAAGGCATACCATTCAAAGACATGGAGAAGAGTTGTTCATCCGGGAATGAATCATTAATTTCGAGGCCATCGTGGGGCCTCCCCTCCTCTTCTAAGGGGGACAAGTGGTCCACCACTTGATTATCACTTCCTTTTCTATCAATGATTTCAAGTTCAAAATCTTGAAGTAGAAGAACCCATCTCATCAACCTAGCCTTCGAGTCCTTTTTGGTCATCAAGTAATTAACAGAGTGTCGCGTGATCGGTGTGCACAATCACTTTGGCACCCATGAGATATAGAATGAACTTTTCCATGGCGAAGACAATGGCTAATAACTCTTTCTCGGTCACCGTATAATTGACTTGGGCGTCATTCATTATTTTCCTTGCACAACAGACCGGATGAAATATCTTGTTGACCCTTTGCCCCAAAATTGCTCCTACCGCAATGTCACTAGCATCGCACATGAGCTCAAATGGTAAGCTCCAATTGGGTACGGTAATGATTGGATTGGTTGTCAATTTATACTTGAGAAGCTCAAAATATTTCATGCAATCTTCATTGAACACAAACTTTGCATCCTTTTCTAGCAGCTTGCACAAGGGGTTTACCAATTTTGAGAAATCTTTGATGAACCTTCGGTAGAACCCCGCGTGCCCAAGAAAGCTCCTAACTCCCTTGACGGAAGTAGGAGGAGGGAGATTTGAAATAACTTTAATTTTTGCTTTGTCCACTTCAATACCGTTCTTTGAGATCTTATGGCCGAGGACAATGCCCTCCTCGACCATAAAGTAACATTTTTCCCAATTAAGCACTAGGTTGGTCTCTTCACATCGGGCCAGCACTTTGTCAAGATTATCCAAGCATTCTTCAAATGAGTCCCCCACAACACTAAAATCATCCATGAACACTTCGAGGAAGTCCTCCACCATATCCGTAAATATTGCCATCATACACCGTTGAAAGGTAGCCGGTGCATTACACAAACGAAACGACATCTGTGAGAATGCAAATGTACCACACGGACATGTGAAGGTGGTTTTCTCTTGGTCTTCCGGTGCAATGAGAATCTAGTTGTACCCTGAGTACCCATCCAAAAAGTAATAATAGGCATGCCCGGCAAGTCTGTCCAATATTTAATCAAGAAAGGGCAATGGAAAGTGGTCTTTACGAGTCACTTTGTTCAGCTTTCTGTAGTCCATACATACCCTCCATCCGGTGATAGTACGAGTGGGGATCAACTCCTTGTTCTCATTTGTGACCACTGTCATACCCCCCTTTTTCGGCACACATTGTACCGGTGAAGTCCATGAACTATCCGAAATAGGGTACGCAACCCCTGCATCAAGCCACTTGATAATTTCCTTCTTGACGACTTCTTGCATAGCCTCATTCAACCTCTTTTGATGTTCCACGGAGGGTTTTGCATCATCCTCTAGTATAACTTTGTACATGCAAAAGTCGGGACTTATACCCCGAATGTCAGCCAAAGTCCATCCAATTGCCTTTTTCCTTCTTTGAAGCACCGCAAGGGTGGAGTCTACATGCACGTTAGTTAGGCAAGCAGAAAGAATAGCAGGTAATGTGGAAGAAGGGCCTAAGAATTCATACCTGAGGTGTGAAGGCAAAGGCTTCAACTCCAATGTTGGTGGCTCCTCGATTGAGGGCTTTGTTGGTGGAATCTTCCGGTTTTCCAAGTCCAAGGAAAGTTTACGGGGCCCATATGAGTAGGATCTCATTCCTTGCAATGCATTTGCACATTCAACCAAGCCTTCCTTTTCATCATCCTCATAGTTTAACAACACAGCTTCCAAAGGGTCTTCCACATTGATCATGGCACTCGTGTCATCAACTATCACTTCCGTCACAAGATCCAAAAAAGAGCAAACTTCACTGCTATTTGGTTGCCTCATTGATTTACACACGTGGAATACAACTTTTTCATCGCCCACTCGGAAGGTGAGCTCCCCTGCTTCCACATCAACCAATGCCTTCCCTGTTGCTAGGAAAGGTCTCCCCAATATTATTGGCACCTCATAGCCGACTTTGCAGTCGAGAATCACGAAATTAGCAGGCAAAATAAACTTGTCGACCCGGACTAGAACATCATCAATAATATCAAGTAGCCTTTTCATTATCCGATCCGCCATTTGTAATCCCATCGAAGTGGAACTTGGTTGCCCAATACAGAGTGTCTTGAACACGGAATATGGCATCAAATTAATACTTGCTCCTAAATCATACAAGGCTTTTGCAAAATCGGTGCTACCAATGGTGCATAGAATTATAAAGGCACTGGGATCTTCAATCTTTGGATCCATCGAGTGCACAATGGCACTTACTTGATGAGTCATTTTGATGGTCTCACAATTCATAGACCTCTTCTTATTTACCAAGTCCTTCATGAACTTGGCATATCCCGGCATTTGTTCGAGAGCTTCCACCAAGGGCACATTGATTGACAAACTTTTCATCATCTCAATAAACTTTTTGAATTGGTTTTAATTATTTTGCTTTGCAAGCCTTTGAGGATACGGTGGAGGAGGCCTTGGAAAAGGGGCCTTGGCTTTAGTCACTATCATTTTCGGTATGTCTATCGCGTGTTCCCTAGATGGGTTCACATCATTTTGAGTCTCCTCCATGTTGTCATCAATATCGATCCTCACTTCATTATTCACATTCTCATCATTGGCTTGAATGTCATCATCTTCTTGCAACACAACATCATCACTCACAATCTTCTTTGGATTAGAGGTACTTGCATCTCCACCTCTACCGCTTCTTGTGGTCACCGCCATAGCATGGCCTGTATTGTTCCCACCCTTCGGGTTTACTACCGTATCACTTGGTAGTGCCCTCTTATGGCGAGTATTCAATGCTTGAGAAATTTGACCCATTTGTACTTCCAAGTTGCGAATAGAGGTAGTATGGGAGGCTATTTGGGCATCGGAGTTAGCATTCCTTTCCATCATTTGTTTAAACATACTCTCTATCCACCCCATCTCATTGTTTGAAGAACTTTGCCCTTGAGACGAAGATGGGGGCGAACTGTTGGGTTCATGATACATCGGGGGCCTTTGAAATCCTGACCCCTGGTTGCCTTGATTATTATTATTCCAACCCCCTTGGTTTTCATTGCCGCCCTAATTCTGATTGTTGTTCCCCCAATTATGATTTTTGTTCCCTCAATTGTTCGAGTTGTTGTTGTTGCCATTGTTCCAATTCCCTTGGCCTTGGTTGCCCCAATTTTGATTGTTCCCTTGCGGTCTCCATTGTTGATTTGGGGCATTGCTCCGTTGACCTTGGTAGTTATTGGCATATAACACTTCCTCACTTTGATCATCATAAGAGTCGTCTTGATTGTAATCACTACCACTTTGCTCATATTGATCTTGATTGTTTTGCACTTATTGACCACGCTGTCTCCTCTTGTTGACCATGACATTTACCCCTTCCATGGCATTTACTTGCTTTGTCCCTTGAACTTGCTGAAGCTGGGCCTTTGCTAACTGATTCATAGTAGTTGTCAACTCGGGTATGGCTTGTCCATGGTCATGAAGTTCCTTGTGAAGATGGATGACATCAGGGTCACCCTGAGGAACATTTGCCCGACTCTGCCAAGCTGAGGATATGTCAGCCATCTCATCAAGTATGTCACAAGCATCGACATAAGGCATTCTCATAAAATTTCCCCCAGCTAGCTGATTCACCACACACTGGTTGGTCGTGTTGATGCCCCTATAGAATGTCTGCTGAATCATTGCTTCAATCATATCATTGTTTGGACAGTCCTTGACCATTGTCCGGTATCGCTCCCAGATTTCATGTAGGGGTTCAGTAGATTCTTGTTTAAAAGCTAAGATCTCATCCCTCAATGCTGCCATATGACCCGGTGAGAAAAACTTGGCTATAAACTTTTCTGCCAACTCATCCCACGTGTGTATGGAGTGGTTGGGTAGCCTCTCGAGTCAGTCCAAAGATTTCCCTCTAAGTGAAAATAGGAAAAGTCTCAATCTCAGAGCGTCCTCTGACACGTTCGTCTGCTTGCTCCACCAGCATGTGTCTACAAAACCCTTTAGATGCTTGTATGCATTCTGATGAGGAGCTCCAGTCAAAAATCCCCTTTGCTCCAATAGGGTCAGCATGACATTTTATAATTTGAAAATTTCTCGTCCGAATCCGGGGTGAGACAATTGCACTTGCGTAACCTTCATTGGGTAGCACCCGGTGTGCTGCCCGTGGAGGAGGTTGGGGAGGGTTTGGAATGTTGTCATTATCCTGGCAGCCTCTTCTTTGGACTTGAGGTTCTAGATTAACCTCATCCTCACCATTGCCATCTACCTCCTCCCCCGGAAGAACATGTCCGAGAGTATCATTATGAGCCATTTGGTACCTAAAGCGATTGATACACAAAGGTTAGAAAAATAGAAGGAAAGAAAAACAAGACACACAAATAGTTAGATAGATACCCAACACCATCTAACTCCTCGGCAACGGCGCCAAAAAGTGATCGAGTCCAAACCTACACCACTATAGAGTAGCGAGGATGGTCGATGCAGTTTTACCCAACAAGGTCGGGATCGATTTCCACAGGGAGTTAATTTGGTTTGGAGTTAGGTGTCTAACTAATCTAGATGTGCGTGTTGTTCTAATTTCACCTCCAAACATTGTTGCGATTAATTCTATTCTAATTTTATACTATTGTATGCTAAGTACTATATTTTTGGTAAAAGTTTTCAAGTGTTAAAAGGCACTAGGGAAGTGACTTTCGCCTAGGTGAGTATCTAATGAGTATCAAGAATCTAGGACAAGCTTGTTATGATTGGGGTCGTGATATAACCATCACACATAAGTGCTCACTCTATACCTCTCGGTAGTTTGAGTGACTTTGCCCGATTTGGCTTTCTCAAGCCCAAATGAGTGTTCATACAATACAAGTAAAATTGGCTCAAGTCGGGTATTACTATCTCTAGGTTTAACCCTTTAATTGGGTCTATCAATCTCTTGAGTTCACCCCAATTCCTTGTTAGACTACTTTTCCTAGACTTAGTCCATCTTTCTCAAGAAGAGCCTAAGACATAAAGCTAAAAGATACGGAAGGAGGGTCAAGGTCTGCGGACGCCGGACAGCTACCCCGAAATCTCCGAATGACTAAGCTACTCAGATAATCAGCACCCACCGTGTCCCGAAACACCTGGATCTGCACACGAAGTGCAGGGTGTAGCATGAATACAACCAACTCAGTAAGTAACAAGACTAACTATTATACTGAAAGTAGTGACGAGCTTCACGGTACAGTTCAATTACAAAAATTAAGGTTAGGAAAGTAGACATGCTTTTAAATTCGATAGTTAAAGCCAAAATAGTTAAATCGTGTCAAGTTCAATTGAAATGGGATATTGCACATCTCAGTAACTACATGACGTATATATATATATATATATATATATATATATATGCCAACTGATGGACAGACAGTAATGAAATCATGTGCATACCCTCAGAGTATCAGTCACTCAGTCCTCCCATTCACTCCAACCTCACAGTCACTCATTCCTCACAGTCACTCTATCCTCACAGCCACTCAATCCTCCCAATCGCTCGGCACTCGCACTCGCACTCAATAGGTACATGTGCCCACTGTGGATGTGCAGACTCCGGAGGGGCAATTTCGGCCCAAGCGCTATAATAAGGCAATCATGGCATGAATCAAATAAATATTTTGCAGCATGTAGCCCGCTCCCATAAATATTCTCACAATCAGGCTCTCGGCCTCACTCAGTCATAAATCTCTCCAGTCTCTCGGGCTCTCAAGAATCATGATAATCGGCCCAAGAAACGATGATATAATTTATCAAAAAAGGACAACAGAGACTGAGATATAATATGCTAGTAAAAATTGCGACTGAGTACAAAATGACAATTTAACAGATAATTCAATATGTAACACGACCTTTGTGGGTCCCTACAGTACCAACACATAGCCTAAACATGATTTTCTAACATAACAGCATCTCAATTTCTCTAACACATAGTGGAAATATGGGTAACGACAAGATTAATAAACTATATGGTTCCATGGAATCAACTAAGTCACAATTCTTACGGTGCACGCCCACACGGCCGTCACCTAACGTGTGTGTCACCTCAGCACCAATCATATTAACACGTAATTCAGGGTTTCATACCCTTAGAACCAAATTTAGAAGTGTTACCTACCTCAAACTGTCTGAAACTCTACTCCAACAAGCCCTTGCCTCGCGAAACAACCTCTGAATGCCTTGAAGCTAGCCACAAACAATTCAATACGATCAACTCAAGCTATAGGGATCAATTCCATATAAAAATACTAAATTCTTAATCAAAGGTCAAAAAGGCAACTCAAAAGCGGCCCTCGGGTCCACATCTCGAAATCTAACAAAAGTCACAAAATTCGAAAGCTCATTCAACTACGAGTCCAACCAAACCAAATTTACCAAAATCCAACACCAAATCGACACCCAAATCCCCAATTTAAACTCTCCAAATCCCTAGCCTCAAAATCCCAAAATTACACCTCAAAACCACACAATCTAGGTGAAAATTTCAATGGGAAAACATAATTATTGAATAAAAATAATCTGAAGTGACTTACCTCAAGAATCCCTTAGAAATCGCTCTCAAAAATCGCCCAAATCCGAGTTTGCAAAGTCAAGAAATGATAAAACCTTCGGAACCCAACGTTTATATTTTGTCCAGGATTTCTCGCACCTGCGACAACTAACCCACACCTGCGTCTTCGCGGGAGTGACCAAAACATCATCGCCTATGATAGGCTTCGCGCCTGCGGACACGCGTCTGCGAGCACACTGTCGCTTTTACGAAGCAAGCTGCCTTTCCCATTTCCGCTTCTGCGTTCATCACTTCGCACCTGTGACCTCGCAAGTGCGGGCAAACTCTTCGCACCTGCGAGTGATCGAGTTCAAACCTATACCACTATAGAGTAGCGAGGATGGTCGATGCAGTTTTACCCGTCGGGATCGATTTCCACAGGGAGTTAATTTGGTTTGGAGTTAGGTGTCTAACTAATCTAGATGTGCGTGTTGTTCCTAATTGCACCTCCAAACATTATTGCGATTAATTTTATTCTAATTTTATACTATTGTATGCTAAGTGTTAGCTAAGTACAATATTTTTGGTGAAAGTTTTCAAGTGTTAAAAGGCACTAGGGAAGTCCAATTTTGCCTAGGTGAGTATCTAATGAGTATCAAGAATCTTGGACAAGCTTGTTATGATTGGGGTCGTGATATAACCATCACACATAAGTGCTCAGTCTATACCTCTCGGTAGTTTGAGTGACTTTACCCAATTTGGCTTTCTCAAGCCCAAATGGGTGTTCATACAATACAAGTAAAATTGGCTCAAGTCGGGTATTACTATCTCTAGGTTTAACCCTTTAATTGGGGCTATCAATCGCTTGAGTTCACCCCAATTCCTTGTTAGCTTAATTTTTCTAGACTTAGTCCCTCTTTGTCAAGAAGAGCCTAAGTCATAAAGGCATGAGTAAGTGTTTGCAACCACTAATTCTACAATTTTAGCATGAATTAGGCTAAATATCACTAACTCATAAACAATTAAGCCCTAAAATTCAAGACCCATTAAATATCCACACTAGGGTTGGGTCAGAACCCTACCTATGGGGTTCTAACTACTCATAATAACAGTAGAAATCAAAGATAAAGATGAAATATAAGCCATAATATTAAAGTACAAGATGAAAATCTAAAGTTTGAAGGTAAATCTACTCTAAAATTGCCCAAAAAGGGAAAAACCAACTGTTCACGTGCTCTGCTAAACTTAACTTAAACTAAAATTGATAAAAGGATCTATTTATACTAGGCTGAAATTTTCGGACAAAAATGCCCATGCGGAGGATTCGCGGATGCATAATTCTGACCGCGTCCGCGCTTGAGCTTTCGCGGCCGCATAATAATGAGCGTGGTCCGCATTTCTTCAATACTGGGCTTGGATTGGGCTTAATTTCGCGGACCGCATAATATTAACCGCGTCCACGTGTGCTTTCATCGCGGCCGCGTAATTTAGTGGCGGACCGCATTCTTCAGTTAAGCCTGACTTGCAGGGTCTCTGAACCTCAAGATGCGCTCTCAGCGGAATTCCCTTCGCGGCCACGCCTTTCCAACGCGGTCAACGGTGATTTTAGTACTCAAAGCAGCTTCTCTGAATCTACTTTTGCGGACCGCGTAATAGTGACTGCCTCAGCGGTGGTCCTTACGTGGCCGCGCTTTTCTGCCGCTCTCAGCGCTCCAGTCTCAGCCTTGGATTCGTGCAGGTTTGACTCCTTCATGAGTTGATTATTGGATTCGTGCAGGTTTGACTCCTTCATGAGTTGATTATGGCTTCTTTGCCTCATTTTGACCTAACCTTGCAAGCAAGCACATTAAGTTAGTTTTCGAAAATACCTTTACACATTTTTGACCCAAAACCTAAGCAAAAGAGAGTAAATAATAGGCTAAAATCCCTAGTTATCAGCGAGCACTGCCTAGATCCACTCCTGGCCATTTCTGTGATGGCTTGAGCGCACATACGGCTTCGCACCTGCGATCAAAACCTCTGCAGGTGCGATTGCACTAGACCTGGTGCTTCAGCAATATTTCAAACTCTAAATTCGATCTGATAATCGTCTGAATTCCAACCCGAGGCCCCCGGGCCTCAAATAAATATACCAATAAGCCCTAAATCCCGATACGAACTTAGTTGAGCCTTTAAATCACATCAAACAATTCTAAAACCATGAATCGCGCTTGGATTCAAGCCTAATGCACTTTTGAACTTCCAACTTCTACATTCGATGTCGAAACCTATCATATCATGTCCGATTGACCTCAAATTTTGCACACAGGACACAAATGATACCATAGACCTACTCCAACTCCCAAAACCCCAATCCGAGCCCGGTAACCACAAAGTTCACTCTCGGTCAAACTTCTAAATTTCCAATTTTCGTCATTTCAAGCCTAATTCAACTACGGACCTCCAATTCACAATCAGGACACACTCCTAAATCCAAAATCATCCAACGGAGCTAGCGAAGCCATCAAAACTCCATTCTGGAGTCGTTTACACATAAGTCAACATTTGGTTAACCTTTTCAACTTAAACTTTCAACCCTTGAGACTAAGTATCTCATCTCATTCTGAAACCTCTCCGGACCCGAACCAACTACCCCGGCAAGTCACATAACAAAAATTAAGCAGGGAATGAATAGTAAATAGGGTAACGGGGATACAACTCTCGAAACGACCGACCGGATCGTTACAATTCATGTGGGGGGATTGTTGGGTTTAATCTTGGTTAGCTTAAAATAAAGAGTGAATGGGAAATGGAGAAAAAAATAAAATATTTGAATTTTTCTCCTTGATAAAGGGACATTGTCTCATATTGGATAAGGAAAAGAGTTTGGATGGGTATATATACAATTGCTCTTCTTCTAACTCTTAAAGAATTAAGAGGAAGGCAAGCCTCGCGTAATCGTCGTCGTCGTCATCACTCGCTCGGCTCGGCTTCTGCTTCTGCTTCTGCTTCGGCTTCGGTCAAATGATCTGATTGATTCGGATTCGGATTTGGTCAAATGATTTGATTGATTGATTATTTTTTTAGATCAAATTTATTTGTTAATAATAAGATTAACGTAATATTATTTTAATCCAAATTAGTCATTTTTGTAACGGTAAATTAATTTTCCTCCGCATTTGACTTTTCCGTTTTATTTTGCCTAAATAGCCATTTACGTAATGGTCATTTTTACGCGAACAGTCATAACAGTCATTCGGAAGAGTTGCACCTCTTCATTTAAACCTAACTTGCTGGCTATAAATAGCAACTATTCCCTCAGATTTTTCTTATGAAATTCTGAAATCTCCTTCTTTCTTCTGCATTGTTTTAACTACAAAGAAAGCAATAGTAAGTGTGATTTGCTACCGATCATTATGTTCGCTGAAATACTGGAGTTTGAAGTACCGTTACACTAGTGTGTAGTCCGTTCTATTCTGGGAGGAAATAATCCACAACCTCGGGTACTAGGAGGGGATTAAGTTCTTTAAGGAAACACTGTGAATTCAGTGGGCTCGGATTAAATTTTGTTTCTTCTACATTTCTATTTATACCTTATTTTTATTCTCCAGAATTATTTTACAAAATACAGTATACACACCATTGGTCGTAATTTTTGGTGATATAAAATCCACCTACCTGTGCATTGACTGCAAGTGTATACAATACACATGGGAGTAATAATAAGTTATAAGATACAAAATTAGAAATACAATAGAAATTCCATTAATACAAAAATTAATAGTTCTTACTTCTTAGTATAGCCAAAATTAGAGGTATGTTTTCCAAACTAAATTGAACAACATAACCACAACAAGATACAGAAGGGGGCATAAATTTACAAAGGGGTCATTTGTGCAAACAGTCACTTTTAGCGCTGTTCTTCAGAATATGACCGTAATTCGTACATGATAAAAGTTGCACTGATTTTTAATTTGTGACCATGTTATAGAGATCAGCCTTAAAAGTGGTTATTTGTGAAAATAGCCCATGGACTTGGACTATTTGTGTCATGCTAAATGTGATCTTCAACTAGGGGTGTTCGTCGGTCGGTACGGTACGGAATTTAGCCATTTCAGTTCGATATTTTCGGTATTCGGTTTCTTAAAATGCTATACCAATACCGTACCCAATTAAATTCGGTATGGTTCGGTTTTTCTTCTTTCAATTTTGATTTATTCGGTTCGGTAACTTTGATTTATTCGGTTTGAATACTAACTAGTGGATAGAGTCATAGAATGTAATATTCTTAATTAAAGTACTCAAAAATACAAAACTAAAAATATTTGTTGATAAAAGATTTGTCCAAAACTAGCAAATATCAACCCAGAGAGAGAAAACTCTACATAAAGGAATAAATTTGATCATTAGAAATGTCTTGTTACTTACTTAGACTTAATTGATGAACTTAGAGAATAAAGAAAGTAAAATTTTAGATTTTTTATATTTATATTATAATTAATAATATGTGTATTGTGCAATATAACATATATTTCGGTACAGTATCGGTATTTCGGTATTTCATTTTAAAATATCAAATACTATATCTAATACCATTTTTTTAAACTTAAACCGAATATCATACCGAATACCAAAATATCAAATACCAAATACCAAAATTTTTAATTTCGATACGATAATTTGATATTTACCAAATTATACAAAGCTTTATCTTCAACACACAGAGACACGAAGCCACACCAAACAACAATTTGTGAATTGGCATTAAGCATTTCTAACGGTACCTCCCTACTCTCGAGTCCCTTAGCAATCCTTATCCTTCTCCCCCAAAATATGGTTAGAGATAATTGTCTTACTCTTTCTTTCTTCTTTTTTTTCCCTCTTTTAATTATCATGTTGACAAGTAATCGATTTGAATAACTCAAGGGATGTTATTAAAAATACTATACAATCTCTATTTCACAACTATTTATATTCGAGTTTAAATTTTTCTATACCTATAATGCGAACTCTTTATATTATTAGATTAATTATTAAGTCATTAAAAATAATTACTCATAATAAGTAAATCGATCTGTGACTTGAAAAAAGAAAATATTTTTTACAGTTAAAATGAACTTATATATAAAAATTCGCTTACACAGTAAACTTCATTTAGATAACAACATTACTACATGGATATTAGAGGCGGATACTTCATTTCTTCCTCATCAAAATTTTTATCTCTTTTGCGAATAATAAAGATTTGTTTTGATGGCTAATCTTTTTTTCTAGCTTTAGCCTTGACAGATCTCTTTTCTAGTTCAAGGAGGATATTTATATATGGACCAACTCTTTCATAAAACGGAAAACAAAAAGAAAAGAGGAGAAAACAAACCAAGAAAAGAGAAATTTGCCACTAATGCAGATTAATTCGCATTTGAGTGGTGTCAAAACTAAATTAACCCCCACAACCGCCACAACAACCACCACCACCGCAACTACTACCATCACCGCCGCAACAACAACCTTGGTACGTACCACCCCTGTTGCTACTCGCTACTGTCGTCGCTGCTGCTGCACCGGCGAAAGCGGCTCCAGCGCCAGCCAAAACAACCATACGGCCGTCTTTTAATCCGCGGCCAGCACTGGGGTTCCTCGCACCTATTTCAACATCGCCAGCTCCTTTCTTCTTCTGCTTTTCTCTGTAGCTTAGGAAGCCCAAAAAGACCAGAAATAGGATCAGAGAACTACAGACTATGATCGCAATATAGGCTGACTCCATACTAAATATGCTTGTCGTCAACTTACTACTTCAAAGGCTATATTTATAGTAAAGCCACCGACCGATTACGACTGATCATTCTTTTTCTCTCAGGTGCAACATCAGGAAGTTCATATCCTACAGCTTTACTTTTTATGTACTCAAGTTGTAACCCGTTCAGCCACGTTTTTACTAAAAAGTGTTCAAAATATAAAAATATAAAGAAATAAATAGATTAAAAAATTAAGAGAATTTAATATATAGTGTATAATTATATAGAAAATAAAAAAGTTAACCAATATTCTGGTGGTGAAGGAGGTTCAATTGACATTCCGTTTATAAGAGTAGCTCCACCACTGGTTGTAACCTTAGGCTCTTCATAATCCTCAAAATCAAATGAGCAGCGCTTTCTTGGAACTTTTCATTTCATTTTTAGTTCCTTTGGATTCCGGTCTTACGCCTGGCCTCTACTTCGACTTTTATTGATGTTACTTTTATTTTGTTGGTTTGACTAATTAGGAGTTTTAATTACTTGGTCTACTGAATCTAGCTCATATTTGGCCTGGTAGAGTGTAGACACATGACTTATGATTATTATTTTTGTTTATCCGAAAAATGGATAGAGTTAAATTTGTACGTAGTTCTAAGGGTATGTGATATAACTTGACACAAATCGTAAGAATGAATAGAAATATCAAGTGTTGACTGTAGAGAATGAAAAATAAACAAAGTTGGAAAGAAGATGATTTATGGATTAAGCAAGATGAATTAATCTATGAAGCCAAAAAAGGATAACTCTTCAATATAGGAGTGTATGGTATCTCAGTTACAAGGTATGCAAAACTTGGTCCGTTATAGAAATAATAAACATCCCCTTAATAGTGGAGGGATCCTACTTTAGATATAATTAAAAATACATAGTGGGAGACTCATGATAAATCAGTTTTGCCATAATTCCTGTCAGGATTCTCTCATCTAGTGCGGTTGCAACGACTCTTGTCTGTGAGCTCGATATTGACTCGAGCTTGATATTGAGTCGAGCTCGATTCTGACTCGGAGCTTTGTATTGATTCGGGGTCAGTGTTGGTCGATCTCTGCCTCATAAGCTCGATAGCTTCACTTCGCATCATAGTTCGATTTGGATTTGAGCTCGATAATGATAATAAGCTCGACATTGATCGGTCCCTAGGGCTCGAAGCTTGATGACCTGACTTCGGACCTCAACCTGATATTATGAAGACGCTCTTCGATCCAATGCATTACTATTTCGACCAGCTAATTCGAAGGACTAACCGATTTTGACCGTATACAGATAGTCCCCTCGTTTTTTGAGAAGGATGTAGCGAGAAACGACATGATTTTTCAACGGTACTATTAGATATATACTGATGTTTGCATCGAGTCCGATCATGACGTGCGTGATAGTTATCTCGTTGGTTCAGTTTACCGAGGCATTTAATGAGTGTCAGACGATGGTCGGCCATTATCGAAATTGAACCGCCATTGCTCAACCTATAAATAACCCTTTATTCACTTTTACATCTCCAAACTCTAAATTTTCTAACTTCTTTCTCGCACCTTCTGAATTCATCTGTAAGTCTACAAAATTTTCCTTCTGCGTTTTCTACTGCAAAATTTTTCTTTAAAATACCATATCTTTGTTATGTCCTTCTTTAAATCCAAAAATGGTGAAAACATCAAAAACTATCACCCAAAAAGAAAAAGCTTCTTTTTCCCATCCTGCCGCCGACAAAACACCAGTGGATCCACGGCCTGAGGAGTATGTTCCTGTGGCGTGTGTTCTTACCTCCGATTTTAAGGTCGACAAAGGCTCGTCGGTTCCCGGCCGATGTGAGCCAGTATCAAGGTATATGTGTTCGATAACTGAGGGGTATCACGAACAGATAAGAAAAAATTATAACTGGGAGAACAAAGAAGTGGTAGTCCCGTCTCCCGAAGAGGATATTACTACTCACGTGAAAGGATTTTTAAGTGTGTACACTTACCATTTCACGTTAGGCCCCCTCGACCATGTTATCATTGATTTTTGCCGTAAATACCAAATACCATTAGGCCAAATTCATCCTTCCTTTTGGCGGATCGTTATTCTGATCCGTTTCTTTGTGAACAAAATCAAGGGGATGTCTTTCACCCTCGACCACCTCATTAGATTGTACTGCACCCGTCTCTTTCGAGGCGGGTTAATAAAACTACAGCACCGGGCCACCAAGGTTTTGTTCTCGAGCATAGATGAGGTCAAGGATCGAGGCTGGATAGGAAGGTTCGTTTGAGTGAATACGCTGAACCTAATACCGGCCGAGAAGATACCATTTCCCGAAGAATGGAACATAAAGCATAAGTGTAACTCTGTTGTAAGCTCCCATTGTTTTTCCCCTTCGTTTCCTTTCTTGCTGATATCCCCTTTTGTAGTGCAGCGGTTCCTTGGATGTCCGGTATGGTTCCCGACCTCAAGGAGTGGGTAGGGCCCTGGCTTCAACTTCTACGTACGCCGAGCGCTCATGGCGCGATTTGTCAAAGGGCCGATGGGAAGCCAAAAATCATGGTAATCTCCTTTCCCGCATCATTGATAGTTCGAACTATTTTCCATACACTCAAATCAATTTTCTTGTGTATAGGTTTGGGCAAGGATGCGGTTTAGAAACTTTTGTCCGGCGAGGAGGAAACTTTGGCCCCGGTTTCTAAACCGGCAAAGGACAATAAGAGAAAAAGGGCCTCTACTTCCGAAAACCCAAAATCGAAGGCTCATAAGTCGAAGAAGAATATCATCCATTTAACCTTAGAATCAGTTCAGCGTCTAAGGGATGAAGACGAGGAAAAAGAAGAAGAAGACGGGTTCGTACTAGTGGCCCGAGTGAAGAAAACCATCGATGCCCCACAGGCAGCTGGATCGGTGGTGGTTTACAAGGCTCCGCCTCGAACTAAGGGTATATTGGAGAAAGATTCGGGCAAAGTCCCCGAGCCGTTGGAGATTGAGGATATCTCCCATCGAAGTCAGCGGATGGTGGATATGTCTGAAGGGGTCATCCCTGAATCTCTTTGAACCGAAGAGAACGCCCCAAGCGACTCACTTGGGGCAGCAGTAATCGAAGACTCACCCACTTTCCCTGCTTTTTTCGAAGGGGCGATTCGGGAAGCCCAAGATTTAAGGGCCCTCGAGGTAGATGGATCTCATGAGGGAGGGGACCTTTTTCGTATTTTTTTTACCGGTGTCGAAGACGTTGTCGGAGCTAGTGATGCATCGGATCTTTTCCTCGGAGTGCAGTAGGCTTTGAATCGGGTAAGCCTTAACTTACTTCGTTGGTATTACCTTTATGATTGTTTTTCTTTTCTAACTTTGTTTCTTCTTTCTTTGCAGGCCGCAGCAGTTCATCGAGAAGCATGTTCTCGGTCTCGAGTCGAGCTTCGTCGATACGAGGCCGACCTTCAACGGGTCATGGAGGAGAGGAACGCCCTTAAACTCCTCTTAGGGCAAAGGGGAGAGGAAATCAAAGACCTCCGAGCTGAATTGGCCAAGGCTCACCAAGATCATACCGATCTGTCCGAGCAGGTAATGATACTATTAAAAGTATATGGGCTCGATATCGGAACGATGGCTAATTTTTTGGTCTCACAGATGCCGCAAAAACTTGAGATGATCTGGAAACTCCGTGAGGAGGTCGATGTGATAAATGTGGAGTATTTGAAGTGGAAAGAAAGTATGGACCGCTTTGTTACAGAGAAAGAGGCTGCTCGAGCCCAATTATCATCAGCCAAAAACCAACTTCAAAGCATGAAGGATAAAAGCTCGGTTCAAGCAAGAAGAATAGAGGAGCTCGAGTCTCGGTTGGCCTCCGAACTTGCCAAGGCCAAATCTGACGCCGAAAAGTTAAAGGCCGATGCGGATACATTTGTGGCTATCTATCGGGCCGATGCTGAAGCTACTCAGGTACAAGCAAGAGAGGTAGCCGAGATTGCCAACACTCGAGCACATTGGGTTGTTGAACTTGCTAAGTGCCATTCTCGGAGGGAGACCCTCGAGGAGATCCATGCTCGAGGTTTCGATCTCACCGAAGATATAAACAGGGCTAAAGAGCTCGAAGTCGATGCTGAAGCCTTGGCTTCTGATGATGTTGATGTTGATGGTGATGATGGGAGCAAGAGTGGGTCCGAGAGCGGGGAGGAGCCCGATGGAGAAGAGACTGCCCCTGTAGATAACCAAGAAACGTAGCCCTTAGTTTTCATTTTGGTTTTTTGTGTAGGGTCCTATTCGGACATTATAGACATTCTTGTATATATATAAATATATTTTCTTTTCCCGACTTTCCTCTGTTTTATTTTCTGCCTCGTGAAGATTTTGTTGCATTCATGCCTTATGAAGATTTTCATAAGGCTTTAGGAAATTTGATCGTATTTGCACCTTATAGCCTTTATAACCAAGTGAGTGTTTGCTCGAACTTGAAATAAGGTAGCCCATAGGCTTAGTAGTCGAGTGAGTGATTGCTCGAACTTGAAGTAATATAGCCCGTAGGCTTAATGGTCGAGTGATTATTTGATCGAACTCGAAATAAGAGTAACTCGTAGGCTTAGTAGTCGAGTGAGTGCTTGCTCGAACTCGAAATGATGTAGCATGTAGGCTTTATTAGTTGAGTGAGTGATTCTAACTCAAAGCAATATAGGTTGTAGACTTAATGATCTAGTGAGTGATTCGAACTCGAAGTGATATAGCCCGTAGGCTTTATTAGTCGAATGAGTGAATTGAACTCGAAGTAATGTGGCCCGTAGGCTTAATGATCGAGTGAGTGATTCGAACTCGAAGTAATGTAGCCCGTAGGCTTAATGGTCGAGTGAGTATTTGCTCGAACTCGAAATAAGAGTAGCCCATAGGCTTAGTAGTCGAGTGAGTGCTTGCTCGAACTCGAAGTGATGTAGCCCGTAGGCTTTATTAGTCGAGTGAGTGATTCGAACTCGAAGTAATGTAGCCCGCAGGCTTAATGGTCGAGTGATTATTTTCTCAAACTCGAAATAAGAGTAGCCCGTAGGCTTAGTAGTCGAGTGAGTGCTTGCTCAAACTCGAAGTGATGTAGCCCATAGGCTTTATTAGTCGAGTGAGTGATTCGAACTCAAAGTAGATGTAGCCCGTAGGCTTATTAGTCGAGCGAGTGATTCGAACTCGAAGTAAAGTAGCCCGTAGGCTTAAAGGTAGAGTGAGTGTTTGCTCAAACTCGAAATAAGAGTAGCTCGTAGGCTTAGTAGTCAAGTGAGTGCTTGCTCAAACTAAAAATAAGTGTAGCTTGTAGGCTTAGTAGTCGAGTGAGTGCTTACTCGAACTCGAAGTGATGTAGCCCGTAGGCTTATTAGTCGAGTGAGTGATTCGAACTCGAAGTAATGTAGCTCGTAGGCTTAATGGTCGAGTGAGTATTTGCTCGAACTCGAAATAAGAGTAGCTCGTAGGCTTAGTAGTCGAGTGAGTGCTTGCTCGAATTCGAAGTGATGTAGCCCGTAGGCTTTATTAGTCGAGTGAGTGATTAGAACTCGAAGTAATGTAGCCTGCAGGCTTAATGGTCGAGTGAGTATTTTTTAAAACTCAAAATAAGAGTAGCCCGTAGGCTTAGTAGTCGAGTAAGTGCTTGCTCGAACTCGAAGTGATGTAACCCGTAGGCTTTATTAGTCGAGTGAGTGCTTGCTCTAACTCGATGTGATGTAGCCTGTAGGCTTTATTAGTCGAGTGAGTGATTCGAACTCGAAGTAATGTAGCCCGTAGGCTTAATGATCGAGTGAGTGATTCGAACTTGAAGTAATGTAGCCCGTAGGCTTAATGGTCGAGTGAGTATTTGGTCGAACTCGAAAAAAGAGTAACCCGTAGGCTTAGTAGTTGAGTGAGTGCTTGTTCAAACTCGAAGTGATGTAGCCCGTAGGCTTTATTAGTTAAGTGAGTGATTCGAACTCGAAGTAATGTAGCTTGTAGGATTGATGATCGAGTGGTAGTCCCCGATTTGTGGGGTAATCATCGTCCCTTGAGCATGTTTGCATAATAGATCATGAAATAGAGGATGGGTTGTGAGACATGAGATATGGGCAAAGAAGTTTCTTTTCATGTTTTTATACATGTGTTTATATTTTGTACTAGGGATCTAGCAATCTACATGAGCATGGTTCGTTTTGACCATTTGGCTCTTACAAATTTTCCTATCGGAACCCTGTTGTTATGAAGTTACTTTCTTGCATTGAACTTGATATATTTGAGGGTAATGCCCCACCAGTATTCGAGGTTGATTGTAAAGAGGTCTCGGATACTGTTAAATTATTCTAAGTTATCACGATCAATGGTTGCCTCATTAAAAACCTTGCCGAAAAACCCATTTGGGATAAAACCGGTCTAAGGAAAAAAGAGTGCAACGCGTGCTTTCAGACTTAAGGCTTCGTGTTGAATGATCCATCCTTGTTCTTGATTGAACTCCTACAAGGGTTAGTTTCGAAATATAAATGAACATTGGAAGGTCGTACCTTAGCAGTAGTATCATTTTAGGTGCGATACACTCCAATTTCTTGGTAGTTATTTGCCGTTTATAATACCGAGCTTGTAGGATCCTTTACCGACATTTTTTAGTACCTGATATGGTCCCTCCCAGTTTTTACCCAGTTTTCCTTCATTTAGATTTCGGGTGCTGAGGGTGACTTTCCTTAGCACTAAATCCCCAATTTTAAAATGGCGAAGATTGGTTCTTCGATTATAGTATCTTTCGTTCCACTGCTTTTGGGCGGCTAATTGGACGAGAGCAGCTTCTCGTTTTTCATCCAATAATTCGAGGCTAGTATTCATAGCCTCGTAATTTAACTCTTCTGTTGTATATTGAAACCTGGCACTGGGTTCCCTGACTTCGACTGGAATCAAGGCTTCAAAGCCATATACTAAGGAGAATGGGGTTTCCCCCGTACTGGATTTTGATGTTGTTCGATATGCCCAAAGAACTTCGGGTAGGATTTCTCACCATTTTCCCTTAGCGTCGTTCAAACTTTTCTTTAGGTTTTGAATGATATTCTTGTTCATTAATTCGGCCTGTCCGTTCCCATTAGGATGATACGGTATCGATAATATCCTTTTTATTTTGTGGTCTTCGAGGAATTTTGTCGCTTTGCTGCCGATAAATTGTTTCCCATTGTCACACACTATTTCGGCGGGTATCCCAAATCGACATACGATATGATCCTAGATGAAGTCTATAACATCTTTATTTCTTACTTTCTCGAACGTCTGTGCTTCAACCCATTAAGAGAAATAGTCAGTCATAAATAAAATGAACTTAGCTTTACCTGGGGCCTATGGCAGAGGGCCGACGATATCCATTCCCCATTTCATGAATGGCCATGGGGATAGGACTGAGTGAAGTTGCTCTCCGGGGTGATGGATCATCGGTGCAAACCTTTGACATTTGTCATATTTTCGAACAAACTCCTTTGCATCTTGGTACATATTGATCCAATAATATCCTGCTCTGATTATTTTTCGGACTAATGAATCGGCACCGGAATGATTTTCACAAGTACCCTCGTGAATCTCACGTAGGATATAGTCGGTGTCTCCTGGACCCAAGCATACTACCAATGGTCCATCGAATGTCCTTCGGTATAATGTTCCATCTGCAGCTAGTGTGAATCTAGCAGCTTTGGTTCGTAGGGCCCTCAAATATTTAGGGTCCGATAGGAGCTTTCCGTTCTCCAAGTATTCAATATACTTATTCCTCCAATCCCAGGTTAATCTTGTAGAATTTATCTCAACATGACCTTCCTCGATCACGGATCTCGAGAGTTGAACGACAGTCCCCGAGCTGATCTCATCTTCCTCAACCGATGATCCCAAATTTGCAAGTGCATCGACCTCACTGTTTTGTTCTCGAGGTACATGTTGCAAAGTCCATTCTTTGAAACAGTGCAAAGTTACTTGTAGTTTGTCCAAATACCTTTGCATTCTATCCTCTCGAACTTCGAAGGTTTTGTTTACTTGATTTACCACCAGTAAAGAGTCACACTTGGCTTCAATGACTTTTGCTCCCAAGCTTTTAGCTAGCTGTAGGCCTGCAATCATGGCCTCATACTCGGCCTCGTTGTTAGTCAACCTAGTAGTTTTGATAGATTGCCTAATAGTTCTACCCGTAGGCGGCTTTAAAATGATCCCTAGCCCGGACCCCTTCACGTTCGAAGCCCCGTCTATCAAAAGGGTCCATACCCCTGATGATGTACCCGATTTCAACAGTTCCTTTTTGACTTCGGGTACGAGGGTTAGCGTGAAATCGGCCACGAAGTCCGCTAAAATTTGAGACTTGATGGTCGCCCGGGGTTGATATTCGATATCGTACCCACTGAGTTCGACGACCCATTTGGCCAATCGGCCTGATAGTTCGGTCTTGTGCAAAATATTACGAAGTGGGTAAGTGGTTAATACGCATATGGGGTGATATTGAAAGTATGGTCTTAACTTTCTAGAGGCGCTTATCAGTGCAAGTGCCAATTTCTCTTAAGTATGGATATCTAGTTTCTGCTTCCCCTAAGATTTGACTTACATAAACGGGAAATTGCGTACCTTGCTCTTCTCGAACTCGGACACCACTTACCGCGATCTCCGATACTGCCAAGTACAAGCAAAGTTTCTCGTCTGCCTTTGGAGTGTGAAGCAGTGGTGGGCTCGATAGGTATCGCTTCAATTCCTCTAACGTTTGTTGGCATTCCAGGGTCCAGGCGAAATCGTTCTTCTTTTTGAGTAGAGAGAAAAACCTATGATTTCGATCTGACGATCTTGAAATAAATCAACCTAAGGCAGCAATCCATCCCGTTAGCCTCTGCACGGCTTTTACACTGTCTACGATGGTGATGTCTTCGATGGACTTGATTTTATCGGGGTTGATCTCGATTCCCTGATTCGATACCATGAACCAACGAACTTTCCCGAATCGACCCCGAAAGCACATTTCTCGGGGTTGAGCTTCATGTTGTATTTCCTTAAAATCTCGAATGTTTCCTGCAAATGAGCCAAATGGTCCTCTGCGTGCAGGGACTTAACTAGCATGTCATCAATATAAACTTCCATTGATTTACCTATTTGTTCCTCGAATATTTTATTTACTAGGCGTTGGTAAGTAGCTCCTGCATTTTTTAGCCCGAAGGGCATCACATTATAACAATATGTTCTATACCGGTCTTCCGGGTTCATTTGGATTTGATTATACCTGGAATAGGCATCGAGAAAAGTAAGGACCTCGTGGCCATCCATGGCATCAATCATGCGATCGATGTTGGGTAGCGGAAAAGAATCTTTGGGGCATGCCTTGTTTAAATCCTTATAATCTACACACATTTTAAGTTTGTTCCCTTTGTTAGGGACTACAACTACATTGGCTAACCATTCGGGGTATTTCACCTCCCGAATGGACCCTATTTTAAGAAGTTTAGTTACCTCGTATTTTATGAATGCGTGCTTTACCTCGGACTGGGGTCTTCTCTTTTGCTTCACCAGTTTGAACATAGGGTCCAGGCTTAGCCGATGCGTCGTTATATCCTGTGGGATCCCTGTTATATCTAAATGGGACCAAGCAAAACAATCTATGTTATCGATAAGAAATTGAATAAGCCTTTTCCTAAGTTCGGGGTTTAATCTCATTCCCAGATATACCTTTCGTTCGGGAAAATGCTCGATTAGTATGACTTGCTCCAGTTCTTCAATCGTTGATTGGGTAGCATCGGAATCATCGGGGACCACGAAGGATTGAGGGATCCTTTGATCATCATCTTCGTCAATCTTCTGATTTTCTAGTTGGGTTGAAGCTGACATTTGTGATTGTTATTTGGCATCTCATTCCCCTTTTGAGTCTGGCCACTTTGTTAACGAAAGTGAGGATATCGGAATTGCTTCTTCGACGGTAAACATTTCTCTCACGGCTGGTTGTTCTCCGTACACTGTCTTGACTCCCTCCGATGTTGGGAATTTAAGAACCTGTTGGAGGGTCGAAGGTACAACTCTCATATTATGGATCCATGGTCTTCCAAAAAGGGCATTGTACCTCATGTCGCCTTCGATTACGTGGAACTTCATTTCCGGGATGGTCCCGGCCACGTTTATCGGCAGAATTATCTCGCCTTTGGTGGTTTCACATGACATATTAAATTTGTTTAGAACAAGGGTCGCGGGTATGACCCGTTCCTGTAGACTGAGCTGTTCTACAACCTTCGATCTAATAATGTTGGCCGAGCTACCTGGTTCAATTAACACACGCTTAACTTTAGTTTTATTCATAAGTACGGATATTACCAGTGCATCGTTGTGAGGTTGCATAACTCCTTCTGCATCTTCATCATTAAAGGACAAGGTTCTTATGGGTGCGTAATCCTGCGTTCGAGGTCTTTTTTTCTCATAACCGATGTTTTAGTGCGTTTAAGCACCGGCCTCTGAGGGGTATCAACGCCACTGATGATCATGTGGATGATGTGCTGTGGTTCTTCCTGTTCATTTAATTTGCCGAAATCCCTATTTTTGAAATGGTTTTTTTCCCTGTCGCTTAAAAATTCTTGAAGGTGCCCTGTATTGAATAACCTGGCTACCTCCTCTCTTAGTTGCCTACAATCTTCCATTCTGTGGCCATGGGTGCCATGATATTCGCATATTTGATTGGGATTCCTCTGGGCAGGATCGGTCTGCATGGATCGAGGCTATTTAGTATCTTTGATACATCCGATAGCTGACACGATGGCAGATGCATCGATGCTGAAGTTATACTTCGATAACCGTGGTGCTTCCTTAGGTCCGGTATGCCTGTCGAACCCATTTTTGTTCATCAGCCCCTGAGACCCTTGGCCTCGATCACTTCTTTTATTGTCTTGTACGAGGTTACGTTTTCGTTCGTTCACCCTATGGTCTCTATTATATGGTCGGTATCGGTCACTGAGTTCTCGATTGATGTCCCCTCTAGCAGCGGGTTCAAAACCTAATTGATCATCTTCGACTCTAATTTTTGACTAGTATCGATTATGCACGTCGGCCCAAGTAATAGTTGGGTACTCGATCAGGTTATGCTTCAACCGCCGAGAAGCCATCCAACTTCGTTTGTTCAAACCTTGAGTGAAAGCCTGAACAGCCCAATCATCTGTGACTGGTGGCAGATCCATTCGTTCCATTTGAAAATGAGATACGAACTCCCTTAGCATCTCGTTATCCTTTTTGTCTTACTTTGAACAAGCCTGGCTTCCTGGTCTCGACCTTTATGGCCCCGGTGTGTGCTTTTACAAAGGAATCTGCAAGCATAGCAAAAGAATCGATAGAATTAGATGGTAAATTATGATACCATATCAATGCTCCCTTTGAAAAGGTTTCATCAAATTTCTTCAATAATACAGATTCGATTTCATCGTCCTTCAGGTCGTTCCCTTTAATGGCACATGTGTAAGAGGTGACATATTCGTTGGGGTCAGTAGTTCCGTTATATTTAGGAATCTCGGGCATGCAGAATTTCTTTGGGATCGATTTAGGAGTCGCGCTTGGGGGGAAAGGTTTTTGTACGATTTTTTTGGAATCTAAGCCCTTCAATATCGGTGGTGCCCTAGGGATCTGATCAACCCTGGAGTTATATGTTTCCACCTTTTTGTCGTTTGCCTCGATCCTTCTTTCTCCTGATTTTATTTGTTTGGTCAGTTCTTCGAACAACTTAGCAATTTCAGGATTAGTCCCCGACTCTTGCCCATTTGACCTTACTATAGCTGGTTCCGTTCTGTGGGCGATTTTTCGAGGTGGACTGGGTTCCGGCCTGCTCGGTATCTGGGTTTGACTCTGCAACTGAGCTATTGTTGCATGTTGAGCTTGCAACATTTCGAAAATCATACGCAAGCTGACGTCGTTTTCCTCGACGTTATGAGTATCTCGAGCTGCAGATCGAGTGCCACCATGAATGTTATTTTCTAGTTCAGAATGTAGATTTGTCTCAATGGCCACATGCGAATTAACGTCTAGTGGCACTTTGACTCGAGCTCCAACGGTGTCAACAAATGGCCTTTCGATCCTGAGCGTCAAGTTGTTGTTCTCACCTTGAAGACCGGCTTCATTGTCGAGAAGTAAGGCTATTTAATTGATAGCTCGTCGTTGTTAAACCCGAAATCAAAGACACTTCCGGAAATAAGCGTAAAATGGCGAGTTTTACGGATTCGTATCAAATAACCACTGTTATCCTTAGCCCCACGGTGGGTGCCAAACTGTTTACCCGAAAAATGGATAGAGTTAAATTTGTATGTAGTTTAAGAGTATGTGGTATAACTTGACACAAATCATAAGAATGAATAGAAATATCGAGTGTTGACTGTAGAGCATGAAAAATAAGCAAAATTAGAAAGAAGATGATTTATGGATTAAGCAAGATGAATCAATCTATGAAGCCAAAAAAGGATAACTCTTCAATATAGGAGTGTATGATATCTCAGTTACAATGTATGTAAAACTTGATCCGTTACAGAAATAATAACCATCTCATTTATAGTGGAGGGATCCTACTTTAGATATAATTAAAAATACATAGTGGAAAATCCATGATAAATCAGCTTTTTCATAATTCCTTCCAAGATTCTCTCCTCTAGTGCGGTTGCAACGGCTCTTGTCTATGAGCTCGATATTGACTCAAGCTTGATATCGAGTCGAGCTCTCGATCTTGACTCGAGCTCGATTCTGACTCGGAGCTTTGTATTGATTTGGGGTCAGTGTTGATCGGTCTTTGCCTCATAAGCTCGATAGCTTCACTTCGCATCATAGTTCGATTTGGATTCGAGCTCGATAATGATAACGAGCTCGACATTGATCGGTCCCTAGGGTTCGAAACTTGATGACCTGATTTCGGAACTCAACCTGATATTATGAAGACGCTCTTCGATCCAATGCATTACCATTTCGACCAGCTCGTTCGAAGGTCTAACCTGTTTTGACCGTATACAATTTTATTAATTTATAATTTAAGTACCTTTCTTTCCAATTCGCTTTGCGTGTCAGCAAAACAAACTATATTTGGTGATGGAAGACAAAAAGTACATACAACCTGATCTTTGTGTCATACAATATCTTGAAAAAGAAGTCCTGATCATCTTGACAAGGTCGACAAAATCGTGAGTAAATCGTACTGCTTGAATGTTCAAGTCAATTTATACTTAAGTTAATGGCCTACTTGCAGTAACTTAGAAATTTTCATGTTGGGGAAAAATAAAACTTGGAAGTTGGAAGTGTTGGACCTTCACCATTTTTACGCGAAAAATAAACGCCTAAAAAATATTTTTATCTCATTTTAATTTGTAATCAGTTTACTATACCTCAATTACAAGCTGATTAATCTTCATACAAATAGCCAATATATATAAATTACTATTTACTTTTTCTAGCCGGTATACATAAATTATATGTTAATTATATACGGTTAATTATACACATATTATATATGAATCATACATATATTATACATTCGTCGGTTATTTTAATTTAACCGGTTGAGTGAACAGCTATTTAGGTTCATTCTTGTTGATTTTAATTAGTTATCTCAATCATATTGAGAGTTAATTATTATTACTTCTACCCTGTACTATGCTGAGTCAAAATATAGTTATGTGCACTTAGTTGTAGTAGTTGTAAAGTTAGTTGTATCTGTAGAAGTATTATAGTTAGCATACGTGTACACAACACAATAATGAGAAATATTAGAGTTCCATTTTACAATTGATCTCATTCTCTCTCCTCTCAGTCATTTTTTCCGCTCTCTCTCTCTCTCAGAACTCTCGAGAATCACCACTGAAACTTCTGAGCAAGCTTAATATTTTCTTCAATGTGTTAATCTCAATATGGTTTCAAAACCGATAGAACGCAATTGCTCGAAATCTGCCGGAATTTTTGTGTCTCAAAATCTCTTTTCCTCTGTCACCTGCTAGGGTTGGGATTTGTGACTTCGATCTGCAATTTTCGTATGAATTGAAGAATTTTCAACAAAAATTTATCTGTCTACTCACTAAATTGGTTTATACATCCATCAATTTCATCGATTAGAACTTCTCACATGGTTGTCGATCAAACCGAAGAAATCACGCTCAGTACGAGCAGGAATGACCAACCAGTCATCGATGCGAGCAGTCCTCTGTACATTCACCCTTCGGATAGTCCCAGTGTAATGCTAGTGCCAGTTTAGTTTGACGAAATTGGGTATAGATCGTGGAGAAGGAGTGTGTTATGAGCCCTATCAGTCAAAAATAAATTAGGGTTTATAAATGGAGAATGTAGGAAACTTACCCCCAATTTACCTCAGTTTCTTCAATGGGAGAGATGCGACGATATGATAACTTCCTGGATCCTTAATTCCCTCGCAAAGGAGATTTCTGACAGTGTTGAGTATGTCAATGACTCAGTCAATCTATGGAGGAAACTGGAAGATCGATATGATCAAACAAATGGGGTAAAGCTATATCAGCTCCAAAAAGAGATCAACGGCCTTGTTTAGGGCTCCTTAGACATCACTACCTACTACACACGAATGAAGAGATTGTGGGAAGAATTAAACACCCTGAGTGCTAAGTCTCGGTGCAGTTGTGTTTGTACGTGTGGGTCAAATGAAACGATGCATAAGGCAGAACATGATCGGCGACTCATTCAATTCTTAATGGGCGTAAATGAGATTTATGCAATAGTGCGAGGAAGCATTTTGATAATGAAACATCTGCCATCCTTGACATAGGCCTTCTCTCTACTGATACAAGAAGAGAAGCAGAGGGAATTCAGCCAAACAATCAACTAAACCTCGAGTCTACTTCATTGCATGTGAATGCCACATCTTCACAATATCAAAATCCACTCGGAGCTAGGAACTTCAAATTACACTACACTACAAACAATAGGGGTCGACCATTCTGTGACTAATGAAGCCACACAAAGGAGAAGTATTACAAGCTACATGGGTATCCCCAAGGCAACTCATACATTAATCAAAGCTTCAATCACACCAGTACTCAACAATTCAGTCAGAGTAACAACTCAAATCAGATTGAAGGTCATAAGTTCAATAGAGGAAAAGGAATTATGGCAAATGTGCATGGAGTCCCAGCTGATCTGCTTAATGAGAAGGAAAATGATCCAATTCTACATGATGAGAATCAAAATGTCAACTTAACAAAGGAACAATATGGGCTGATAATGAGTTTGCTACAACATTTCCAGACAGGCAACACAGGAGGATCTCCCAGCAATGCTAACATCACTAATGGTGCTGTCAACTTTGCAGGTATTGTAGTCTGCACTTCTTCTTTTAATTTTGACAAACCATCATGCAAATATTTCGAATCAAAGTCTGACCTTTGGATCATAGACTCGGGAGCATCTAACCATATGACCTTCAATAAAATAACACTTAATAATATCACCACACTACCATATCTTCTACTGATAAGTTTACCAAATGGATATAGGGTGAAAGTGCTTGAATTTGGATATGTGATACTCAGTCCTGAAGTCACCTTACACAAAGTCCTCTATGTTCCATCTTTCAAATACAACCTAATTTATGTCCATTCACTTGCAGTGCATCTTAGATATATTGTGTTCTTTACTGATGCACTATGTCTATTACAGGCCCCTTTAGTGAAGAGGCCTAAAGTGATTGGTAGTAGCAAGGAGGGACTATATTACCTATGTTCCAAGTGTCTAAAGGATAAAAGTACTCTTTTAAATGCTAATGTGTCTGTTTCTTGTTGCAACTATTTTTCTTCTACTAGTGTAAATAGTGGAGACTTCAGAAGTCCTACTCATTCATATCATCATTCACCAAATATAAATACTTTCACTCACAATAATAAGAATGAGTCTTCAGTTGTGTTTGATAAGTATGATGTGAATCTTTTATGGCGTAATAGGCTTGGTCATGTTCCCTTTGTCAAAATGAGAGGAATATCCCCTATACATGTGCGTTTCTCACCTAAACACCTTTCATTTGTTCCATTTGCCCAGACTCACATTTCCACGAATAACCAATACCTCCACTCAAATGGGGTCTAACCAGCCTTTCATTTACTGCATATTGACATATGGGGTCCCTACCATGTCACTACTCATGACAATTACAAGTACTTTCTCATATTAAAGGATAATTTTAGTAGGTCCACTTGGACCCATTTATTGAGCAGTAAAAGCAATGCTCTACAAGCCCTTAAAGCCTTTATAACCATGATTGAGAATCAATTCAACACCTCTGTAAACACCATCAAAACCTGACTATGGGATGGAGTTTACCAATCATGAAGCCACTATATTTTATTAATACAAAGGTATCATTCATCAGAAAACCTACCCCTATACACCACAACAAAATGAGGTAGTGGAGAGAAAACACAAATATCTCCTAGAAACTGCTAGGGCACTTATGTTTCAATCCAAATTATCAACTAGATATTGGGGAGAATGTATTTTGACAGCCACCTACTTAATTAACAAATTACCTACTACCTACCTAAACAACAAATGCCCCTTTGAACTTTTATATCACAAGAAACCCAATTACTCTCATTTGAGGAGTTTTGGTTGTCTTTGCTACCCTACTATGTCTAAGATACACAGGGATAAATTTGAGCCCAGAACAACTCTCATATCTTCATAGGCTATCCTTTTAGGACAAAGGGTTATAAAGTACTAAGTATATTCGAAAGATATATATATATATATATATATATATATATATATATATATATATATATATATATATATATATATATATATATATATATATATAGATGTGGCATATCCATGACAATGCATTTCCCTTTATTCTAGCTTCTAAGGATATTTTCATATATAATGTCTTAAAATCAGTCTCCTTTCCTACTTACATTGAGGGTGACATTCCACATCCTGGTGTTCAAAGTTCTGCAGATATCACATCTCCAGGTATGCATCAACACCATATATTTTCTCCTTTTAATGATACGTCAACACATACATCAAATACCTCATTCCCTTATGCTTATATCCCTGCAACGTCATATAAACTACTAATCATTCTTTACCCCCATCTACTCAATCAGAAACACTTATACTCAAAAAGTCCAACAGAACACACAAAACCTCTACTTACCTCAAGGATTATATTTGTACCCTTCCTAACACATCTCAACCTGCTACCTCTCAATGTTCACCTTCCTTGAATGCACTCTTCTCCAATTATAATCACATCACCCCTGATATATTGTGTTCTGAGAGTAAGCACTTGGTGATAAATATTTGTCATGATAGTGAGTCATCCTCATATAGAGAGATAACACTTAATCTTATATGAAAAGCAATCATTACACATGAATTTGAGGCTCTTCATGCCAACCATACTTGGGACCTAGTACCCTTGCCAACTGGAAAATAAGCAATAGGTTTCAAGTGGGTTTATAAAGTCAAGCATAAAGTAGATCGAAGTATTGAGAGATTCAAGGCTAGATTAGTGTTGAAAGATTATACTCAACAAGCAGGGGTTGACTATATAGAGGCATTTTCTCATGTTGTCAAGATGACAACAGTTAGAGTTTTGGTTACTGTTACTATGAAGAAAGGCTGGGGACACATTCCAACTTGATGTAAATAATGCATTCCTCCATGGTGACCTATATGAAGAGGTATATATGTAGGTGTCACCAGGTCTTATGATAGATCAGTCTGATTCACACAAATGGTTTGCAAGCTAAATAAGTCTTAGTATGGGCTAAAACAAGCCAGCATGCAGTGGTATGCCAAGCTAACTGAAGCCATGTCATCAATGGGGTACAAGCATTCTGAAAATGACTATTTATTGTTCTCCAAGAAGATCTCATCCCCACTATCTTTGTAGTTGTGTATGTTGATGATGTTTTCATCACTGGTATTGATTCAGTGGAGATAGATAACTTAAAGGCATTCTTTGACAAACAATTTAGAATCAAGGGCCTAGGGAGACTTTACTACTTCTTGGGCTTAGAGGTCCTTTACAAGCCAGATGGTGTTATCATTTCTCAAAGAAAGTTTGCCTTAGACTTGTTAAAGGAGTATGACTACTTTGCCTACAGCATCTTATCTTCCCCTCTTGATCCTACTTTGAAATTGAAGGCTAATGAAGGCACTCTTCTCCCAGATCTCACATATTATAGAAAATTAGTGGGCAAACTGAACTTCCTAACTGACACCAGGCTAGATATAGCATACAATGTACAGCTCCTCATCCAATTCATGCAAGCACCTAGAGATACACACTTGACTGCAACTTTTCATCTTCTTATATACCTCAAGAAGGATCCCACACTAGGTATATTTTATTCCAACAACAGTGGTTATTCCATTTTTGCATATTGTGACTCTGACTGGGCAGCCTGTCCTGACTCTAGGAGATCTATTACTGGTTATATTATTCCGGTAGGAGATAGTCCCATCAGCCGAAAGTCCAAGAAATAAAAGACTATTTCCTTGTCTTCAGCTGAAGTTGAATACAGGTCCCTCATGAAAGTTGTTGGGGAACTGGTGTGGTTAAGCAGGTTATTTGAAGAGCTCACTATCCCACAGTCTAGTCCCATTGATGTCTTTTGGGATAGCCAATCTGCCATCCACATTCCTCACAATCCTATGTTCCATGAGCAGACAAAGCATATTGAAGTAGACTGTCACTTTGTAAGGAACAAACTCTCGTAGGGCCTGATTTCGCTCTACCATATAGCCACTACTGATCAGTTGGCTGACATCCTTACCAAAGCCCTCACAGGAGTTAAACATATTATTGTCCTTGGAAAGTTGGTTGTGAGACCCTCCCATCCAACTTGGGGGGGGGGGAGTGTTATGGAGAGTCAATTATATTATTACTTCTAGGCAGAATAGCCCGACATACATTTTTACTTATTCGACTTTGACATCCCGATCCCCTACTCCACATAGTTTCAATCAGGCACTTGAACTTGTATAAAATATTAGTTTTAAACCCTTCTGACCATTGACCAAGCTTATGTGTCCTTTGTTTTGCTGAGTCAAATAAAATAAGTGATTGCACACTCCTACAAGCGAGTAACTATAAAAACTTTGATTAGAAAATAATAAAAGAGAAGAAAAAAATAACACTAGCCATTATCTCGCCCCTCTCTATCCCATCCTCTTCTTCTTACCCTCCCCCCCTCCCAAATTCCTAGAAAACGCCATTGAAATTGGCACGGCTCTACAACCTCTAATATTAAATTTTGTTTCTCAAGCTGAGTTTTCTCAAACACCATTACATTATTTCTCCTCTAATTTTAGTAATCAACTGGAGCTATGATAAAACATTAGTAGTATAAGACATGCCAAGACCAAACTGATAGAGCTTAGCAGAGCATCTAGTCAAGGAACAAAGTTATTTAATTTTTATTTTTCTCAAAATAACGAAAGAAGACGATGAAGACCCTGGAGAATAAGGGACGGTAAAGCTTGAATCAAGCCAAAAATTGGGTCGTCGTCGACTGCTGACGACGACAAACCTTGATTTTGTTAGTTTTATAAAAAAAATTCGGCTATTGCTGGAGGGGTCATTATGGATTTTGAGGTAGGAAATACTGAGTGAAATTTCTTCTCTTTCTTTTTCAAATTTTTTGGTGCTGCTTCTTTGGTGTTTGGATTGAAAGAAAATTTAAGGATATACTTTCTTAAATTCGGTCGATGTCTGGGTTTTTAAAGGATGACATGAATGTGGAGAGAAAAGGAGAGATAATGGTGGATTTTGAGTGGTTATCGGCGATGGTGGCAGTAGAAACGCCATGGCTGGTTGAATGGATTGTAGTAATGGAGAAAATTCAGGACAAAAAAATGAAGTAGGTTTGATTGAGTGTTTTCAGATGGAAAAGGAAGGGTGGCATTGTGTAGTAGTGGCGGTGGCGGGTGAAAGAGACAGAGATAGAATGGTGGAGAGAGAGCAGGAAGGTTTATTTTTTTATTTTGGAGAAGAAAAGGATGGGTTTGATATTTTTATTAAAAAGTATTTTTTATAAAAATAAATAATGATGTAGCATTAATTTATCTGAGATGGATATGATGTGTCATTTATATTTACGTGAGTGAATAGCATACAATAGCGGAGGTGTTTAAAACTAATATTTTATACAAGTTCAAGTGCATGGTTGAAACTATATAAAGTAGGGGGACCGGGATGTCAAAGTCGAATAAGTAGAGGTGTTCGTCAGGCTATTCTGCCTTATTTCTACCTTGTACTATGTTTCAGCATGTAGTTATATGCAGTTAGTTGTAGTTGTTGTAAAGTTAGTTGTATCTCTAGAAGTATAATAGTTAGCATACGTGTACATATATACACAATACAATAATGAAAAATATTAGAGTTCCATTTTACAATTCATCTCATTATCTCTCCTCTCAGTCATTTTCCTCTCTATCTCAGAACTCTCGAGAATCACCATTGAATCTTCTGAGCAAGCTTCATATTTTCTTCAATGTGTCAATAAATCATGTGCATCCATTCTCTCTCCCTCTATAGGAAAGATATCTTTTATTGGGTGGGTTGGGCCTTTGTACACCTTGGCACAATAATATCAGCCCATTTTAAAAAGGCATGGCATACCCGTAAAATATTCGAAATTCTAGTAACAAACTGCGTGTCCATCAAAAGTTGCAAGTATTTGAAAAGAAAAATAGAATTTTTTCGTTCCTATACAATATTTGAAACTTATTTATCAAAATTGTTCTAATTTTGTATATTACCCGCCCTAAATAAGGATTACTTACAAATCATATACATTCCACCTTAAAAGGCTCCCAATCCATTATTAGTACCTTCAATCAAGGGATTTAGTTACACAATTTTTTTTTCTCTCTTTTCTCCCTTCTTCTCTCCAGAATATTGGGACCAAAGATACTCCCAACAATCTGTACCTTATATTTAGCATCGAGGGATGCTACATAACCTGCCTACAAATTTTTTATAGCTGAAATGAATTTTTTTGCAGGATCAATATCTTTTGGTTTATTGAATAATAAAATTCATATCTTTTGTTTTGTGATTAAATAAATAATATGATTCATCTATAACGAACCTAGTTTAACTGAACTAATGTTATATCAATGAAAATACTGAATTTAAAAATTAGTAGTATAAGACATGACAAGACCAAACTGATAGAGCTTAGCAGAGCATCTAGTCAAGGAACAAAGTTATTTAATTTTTATTTTTCTCAAAATAACGGAAGAAGACAATGAAGACCTTGGAGAATTAAGGGACGGTAAAGCTTGAATCAAGCCAAAAATTGGGTCGTCGTCGAGTGCTGACAACGACGAACCTTGATTTTGTTAGTTTTATAAAAAAAAATCGGCTAATGCTGGAGGGGTCATTAAGGATTTTGAGGTAGGAAATACTGAGTGAAATTTCTTCTCTTTCTTTTTCAAATTTTTTGGTGCTGCTTCTTTGGTGTTTGGATTGAAAGAAAATTTAAGGATATATTTTTTTAAATTCGGTCGATGTCTGGGTTTTTAAAGGATGACATGAATGTGAAGAGAAAAGGAGAGATAATGGTGGATTTTGAGTGGTTATCGGCGATGGTGGCAGCAGAAACGCCATGGCTGGTTGAATGGATTGTAGTAATGGAGAAAAATGAGGACAAAAAAATAAAGTAGGTTTGATTGAGTATTTTCAGATGGAAAAGGAAGGGTGGCATTGTGTAGTAGTGACAGTGGCGGGTGGAAGAGGTAGAGATAGAATGGTGGAGAGAGAGCAAGAAGGTTTGTTTTTTTATTTTGGAGAAGAAAGGGATGGGTTTGATATTTTTATTAAAAAGTATTTTTTATAAAAATAAATAATGATGTGGCATTAATTTATCTGAGATGGATATGATGTGTCATTTATATTTACGTGAGTGAATAACATACAATAGCGGAGGTGTTTAAAACTAATATTTTATACAAGTTCAAGTGCATGGTTGAAACTATATAAAGTAGGGGGACCGGGATGTCAAAGTCGAATAAGTAGAGGTGTTCGTCAGGCTATTCTGCCTTATTTCTACCTTGTACTATGTTTCAGCATGTAGTTATATGCAGTTAGTTATAGTTGTTGTAAAGTTAGTTGTATCTCTAGAAGTATAATAGTTAGCATACGTGTATATATATACACAATATAATAATAAAAAATATTAGAGTTCCATTTTACAATTCATCTCATTCTCTCTCCTCTCAGTCGTTTTCCTCTCTATCTCAGAACTCTCGAGAATCACCATTGAATTTTCTGAGCAAGCTTCATATTTTCTTCAATGTGTCAATAAATCATGTGTATCCATTCTCTCTCTCTCTCTAGGAAAGATATCTTTTTTTGGGTGGGTTGGGCCTTTGTACACCTTGGCACAATAATATCAGCCCATTTTAAAAGGGCATGGCATACCCATAAAACATTCGAAATTCTAGTAACAAACTGCGTGTCCATCAAAAGTTGCAAGTATTTGAAAAGAAAAATAGAATTTTTTCGTTCCTATACAATATCTGAAACTTATTTATCAAAATTATTCTAATTTTGTATATTACCCGCCCTAAATAAGGATTACTTACAAATCATATACATTCCACCTTAAAAGGCTCCCAATCCATTATTAGTACCTTCAATCAAGGGATTTAGTTACATAATTTTTCTTTTTTCTCTCTTTTCTCCCCTCTTCTCTCCAGAATATTGGGACCAAAGATACTCCCAACAGTCTGTACCTTATATTTAGCATCGAGGGATGCTACATAACCTGCCTACAAATTTCTTATAGCTTGAAATGAATTTTTTTGCAGGATCAATATCTTTTGGTTTATTGAATAATAAAATTCATATCTTTTGTTTTGTGATTAAATAAATAATATGATTCATCTATAACGAACCTAGTTTAACTGAACTAATGTTATATCAATGAAAATACTGAATTTTCACCTCTAGGTAAATTGATTGGCACTTTGGACAGGAAGGCAGAGCTAACAATATTTGGCTAGTGACCATATCATTTATGAGAAGTGAGAGCATATTCCAGGAATGAGATATTCTCCGAACATAGATAATGTTTACGTATTTCACCGAAGCCAATCTGATATGAATCTCTTCTAGCTTCCTCCATGTGATATTACGAACCAATAAGGTACATCAACATACAAATTAAAAATAAAATTCGTACAAATTTAATACAAATTTGAATATCTACAACAACTTACATAGAAAAAATAAAATTTATACAACTAATTATATATTATACAATTTATTTACAACTTATCTACAATGTTCATACATTATCTCTACCCAGTTAAATACAACTACAATATCATACAACTTAAATACAAATTTTATACAATTTGTATATATTTTGTATCTGATTTGTATATATTTTATCTGTGGTATATGCTTGTTCCTCTCTAAAATTTCAATCAAAACTTACTCTCTTAATACAATTTTGATATATATCAATAACTTTATGTAAAAAGATAGTATTGATAACTTAAATACAAATTTTATACAATAATTCATACATTATACAACTATTTTTCAACTTTTATACAACATTCAAATAAAAAAATATCTATAACTACAACAGAATACAATTTACATACAATTATACTACAACTTTACTACAATTTTGTAAGTATATTGTATGTCATGTGTTCTTCTTTTTCTTCGGGTTTCAACCTGAAATTCAGTCAAAATCAAGTCTAATCTTCACCAAAACACCCTCAAAATTGAGATATAAACTCCAAACAATATTCTCAATTGTTTGCAACAACACTCAATCCAGACAAATAATGGTTTTTGAAAAATCAAATTCGATTTCAAAGTTTCAAAGCTTTTTAACGACTGTCAATGGTAGAGAGTCAAACACCTTCAAAATTTATTGATTGACAATTTTAATTTACCAATTGTGCAACATGAAAGGAAATTGCTAAGTTAAAACGATTGAAATCCATTGATGAATTCCATTAAAACTCTATACAACAAGAAAGCATAAAAACAGAGAACATCAAATGAAAAAAAATTGGGGAAAAAACAGAGTAGAGAGACGGAGAGAGAGACGGAGAGAGAAGGAGTGGGCAAGTATAAAGGGATAAGGAAATAACTGATATTCCTTATTCAATTCCTAATATAAAGGGATACTCATTTAAAACTTATTTGTATATAATTGGTAAATTGTATATGACCATGTAATTAAATTGAAACTTGAGTAGGGAGGGTAATCAGGGGCGAAGCTACAGTGTAGCAAGGGTGGTCAACTGACCAACAACCCTGGTACGTTTCACTATCGGCGATAGCAGCTCCAGTGCCCGCCAAAACAACCATATTCCCGTCGCTTAATCCGTGACCACCACTAGGGTTCCCCGCACCTGTTTCAACATCGCCTCCTTCCTCCTTCTGATTGCCTCTGCAGCTTATGCAACACAAAATGACAAAAAAAGGTATCAGAAAACTGCAGAGCGCAATAGTGGCTGCGTAATCCATAGTAAATATAGAATGTGCTTGTTAACTACTTTAGAGGCTACTTATAGCAGCAAGCCACCGACCGATTACGAAGTTCATAGCCTAGATCTTTATATTTTATGTACCCAAGTTGTAAATTTTGGCTCTTCATAGTCCTTAAATCGAAATATCAAATCACCAACGGATTCTTGGAACTTTTCTTTACATTTTAAGTTCCTGAAGCCGAGCTCATAATTTGACCTGGCAAATGTTTGACATGATATTAGTTTATTAATCTAACAATCTAAGTACCTTTCTTTCCAATGCGATTTGCGTGTCGGACAAACAAGTTATTTGTTAAGACTTGAGGAAGACCGAGAGCTGATATAATCGTACTGCTGAGTCGTTCATTATACCGAAAATGAAAAGGCTTAATTATTCCAATGTCAAAGGATCAAATATATTCATGTACTTTCGAAAATGGTTTAACAATATCCCTCGTTATATTATTGGGCTATATATACCTTTCCCCTCATACTTTGGAACAAATATATCCTTATTTTGGATGGAGCACCACGTGTCATCACCAGATGAAAACGACCCATTTTTTTTACCCGATCCGTTTTAAAAAACCCACCACCCGACCCGTTTTAAAATTCAATTTTTTTAAAGCATATATTTTATAAAAACTAGAATTTTTTTTATAAAAACTGAAGAAAAAAAAAGAATTTACAAAATATATATTTTTAAGTCTTTTCCGTTTTTTTAAAGTATTTTTTTTGTAAAAACTAAAAAAAAAAATTAAAAATACTTTAAAAATTGAAAAATATATATTCTGAAAAAACTGGAAAAAAAAATTTACAAAATATATATTTTTAAGTCTTTTCAATTTTTTTAAAGTATTTTTTTTGTAAAAACTGGAAAAAAAAATATTTATTTTTACAAAAACTAAAAAAAAGACTCTCCTAAAGCAGTGGACTACATATGCATTCGTTTTAAAAAAATAAAAATATTTTGCAAAATCTTTTTTTTTTTAATTTTTACAAAAAAAATACTTTAAAAACTGAAAAAACTGAAAAATATATATTTTGCAATTTTTTTTTTTTTCAGTTTTTACAGAATATATATTTTTTAGTTTTTAAAGCATTTTAAAAAAAAATTCAGTTTTTACAAAAAAAAATACTTTAAAAAAACTGAAAAGACTTTAAAATATATATTTTGCAAATTCTTTTTTTTTCAGTTTTTACAAACAAAAAAAATTCGGTTTTTAAAAAATATATGCTTTAAAAAAACTGAATTTTAAAACGGGTCGGATAAAAAAAAGAAATTGATCGTTTTCGTCTGGTGCTGACATGTGGCACTTCATCCAAAATGAGGGTATATTTGTTCCAAAGTATGACGGAAAGGGTATATATAGTCCAATAGTATAACGAAGGGTATTCTTAGACCATTTTCAAAAGTACAGGGGTATATTTGACCCTTTGCTGTTATTCCAATAAAGTCAATATAATCTTGATTTTTTGTTGATTCTTACACAACAATCGGAGAGGTTTGAAGAATGCTACATGGCCCGCTTGCAGTAACTTTGAAATCCTTCTTTTCCATGGTAACTTCGAACTCTTCATGTTAGGGAAAAAAGAAACTTGGAACTTCATTAGGCCTTCACCATTTTACTTGAAAAATAAATGCATAAAAATATTTATATCTCATTTTAATTTATGTTCAATCAACTACACCTCAATTACAAGTTGATTGGAATTAGCAATCTGAATCATGTATGTCCATTCCGTTCTATTCAAATAAATTTCATTGTAATATTCCGTATGTTTCAAAAAGATTGACATTATTTTCTTATTAGTCTGTTCCAAAAAAATTGATACATTTCAATATTTTCTTAATAAAAAGTGCACAAATATTATTGCAGGTTTCAGATCACAAGTTTTAAAAATTTTATAGCTACATAAATGTTATGACTTATTTAAGAATGCATATTCTAAAAGTCTTTCTTTTTTTATTAAAGTTTGTGCCAATCCTTTTGAAACAATAATTTACCTACGACCAAAAACAAACACGCGCATAAATACTCCAGATACAAATCTGTCTGTCTCCCTCTCCCTCTCTCTGGCAGGAAGGATATCTTCGTGGGTGGGTTGGGCCTTTGTATCGCTGCAAAAGTACCAGCCCACTTCAAAAGGACATGGCATACCCGTAACCAAAATGCTAATAAAAAGGGAAAAGTACAGAAATAGTCAATTCAAACACAAAATACGAAAACCGCGAAATATCGTTTATTTTTTTTACCATTTTAAAATAGAGTTCACACTAGACAAAATAGTCATTTGATTATTCTCCTAGCTAATATTTAGGAGTTTGAATTAAATCGGATTTATTATTTTTAAATCTTTCCTTGTTTGAATTAAGTAAGAGGTCCTTATATTTAGGACTTTAAAATCACTAAAACTTTACCTTAAATAAATTTTACAATTAAAGTATGATTGTAATTTCAAGTTTTCTTTCTACTAGCAGTATTTAATTTTGTTTGGCCAAAATCACTTCAACTTTCACTTTCACTTTAATTGTAGTATTCTTTTACCAGAATAGTCGTTGAATCCTTTTCTTAATTACTATGTTTTTCCAACGATATTCAATTGAATTTTCTACAATTGAACGTTTTAGCTCAAAAAATTGTATAATTGTGCTAAATTTTAAGTGAACAATTTTATATAAACAAAATAAAATAAAATAAAATAATTAAAGAAATAGAAAGAAATTTTCTTTGTCTTTTATCCCAAACCAGTAATTAACTTATAAATGTGATGAGTAATCTATGTGAGATTGGTCCACTGACTATTAATTTTATTTTTTGATCTTAGATATAAATATTATATAATTAGAAAAAAATAATTACAAAAATATTTAACAATAACAAGAGAAAAAGAAAAGTGATTAACAAAAGTCATTTACTAACGCTACGACAAACATAAACTGCAAAAGTTTGATTTCTTTTATCAGTTGACAAAGAATTTTTGTAGATAAAAATATAGTTATAATTACAAATTTAATATAGTGTGTGAGATAATATTAATAATTTGAATCATCAAAAAATAAATTATTTGTTTTAGGGATTAAAAAAGATAACTAAGTATTCGAGCTAACTTTTTCTTTCCGGATTTGAATTAACAAACTAGCAAAATAATCTGATTTTATTCCTTTTCAAATTTAGACATAGGTAAAACAAATTTTCAAGTTTACACAAATATTAGAGTACATAAATTAATTTTCATAAAAATACCATGAGTTACAAAAAAAATCAGAATATAAAATAAAATCAGTTATAGTTTTAAGAATTAAATTGGTTAAAATGCAAACTTTAAGAAATTAGGATAAAACAGTAGAAGACAAAATTTATTCATAAACATATGTCAGGTGAGACACAATTTAATATATTTGTATATCATATTATAAGATGTGTACAATTACAAAATAATATTCACCCAACTTAACTAAATTCATCATTTATGCATATTCAGAAGATCTTGAATTATGAATACAACAACTATGTTAGTGTAAGAAAAAATATTTTCATCATTTAAACAAATATTGTATTTTATTTTAATGTCAATATATTTTTTTTAATTGATAGACACTACACACACGTGCAATGCACGTATACTAAAACTAGTATTATATACTATATTAAAAGTACGAAAGACCTGAACGAAATATCGTTCACCTTTTTTACCCTTTAAAAATAGAGCTCGCACTGGATAAAATAGTCATTTGATTATTTTTCTAATATTTAGAAATAGTCATTTAATTAATTCCCTAATATTTAGGAATTTGTATAATAAATATTTTCCTTATTTGAACTATATTAAATATTATAACATTTAGAACTTTAAAATCATTAATATTTTACCTTATAAATTTGACACTTAAATTATATATAAAAAAATAAACAAATAAGAGAATAAGAACATTAAAGAAAGAGGAAGTACGTTTGGCTTTGATAATATGGAAGTGGTCGAATTTGTTTAAAACTTTTATACGTTTTAATTTATATGAAACTCTTCTATATTAGAATATTTAAGAATATATACAAAACTATCCCACTAATAATAGTATTCTATATTATATTTTTAGTTTTCAAAGCTTTTAAATTAGCAATTACAATTATTTGGAACATTGAGCAGAAATCAATAACAAACTTAAAAATTATCAATTATACTGATAAGATAATTTATGAGATCTTTTAACTTCTCTAGATAGTATTAAATTTAGCTGAAATAAACGAGTTTCTTGACTATTCTTAAAGGGCATTTCAATTGTAGACTTTATTTGTGGTATAAAGTGATTCTTACATTTTGAGATTTACAAGGAATTTTCATTTACTTTTTTGGAACATGTCGTGCATGGATGATTAAAAAGAATTATTATTGAATAAAAATATAATTACAATTAAATACTTAAAATTTGGTATGAGCTAGCTAATTAGTATTATTCAAATATTAGTCTCACTTGAATAATGATACTTTCAAATTAAATACACTTTCCATTCTAACTTAAGTCATTCTTTGAAATACGTTTTAAGTTGTATTATTTGACTGATGATTGGGCATTTCCGTAGAGCAGTTTCATTTTTTATTTAGTTAGTTATATACTACCAACATTCATTATTTTCAAGAACTTATATTTTTATTTTATAACTCAAAGATAAATTTTAAATAAATTTTCCATTGAGTTAGGTAAAAGCTTGTACACTAATACTAGTATGAAAAGAAAATCAAGGATGCACTTAACAACGTGGAAGACGTCTCTCTTTATCACTTTATTACCGAAACAAAAGAGAGTATAAAACAAAATCGCAATTTTTCTATCATTCACAGAAAAAAATATACATATAGCTTGGTCGATTAAAGGGTATAAGGAAAGCTCTGGCCCACTTGCAGTACCTGAATCGCTTTGTTATCCTTTTTCTTTTTCGGTACATTGAAAATTTGAGGTAGGTCTTCATCATTTTACATGAAAGTAAATTCATTAAGATAAAATTTACCTCGTGTTAGACAAAGAAAGTAATCAATAATTCAAATTACTTGGGTAAGATATATTCAGACCCACGCCAAATACTTTTGTATGAAGAAAGCAATAGTACAAAAAAAGAGACAGAGGAGTCGTCATTAAAGTCAAATAGTGACGTTTAGTTTAACAATTTTCCATCTAGTCAAATCTATTCATACATATATACTCTAATACATTAACCAACTATCAACAAGAACTTCATATTGCAAGTTCCGAACATAATTTTAACTACAGTTCGCCTCTTTAACATCAAAAGATGCAGCACAATGGGTTTTGGGACTGGGAGCTCTCATCCTACAGGCAAGAATCTGTAAAGGAACCATTTATGGCATAACAGAACATTGTGGAGAAAGAAGGTTCAATTCGTTGTCAACTTCATTGGTCTGATTATTGTATGAAACTGTGGTTAGCATGACCGCCGTGAAAAATGAAGAAATGAGTGTTTTGGAATGCAATCAATGACAACGGGGCAAAACTTAGACTAAGGGTCAAGTCACAAGAACCTTACAAGTATTATCATACTAACACCTAATATATATATACCCATCTCAACACTAACAACAAGCATCATACAGACAACTTACTCAGTATAAGCTTTTAGCAAGCAAATATTTCCATTGCAATGGCTAATATTCAAAATTTCAACTTCCCCTATTTCCCCCCATTCCCACCTCATAACTATCCATTTCCTCCAGTAACACCTCACCTTCCTCCACCAAGTGTGTCACCACCACACCAACCTAATACACCTCCTTCACCTCCAAAAGTGGCACCACCACATCCACCAATTACGCCATCGCCACCAAAAGTGGCACCACATCCACCAGTTACACCGTCACCACCACATCATTATCCTAGTCCACCACCTCCAGCAGCAAAGCCACCAAGTCATTCAATACCACCTCCAGCACCAATTAAGCCACCACCCCATCCCTTCCATCCTCCACCTCCACCACATGTTGTTCCAACTCCACCCCCACCTCCACCCGGACATCATTCTCATACCATCATCATTATATTCGTCTCGCTTGGTGGTCTATTCTTTCTGGCATTTCTCTCAGTTGCTCTATGCTGCTTCCTTAAGAAGAGAAAGAAGAAAACCACTCAGGAAATTGATATCATGAAAGTGGATGAACACATGAAGGTCCACGAAGACATCGTAACTCGTCCAGATGGAACAAAGGCTGTCATTCTGACAATTGATGAAGATATACATATTGATGAAGAGATCATGAAAAAGGAAAAGGTGGAGAAGGGTTCACTAGGCCAATTGGGAGGCGAAAATCTTGAGGCAACAAGCACAATGGCGTCATCATCTCGTATCGATCATCACCACCATGACCATAAAGGCTGATAAGATTTGCAAAAGACAATCTTTATTCATATTTTTCTTTGTATCAATGACATAATAATAATCATTACCGAAAGAGTGTGCAAAAAAGTTAATCAACTTGATGTTTGTTAAATAACCAAGTCATGCCTCTAATTTCTTCAAATGTTTTTTTTTATATCTGGTGAATGTTGATGTACTTCTAACCTTTGTGTATGCAACCATTCCTCCTCATGATGAACTGCTTTACAAAGAAACTTTCATAACTATAATATAATCTAATTCAGACAGCTTCACCTATGACTCTAAAGAGATTCAGCACTTAAAAGGAAAAAGAAAACAGATAAAGGAAACACACATAAATAACAAGAACAAAGAATATTCTTTTGACTGTCAGCCCTAAGCAATTGGAATAATATGCAACTCACTCGTTCCAGTTGGTGTGAAACTAATTCATTAGTCCCTTCGAAAAAGAAGACACATATCTTATTTGAAAATAATTAACTTACACTTCTACTTTTACCCCTAATTATAAGCTTTTATAACCAATTTAGAGGCATATTTAAGTCCAACAAGTTTAAAAGTTTTATAAACACACAAATTCTATGATATATTTGAGACGACAAGTATCAAAAATAGTCATTTCTTTCTTAAACTATGTCACATGGATAACTAAATAACCGATTTAGTAAAAAAGTAAAGAGGTACAAAATGTAGTAGAGCAGGGACATGGAAGCTGGTCTAAACAAAGGATAGAGAAGGAATCAGCATGTATTGATTATCTTAATCATCCAGATATGTGTCCTAGAAGCTCAGCACGGCCAAACATGGCAGCACCAGGAGTACAATCCGGTCACAATATCCATCATAAGTACCTGCTATATTTCATCATTTTCCACTATATCCATTGTTTAGATTAATTAACACAAGATTAGTTCATCTTTAGTATGAGGGTAAAAGAGATTGCTCTTTTAAGCATAAGTGCAGAATCATCCCCTCATTCCGGAACAGAAGTAGAAGCAGAAAAGGAATAATAGCGTAGAGGACAGAAACAGAAATAAAACTGCAGAGTCCACCTGAATGAAGAAGAACAAGAAGAATACCGGGAGACTAAACTGGAGCGTGCAGCCTCAGCAGCCCGAGCCCCAATCAAGATTGTAACCCTAATCTGCCTATAAATTAAGGTGAACTGTCCAAATTTGACCCTCAACAAGCAGGGTAAATAGTTTGTGGGCTCTTTACGAATTTATTTTTTATTTTATTTTGAAATTTTTACCTCTTATAGTATAGCTTAACACCTTATTTATTTTAAATAAATATTATTTTAAAAAATTATATTCTATAGCTACCTTTTAATGTTTATAGCAAAATATCTATTTATGGTTAACTCCTACCCTTAAGCCACTATATACGCTAATTATTATTTTTCTCTCTCCTTTTTAAGATTTTTCTCACATAATTTACCGTATTTGATGGGAAGTTCTCTCTCCACGTTCTCCCTCTCTCTAATTTGATACACGCCATTATCTTCCCAGAAAACACGATTCTGCAACTGAAATTCCCTCTCACCCACATCGTCTAGGTCTTCCCCAATCTCAGTCACCACGCTAATTTCATACACGCCATCAGCATTGTCTCTCTCAACTCTCCGTTTTTTTTTTGCTACAAATAGTTGTGGTAAGTATTTAACTTGTTAGAATTTTGCTTGTATTTTATTTATTTTGTTTATATCTACTAATTTTTTATAAACAATAACCATTGTTATTGTGTTGGAGAGAAAACTTGAGATTTTCTCTCAAATGTCTGATTCAACATCCCACAAGAGGATTACCAGAGGTATACCCACCAAAGTACTCAATTTCGATGGGCCCTCTTTCTCTTTGCAAATCACTCAAGCGGAATTGGAATTTGCAGGTTCAGCAGCACATACAGTTACAGAGAGGAGAACTAAAATACACAATGACAAATTGAAAGAAGCCCAAGTTGAGAAATCTTCAAAAGAATCAACATTTCCCATTGCGGAAAAGAGAAAAAAACCTATGGATGATGCTTCATGTGTCAAGGGAAAGGAGATCGATGCAAGAAATAGCTCGGATACACGCGACGAAAAGGTAATTGTTGATGTATCAATATGTATTTGAGTCCTCATACATTGAGTATTATCTTCTTCAATGAATTTCTATTATTGTATGTTATTCTATTTATATGTGTGCAATAGTGGATACATAGCTTCCTCTTCTTATTTGTTGATGTGATTTATATGTATGTTGGTGTATTCATAAGTATTCAAAATTTCCTATTTATACTTATTACCTGACTTTTGCCTATTGTATTTAAATGTATTCATAAGTATTCAAAAAATCCATCACTCATTTGTACTTATTACAATGACTTTTGCATATATGTATGTAGATGTATTTATATGTATCCAAATTTTGGCTTCACTGATTTGTGCTTATTTAGTCTAGTGTCTTTTGTATTTAGATGTGTTTAGTTGAATTCAAAAGGTCACTCACTGTATTTTGTACTTATTACAGTGACCTTTGCATACTGTATGTAGATGTATTCATAAGTATTTCAAATGTGCCTTCACTGTTTTGTACTCATTGCAATGAAGAATGATTGTTGTATGTAGATGTATTTATATATATACAACTATTTCCATCACTAATTTCTTACTCCAGTGCATTTTGCATATTGTATTTAGTTGTATTTATGTGTATTTAAAATAATTAATGAGTTATGTATTCCTGTTGACATATGAAATCTTTTTGTAATTCTTGTTGTATGCAGGAAGTTAAACTTTTTGTGAAACATCAGCTTATTTCATCACCGCATATCAGTTCATATACTAACACATACATAGTATCTGACCTCAAAGAAAAGCTTACTCCTGAGCAATACAAAATATTGGGTTCTACTTGTTTTGGAAGTTTCCTTGATATGAAGCCTTGTGAGGTCCAGCATCAATTGTTCAGGTGCTTCATGGTTCGTCAGTTAGAAGGAAGTCATGACGATGTATTTTCAATATACGTCAATGGTACAACATTATCCTTATCAATCAGGGAGTTTGCGCTTGCCACTGGTCTCAATTGTGTGGGTGACCCTGAAGATTTTCGGTTCAACACAAAGGTGCCTAACCGGATTGTTGAGACATACTTTGGCGGCGCAAAGAATATCAAAAAGAAAGATTTATTGACATGCTTTGATGACAAGAATTGGGGTCATGATAACGATGGGGATGCCATCAAGATAGTTGTGTTGTATTTCATAAATACTTTCATATTTTCATCCGAGAAGAACATCACAACCATCCCAAGACTACATTCTGACTTGGTCGAGAGTGGGAGATACTCTGATTATCCATGGGGTATTGATGCATTCCAATACCTTATTAAATCTATTAGCAAGAAAATAGATTCTCATAAGAAGTACTATAGGATAGCTGGGATGCCTCTCGCAATGCAAGTATGGTTTTACGAGTGTTGTTCAAAGGTTGACCCCAAAATTGCAACGCGGGTTGATAATCGGATTCCCAGAATACTCAATTGGAGATCCACTGTCAATCAGCCAACCTATGCTTATCTGATGAACGACATGTTCACTGACCAGGGAAATATGATAATTTACTATTTGTTAAGTTCACGATATTATTTTTTTAAGAATCAATATTCTGTTAGTCAATACAGTTGCATACAACATGAATACATTAGAATACATATTGTTGAATACAGTTGCATACGACATGAATACATTAGAATACATTAGAATACAACATGAATACATTAGAATACATCTACATACAATATGCAAGTATGGTTTCATTTCACTGTCTTCCATATTACCATGAATACATTAGAATATAAAAAACAGTATACAGATAAATATTTCATTCAATGAGCATAACTTTGTAACCATACAACAAACTTCGTTCACTTTGAGTGCATTTCGATTTTCAGATTGTTTACAATGATATCCAACCAAGCGATGTAGAGTTTGATGTTATTCAGATTCCTCCAGGAGGTGTTGAGGTAGAGAACAGTCCTACTCCTACTCATTCAGACAAGTATGCAGATGATTCGGATGACTTTAGTCCTACACCACATCTTCAGCCTAAGAAGAAACATGATGCAAGTGTTGGTCCATCTTCATCACCGCCCCACAAAAAGTGCAAACAGCAGATTATAGATCCCTCAAATTCAGTAACTCAATCCAAGATTTTTCATGCTGGCATATCTGAAATCAATCAAACTGTATTGCATGATAAGAAGCCAGCAGATTCTAAAACAGATGAAGTATCTTCTTTGAGGAATGATCTAAATTCATTCAAAAAATATATGAGTTTTGTATGCTATTAAACATTACAGTTTGGAAATTAACATTCATATATTTTTCCAATACCTCTCTAATTATTTGTGTATTGATTAGGTGATGGGCGAGTTCACGTCTCTAAGAACATTGATCAATGAAAACTTTAAGAAGTTTTCTAACCAGATTAAAGCCAATCAGCCTATGGAAAGGGTATACCAGAGAAAGAAAACACAGGGAGACGTGATGATGGTATTCAAATGTGCTCACCTTTACATTTTTCCTCTGTCTGAAAATTGTTGAAAAAATATCTTTAAATAATTTTTACTCGAACTGGGTTTAAACAAGATATTTTGATTCAAATCCTGATTTTTAAAAGCATGAGGTATTTGACTGAGATTTCATGATATGAATGTTATATGCTTTATTGCTCGTCACTACTGCTCAGTCTTTATTTATTGTTGTTATTTACTGAGTTGGCGTACTCACGTTACTCCATGCACCTTGTGTGCAGATCCAGGTGTAGCTGGACATGGTAGCGGTTGTTGATTGTTCTGATTGCAGATTTTCCCGGGGATAGCAAGGTAGCTGCCTGGCGATCGCATCCCTGCTCTTCTCCCTCCTATCTTCCTCTAGTTGTATTTAGCTATTTTCCAGGCTGAATTAGCCTTAATATTGTTAGACAGATTGTAGTAGATGCTCATGACTAGTGACACCCCGATGTCGGGCTTTTCCTTCCGCACATTTAGTATATGTTTATATAAACATAATCAGACTATATATTTCTGCTATTATTCAGATTAATAATCTATACAACATCATACACATTTATGAAATATAAATTTATACATGTTACTTTAGTTTTACATAAGTATTTAGTATTATATAAATACATATTTAAAAACATCTTTTATTAATATTCAGTTTACTCATGTATATTGTAACATACATCCTACGGAATCAATCCTATACATGTCATTTCGGTTTCAAATTTGATTTAAGGGTTTTCAAAATGCATTTTTATAACGACCTTCACTATTCTTTTTTTAATTGAAACATGTATGCAGTTGTATTTATTTGTATTATAAATGCACTGTACTTATACATATTACTTTTGATCTTTGTATATTGTATGTAGATGTATTCATACGTATTCAAACAGTATTTACATATATTTAAGCTTGGATTCTAAATACACTGTACTTATATCTCAAACATCCAAACATGTTTAGGGTTTAGATGTATTTAGATGTATACAAACCATGTGATGTATTATGTATTTAGAAATTTTATAATACACTCATATACATATTTATTCAAAAATAGAATACATATGTTAATCATGTTTGTGGTGAAGTAAGAGTTGAGGGGAATAATACATCTGAGGTGTTGTGTAGCATACCACCTGTATGCCACGAGGGTGTATCCAAAGAAGTACATGTATCACAATTTGAGTTGGCGGACAAGTTTCTTCCAAGTCAAATTTCAGAAACTAGAATTGTGATACATCATGCAGCAAAAAATGTTGATACAACCCCATTACCCTCTCATAGGAATCGGCGTCCAAGTAGATGATATTCTTCGCCTTACGAGTCAAACTTCGACTCCGCCGGTTAGTAAATTTTTAAACAAAAATAATGTATTATAAAGTTATGATCTATTTTGACATGTATCTATAATTAAATGTCTCTATTAATGACTTCAATTAACAAAAGGTACCTCAGTAAAGTTGACTCCCATATTTGACAAAAAACACCCCTTTGAAGACAATTTAATATCGGGGCCACATCCTATATTAGTCATTCAGGAATACGAGAAATGGGTTCGTGATGGTCTTCTCGCTAAACATGATCAAAAGTAAGTTTTTTTACCTGGTATGTCTAATATGTATTTTTAATTTAGAAAATAGATATAATATTTTTTTTCAATTCCTTGTAGAAGTGATTTGGAAGACCATTACAAGAAGAACAAGTCAACACTGCATATACCATTGGATTTTGGAGTTGATCAAGTCACTTCAAAAAATTAGTTTTACCTTCTCTCTTTTGACGGTATACTATGGAATGACAATGTAAGATATACCTCTTCCAAATTCTATTTATTCTATTTTTTCCTATTTGGTTTGTCTAATTGTATATTTCACAATTTGAGAACTCATACATATTTTGTATGCATTTGTATTTTATATTGTTTATGTGCTATGTAATTAGTTGAGTTATATGAGTTATGTTTGTTCCTTGTTGCTGATAATATACATCTGATGTTGGGTTAATCCAATGAGTTATGGGTATCTTGTGTATTTAACTATATTCAGATTTATAATTATTTCACAGTTTTCTCTAGCAATTTGTTAAAAGCAGTATGTATTCTTTATTAGATTCTCAACTGTACGTCTTGATATAGATCAGTATGTTATCGTTATCAATATGTATATAGTTATCATAATGTATTTAACTGTATTCAATATCAAATACATATATGTATTCAACATTATGTATCCTAACAGGTGATGCCAATTTATATTCAGTTTGTTTTCTGTTTGTTATCTGCTAGCCAATTATGTATTAGTATGTATCTAACAAAATTGTGTAAGTTCAATTTATTTTCAGCAGTTGATACTTCTATATTCAGTTCCTATATTTAGTTTGTTTTCCTTGATTTCATTCAATGTACTGACGCTATGTATTTAATTTTATATATAGCATATTGATGTCATATTTTACTACTTGAGAAAGAAGGGCAAGTACAACCAAACAACCAACTTCAAGTATAAAACTGTTGATTGTATATTCAAGAAAAGAATCATTGAAATCTTCGACAGGTATGCTGATACAGATAGTAATGCAAATGTAGCCAAAGAAGAGGATGTGGTATGCGAGTACATAAGGGGCTACATATTGCTAGCTAATGTACCGTAGCATACTGTTGACAATCAGTCAACTTGAAGGACAAACTTCATTGGATATTGGCAGTTGTCTCATTTAAGGAGAGATGTATCAAAGTGTATGACTCATACAGATCGGCAGGTCATGATGCCTATGTGGCTTCTGAGATAGATAAGCTAGCTAAGCTTGTACCTCTGTATCTATAGAGATAAGCAAGGCATAGATCGGTTTCATGACTCAGTATACAATGACAAGGCACAAACTGATCCATTTGATGTTTTCATTTCAAATTTGCCTCAACAAAAATCTGGGAGCATGTATGTATTCAATCCTCTTGCTTGTATCATTTATAAATCTAATAATATGAATTATTTTTCATTATTTCAATCTGTTTTTTCAGGGATTGTGGGTTGCATGTCGCGACATACGCAGAGTTTCTGAGCACTGTTGGTTTGGTTCCACAATCAACATTTGATGCCAATTTACTCTGTCAAAGATATGGTGCGCTCCTTTGGGACTATGCTATGCGGAAGATAGACGCTGATGCCATAAGCGAGAACGAAGCACCCTCAAAGATTGTTAGATAAAACACGGATTCGGATACGTCGGTTAAGATAATGTTAGAGTAGTTTTAGGTGAATGTAGTTTTGGATGGTAGTTTTGTGTGAATACTGTATTTTGGATAGTGTTTTGGTAAAGATGGTGTTTAGTTAAGAAAAAATCATGTTTACATTTTATTCAATCCACATTGTTTATATATAATCATTTCAACTATTCAGTTAATGTTTCAATATTTTTGTGTATCAGAATTTATCTGTAATCAACAGGTTGTGTTTGTATGGATACAACAGGTTGCATGTAACGACTCGGCCGGTCGTTTTGAATATTATAATCCCGTTCCCTCATTTACTACTCAATTTATGTCTTGCAATTGATTTATGACTTATCGAGTTAGTTGGTTTGGGTCCGGAAGGAACTCGGAGTGAAATGAGACACTTAGTCTCATAATTGAAAAATTAAGTTAGAAAAGTGGATCGGATATGGACCTATGTGTAAATGACCTCGAATTTGAATTTTAATAATTTCAATAGCTCCGTATGGTGATTTTGGGCTTAGGAGCGTATCCGAAATATTGTTTGGAGGTCCGTAGAGGAATTAGGCTTGAAATGCCGAAAGTTTAATTTTTGAGAAGTTTGACCGGGGGGTTGACTTTTTGATATCGGGATCGGAATCCGATTCTGAAAATTGAAATACCTCTGTTATGTCATTTATGACTTGTGTGCAACATTTGAGGTCAATCAAACGTGATTTGATAGGTTCCGGAGTCGTTTATAGAAATTAAAAATTTCAAAGTTCATTAGGCTTGAATTGGGGTGTAATTCATGATTTTAGTGTTGTTCGAGGTGATTTGAGGGTCGACTAAGTCCGTATGATATTTTAGGACTTGTTGGTATATTTGGTTGAGGTCCCGAGGGGCTCGGGTGAGTTTCAGATGGTTAACGGGTTGGATTATGGACTTGGAACTCTGCTGGAATTTTTCTGATGCATCATCTGGTTTACTTCATCGCGTTCGCGAGTGGAGCCTCGCGTTCGCGAAGAGGAACTGAGAGGCTGGCAATATTTGCTCTTCGCGTTCGCGAAGAGAAGAATGCATTCACGAAGGATGGACTGGGTGTGCATCGCTAACGCGAGAGGTGTTACGCATTCGCGAAGAAGAGAGGAAGCAGCCGAGGACCCCGGGCAATTGGTCTACGCGTTCGCGAGGGGGTGTCGCGTTCGCGTAGTGAGGGGGAACGAAGCATCGCGTTTGTGATGGGTTGAACGCGTTCGCGTAGAAGGCATTGAGGCAGAGGCATTTTGTGCTTCGTGAACGCGAGGGTGATGTCGCGTTCGCGAAGGAGGAATTTGGACGGGAGCTATTTTGTGCTTCGCGAATGCGAGGCACTGACCACGTTCGCGAAGAAGAAAAGCCTGGGCAGTGAGTTTAAGTTCTGAAAATGGGACTTCGTCCCATTTTCAGTTTTTGACGATTTGGAGCTCGGATTGAGGCACTTTTTGGGTGATTTTCAGAGGAAACAACGGGGTAAGTGTTCTTAACTCAATATTGGTTAAATTACCCGAATCCATGATTGTTTTTATCATTTAATTGGTGAATTGAGTTGGGAAAAATTTGAAAACCCTCTCGGTTTAAATTGAAGACTTGAGGGTCGAGTTGGGGTCGGATTTTGGTAAAATTGGTATGGTTAGACTCGTGGTTGAATGGGCTTTCGAATTTTGTAACTTTTGTCAATTTCCGAGATGTGGGCCCCACGGGCGAATTTTGAGCTAATTTTTGGATTTTTATTGAAAATCATTAATTTCTTATGAAATTGATTCCAATGAATTTTATTGACTGAAACGAATTATTTATGACCAGATTCGAGGCGTTTTGAGACCAATTCACGAGGAAAGGACATTGCAGAATAAGAATTTCACGGCTTGAAGTTAGTAACGGTTGTAAATCTAGTCCTGAGGGTATGAAACCCCGAATTTCGTATCATAATACTATTTTGAGTGACGCACATGCTAGGTGACGGGCGTGTAGGCGTGCACCGTTGGGAATTTGTGACTTGGTCCGTCCCGTAGCAACTGTAAAGTTGCATATTTTGTTGAAACTATATGATTCTTATATGTTTTAGAAAGAGTTTCTGTAAATTGGGCTGAATGCCATGTTTGGGCCGTGTGCCAGTGCATTTTGGACCCTTAGGGGCCTTTGCTTACTATCCTCTCACTGTTTTCGATTGAAAATCTATACTCAGTCATGGTTATACTTGTTTACTGCATAACTCAGTTTTATGACTCTATTTTGATGCATATAAATATTTTTGGGCCGAATACCCTGTTTTACTGAAACACCCGAGTGGCTTGAGAGGTTTATGACTGAGTGAGAACGAGGGCCTGATTGTGAGGATGAGTGTGGATCGGGGCTGCCCGCCTGCAGCATACTTTATTATTATAGCACATGAGTTGTTCGTTCAGCACGTAAGTTGTCTGTGCAGATTATAGCGCTTGGGCTGAAGGAGCCTCTCCGGAGTCTGTACACAGCCCCAGTGAGCGCAGGTACCTACTGAGTGTGAGTGCCGAGTGCAAAGCGAGGTATGCCCGAGTGGCAAGAGTGATTGTGAGGTATGCCCGAGTGGCAAGAGTGACTGTGAGGTTTGCCCGATGGGATGTATATGAGTGATAGGGCCTGTTTATTGGAACTCCTTTATGAAGGTTTTTATGTTAAATAACATTGAAATTATCTTTGAAATGAAAAATATCAGTTTGTTTTTTAAATGAGTCGGCTTGCCTAGTTCCACGATAGGCGTCATCACGACAGGGGTTAGTTTGGGTCGTGACAAATTGGTATCAAAGCCTAGGTTACATAGGTCTCACGAGTCATGAACATGTTTAGGAGAATCTTGCGGATCGGTACGGAGACGTCTGTACTTATCTTCGAGAAGCTGCAGAACCCTTAGGAAAATTTCACATTCTTGAATTCTTGTCGTGCGAATTTGTTGATTCTAGTAACTAAATATCTATTGTTTCATTCTCTCACAGATGGTGAGGACTTGTGCTACTGGTCAGGAGGGCCAGCCACCAGTACCACCAGCCAGGGCCGCGAGAAGTCGAGGTCGCGGTAGAAGCTGTGGTAGGGGCAGAGGTGCAGCCCGTACAACAGCTGGGGCAGTACCTGCAGATCCACTGGTTGTCCCAGATCATGACCATGTTCCAGTTGTTGAGGCCCCATCTCAGGCACCACCTGTGCCTATTGTGATTCCAGGCCTTCAGGAGGCCCTAGCTCAGATTCTGACAGTGTGTATTGGCCTTGCTCAGGCGGTCTCTATTTTGACGGCCACAGCCACTTCTTAGGCCAGGGGAGGCACTCAGACTCCCGTCGCTCGCACACCCGAGCAGGTTATTCAGGGACTTCAGACACCAGAGGCACCACCAGTCCAGCCGATTATGGTTGCTCAGGATTATGTGGTTCTTGGTATGCTTGAGGATGATCAGGTAGGTTGGAGAGGTTTGGGAGACTCCAGTCACCACCTTTCAGTGACACAGAGAGAGAGGATGCTCCGGACTTTTTGGACAGGTGTCAGAGGATACTCTGTACTGCTGGTATTTTGGAGACTTGTGGGGTCTTATTCACTACCTTTCAGTTTTCTGGGGCTGCACTCAGATGGTGGGAGACTTACGAGAGGCGTAGGCCTGTTGGCGCAGCACCCCTTACTTGGCAGCAGTTCTCTGTGGTTTTTTTGGAGAAGTCCGTGCCTCAATCTCGCTGAGAGGAGCTGCGCAGACAGTTTGAGCGGCTTCGCCATGGTGATATGTCTGTGACACAGTACGAGATGCGATTCTTCAAGTTGGCCCGTCATGCTATCTGGTTGGTTCCCACAGACAGAGAGAGGATCATGAGGTTTATTGATGGCCTCACTTATCAGCTACAGTTGCTCATAACCAGGGAGCAGGTTTTGGGTTCTACCTTTAATGAGGTTGTCGACATTGCTCTGCAGATTGAGATGGTTCGCGGTCAGGAGAGGGTTGAGAGGGAGGCCAAGAGGCCTCGTGGTCAGGGTGGATTCAATGGTACTCCTCTTGGGGGTCAGTTCCAGCACGGTAAAGGTCGCAATTTCAGACCGGCCCAGTCAGCTCGGCCATTTCACCGTGGTGCATCATCTGGCCATAGTTCTCATAGTTCTCATCAGGGCCACTCATCACTTAGTGCCCTTCCAGCTCAGAGTTCGTCCCGTGCTCCACCTGTTCAGGGCTCTTCCGTGCCAGGTTCTTCTACCATTTATCCCTGTGCTAGGGGTTCCCTTCAGTTTTCGCCGCCAGTACCAGAGAGTTATTTTAAGTGTGGGGAGCTTGGGCATATGTGGAGGTAGTGTCCTCGTCATTATGGAGGTCTATCTCAGCAGAGGAGTGAACCTCCGACTACAGCACCAGTTACCTCACCACCTGCACAGTCAGCTTGGGTTGGAGGTCAGTCAGCTAGGGGTCGCCCTAGAGGGGGAGGTAGATCAGGGGGTGGTCAATCCCGTTTCTATGCTCTCCCTGCCAGACCAGATGCTATTGCTTCAGATGCTGTGATTACAGGTATTGTCTCAGTTTGTCACATAGATGCCTCAGTATTATTTGACCCTGGTTCCACGTATTCGTATGTTTCCTCGTATTTTGCCCATTTTCTAGATATTCCCCATGAGTCTCTAGTTTCTTCTGTTCATGTATCTACTCTTGTGGGCGATATTATTATTGTGGACCGCATATATCGGTCATGTGTGGTGACTATTAGGGGTCTGGAGACCCAAGTGGACCTTTTGCTGCTCAGTATGGTTGACTTTGATATGATATTGGGTATGGATTGGTTATTTCCATATCATGCTATTCTAGATTGTCACGCTACGACGATGATGTTGGCTATGCCGGGAATTCTGAGGGTTGAGTGGATTGGTTCTGTAGATTATGTACCAAGTAGGGTGATTTAATATTTGAATGCTCAGCGCTTGGTTGAGAAGGGTTGCATGTCTTGTTTGGCTTTTGTGAAGGATGTTAGTGCAGAGACTCCTGTCATTGATTTTATTCCAGCGGTACGTGATTTTTCGGATATGTTTCCTGCAGACCTGCCGAGCATGCCGTCTGACAGGGATATTGACTTTGATATTGATTTGGTGTCGGGCACTCAGCCCATTTCTATTCCACCGTATCGTATGGCACCGGCGGAGTTGAAGGAATTGAAAGAACATCTTCACGAACTCCTTGATAAGAGGTTTATTCGGCCTAGTGTGTCACCTTGGGGTGCACCGGTTCTATTTGTGAAGAAGAAGGATGGTTCCATGAGAATGTGTATTGATTACAGGCAGTTGAACAAGGTCACAGTCAAGAACAAGTATCCTTTGCCTCGTATTGATGATTTATTCGACCATCTTTAGGGAGCGAGGGTGTTCTCCAAGATTGATTTGAGATCCGATTATCACCAGCTGAAGATTCGGGATTCAGATATTCTTAAGACAGCTTTCAGGACCCGATATGGCCATTATGAGTTCTTGGTGATGTCTTTTGGGATGACCAATGCCCCAATAACATTCATGCATTTGATGAACAGTGTATTCCAGCCCTATTTGGACTCATTCGTCATTGTATTCATTGACGACATCCTGGTGTACTCTCGTAGCAAGGAGGAGCACGCTCAGCATTTGAGGGTTGTATTATAGAGATTGAGGGAGGAGAAGCTTTATGCAAAGTTCTCCAAATGTGAGTTTTGGCTCAGTTCAGTAGCAATCTTGGGGCACGTGGTGTCTAGTGAGGGTATTCAGGTGGATCCAAAGAAGATAGAGGCGGTGCAGAGTTGGCCCAGACCGTCCTCAGCCACGGAGATTAGGAGCTTTCTTGGTTTGGCGGGTTACTACCGTCGCTTTGTGGAGGGATTTTCATCTATTGCATCGCCCTTGACCAAATTGACCCAAAAAGGTGCTCCATTCAGGTGGTCGGATGAGTGTGAGGAGAGCTTTCAAAAGCTCAAGACTGCTTTAACCACAGCTCCAGTGTTAGTTCTGCCATCAGCTTCAAGTTCTTACACTGTGTATTGTGATACCTCGAGGATATGCATTGGTTGTGTTTTGATGTAGGAGGGTAGGGTGATTGCCTATGCCTCGCGCCAGTTGAAGACCCATGAGAAGAACTATCCTGTCCATGATCTTGAGTTAGCAGCCATTGTTCACGCCTTGAAGATTTGGCGTCATTATTTGTATGGGGTTCATTGTGAGATCTATACTGATCACCGGAGTCTGCAGTATCTGTTAAAGCAGAATGATCTTAATTTGCGTCAGCGGAGATGGTTGGAGCTTCTTAAGGACTATGATATCACTATTTTGTACCATCCAGGGAAGGCCAATATGGTGGCCGATGCTTTGAGTCGCCGGGCAGAGAGTTTGGGAAGTTTAGCATATCTTCCAGTAGCAGAGAGACCCTTGGCATTAGATGTTCAGGCCTTAGCGGGCCAGCTTGTCAGATTGGATATTTTGGAGCCTAGTCGGGTATTGGCTTGGGTGGTCTCCAGGTCTTCTCTTTATGACCGTATCAGGGAGCGTCAGTATGATGACCCCCACTTGCTCGTTCTTCAGGACAGGGTTCGGAGAGGTGATGCTAGGGATGTGACTATTGGTGATGACGGCGTGCTGAGAATGCAGTGCCGGATATGTGTGCCTAATATAGATGGGCTTCGAGAGTTGATTTTTGAGGAGGCCCACAGCTCGCGGTATTCCATCCATCCGGGTGCCGCGAAGATGTACCAGGATTTGAGGCAGCACTATTGGTGGAGGCGGATGAAGAAGGATATAGTTGGGTTTGTGGCTTGGTGTCTCAACTGTCAGCAGGTTAAGTATGAGCATCAGAGACCGGGTGGCTTGCTTCAGAGATTAGAGATCCTAGAGTGAAAGTGGGAGCAGATCACCATGGACTTTGTAGTTGGGCTCCCACGGACTTCGAGGAAGTTCGATGCTATTTGGATTATTGTGGATCGGCTTACTAAGTCCGCGCATTTCATTCCAATTGGTACTACTTACTCTTCAAAGCGGTTGGCTGAGATTTACATCCGAGAGATCGTTCGCCTGCATGGTGTCCCAGTTTCCATCATTTTAGATAGGGGTACTCAGTTTACATCGCAGTTTTGGAGGGCCGTGCAGCGAGAGTTGGGTACTCAGGTTGAGTTGAGCACAGCTTTTCACCCTCAGACGGACGGGCAGTCCGAGAGCATTATTCAGATATTGGAGGACATGTTGCGTGCTTGTGTCATTGACTTTGGGGGTTCATGGGACTAGTTTCTGCCACTCGCAGAGTTTGCATATAACAACAGTTATCAGTCGAGTATTCAAATGGCTCTGTATGAGGCTTTATATGGGAGGAGGTGTAGATCTCCGGTTGGATGGTTTGAGCCGGGTGAGGCTAGGCTATTAGGTACAGACTTTGTCCAGGACGCATTAGATAAGGTAAAATTGATTCAGGAGCGGCTTCGCACGGCGCAGTCTAGGCAGAAGAGCTACGCGGATAGGAAGGTCCTTGACGTGTCTTTTATAGTTGGGAGAAGGTTTTGCTTAAGGTATCACCCATGAAGGGTGTTATGAGGTTTGGAAAGAGGGGCAAGTTGAGCCCCCGGTTTATTGGGCCTTTTGAGGTGCTTCAAAGGATATGAGAGGTGGCTTATAAGCTTGCCTTGCCACCCAGCTTGTCGAGTGTGCATCAAATGTTTCATGTTTCCATGCTCCGGAAGTATATTGGAGATTCGTCCCATGTTTTGGATTTCAGCACGGTTCAGTTGAAGGGTGATATGACTTATGATGTGGAGTCGGTGGCTATTTTGGATCGGCAGGTTCGAAGGTTGAGGTCAAAGGATATAGCTTCAGAGAAGGTGCAATGGAGAGGTCAGCCTGTGGAGGAGGCCATCTGGTAGACTAAACGGGAGATGCGGAGCAGATATCCACACCTATTCGAGACTCCAGGTATGTTTCTAGACCCGTTCGAGGACGAACGGATGTTTAAGAGGGGGAGGATGTAACGATCCGGTCGGTCGTTTTGAGAGTTATAACCCTGTTCCCTTATTTACTTCTCAATTTATGTCTTGCAATTGATTTATAACTTATCGGGTTAGTTGGCTCGGGTCCGGAAGGAACTCGGAGTGAAATAAGGCACTTAGTCTCATAATTAAAAAAATAAGTTAGAAAAGTGGACCGGATATGGACCTATGTGTAAACGATCTCAGATTCGAATTCTAATAATTCCAATAGTTGCGTATGATGATTTTGGTCTTAGGAGCATGTCCGGAATATTGTTTGGAGGTCCGTAGAGGAATTAGGCTTGAAATGCCGAAAGTTTAATTTTTGAGAAGTTTGACCGGGGGGTTGACTTTTTGATATTAGGGTCGGAATCTGATTCTGAAAATTGGAATACCTCTGTTATGTCATTTATGACTTGTGTACAAAATTTTAGATCAATCGGACGTGATTTGATAGGTTCGGGAGTCGTTTGTAGAAATTAGAAATTTCAAAGTTCATTAGGCTTAAATTAGGGTGTAATTCATGGTTTTAGCATTGTTTGAGGTGATTTGAGGGTTCGACTAAGTCCATATGATGTTTTAGGACTTGTTGGTATATTTGGTTGAGTTCCCGAGGGGCTCGAGTGAGTTTCGGATGGTTAACGGGTTGGATTATGGACTTGGAACTCTGCTGGAATTTTTCCGATGCACCATCTGGTTTCCTTCATCGCGTTCGCGAGTGGAGCCTCGCGTTCGCGAAGAGAAACTGAGAGGCTGGCAATATTTGCTCTTCGCGTTTATGAGGAGAAGAACGCATTTGCGAAGGGTGGACTGGGTGTGCATCGTGAACGCGAGAGATGTTATGCGTTCGCGAAGAAGAGAGGAAGCAACCGAGGACCCCGGGCAATTGGTCTACGCGTTCGCGAGGGGGTGTCACGTTCGCGTAGTGAGGGGGAACGAAACATCGCATTTGCAATGGGTTGAACGCGTTCACATAGAAGGCATTGAGGCAGAGGCATTTTGTGCTTCGTGAACATGAGGGTGATGTCGCATTCGCGAAAGAGGAATTTGGACGGGAGCTATTTTGTGCTTTGCGAACGCGAGGCATTGACCGCGTTCGCGAAGAAGAAAAGCCTGGGCAGTGAGTTTAAGTTCTGAAAACCATTTTCAGTTTTTGACAATTTGGAGCTCGGATTGAGGCGATTTTTGGGTGATTTTCAGAGGAAACAACGGGATAAGTGTTCTTAACTCAATATTGGTTAAATTACCCGAATCCATGATTGTTTTTATCATTTAATTAGTGAATTGAGTTGGAAAAAAATTAAAAACCCTCTTGGTTTAAATTGAAGATTGAGGGTCGAGTTGGGGTCGGATTTTGGTAAAATTGATATGGTTACACTCGTGGTTGAATGGGCTTTCGGATTTTGTAACTTTTGTCGAGTTCCGAGACGTGGGCTCCACGGGCGATTTTTGAGCTAATTTTCGAATTTTTATGGAAAATCATTATTTTCTTATGGAATTGATTCTAATGAATTTTATTGACTGAAATGAATTATTTATGACCAGATTCGAGGAGTTTGGAGACCAATTCACGAGGAAAGGACATTGCATAATAAGAATTTCATGGCTTGAAGTTAGTAACGATTGTAAATCTAGTCCCGAGGGTAAGAAATCCCAGATTTCGTATCATTCTACTATTTTGAGTAGACGCACATGCTAGGTGACGGGCATGTGGGCATGCACCGTTGGGGATTTGTGACTTGGTCCGTCCCGTAGCAACTGTAAAGTTGCATATTTTGTTGTAACTATATGATACTTATATGCTTTAGAAATAGTTTCTGTAAATTGGACTGAATGCCATGTTTGGGCCGTGTGCCAGTGCTATTTGGACCCTTAGGGGCCTTTGATTACTATCCTCTCACTGTTTTCGATTAAAAATCTATACTCAGTCATGGTTATACTTGTTTACTGCATAACTCAGTTTTATGACTCTATTTTGATGCATATAAATATTTTTGGGCCGAATGCCCTGTTTTACTGAAACACCCGAGTGGCTTGAGAGGTTTATGATTGAGTGAAGCCGAGGGCCTGATTGTGAGGATGAGTGTGGATCGGGGCTGCCCTCCTGCAGTATACTTTATTATTATAGCACATGAGTTGTCTGTACAGCACGTGAGTTGTCCATGCAGATTATAGCGCTTGGGCTGAAGGAGCCGCTCCGGAGTTTGTACACAGCCCCAGTGAGCGCAGGTACCTACTGAGTGCGAGTGCCGAGTGCTGAGTGACTGGGAGGCATGAGTGATCGTGAGGTATGCTCGAGTGGCAAGAGTGATTGTGAGGTATGCTCGAGTGGCAAGAGTGATTGTGAGGTATGCCCGAGTGGCAAGAGTGACTGTGAGGTTTGCCCGAGGGGCTGTATATGAGTGATATTTTGCCCGAGGGGCTGTATATGAGTGATGTTTTGCCCGAGGGGCTGTTTAAGATTTCATCATTTTTGCTCACCTTTACATTTTTCCTCTGTCTGAAAATTGTTGAAAAAATATCTTTAAATAATTTTTACTGGAAGTGGGTTTAAACGAGATGTTTTGATTCAAACCCTGATTTTTAAAAGCATGAGGTATTAGACTGAGATTTCATGATATGAATGTTATATGCTTTATTGCTCGTCACTACTGCTCAGTCTTTATTTATTGTTGTTACTTACTGAGTTGGCATACTCACGTTACTCCCTGCACCTTGTGTACAGATCCAGGTGTAGCTGGACATGGTAACGGTTGTTGATTGTTCTGATTGCAGATTTTTCTGGGGGATATCAAGGTAGTTGCCTGGCGATCGCAGCCCTGCTCTTCTCCCTCTTATCTTCCTCTAGTTGTATTTAGCTATTTTCCAGGCTGAGTTAGCCTTGATATTGTTAGACAGATTGTAGTAGATGCTCATGACTAGTGACACCCCGATGTCGGGCTTTTCCTTCCGCACTTTGTTTTTTTTATTGGAACTCATTTATGAAGGTTTTTATGTTAAATAATATTGAAATTATCTTTGAAATGAAAAATATCAGTTTGTTTTTTAAATGAGTCGGCTTGCCTAGTTTCACGATAGGCGCCATCACGACAGGGGTTAGTTTGGGTCGTGACATTGCATTCATATGAATAAATCAGGGTGTATTCATCTGTATTTAACAGATTGCATTCATATGAATTAAATAGTTGTATTCATCTGTATTCAATAGGTTGTATTTATCTGTATTCAACAGGTTGTATTTATCTGTATTCAACAGGTTGCATTCATATGAATTGTACAAGTTGTATTCATCTGTAATCAACATATTGTATTCACATATATTCAACTTGTTGTATTCATATGATATTGGCAGGTTGTATTCATATGTATTTAACAAGTTGTATTTCAAGTCAGAAACAGTGTTTAGATGTATTTCACATTCAGTAACCATATACAATCTCACATCCAAACATGTTTTGTATTTAGATGTATTTAAATGTATTCAAAAACATGAATGATTTATGATGAATGACATATGAAATCTATTTACAATACACTCATATTCTGACATTTTGTATTGATATGTAATAGTTGTATTGTAATTATATATTCAGATTTAATACACCAACTAACTATATCCAGAATATATTCACGTAAAAATTCAAAATGTATTATTTCAAAATCTAACCTGAATCTATGACACATCGTTATAGCACTAATATAAGTCAGAATGTGAACTAAGTCCTACATGGAGCATTTCTACAAGTACGCTTATTATGACCTTCCTGCCCACATATGCTACATGAATGTTGATTTTTCTCTGTAGCAATTCACTGAACGGCTTACCGCGCTTCTTCTTTGGCCTTCCAGGAGGTCTTTTTCATTTGGGTGGTAAGACAACTTCCTCTGATATATGTGCTGGTATATTTCATTCATTTCGGTCAGGCAACGAATACACGGGCACCTCGTATGTCATTACAACAGACTTTGGTTTGTAATAGTTTGAGCAATAATCTTCTGGTATTAGAAACTTGCTCTTCAAGACAGCCCAAGCGTGTGGGCATGGTAATTCGTCAACTTGGAACCGCCCACAACTGCACTTTCTCTCTAAGAGGCAAACGATGTAATGCCTTCCTTCATCGTTCATCGTATGTAAGTATTCAGTCGATGGTACTACCTACATTTAAACATAGACCAATTATTTTAAAATATTTTAAAAAAAAATTATTTATATATCAAAGAATAGACGTATTAATTACAATATAGATATATAATTAAAATAAAATTTAAATATACAACATTAAACTTTTATTTAGCTTTCAAAATCATCATATATATTGAATTCAAACAAATTTGTATTGAATACAAACATATATGTATATATAAAATACAAAGAAATACAGCTATATACAATGAAATACATTGAATACAATGGAATACATTCTATATATGCTGACAGAATATTACAGATGATTACATTTTGACTGGTGAATACAGTGATATACAATAACTATCTGCTTATGAAGTGCATATAGTTAGAAACAAAACCATTAAATTCAACTAACGATACAATTAGCATAAGTTCTGTATTTTGAATAGTAGAAATTGTATCAGAAATAAATACACCTTGTACCATGGATAAATATAGAATACAATGACTTATAAAAAAATAACTTACAGTCATGCGTGTAGACATTGCCTCATTCAAGGTAAGCATATCCTGGTATTGTTTTTCAAGCGTTGTGTATGTTTGTGAAGTTTCTTTCCGATTGCTGCAATTCTAACGTCCAAACATCTTCCTAACTTCTTCGAGGAAGTCGTATATTGGCAATTCATCATGTGTGTATGCTTTTGCCAAATTCAGCATGTGTGTACGCTTTTGCATGTCAAATTCAGACTGTCAAATTCAACACGTGTGTATGCTTTTGCCATCGAGAAGTATATCTCGCTCAACTTTGAATGACTCTTTTTGAATTTCTTATATACGTTGTTCCATAGATGCCATATACAAGCAAAATGTGGTACCGCTGGATACACTCTTGATACAGATTTGATGATACTCTCATTCCTATCTGAAATGATGCACATGTTTTCCCTCTCACCATATGCTTTCTTGAATTGCTCAAAGAACCACGACCAAGCAGTATCGTTCTCTGAATCAATAACACCATATGCTAGTGGCAGTATATGACCTGTAAAGACAATTGCATACATATTATAAATATGTATTTCAATCTTTAATAGGCAGTAATATTATCAAATTTTATTATAATCCCCATACTCACCTGCACCATCCAACGTGTTGGCCGAGACGAATGTCCCGGTGTAATACGATTTTAAGTGGCTTCCATCCACAACCACAATGGGTCTACAATGATCGAACCCCTTTATAAAGGCATACAAATAAATATACACATACATGAACTCATTTTTTGGCGATTTTACCATTCTAATGTGCGAACCAGGATATGTCATATCCATTGTATATAAGTATCCTGATAATTTATTGTATGAATCAACCAGTTCACCTCTCAAAAAATTCATTGCCTTTTCTTTAGCCCGCCACGCCAACATGAAACTAATATCTACACCAAAATCTGATTTTACATCATCAATTATATCCTTTGGGGTGTATTTCCTCTTATGATTAGTAAGCTTGGACCTAATCATACCACCGATAAGACTGCTACTTGCTTGACATTGCTCATACACCTTATCCTTCAACAAACATGTATGCTTATCATTGAACTCTCTCACTTTGAACATTTGTGATTTGTTAATGCTAGATGCCTTAAACATCCATTCACAATCCTCTCATATACATAATAATGTATAGCTGCAAATAATATTTTCGCAATATATACGATGAGTATAAATGATCAACAATTCACTAATATAATGCGAATACATTATTTTATATATATATATATATATATATATATATATATATATATATATATATATATTATAAAATACAAACATATACATGTGAATAAGGCTGTAATTATATGTATACATTTAAATATCTATAAATACATCTAAAAAGAAACAGCGAAAGCCACTGTAATATCTAATTTTTACCAGTAAAATACAGATGAATACATTTGTATGAAATACGTAGGAACTCCGGTGAAAGTCAAGAATATACATCCAAACACATCTGCATACATCACCTTAAAAATTCTACCAAGAATACAATATATAAAAAATCTCAAAATACAAATGTATACATGTGATTACGGTTGTAGTTATATATATACAATCACATACGTATAAATACATCTAAGAACATCCAGTGAAAGTCACTGTAATAAATATTCATCATTAAAATACAGATGAATACATGTATTTGAAAGTCACATTAATAATTATTATATGTTTAATATTTGAAAATTATGTAAATACACCCAAATAAATCTAAATACATCTAAATACAATTTAAATATTCTGCCATGGAAATAATATACAATTTCACACTCACTTTACACAATAATACATTTGAATATAACTTCATGTTTAACAAGTTGTAGTTAATAACGCTCATACCTGATAGCATTAGACCTATAAATCCGGAATTGAAATCTTTCAGATATTGCATAGTGCTCCATCACCTGTTTTAATGTAGCCTTATCCTTATATACTTGTCCATCCATAACCTCTCTTTGATTAGTTTTTGAAATAATCAAATCCGTGTCCAATTCAAACACCTCAATTGGTTCTCCTGAGTTGAAAGACTGTATAACAAGTGTATAATCCGTATAAAAATTACACATTTGATTTGTTTCGTCAAGTTGCACAATGTCGCCTTCAATTAAACTACCTCCAGCTACAGCTTCTTTGTCAATTGTAGTTATGCACAAAGGATACACCCCGAATTCTCTGTTCACCTTTTTCAACTCTACATATACCCTGTAACCCAAGTCGTTATGTATTTCCATTGGCGTGCAATTTCCATCTACTTTATATTCAATTTTGATTGACTTTGAGCGCAAATCTATGCCGAGTTGTTTAAAAATCGAAAAAACCAAATCATTGTACCACGCATACTCCTTTATTAGTATCCCCTCAATCGAATAATCGACATAGTTTCTCTCACTGTCCCACTTGTCAGAATGACGCAGCAAAATGATTAAACTTGCCATATGTAAAATTAAATTATACCGATTTATGTATATAATTGTATGAATTTTCTGTTTTATTGCTTGAAAACAGAAACACCCACGAAACAAAATCAACAGAAAATGGAAGAAACAAACGATCGGCCACTGCTCTGTTTTGATGTATCTATCGTTTTGCGATGATCCAAAAATGTCATCTTTAAAGTTAATAATTAATTCTGTATTCTAAGACCTCTAAAAGCACTATTTATCATTACTCGACTTGTGTGCGCAGTCCGTAAAATTTTTCGGGAAGTTTTTATGTGAAAAATGGATTAAAATGTGAATTAGAGTTTTAAAACTCAACTGAGTTGACTTTGGTCAATATTTTGAGCAAACAGACTCGGATCAGTATTTTGACAGTTCTGTTAGGTCCGTATCGTGATTTGGGACTTGGTTGTATACCCGGAATCAAATTTCAAGGTCCCTAGCCCGAGATATGGAATTTTGATGAGAAATTAAAAGTTTAAGTTCAAATAGTGATTGGATGTCGAATTATGTGCAAACGACCCAGGAATAGAATTTTGATGATTCCAACATCTCCGTATGGTGATTTTGGACTTAGAAGCGTGTTCGGAATTTTATTTGAAAGTCCATAGTGAAATTAGGCTTGAAATGGCTAAAATAGGAATTTAAAGTTTGGAAGTTTGACCGGGGAGTTGACTTTTTGATACCGGGATCGGAATCAATTTCTAAAATTTTTTATAGCTCCGTTATGTCATTTATGACTTGCGTACAAAAGTTGAGGTCAATCGGACTTGATTTGATAGGTTCCGGTGTTGTTTGTAAAAATTGAAAGTTTCAAAGTTCATTAGGCTTGAATCTATGTGTGATTCGTATTTTTAGTGTTGTTGGATGTGATTTGAAGACTCGACTAAGTCTGTATGATATTTTAGGACTTGTTAGTATATTTGGTTGAGGTCCCGAGGGGCTCGGGCGTATAAAAAGGGGATTGTAATTTGTATATAATAGGAAGAAGTTTGATGGTTATGGAGAAGACAATTGGGTTTCTCTTTTGTAATTTGGTGAAGTCGTTTTTTGCAATTTTGTTTTAGCTTGTCTCTTTTGAATTTTTTTTTTTTGAATTCACCAGCTCTTTGGACTTTTGACCGAATTGTTCTGTTTGTGTAATTGAAAAAAACTTATTTGACTGAAATAGTTTTATATTTTACATTGCTTTGGTCTGAAGATATATTTTTTATTACTGTAAATGAGATTTCTAAAATCAAAAATCACTTGAAATACTTGACATAGGTTTGGAATGCGACTAGTGGGATTTTTATTTCACTGACTAGCTATTATAATTAGTTTTTGGCTTCAACTTGCATAATAAATTTGTGGGCTAGAAATTGTCAAATGTTTTAGCCGAGCGGCTAAAAGTGAAATTGCCTCTTTATTTTTTTCACGTAAGAGATCTAAAAAAATTATTTTTTAAAATTTAAAATTATAAAGGGGCATGATGTACAAATAACACACTAACAACTTCATGCCCCTTCACAATTTTAAAATTAATAAAAATGACATTTTTAGATCTCTTACGTGTAAAAGACATGTTTCCTACGAATAAAAGTAAATCTCTCATATTTAAAAAAAAATAGATCACAAAACTAAAAATAAATTTGTAAAAAGTCACAAAATTAATTGACCCATTTGTAACTTTATTTGTCGAACAAAAATATATAATATTCTACTATCGTATAAGTGAGAGTTAGCAGGCTCCTCTCCGTCAACATGCCTACTTGCTACCGAGGGTATTCTTGGAAATACAGTATTTATGTGCTTAAAGGTGTTGTACATGATAGTTTCACGTGAGAATTATTGTCTTCTTGGACAAAAAACTTGGATAACTTTTCCTGAACATGTAGGCCCCACTTCATTGCCATGCCTCCGTTTGCTGCATCTTGAAACTTCCGTTTTGTGGCCACGTAGGCCCTACATATTTTCAGTTGCTCTCCATTTATTTTATTGGATTGATCGAGATTTGCTATTGATCCGCTGTCCGGAGACTCAAGATAGATCTGTCGATGTTCACAAGTCCCCGTCTATCTTTTATGTCCTACTGTTTTCTTTCATTCAGACAACTGTATTTCTTTCAGACTATTACTTGTAGTAAATTCTAGAATGCTCGTGAATTGTGACTCCAGATCCGGGTGGTAGTAATTAATACAGTTTTATAATATTCCGTACGTATTATATTTCATCTTAGTTAATTATTATCATTTATTGAATGAAAATAAGGAATTGGTTTAACGATTTTCTAACGTTGGCTTGCCTAGCAAGTGAAATGTTAGGCGCCATCACAGTTCCGTCGGTGGGAAATTTTGGGTCATGACATTAATTGTGCCTTTTTATTTTTTGATGTTACTCCTATATACGGTACGCGTAATATTTTGTATCTCCATTAGTAGACTTGTCATAGTAAAATATGCTTTGTCTTCTTTTTCTTCTTGCCAGCGACGTCTTACGTGGCTTTGAAGTATTTTCCTTCTTTTCCTTATTTGTGCTTCATTATTTCCATGCATATATGATATGAAATTAATATTAATAATAAAGAAACTATTTCTCCAATGAATTGCTTGCTTGTGAAGCTCTAAATGAAAATATCGTTATATTGTGCTTCAAATTCTATCTATGTTGGTATATTAGTGATTAGTTAGAAATTACTCCTAATTTAATTAATTAAATAAAGAAGATGCCACTACTGATGGTTAAAGTAACTAAGACACAGTATAATATGTCCTTCTGTCCCATTTTGTGATAATGGTGTTTGACTGTGTACAAATTTTAAGGAAAAAAACTTTTAAAATTTGTAGTCTAAAATATACTATAGGTATTTATGTGCCTATAAAATCATTGCTTTGTAAATTGTCTCATACATCATCTTCATGATATTTAGCTCAAATACAAACAATATTGATTATAAATATGCAACTTGCATCAAATAGGCAGCAAAATCTTAACATAGAGAGACCTGATCTATGGTACTTCCCAGTAACGGGAGCTAAAGCCTCCATATGGAGTTTTAAAAAGAAAAAGATTTTTTTATAGAATTTGTAGTCTAAATTATACCACAAATATTCGTGTGCTATAAAAAATGCCATTATTTTGGACAAACTGAAAAGAAAAAAAACGTATGCCACATAAAATGAGACATGAAATATTAATTGTAATAGTTGATTTCCTATTCTACTTCATAAAGTTTACGGTACTTTTCTAATCATTATCTAACTATAGCTTAAGTATAGTTATCTTCTGTTTTTTAAAGTATTTTCAGAAATTACCCTTAGCAGGGGTGGACATATTACGGGTACAAGTTTCATTGAAACCTATAACTTTCTATATATTATATAGAATATATGTAAAAAACTGTTAAAATCTCAAAAAATATTAGATCTGAACCTATAATTTTAACAACACAATGCATTCAATATTGAAAATTTTAAAAGTTGAATACGTTAAATTTAAATTCTGAATCTACTTATCAAACTACAAAAGAGCTTTTAACTCCACGTGGTACAACACTTTTGGCACGGGCTTCACGATAAATTTTCTATACTCTTTTATATGCTCAATTTGGAAACATTTAATTTTCTAATCCAGTACAAATAATAATATCTCAATTATATGATTATTTTCATAAGAGAACAATTAAAAATAATATAAAAGATCTATAAACAGAATATAGGAAATATTTGTAGAACCATTTTTTTCTATTCAAACGTAGGTTAATAGAGGAGATAATTTCCTCCTCAATATACATACACATATGACACAACTAAACAAGTAATCCATAATTAAGACGCTACTATATTCACAATAAGATGATCTCAAATTATGCATTATTTTCTCTTTTTAATTTCCCCTTCCTTACATTTAACTTATGGGAAAATTTTTGTTACCCGCCGTTTATCCTAAATGGAAGGTGGATAGGCTCTTATGCTTTGGAATATTCAGATAAAGTTACCTGCTACGTGGCATAGCCAAGGCCTCTGGACAATAATTTTCTTTTTCTTTTATATTTATACATGAAGATATTACCAATTCATTCTGGTCAGTTCATCTCTTTCCCTATAATTTCTGCTGCAATTAAACCACCAAAAAGAAACAAAAGATGCAGGGCGTTATGAATTTCTTCACGAGGCTATCTTTCTTTCTCATCCTTGTTTCTAAATTAAGCAATGGGCATTGGACAAACAATTTGAAATTGGATTTCTATCCTCCAACCTGTAACCGAATTGAGTGCCCAAATTATGACTTGATTCAATCTGGTAAAGACTATGAAATTCGTCGTTACAATTCATCCATGTGGATGTCTACTGCACCCATTGATGATATTAATCTTTATTCCGCCACCAGAACTGGTTTCCTCAGGTATCTATGGTTTTTTTTCTTCTTTTTGGTCATGAATTCCTTTCGGTTGTGTTGCATATTTGGATACGTTAGCTACTGTGCAATACCAATTAAAGCATGTCTGTTTTCTGTCCAAGATTCCTTAAGAAAACAACTAAGGGTTACTTACATTTCAATCAATTGAAATTAATCGACTATTAAAAGAAGAAGAAGAAAAAAAAAAGATAGTTATCTGTAAACGATTTGACTTATATATGCTGATAATGTAAAGTATTCAATTCAACTTTTTCAAGCACGTAACCTGCGTGGTTTTTCAAGATAGTAATCTCACTTTTTATGGATGAATACTAATCTCACTTTTTATGGATATGATTATTGAAAGCGTAAAAGTTCTTTTGCACTGTTAGTCAGTAGAATATTTTCGGGTGAGCTTGGTTTTTATACTCAAAATGTTAGTGTATCTATTCGCGAAAACATAAAAGGGGTCGTTGTGAACTTTGCCTTGGCAGGCTATTCGATTACATTCAAGGGAAGAACAGTTACCAGGAGAAAATAGAGATGACAGCTCCAGTTATCACTCAAGTAAAACCAAGTGATGGACCATTTTGTGCATCTTCATTTGTTGTGAGCTTCTATGTACCAAAGAAGAACCAACCAAATCCTCCTCCAGCTAAAGGCCTTCACGTCCAAAAATGGAGCAATACTTATGTGGCCGTCAGGCAATTCGGCGGATTTGTAGCTGATGTTGATGTTGCAAAAGAAGCTGCTGCTTTGAGTGCTAGTATTGCTGACACTAAATGGGCAGCTGCTGTTGAAAAAAGCCATGCTGCAGATAACACTACGATGTATACAGTGGCGGGATACAACTCTCCATTTGAGTTCAAGGACAGAGTTAATGAGATTTGGTTTACATTTGATTTGGACAAAGCATCTGCCATTTGAGAGGCTCTTATTCTGGACTCTTTAACATTTCAGGAGACATGAAACTATCTTATTTTCTTGGGTTTGTATTATTAAACAGCAGTTTTGTATGACCACAACGCTACATTATATATAGCAAATAAGATAGGTTGTATAATACAATCTGATTCTGAGGATTTAGTGGTTAAGATACCTCTTTCAAGACCTTTCAAAATAATCCGATATATATGGAAAAGGGCTAGACCATATTGAGTTTATTGTATGTACGCAGTTTTACCTTCCATTTCAACTTGATCCCGTAACCTCCAGGTCACATATCAACTACTCTTAGCATTGCGCGAAGATTCCACTTCATTACAAAGAACAAAAGAACTTGTTATTCTTTTTGGTTTAGGGGAGGAGGAGGCTGCAACTATGGAGATTATTTAACGCACAAGTGTGTTAAAAACTTGGATACAGCAAGCATATTTACAACTAAGAACTAAGAGCAATGACTACTTGTTTTCTTGAACTGACAAACGATTGATGTGCTCCATTCAATAAAATATTGATTGGCAAAATAGAAGCACAACTTGTACCTAGCTAATTCGACATATAATGACTTGGAATTCCAAGAAATTAAACATTAGATGGAAAGTAAGTTTGATGAGGTCCAAATCTAGGCTCACTACCATATTTTACATTTACACCAGTACTACTATCACTATGAAAACCTTCAGAAGGAGGAACAAAGACCTGTCTTGGAACTCTAGCACCGTGCACTCGATCAAGGCGTCCGGCAGCCACACTTGAATCCAAAACAGAACCCTTCCTTTCTGAAAAGAATCTTGTATGTGGTTTACTACTCGAAAACATACTACACGCGACAGTTCTGTTAGAGGAACGGTCTGATGCGCATAAGCTGTTGATGATTGAAGAGAATGGATCAGTAGCGCTTGCATCCGCATAATCAACAGTGCTAAAAGAGTCTCTGGTACTCTCAGTTGTAAATGACGCTTCATCTGAGCTTGTAAAGAGGGACCAGTCACTTGATGTAGCATCTGAAAATTCTGCGGTCATTGACTCCGTGTAAGTTCCCACAACCGGCGGTCTATTTCTATTGGCATTCCTGACAATTCCACCGGAGGTGCAATCAATGATGTTGCCGTTCAGTTCCGGTCTGTGATTCGTATAAGGATCCACACCAACAAAATGATGCTCTGCTTTTATCTGCTCTGGCCTAGAAGTCTTTGTTGATTTTGGTGGGCAGTGCTTTAAAATCCCAGGAGCTTGTCTTCGGCTAATCCTTCTAGCTGGCCGTGGATATGATCTACAAAATTTTATACTATCTCAATAAAGGGATCTTTACATCAGAAAGATTGTGAGGTAGCTTAAATAATAGATAATGACAACAAAAGCCAGCATGCAACAACAAATATGTATTGGCCAAATTGATCTCCAGCGTTTAATTCCTACGGTGCCTTAGGTAACATCAAAGCTCTGCAGTGCTTTACCTCTTATAGAATAAGATATATGCTCCCTCCGACATCACCTGGCTCATGGATACAGGCTGGACCTGGCGTCAGGATATGCATCTTGTGAGAAGTATGACAAGATACTAAAGCAAAGACATGTAACAAGCACAAAAAGTCATGAAATCCACCATTCATGCAGCTACCTACTAGCATTGTCACGAAAGATGCATAATTTCTCAAAAAGACATTAGCAAGCATAAATGAATCTTAACATTCATCATTACTAGCATGGTTTCCCAAAGTGCACAGTCAATCACCAAATTGCTGTATATACACTAAAATTCAACTTATCCATTATGGCAGGTGAAGCAAAGTGTCAAGAAACTAGAAAGGCAACTGCCTTATCGTGCATTACAAACAGGTCGACCAGAAGACCGAATAATCTGATATCATGGATGTCCTCATCACAACACAGGTTATTCAAGAATAAACAAGCAGACATCTACTATTCCTCAAAAAACACTTAAATGCCTCTTGCTCCAATACCTTTTGATAAGTAAAAACGATTTTTGATCAGATATGTCTGAAAATAGCGGTGCCTCTTGCTTTAATACCTATATTTCTCATGGCATGGCCAGCCAAGAAACATATAACTAACCGTTGGAAATTCAATTATCGTTAACCACTGGGTCTGAATGGCATGATCCATATGAAGGAAAAAGAAACACTTCCAAGGAGAGAAAAGAATATCATCAATCACATCCTGATTCTAATTAATGTGGACGCATACAAGTTTCTCAGATATTTATTCCTGGTGTATTCCACAGCTAGCAACCTCCTACCAGTTCAATGAGACAGAATTTGCAGGCTTGCAAAATTAGTTTTGGAACCACTAAACTCTATTTTCCTACCTATCTTTCCCATCTCTTGAAACCAAGGAAAATGAAACATGGAAATCTAGTTCAAGAAACAGAAAATGTGGAAACATGAAAAAGCAAAAGTTTTACAATTTTTTCCCATATAAGCATTTCTTCTTTAATGATTGAAGAGTGAGATTAAATGGCTAACCATGTCGTAAGTGATTAAGTTCATTTTCATCCCCTATTGAGCATAATCCACACAAGTGTCTTTTTTTTTTTTTGGGGGGGGGGGGGGGCAAGCATAATAAAAACATCTGAATCTCAGAAACTCTAGGCATCAAACTACCTCAGTATCATCAATCCTGAACCAATTGCCTTGTCGGTGTAGATCCTTCACGTAGGATATGTAATGCCCGGAAAATGATGCATTTAAGGTATCCAAGTGCACAACAACAGCATAAAGCATGTAAAGTGGAGGAATGTCATCTGTCGCAGTCATAAATGGTATCATATCCAGCATATCTGGAAAAGTGATGCACTTATTTATCTTCCCATAACTTCCTTCCTGATAATTATAGAAGAGAAGTTAAACAACAGTTGAGAATATTTAAAACAGCAAAATGTAGACTGTAAGACTTTTAAGTGCCCAGAACTTAAAAAAGGAAAGTTACATCATGGCTGAAACTCTTTTTTGACTTTAGAAATGAGACATACACAATAGATTCAAATTTCAATAGCGTGCCTTTCGGGAATGAGACATAAATAGTAGTTCCGATGGTACTAGAAACCGGGCTTTTTGAATTAGAGGTATATAGGTAAAACATTTGTTTGACATTTAGGACAGCTTCGACATTGTCTTCTAATCCTCTCAGATAACCAGCAAAAATCATAGAGGAAGTAACTAGTAGTGAAAACAGAGAACTGACACTACTTCTTGGTTTAAAAGAGACAGCAGCCTTCTTGATAAAAAAACAAATGCCTAACAAGTGACATCTGTAAAAGGCAGTACCTGAAATCTCTTCAAGACAATAGTCAAGATATTTGGAGCCTCCTGTATGCTCAACTGCTTTTGTGCACGAACATAACAAGCGCACCTTTTAAGGAAATATGAGCAGAAAAGTCACTTCAATTTCAAGAAGTAATATGCATGTCCAATGGGTAAGCAATCTAAATGTGGGAATCAGCAAAGCAAGCTCACATACCTTCCGCATCTATACATGTTTTCCCCATCAAGATCTTCGGGACTTGTAAACTGTGTCAATGCATCTTCAAGTGACTCAACCCAACCAAAGATCTCCAATGAGAGATCCATGATATTTTCATAGCACTCCGACTCGTGGTGGCATCTCAGGCATTTGACCTGGCATAATAAGACATAAAGCTACTAGGTAAAAGTAAAAAAGAAAGAATAAAGTTCTTTCAATTTTCCACTATGAAATAAGTCAACAGGACTAGCAATATTAGACCTTAGATCTAAGACGCCCTCCGAAAGTGTGTTGTATAAAGGTCGTTTCCTGCAATCTTGGATCAACAGCATTTTCTCCACCCAATGCCTCCAAGCATATAGATTGCATAGAAGCAACAAGAAGCCTGCACGCATATAGAACAACTATTAATACACAAATAGGTAAAAAAGAAAAAATCAAGCTTCCACTAAAGTCATTAAAGAAAACACTTCTTTATTACGTCCCAAGAAATTACAAAATAACCTTAGTTCTGCATAGATATTTGTTTTCATCATTGAGATTAGCAGAGAGAGATAAAAATGTTATTTCCTGCAGACCTTAAAAACTCGTGAGCATCTTCCTGACTGCCATTGCCAATCTGGCCATTAATGCTCCGCATATGCAAAAGAATCCTGCTTGGCGACAGAGGACCTCCACTTTCTCTTAACAACATCACATGTTGCTCAAGTTCACACATAAGGCACCAATCTCTCCTGCAGTCTGATGTACATGTAATAGATGAATTTTGCAATTTGTTTAAAAAGAAACAGAACGGGAGTGATTAAAGGAGTGATGAAATTACAAGTTCTAGAATGTGATCTGCGAAGCAGGTAGATTGTTAAAGGCTTTGTGAAGGTCAGACACTGCAAGACAGCATTGGCATAACAACTGCAAAATGAATCAACAACCGCTGTAATTGACTTGCTAATGTTCAGGCAAAATTACCAATTGGACTAATTTCTGTTTAGGATGCATTCAGTTTTTTTTAATTTTAATAAACAACAAAAATAAATGAGGCACAAGGGTAAAGACGTCTGAAACATTACCTATTCCCGCAATTTATGATACCTCTAGGCAACAAAGTGAAGTCTTCATATTCAAATAACTTCACAAATTCTTCATAAGGAAACAGCATCTGTTCATTAGACGATTATTAATGGCTCATGTCAAAGCCCAAAACAAACCAATGACATCATGAATCAAGTGCAACTTAGATTTCTCAAGAACACCCAGCTAATCAGGCTTTATTGTTAATCAATTAAAAGAGTTTCTCCGAACCTAGGTGATTCTCAATAAAAAATTACCTTTATTTTCTTTAATTGTTAAAGTTAGTCTATTGAATGAAAACCGACCTTTAGTTTCTTGTGTTTGTCAGCCCTGGATTCTATGGATTGATGTCTATCAACTTTTGATGATTTAACCAGACCAAACATTCTCATAATGCCCATGTTTGCAACCCCATTGCCTGCTTGTGGAGGGACGGCATCCTTTCTTCTAGCATTTTCTGCATCGTGAGGACTCAGTAAAATGAAAGAGCAACATGCAGCTATTAGCATATCGTAATCATCAAAGAAACGTACTTGACTCGTCGATATTGTGGCTGTTTCCTTCCAAACCTGAACACATTTCTTCTCTTGATATTTTGGGCGTTCTATGGGACTTTGCTACTTGAGAATGTGATGCACTTTTCACTCTACTGCTTCTCCTTGTTGAAGTCTTTCCATGAGTGCAAGTCAATGGAATTGCCTGAGTGCTGGTAATGATGCCTTCTCGTATAAGACTTTCTTCATCAATCAACTCCTTCTGATTCTTGCATGCACTCATTTCATGGCCTTCTAGATTCAATGAACTTGAAATGTGACGATGATTTCTTGAGATGTGTTCCCTCTGCTTTTGTAACATATGGCGTTCTCCCATTGTACTCATCAAATCAGCTTGTTCACTATTGAATCCATCCGCGATGCTATCATGTTCCGAAAACATGGACTCACTTTCTCTTGACTGCAACAAAAGAGAACTCAGCTTAGGCAAATTAAGAAGCAAACAAAAACTTTTGCACTTTCTGTTAGAAAAGAGATAACCTTCTGGTTCATAGAACGTTCTGTTGAAGAGATAGCACATGAGGGGGAAGTAGTAACCCTAGATTGAGAGGCTTGCTCAGAACTCTCGGACATGGTTCCTTCCCCTCTTCTTAATATGTCTCTGTTGCCTTTATGTAGTCTCTTGTCTACAGGTCGTATCCCAACTTTTGGAGCTACTGATGTATCCATTACCATACTAACAGCAGTAGGGGTGAGTGGTGTGATAATGGATGTTTCAGAGACACCATCTGGAGGAGCTTTGCCAAGCCATGACTGATTAATGTTGCCGTCACTGTACTGCGCTTCAACATAACTATCAAATGACACTCGTCCCGGGAATTCATCAGTCAATGCAGACTGAGAGAATGAGCTGTTGCAGTTGTTACCCAATTGATGACACTCTAGCTTGTGAACCTGTCTCCAGTGGAGAATCTGACACTTCCCTGAGCTGCACAATCTTCATCATTAGATAAGAATAACAGTTGGCTCACAAAGTCTGATGAGACAACAGAGAAAAAACATAAGCGTTAGAAAAATTTTATTGTGCTCCAAATGCTGCTAGCGATCGGCTTTTTTACGTCAAGAAAAACATGTCACAGGTTTCTGTAAACTATCATATTATTACAGCCTCATCTAATCCCTTTTTATTCACACTCAAAACTCAACCAAACGTCTTGCCACCACCTCTCCCCCCCCCCCCACCCACCTACCCCCCTCCTCACTTATTTCATTTTTGCTGAATCTCTCTTTAACGAGGGAGGAGGTTTTTGCTCATCATTAATTCTTCCAAGATGGGTTGACTGCTCCTAACGTGGAAAATATAGAAACAAGATAATGTTGTCTCTATCATAGGCTACTTACACTCACTACTTTAGTTTTAATTCAAGGATCTGATGTGTCTCAAAACCTGTCCTCGTACCCTAGAAAGATTGTGTTTCCATGAAACAGTTCATTATCTTAATGACATAATACAAGAGGATGACTAAGTATCTTCAGTCTTCAGAACTTGCAATAGATGTAGGCATGGGCTTTTAACTTGGGGAGTAGGACTGCAGTCCTCCCCCTTATTTGTTTGGGACCAAAAGCACAAAGGCTGAGGAAGTGGACAGTGGAATTAGTTCATGAAGTAATTGAGAAGAGGATGTCCGTCAAAGAAAAGGCACTTTGGTAAGTTGGTCACTTGACACTAATTAAAAAAACTACATCTGTATATCCAATTTGTTACATCTCACTGTTCTAAGGTCCATCTCTACGTCGGTTGTATAACAGTATTCAGAAGCTATGGAGTTCTAACAGGAAATTTTCATCTCCCTTGTGCATTTTGTGGGTCCTCGTCTAAAGGTTGAAGAAGGAATCATTTAAAAAATTCTTAAATCTGCCATTGTGGATATATGAAGAATAACCTGAGGGGTATATTATTTTCACCTTGGGGGACACCTCAGAGTGCCTTTCGCACCCTAAAAATGGGCTGAGACGGAATATATAGCTATATAGTTACAAGACAAGCCATTTCACCTATCCAAGACGAAAAAAGAGAATTAAATATAGAAACGGAGAAGAGACTGAGAGAGCGAAGACGGGCCATTTCACACTCTTAGACAAGAAAACATTCTTATTTTTGGTACATCCTGCTTTCCACTGTTTGCTAATTCTGTAAAAAACTTCATACAGTTAGAACACAAGTACACGAAAAGAACTTGATCATACCAATATCGAACAGATTTGCATTGAGAGCACCGAGTTGTGGCTGGACTATGGCATCTTGCACACTGATGAATTGCACTGCTTGGCAAAGGCACAAGAGGGGTAGGGATAATACTTACAGCAGGCACAGTTTCTGACTTAAACGCTTCTTCAGCAGCCCGTTGAGCCAGCAAACCAACCCTCTCTTTCTTTTTGGCTGCCTCATTCCATTTGCCTAGAAGGATATAAGAAACCAGGGGAAGCACAACCAGGACCAAAAATAAAGCAGGAATGTCGGTTTCCCTTGGCTGAAGCATCTTCTCACCAGCAAATTCATGTCCAACTATCTTGCTAAACCTTTTGTAGCTAGCCTGATCTACCTAGCTACAAAAGCCCAAGTAAACCGGCAGCAAAATTTTGCAATGTTCATGTTAGATGATTCCAGCACCACATTATCTGTGAAATCAAGCAGGTGCTTATCATTGTAACCCAACTTATGAAAAGTAAATAATCCAAATGTATGGCAACAAAAATGTAACAACCTTGATTAACCCTATTTCCCTTTCAGGAAGAAGTATCGAACTTTGGATATTCTAGTAGCAGCAATCTTGCAAAATGATTTCTTATCTAATAAACCTTGGAGAATAAATGACTAAAAAAGGCATCTCGGTGCACAAAAAATCCCGTGTTCATGCAGGGTCCGGTGGAGGGCTGCACCCATGGGGTGTGGTGTAGATAGCCTACTCCTATGCAAGCATTAGTAGCTGCTTCCACGGCTCAAACCTGTGACCTATAGGTCACACGGAGACCACTTTATCGTTGCTCCAAGGCTCCACTTCTTGGAGAATAAATGACTACAATAAATAAATAACAGCTATCCAAACATGCTTTTGCTGTACAGCGAACTTCTCTCAGAACATTCCCAAAAATCTGTTTAAACGCACCTTCTAATTTTGCTTATTTTTAAAACATTCTTAGATGGACCACCTAAGTAGAAGTTCTTAGAGAGGTCATGCTAGAGCCCCACCTCGGGAAGCTATAAGATAATCACAATCACAGGCTATTTAAATGCATTTAGGTGTAGACAGCTTTACGCTTATCCATATCAGCTATATCTTTGAAACAAAGAGAACGCAGAAGTGCCAGGTGAATAGAGGTTTCTATAACCAAAAATGCCTCAAAACCTAGACCTAATTTTTGTCTTCCTGAGCTTGAAATTATATCGCATAAAGCTCATGGTGCTTCTTCGCCCTGATTGTCTATTTATCATCGAAACTTTAAGTTTTTTTGTTTTTTCAGAATATACTCATGGTTCAGAATCCAAGCAAAATCATGAGTTTCTTGGTGCTGGTCACGTATCTATGATGCTCAAGTAGAGCAAAAGGTACTCAGTTTTTAGGTATGAACGAAATCAAATAGCTCAAGTTTGTTTTACTCGTTATAACTTAAAAGATATCCGAGATTCAGAACTAATGCAAAATCACTTTAAGTTTCATGGTTGTGATCATGTAAATTTGACTATCATGCCCAACTATGTTGTCTTTGAGACAGGAGAAAGCATAATTAGTTGCCATTTGTAAATGATCTCAACTTAGTATCCTAATGGGAAAACTAAATTTCGCCATCAATATTGTGCTTGTCTCGCTAAAGGTTCTTTTGAATCAAATACTACAAATATGAGGCCCACTTATACAATTATCTGACAGCCGTCCGGAATAATTTTCAGATCTCACATTTTTACACATTAACTGAATTCTGCATAACATTTACAAGAACAACTATGCCCCAGTCTCAAATAAGTTGGGGCCAGCTATATGAATCCTCACTGACCACGTTACTCCATTTAAGCTCATCTCATGCCAATATTATGCAAATACAAGTAAAAAGTATAAGAAGTTTGAACTCCACAAAATAATTACACATAAACTGATAGAACATATAGCGCACTGAATAATTATTAGAGAAGACACAGAATAGCTTTAGTTTTACACATTTTATTAGTGAACAAAGTAAGCCCTGTGAGATAAACAAAAAAGCAAGTTTTTCTCAAAAAATAAAAGCTAGCTATGTTAAACCCAAAGTTGATGAATCTTTGACCTATTAAAAGCATTTATCTATTAATCCAATCCATTCTCTCTTGCCACTATCTGAGCATAAAGCTAGCCTTTTCATATCAAACATGTCTCCAAAGATTTCATCCTTCTCTCCCCAACGTGTCATTCTTCCTACGTTACTCAACACAAGAGATTAAAATGCAAGATGGAAAGAGCCAATACACATTTCTAGCAAGTTCAAACCACTGTTATTTTAAGTAAGTTTTTAGCTGATGAGTTATGTTCATAACTACCTTGGAAGCAAGCATAAACTAGTAAACTACGATTTCTCCCTCTTGAAAACCTCCACAACCCACCCCAATTTTCTCTCTCCTTTTCTCAATTTCCATTAACTTCAAAACGCATTTGTATATTTGCACTTGAATGTTCTATTTACTATTATGTTCTATTAACTTCAAGTTGATTAGGATAGTAACATAAACTCTAGTAAGATGCACACAAACGGCTAGACAATAATGTGCATAATGAGGGGTCGGTAGGAGGGAGGGAGGTACTTATCTGTGGATACAATATTATATCCGGAATATTGTAAACTGACCATACAAAATAGTCATTCCCTCAGACAATAAATGGCTAAATGACTCTTTTATTACAATCTTTAAGACATAACACTATAAGTTCACAAATTTCAGCTACTTCCTCTATATGTCTACTAATATATGCAGACAGCAACACCCAGAATGGAGACAAATTAGACAAGCAGAACCAAAGTAAACAACTTCCTAGCAGCTTAATTAGCTAGTTTATACATAACATCCAAAAATAAGGGTAACAATCTGAATCAAGAAAGGGAATTGCAAAAGATAAGTCACAGTCTTTAGCAACCAATAACTCAAACTCAAAAGTTCAAAGATCAGCTTTTTCAAATTCATATTAGTACTAACATAAATGCTATGGTTAGAGAAACCCCAAAAGAGGGCATTATGAAAATAAAATGTGCACATTTTCTCACTCTCAAAAATCCAATCTTTCTCAACACCATGCCTAAAAAATCGAATCTTTAACTCATTTTCATTAACAAAAAGTAAAACCCATATGAAAAAATGAGGATTTAGGTAAAAACAAACATAGGAAAACTGTAAAAATCAAAGAAAGATTTGATTAGGTAGCTCAAGAATACCTTTTTTTCTTTGAAGGATAAAATCTAAGGTAAAGATTTTGAACACCAGTTTGACCAGTTGTCACTGTCTTGTTTGACCCTTGTAGTTGTAGCTGTAGGTCTTTTTCTTCTTCTTCCTCTACAAGTCTAAACCCAGCAAAGATACTTTGATTCCTTAGTTGGTAATAACATACACACAGACACACAGTAGCTCATGCTCTTCATTTGCCTCGCTTCTGGCATTCTCACACTTTAAGACTAGGGGAAAATTAATGTATAACCGCTCATAGCTAATTTTTGTATGTTCATACACATGTCAGTCTACCATTGCCCAAGATAGGAATAAGGATAGACACACTTCAGTTCTAGAAAATCACAGCCGTTGAGAGGAAGTCAAAAATTAAAATAATCAGGAGGACAAAGAGGAACGAAAAAAGGGAACATTAACAAATGATGTTTTTTTAATGTAGTTGTAGGGTTAAAAGAAAGAGTGGGGCCCAGTATATGTATTTGAGTTTCCAATAATGTAAAGAGGTGCCACGTGGACGGGTATAATTAGGTAATGAGATGGATGTATGTAATAAGAACTCGCGAATTTTCTTGTTATGAAGTGTTAGGCCATGTAAAGAAAGGGAAAGAAAAGATACAAAGAGAATTCAACTTTAAATGCTTATAAAAAATAGAGGAGAAAGCGAAATGAGATTAGGATTCATTTTAGGATAGATAAAGACCAATTAAACTATAATAAAACAGGTTTAACTTTAGACAAATACCTAATAGCCCCTTAAAGTTAGCATAATTTGTCACTTGACCATTCAAACTTAGTTAATGACCATTTTAACACTTTCACTTTGACATAAATATATCTCTTGAATGCTTGTGTTCACGAGATCATTTGCATGAATCTTACTCGTTGTTGACATGTCAATTAAAACTTTGTTTATCCAGTTTATTTTTTAATTATTACTAATGATTATACCCCGTCGATAAAAACTTTTTACTTGATTCTCAAAAAAAACAAAATACTTTTTTATACGTCCGATATCCAAAATTCATTGCTCCAACTAATCTGAATATGCATCATGTAAGGTCCACTAATGCAAGAAGGCTCTCAACCAAAAACTTATTTATTTTCAGTATTCGACTTTGCAATATCTAATTAAGGATTGATGGATTCTTTCTATTCTACCATATTTTTTTTGGTCAAACTAAAACTAGTATAATGTATAAATGATGAAAATAAAGCCAGTAATAAGACGTGTTCTGGCATATTCTGCAATAATATTCTGACTTCTGACTATGTTTTCTTAGAAATGCAGGTCAAATGCTCACAAATACTGCCATCGCTAGTTTGGGGGACATCTCGCCTTTCATATTTTTCTTTATATTATTTTTTAATTACTTTTTACATCTATTTTAATTTATGGACACAGTTTCTTGATTTTAGATATTATTTTGATAGTTGAAATGAGATTTTATCTTAGAACAAAACGTATATTTGGACAACTTTAGGTTAAAATATAGAACCCTCTAAAATGTTGGTTGGATTGTATGATTGTATCTTTGAAAATACATTTTATTATACATAACTTACTCAAGAATCTCAAAAAAAAGATAATAATACTTATTTTAGGTAATGAAAATGATTAAATAAAGAGAAAGAAAAAGATAATTAACTATAATTAAGTAACAAACGTGTAAGGGGATATGTACGAAAATGGGATAAGTAGTGGCTATTTGAGGAAGACTACAGACTATAGAGTATGTTGGGTGAAGTACACAAATAATTATCAATGTCGATGGTTTTGAATTTCTATCTCTGCTTGTTCTATGTTGAATTTCAAATTTAACAAGTGTTGTTCTTTGCTTGCCCCCATGAACAATATTTTAATTTTTTATCTTGAAGTTCTGATCATAAAACGGTCATATTTTTCATGCTTATGGCTGTTCCGATGCTTGTTAGGCATACAATGTGAAGGAATATTAATTACTTTGAGTTTTGATTTGATCAATTTCCTTATTTTCTTGTTCACTGTCATTACTTCATGTAGCAGTTCTGATTGGTCTATGATGGGAAGGTATTCTCTATAAATATAGATCACTCTGCTATACTGTCCTTAATTATCATAAAAATAACCCTAGTATATTATGTTTCATTGAATACATGAAAAAAGGGTTAGCATCTATTTATAAATAACGTCTGCTAATCACAAGCTAATAGTTAATACACCTCATTTATCCACACATAATTAATGTAGGATATTTACTCATCCCACATATAATCTTATTAGGATTAGACCTTATATTATGTTTACAACTTGAGTCAACGCACTATCGTTTTTCAAAATATAAACTGATAATTATTTGTTATCGGTTCAATCATATCTATTGCTGGGAAGTTCATTCTGTTGGATTTTTGAGCTTTTCCCTTCCTATGTGGATTAAAAGGTACCTTTTGGACCTAGTTCACTTTGCCCGATAGTCACTAATATCAAGACATATAAATATGACCTACTTTAAGTTTGAAACATAACAAGAGAGGAAACATAAGGGTGCGGCCGTTTTTGAAGCTTTGAGGGAGAAAAGTGTGTTCTTTTGCTCTAAAATATTTGTGCTAGGCAGTCCGCTTCAAATAGCATTTTTCGACTCGTTAATCGTTGGATCGTACTCAAATTTGAACTGGAAGTTCTCAACATCTGATTCTTGTATTTCAATTATGGAGATTGGATTTGGTAGTGTATAACTTCAGTTTTGGAGGCCTGAACAATAGCTCTTATTTAGGGTGATTTCTCTCATTTCTTCAATTGTTTTGGTGCAATTTTACTTCTATTGTTGTTTAGAACTTGCTATGTGGTCACTTTAGAAAATTTTTGCAACTCTTGTTGATTGATTTAGTGGAGCTTTGAGAGACTTTGGTCTCGTGGTTTTTACTCTTCATATTGAAGAGATTTTCTATGTAAATTTTGGTACCTCATGTATTTGATTATTTTAGCTTGCCATATTCTTGTTGGTTGATATACTTGCTGCAGTATGTTTGTGCTTGAATTTATTTGTCTTCTCTTGGTTCAAATAGATTGAGAAAGTTAGATTTAGGTATTATTTCACTGCTACTTTATCGTGCACATTGCTTGTTTTTTCCAAACATAATGGTATCAGAGCCAATGATTTGGCATGACGAGTATAGAGGTGGCAGAGCGATGGCGTAGGGCCCGGCTTAGTGCCTTTGCCCATCTATGGGTCGGTTTACTACCTTTATCCGTAGCTTCAAAGACGCATACACAACCTCTCATTGGGCTTCAGTGATAATAAACACTCGGATCATGTGGGTGGCAGACAATTAATCTCCAATTTAGCCCATGAATGGTGATGGGTCGTGTGGAACATAGTTCAAGAGGGAGATTATTGGGTATGTATGAACAAAGTCTCACATGTAAAGTAGAAAAAAAATAGGTTACTTATTAGGAGTTGGATACTCTTAATGGTGTGAGACCTTTTAGAGAAAATCGTGCGGGCACCCAAAGAAGACAATATCACATCATGTTAAGAGTATCTTTGGACCGTTTTAGCCAACACAATCGGGTCCAGATTCCTTCTGAATTCTATCCTCCTGCTCACTCTTCACTGATATTTCCTTAACTAGGAAAATATATGTTCTGATATGTCCACTACAAAATGAATGCTACAATGACATAAAGTTTTGAATTGTTCTATTCTATCACTCGTTTTGTAATGAAGAGTAATTGCAACGGCTAAATTTTGTTCCTGAAAAAAAAAATAAAGACAAGAAATAAAGTGACAAATATTATATTTGATTTCAAGTGATAGGATTACAATATCTAAAATATCTCAAATCTAAAGAGATGTATGGTTCAAGAGCTTGAGAGCTTGATCTTGAACTTGACGGATTTCAGATTTGTGGTGCGTCACTGATAAGTGGGGATTTTGACTACTTATTAGTGCTTTTTAGCTTTTGTTTTACTCCAAAAGCGTTTAATTGTGTTCCCGAAAACTGATGAAATGTGGTTAATTGCAGGAATATTGAAAGTTGAACTCCCGAGATGAAATCCAACTCAAGAAGGAATAATCTGAACTCAAGGACATAACAGGCACAGAAGCTCAGAAGTGCAGACCGCAGAATATCATCTGCAGCCGCAGATTATGAAGGAAAAGTCAGCAGAGTTTGGTGCAAAGTGCGGTCCGCACATGAATTATGCGGCCGCAAAATCTGGGCCAGGAGCAAAGTTCAGAGAATATGCTTTTCAAGTCCCTCAAAAGTGCGGACCGCACAAGAATTGTGCGGCCGCAGAAGAAGTGTTATGCGGCTGCAGAAATAAAAGCGCGGACCACAAAAGATCAAGTGCGGCCGCACATATAAAAGTGCGGACCACAGAAAGAGTGCCATGCGACCACATATCAGAATTATGCGGCCGCATACTTCCAGTCCTGACAAGCTGAAGAAAAGTGCGGACTGCACATGGAATTGTACGACCGCAGAACGTCCCGAAGGGCATTTTAGTCCGAAATTTTTAGCCTTGTATAAATAGACGAGTTTCACAATTTTAGGTCAACTTTTGACTTCAGCTGCTACCGTAGTCATTTCCTTTTACTTCTTTTAGTAGTTTTTCATATTTTGAGCTATTTTAACATAGATTTCATCAATTTAATCTTGCAATATGAGTTCAATTATCATTTCTTTTTCTATTTCTTCAATTGCAAGCATGAGTAGCTAGATATTTACTAACCCAACCCTAGTGTGTAAACTTAATGGGTATTTAATTTAATGGTTGTTTATGGTTGGGTGTTTATTATTTAGCCTTGTTTATGCTTTAAATTGTGGAATTAATGGTTGCAAATATTAGTTCATGCCTAATTGACTTAGTCTCTACTTGAGAAAGAGAGACTTAGTCTAGAAAAGCTTGGCTAACAAGAAATTGGGTCAATCGAGAGATTGATAATCCCAATTAAAGGGTTCAACCTAGAGATAGTAATAACCCGACTTGAGCTTTTATCAACCATTTTGTTCAATTCTCATTTGGACTTGAGAAAGCCAAATTAGGAAAAATAACTCTCTGACCGAGAGGTATTGAGTGGGTAATTGAGTGTTGATAGCTATAATACACCCCGATCAATAAAACAAGCATTAAGATTTATATCCTATTAGGCAAACACCTAGGTGATGGTTATAGCCCTAGGCTTTACAAAACATGAAAAACAACAAAAATATTCTCTTAGTTTTATTTCTAAACTTGCAATCTTAGATTTAAATTAGACTTAAAAACAACCCAATTTTGTGTAAGGTGTAAATTGAGATAGTCAAACTATTACGCTACAATATAGACCCCTAACTCCCATATATAGCTTCCTGCGAAATTTGACCCCGACTCTTGTTGGGTACTATTATTGCATCGACCATTTCATAACCTTGAATTGAGGTGTGAAATTGGACGAGATCAAATTTTTCGTTTCCTTTTACTTCTTTTAGTAGTTTTTCATATTTTGAGCTACTTTAACATGGATTCTATCATTTTAATCTTGCAATATGAGTTTAATTATCAATCATGACAAACAATGAGCTCGAAAACTTACCTTTGGGGGATGTGGACGTTGAGGATGATCAAATGGATGAGATCCCTCTTGAACCTCAAGCCAATAAACGAGGTTGACCGCCTTATGACAATGTGCCCATTCCACCCCCACCTCCACCACGAGCGGCTCCACACCGGGTGTTGCCGAATGAAGGGTATGCAAGTGCTATAGTCCCTCCCCGTATTAGGGCGGGCAACTTTCAAATAACCAACGTGATGCTCACTTTGCTCGAGCAACGAGGGTTCTTCACCGGTGCACTGGGTCAAAATGTATGCAAACACTTGCAGGGGTTCGTAGATATGTGTTGGGGGAGTAAACAAATAAATATCTCCGATGATGCTTTGAGGCTAAGGCTTTTACCCTTCTCTCTATGGGGGAAAGCTTTAGATTGGTTGGAATGTTTGCCAAATTATTCCATTCATACTTGGGATGAATTGACAGAGAAATTTATTTCTAGGTACTTCTCTCCGGGGCACATGGCTATTCTTCGGGATGAATTTCTAGCATTCAAGAAAGAGCCTAGTGAATCACTACACGAGATATAGGAAAGTATAGAACAATGGTGAAATAATGCCCCAACAATGATATGACGGAGAACATGATTCAACAAACTTTTTATCGGGGGATCAATACAGCTAACTAATGTGTAGTGAATCAACTTGCCAGTGGGAACTTCATGACTACGCCTTATGCGAAGGCGTATGATATTTTGGATGAGATGGCGGATACTTCATCGGCATGGCAATCCCGGGCTAATGTTCCACAGGGTGATCCCAATGTGATTCACCTTCACAAAGAATTGCATGACAATAGGCAAGCCATAGCCGAATTGACCACCACCATGTACCAATTGTCAAAGGATCAAATTCAACAATTGCAAAACCCGAGGCAGGTTAATGCAATGGAGGGAGTTGGTATGATGGTGAACAAGCAAAGAACAAGAAGTCCACAAGAGCAATAAAGAGTGGACAATTTTGTGCAAGATGATAGTGGATTTGATCAAGATGAATCTTACAATGACCTAGAAGAGAAGGTCCAATATGTGAACAACTTTCAAGGGCAAATAAACAACTACCAAGGCCCTAGCCAACAATAATAGAGACCTCAAAATAATCAAGGCAATTGGAATTCTCACAACCAAGGTAGTTAGAGTGGTGGAAACAATCAAAGCAATTGGAATAACAACAACAGTCAAGGCAATTGGAGTGGAAGCAATAATCAAGGGAATTGGCATAACAACAATAACCAAGGCAATGTGGGAGGCAACAATCAAGGCGGGTGGAATAACATTCAAGGAAATCGGGGGTCGGGTTTTCAAAGTCCCCCGATGTATCAACAACCGAGCAACCCACCTCCTTATCCTTCCCATGGTCTTAGTTCTTCTAATAATGAAATGTGTCGTATTGAGAACATGTTCAAGCAAATGATGGAGAAGAATGCCGATTCCGATGCTCAACTTGCTTCACGCAACACATCGATCCGTAACTTAGAAATGCAAATGGGACAAATCTCACAAGCGTTAAATTCCCATCCTAAGGGAGCACTATCAAGTGACACGGTGGTGAACCCAAAGGGTGGGAACAATACAGGACATGCCTTGATTGTTACTACAAGAAATGGAAGAGGTGGGAATGCACCCACCTCAAGTCAAAGGCAATTTATGGATGATGAGCAAATGGAAGAAGAAGAGGAGATCCCGAATAATGTGGTGCAAGCAAATGATGAAGTGAGGATTGCTATTGATGACACTGTATAAGAGACTCAAGAAAAGGTGAATCTGTCTAGAGATCATGTTATTGACATACCAAAATCGGTAGTGCAAAAGGCTAAGGAATCATTGCCTAAGCCACCTCCTCCACATCCTCAAAGGCTCGCCAAGAAATGGCGAGAATCAATTCAAAAAGTTCATTGACATGATGAAGAGTCTCTCGATAAATGTGCCATTAGTTGAAGACTTGGAGCAAATGCCCGATTATGCAAAGTTTATGAAAGAATTGGTGACAAAGAAGCGGTCGATGAATTTTGAAACTATCAAGGTCACTCATCAAGTGAGTGAAATTGTGCATTCGATGGCTCCTAAATTAGAAGATCCTGGTACTTTTACAATCCCTTGGACCATTGGAAGTGCCGAGTTTGCTAAAGCTCTTTGTGATATTTGAGCAAGTATCAATTTGATTCCCTGTTCAGTTTTCAAGACTTTAGGAATTGGAAAACCAAGACCCACATCTATGAGATTACAAATGACCGATCGTACAATGAAGAGACCATTGGGGGTGATTGAAGATGTATTGGTTCGTGTTGATAAGTTCATTCTTCATGCAGATTTTGTTATTCTTGATTGTGAAGTGGATTATGAGGTGCCAATTATTCTTGGAAGACCTTTCCTTGCCACAGCGAAAGATCTTGTTGATATGGAAGCCGGAGAACTCACTTTCCAGGTAGGTGATGAAAATGCCGTGTTCCACATGTGCAAATCTATGCGGCAACCAAATTTCAATGAAGTGTGTTCTTTAGTGGACTTGGTAACCGATGTGATTTTTGATGATACAAGTGCCACAATTAATGTGGGTGATATGTTGGAGACCGTCTTGCTCAACTTTGATGATGACGAGATGGATGGCTTCATGGAATGTGTGAATTCTTTTGTAAGGAATGGGGTCGTACAACTATGCACCCCGAAAACTTTCCTTGGATCTTGAAAATAGGAAAACTCCTCCTACAAAGCCTTCAATTGAAGAGCCTCCCACCTTGGAGCTGAAGCCATTGCCTCCACATCTTAGGTACGAATTTTTAGCCCTTATTCTACTTTACCAGTTATTCTTTCCTCTTGTTTGACTAACGTGCAGGTTGACTCCACATTGGCGGTGCTCCCCAAGAGGAAGAAAGCTATTGAATGGACTTTGGCGGATATTCGGGGAATAAGCCCCGCATTTTGCATGCACAAGATTAACTTGGAGGAAGATGCCAAACCATCTATTGAACATCAAAGGAGACTCAACGAAGCTATGCAAGACATGGTCAAAAAGGAGATTATCAAATGGTTGGATGCTAGGGTTGTCTACCCCATTTCCTATAGTTCGTGGACTTCTCCGGTGCAATGTATCCTAAAGAAAGGGGGCATGACAATGGTCACCAATGACAAGAGCGAGTTGATTCCCACAAGAACGGTGACCGGGTGGAGAGTGTGTATGGACTATCACAAGCTTAACAAAGTCACGAGGATGGATCATTTTCCACTTCCCTTTCTTAATCAAATGCTTGATATGTTGGCCGGTCGTGCTTTCTATTGATTTCTAGATGGATATTCGGGCTACAACCAAATCCTTATTGCCTGGAAGATCAAGAGAAAACAACTTTCACATATCTTTATGGCACTTTCGCTTTCAAGCGGATGCCATTTGGCTTATGCAATGCACCGATGACTTTTCAAAGGTGTATGATGGTGATCTTTACGGATATGGTAGAGGACTACCTTGAAGTCTTCATGGATGAATTATCGGTAGTCGGGAATTCCTTTGATGATTGTTTGGAAAATTTGGATAGAGTACTGGCAAGATGTGAAGAAACGAATTTGGTGTTGAATTGGGAGAAATGCTATTTCATGGCCGAGGAAGGCATTTTCCTTGGCCACAAGATTTTAAAGAATGGCATAGAGGTTGACAAGGAGAAGATAGAAGTGATTTCTAAACTTCCACCTCCAACTTCGGTGAAAGGCGTGCGAAGTTTCTTGGGTCATGCGGGGTTCTACCGACGCTTCATAAAGGATATTTCTAAAGCGATGAACCCATTGTGCAAGCTCTTAGAGAAAGATGCTAAGTTTCACTTCAATGATGATTGCATGAGAGCATTTGAATTCCTAATGTTCAAGTTGACAACCACTCCCATTATCACCACTCCTAATTAAAGTTTTCCTTTTGAGCTCATGTGCGATGCTAGTGATGTAGCGATTGGGGCAGTTTTGGGGCAACGTATCAATAAGATCTTTTATCCGACCTACTATGCTAGTAAGACCATGAATGATGCCCAAGTCAATTACACTGTTACAGAGAAAGAGCTCATTGCCATTGTGTTTGCAATTGAGAAGTTTCACCCATACTTGATGGATGCAAAGGTTATTATTCATACAGATCATGTGGCAGCTTCGCTATCTTATGAGCAAGAAATATTCAAAAGCTCGATTGATGAGATAGGTGCTATTGTTGCAAGAGTTTGATATTAACATCCAAGATCGAAAAAGGAGTGAAAATCAAGTGGCGAACCACTTGTTTCATTTGGAGGAGGAAGGGAGGCCGCATGATGGCCTTGAAATCAATGACTTCTTTCCCGACGAGCAACTCATGGCTATTTCAATGAAGGAGATGCCATGGTTCGCGGATCTAGCAAACTTTCTTGTGTGTGGAATCATCCCGGATGAGTTCTCTTCAAATCAAAGGAAGAAGCTCAAACAAGATGGTCAAGATTATTATTGGGATGAGCCATACCTCTTCCGAATTTGCACGGATGGGGTAATTAGAAGATGTGTACCGGACGAAGAGCAAAATGTTATTCTTGAGGCTTGCCATTCTTCATCTTATGGTGGTAACCACGGCAGAGTAAGAACAGCGGCTAAAGTGCTAAGTTGCGATTTCTATTGGTCCACTCTTTACAAACATGCAAGTGATATGGTGAAAAGATGTAATGAATGCCAATGGGTCGGGCCTCTCACTACCATTTTGGAGATTGATATCTTTGATGTGTGGGGTATTGACTTCATGGGTCCTTTTGTGAGTTCTTGCGGAAACACCAGCATCTTGGTCACGGTTAATTATGTGTCTAAATAAGTTGAGGCCATTGCTCTACCCAACATGAAGTGAGAAGTGTGGTGACATTCTTGAAGAAGAATATTTTCACAAGATTTGGTACTCCGCGGGCTATCATAAGCGATGAGGGATCGTATTTTTACAACAAGGCTTTTGACACTTTGCTTGGCAAGTATGGTGTCACTCATAAAGTTACGACTCCCTATCATCCACAAGCTAGCGGTCAAGTGGAAGTTTTCAACCGGGAGATAAAGAGTATTTTGTCCAAAACAGTGAATGCTAACCGGACGGATTGGTCAAAGAATCTTGATGATGCACTATGGTCTTATCGGACTGCTTTCAAAACTTTTATCGGGATGTCTCTATACCAGTTTGTATTTGGCAAAGCTTGTCATCTTCCGGTAGAACTTGAGCACAAAGCCATGTGGGCTTTAAAGAAGTTTAATCTTGATTGGGATGTAACCGCTAACTTGCGGGTTGCACACTTGAATGAATTGGATGAGTTCTGGTACCATGCATATGAAAGTTCGTCCTTGTACAAAGAGAATATGAAGTACCTTCATGATAAATACATTCGGAACAAGGAGTTCAAGGTGGGTAATCTTGTTTTGTTGTTCAACTCACCGTTGAAGATGTTTCCCGAAAAGCTAAAATCTTAGTGGAGTGGTCCCTTTGAAATTGTGGGTGTGACATCTTTTGGTGCTTTAGACTTGAAGAACAAAAACTTATGAGGTATTCTGAGTAAATGGTCACCGGGTGAAGCATTATTTAGGAAAAGTTGATGATGGCTATGTGGTGGCAGTTATTCATTTGAAATGATGGTAATCTGTGTCGTGTCGCGACGTTAAATCAGGTGCTTCTTGGGAGGCAACCCATGTTTCTTTTTCTTTTCTTTTCTTCTTTTGTAGATAGGTGTTATTTTTGTGCTAATTGGATTTGAAGTGTATTTCAGGGGTGAGTGTACTTTACAGGAACTTTGCTTAGAAAATTTGCTAAGTATGGAAAGAAGTGCGGATCGCATGTATATTACGCGGACCACACAATTGTGATTGCTACAACAAAAGGGAACTGTGGCCGCACAATTATAGTGTGGACCGAACAAATTGGAAAAATAAAATGCAAACTCTCTGAAGTTTGGTTTGTCAGATACATGGAAAAAGTGCGGCCGCACACCAAAATCTGCGGTCCACAACAAAAATCTGTGGTCGCACCACAAATTTTGCGGACTGCAGATCAGCAAGGGCTTTTGAGCCCCAAGTAGCAGAGTACGGACTGCAGAAGGAATTCTGTGGCCGCACTCATCCCTTTGTCCCTCAAGTCAGACCGTCCAGTATAAATAGTAACTTTAGGGCTACTGTACATTTTTTCCCTCTCTGAGCACTCAAAGATCTAAAACATTGAAAGCATCTGCTAAATCATCTGCCACATACAATCAACATCTGTGATCACTCATTTGCACTACTTCATATCTGGTATGCTTCAATTTCTCGTGGAATTATTTTTTAATTTTTAGTTTAATTTACAATTTATTAGGTTATTTTAGGCCATTTGTCAGTAGATTTAAATTTTACAACCATGTGGGGTTTAAACTATGTTGGGTCAACTGATAATTGCTCTATGGGGAATGGGTAACTTGATTTGCATGCTTAATTGCAATACCATGTCAAATTTGTAAAAAGAATGTTAATCCTAGAAATTTTGCTTGTAAATGTTTTGGAATCTACGGCGGCACAACAAATTGTGTGGTCCGCAGAAGTTGAGATTAGAGCACATTGGTCAAGCATGATTCTGCGGCTGCACTAAAAATTGTGCGGACCGTAGAAATTCGATCGCGACCGCAGAAAAGTGAGTGCGGCCGCAAAACAGCCCAATCTCTGTCTTCAGAGAGTTGGAATTTTGGTGAATCTGATGTGCGGCCGCGATATAAAATATCTGGACCGCACTCCAGTTCTGCGGCCGCACTAATAATTGTCCGACCGCAAGAAGAAATTATATTAGGGGTGGGCATAATATCGGCCGAACCGTAAATTTCTGTTGTTCGGTTTCAGTTTAACTAATTATTCGGTCGGTGTGCAGTTTACAAATTATTAAATTTCGGTGTTCGGTGCGGTTTACGATTTTAGTGCCTCGGTTGTTCGGTTAACCGAAAAATCGAATAATTCTATATGGAACATAGTATTTACTAGTATGGGCTGCTGGAACATATGGACTATAGAGGACTTTTGAAAGCCCTATTTGGAGTTTGGACCCAATAGCCCTATTATTAATTATCATTAACAAATAAAATAAAAAGTAAATAAGTAAATAGCCTTTACTCTATAATATTATCAAAGACCAACAGTCCAACACCCATAATTTGATTTCATCAGATTTTTCATTTTAGAATTTAGGGTTCACTTCACTTCACTCTTCTGCGACTGGCGACTATTGCTGCTCATCCGAGTGATGAGTCCGACTGCCGCTGCTCTTATTCTCTTCCGAGTTCTGACTGTCACTGATCCGCCAGCCTTCACTGTTACTCCGCTGTCCACTGCTTAGTCAACTCTTCGCCAATCCCCTGTTTCTTCTTCTTCTTCAGGTAATTTGGCTTTTGTGATAGTCACTATTATGAGTTTAAGTTGCCATATATTGTGTTAGAACTTTGATGGATGGAAATGTTTCTGCCCAGTTATTGTTGATCAAATGTTTTTGCCCAGCCCAATGCCCGGATGAAACAATAGTCACATATTATGTGTTTGTTTTTTCTTTTTGGCTTTTTGCTTTCTTACCCAAACACACACATGATGTTTCTGTGAGTTAAAACAGACGCTCGAAGCCAGTTTATGTCATTTGCTTACCAATGAACAACTTTATACAGCTATCTACATGGAAAATAGGTCTTTCAGAATCCAATAAGAAAGTTGTAATGAATTTTGTTTCACGCAAATCCTTGGCGCCTTGTTTGGATAATTGAGTGAAGGTAAGGTCTAACAATAAGGAAAAATGCAAAGGTAGTTCTACTGAAGAGTTATTAAGAGGACCTTCTCTGACATTTGATGCTACGTACACAACGTGATGCATAAATAGTTCATAAAATCGAATATTGATCTACATTCTGAGGCAAAGATCGTAGACTAAATGTGCTCTTAACATATCGGACAATTATGATTTAATACTGACCAGTTGGCCCCATTAAAGCTAAAGGAAACTCCAAATTAGAATTACCCATTGCCCAATGAAGCTTTTTTATTTCAGAAGCAAATACATTAGCTATTTTTTTGTTAAGCTAGTTTCAATCCAAAAATGACCTTGTAAAAAAGTTTGTTGGGTCATAAAATACAAGGTTAGCAGCATGACATATGGTAATTAATCTATGCTTAATGTTGATAAATTAGGACAATAACCGACTGAACAAAAACCAACCGAACCATAGTTTCAAACACCGAACCAACTGAAGTTATATTGGTTCGGTCATCGGTGCACTAAATCAATAACCGAACACCGAAAGGGTTTTTCAAAGGTAGTTTTTGTGTGAACCAGGTGACTCTTCCCAACGATGGATGGCGTGACAACCTTCTTAAGGGATTGAGTCCGTTTTTGGTGTTTAGGTAATAATAGTAGTAGTAATGAATAAAAAGACCTAATTGAGTCATGCTCGAAGAGTCAAACATGCTTCACTTGGTACCAACACACTTAACTACGCGCTTATGGTTAAAAATAAGGTTTTTGGAAAGAAGTAACTCTAGTTAGTGACCTTGTGTTGACTTAGGAAATCATCGAGTAATCGAACCATAGTGATTTTCAATATTAAATATGGTCGTTGTAGGCCCTCGACTCTATCCTCTTTAATAATCCAGTTGCGTGAGAGGTGAGATGTTTTAGTTAAAAGTCCAAGTACCCGTGCGAATGGTCTAGAACTTGCCCCGAATATTTTTCAAGGCGAAATCTTAAGTTTTGCTTGGCTTGAGAAGTGATTGTAGGCTCTCCTTGACCCGTTTGAAGTTTTTCATTGCCCACCAATGTTGTTATCCCTAGTCAACCCATTTGAGCCTCGAACCTTTCTTATGTGATAACCATGTTACAACCATATTACAAGCCTTTACCCGTTTGGTCGTGACCCTCTCTTGGCACCCGAGCTTTCCTTAACACTCTTGTAAAACATTGTCTAAAAACGTAAGTTTAGGGGAGAGACGAGGAACTTGAAAGGGGTATCAAGGCACGAGAAGAGAAAAGAAATGAAGAAAAGGAAAGGTAAGAAAAGCAAAGAACAAAAAGAAAAATACAAAAATAAAGTGAATAAGTTGAAGAGTTGAAGGGTTTCAAAGAAAAATAATGATGCAAAGCATGAAAAAGTCAAAGAGGGAGAAAATGAATATCATGATCAAGAAAGAATGATGTTAAGTCTCTCTAGTTCCCCCAAGAAAAAGAAAACACCTCAAAGAATTGGCAAAGAATGAGCCGAGAACAGAAAATGGAGTGTTTAAGGAAAGATGACCCGTTCTATCATAAACATATCCAACCTTACTCCAAAAACCTTCATTGCATTCCGAAAAAACCCTACATGATTTCAAGCCGAGTGAGCTTACATTAGTGGTGATTTACATGAGAGGCAAGCCTGTGGTACTTAAAGCCGTACTTGCGACATTCTTTTGAGAGAGATGAGCGAGCCTTTTGCAAATCTTGAATTCAGTGCTAAAATTCTTAAGTGAGATAGGCAAACAGAGAGTAGAGGAGGAGGAGTTTGGGATCCACAATGACCTACATGAAAAAGCGAGTTTCCTTGATGAATAAAGTCAACTCTTGATGCTCAAGTGACATTAGAACTATTTGTGCATAAAAGTTTAACTTGTTGTTGTGTTGATAATTCATAAGTGGTGTGGGTAATTGTTGGTCCCAATTGATATGTGAATGAATCACCTTTGATTAGATGGAATGGTCTTTAACTTGTGGAGGTGGGAACTAATTTATTTGCTTGAGGACAAGCAAAAACTTAAGTTTGGGGGAGGTGATAAGTGAAGATTTTGACTACTTATTAGCGCCTTTTAGCTTTTGTTTTAGTCCAAAAATGTTTAATTGTATTCCTGAAAAATGATGAAATGTGCTTAATTGCAGGAATATTGGAAGATGAACTCCTGAGATGAAATCCAACTCAAGAAGGAGTAATATGAACTCAAGGACATAAAAAGGCACAGAAGCTCAGAAGTGCGGACCGCAGAATATCATCTGCGACCGCAAATTATGAAGGAAAAGTCAGCAGAGTTTGGTGCAAAGTGCGGTCCGCACATGAATTCTGCGGTCGCAAAAGATGGGCCAGGAGCAAAGTTCAGAGAATGTGCTTTCCAAGTCCCTCAAAAGTGCGGACCGCACAAGAATTGTGCGGCTGCAAAAGAAGTGCTATGCGACTGCATAAGTAAAAGCGCGGACTGCAGAAGATCAAGTGCGGCCGCACATGTAAAAGTGCGGACCGCGAAAAGAGTGCCATACGGCCGCAAATCAGAATTATGCGGCCGCATACTTCCAGTCCTGGCAAGCTACAGAAAAGTGCGGACCGCACATGGAATTGTGCGGTCACAGAACGTTCCGAAGGGTATTTTTGTCCGAAATTTCCAGCCCTATATAAATAGACGAGTTTCACAATTTTATGTCAACTTTTGACATCAGCTTCTACAATTGTCGTTTCCTTTTACTTCTTTTAGTAGTTTTTCATATTTTGAGCTATTTTAACACATATTTCATCATTTTAATCTTGTAATATGAGTTCAATTATCATTTCTTCTTCTATTTCTTCAATTGCAAGCATGAGTAGCTAGATATTTACTAGGGCTGTGATCCAATCCTATTGTGTAAATTTAATGGGTGTTTAATTTAATGTTTTCTTATGGTTAGATATTTATTATTTAGCCTTGTTTAAGCTATAAATTATGGAATTAATGGTTGCAAATATTAGTTCATGCCTAATTGACTTAGTCTCTATTTGAGAAAGAGAGACTTATTCTAGAAAAACTTGGCTAACAAGAAATTGGGTCAATCGAGAGATTGATAATCCCAATTAAAGGGTTCAACCTAGAGATAATAATAACCCGACTTGAGCTTTTATCAACCGTTTGTTCAATTCTCATTTGGACTTGAGAAAGTCAAATTGGGCAAAATCACTCTCTGGCCCAGAGGTATTGAGTGTGTAATTGAGTGCTGATAGCTATAATACACCCTGATCAATAAAACAAGCGTTAAGGTTTATATCCTATTAGGCAAACACCTAGGTGATGGTCATAGCCCTAGGATTTTACAAAACTTGAAAAACAACAAAAATATTCTCTTAGTTTTATTTCTAAACTTGCAATCTTTGATTTAAATTAGACTTGAAAGCAATACAATTTTGTGGAAGTGTAAATTTAGATAGTCAAATTCATACACTACAATATAGACTACTAACTTTCATATATAGCTCCCTGTGAAATTCGACCCCGACTTTTGTTGGGTACTATTATTGCATCGACTGTATCATAACCTTGAATTGAGGTGTGAAATTGGACGAGATCAATTTTTGGCGCCATTGTCGGGGAGCTAAAAACGATGTTAGCTATATATTTAGGTGTATTTTTGGGAATATCTTATTTTCCTCCCGTGAAACTAACGTGTTGAGAAATTGTAGGTGCAATCATGGTAAAATTCATAATATTGAACTTTTATTTAAATTAGTTTAACTAGATTTAGTTAAATAACCCAATTATACTAGCCCAAAATATTTGGTTGGACCAATATATGGTAAAATTCAAATTTCTTATGGATTTAAATTTAGTAAAATTTTAAATGTATACGGTAATTTTTATGCACATGTAATGCAGTCCTTGTTCCAATAGTTTGCTTTTCTTTCTTCTCACAATTTTTTTGAAATCTTTCATTATTGAGGTCATTGCTAAAATTCATGTGATAGAGGAAAATCGGCTCAAATAAATTGGACTGGACACTACTTTCGCTATATTTGGTATATTTCACAGATTCTTCACTTCGTTTTAACTGCTTGTTGAGTGCAAGTGGGAGCAGGGAGTTTATGGGCAATCCATTGATGGCCTTCATTTCATAGAATGTTTTTTTTTACATGTGCACCAGTTGTCAAATTCTAACTGATCATTTGATTGAACGGTTTACTATAATTATCATATTATTACTGATGTTCTTTTTGTTCCATTGTTGATGCCATTTAATATGTGAGAAGCATGACGACAATATCATTCTTGTTATTTCTGTGGGAAAATTTGGAATAATCTGTGAGGTTTAGATAACTAATTGGTTGATAGTACATGCTATCACAAGCTTTTTTCAGAAGTTCCGACATAGAACCCTATCCAAAAATCTCTCTTTGGATGTACACAAACTTTTCAATTCTGAAAATAAAGAGAAGAAATAAAGTAAATATATTGCATGTTAGAATTTTCAAAAAATAATGAGGATATATTGCAAGTTAGAATTTTCAAAAAATAATGAGGGTCAAAATTTCTATACTATCTTCAATCTACAAATCAAAAGAGTATCATCCGGATTTTTTTGTTTAAAGACATCAATTAATTCAACAGTTTGATAGCTTGGTCTCGAATTTATATTATTCTTTTACGAACGCTTCGATAGTATCCACGAGCAATAAGTCTAGGTTTAATATCCACGAACTAAAAGCTTGATCAAGATCACGATCAAGACTTCTATATCTTGAATTTGAATAATAAATAGTTGTGGCCATTTCAATTACCGTGCAAAAACAAGGGTTCTACCCACGAGTCAAGAACATGTTTATGTTAGTTATGCTCCAGCAAAATGCATGAATCTCGTCTTGCTTTTCTTTGAAATTGTATACTCTATGTATTGACCTTTAATTTGATTTATCATCCCTCAATTCATACATGACATGATAGGATTATATAACATTCAAATAGACATTGGAGTAAAAACAAATGAAGTAAAATCATTTGAGAAGCTCAACTAGATATTATTTGATGAAACGTTTTATTTTTCTAAAATCTATGTAATTAGACTCGTTTAACAGATCAAACTCTTTATTGACCCCAATCTCCGATTTGAATCAATATGTCTTAGAATTTAGAGGCTCCAAATTTTGCATGGCTTTATATAATCCAATGATATTCTCATTTTTCTAGATTTAAAGGGTCAATTTCACGAATAGTCATATAATTATGACTTTTTTTCATTAAAGTCATATAACTTTGTTTTCTCACACAAAAATTATATAGCTATGACTTTATTTCACCATAGTCATATAACTATATTATCTCACACAAAAAGCATAAAACTTTTACTAACTCACACAAAATATAGTGATCGGAAAATATAATTTTTTAGTAGTATTTTCTTATTTTGTGATTTTTTATTTTTTTATTTTCAGTCTAATAAATAATAATTCAATTAAAATCGGGATGACCCAACACGACCTTGCCCACCCGACCCAATACTCATATATTTAAATTAAAATAATACTAAAAGTAAATAGTAAATCCTTCAAAACATGATATTTCTATCTTTTGTTTTTCTTTTCGAGATTTTTATTCAAATTGATAGCATTTTTATTTCAAGTTCTCTCTAATTATACATTTTATTTCTTTATTTTTTGGTCAGAATCTCATGCATTCCGAACTAAGTTTCTTATGGGGGAAGAATTCACTTTTAGTATTATTTTAACTTACATATATGGGTATTGGATCAGGCTGGGTTGGGTCATTCCTATTTTAAGGAAAAAAAATATAAAATTAACCGGTCGGCCGAAACTAATTGCATTTGCTAGCCTATATATATATATATATATATATATATATATATAATATTTTATCAGCTATTATTTTTGGAAGTGACTAAAATTTTACTCATATTTCTCCTATTATTATTGGATGATCATTTATTAGAATGAAAATAAAAATAAAAATAAAATGTAAAATAGGAAAATACTACCGAAAAATTTATTTTTCGACCACTATGATTTTTGTGTGAGTTAGAGAAAGTTTTATGATTTTTGTCTGAGAAAACAAAGTTATGACTTTGATGAAAAAAAAAGTCATAGTTATATGAGTTTTGTGTGAGAAAACAAAGTTATATGACTTTGATGAAAAAAAGTCATAGTTATATGATCATTTGTGAAATTTACTCTAGATTTAAATCAATGTGTCTTGGATTTAAATCAACGTTTCAATTTGAGATACAAAATTGCATTTCCTGTTAATCACTATATTCAGATGCTAAAAGAAGTTCAAGTAGAGGGTTGTGTTTGTTGTACGCTTTGCATAAATGTGCATGCTTGCCTTGGAAACGTTTTCTACTCTTTTAAAAAACCTAGTCTGCGTGTGCCCAATGTCAATAAATATTTTTTTAAAAATCACATAAATAATATTAAAAAATATCTTTGAGCTATAATAAAAATAAAAATAAAATGTATTCCCTCCGTTTTAATTTATGTGAACATATTCCTTTTGGGTCCATGCCAGAAAGAATGACCCATTTCTATATTTAGAAACAATTTACTTTTATGCAATGATTTATAGCCACATATATGTGCATCATTTTTCACCATAATTATTGAGTATAGTTTCAAATATTATACAAAAGTTTGATAAATAATTTTTTGTTGATTTCAAAGTTTTAAATATTAAAAAATATTAAAATGGAAGGTATTATAGTTATAGTACATACTTCAAATAAGTAAATACTTTATTTAAGATAAAATCTTAATTGATTTAAAATTCTAAATATTAGGATTTCCTACATAATTTAAATGAAGAGTTATTTAATAACTAAATTTTTAACTGATTTGAAAGTTTTAAATATTAAATAAATAATTAAAATATAGTTTTTCCAATGATTAAGTTAAGAGTATTTTACCTTATTTTCCAACTACAATACGTTGTATATTTAATATTCTTTATTATTTTTTCAGATAGTTGTCCGGCCCGCATTATTTCAAAACTTGGGTTTTAAGTTTTGTATAGTACTTATGATTTTTAAATGGTTAGAATGGATTAAACAGTGGTATAAAAAACATGAATTACACTTAATGGTATAAATATATTTTCAAGTAAATAACTATATAAATTGATGTGTATAAGATAGTTTACATATTTTATTGGAGAAAAAGTGATCTTTGAAATACTTTCTCAAACTCGTTCGTTGTTTTTATGTACACAGAATAAATCGAATTGTTTAAATATAAGGTAAACTTAATTGATTTTGATGTCCTAAATATTAGGATTTTTTATGTAGTCCCTCAAATAAGGAAAATTTTAATAAGTAAAGTTTTAGTTTGAACAGTACTAAATATTAGGAAAATAATTAAATAATTACTTTATCTAGTGTGAACTCTATTTAAAAAAACTAAAATAAGACTAATGACATTTAGATTTTCCATAAAATTATCTTTTTCGATTTTCGAGCAAGATTGGAACTCCATGTCGTTTGAAGTTGCTGAAAGTTTACCTTTATTAGGATACAATTAGGCCAACAATAAATATAAAAAGTAAAAAAAACAATGATAAGAAAAAGAGAGATGTTATGTCCATGACCATGTTATTTGCTGAAAACTGATAGTTAAAGCATGTTGAGCAGCATCTGTGACTGTGAGGCTGTTGAGTGTTGAGTATGGAAAAGTTATAGAGATGGTTACTTCGTGAAATGACTGAACTGGCTTAAAATAGCTCCATGAGTTTCCGAACAATGCATGGTGCGAAAAAGATTTAAAATCGATAAATGTTCTAAATATTAAAAAACAAATTAAGTAGTCTTACAAATAAGGAAAACTTTAATGAGTAAAATTTTAGTTGACTTCAAAGTATTAAATATTAGAAAAAAAATTAAATGACTATTTTGTCTAGTGTGAACTCTATTTTAAAAGAATAAAAAAGACGAACGATATTTCGCTAAGGGTATTCGTGCTTTTAATATAATATATAAAGCATGTTTTATCTATTGACGCAACTAAATTACGTAAAATTCATTTCAATCGTAGATGCATTCAGGTTTTAAATAGAGTGAATGACACAGTTACCCACAAAAATAAAATTATTTACTCTTACTTACCCATTTGTTTTTCTACCCATCAAATTAATTACATTTCTTACCCACATTAGTTTTTGTGGGAAATTTTTTCTTTTTCCTCCAATTCTTTTTATTTCTATGCTTCTTTTCTTTTTTCCTTTTTTTTTTCTTTCTTTTCTCCTTTTCTTTTGTTCTCGTTTTTTTTTTCTCTTTTATTCATTTATTTTTGCCCAAATCGTATTATTGTTATTTTTACCATAACTTATTTCACACTCAAATTTGACTCCTTCTTTATTTATTTTCTTTTTATTTATTTTCTTTATTTCTTGTTCCTTTTCTAATTCTACGTGATTGCCATACAAAACTTGATCTCCTTCCCTACAAATATCAGTACACACTCTACCATTAACAGTAACACAACCAGTTATGGAGCAAGAAAATATAATCTACGGCCACCAAATCTCCATATATACTAGTTAGAATAAAAATGATAATAAAATATTAAAAAATACAATAAAAATATAAGTAGCAAAAAAGCCTTCTAGTACCATATGATACCAATATGATATACATGTATACCAACAGAGTATATGATTGCTCTAGAATATTGCTACAACTATCTACGACTATACTATTGTACCAAAACATTGAAGGATGCAATAAAAGTATGAGAAAATTACATGCTCGCATTGCAAGCTAAATATTCGTAAAGCAACTTGCTCATACCGTATACTAACAGGGTATATAGTTGTATGGGGTCATTCCAACAATTGCCTATAACTATAAAAACTATTACATAATACACATAATTTATGTCCATCGGTATAAAAAAATTCCAGCACTGCAAATCATGTTCATATAAATAATTCCAGAATATAATTCACTTAAAAATGCAAGTAAAACAACCAAAAAAAGTTCAAATTACCATATGATATCAATATGACATATAACTATACCAACATGGTATACAAGTTTACTGGTTAATTTTCGGTAACTATACGACTATATTACTATTACATAACACATATGCATAGAAAGAAAAATAAAAAAATAGTGCACCAAATATTAATATAATAAAGTATTTCAAGATATTGTACTATATTACTATTATTAAAAGAAAATCAAATAGTGTACCAATTAAATGCAGCTAATACAACCAAAAAAGGATTCAACTAGCATATGATACTAATATTGTATATAGCTATACTAATAGGGTATATAATTGTACGGGGTCATTCCAACAACTGCATATAACTATAAAAACTATTATATAATACACAAAATCTATGTCCATAGGTACAAGAAAATCCAACGCATCAAAACATGATCATATAAATCATTTCAGAATAGAATTCACATAAAAATGCAGCTAAAACAACCAAAAAATATTCCAACTACCATATGATATATAATTATACCAATAGGGTATACAGTTCTACTAATTAATTCTAGGCAACTATATATGACTATACATGTCATGACCCTAGACTCAAACCTGTCATGATGGCGCCTATCGATGGTACTAGGCTAGCTGACTCCCACAATACTACAACAATTCATTCAAAGCTATGCCAAAAGGCGTCTTGTATAGCAGAATTCCATAAAAGAAATAAGGGTTGAATTCAAAAATAGAAATGCAGAATGAAAAGCCCCAAACATCGGGGTGTCACTGAGTCATGAGCAACTACTAAAAACCGGTCCGACAATAATAAGACTAACATAGTCTGGGAAAAATCCAAAATACAACTAAGGGGAAGATAAAGAAGAAGAAAACAAGGATGCGATCGCCGGGCAGCTACCTTGCTAACTCCAATGATCAGCTACAGGAATATCAACAGCCGCTACAGTGATAAAAAATACCTGGATTTGCACACAAGGTGCAGGGAGTAACGTGAGTACACCAACTCAGTAAGCAATAAAAGTAAATAAAGGCTGAGCAGTAGTGACGAGCTAAATGCAAGTACCGTTCATATCACAAGAATTTAGTAAAGTGCGGCATGCTATGCAACCAAAGTTTAAGTCAAATCAGTTTGTTTAAATCAAGTTCAAGTAAGACAATCAGAAATATCTTTCAACAGTTCTCAAACAAGGACTCAAAGCAACTATGAGCATGGATGATGAAATCATGTACTGCCCCTCGGGCTAACATCACTCAGTCCTCCCAATCACTCAAACCTCACAATCACTCAAGCCTCAAAATCACTCAGCACTTGGCACTCGCACTTACTAGGTACATGCACTCATTGAGGGTGTTCAGACTCTGGAGGGGCTTCTACAGCCCAAGCGCTATAATCTCACGGATAACTCACGTGCTACACGGACAACTCACGTGTTATAATATCATATTAGAATCTGCACGGACAACTCACGTGCTAAGGTATAATTCCTCACAAATAGGCCCTCGGCCTCACTCAGTCATAAACCTCTCCAGTCTCTCGGGCTCTCAGAAATCAAAGAAATCAGCCCAAACAACATTAACATGATGCAACAAATAGAATAACAGAGACTGAGCTATGATGTAAGAATGCATGAACATGACTGAGTATGGGATATCAACTAAAGCAGTGAGAGGACATCAAGAAAACGACCTCTAAGGGTCCAAAAAATACTGTCATAAGGACATGGTATCTAACATGATTTACAACAAATCTTTCTAAAACACATAAGGATCATATAGCTACAACAGGTTGTTCAACTTTACAGTTGCTACGGGACGGACCAAGTCACAATCCCCCAACGGTGCACCCCCACACGCCTATCACCTAGCATGTGCGTCACCTCCAAAATGGCCCGTTGAGCATCCGAAATTCACCCGAGCCCTCGAAGCTCCAAACCAACCATGCACACAAGTTCTAAAATATCATATGAACTTGCTCGCGCAATCAAATCGCCAAAATAACACTTAGAACTACGAATTGAACACCAAATCAAAGGAAAATTTTAAGAAAACTTTAAAACTTATATTTTTACAACCGGACGTCCGAATCATGTCAAATCAACTCCGTTTCTCACCAACTTCGGCAGACAAGTCACAAATATTATAGTGGACCTATACCGGGATTCGAAACCAAAATACGGACCCGGTGTCAATAAATCCAACATCAGTAACTTCTTAAAAATCATTAAGCTTTCAAACTTTTAATATTTCATCAAAATTTCATATCTCGGGCTAGGGACCTCGGAATTCGATTCCGGGCATACGGCCAAGTCCCAAATCATGATACGGACCTACAAAACTGTCAAAACACTGATCCGAGTCTGTTTGCTCAAAAGTTGACCAAAGTCAACTCAGTTGAGTTTTAAAGCTCTATTTCACATTTTAATCTATTTTTCATATAAAAACTTTTTGAAAAATTGTACGGACTGTGCACGCAAGTCGATGAGTGATAAATAGTACTTTTTGAGGCCTTAAAATACAGAATTTATTATCAAATTTAAAGATGACATTTTGGGTCATCACACCTGAAAGTTGTCTTAAGAATATCTGAATCCCAAATCTTCAGCTGGTGATACTCGAACCTCAAATCAATCTTGGAGAACACCCTTGCTCCGTGAAGCTGGTCAAATAAATAATCAATACGAGGCAAATGATACTTGTTCTTGACTGTGACCTTGTTCAACTGCCTGTAATCAATGCACATCCTCATGGAACTATCATTCTTCTTTACAAATAGAACTGGTGCACCCCAAGGTGACACATTAGGCCGAATAAACCCCTTATCAAGGAGTTCCTGAAGCTGTTTCTTTAACTCCTTCAACTCTGCCGGTGCCATAAAATACGGTGGAATAGAAATGGGCTGAGTGCCCAGCACCAAATCAATACCGAAGTCAATATCCCTATAAGGCGGCATGCCTGGCAGGTCTGTAGGAAACACATCCGAAAAATCACGTACCACCGGAACAGAATCAATGGTAGGAGTCTCTGCACTAACATCCCTCACAAACGCCAAATAAGATAGGCAACCTTTCTCAACCATACACCGAGCCTTCAAATATGAAATCACCCTACTAGGTACATAATCTATAGAACCGCTCCACTCAACCCTCAGAAATCCCGGCATCGCCAATGTAATGATCTTTGCGTGACAATCTAGAACAACATGACATGGAGATAGCCAATCCATACCTAATATCACATCAAAGTCAACCATACTGAGCAGCAAAAGGTCTACTCGGGTCTCCAGACCCCCAATAGACACCACACATGACCGATACACGTGGTCCACAACAATAGTATCGCCTACTGGAGTAGATACATGAACAAATGAGACTAGAGACTCATGAGGCATATCCAGAAAATGAGCGAAATATGAGGAATATATGAATAATGGAACCAGGGTCAAATAATATAGAGGCATCTCTATGACAAATTGAGACAATACCTGTAATCACAACATCTGAAGTAATAACATCTGGTCTGGCAGGGAGGGCATAGAAACGGGCCTGGCCACCTCCTGATCTGCCTCCCCCTCTAGGGCGACCCCTAGCTGACTGACCTCCACCCTGAGCTGACTAGGCGGGTGGTGAAGTAACTGGTGCTGAAGTCGAAGGATGACTCCTATGATGAGATAAACTTCCATGACGACGAGGACACTGACTCCACATATGCCCAAACTCCCCACACTCAAAACAATTCCCTGGTGCTGGTGGCGGGGACTGAAGGGAGCCTCGAGCATCGGGATAACTAGTAGAAGAACCTGGCATAGAGGAGCCCTGAACTGATGGAGTACGGGACGAACTCTGGGCTGGAAGGGCACTGAGTGATGAGTGGCCCTGATGAGAACTGTGAGAACCATGGCTCGATGATGCACCACGGTAAACTGGTCAGGCTGGCTGAGCATGCCTGAATGGACGCCCTCTACCGTGCTGGAGCTGACCCCCATAAGGAGCACCACTAAATCCTCCCAGTCCTTGAGGCCTCTTGGCCTCCCTCTCAATCCTCTCCTGACCGCGAACCATCTCAATCTGCCGAGCAATGTCGACAACCTCATCAAAAGTAGTACCGGACACCCTCTCTCTGGTCATAAGCAACCGCAGCTGAAAAGTGAGACCATTTATAAACCTCATGATCCTATCCCTTTATGTGGGAACCAACCAGATAGCATGATGGGCCAACTCCGAGAATCGTATCTCATATTGCGTCACAGACATATCACCCTGACGAAGCTGCTCAAACTGTCTGCGTAGCTCCTCTCTGCGGGACTGAGGTACAAACTTCTCCAAAAAGACTACGGAGAATTGCTGCCAAGTAAGGGGTGCTGCGCCAACAGGTCTACGCCTCTCGTAAATCTCCCACCATCTGATTGCAGCCCCAGAAAACTGAAAAGTAGTGAATGAGACCCCACAAGTCTCCAGAATACCAGCTGTACGGAGTATCCTCCGACACCTGTCCAAGAAGTCCTGAGCATCCTCTCTTTATGTTCCACTGAAAGGTGGAGGCTGGAGTCTCCCAAACCTCTCCAATCTATGCTGATCATCCTCAGGCATAACAGGAACCACATAGTCCCGAGCAGCTGCAACCGGCTGGGCTGGTGGTGCCCCCGGTGTCTAGAGTCCCTGAACAACCTGCTTGGGTGTGCGAGCGGTGGGAGTCTAAGTGCCTCCCCCGGCCTAAGAAGTGGCTACGGCCATCGAGATAAAGATCGCCTGAGGAAGGCCGGTACACGCTGTCAGAATCTAAGCTAGGGTTTCTGAAAGCCTGGAATCACAATAGGCACAGGTGGTGCCTGAGCTGGTGCATCAAAAACTGGAATCTGATCCTGATCTGGGCAACTGGTGGGTCTGCAGGTACTGCCCCAGCTGATGTGCGGGCTATACCTCTACCACTACCGCGGCTTCTACCGTGACCTCGGCCTCTCGCGGCCCTGGCTGGTAGTACTGGTAGCTGTCCATCCTGACCGATAGTATGAGTCCTCACCATCTGTGAGAGAATGAAACAACAGAAGTTTAGTTACCAGAATCAACAGATTCGCACGACAAGAATTCAAGAATGTGAGATTTCCTAAAGGTTTTGTAACCTCTCGAAGATAAGTACAGACATCTCTGTACCGATCCGCAAAACTCTACTAAACCCGCTCATGACTCGTGAGACCTATGTAACCTAGGCTCTGATAACAACTTGTCACGACCCTAGACTCAAACCTGTCGTGATGGCACCTATCGATGGTACTAGGCCAGCTGACTCCCACAATATTACAACAATTCATTCAAAGATATGCCAAAAGACATCTTGTATAGCAGAATTTCATAAAAGAAACAAGGGTTGAACTCAAAAATAAAAATGCGGAATGAAAAGCCCCAAACATCGAGGTGTCACTGAGTCATGAGCAACTACTAAAAACTGGTCCGACAATAATAAGACTAACATAGTCTGGGAAAAATCCAAAATACAACTAAGGGGAAGATAAAGAAGAAGAAAACAAGGCTGCGATCGCCGGGCAGCTATGTTGCTAACTCCAATGATCAGCTATAAGAATATCAACAGCCGCTACCGTGACCAAAAATGCCTGGATCTGCACACAAGATGCAGGGAGTAACGTGAGTACACCAACCCAGTAAGCAACAAAAGTAAATAAAGGCTGAGAAGTAGTGACGAGCTAAATGCAAGTACCGTTCATATCACACGAATTTAGTAAAGTGCGGCATGCTATGCAACCAGAGTTTAAGTCAAATCAGTTTGTTTAAATCAAGTTCAAGTAAGACAATCAGAAATATCTTTCAACAGTTCTCAAACAAGGACTCAAAGAAACTATGAGTATGGATGATGAAATCATGTAGTGCCTCCTGGGCTAACATCACTCAGTCCTCCCAATCACTCCAACCTCACAATCACTCAAGCCTCACAATCACTCAGCACTCGCACTCAGTACATACCTGCGCTCACTGAGGGTGTTCAGACTCCGGAGGGGCTCCTATAGCCCAAGTGCTATAATCTGCACGGACAACTCACGTGCTACACGGACAACTCACGTGCTATAATATCATATCAAAATCCGAGCGAATCTCTACTCCGTAATACCCTTGCCTCTCGAATCGGCCTCCGAGTGTCCCGAATCTAGCCATAACCAGTACAATACCATTATTATATGCTAAAAGAATCAATTTCACAAGAAAACTACTAAATTAGACTTAAAACCCGAAATCGACTCAAATCCGACCCCCGAGCCCACGTCTCGAAATCCGACAAAAGTCATAAAACCTGAAATCCCATTAACTCACGAGTCTAACCATATAAAATTCATCAAAATCCGATATCATTTGGTCCCTCAAATCCTCAAATTACACTCTCCAAAATCCCAAGCCCTAACCCCCAATTTTCACTTCAAAACCCCACTAATTAGATGAGAAATCAACGGGAAAGTACCATAACTAGGAGTATTAAAGCTCAAGCAACTTACCTCTGTGAAAACCCTTGAATTCCCTTCAAAAATTACCCCAAAAGCTCCAAAGTCCGAGTTAAAAATGGTGGAAATGAGCAAAAATCACGAAGTCCTCTTTTTATACTTTCTGCCCAACAAAACCGCACTCGCGGTCCAATATCCGCACCTGCGGAGCCGCTTCTGCAGTTGGGAACTCCGCTTCTGCAGAAACTCACTTAACGCACTGGCCTTACACCCGCGTCCCAGGTCTCGCACCTGCGGAATTGCACCTGCGCATTTCCCTTCGCTTCTGCGGAAACAACCAAACTCCTCTCTTCCGCATCTGCATCTCAGCCTCGCATCTGCGGGCTCGCAGATGTGTCCCCCTTCTCGCACCTGCGATTCCAATCCAACCCAGCCTTGCTCGCATCTGCGACTTCCTAAACGCTTCTGTGGGGCTGCACCTGCGGGCCTCCCACCGCAGGTGCGAAAACACCAGAACACCAGGAAAAAATCTGCCAAGCCTAAGTCCAAAACTTCCTTCTGTTGAGCATTCGAAATCACCCCGAGCCCCTCGGGACCTCAACCAAACATACCAACAAGTTATATATCAACATACGAACTTAGTTGAGCTTTTGAATCACTCAAAATAACATCAAAATATCAAATTACCCTCAGATTCAAGTCTAAGAACTTCTAAACTTCCGAATTCCACCAACGATGCCAAAACCCGCTAAACCACGTCCGAATGACCTCAAATTTTACACACAAGTCAAAACTAACACCACGAACCTATTCCAACTTCCGGAATTCCATTCCGACCTCGATATCAAATTTTCCACTGCCGACCGAAATCGCCAAATTTCCAACTTTCGCCAATTCAAGCCTAATTCCACTACGGACCTCCAAATCACATTCCAAAAGTGCTCCTAAGCCCAAAATCACCTAATGGAACTAACAGAACCATCAAAATTGAAATCCGAGATCGTTTACACATAAGTCAATATCTGGTTGACTTTTCCAACTTAAGCTTCTATTTTAGAGACTAAGTATCTCAAGTCACTCCGAAACCACCCCGGACCCGAATCAACTAACCCGATATATCATAATATAACTGAAAAGCACAAAAGGAAGCAGAAATGGGGAAAACGGGGTTATAACTCTCGAAACAACCGGCCGGGTCATTACATCCTCCCCCTCTTAAACAACTGTTCGTCCTCGAACGGGTCTAGAAACACACCCGAAGTCTCAAATAGGTATGGATATATGCTCCGCATCTCCCGCTCAGTCTCCCAGGTGGCCTCCTCCACAGGCTGACCTCTCCACTACACTTTCACTGAAGCTATATTCTTTGGCCTCAACTTCTGAATTCGCCGATCCAAAATGGTCACCGGCTCCACATCATAAGTCATATCACCCTCCAACTGAATCGTGCTGAAGTCCAAAATATGGGACGGATTGCCAACATACTTCCGGAGCATGGAAACATGAAACACTGGATGCACACTCGACAAGCTGAGTGGCAAGGCAAGCTTATAAGCCACATCCCCTATCCTCTAAAGCACCTCAAAAGGCCCAATAAACCGGGGGTTCAACTTGCCCTTCTTACCAAACCTCATAACACCCTTCATGGGTGATACCTTCAGTAAAATATTCTCCCCAACCAAAAAAGACACATCACGGACCTTCCTGTCCGCGTAGCTCTTCTGCCTAGATTACTCCTAAATTAATTTCACCTTATCTAATGCATCCTGGACCAAGTTTGTACCCAAGAGCCTAGCCTCACCCGGGTCAAACCATCCTACTAGAGATCTACACCTCCTCCGATATAAAGCCTCGTATGGAGCCATCTGAATGCTCGACTAATAACTGTTGTTATATGCAAACTCCGCAAGCGGCAAAAACTGATCCCATGAACCCCCAAAGTCAATGACACAAGCGCGTAATATGTCCTCCAATATCTGAATAGTGTGCTTGGATTACCCGTCCGTCTGAGGGTGAAAATCTGTGCTCAACTCAACCCGAGTACCCCAACTCTCGCTGCACGGCCCTCTAAAACTGCGATGTAAACTGAGTGCCCCTATCTGAAATGATGGAAACTGGGGCACCATGCAGGCGAACAATCTCTCGGATATAAATCTCCGCCAAGTAGTACCAACTGGAATGAAGTGCGCGAACTTGGTCAGCCGATCCACAATCACCCAAATAGCATCGAACTTCCTCGAAGTCCGTAGGAGCCCAACTACGAAGTCCACGGTGATCTGCTCCTACTTCCACTCTGGGATCTCTAACCTCTGAAGCAAGCCACCTGGTCTCTGATGTTCATACTTAACCTGCTGACAGTTGAGACACCGAGCCACAAACCCAACTATATCCTTCTTCATCCGCCTCCACCAATAGTGTTGTCTCAAATCCTGGTATATCTTCGCGGCACCCGGATGGATGGAGTACCGTGAGCTGTGGGCCTCCTCACGAATCAACTCCCCAAGCCCATCCACGTTGGGCACACATATCCGTCCCTGCATCCTCAACATGCCATCATCACCAATAGTCACATCTCTGGTATCACCTCGCTGAACCTTGTCCTAAAGAACGAGCAGGTAGGGGTAATCATACTGACGCTCCCTGACACGATCATAAAGAGAAGACCTGGAGACCACACAAGCCAATACCCGACTCGGCTCCGAAATATCCAATCTGACATGCTGGCCCACTAGGGCCTGAACATCCAATTCCAAGGGTTTCTCTGCTGCTAGGAGATACTCTAAACTCCCCAAACTCTCCGCCCGACTACTCAAGGCATCGGCCACCATATTGGCCTTCCCCGGATGGTACAAAATAGTGATATCATAGTCCTTGAGAAGCTCTAACCATCTCCGCTGACGCAAATTAATATCCTTCTGCTTAAACAGATGTTGCTAACTCCGGTGATCAGTATAGATCTCACGATGAACCCCATACAAATAATGATGCCAAATCTTCAAGGCTTGAACAATGGCTGCTAACTCAAGATCGTGGACATGATAGTTCTTCTCATGGGTCTTCAACTGGCGCGAGGCATAGGCAATCACCCTAACCTCCTACATCAGAACGCATCTAATACCTACCCTTAAGGCATCACAATACACGGTGTAAGAACCTAAAACTGATGGCAGAACCAACACTGGAGCTGTGGTCAAAGCAGTCTTGATCTTTTGAAAGCTCTCCTCACACTCATCCGACCACCTGAATGGAGCACCCTTTTGGGTCAATCTGGTCAAGGGCGATGCAATAGATGAAAATCTCTCTACAAAGCGACGGTAATAGCCAGCCAAACTAAGGAAGCTCCTAATCTCCGTGGCTGAGGACGGTCTAGGCCAACTCTGCACCGCCTCTATCTTCTTCGGATCCACCTAAATACCCTCAATGGACACCACGTGCCCCAATAATGCTACTGAACCGAGCCAAAACTCACACTTGGAGAACTTTGCATAAAGCTTCTCCTCCCTCAATCTCTGTAATACAATCCTCAGATACTGAGCATGCTCCTCCTAGCTACGAGAGTACACCAGGATGTCATCAATGAATACAATAATGAATAAGTCCAAATAGGGCTGGAATACACTGTTCATCAAATGCATGAACGCTGCTGGGGCATTGGTCAACCCAAAAGACATCACTAAGAACTCATAATGGCCATATCGAGTCCTGATGTCACGACCCGAAGTTCCCACCTTCGGACAGTGATGGCGCCTAACATTTCACTTGCTAGGCAAGCCAACAATAGAATAATATTATCTATTTTCAAATAATTTTTAAATTTATTAATATCAAAGAAACAAATGCGGAAGCAAAGTATGAAATGTAGTGAAAAATCCATAATAATTGTGGTGTCTAAATACTATCCCAGAACTGGTATCACAAGTGCACGAGCTTCTAGAATAATATAAATAAAGGTCGGAATAAAATAAAGCTGTCTGGAAACAAACACACAGCTAAAGTAAAGTAGACGGGGACTTCAAAACTGCAGACGTCGTGAAATTATACCTTAAGTCTCCTCTGGTAGCTGAAATCCGAGCAAGTCTATGGTGCGCCGCTGGGACCAACTCCGAAATCTACACAAGAAGTGCAGAGTGTAGTATCAGTACAACCGACCCCATGTACTGGTAAGTGAGCCTAACTTCGACGAAGAAGTGACGAGGCTAAGGCGGGTCACTTACATTAACCTGTATGCAATATTAGTAACAATAACAAATAATAGAAATAAATCAGGTAACTCATTTATAATAGTTGGAACCAACTCAACAGTCATAACCAATTAATATTTCAACCAATTTCCGTTGCAGCGTACAAAACACTCCCACAATATATTCATTTTCAATCCTCCAATATTTATTTTAATAAAGTATATATATAGACTTTTAAATAAGTCTATTGTGGCGTGCAATCTGATCCGCAATATAGACTTTTTAATAAGTCTGTTGCGGCGTACAACCCGATCCCCCAATATGGACTTTTAATAAGTCTGTTGCGGTGTGCAACCCGATTCCCCAATATGGACTTTTAATAAGTCTGTTGCGGCATGCAACCCGATTCCCCAATATGTTCATTTCAATCAATTTTGTTGCGGCGTGCAACCCGCTCCTCCAATATATCCATTACCAATTCTTATAGAAGAAATTTCCCCAATAAATGCAACAATTAATATAAAATCTTTAAGACAACAAGCATACAATAATTATGATTTATTTATGAACAAACAATGGCAATTAACAATTAATTGTGAAAATCGTGGAGAAAATAGGCAATTTAATATATAGTATGCTTAATGTCAAATAACAATTAAGATAGATAAATCAAATAACATGTAACAATTATTGCATGAATTCCAGAATTAATATTTGACAAAGAATATGAGAGAAACAATTATTATAACAATTAATTAGTATCTTAGAACAATTTATGATTTTTAAATAATAATACAAACAATTAATTTGATGACGTATAGACACTCTTCACCTCGTCTATACGTCGTTCACATGCATTTCACATAAAAAATAATTTAAGGGTTCTATTTCTTCAAGTCAAGGTTAACCATGACACTTTCCTCGCTTTGCAAATTTTAGATCAATTACTCAACCACAGTTTTTCCCTTTGAATTTGTCTCCAAAAGCGTCAAATCTATTCACAAACAATTCGATATACTCAATACGAATCATAGGAATTAATTCCATACGAATTTACTTATTTTCCGGATAAAAATCCGAAATTTATTTAAATATTTGACAGTGGGACCCACGTCTCAAATCGCGGAAAAACTCACAAAATCCGAACACCCGTTCCGCTACGAGTTCAACCATAAAAACATTATCCAATTCCGATGTCAAATGGACCTTCAAATCTTAAATTTTCAGTTTTGGAAGATTTTATAAAATTCTGATTTTTTCTCCATAAATTCACGGATTCATGATGTAAATGAGTATGGAATCATAAAATATAATCAATATAGGATAAGGAATATTTACCCCAATATTTTTCCGTGAAAATCGCCCAAGAATCGCCTTACCCGAGCTCAAAAATGAAAAATGGTTGAAAATGGGACGAATCCCATTTTCTAGAACTTAAGTTCTATTTCTTGAATTTTATCTTATGCGATCGCGTACAATGCTTCGCGATCGCGAGGTACATTTTTGGCTGCCTAGTGTTTTGCTCTTCGCGAATGCGTAAAACACCACACGAACGTGATGCTTTGACTCACAGACTTACGCGATCGCGAACGTCCTCACGCAATCGTGATGAGTAAAGTGCGTGGCTCAGCTTTAGCCTCTTTAACTCTACGCGAACACGACCTTGTCCACGCGTTCGCGAAGCACCACTTCACACCCCTACGCGATCGCGTCCTCAAATTCACGAATGTGAAGAACAACTTTGGATGGCCTCTCAGATTGCCTTACGCGATTGCGAACGACCCCACGCGATCGACGATGAGTAAAATTTCTGCAACAAAACACCAGAAATCTGACATCTTCCTTAAGTCTACAATGGTCCGTTGAGCATCCGAAACTCACCCGATCCCTCGGGGCTCCAAACCAACCATGCACACAAGTCCTAAAACATAATATGAACTCGCTCGCGTGATCAAATAGCCAAAATAATACCTAGAACTACGAATTGAACACCAAATCAAAGGAAATTTTCAAGAAAACTTTAAAACTTATATTTTTACAACCGGATGTCCGAATCACGTCAAATCAACTCCGTTTCTCACCAAATTTGGCTGACAAGTCATAAATATTATATTGAACCTATATAGGGCTCCGGAACCAAAATACGAACCCAGTGTCAATAAATCCAACATCAGTAATTTCTTAAAAATTATTAAGCTTTCAAACTTTTAATTTTTCATCAAAATTCCATATCTCGGGCTAGGGACCTCGGAATTCAATTTCGGGCATACGCCTAAGTCCCAAATCATGATTCGGATATACCAAAACTGTCAAAATATTGATCCGAGTCCGTTTGCTCAAAATATTGACCAAAGTCAACTCAGTTGAGTTTTAAAGCTCTATTTCATATTTTAATCCATTTTCACATAAAAACTTTCCTAAAAATTGTACGGACTGCACACGTAAGTCTAGGAGTGATAAATAGTACTTTTTGAGGTCTTAGAATACAGAATTAATTATCAAATTTAAAAATGATATTTTGGGTCATCACATTCTCCACCTCTAAAACAAATGTTCGTCCTCGAACGAAGTTAGAAAAAGTACCTGAGCTGGTGAATAAGTGTGGATATTTACTCCGTATGTCCGACTCAGACTCCCAGGTAGATGCTTCTACCGACTAACCTCTCCATTGCACCCGAACTGAAGGATAACTCTTAAACCTCAATTGTCGGACCTGCCGGGCTAGAATAGCCACTGGCTCCTCCTCGTAAGTCAAATCTTTGTCCAATTGGACCGAGCTGAAATCTAACACATGGGACGGATCACCATGATATTTCCGGAGCATAGACACATGGAACACCGGATGAACCGCTGATATACTAGGTGGTAATGCAAGTTTGTAGGCTACTTTACCCACCCTTTCAAGAATTTCAAAGGGTCCGATATACCTAGGGCTCAACTTGCCCTTCTTTCCGAACCTCATTACACCTTTCATAGTGAAACCCGGAGCAATATTCTTTCTCCAACCATGAATGCAATATCACGAACTTTACAGTCGGCATAACTCTTTTGCCTAGACTGAGTTGTGTGAAGTCGATCCTGAATAATCTTGACCTTATCCAAGGCATCCTGTACCAAATCGGTATCCAACAACCAGCCTCTCCCGGTTCAAACTAGCCAACTAGCGAATAGCATCGCCTTCCGTATAATGCCTCATATGGAGCCATTTGAATGCTCGACTGGTAGCTATTATTATAAGCAAACTTCACAAGTGTCAAGAATTGATCCCAAGAACCTCCAAAGTCTATAACACAAGCGCGAAGAATATCTTCCAATATCTGAATGGTGCGCTCTGACTTTTCGTCTGTCTGTGGATGAAATGCTGTACTCAACTCAACTCGCGTGCCTAACTCACGCTATGCAACCCTCCAGAAGTGTGAGGTAAATTGCGTACCTCGATCTGAAATAATAGACACGGGTACACCGTGTAGGCGGACAATCTCACGAATGTAAATTTCAACTAACCTCGCACTCAGTACATACCTGCGCTCACTGAGGGTGTTCAGACTCCGGAGGGGCTCCTATAGCCCAAGTGCTATAATCTGCACGGACAACTCACGTGCTACACGGACAACTCACGTGCTATAATATCATATCAAAATCCGAGCGAATCTCTACTCCGCAATACCCTTGCCTCTCGAATCGGCCTCCGAGTGTCCCGAATCTAGCCATAACCAGTACAATACCATTATTATATGCTAAAGGAATCAATTCCACAAGAAAACTACTAAATTAGACTCAAAACCCGAAATCGACTCAAATCCGACCCCCCGAGCCCACGTCTCGAAATCCGACAAAAGTCACAAAACACGAAAGCCCATTCACTCATGAGTCTAACCATACGAACGTCATCAAAATCCGACATCATTTGGTCCCTCAAATCCTCAAATTACACTCCAAAATCCCAAGCCCTAACCCCCAATTTTTACTTCAAAATCCCACTAATTAGATGAGAAATCAACGGGAAAGTACCATAGCTAGGAGTATTAGAGCTCAAGCAACTTACCTCTGTGAAAACCCTTGAATCCCCTTCAAAAATCACCCCAAAATCTCCAAAGTCCGAGTTAAAAATGGTGGAAATGAGCAAAAATCATGAAGTCCTCTTTTTATACTTTCTGCCCAGCAAAACCGCACCTGCAATCCAATATCCGCACCTGCGGAGCCGCTTCTGCGGAGCCGCTTCTGCGGTTGGGAACTCCACTTCTGCGAAAACTCACTTAACGCACTGGCCCCGCACCTGCGTCCCAGGTCTCGTACCTACGCATTTCTCTCCGCTTCTGCGGAAACAGCCAAACTCCTCTCTTTCGCATTTGCGTCTCAGCCTCGCATCTGCAGGCTCACAGATGCGTCCCCCTTCTCGCACCTGCGATTCCAATCCAACCCAACATTGCCTGCATCTGCGACTTCCTAAGCGCTTCTGCGGGGCCGCACCTGCGGGCCTCTCACCGCAGGTGCGAAAACACCAAAATACTAGAAAAACATCTGCCGCTTAAGTCCAAAACTTCTTTCCGTTGAGCATCCGAAATCACCCCGAGCCTCTCGGGACCTCAACCAAGCATACCAACAAGTCATATATCAACATACGAACTTAGACGAGCTTTCGAATCACTCAAAACAACATCAAAATACTAAATTACCCTCGGATTCAAGCCTAAGAATTTCTAAACTTTCAAATCCCACCAACGATGCTGAAACCCGCTAAACCACATCCGAATGACCTCAAATTTTACAAACAAGCTAAAAATAATACCACAAACCTATTTCAACTTTCGAAATTCCATTCCGATCCCGATATCAAAATTTTCACTGCCGACCGAAATCGCCAAATTTTCAACTTTCGCCAATTCAAGCCTAATTCTACTACGGACCTCCAAATCACATTCCGAACGCGCTACTAAGCCCAAAATTACCTAACGGAGCTAACAGAACCATCAAAATTCAAATCCGATATCGTTTACATATAAGTCAACATCCGATTGACTTTTCCAACTTAAGCTTCTACTTTAGAGACTAAGTGTCTCAATTTACTCCGAAACCACCCCGGACCCAAATCAACTAACTCGATATATCATAATATAGTTGAAAAGCACAAAAGAAAGCAGAAATGGGGAAAACGGGGCTATAACTCTCGAAACGACCGTCCGGGTCGTTACAATACTACTATTACATAATACATCTGCATAAAGAGAAAAATCAAAAAATAGTGTACCACATATTAATATAATAATATATTTCAAGATATTGTACTATAATACTATTATATAAAACAAACTCATAAAGAAAAAATCAAAATAATTATATAATACACATGCACAAAGAAAAATTTAAAAAATTTAAGATACTGCACTATTTTACTATTACTAAAGAAAAATCAAATAGTGTACCAATTAAATGTAGCTAATACAACCAAAAAAGGTTCCAACTAACATATGATACCAGTATAGTATATAGTTATACCAACATGGTATACAGTTGTACGCAAAGAGTTTAAAAAAGATTTTTTTTAATTTAATTATTAAACTGAAATAATATCAATTGTCACATAATCTAATTAACTCAATTTTGTGCGTCATCGATTATACTAAAATTTAGATATGTTATTTTGCCTTCGGCTTAATCACTTCCGTTGAATACGAGTTCTATTAAAAAGGCCGTGATGACAACTCCTTTTTTTAGGCAGAGATAGATGGACAAGTAATTAATTTTAGTGGAATAGGTATGTATTGTAATTATTTTTAAAACGGGTATAAAAGGGTAATTATTTTGACTTGAGTAGGTAGTTAGTATAAAAGGAATTGCTATTGTTAGGAGAATATGAAGAGAAAATGAATTGATGTAGTAAAAGGAAGAAAGAGAAAATGGAGAGAAAAAAAAACAAGGAACATATAAGCCAGCTTTAACTATAAAATTAGAGGAAGAATGATAAGTAGGTCGGGTAATTAATATTGGTGGGGTTGGTGGATATTGTAACTATTTTCAAAATGGTTAAAAGAGGTAAATATTTTAGTTTTGTGGGTATATAGTGTAGTTCCCTCTTTTAAATAGTCCCTTTTCATTATATATTGGATAGACTAAACGTAGCAAATTCGGATGCGTACGATACGAACACGTTTCATCTTTGGCACAAATTACTGGTAGTTTCAAGAGTACTGGTTGTTGATAATTATTGCCTTGAGCTTCTATTACGTATAAACACAAGACTACAGAAGTTTGAGAGAATGAAACAAAGCAAAAAGAAGAATGAGAAGATAAAAGAGAAAATTTAGAAGAAAGTTTTCAATATATGGAAAATGCAATTAACTACCTTTAGACCAACAGGGTGGGTCTTACATAAGGAAAAATATTATTTGGCTGCAATTTTCTCAAATAGGACCAACCTATTATCGGCCAGTCTAGTTTTGTATGCAGATTTTTTGTATTCAAACCACGTAAACTCTTCGTATAAGCTTTCTTCCCCTTCCATTAGTGATGCCAAAGGTGCTATCTTTTCACTCAATGGCGGCCCTCCAAAATATATCATTGATAGCCTTGATTTTACACTATTGGCCAAAACCCTGTGCCTTACACTCTTAAACCTCCCATTAGTCATCACCTGCACTCAAAATACATTTCAGTTACTTATATTGTACTAAAGAAGAAGCTACTAAAAGACCAAAACAACATTGGTTAGTGCTTGTGTGTACCTGCAATGAGTCACCAACATTTACAAAGAAGGTATTTGGATCAGGTGGGACAGAAATCCAGCGGCCATTTTTGAGTAATATTTGAAGTCCGGAAGTGTTGTTGGATCTCAATACTGATATGATTTGTGGGTCAGTATGCTCTCCAAATCCAATCAAATTATTGTCACTGAATTGTTGAATCTCAGGACAAGGGGGATAGTGATTGAGCCTGAAAACAGAGTCACTCTTTTCGTCCATTAGAAGTTTACTGAAAACGTTCCTAGGATGAATATTTAATCCTTCTGCTAACATTTCAAGAATTTCACACGCCATTTTCTTCACTGCTGACACATAATCATTTACTGCAGCCCTGCAATAACAATGAAAGATTTAAGAAGAGATAAATGTATATAGCCATTATATATGATGTGCTCTGTTACTACGGATTATATTTTACCGAATTGTTTCTGGGTTTACACCTAATATAGATGCAAACTTGTGGTAGTTGAATTCAGAGTTAGTTGACAGGAGAATGTATTCGACCCAACCAACATCGCCATTGGGTCCAATCTTCTTGTTTCCATAGCCAAAAGGATCAGCTGGCCCAGCTTTTTGTTTCTCAGAAAGGGGAGAGGAGAAGAATTTGATGGCTTCAGATTCAAGTTTAGTTATGAATTCCGTAGGGACGCTATGGTTAATGACTTTGAAGAATCCAAATTCTTCACAGGCCTTAACAATAAGGTTTTTTGAGTCAGGTTTAGAGAGGTCTATCAATGGAACACCACTGCAGAATGAGGATGATTTGCAGTTTTTTACTATGGGGAAATGGTCAATGCCAGGTTTAGTTAAGACCACCATAGTTGCTTGATGAAGTTTACAATGATAGAATTACAAAGAAATGTGGAACGATCTAAACTTTCTGAAGGGTATTATTTTTCTAAGACAAATATTTGCTGTATTTCTTGTTTTCGTTACATGAGCTACATGTAGTAATGAACACTTGGATGTGCAAGTTAAGCCCTTCTTCGCTATTTAAGTAGAATTTTCCGAATCCAATACCACCCCCCCCCACCCCCCCCCCCCCAAAAAAAAAAAAAAAAAAGATTCCTTCACCCTATCCCCCAAAAATGATTAGACAAAAGGAATGGCTGCTTCAACCAATAGTATCTCTGTGATACATAATTGTACAGTAAGGTTAAGATAGTTTGACATATATGCTATATCAGTGATGGAAAAATGAATGTCAAATTAGTAGCTGAAAGTTTGTTTGATTAAGAAAAAATCACAAAGATGTCTTAAACTTGAATAGTTAACGAGTTTGAATTATTGATAGTGGTGAAAGTTGTTTAGGAATAAATTAATAATGTCATATTGTTATAACTTCAAAATAAAAAGTGTCATAAAAATTACTCACAATCAAGGGAGGAACACCTTAATAACTAGCAGTGTACTTTCCACCTAGATCGAAGCAACGTATAGGAATCAGTTACTAGTAAATTCGATAACTTTAATTAAAAAGAGATTAGGATATGGATAACCAAGTATGAAGAAAGAAGGATATGGATAATACAGAACAAATTTACTTTCTCAATCTGCTAGTGCTATGTGGGTGGGTGCAATGAACTGTGGACCTAGTTACTACTTAGGATTGACAATATTGAGCTCGTTTGGACATAACAAATATTTTACTTTTCTCCGAAATTTTTTCACTTTTATCCGAAATCATTGTTTGACTATAAATTTTTAAATTTTCACTTGAATATGGATTTTGAAATTTTTCAAAAATTTAAAAAACTTCAAAAAGTAGTTTTTCAAAATTTTCGCTCAGACCACACACAAAGCTTCAAAAACAACCCAAAATTTTATTCGTGTCCAAACATAACTCTAGTTTTCAAATACCATTTTCACTTAAATTTTTTTCCCACTTTTTTTCTAAATTTTACAATTCTTATGTCCAAACGCCCACATTGTATACAATGTACCAAGATCAAGTACGGCCTTTCCCCCATACTACTCTTTATACATTTTCCTCTTCTGAGTCGCTATTACCACATAAAATTGTCCTCACGATCAGTTGGAATCAGAAAGAGGCCGGTATGGCTTTTGTATGGCACTCTTTGGTTGAACAAATAATGCATAATGCTGCAGAAATTTTGTCTTTGTGTAATATCTTAAATGAATCTCGTAACGCCAAAATACAAAAAAAGATGTTAGGTATACAAGGAAGGTAGTGGCTAAATCAAAATTTATAAATGGGAGTAAAAATAATTCTAGGGTTTCACGGTTGGGATTTGAACTCCCTTTACTATTGCATTTGAACTTTTTTATGTTAAAGGGGATTCAACATTATCTCACATATAAAGAAAATATCATGTTTACCCTATTTGTACGGTATTTTCGACCAAGAGAATTCAGTCCCCCTCATTGTACTGAGTTCCGTCACTGAAGGAAGCATGCATTTTATTGTTATACTGGTTTAAGTTCAAAGCGAACAATATCACTAGTGTAGTAGTTGTTACATCTTATTAATAGGTAAAAGTAATACGGGCTAGCTAGTTTTCGGATAATTAAAAAATAGCCAACGTTTGCAAAGTCATTAAAAAATAGTCATCATTTTGCTGCAACACGAAAAGTTCAAGCCTAATATACTGGAGATTGGTGCACCTGTGTATGAACTTCCAGCATATTATGCTGGAACTCCAGCACACGAAAAATTCCAGCATAATATACTGGAGATTGAAGCACCTGTGTATGAACTTCCAGCATATTATACTGGACCAGTATATTATGCTGGAACTCCAGTATATTATGACGGAGTTCCAGTATATTTGTACTGGAACTCCATCATAATATAATGGAGTTCCTGCATAATGTACTAGAACTCCTGTATATTATGGTGGAAGTTCACATGTAAAAAATTCGAACTCCAGTATATTATGCTGAAATATTTTTCGGATTTTGAACAGTGTTTTCGTTCAGATTTATCTTTACATGAAAAGTGGCTAAATTTCGATTACTTTTGAAACTGTGACTATTTTTCAATTATCACTCGTATATCTGGCTATTTTTGAATTTCACCCTATTAATAGCCTGTTTCACCGAGCTTCTCCAAAGGCCAAAATTATTTTTTTCTCAAAATAATTTTTTTTCCCCCAATTTAAGGTGTTTGACCAAATGTTTTGATAGAAAAAGTACTTTTGGGAAAAAACATAAAGAGAAACATAAAAAAATAACTACTCCCTAGATGTCTGTGGAAGCAAAAACACTTTTGATTTTTCTTCTTACCAAAAATACCCTTAAGAAAATATAGTATAAACCAACATAACCTTCCTTATTTTAGATCAAATACTTAGGATATTAATGTATAAGTATTTTTTCTTATTTTATAATAGCTTCTAATATATAGTGACTTCAGGAGTGACTGTTTTTATATTTGTTGAATAATTTTTTAATATATTTAAATCATCTTAAAAGAATTAAAGTACTTTTTAATTTTATTTTCATATTCTACTTAAATAAAATAAAAATATTTAATTATTGTCTTTAATAAAAGAAATTGAGATTATTTATTTACTTATAACATTAACTATTAAGTAAATCTATTCATGTCCTTATTCGTAATTTGATACTTACACTTTTTGAAAAGCTTAGTCAAACACAAATTATTGTTCAAAAGTATTTTTCAGATTGATTAGCCCAACACAAACTGCTTCTCTCAAAAAGTAATTTTTCGAAAAACACTTTTAAAAATTAAAACATTTTTTAAATTAAGCTAATTTTTTCACCATGCCAAACAAGCTATTAAGGTTGGGTTTGATTGTACTTCGGATGTACTCTTTTGAAAGATAATGAACTCTGTGTGATGGAATCATCTTTAGGTAGATCTAACATTCTAAAGATCTAACATGGAATATCCTCTTTTACATTCTTATTTTTTATTTGTCATACGTATCTTTATTGTCATACACACGTGTACTCCTCCAATCTTAAAAGGAAGAGCAGAATAACGTACTAAGAAAATACACCGAGATCATGGTGTAAATCAAACATCCATTTCTTAATTTTTAAAACTAAAATTTACACTATTCAGAAACTCACCGTGTTTATTCTCAAAATTGGATAATAATTAAATTTATAAATAGTTTTAAGGATACGCGAATTAACTTGATATAAAGCGATAAATTAAGTTACTATTGAATAAATAAAGATAAAATAAATTCGAACCACACGAGTTGAATAGTTTCAGCCTTAGTGAAATAGCCACTCTCGAGCCGGGCTAGCCACAAGCGGTAAACTGTTGAAAAAGATCAAGAGCTAAAGACAGAGAAAATAATAATATATTATTTTTGAGTGAGTGTTACCATGCACTTCATCAACTATCACACCCCCTTTATATAGTATGAGAGTCATATTTTAGGTACAACTCTATAAAAGATAAAAAATCTTCTGATTCACTGATTGCCGGTTCCTTATCGATACGTGCCGATATCCCCACCATGATATTTGGCCGGTCACGAATATTTCGGCTTTCTGTTGGCTATGCTGAATTGTCTCACAATGTTCTTCGAAGTCGTTTAAGGTCAAGACCGATTCCGGGATCATGGCCTCGATATTCTTGAGGATAGACGTCATGCCTCCGGATTTTAGTTCGGTGGGACTTTGACTCGATTTCGGTCCCTTGCCACCATATCTCGAGCATGGCTTATTTTGTCGGAGGCCGGGATGTGCCATGAGCTCGCTTTCACCCGTATACAGATAGTCCTCTCGCTTTTCGGAGAGTAAACGACGAGAAACGACATGAGCTTCCGATTCTTACTTCGACACATCGTGACAGAAACGACTAAACATCCGAAACGTCTCATCAGTCAAGTCATAATGGCATTAAATGCATGTCAGCCGCCGGTCGGCCGTCCCTGGATGTGAAACGCTGCAGAACTATTATAAATACCCCCTTAGTTGTTCATTTTTACTTTGCATCAAACCTTCTACCCTAGTACCTTCAGGATTTCAACACTCTTTAGTACTTTTACCCCGGTTACTCGAGGTCCTTTGCAAGAATATTTACCCACCTTATTCTCAAGCCAACAAGTCTAAACTTTCAACTCCCTTTCTTTCTTCATCTTTCTCAGATTTTCCCCATCTTCATTTTCTAAAGGAATGGCAAAGACTCCCAAAACCGATCCCCAAAAAGAAACTCCTTCTTCTTCACGGCCGGCTACTGAGGCCGAGGAGACCGCTCCGTGCACGACCGTCGATGAACCAATACCCGTACCCCCTTTGAAAATGTTCATCCTCGGGGGATGCTCGGTCAACGTCCATTTCACGGTTGAGAAGCCTTCCTCCATACAAGGCCGGTGTGAGGAAATTTCGAGGTACATCTGTCGATTACCGAAGAGGTCCTCCCTATGATCTGAAAAGAGTGCAACTGGGCCGATAAAGACATAGTGGTCCCCGACCACAACGAAGCCATTGCCACCTATGTCGAGGGATAGCTAAATGTTTATACTTATCCCTTTACATTGGGCTCGATAGACCCGGTCATTTTAGATTTCTGTAGGAGGTACACCGTGTGCCTGGGCCAGAGTCATCCATCGCTCTGGACAATCATGATCCTCCTCCGGTTCTTTGTGAACAGAATTGATGGATGCTCGTTCACCATCGACCATCTTCTTTGCTTATACAGTCCTCGAATCTTCCGGGGAGGAGAGGACTGATAAAGCTTGTACGCCGGGCCGGTAAAGCCCTATTCTCAAGTATTGATGAGGACCGGGATCGGGGCTGGCAAGGCCGTTTTGTCCGTGTGAGGACTTCAGACTTGATCCTAGCTGAATTCAAGCCATTCCCCGAGAAGTGGAATACGTCACGTAAGTATAACTTACTTTCAAATGTCGATTTTATACTTACTTCTCTTTTCTTTATTAGTGCTTTGTGGAGATGCAGCCATCGCTCGGGTCCCAAATGCTGTCCCTCGACTCAAGGAGTGGGTCGAGGGTATCGTTTCTCAGATACCCTACTCTGAGCGCTCGTGGCGCAAACTCTCGGAGGGCCGTTGGGAGGCCCGTTCCCATGGTGAGACTTCTTTCCTAAGTAGGTTGTATTAGGATTCTCCTTTTAACATTAAGCTCTTACTCCCTTTACTTCTTTTTGCAGGCTTATATAAGGATGTCGAGCTCAGGCCTCCAGTAAGTGGCGAGGACTTACCTGCCGAGTCCCCTGCTTCGAGACAGGTCGAAGAGAAGAAAAGAAAGAGGGCTCCAAGTACCCCGAGCTCGGAGAAAAAGAAAACAAGGAGAAGGCTGGTGCGCAAGTTGAAAGAAAACACCAGCGCCCGAGCACTAGCTTCAGATTCTCTCTATCGGCTGAGGGATGAGTTTGAGGAAGAAGAACTTAGAGGTATTAAGGAAAAGTCCGTCCTCACGGGCAGGCAGGCCTAACTCAAGCCCGAAACTGATCAACCGGTTCCCTGCCCCGAGTGTGGATCCTGATCAGAAGCGGTCCATTCTGATCACCGTTCTGGAGGATGCCCCGGGTTCTTTTCGCCCCCGTAGGGGTGGCCAGTTATCTCCAGTGCATGGTAACCAAAGAAGACTAGGCTAAAATGAACGAGGTAGATGCGCCCTGCCTGTTCAAAGAAGCACAACAGGCGCTGAATCGGGTAAATCAAGATAACTCTTGTTGATTTCAATTTCTCCTCTTGTACTTGAACTAATTCATTGATAATCCTAATATTTTTCTTCGTATTTGTAGGCCTTGGTGCTTCACCACGAAACTTTCCTCCGGTATCGGGATAAGCTGAACCAACTCGAAGATGAAGTCAGAGAGCTTATTGAGAAAAGTGACACGTACAAACTTCTCAGCAAGCAGCGTGAAGGAGAGGCTAAGAGCCTTTGAGCTGAGTTGGAAGCGGCTCGGAAAGAACACGTCGACCTGGTTGAACAGGTAAAAATCTTTGAAGTTAATGGCGATGATCTAGACATGGTGACTAATGGTCAGAACCCACAGGTCCAACAGAATATTGATCGGATCGACTAACTCCGAGCCGGGATGGATGTAGTCAAGGTCGAGGATGAAGAGTGGAGAGGCAGGATGGACCGCCTTGCCTCGGAAAAGGAGAAGGCTGAGGCACGGTCCCAAAAAATTGAGGAGCTCCAGTTTCAACTAAGCTCAGTTGTTTCCGATCGAGAGACCCTTGCCAAGGAGCTTAAAGCAGCCAAGTCAGTGGTTGAAGTAACCAAAGACGATGCCAACGAGATGGTGGCCTAGTATAACGCCGATGCCGAGGCAGCCCAGGACCGCCAGAAAGATATTGTCGAATACATGAAGTGGCAGTCCCGAAGGGAGGCCCTCGAGAAAGTTCATGCTCGGGGTTTTGATTTATCGGCCGAGGTCGAATGTTCTAAGGGGTTCTAGGCCGAGGCCAAGAAGCTGGCGTATCCCGAGGATGAAGAAGACTCCGAGGGTTCGGGCGGATCCAGGGGCGGGGAAGAATCTGATGGTCCCAGTGATGAGGCAGGCTATGGTGGATATCAAGCCGTTTAAGTGCCTTGTAGATTTTTCCTTATTTTTGTACCTTTGTACTTTTTTGTCAAGGCTGTTTGCCCTCGGGATTCATTATCCTGGGCCGTCCGAACCTGCCTTGGGCGGCAGACCCCGAGCGAGGTGTTGCTTGGGCTCGATGTCTTTAGGGGGTCAAATGTAATAAAGAAAAATTTTCAAGGGACCAAATATTTATCCGCAAGGTAGAAACTTTCGTTCATTTTTGTGCGCAATATACAAAGTTACACATGTGTTCAAGCTTTGTGTCCGAGATCGAGCGGTCTATGTGGGCTTGGTTCATTTGACCGTTTGTATCTTACTGTAAATCCTATCGATCAAGCCTAGACTATTCGAGCAAGAAGTTTCTTTCCTTGCCAAATTTATTATCCGAGGGTGATGCCCCCCAGTGTTCGAGGCCAATCATAGAGAAGCCTCAGATACTGTTGATGTGATCATCGACATTGGTTCATAACCGATCTTCAATTCTAAGTTAGCACGATCCAATTTTGCCTCGTTAAAAACCTTGTCGAAAAACCCATTTGGGACAAAACCGGTTTAAGGTAAAAAGAGTGCAATGCGTGCTTTCGGGCCTAAAAAATGGTATAGTTCTTTGACGGTCACCTACACGTGTTAGTCCAAAATGTAAATAAATAAAAGAAGTAAACAGGTTCGTACCTTAACAGTAATATCGTTTCAAGTGAGTTATGTTCTAGTTGTTCGGTAGTTTCTCACCGATCATTGCTCCGAGTTTGTACAAACCTTTTCCGGTGATCTCGATAATTTGATACGGATCTTTCCAGTTCGGTCCCAGCTTTCCTTCATTTGGGTTCCGGGTGTTTAATGTGACCTTCCTCAACACTAAGTCCCCGACATTGAAGTGTCGAAGGTTGGCTCTTTGATTGTAATACCTCTCGATCCGTTGTTTTTAGGTGGCCCATCCGGACGAGGGCAGCTTCGCGCCTTTCATCTAATAGTTCCAGGCTCATATTCATGGTCTTGTTGTTTGATTCTTTGGTTGTAGATAGGAACCTAAGACTCGATTCTCCGACTTCGACCGGTATTAGAGCTTCGACGCCATAAACCAACCAGAACGGGGTGTCCCTGGTACTGGACTTCGAGGTCGTACGGTAAGCTCATAGGACTTTGGGCAAGATTTATTTCCATTTTTCTTTGGCATCGGTCAATCTCTTTCTGAGGTTTTGGAGTATGGTTTTGTTCATGGACTCCGCTTGCCCGTTCCCACTAGGGTGATAGGGTGTTGACAGGATTCTTTTGATCTTATGATCTTCAAGAAACTTGCTTACTTTGCTGTCGATGAACTGCTTCCCATTGTCATACATGATCTTGGCCGGCATTCCGAACTGACATATTATGTGGTCCCAGATGAAATCAATGACTTCGTTCTCCCTGACTTTCTCAAACGCCTGGGCTTCAACACGTTTAGAAAAATAGTCAGTCATAAACAATATAAATTAAGCCTTACCGGGTGCCCATAGAATGGGGCCGGCGATGTCCATCCCCCATTTCATGAACGGCCTGGGAGACAAAACCGAATATAGCAGCTCCCTGGGCTGATGACTCATCAGAGCATGCCTTTGACATTCGTCACATTTTTGTACGAACTCCTTCGCGTCCTTTTCTATGTCGATCTAATAGTAGTCGACTTTGATTATTTTCCGAACTAATGATTCGGTGCCCGAATGATTTTCGCAGGTGCCTTCGTGGATTTCCCTCAGAATATACTCGGTGTCTCCAGGTCCTAGACATATTGGGAGTAGGCCATCGAACGTTCTCCGAAACAATGTACCATCTTCAGACAGGCTGAACTGGGCCGCCTTCGTACGCAGAGTCCTGGATTCCTTAGGGTCCGAAGGCAGTTTTTCGGTCTTCAGATATTCTATATATTTGTTTCTCTAGTCCTAAGTTAGGCTTGTTAAGTTTATCTCGGTGTGACCTTTTTCCACTACCGATCCCAAGTTAGCAAGGGCATTGACCTTGCTGTTTTGATCCCGAGGCACATGTTGTAGAGTCCACTCCTTGAACCGATGTAACGTTCCCTGCAGTTTATCCAGGTATCTTTGCATTCGTTCCTCTCTGACTTTGAACATGCCATTAACTTGGTTCACCTCAAGGAGGGAGTCGCACTTAGCTTCGATCACCTCTGCCCCCAAGCTTTTGGCCAGTTCGAGATCTGAAATCATGGCCTCATACCGGCCTCATTGTTAGTTAATTTTACAGTCCTAATAGATTGTCTAACTATATTACATATGGGTTTTTTCAATACAATTCCAAGTCAGGATCCCTTTGCGTTCGAGGCGCCATCCATAAAGAGGGTCCAGATTCCCGAAGAAGTCCCTGAGCTTAACAACTATTTCTCGACCTCGGGTATTAGGGCCAGCGTAAAGTCGGCTAAAAAGTCTGCTAAAATTTGAGATTTAATGGCGGTCCGAGGCTGATATTCGATATCGTATCTGCTGATCTCTACGACCCATTTGGCCAACCGTACCAAGAGTTCAGGTTTATGCATTATATTCCTTAATGGGTAAGTGATTACGATACATATGTGGTGACATTGAAAGTAAGGTTTCAGATTCCTAGAGGTGCTTATCAAAGCGAGTGCCAATCTTTTTAGGTGAGTGTATATAGTTTCGGCCTCACCTAAAGTCCTGCTAATATAGTAAATTGGAAATTACGTACCTTTCTCTTCCCGGACTAGGACTCCACTTACCTCTATCTCTGATACTGCCAAGTACATGTATATCTGTTCGTCTCTCTTCGGTGTGTGAAGCAGCGGCGGCCTCGGTAGATATCGCTTGGGCTCCTCCAAGGCTTGTTGGCAATCCGGGGTTTTCGAGAAGTTACTCTTTTTCTTCAACAGGAAGAAGAGGTGGCTTTTGTTGGAGGATCTCAAAATAAATCATCCCAAGGCGGCTATGCATCCGGTTAACATTTGTACGGATTTCACATTGTCCAAAACAGTGATATCTTCGATGGACTTTATCTTATCGGGGTTGATCTCGATTCCCCGGTTGGATACCATGAATCCGAGGAATTTACCGGACCCAACTCCAAATGCCCATTTCTCCGGTTTCAGCTTCATATTGCATTTCTTCAATATGCTGAAGGTTTTCTGTAAATGTTTCAAATGGTCCTCTACTCGTAGGAACTTAACCAACATATCGTCAATGTAAACCTCTATTGATTTTCCTATTTGTTCTTCGAACATCCGATTTACTAAGGGTTGGTAAGTGGAACCGGTGTTTTTTAGTCCGAACGACATCATGTTATAGCAGTAGGTGCCGTACTTGGTGATGAAGTGTCACAAACCAAAATCACACCTGGCGTGATGGTGCCTATCTTAATAATAGGCAAGCTAACAACCTCAATAAACCAAACATTTCTTTAATTTTGAAAACATAATATTTAAATTTAATAGGAAATTCTACAATTACTGATACAAATACACTCCCAAAATCGGTGTAACTCAGAACATGAGCATCTAAATGATAACATAGTCTAACTGATACAAACACTGTGTGGAAATGTATAACAATACAAATAAATGAAAGGAAAGAGAGTCAAGGTTTGTGGATGCCAAGTAGCTAGCTCGATAGTCTCCAACAGATGAAACTCCGAAATCTAGCAACTGCCGTATTTGGAAGTACCTGGATCTACACATGAAGTGCAGAGTGTAGTATGAGTACAACCGACCCCATGTTCAAAATAAATAACAAGACTAACCTTTGGGCTGAAAGTAGTGACGAGCTTAACAGGTACAGTCCAATATAAAAATAATAGTACTATAATGTAGGCATGGTCTCAAGTTCAACAATTAAGTCCAATACAAGTAAAATAAATGAATTCTGCATGGTGTGAGGAATATGACATCTCTATATCTACATACCAAAATATATGTTGTATGTGATGTACCACAATGGAAACCTCGTATACTCACACTCTCAAAATACTCAATCACTCAGTACTTTATATGGCCAATCCAGCTCAGGGAACTCCATCCCAGATATATATACATATATATCAACTGACAGTCAGTCACTAAGTACTGTATAAGGCCAATCTAGCCTAGGCAACTCCATCCCAAATATAAATAAAATAAAGAAACTCCATGCCTAGGGAACTCCATCCCCAATATATATAAATAAGGCAACTCCATGCCTAGGAAACTCCATCTCAAATATAAAGAAATAAGGCAACTCCATCCCAAATATAAAGAAACTGCGCTCACTGTGGGGGGTGCAGACTCCGGAGGGGCTCCTTCAGTCCAAGCACTATAATAAGCCAGATCCAGGCATAAATAAATAAAATATGCTGCGGCGTGCAACCCGATCGCATAAATATCACTCAAAATCTCCAATCTCTCGGGCTCTCAATGACATGAAAATCAACCCGACATGATGATATGATGTATCAATGAATGACAACAGAGACTGAGATATGATAGGCAAATCATGGATGTGACTCAGTACACAATTACAATTTAAACAACTAATTCAACAGCAACACGACCCTGTAGGTCCCAAAAGTATCGGCACGTAGCCTAAACATGATCTTTAACACGAATATCCACTCCATTCCTTTAACACATGAAAGTACATAGATAATGCCAAGATTATTTGACTACACAATTCCATGGAATCAATTACGCTACAATTTCTATGGTGCACGCCCACACGCCTGTCACCTAGCATGTGCGTCACCTCCAAACAAATCACATAACACGTATTTTCGGGGTTCATACCCTCAGAACCAAGTTTAGAAATGTTACTTACCTCAAACTGTGCAAGTTCTTTATTCCAATATGCCTTTGTCTCGCGATTCAGCCTCCGAATACCTCGAATCTAGTCACAATTAATTAGATACAATCAACACAAATTATAGGAATCAATTCCATATGAAAATACTAAATTTTTCTAACAAAATCCAAAGTTCAACTCAAATATCGTCAGTAGGGCCCACGTCTTGGAACCAGAAAAAAGTTACAAAACATGAACGCTCATTCAACCACGAGTCCAACCATACCAAATTTACCAAATTCCGACATCAACTCGATCTTCAAATCCTCAAATTTTATTTTCAAATCCCAAGGCCCAAATCCTTGAATTTCATATAAAAACACGTAATCTAGTCGAAATACTCAATGATAATTCAATATTATTGACTAAAAATGATCACAAGTGACTTACCTCAAGTTTTACCGTGAATTCTAGCTCAAAATGTGCCTCAACCTATGTTGAAAATGTCCAAAAATGGCAAAAGCTCGGAACCCCTCCGATTTTATTCTGTCCAGGGGTTTTCGAATCTGTGGCTCACTTGGCCGCATCTGCGGTCTCGCAGATGCGAGGATTGCCTCCGCTTCTGCGTTCTTTCACGCTTCTGCGGACAAAAGTCCGCTTCTGCGAAGAAGTTGCCCACTTATGCGAAGCAGCTCGCCCCTCCGCGTTCCGCTTCTGCGATCAACAAGCCGCTTCTGCGGCTTTGCAGATGCGGGAAAACTCTGCATCTGCGCATACTACCCAACCCCTCTCCATGCCGCTTCTGCGAGCTCGCACCTGTGAGCAAATTTCTGCAGGTGCGATTGCGCCAGAAGGCAAAATTTCTAGATTTTCCTTAAGTCCAAATTTGATCCGTTAACCATCCGAAATCCACCCGAGGCCCTAAAGACCTTAACCAAAAATACCCACAAGTCCTAAAATATCATACGAATTTAGTCGAGGCCTTACAATACATCAAACAAAGCTAAAACCACGAATCACACCCCAATTCAAGCCTAATGAAAACTAATAAATTCCAACTTCTACATTCAATGCCCAATCCTATCAAATCAAGTACAATTAATCTCAAATTTTACACACAAGTCATAAATGACATAACAGACCTATGAAAATTTTCAGAACTGGATTCCGACCTCGATATCAAAAAGTCAACTCCCGGTCGATCTTCCAAACTTTCAATTTCCTATTTTCGCCATTTCAAGCCAAATTTAACTACGGACTTCCAAATAATTTTTCAGATACATTCCCAAGTCCAAAATCACCATACAGAACTATTGGAATCATCAAAACTCTATTCCGGAGTCGTTTACATATAAGTCAACATTCGGTCAACTATTTCAACTTAAGCTTTAAATCTTGGAACTAAGTATTCGAATTCATTCTGAAACCTCTCCGATAAGTCACATAATTATAATTTAACATAGGAATATGCAGTAAATGGGGGAACGAGGCACTAATACTCAAAAAGACCAGCCAGGTCGTTACATCCTCCCTCTCTTAAACAAACGTTCATCCTCGAACGGTTTTAGAATTATACTCGGAGTTTCAAATAGGTGTGGATATTTGCTCTGCATCTCCCTCTAAGTCTCCCAAGAAGCATCTCTGACTGGTTGGCCTCTCCACTACACTTTCACTGAAGCTATGTTCTTTGATCTCAACTTTTGAACTTGCGAGTCCAAAATGGCCACCGGCTCCACATCATAAGTCAAATTACCATCCAACTGCACTATACTAAAATTCAAAACATGAGATGGATCTCCGACATACTTCCGGAACATGGATACATGAAACACTGGATGAACACCCGATAGACTAGGCGGCAATGCAAGTTCATAAGCCACCTCTCCAATCTTCTTAAGTATTTCAAAAGGCTCAATATACCTAGGACTCAACTTTCCCTTCTTCCTGAACCTCATAACACCCTTCATAGGCGAAGCTCGGAGTAGTACCTTCTCTTCTACCATGTAAGCAGCATCGCGAACCTTCTAGTCAGTGAAACTCTTTTGTCTAGACTGCGCCGTACGAAGTCGATCCTGAATCAATTTAACCTTCTCCAAAGCATCCTAAACTAAATTAGTACCCAATAGCCTAGCCTCACATGACTCAAACCAACCCACTGGAGACTGACACCGTCTCCCATATAAAGCCTCATACAAAGCCATATAAATGCTCGATTGGTAGCTGTTGTTATAGGCAAACTCTTCAAGTGGCAGAAATCGATCCCAAGAACCTCAGAAATCTATAACACAAGCAAGTAGCATAACTTCTAATATCTGAATAGCACGCTCGGACTGTCCGTCCATCTGAGGGTAAAATACTGTACTCAACTGAACCTGTGTGCCTAACTCTCTGCACTGCTCTCCAAAACTGTGATGTAAACTACGTGCCCCGATCTGAAATGATAGACACTGGCACACCGTGAAGGCGAACAATCTCACGGATGTAAATCTCAGCAAACCAATCTGAAGAATAAGTAGTATCAACTGAAATAAAATGTGCGGACTTGGTTAACCGATTACAATAACCCAAATAACATCAAACTTACTCGAAGTCCGTGGGAGTCCAACTACGAAGTCCATAGTAATATGCTCCCACTTCCACTCCAGAATTTCAAGTCTCTGAAGCAATCCGCCCGGTCTCTGATACTCGTACTTCACCTATTGACAATTTAAACACCGGGCTACAAACCCAACTATATCTTTCTTCATCCTTCTCCACCAATAATGCTGCCTCATGTCCTGGTACATCTTAGCGACACCCGGATGAATGGAATACCGCAAACTGTGGGCTTCTTTAAGAATTAACTCACGCAATCCATCTATATTTGGCACACAAATCCGACCATGCATTCTCAACATCTCATCATCTCCAATAGTAACATTTTTGGCATCGCCGTTCTGAAATGTGTCCTTCAGGACAAACTAATGGGGATCATCATACTGGCGCTCTCTGATGAGGTCATATAAGGAAGACCGAGAAACCACACAAGCTAGAACCCGACTGGGTTCCGAAATATCTAATATCACAAACTGATTGGCCAAGGCATGCACATCAACTGCAAGAGACCTCTCACCAACAAGAATGAATGCAAGGCTACCCATACTCATCGCCTTTCTACTCAAGGCATCGGCCACAACATTGGCTTTCTCGGGATGATACATAATAGTAATATCATAGTACTTTAGCAGCTCCAACCACTTTCGTTGTCACAAATTTAGGACTTTTTGGTTGAACAAGTGCTGGAGACTCCGATGATCTGTAAATACCTCTTAAGACACACCGTAGAGATAATGCCTCCAAATCTTTAGTGCATGAACAATAGCTGCCAACTCTAAATTATGAACATGGTAGTTCTTTTTATGTGGCTTCAATTAGCATGAAGCATAAGCAATCACTATACCCTCCTGCATTAAGACACACCCAATACCAATCCGAGAAGCATCACAATACACTGTGTAAGAGCCTGAAGCTAAAGGAAAAACTAGAACTGAAGTTGTGGTCAAGGCAGTCTTGAGCTTCTGAAAGATCTCCTTACACTCATCCGACCACCTGAATGGAGAAACTTTCTATGTCAATTTAGTCATAGGCGCCGCAATAGACGAGAAGCCCTCAGCAAAGCAATGATAATACCTGACAAAGCCGAGAAAACTCCGAATCTCAGTGGCTAAAGATGGCCCAGGCCAACTCTGAACTGCCTCTATCTTCTTCGGATCCATCTTACTCTATCTTCTTCTTATCCACCTTAATTCCCTCACTGGACACTATGTGTCCCAAGAATGCCACCGAACTAAGCCAGAGCTCACACTTGGAGAATTTGGCATAAAGTTCCTCCTCCCTCAGCCTCTGTAGTACAATACTCAAATGTTATGCATGTTCCTCCTGGCTACTTGAGTACACCAGGATATCATCAATAAATACTACAACAAACAAATCAAGATACGGCTGGAATACACTATTCATCAAGTGCATAAATGCTACTGGGGCGTTGGTCATCCCAAAAGACATCACGAGAAATTCATAGTGACCATAACGGGTTCTGAATGACGTCTTTAGAATATCCGAATCCCGAATTTTCAATTGGTGATACCCAGATCTCAAATCAATTTTGGAGAACACCCTCGCTCCCTAAAGCTGGTCAAATAATTCATCAATACGTGGCAAAGGATACTTGTTCTTGATTGTAACTTTGTTCAACTGCCTATAGTCTATACACATTCGCATAATACCGTCTTTCTTTTTTCTCAAATAGAACTGGTGCACCCCAAGGAGACATACCAGGCCTAATAAACCCCTTATTAAGAAGTTCCTGAAGTTTCTCTTTCAATTCTTTCAATTCAGCTGGTGCCATACAATACAGAGGAATAGAAATGGGTTAGGAGCCCGACACTAAGTCAATATCGAAATTAATATCTCGGTCGGGTGGCATACCCGGCAGGTCTGTAGGAAATACATCCGGAAAGTCTCGCACTACCGGTACAAAGTCAATAGTAGGAGTGTGTGCATTAACACATCTCACAAAGGCCAAATATGACAAACACCCCTTCCCAACCATCCGTTGGGCCTTCAAGTAAGAAATTACCCTGTTGGGAACATAATCTGGAGAACCTCTCCTCTCGTCCTTCGGCAATCCCGGTATCGCCAACGTCACAATATTTGCGTGACAGTCTAGAATAACATGACATGGAGACATCTTATTGCTAGCCAAATTACTTTCTTTCATATCTTCTTTTGATTATCAGTAACCTGAGTTCTTCTAAACTAAAGTTTTGACCGAAATCCCATTTTTTGGTTAAACAATAGTATCGCCCACCGGCGTAAATACATGAACAGATGAAACTAAGGACTCACGGGGCATATCCAAATAATGAGAAAAATACGATGATACATAGAAATATATGGAACCAGGGTCAAATAATATAGAAGCTTCCCTGTGGCATACTGAGAAAACATTTGTGATCATGACATCTGAAGCAATGACATCTAGCCTTGCAGGAATATCATAGAATCGGGCCTAAACGCCACCTGATTGACCTCCCCCTATAGGGAAACCACTAGCTTCCTATGCCCCACCCCGTGCTGGGTGGGTGGGTGGTGAATTAACTAGTGCAAGAGCTGCAGCTTGACTTTTCTACTAAGTTGGACCTCCCGAAAGGCGGGGACAATTTCTCTTCATATGACCCAAATCTCCATACTCAAAACAGCCTTTCTCAAACAATGGCGGCAAGTACTGAGGCAGACCTCGAGAACCAGAATAACTACCAGAAGAACTTGGTACAGATGAACCCTGAACTGATGGTGCATGAGATGAACTCTGAGCTGGAAGTGCACTGAGAGAAGACTGACTCGGTTGAGAAATGTATAAACTATGGCTAGCTGATGCGCCATGATAAGCTGTACAAGCCATCTGAGCGGGCCTATAAGGACGACCCCTATTGTGATCGGACTGTCCCCCAGAAGAAACACCGCTAGAATTACCTAGACCACGAGACCTCTTGGCCTCCCTCTTTTCACGCTCCTAAATACGGACCATTTCTAGCTGCGAGCACTGTCAACCAACTCATCTAATTTAGCACCTGCTATATTTCCCAAAGTCATAACAAATCGAAACTGATGGTTGAGGCCATTAATGAACCTCATGATCTTCTCCATCTCAGTGGGAACCAACCAAACTGCATGACGAGCCAATTATAAAAACCCCATCTAATAATGAGTCACAGACAGGTCCTCCTAACGTAAATGCTTGAACTGCTTGCGCAGTTCCTCTCTGCGGATCTGTGATACAAACAACTCCAAGAATAATACGGAGAACTCATGTCATGAAATTGGTGCTTCACCAACTGGTATACTTCTATCATAAGTCTCCCACCATCTGAAGGTTGCCGCGGTCAGCTAAAAAGTAGTAAATGAGACCCCACTGGTCTCCAGAATACCCGCTGTATGAAGCATCCGCTGGCATCTGTCCAATAAATCATGAGCATCCTCTGACTCAGTTCCACTGAAAGATAGAGGATGAAGTCTCCCAAACCTCTCTAATCTCGTCTGCTCCTCGTCATTCATAATAGGACCCACCTGGGCCTGAGCAGCTGCAATCGGCTGGAGTGGTAGTGCCCCCGGTATTTGAAGTCCCTGCACTACCTGCTCTAGACTACGAGCGACAAAGGTATGAGTACTCCCCCGACCTGAGAAGTGGCTGGTGCGGCCTGAGCCGAAACCACCCGATCAAGGCTAGTGCAAAATGTTAATATCTGGGCCAAGGCCTCCTGAAGGCCTGGAATCCCAATAGGCATAGCTGGTGCCTGAGCTGGTCCCGCTGTCTTAACTATATCTGGAACCTACTGCCGAGCTGGAGCAACTGGTGGTTCTACAGATGCTGCTGTAACTGATGTACGAGCTACACCTTGACCTCTACCACAGACCCGACCTCTACCACGGCCCCGACATCTACCACGGCCCCGACCTCTCGTGGCCCTAACTGGTGGCACATGTGGCTGGCCGACCGATCCGGTAGTACGTATTTTTACCATCTGTGAGAGAATAGAATAATAGAATTTTACTTTCCGGAATCAACAAATTCGCACGACAGAATACAAGAAAGTGAAATTTTCCTAAGGGTTCGGTAGCCTCTCGAAGATAAGTAGTGACATCTCCGTACCGATTCACAAGACTCTATAAAACCTGCTCATGACTCGTGAGACCTATGTAACCTAAGCTTTGATACTAACTTGTCACGACCCAAAATCACACCTATCGTGATGGCGCCTATCTTAATACTAGGTAAGCCAACAACCTCAATAAACCACAAATTTCTTTATGTTTGAAAACATAATATTTAATTTAATAGGAAATCCCATAATTACTGATATAAATACACTCCTAAAACCCGACGTCACTGAGTATATGAGAATCTAAATGATAACATGTTCTAATTGATACAAACACTATCTGGAAATGTAGAATAGTACAAATAATTGAAAGGAAAGAGAGTCAAGGTCTGTGGATGCCAAGCGACTACATCAATAATCTCCAATAGACAAAACTTCGAAATCTATCAACCGCCGTATACGGAAGTATCTGGATCTGCATACTAAGTGCAGAGTGTAGTATGAGTACAACCGCTATGTACTCAATAAGTAACAAGTCTAACTTTTGGGCTGAAAGTAGTGACGAGCTCAACAGGTACAGTCCAATATAAAAATAACAGTACAATAATGTAGGCATGCTTTCCAGCTCAACAATTAAACTCAGTACAGGTAAAATAGATAAATTTTCCATGATATGAGGAATATGACATCTTTATATCTACATGCCAAAATATATGTTGTATGTGATGTACCACAATGGAAACCTCGTGTACTCACACTCTCAGAATACTCAATCACTCAGTACTGTATATGGCCAATCCAGCCGAGGGAACTCCATCCCAGATATATATGTATCAACTGATAATCAGTCACTCAGTACTGTATAAGGCCAATCTAGCCCAGGGAACTCCATCACTAAGTACTGTATAAGGCAACTCCATCCCAAATATAAAGAAAATAAAGAAACTCCATGCCTAGGGAACTCCATCCCAAATATATATAAATAAGGCAACTCCATCCCAAATATAAAGAAATAAGGCAACTCCATGCCCAAGGAACTCCATCCCAAATATAAAAGAATTGCGCTCACTGTGGGGGGTGCAGACTCCGGAGGGGCTCTTTCAGCTCAAGCGCTATAATAAGCCAGATCCATGCATAAATAAATAAAACATGCTGCGGCATGCATCTCGATCCCATAAATATCACCCAAAATCTCCAGTCTCTCGGGCTCTCAATGACATGAAAATCAAACCGACATGATGATATAATGCATCAATGAATGACAACAGATACTGAGATATGATATGCAAATGATAGATGTGACTGAGTATACAATTACAATTTAAACAAATAATTCTACAGCGACACGACCCTTGTGGGTCCCAAAACTGTCGGCACGTAGCCTAAACATGATCTTTAATACGAGTCTCCACTCAATTCCTTTAATACATGAAAGTACATGGATAATGCCAAGATTATTTCACTACATAATTCCACAGAATCAATTATGTTACAATTTATACGGTGCACACCCACACAGCCATCACCTAGCATGTGCATCACCTCCAAACAAATCACATAGCACATATTTTCGGGGTTTATACCCTCAAAAACAAGTTTAGAAATGTTACTTACCTCAAACCGTGCAAGTTCTTTATTCTAATATGCCTTTGCCTCGCAAATCGGCCTCCGAACGCCTCGACTCTGGTCACAATTAATTTGATACAATCAATACAAATTATAGGAATCAATTCCATATGAAAACACTAAATTTTTCCAACAAAATCTGAAATTCAACTCAAAAATTGTCAGTGGGGACCACGTCTTGGAACTCGACAAAAGTTATAAAATATGAACGCCGATTCAACCATGAGTCCAACCATATCAAATTTATCAAATTCCGACATCAACTCGACCTTCAAATCATCAAATTGTATATTCAAATCCCTAGGACCAAATCCTTGAATTTCACATCAAACACGTGAATTCACGAAATACTCAATGATAATTCAATATTATTGACTAATAATGATCACAGGTGACTTATTTCAAGTTTTCCCGTGAATTCTCACTCAAACATCGCCTCAATCAGTGGTGGAAATGTCCAAAAATGGCAAAAGCTCGGAACCCCTCCGATTTTATTCTGTCTAGGGGTTTTCGCATCTGTGGCTCACTTGGCCACATCTGCGGTCTCACAGATGCGAGAATTGCCTCCGATTCTGTGATCTTTTATGCTTCTGCGGACTTGCTTCTGCAAAGCATCTCGCCCCTCCACGTTCTGCTTCTGCGGCTTCAAAGATGCACCAAAAGCTCCTCACCTATGCGTACTACCCAGCCCCTCGCCCGGACGCTTCTGTGATGCCCATCTCGCTTCTGCGAGCTCGCACTTACGAGCTAAATTTCTACAGGTACGATGGCACAAGAAGGCAAAATTTCCTAATTTTCCTTAAGTCCAAATTTGATCCTTTAACCATCCGAAATCCACCTGAGGCCCTTGAAGCCTTAACCAAAAATACCATTAAGTTCTAAAACATCATACAAACTTAGTCGATGCCTCAAATCACATCAAATAATGCTGAAACCACGAATCGCACCCCAATTCAAGCCGAATGAAAACTAACAAATTTCAACTTCTACATTCGATGCCGAAACCAATCAAATCAAGTCCGATTGACCTCAAAATTTGCACACAAGTCATAAATGACATAACGGACCTATGAAAATTTTCAGAACTGAATTCCGACCTCGATATCAAAAGCCAACTCCCGGTTGAACTTCCAAACTTTGAATTTCCTATTTTCTCCATTTCAAGCCTAATTTAACTACGGACTTCCAAATAATTTCCCGGACACACTCCTAAGTACAAAATCACCATACTGAGCTATTGGAATCATTAAAACTCTATTTCAGAGTGATTTACACATAAGCCAACATCCGATCAACTATTTCAACTTAAGCTTTAAATCTTGGAACTAAGTTTTCCAATTCATTCTGAAACCTCCCCGACAAGTCACATAATTATAATTTAACACAGGATAAACATTAAATGGGAGAACGAGTCTGTAATACTCAAAACAACAGGCTAGATATGAAGGAAGTTTTTTCCTAATCACCCGGGTCCATCCGAATTTGGTTGTACCTAGAATAAGCTTCGAGAAAATTGAGGATCTCGGGGCCGGCCATTGCATCGATGATGCGATTGATGTTAGTCAAAGGGAAAGAGTCCTTGGGACATGCTTTATTCAAGCCTTTATAGTCCACACACATTCTTAATTTGTTCCTCTTTTTGGGGACAACTACTACGTTTGCTAACTAGTTCGGGTATTTAACCTCCCGGATGGACCCTACTTTAAAGAGTTTAGATACCTCGTCCTTGATGAAAGCATGTTTGACCTCGGACTGGGGTCTCCACTTCTACTTGATCGGGTGGAACTTCGGGTCCAGGCTTAGCCTGCGAGTGGTTTTGTCTAGTGGGATCCCTGTCATATCACGGTGGGACCAAGTAAAATGATCTTCGTTAGCAATAAGAAATTGAATGAGTTTTTTCCTGAGCTCGGGATTCAACCCCATGCCCAGGTATACCTTTTGATCGAGCAAGTGTTCGATCAGTACGACTTGCTCCAGTTCCTCGACCGTTGATTTGGTAACATCAGAATCGTCGGGAGATATGAAAGACATGGGAACTCCGTAGTCGTCGTCCTCACCCATATCTTGCTTCTCTGATTGGGACGGAGTTGGTGTCATAAGTTGATATTTGGTTTCTCCCTTGGTGACCGAACCCAGCTCCTTCGGTGGCAAAAGTGTGGATATCGGGACCACCTCGTCGACAGCGAATATCTATTTTGTGGCTGGCTGTTCTCTGCAAATTATTTTTATTCCTCCTGGTGTCGGGAACTTCAACACCTAGTGTAGAGTCGAGGGTACCGCCCTTATGTTGTGAATCCATGGTCTCCCAAACAAAGCATTGTACCTCAAGTCCCCTTCCATCACATAGAACTTTGTTTCCTGAGCGGTACCGGTGGTGTTCACCGGTAATGTTATCTCCCCTTTAGTGGTCTCACATTCCATGTTGAACCCATTTAGGACTCGGACCGTAGGTACGGTCTGATCTTGCAGGCCAAGCTGTTCCATGACCCTCGATATGATGATGTTGACCGAGCTACCTGGATCTATTAGCACACGCTTAACTCGAGATTTATTTATAAGTACTTATATTACCAGTGCATCTTTGTGGGGATACATGATCCCCTCAGTGTCTTCATCGTTGAAGGACAAGGTTTCCTCCGGCACATAATCCCGAGTCCGTTTTTCACGTGTGATGGATACTTTGGTGCACTCTAGTATTGGCCCCTAGGGAACGTCGACCCTACCGATGATCATGTTAACGACATGCTAAGGTTCCTCCTGCTTGATCTGTATACTAGAAACTGGGTTCCTGAAGTGGTTCTTGGCTCGATCGCTCAGGAACTCTCAGAGGTGTCCGTTGTTGAATAGACGTGTTACGTCCTCTCTTAATTGTCGGAAATCTTCTATTCTATGGCTGTTAGTGCCGTGATATTTGCACATTAGGTTAAGATCCCTTTGGGCTGGATCAGACTGTAGAGGTCAAGGCCATTTGGTGTCTTTGATGCGTCCAATAACAGATACGATGGTGGCAGCGTCGACGTTAAAGTTATACTCCGATAGCCTTGGCGCTTCCTTATGCCCGATGGGCCTATCGAAACTATTTTTTCTCATGAGTCCCCGATTACTTTGATCCCGATCATTACTTCTTTCACTTTTCATGGGATTTTGTCGAGATCCGCTACCTCTTCGGTCTCCATTATATGGCTGATATCGATCCTTGTTTGACCTTGGTTCACGATCAACATCTTTCCTGACTCTGTCGATTGCTCTGACGGGGCAAACGGACCCAGAAGGGGTCCTGAGTTGATCGTTTTCGACCCTGATTTTTGATTGATACCGATTATGCACGTCTGCCCAAGTGACATCCGGGTACTCCACTAGATTTTGTTCCAACTGCTGTGAAGCCAACAAGATTCGAGCATTGAGTCCCTGGGTGAAGGTTTGAACGACCCAATCGTCCACGACTGGAGGCAAGTCTATCCGTTCCATTTGAAACTGCGACACGAATTCCCTGAGCATCTCATTATCCATCTGCTTCATTTGAAAAGGTCTAACTTCCTGGTCTCGACCTTAAAAGCCCCGGCGTGTGCTTTTACGAAAGAATCTGCAAGCATAGTAAATGAGTCAATAAAATTGGGAGGTAGGTTATGATACCATATCATAGATCCTTTGGACATAGTTTCCCCGAACCATTTCAGCAGGACAGACTCGATCTCATCATCCTCCAAGTCGTTCCCTTTGATGGTGCATATGTAGGAAGTCACATATTCACGTGGGTCGGTCATTCCGTTATAATTAGGAATCTCAGACATGCAGAACTTCTTTGGGATCGGCTTCTGGGCTACGCTCTGAGGAAAAGGTTTTTGAACAAACTTCTTGGAATCCAGGCCCTTCAGTATCGGAGGTGCTCCTGGGATTTGGTCGACCCTGGAGTTGTAGATTTCCACTTTTTTGTCATTGGCTTCAATTTTCTTCTCCCCCGATTCTATCCGTTTTGTCAATTCCTCGAGCATCTCTATGATCTCGGGGTTGGTCCCCGATTCATTTTCATTCAGCCTTTCCGTGATCTGTTCATTTCTGTGGGTGACTTCCCGGGACTTTGGCTCTAGCTCAACCCTGCTCGGCGCTCGACTTTGGTTCTGCAATCGGGCTATTACTGCCTGTTAGCCTGTAACATTTTGAAGGTTACCCGAAAATTGATCCCATCGTTTTCACCATTGTGCGTATTCTAGGTAATCGATCGGACTTCCCTGTGCACGCTGTTCTCAGGATCGGTAGGCAAATTTGTGTTGATGGCCACATGTGAGCTGGCGTCGATAGGGTCTGCGGCCGAAATCCGTCGAGATCCACTAAGGGCACCTCGTTACCGGGTGCTACATTGTTGTTCTCTTCATGGTGGATGGACTTGGCGTCCATGTTTAGAGGGGTAGACTAGGGGTTTGATATTTCAATTTTTAACCTGGAATCAAAGACACTTCAAATAACAAGTGTAAAATAGGGTGTGTTATGGGAATTTATATCAAATTGCCGCTATTATCCTTAGCACCACTGTGGGTGCCAAACTATTTACCCTCAAAATCGGATAACTATTAAATTTGTAAGTGGTTTTAAGGATACGCAGATTAACTTGATATAAAGCGATAAATTAAGTTACTATTGAATAAATAAATATAAAATAAATTCGAACCACATGAGTTGAATAGTTTCAGCCTTAGTGAAATAGCCACTCTCGAGCCGGGCTCTCCACGACCGGTAAACTGTTGAAAAAGAACAAGAGCTAAAGGCAGAAAATAATAATATTTTTTTGAGTGCATGTTACCATGTACTTCTTGAACTATCCAACCCCTTTTATATAGTAGGGGAGTCCTATTTTAGCTACAACTCTATAAAAGCTAAAAAAAACCTTGGATTCACTGATTGTCGGTTCCTTATTGATAAATGCCAAGATCCCCACCATGATATCCGACCGGTCATGGATATTTCGGCATTCTGTTGGCTATGCTGGATTGTCTGACAATGTTCTTCGAAGTCGTTTGAAGTCAAGACCGATTCCGGGATCATTGCCTCAATATTCTCGAGGGCAAGCGTCATGCCCTCGGGTTCTGGTTCGGTGGGACTTTGACCCGATTTCGGTCCCTTGCCGCCATGTCTCGAGCCTGGCTTATTTTTTCAAAGGCCGGGATGTGCCCTAAGCTCGATTTCACCCGTATAGAGACTGAAAAGTTGCACTATAAGTAATATTTTGCAAAAGTATTTACAAAATATTTATAAAAAAAATCTAGTGAAAAACACATTGTTTTACTCTCCAAATTAAATTAATAATGTTCTAGACTGATAGAATTAATAGTAGTAGTGTGAAGATAACATCTTTAAAACAGAAGAACTAATATTACTTGTATACGGGTAGAACCGGTCTTCTAGTACATCCCAGTCTCCGACATAATAAGTCAAGCTCGAGATATGGTAACAGGGGAGCTTAGATCGAGGTAGAGATCTCATCAATTTGGAGCCCGTACCATAGCTCCCACCCTCGAGGATGTCGGGGCTGTGATTCGGGATCTATCCCTATCCTCGATTAACTTCGAAGAACGTTGTCAGGTAGTAAAGATCGGCCAACAGAAGGCTGCGATATCCATTACCGACCGAATATCATGGTGGAGATCTCAGCACGTATCGATAAGAGATCGGCACTTAGTTAATTAAAGGATTTTTATCTTTTATAGAGTTGTACCTAATGTAGGACTCCCCTACAATATAAAGTGGGTTTGATTACTTGTAAAACATATTGTAACACGTATTCCAAAGCAATACATCATTATTCTCTTTAAGCTCTTATTCTTCTGTGTCTTGATACCGATCAAAGTATATTTAGCTCGAGGGTGGTTAACCTTCCAAGGCTGAAATTACCCAATTCGTGTGGTTTGCATTTACTTTACCATCATTTATTTCAATTGCAATCTAATTTATCATTTTGTGTCAAGTTAATCTACGTATCCTTAAAACCACTTACAAATTCAATTGTTATTCTATTTTGAGGGTAAAATGTTTGGCGCCCACCGCGGGGCTATGGATAATAGTGGTTATTTGATAAAAATCTCCATAACACGCACTACTTTACACTTGTTCTTTGAAATGTCTCTAATTTCAGGTTAAATCTCAAAATGTCGAACTCTAAATATGCACCCCTACATGTTGACAACGAGTTCGGTCATCACGGTGAAAATAACAATATAGCGCCCGGTGACGAGGTACCGCCCGTTGATCCCATCGAAATTCCAGTCGCAAACCCAATTGACGCTAATTCACATGTGGCTATCGACACAAACCTGCCTACTGACCCCGAGAATAGCGTCGATGGTGGAACCCGATCGGCAACTCAAAATACACAAAACATTGGAGGATACCGGATTAGTTTACGAGTGATTTTTGAAATGTTGCATGCTCAACAAGAGGTGATAGCTCAGTTACAGAACCAAAGCCGCGCGCTGAGAATAATTGAACCCGATCCGTCCCGGGAAGTCACCCGCAGGGATGAACCGGTCACAAAGAGGTCGAATGAAAATGAATCAGGGACTAACCCCGAGATCATAAATATGCTCGAGGAACTGATCAAATTGGTAGAATTCAGGGAGAAGAAAATCGAAGCTAATGACAAAACAAGGGAAACCTACAATTCTAGGGTCGACCAAATCCCAGGAGCACCTCCGATACTGAAGGGCCTGGATTCCAAGAAGCTTGTTCAAAAACCTTTTCCTTGAGGCGCAGCCTAGAAGCCGATCCCAAAGAAGTTCTGCATGTCCGAGATTCCTAATTATAACGGAACGACCGACCCAAATAAGCATGTAACTTCATACACATGCGCCATAAAAAGGAATGACTTGGAGGATAATGAGATCGAGGCTGTCTTGTTGAAAACGTTCGGATAGACCTTGTCAAAGGGAGACATGATATGGTACCATAACCTACCTCCTAATTCCATTGACTCATTTGCTATGCTTGCAGTTTCTTTCGTAAAAGCACATGCCGGAGCTATCAAGGTCGAGACTAGGAAGTCAGATCTCTTCAAAGTTAAACGAAGGGATAATGAAATGCTCAAAGAGTTTTTGTCCCAATTTCAAATGGAGAGAATGGACTTATCCCCGGTTGCGGACGATTAGGCCGTTCAAGCTTTCACCGAGGGACTCAATATTTGAAGCTAGGTGGATTTACAACAGTTGAAACAAAACCTGATAGAATATCCGGTCGTTACTTGGGCCGACGTTCATAATCGGTATCAATCAAAAATCAGAGTCGAAGATGATCAACTTGGGGCCCCTTTGGGGTCCGTTTATCCCGTTAGAGCCGTTGATAGAGCCAAAAGAGACATTGATCGTGAACTGAGATCAAGCAGGGATTATTATCAACTGTACATTAGGGATCAAAGAGGTAACAGATTTGGGAGAAATCCCATGAGAAGTTAAAGGAGAAGTGATCGAGGTCAAAGTAACCGGGGATTGATGGGCAAGAAAGGTTTCGACAGGCCTATCGGGCCTAAGGAAGCACCGAGGTTATCGAAATACAACTTGAATGTCGACGCTGCCTCCATTGTATCAGCTATCAAATGCATCAAGGACACCAAATGGCCTCGACCTCTACAATCCGATCCAACCCAAAGGGATCCTAACCAAATGTGTAAATATCACGGCCATAAAACGAAGGATTGCAGACAATTGAGAGAGGAAGTAGCCCGACTATTCAACAATGGGCATCTTCGAGAATTCCTGAGCGACTGAGCCAAGAATTATTTCAGGAATAGGGATTCTAACAAACAAACCTAACATGAAGAACCTCAACACCTCATTAACATGATCATTAGTGGGGTCGATGTCCCTCAGGGGCCGATGTTGAAGCGCACCAAAGTATCCATCACGAGGGAAAAATGGACTCGAGATTACATACCGGAAGGAACCTTGTCTTTCAACGATGAGGACACGGAAGGGATTGTACATCCCCACAATGATGCACTGGTAATATCTGTACTCATAAATAAATCTCGAGTTAAGCGTACGTTAATTGATCCAGGTAGCTCGGCCAACATCATCCGATCGAGGGTCGTGGAGCAGCTCGGTCTACAACATCAAATTGTGCCTGCAGTCCGGGTTCTAAACGAATTCAGCATGACATGTGAAACCACTAAGGGGGAGATAACATTACCGGTAAATACCGCAGGGACCATCTAGGAAGCTAAGTTTTATGTGATCGAAGGAGACATGAGGTACAATGCTTTGTTCGGGAGGCCATGGATCCACAACATGAGGGCGGTGCCCTCGACTCTGCAACAAGTGTTAAAATTCCCAACACCAGGTGGGATTAAAACAATCTATGGAGAACAGCCAGCCGCAAAGGAGATGTTTGTGGTCAAAGAGGCGATTCCGATATCTGCACTTGCAACGACAAAGGGGATGAGTTCAATCACAAGGCAAGAAGCTATATAGCAATTACCAATACCAGCCCCGACCCAACCGGAGAAGCAGGGGACTGATAAAGACGATGATTACGGGGTTCCCATGTCTTTTATATCCCCTGATGATTCCGATGCCACTAAATCGACGGTCGAGGAGCTGGAACAGGTCATATTGATTGAGCATCTACCCGACCGGAAGGTATACCTAGGCACGAGGTTAAGTACCGAGCTCAGGAAAAAACTCATTCAGTTTCTTATAGCTAACTTAGATTGTTGTGCTTGGTCCCACTTTGATATGACAGGGATCCCGCCAGAAATAATCACTCACAAGCTAAGCCTGAACTCGAAATTCCATCCGGTCAAACAGAAGCGGAGGCCCCAGTCCGAGGTCAAACATGCTTTCATCAAGGACGAGGTATCTAAACTCCTTAAAATAGGGTCCATTTGGGAGGTTAAATACCCAGATTGGTTAGCAAACGTAGTAGTAGACCCGAAAAAGAGGAACAAATTAAGAATGTGTGTGGACTATAACGACTTGAATAAAGCATGTCCCATGGACTCTTCCCCTTTGCCTAACATCAATCGCATCATCGATGCAACGGCCGTCCCCGAGATCCTCAATTTTCTCGACACTTATTCTGGGTACAACCAAATACGGATGAATTTGGGTGATCAGGAAAAAACCTCCTTCATCACTAAATACGACACATACTGCTATAATGTGATGCTATTCGAATTAAAAAACGCCGGTGTTATTTACCAATGCTAGTAAATCGGATGTTCGAGGAACAAATAGGAAAATCAATGGAGGTTTACATTGAAGATATGTTGGTTAAGTCCATGCGAGTAGAGGACCATTTAAACATTTCCAGTAAACCTTCAGCATATTGAAGAAATACAATATGAAGCTGAACACAGAGATATGTGCGTTTGGAGTTGGGTCAGGTAAATTCCTCTGATTCATGGTATACAACCGGGGAATCGAGATCAACCCCGACAAGATCAAAGCCATCGAAGATATCACGGTTGTGGACAACGTGAAGGCCGTGCAAATATTAATCGGGCGCATAGCCACCCTGGGCCGATTCATCTCGAGGTCCTCCGATAAGAGCCACCGATTCTTCTCACTATTGAAGAAGAAGAATAACTTCTCATGGACCCCGGAGTGCCAACGGGCCTTGGAGGAACTCAAGCGGTATCTATCGAGCCCACCGCTGCTTCACATGCCGAAGACAGACGAACAACTATACCTGTACTTGGCAGTATCAAAGATAGCGGTAAGTGGAGTCCTGGTCGGGGAAGAGCAAGATACGCAATTTCGAATTTACTATGTTAGCATGACTCTAGGTGAGGCTGAAATTAGGTACCCTCACCTAAAATAATTGGCGCTCGCTTAGCTAAGCGCCTCTAGGAAGCTGAAACCATATTTTCAATGTCATCCTATATGTGTTGTGACTACTTACCCATTGTGAAATATAATGCATGAACCCGAACTCTCGGGATGATTGGCCAAATGGATCGTGGAGATCAACGGGTACGATATTGAATATCGACGCCGGACCTCCATTAAATCTCAAATATTGGCAGAGTTCATGGCCAACTTTACGCACCCTAATACCTGAACATGGGGACATCTTCGAGGATCTGGACCCTCTTTACGGACGACGCCTTGAACGCAAGAGGATTCGAACTTGGCATCGTGTTGAAGCCACCAACATGCAATATAGTTAGACAATCTATTAGGACTGTGAAGTTGACTAACAACGAGGCCGAATATGAGGCCATGATTGCAGGTCTCGAACTAGCCAAAAGCTTGGGGGCAGAGGTGATCGAAGCCAATTGTGACTTCCTCCTCGTGGTGAGCCAAGTTAGTGGGACATTCGAGGTTAGGGAAGAACGAATGCAAAGGTACCTGGATAAGTTGATGGTAACATTACATCGGTTCAAAGAATGGGCTTTGCAACACGTACCTCGGGATTAAAATAGTGAGGCCGATGCCCTTGCTAACTTAGATCATCGGTCGAGGATGACGAGTTCAACTCAGGGGTAGTCGTACAGTTTATGAGATCGGTAGTGGAAGAAGGCCATGCCGAGATTAACTCAATGAGCCTAACTTGCGATTGGAGAAATAAATATATAGAATATCTGAAGACCGAAAAACTGCCCTCGAATCCAAAAGAATCGAGGGCCCTGCGTATGAAGGCAGCTCGGTTTACTTTGTCCAAAGACAAAACCTTGTTCAGAAGAACATTTGATGGCCCGGTCGCGATATGTCTAGGACCAGGAGACACCGAGTATTATTATGAAGGAAATCCACAAAGGCACATGTGGAACTCATTCAAGCGCCGAATCATTGGTTCATAAATTAACCAGATCCGGCTACTACTGGATCGATATGGAAAAAGACGCGAAGGAGTTCGTACGAAAAGGTGATGAATGTCAAAGACATGCTCTGATGATTCATCAACCCGGGGAGCTGCTGCATTCGGTTCTGTCACTATGGCCATTTATGAAGTAGGGAATGGACATCGTTTATCACTTTCCATGGGTACCCGGTAAGGCTCAATTTATATTGTTTATGACTGACTATTTTTCTAAGTGGGTGGAAGCCCAGGCATACGAGAAAGTCAGGGAGAAGGAGGTCATCGACTTTATATGAGACCACATCATATGCCGGTTCAGAATGCCGGTCAAGATCATGAGCGACAATGGGAAACCATTCATCGACATAAAAGTAAGCAAGTTTCTTGAAGACCACAAGATCAAAAGGATCCTATTAATGCCCTATCACCCTAGTGGGAACAGAAAGCAGAATCGACCAACAAAACCATACTCCAGAACCTCAAAAAGAGGTTAACTGATGCCAAAGGAAAATGGAAGGAAATCCTGCCCGAAGTCTTATGGGCATACTATACGACCTTGAAGTCCAGCACCGGGGCCACCCCGTTCTCACTAGTTTACGGCACCGAATCTCTAATACCGGTCGAAGTCAGAGAACCAAGTCTCAGGTTCCGATATGCAACTAAGGAATCAAACGACGAGGCCATGAATAAAATCCTGGATCTATTAGATGAAAGGCGCGAAGCCGCCCTTGTCCGGATGGCCGCCCAAAAGTAGTGGATCGAGAGATATTACAACCGAAGGGCCAATCTTCGATACTTCAATGCCAGGGATTTGGTATTAATGAAGGTTACACTAAACACCCGAAACCCGAACGAAGGGAAGTTGGGGTCGAACTGGGAAGCATCGTATTAAATTATCGATATCACCGGAAAGGAGTCCTACAAACTCGGAGCAATGAACAACGAGCAACTATCAAACAACTGGAATATAACTCACTTGAAACGATATTACTGCTAAGGTACGACCCTATTCATTTTTTTTATTTTGAACTAACACTTTCAGGTAACAAAAAAGGAACGAAATAATTTTTAGGCCTGAAAGCACGCGTTGCACTCTTTTTTCCTTGAACCGATTTTGTCCCCAATGGGTTTTCCGACAATGTTTTTAACGTGACAACAATAAATCGTGATAACTTAGAATTGAAGGCCGGTTACGAACCAGTATCAAAGATCACGACAACAGTATTCGAGGCTTCTCTACGATCAACCCTGAACACTGGGGGCATTACCCTCGGATAACGACTTTAGCAAGGAAAGAAACTTTATGATTGAATGGTATCGGCTTGATCTATAGGATTGGGCCAAATGGTCAAATGAGCCGTGCCCGCATAGTCTGCTCGAGCCCTGGCATAAAACTTGTACACATGTGTAACTATTACGTACAAGAATAAAAAGAAGTTTCTACATTGCGGATAAATATCTTGTCCCTTAAGAATTTATCTTTTTTCTTTCCTCTTAAGGGATTTCCCACATTCGATCCCCTAAAGGTATCGAGCCCAAGTGCCGCCTTTATCCGGGTTCAAACGATCACTGCCAATCAGGGACTGTCGTCCAAAAACAAACTCGGACGGCTCGAGCTTAGGGTTCCCGAGGCACAAGACCTATTAGGCAATGCCCGAACCTTAAAGGCTACGGCCATCCCCATTCGGGGACTGTTATCTTAGGCAATCCCGGATAACTCGAGATGACAAGCCCACTGGGCAACACCTGAACTAAAAAGGCTACGGCCATATTAAAATGTCTCGGAGGCGTCCGTAACCAACAATAAGAAACAAGGCCTTGAAAAATTTCTAAACCTGTTCTAAAGGCTACCCTCGGCAAACAATAAACTAAAACTTATAAGTACTTTGGGGAAAAGTTCTGGTCATACCGAACCCCCACGATGCCTTAGAATAAATAATGTCAAAAGTAAGGCCTGTTCGAACCTCCGAACATGACCTAGCTAGTTCATGCTAAGGTATTTCGATCTTTGCAAACATAAAGAATAAAACAAAGGAAAACAAAACTCACAAATTTTCGAAGGGAAAATGAAGCCTTGTATTATATATACATAAAGTCTTTACAAAGGACAAATATCCTTGACAAAAATACAAAAGTACAAAAAACAAAAAGCAAAACATCTACAAAGGCGTCTAAATAGTCTGGTCTTCTCCACCCCCGGCCGGGTCCATCGGAACCCTCAGAGTCTTCTTCTTCTTCTTCTTCTTCTTCTTCTTCTTCTTCTTCTTCTTCTTCTTCTTCTTCTTCTTCTTCTTCTTCTTCTTCTTCTTCTTCTTCTTCTTCTTCTTCTTCTTCTTCTTCTTCTTCTTCTTCTTCTTCTTCTTCTTCTTCTTCTTCCTCGAGGTATGCCAACTTCTTGGCCTCAGCCTCGATCTCCTTAGCTGTTTCGATCTCGGCCGATAGATCAAAACTCCGAGCATGAATCTCCTCGAGGGTCTCTCTTCGTGACTATAGCTTCTCATATTCAACAGTGTCTTTCAAGCGGTCCTGGTCTGCCTCAGCATCAGCTTTATATTGGGCCACCATCTCGTCGGCATCGGCTTTAAACACCACGGCCGCTGACTTGGCCGTTTCAAGCTCCTTGGCCATAATTTCTCGATCAGAGCCGGTCGAACTTAGCTGAGATTGGAGCTCTTAACCTTTTTGGCCTGCACCTCGGCCTTTTCCTTTGCCATTCAAATATGGACCTCAGTCGAAGTCAGTTGTGCTCGAGCAACCTTTTTTTCCGAGGCCAAGCAGTCCATTCTACCTCTCCATTCTTCGATCTCAGCCTTAATTGCATCCATCTCGGCTCAGAGTTGGTCGATCCTATCGATCTTCTGTTGAACCTGCGGATTTCGAACATCAGTCACCGAATCTAGTTCATTGTCACTAACCTCAAATATTTTTACCTGCTCGACCAGGTCAGCATGCTCTTTCCGAGCAACCACCTCCAGCTTAGCTCGGAGGCTCTTAGCATCCCCTTCAAACTGCTCGCTGAGAAGTTTATAAGCATCTCTCTTCTCAGTGAGCCCTCAGACTTCGGCTTTGAGTTGTTTCAGCTCATCCCGGTATCAGAGAAAAGTCTTGTGGTGAAGTACCGAGGCCTACAGCCACAAAGGAAAAATATTAGAGTTGTCTAGAAAATAGCCTAGGTACAAATTGAAAACCATCGAGGAATATTTGAAGTTACCCTGTTTAACGCTTGTTGTGCTTCGTTGAACATACATGGTGCATCCACCTCGTTCATCTTGGCTTGATCATCCTCGGTCACCAGACACCGAAGATAACTGGCTACCCCTATAGGGGCGGAGAGGACCCGAGCATCCTCCGGAAGGGAGATAGTAATGGATCGCTTCTCGTGAGGAATCACACTCGGAGCAGGGAATCGATTGACCAGTTTGGTGCTCGAGGAAGGTCCTCTTGCTCCCGAAGATGGGCTCTCCCTCGGTATCTTTAAGTCACCCAACCCTGTGACGTCCTCTGTGGCCGTAGAGTCCACTCCGTCAAAACACCCGCGGAAGGGGTCGTTCGCTCCATGGGCCCACTTATTGGGGCGTACTTTAGCATTTGGGCCTCGTTGTCCATGGACTCAGTAAACGAGGGTGACTCAATGATCTCTATCACACCGAGTGCTTCCTTCGGGGCATTGCCCACATCCCATGAAGCATCGATCACGGCCTTCTCTTCGACCTCCATAACTTGATGAAGATTGGCATCGCCTCCCTCTGGTTCGGAGGCCCTTTGCCCATCGGGCGGCGATGGCAAGCTGACCATCATATCGAAGGCTTCTTCTTCTCCTTTGGATTCGTCCCTCAGCCAATAGAGTGAATCCAGAGACGGTGCTCAAGCACTGGTGTTTTCTATGGATTTACGCATAAACCTTCTCCTTGGCTTCTTTTTCTCCTAGCTCGTATAACTCGAAGCCCTTTTTCTTTTTTTTCACACTATCTCGGAGCAGGGAAATCGGTGGGAAAATCCTCGCTATCGGATGGGGGCCTCATTTTTTACATCTTCGGATAAACCTGCAAAAAGAAATACAACAAGTGTGGACTTAATGATGTAAAAGGGAAACCAAATATTACTCATGAAAGAGATCTCGCCATGAGAACGGGCCTCCCATCGGCCCTTTGAAAGCTCGCGCCATGAACGCTCGGAATAAGGCCTTTGTAATATGATGCCCTCGACCTATTCCTTGAGTTGAGGAACTACATTCGGGATCCGAGCAATAGCTGTACCGCCACAGAACACCGATAAGAAGAAAGAAAAAAAGCGATAAATTAAATCTTGGAAGCAAAATTATGTTTACGTGACATGTCCCACTTCTCAGGGAACGACATATGCTCAGCCGAGATCAAGTTCGAGATCCTCACACGGACGAAACGGCCTAGCCAACCTCGATCCCGATCTTCATCGATACTCGAGTATGAGGCTTTATTGGCCCAACGGGTGAGCTTTATCAGCCCCTCCCGGTAGAGTCATGGACCGTATAAATGCATGAGATGGTCGATAGTGAAAGGGCACCCTTCGATCTTGCTTACAAAGAAACAGAGGAGGATTACGATCCTCCAAAAAGAAGAGTTAATTTGACCAAGGATTACCTCGTATCTTTTGCAAAAGTTGAAGATAACCGGGTACAAGGGGGCCAACGTGAAGGGATAAGTGTAAACACTTAAAAATCCCTCGACGTGGGTGGTGATGGCTTTGTCAGGTTCGGGAATCACCACATGTTTGTCAACCCAGTTGCAGTCCTTTTTGACTTCGGAGAGAATATCTTCGATGATCGAGCAGATGTATCTCGAGACCTCCTCGCACCGGCCTGGTATAGAGGAGGGCTTTTCGACATTAAAATCAGCATTAGCCGGGCACCCCCCGGGGATGAACATTTTCAGAGGAGGTTCCGATATCGGTTCGTCGACAGCAGTATGCGAGATGACTTCCTCAGTAGCCGGCCGTGAGGTAGAGGGAGTTTCTTTTTGGGGAACGAAATTTGAAGTCTTCGCCATTTCTTTGAAAGATGGAGAAAAACGAGAAAAAAGAAGAAGTTAAAAGAGTACATTTGATGGTTTGAGATGAAGACGAATGAAAGTTTTTATAAAAGATCTCAAAGTGACCAGAATATAAGTGCTTGGAAGTACTGAAATTTCTTAGACACGAGGGAAGAAGGCTAAAATGTAAAGTATGAATGAACAAAGGAAGGGGTATTTATAGTTTTCCAGCGACGATTCACATTTGGGAGTGGCCGACCGGCAACTGACAAGCATTTAATTTCATTAAGACTAGACCGACGGGACGTTTCAACTATTTTGTCGTTTCTATCACGGTATATCAAAGTGAGAATCGGGAGCTCATATCGTTTCTCGTCATCTACTTTGCGGAAAAAGAAGGGACTATCTGTATATTGGTAGAACCGGTCTCATAGTACATCCCGGTCTCCGACTTGATAAGTCAAGTTCGAGATATGGTAACAAGGGAGCTTAGATCGAGGTAGAGATCTCATCAATTTGGAGCCCGTACTATAACGCCAGCCCTCGAGGATGTCGGGGCCGTGATTCGGGATCGGTCCCTAGCCTCGATTAACTTTGAAGAATATTGTCAGGTAGTCAAGCTCGGCCAGAAGGCCGTGATATCCGTTACCGACCGAATATCACGGTGAATATCTGGGCACATATCGATAAGAGATCGACAATTAGTTAATTAGAGGATTTTTATCTTTTATAGAGTTGTACCTAATGTAAGACTCCCCTACTATATAAAAGGGGCCTGATTACTTGTAAAATACATTGTAACACACATTCCAAAGCAATACATCATTATTCTCTTTAAGCTCTTATTTTTCTATGTCTTGATACCTATCAAAGTACATTCGGTTCGAGGGTGGCTAACCTTCCAATGCTGAAATTACCCAATTCATGTAGTTTGTATTTACTTTACCATTATTTATTTCAATTGCAATCTAATTTATCGTTTTGTGTCAAATTAATCTACGTATCATTAAAATTACTTATAAATTCAATTGTTATCTGATTTTAGAGTAAATATTACTATATTTCAAAATATATTTACTTTACATCGATTCTTCTATTTTCCAGCCAAGATCAGTACGAAAGTTAAATTCTGTTATTTCAGCCTTTTGTTATTGTGCTCATCGCTTTCGAGACAGCTTTTTTATTTGCCCTGGTTATTTGAATATCAAAATCTTTTACTTCAAGGACTTGTTCGAAGCTGATTGACAAGAACAATCAGGATGTAATGGAATGACCATTGAAATGATTGTTACAGGATTAATCACAGACCTTAGACTTGAAATTTGACGTTGACTTATTTTTTGGCGCTTGTCGGTCATTGGAAATTAAGGGAAATATCAAGGATACGCGCATACGATCTTTTCTCGTACTTTATATAAATGTGAGATATTTTAAGTATCGAACTATCGTTTATATTCGAGAAAGAAATATTTCAAAGGTAATTTTCACGCCAACTGGCTGTAATTTGAATTACATTTTCAAGCTGTATCGCGTAAATTGAAAAGATCGAAAGGTGATTTAGTATCGGAAAATAAGTGGCCAATAATACTGTATGAACTTATGCAGTAAATTAAGGAACAACCGGTGGGCCGCCATGCCGAGGAGGAGGAGTTTTCAACGACAGGCTGAGTTGTCGTACTCAGACACCTTTTGAACGCTGGCAATGTCATGCACCCCTTTCCTACAGCCCCCCTCCCCCTCCCCCTAAATGATTTTTTGGGATGATACTTTTTTCGTCATGTGGCCTCGTAGTCTTCATACGTTGAAGGATATGACTATATCAACATTTTCTAAACAAATTTATATTTGTCAACCAATTTCAAAGTTTATGTTGAATGCTCTAGTTCTTTTCTTTTGATATATATAGAATAACAACAAAGTTGGATAAACATGTTTTTACGACCGTTTATTTTTACTTATTTTATATCTCTCGAGTTCTCTTTGTTAAATCAACTTATTTCAAACACAAAGGATACTGATTGATGTAGGTTCATTTGAACCAATATTTCTAGCTTAAACTTAAATTTTTCTATGTAAATTCTATTGGAATTACTAAAACACTAAACTATGAACTCAAAACCCAAACAAGATTATAATTTTAGGGGTTAAAACCCGAATCCTGGATCCATAAAATTAAAATTTGAATCAGCGAGGACACGCTTCATTTGCTCCTTTCCTAATACACCAGTACTCAAATTGAGATCAAATTAAGACTGAAAACAAGCAAAGCTAGCTCAAATAGCATAATTAATATTAAGCTTTTATTACTACGTAATAATATTAAACCAACAATTCTTGAGGAGCAGCCTCGAGGAGGGATATCCTATGAGAGAAAAATATAACGACTCGACCGGTCGTTTTGAGCTCTAGTACATTGTTCGGCGGTTTGAAGTCTTGAGTAGATTCACTTCATGTATCATGACTTGTACATGTAGTCGGAATTGAATTTCGAGAAGTTCGAAATTGATTCGGATGGGAAATTCCTAATTTGGAAGTTTTATGTTGGAAGAGTTTACCAAAGTTTGGCTTTTGAGTAAATGACCTCGGAATCAGGATTTGAGGGTTCCAATAGGTTCGTATGATAATTTCGGACTTGGGCTTATGTTCAGGTTGAGTATCGGGTGGTCCGAGAGCATTTCATCGCTTATTATGGAAGGTTGACATTTTGAAAGTTTAAGAATTTCTTAAGTTAGATTTAAAGTGAATTTTGGTGTTATCGATGTCCGTTTGGGGTTCCGAATCTTGGAATAGGTTCGTATCGTGAATTGTGACTCGTGCGTAAAATTTGACGTTATTCCGGGATGTATCGTGAATTGTGACTCGTGCGCAAAATTTAACGTTATTCCGGGATGTTTAAGTATGAATCAGACGCGTTCGTCGAAGTTCGAATGTTTGAAAGTTTAAATTTTTTTCTAAGTTTGACCATGTTTTAACTTTAAGGCTACTGGGCTCGTATTTTGGGTTTGGAACTTGGAATAGGTTCGTTTCGTCATTTGGAACTTGCCTGCAAATTTTCGTGTCTGTCATTTGAAGTTGATTTGACGTGGTTCGAACGATTGGTTGCAATTATATAAGTTCATGAAGTTCATTGTGATTTTCATGCGTTTTGGCGTCCGATTCGTGATTCTAGATGTTATTTCGGCATTTTGATCACGCGAGCAAGAGCGTATGATGTTTTTAGACTTCTGTTGATGTTTGGTTTGGAGCCTCGACTACTCGGATGAGTTTCGAGCATGTTCTGGAATAGGTTTGAACAAAAAGTTGACTACTAGTGTTGCTGGTGCTCAGGTATCGCAATTGCGACATTTTTCTTCGCATTTGCGAAGTCTGCCAATTTTGCCTTGGTTCGCAATTGCGAACATTTCTTTTCGCATTTGCGATGTCTCCCTATTTTGCCTTGGTTCACAATTGCAAATATTTCTCCGCATTTAATTTTTGGTTCACAATTGCGAACATTTCTTCGCATTTGGGATGTCTGCAATTTTGCCTTGATTCGCAATTGCGAACATTTCTTCACATTTGCGATATCTGCCAATTTGCCTTGGTTCGCAATTGCGAATATTTCTTCGCATTCGCAAAGTCTGCCAATTTTTGCCTTGGTTTGCAATTTCGAACATTTTTTTCGCATTTGCGAGGGTTCGCAAATGCGACATCTGAGGCTGTTATTAAGACTTTATTTCGGGACTTAGCCCATTTCTATCATATTTTCATTTGATTGGGCGATTTTGGGAGCTCTTGGAGGCAAAATTTTCATCATCTATTGCAAGGTAAGTAATTCCCACATATTTTAAGTTAATTACTGAACTCTATAAGGATTTAACATGGAAATTATGGAAAATTGTGGAATTTTTGAAGAAAAACCTAGAAATCGTATTTTTGGATTTTGACCACGATTTTGGAAATGGAATTAGGAATAAATCATATATTTGAGTTCGTAATGTTATGGATAATGGTTAGCTTTGAAAATTTTTGGAATCCGGGCATGTGGACCCGAAGGTTGACTTTATTGACTTTTCGAGCGGAGTTGGTAATTGTTATGAATTGATTAATATTAAGCATTGGAGAGTATATTGATTGACTTGCACATTGTTTGACTAGTTTCAGATCGTTTGGCTTTGAGTCGAAGAGTTAGAGAGGCATTGATGGTAGGCTATAATCTCGTGTTTTAGTTGCCTATTGCACTCTAATTCCCTGCACTTTACTTGTGTTGAGCTTTAATTGGTAGTATTTTGCACTTATTGTGTATTTTATGCCTTGTAGGAATGATTCCGAGTTATGTAGATGTTGTGGAGCTAAATCAAATAATTGGAGCTTTGAAGTCTGAGTAAAAGCCCAAGAGATTTAACCGGGATCGTGTTCGGGGGTCGAGAATCAATTCAGGATGTAAAAAATCAAGGAAGAACAACACTCTGAGGAAATTCACTAATGCAACGCACCATGCGTAGCACTGTGTTACGCATCAGTGCAAATATGCGTCAGAAATTTGAGAATTTCGGAGACTTGTAATTTTTGGGTATGGCAGAAAAATACACTAATGCTAGGCATAATGCGTGGCATAGTGCGTAGCATCAGTACAAAAATTTGTCAGACAAGCTAAGTTCAGAGAGTTTACAACCGAGAAAATTGGACTAATGCTATGCACCCTGCGACGTATGAAAAGTAATAAGTTTGCAAGTTTTCTTATTTCAGCTAGGAAAGGGAGGTTTCGTTGGGCCTGCCCCTACTTGGTATAAATATGTCACGCCCCAAACCTGAAGAGGCGTGGACGGCACCCGGTGCCATATTCGGCCCGAGCGTACCACTCTGTAAGTGTGAACTCTGGAGGGGTAACCCTCAACTTAGGCCGATGAGGCCATATTCTGAATCGTCTGAAAATAACGTCTCCCTATCTGTGGGGTAAGCATACCTAAAAGATGATATAAATAACTCTGCAGGCCGACGAAACCGCCATGAACATCTACTGATATACAAAATATACAAGACTCGTCTACAAGCCTCTACTGATGGATGTAATGTGATCGGAATAAGGCCTCGACCTACACATAACATATATACATACATACAGAAGATGTACACAAAATCCTAGACCCGGTAACTTCGTAGGACGTGGAGCTTACCGATTAGGCTGAACTCGGGAAACACCTACTGAAGAGGTCTACCTGTCTGTCTATCTGAACCTGCATGCATGAAATGCAGCGTCCCCCAGAAAAGGGACGTCAGTACGGACTAATGTACCGAGTATGTAAGGAAATAACATAACTGAAAGTTGAAACTAAACTGATAATATAACTGAAAGTAACTGGGAGTCAAAGATGATCTGGAGATATATCTACCTGTTGATACTGACTCAACTCCTTCAATATAGTAAGTAAAATAAATGTTCGGCCCTATAAGGCTCGGTACGTGTAACTGCTCGGCTGTAGTAGGCTCTCTCATAGGCGCTCAGCCATATTAGGCTCTGTATCTCGGCCATCCAGGGCTCGCTCATAGGCGCTCGGCCACAGTAGGCTTGGTATATAACTAACCATCTGATCAGAGGTTGCCCAATAGGGGCCTGCCCACCGATTATAGCTCGATGGTGGTGAAAATACTGTAATATTGTATATATATATATATAGACCCTCTGCTCTCTTGAATACAAGAAGACAATACTTAATTGAATATAAAGTCACGATAAGGGAGAATACTGTAACTTATGAGACTAAGATAATGTGAATAAATTCATGAATACGAACTTCTCTTTATGTCTCGTTGTCAAACAGATGTAGTTACGGGATCATGCCAAAATAAAGGAAAGGTTTAGCCTTAACATACCTTAACTCCGTTGAGTCCTTAATACATTCCAAGAAATTATTCAAAAAACTCAAATCCATCTACCACACCATAAGGAGATTCAAAATCAGTGCTGAGTAAAGGCTAAGCCTGCAACTTAAACTAGTAGCTCATTTACGTAAATTTGGGCAGCATCTCCCCTGTAACTAGGCCCTCCTCTAATACCATATACCAACAACGACAAGAGCACAACAATAACAACATGTAAGCATCATTTTCCAACCTTATCTCCATCACAATATACTACAAAACAGCCCACACACCCTAATCACTTCATACATAAAACGACAACCAAAGTAGTGTCAAACAACCAAAAAGATGTAACGACGAATGACCAGCCCACCATTACCTAATTATGTGGTGTTTCTCCACACAATTTTTCCTCCAAAATTCCATTAGAGAGTAGTTAAATAGATAGCCCAAAGGCAACATGAAACAACCCAGAAAATAGTCCACTACAAGTCAAATAACTCGAACTCACGACTTTCGATAACCGTCCCGTGAGTTCTAACTATTAGGAAACGAATTTATAAATATTTTTTGATATTTAAAAGATTAAATATAGAAATTAGGAATATTCATAACTATTAAATACATTCCAAAACTCAAACTACAAAGAAAAAGAGAGGCGATATAGCGATACTTATGTCGTAGAGATCGTTTTAATGTTATCGCTACTTGATTTCGTGCCCGGGATAATAATCTTGTTTGAAGCACTTGTATAGAGCTTAAGGGTAAGTTTAGGGGTGTTATTTGGGCGTGCTCTCTTGGAAAATAGAGAAAGAGACGAGCTAAGGAATGTAAATATCCCATTTTTTAAAATGTCAAAAAGGTTCTACTTGGCACCCTATGATTGGCCCTTCTTCAGATGCTTATATCTTTTTATCCGGACCTCGTATGAATGAATGGTTAAGAGCGTTGGAAACTACATTCCAAGACCTTCAATTTAGTATATAATATGTCCCAAAATGACCCCATATAGAATACGAAATATATTGCTCAAAAACCTCTATTACAAGGTAAATCCTTACTCCATTTTTCCGCAACTTAAATCCGATTTTTACTAAACTTTATATTTTATATACAAATATCATATATAGTCATATCATGACTTTAAACTCATTTAAATTATAATTAACTAGTCTCATATTCATCTTAACTTACTTAAGACTTCAGTAAATATTCTTATCATTGTAGAAGGATTTCGTCCTTTTTGAGCTCACATTAGATAATCCTATGATGATAGTGACGTCTGAAGTACGGGGTGTAATAACATATCCTCTTAGAAACATTTGTCCCCGAATGATAACTCTTAAAGGCTTGCGAAAATGGGACGTAGCATCTTTAAATCACTTTATATACTTTCAAAGAGGATCTCATTTTCAAACTTACGTTAATTGACTTATGACATACTTTCACGTATAAAAATATGGGGTGTAACATCATTCCCCCCTTTGGAACATTCGTCCTCGAATGTTGACTGATGTGCTTATCAGTCTCATAACCTGTAGCTCTTACGAATACTTTAATATTGTCCTTGCCATCTAGACAATTGTTCTGTGAATAAATTCAACGACCAGGGCATTTCCCTTATAGGCCTATTCTCACATCACTACTTGTGATTGGAATTCTTCCAATCTCGTAACTTTGAATACCTTCTGTGATGCACCCTGTGTGACTCTGTCCTTTTATGCGCGGATCTTCTCTTTTTTTTTTCTCCAGCTTTTTGCCAATCTTTTGGCCTCACTTTGTGAACATATATAGAACTATGACAAGATGCCCCTCGGGGCATATATAGATGTACTGAAGTTCTTCGCTTGGTACTTTGTCGAATGTACCACTATTGCTATATTTTATTTCCTAGCCTTGGTTATCTCTCATTATGGCTTTAGTGCATCTAGGTAGGTCATACTATACTATAACACTTACTTCAGCTTATTATTACCGAGGTGTGCTACACAACTCTAGGTTACTCTCTCACTGCTTATCCCATATGTATAAATCTAAGTCATTTAATGCTTCCTTATTACTGTTCATCTAAAGAATGGCATTATAACCTCCTCTTGTACTTTGGAAATTTTATCCATATATTATTGATTCACCTTAATGTTGATCTATATCTACCACTGATAACTTGAGACCTCTTACGTAATACATTGTCACTAGGGCTCACGTCTCATCGGGAAACATCTGAAGTGATTTTCCTGATCCACCTAGGGGTGATACTATACTTCAATAACCGTATTTCATAGCATCCCGGCGTGATTCATCTTATATGGGTATTTTAATCCCACGCAATTCATGAAATCCCTTTTCTTAAAATCATTACTCATTCAAAAGCCTAAACGCCATCCTCTTATCTATCACCATTACACCCTTATTCTACTACCAGGGCAGCATTTCATCTCTTCTAATTGCTCATATTCTTAGACTCCTCTGAATTCCTTCAGACTGTACCGAGCTTTCTATAACTTATGGAAACCATCAACTCTCTTATTTTGATAGGCTTAATCACGAGGACTTACCTGTTCTCGTCACCTTCTCACTCACCTTTTCATAACCTTACTCCTGTTTACCTAAAACCTTGTCGCTCTATCATACTTTAGCTTGCGAACTACACATATCTATTTATGCTACTCGAAATCTTCCTTTGAATTGCTAGCACCATAGATTTCCTTTCGTGCCTTCTCAGTTGTCTTTAAATGTAAGCAATTAATTTTACTGGTCGTTCTTCCACTTGTTGCATGAATACTTGGCTTATCTTGTTGCCCATGAATACTGGAATTTTCTGTAACTCATATGATCACAAATATCACCTTAGATTTTTACTTCTCATTCATTAGCCATGATGGTGCCACTTTCTTATGGAGTGTATATAATATTGTAGTGAGACTATTGTTACAAGACCATTTCTTCTTTATGTCACTATGCTTAGGTTGAAGCATTCTTCCTTATTTCTTCAGCTAGTCTTTCGGGGTAGTACATAGTGGAGACTCTCTGACTCTTGTAAAGCTATGAGGTTATTTCATCGCATAACCGAAGGAATTTTTGATGTTCTTACTTGCCTGTAATTATCCTTAGTTACATACCTCCACGCCCTTGTGCTCGTAGGGTTGCTTCTAAACTGAAATTTTGAATGTCTCCCTAGTGGCACTCTTTTTTTTTTTTTTTTCTGGAACACGTATACAATACCTTTAACTATCCCAACTTCTATCTGAATATTTTTCAACAATTGCGATCTCGTATCTCCGAGATTGGATTTCCTATGTTGTGGTTCACTATCTTTATCTTGCACAATCTGTTGATTTATTTGTATACTCTTGACTAGCCATAACTAGACTCTTCCTGAAATCACTACAAACTACTCGTTGGTCCATTCTCATATCTATATTCTGCGTAACCACTTTTGGGTTATGTCATTTGCCTTAACTTACCTCTTGTACTGGCTCCTTATGTATCGAGTGTTCATTCCCACTTATTTATCAGTATCATCTGGTGCGGAACCCTTACTGCCCCTCCCCTGCATTATGCTTGCATAATGTTCTGGAGTTGTATCATATCTGTAGGATCTGAATAAATACAATCTCATTCCTTTCACCTTTTTACCACATTCTTTATTTTCTATTCCATAGTTACCTCTTCATCTTTGGAGTCTTTTCACATCTTTACTGACATCTTACCCACCTTGTGGTAACCCTTCTGTACCAAGGATAACTAAAGTTCTTACCCACGAGGGTGACACCTAGTGTAACTGGCACACTTAGTCCCTTAAGCTTAACTTTGCTCACAGTGCCCACTTAAGGGAAGAGTCTTCCTGAATGACCTTTAAAGGTTATTCTTCTTATGGCCATTCTATTATCGCCGGAACATGATCTCTAAAATTCTCATGATGCCAGTTATTGTCAAATCATTCGGTCCCTAATTCATATTCATTTTATCTTGTTCACCAGATCTTACTAATTTTTATTATTCCGGAGTCTAACGTTTCATTCTGGCAATCACGTTGGAGTCACCAACTTATTTCTCGAAAGTAGGATATTACTTTATGGCTTATACTCTTCTATTGTTTCAAGGCATGTATACTCTTGTCTTTTCCTTCACTTGACTATAGACTCTGTCATCGTGTTATATTTTGATTTAACGTTATCACCCATATATCACATCTTACTCATGATGCTTCATTTACTCCCTTATTATTCTTCGGATAATATTTTTGTCTATCACTTTATTTTGAAAACTTCAACGAAACATTCTTTTACTTTTAGCTCCCCTTGCTTCATCTCATTGGCCCTTTTAGAACGCCTAACATTCTCCTTTTTTTTTACTCGGGATTGGAGTCATACTAACGTAAATATTTATCCCTTCTAGGATTCCACTACCTATCTTCTGAAATTTCTGAACATTCTAGTATTCATATCTGATTGTACTATTCTAGAGTTTACCATCTGGGTGTCTCACAAGGAGATCTATTACCATATTTGCACTATCTTCGAAAATGTTAGCTAATGATAACAATTCATCCACCATTTTTGGGTTACTCTAACCCCAGCTGGATCCTGATATCCTATCCTTCTCTTAAACTATATCTACTGGCTCCCATAGGGCATAATTAAGATGAGTGTGTCCAATAGTATATAACTCTATTACTGTTGAAATTAACTCATAATGCTTGTATTTCTATGTTTGAATTACAAGTACTGATAATCTTCATTAACTAGGTACCTCGCGCCCTTCTTCATCTTGCTTTTTTTACTTGCCGAAACTTGTATCTACCTTATGATTCTTTTATTTCTTTTTACCATATGGGTGGATAGAAACTCTTACCTTAAGTCTCCTTATCAAGAAGCTTACACATCTTAGTACACACATGATCTGCTGAAGACCTCACATTTACTAATCATAAGCATGATGCAAAATCGAGTCCCTCTGAATCAACTATTCCACAACCACATTCAATCTCTTACCAACTGTCTTTTTAGATGTAGGTATCGTTGTATTATGAATAAAATAGAATTTAGGAGTTTGAATTCTTATAACTAAGTTCTACTACACGATCTAGAGTAAGAAGAAAGAGTGACAATCCTAAATGCCATGTAGCCTCCTGCTTATAAGTGTGGTGCACAACACACCCATAAACAAGACTCTACTAGACATGGCTTGTAGACTCCCTAGGACAGAACTGCTCTGATACCAAGTTTGTCATGCCCCAAATCTGAAGAGGCGTGGCCGACACCCGGTGCCATATTTGGCCCGAGCGTACCACTCTGTAACTGTGAACTCTGGAGGGGTAACCCTCAACTTAGGCCGATGAGGCGATATTCTGAATCGTCTGAAAATAACGTCTCTCTTATCTGTAGGGTAAACATACCTAAAAACTGATATATATATATATATATATATATATATATATATTATAACGCATTGCTGATAAAACCACCATGAACATCTACTGATATATAAAATATACATGACTTGTCTACAAGCCTCTACTGATGGATGTATTGTGATTGGAACAGGGCCCCGATCTACCCATAACATATATACATACATACAGAAGATGTACACAAAAACCCTAGACCCAGTAACTCTGAAGGACGTAGAGCTTACCGATCAGGCTGAACTTGGGAAACACCTACTCAGGAGGTCTACCTGTCTGTCTATCTGAACCTGCACGCATGAAATGCATCGTCCCCAGAAAAGGGACATCGGTACGGAATAATGTACCCAGTATGTAAGGCAATAACATAACTGAAAGCTGAAACTGAACTGATAATATAATAACTGAAAGTAACTGGGAGTCAAAGATGATCTAGAGATATACTTACCTGTTGATACTGACTCAACTCCTTCAATATAGTAAGTAAAATAAATGATTGGCCCTATATGGCTCGGTGCGCGTAACTGCTCAGTCGTAGTAGGCTCGCTCATAGGTGCTCGGCCATACTAGGCTCTGTATCTCGGCCATCCTGGGCTCGCTCATAGGCGCTCGGCCATAGTAGGCTCGGTATATAACTTACCATCTGATCAGATGTTGCCCAATAGGGGCCTGCCCACCGATTATAGCTCGATGGTGGTGAAAATAGTGTATATATATATATATATATATATATATATATATATATATATATATATATATATATATATATATATATATACACACACACACACACACACACACACACACACTGCTCTCTTGACTAGAAGAAGACAATACTTAATTGAATATAAAGTCCCGATACGGGAGAATACTGTAACTTATGAGACTAGGATAATGTGAATACATTCGTGAATACGAACTTCTCTTTATGTCTCGTTGTCAAAAAAATGTAGTTACGGGATCATGCCAAAATGAAGGAAAGGTTTAGCCTGAACATACCTTAACTCCGTTGAGTCCTTAATACCTTCCAAGAAATTCTTCAAACAACTCAACTCCATCTCCACAGTATAAGGAGATTCAAAATCAGTGCTGAGTAAAGGCTAAGTCCGCAACTTAAACTAGTAGCTCGTTTACATAAATTTGGGCAGCATCTCCCCAGTAACTAGGCCCTCCTCCAATACCATATACCAACAACAACAAGAACACAACAATAACAACATGTAAGCATCAATTTACAACCTTATCTCCATCACAATATACCACAAAACAGCCCACACACCCTAATCACTTCATACATGAAATGACAACCAAAGTAGTGTCAAACAACCTAAATAATATAATGACGAATGACCAGCCTAACATTCTGTCATTATGTGGTGTTTCTCCACATAATTTATCCTCCAAAACTCCATTCTATAGTAGTAAAATAGACAGCGTAAAGGCAACACGAAACAACCCACAAAACAGTCCACTACAAGTCAAATAACTCGAACTCACGGCTTCCGATCACCGTCCCGTGGGTTCTAACTATTAGTAAACGAATTTATAAACCTTTCTTGATATTTAAAATATTAAATATAGAAAGTAGGCATATTCTTAACTATTAAATACATTCCAAAACTCAAACTACAAAGAAAAAGAGAGGCGATATAGCGATACTTACGTCATAGGGATCGTTTTAATGTTATCGCTACTTGATTTCATGCCCGGGATGATAATCTTGTTTGAAGCACTTGTAGAGAGATTAAGGGTAAGGTTAGGGGTGTTATTTGGGCGTCCTCTCTAAAAGAATGGAGAAAGAGACGAGCTAAGGGATGCAAATATCCCATTTTTTAAAAAGTCAAAAAGGTGCTACTTGGCACCCTATGATTGGCCCTTCTTCATATGCCTATATCTTTTTATGCGGATGTCGTATGAACGTATGGTTAAGAGCATTGGAAACTAATTTACAAGAACTTCAATTTAGTATATAATATGTCCCAAAAAGACCTCAAATAGGACACGAAATATATTGCTTAAAAACCTCCATCACAAGGCAAATCCTTAGTCGGTTTTTCCGCAACATAAATTCAATTTTTCCTAAACTTTATATGTTATATCCAAACATCATATATAGTCATATCATGACTTTAAAATTATTTAAGTCATGATTAACTAGTCTCATATTCATCTTAACTTACTTAAGACTTCGGTAAACGTTTCTTATCCTTGTAGAAGGATTTTGTCCTTTTTGAGCTCACATTAGATAATCCTATGATGATAGTGACGTCTGAGGTACGAGGTGTAACAACATGTCTCCTTAGAAACATTTGTCCCCGAATAATAACTCTTAAAGGCATGCGAAAATGGGACGTAACATCGTTAAATCACTTTATATACTTTCAAAAAGGATCTCATTTTCAAACTTATATCAATTGACTTACGACGTACTTTCACGTACAAAAACATGGGGTGTAAAAATGTTATTTTCTGGACTTTTGATATACCTTTGACCTAAGGAAGATAAGGAGGAGTTGGAAGAACACAAGCACAAGGATTTTATCATTCCTTCCTCACTTAAGATCCGAGTTTGGATCGAACCTATATTTTCCTACACTTTAATTATATTTGTGATGAATTTTTCCATGTCTATGGAGTAGTTCCCTTTTAGGGTTTGATGGATTTGGTGTACTGATGATTGTTTGTGGATTATAACTCTAGTTTTATGTATTGAATCGTTATTGGATGATTTAGTTGTTGCATCTATATTCACTTGTTCATGTAATTGAGAGAGGCATAACTTCTGATATCTTTGCATTATATTGTTGGTTCAGTTCATTAATTCTTCTTAGTAATCGGAAGAGGCTACTTGAATCATTGATTAAACCTAGTTAGGAGGATAATAGAGAGAGGTTCTCCTATATACCAATCCACTACGAAATCTTGCATATCTTCACAGAGCTTAAATGATTCATCTTACGATGCTGAGACTTAATCGAGAGAGGATTTTCTCCTGAACGTTTGAACTAATAATTGAGTGAATTCAAGAGACTCACTTGAACATTAGAAGTAAATTATCTAGAGTTAGATCCCAAACAATTATCTCGCACTTATCCTATCAAAACCCTATCTTCTCCTATTGATAACCTTCTTATCTTATTCATTGTTTCGATTGTCATTATTCAATAGCTTTAGATTCTTAGTTAACTTTAGTTAGACATCTTATAAATCTAAACTTTTGATCATCTTAGATAGCATCCAAGCTAGAAACTATGAGAATACTGTTTAAATCCAATCCCCATAGATACGATATTATACTATACAATATATTATTAGCGAGAAGAATTTAAGTGTGTGTTTCGAGCTCGTCAAATTTTGGCGTCGTTGTCGGGGATTGGCAATTAATAATTTTGGAAATAGTTTTTGGTGCTAATTCAGGAATTAGGTTTTAGTTTTTTTCTTTTCTGTTTCCTTTTTTATTTTATTTTCTTTATTAGTTAACTTCTTTTCAAGATTTATTTTGTAGTACCTAATAAGTTGGAGAAGATAATATAGATAGTGAACTCTAAATGCTGTGAAGATGGAGTACAACTAGTCTAAGAAAAAGGTTGAAGAGTTAGCAGTTGAACATTGACTGTCAAGCAGGTATGTATTCTTCCTATGGTTCGTATTTTGAACAGTCTCACTCTGTTTCTAGTCCATACAGGTACGAGGATTCATATGGGCACAATTTTGACTCTAGTTGGAATGAATACACTTATTATGACTGGAATAAAATCAAAATGAGACAACCACCTCAAGAGGAGAATGGTAGTTTAGAAGCGCTTATGCATAGGTTCATGAATAGTGTTGATGAAAGGTTTATGCAAAGTGATGAAGCCATTCAGAACCTAACAACGCAAGTGAGTCGAATAGTAAGTATACTTTCAGAAAGCTCATGGCATTATGATAGGGAATATATGGAGGAGATACCCTGCGAGAATGAGCCTACCCAAGAGGATGAGCGTCTACAGAGGGAGATGTCCACGATACAAGAGGACTCTGGTTCAACTGAGATGATCGAAAATAAGGCTTTGATTGAATATGAAGCGATGGAAGAAGAGTTCAAACTCCCATCCACCTTTTCACATTTGCAAAATTTAGTAGAAGAGAATGAGAAACAAATGGTCTTGGATATACCAGAGGAATATTCACTTGACCTTTCGTCTTTGTTTTCTTATTCTAACCTTGATCATGTGGATTTTATTTTTTGGGATTTATAGGAATATGTATGGATTGATCCTGTGAAAAAATGCATAATCAAGTTAAGGATCATCATAAAAGAGCAATTCACCGCTCAAGATGAGGACAAAAAAGAAAGAACAAAGCGGGTCTTGCAGGTATCCTCAGAAGAATTGGGCTTAATGAGCTCCATTAAGAAACCCAAGAAGAGAAAACGAGAAATGAACTCAGAATTAGGGGTGGAGTTCATAAGTTCTCGAAAAGGAAGAAAGTTCAGGGAAGTTTCCTTTAACTTATGCTTTTTAATTGTGTGTCATGTGGTCATGACACAACGTAAAGTGTGGGGTGAGGGATATTTGTATGTATGTATATTAGTTTTTTTTGTTGTGTTAGTTTTAATAGTTAGAGATAGAAACAAAAATTTAAAAATTTAAAATTTTTTGATTTTTTCCGACGATGGATATCATCGACAGGTTTCTTGAGAGATTTAAGTCAAAGGAAAAAGACAAAATATATTCTTTTGTATGTAGTGCAATACGTCCCCCATGGTTTTTCTTTGTGCCGCGGTTCTTTTTCAAGGGTTTTGTTTGAACCGGGTGTAGTTAGTTCTTATTTTTGTTAGGAGTAGGAAACTTTGTGCTATGATTGGAATTGAAGGCAATATCTCTTGACTTTATTATGCCTTGAGAATAGTAAGTGCTTTAGTTGTGACGATTAGGCTCAATGTTTGACTCGAGTATAAGTGCCTTAATTTGTATGATCTTAACTTTTCTTAACTGCTATGACTAGAGTGTCTTGATAATTCCGATCTTGAATGAGTTATGTGCCATGTGTCTGTGAGGTTTTGTGTTATTCAGTACATTGCACTTAATATCTAGAACTTGCCCCGGGTGTTAGCAAAGCGAAATAGTAGTTTTATTCAGTCTTGCAAGTTATATAGACATTTCTTTACCCACCTAATTGTTATGTATCTTAGTTAACCCATTTGAGCATGTAATCATTTTTATTTGACAACCACATTACAAGCCTTACCTATTTGTTTGAATTGACCATCTATTTGAACCTTGCACCTCTCGTGAGGACTTGAATTTGTAATGAACTTTGTAATGAACTTTGTAATAAACTTTGTAAAAGTTAAAGTGTGGGGTGTTGGTTTGGCTTTTGAGTGAAACTATTAAAATAGGTGAAAGGTGCATTGTTTTGAAAAAGTAAGAGCCACTTGAATTGAATAAGAAAAGAAAAAGATAAATAGTTGTATTGTTGTGAAAAGTATTCCTTGATAGTGGTAACTCTTGATGTATTTGTGCCTAAAGAAGTAGGGAGTTGATGTATATTGATGTGAAGGTGGAGTTATAGTTTGGCATAAGTGTGGGGTTTTGAACGAGTAATTATGTATTAAGGTGCTTAGGGAGGTGTAGTCACTCTTATATCCAAATGTATCCTACCCATCTCGCAGCCTACATTACAACCAATTAAAGTCCTACTTGATCCTTGACTGAATGAGCTCAATTAGTAGAGTAGTACACTACGGGCAAGCCTATGGTACGTCTTTTGTGGCATATGAATATTGTTTCTGAGAGTGAGTAAATTATTTCTATCTTGAGTTCCTAATTGTTCTTAAATTTTATTGTGTGTGAAACTACTCTCTATTGTTGTGTAAGGGCACTTGATTCATGAAGGAACGATAATATCATTGACCTCTAGGTTAGAGTAAGTGAGCAGGCTGTGAAAAATGCATGGTGCTCGTGAGTCAAAGCTTGAGGCGAGGATGTTATAATATAGTGCTTAATCTGTTTTAAATATTCTTGGTATGATGAGTTAGGAGAGTTGTTTAAAAAGGTAGTGTCTATATGAAGTGTAGTTTGATTGCTCGAGAACGAGTAATGGTTTAAGTGTGGAGTATTGATGGTAGGCTATAATATCGTGTTTTAGTTGCTTATTGCACTCTAATTCATTGCACTTTATTTGTGTTGAGCTTTAATTGGTAGTATTTTGTGCTTATTGCATATTTTATGCTTTGTAGGAAGGATTCCGAGTTATGCAGATGTTGTGAAACTAAATAAAATAATTGGAGCTTTGAAGTTTGAGTAAAATCCCAAGGGATTAAGTCGGGATTGTGTTTAGGGGTCGAAGATCACTTTTAGATGTCAAAAATCAATGAAGAAGCAACACTCTAAGGAAATGCACTAATGCCATGCACAATGCGTAGCACAGTGCAACGCATCATTGCAAATGTGCGTCATAAATTTGAGAACTTCAGAAACTTGTAATTTTTGGGTGTAACGGAAAAATACACTAATGCTAGGCATAGTGCGTAACATCAGTACAAAATTTTGTTAGACAAGCTAAGTTCAGAGAGTTTACAACCGAGAAAATTGCACTAATGCTACGCACCCTGCGACGCATGAAAAGTAATAAGTTTGCAAGTTTTCCTATTTCGGCTAGGAAAGGGAGGTTTCGTCTGGGCCTGACCCTACTTGGTATAAATACAAGGAAAAACGTTATTTTCTGGACTTTTGACATACTTTTGACCTAAGGAAACTAAGGAGGAATTGGAGGAGTAAAAGCACAAGGGTTTCATCATTCCTTCCTCACTCAAGACCCGAGTTTGGATCGAATCTATATTTTCCTATACTTTAATTATATTTGTGATGAATTTCTCTATGTCTATGGAGTAGTTCCCTTTTAGGGTTTGATGGATTTGGTGTACTGATGATTGTTTGTGGATTATAACTATAGTTTTATGTATTGAATCGTTATTGGATGATTTAATTATTGCATTTATATTTACTTGTTCATGTAATCGGAAGAGGCTAGTTGAATCATTGATTAAACCTAGTTAGGAGGATAATCGAGAGAGGTTCTCCTAAAGACCAATCCATTACGAAATCTTGCATATCTTCACAGAGCTTAAATGGTTCATCTTGCGAGGTTGAGACTTAATCGAGAGAGAAGTTTCTGCTGAACGTTTGAACTAATAATTGAGTGAATTCGAGAGACTCACTTGAACATTAGAAGTGAATTATCTAGAGTTAGATCCCAAACAATTATCTTGAACCTATCCTATCAAAACCCTATCTTCTCCCATTGATAACCTTGTTAGCTTTTTCCGTGTTTCGATTGTCATTAATCAATAGCTTTAGATTCTTAGTTAATTTTAGTTAGACATCTTATAAATCTCAACTTTTGATCATCTTGGATAGCAACCAAGCTAGAAACTACGATAATACTGTTTAAATCCAATCCCCGTAGATACGATATTATACTATATTATATTTGATTAGCGAGAAGAATTTAAGTGTGTGTTTCGAGCTCGTCAGGCATTGGAGTCGGTTATGGAACTTCGTAGCGAGGTAAGTCTCCTGTCTAACCCTTTGAGGGGGAATTTACCCCGTAGGTTTTATAGTCTTATGTGCTATATATTGTAGGAGCTATGCACGTATGAGGTGACGAGTATCAGTGCGTATGCTAGGATTCCTGATTTGGCCGGGTAGACTTAGGTTCACACCATACTTTAATTGTACTATTTGAGTTATCATTGCCTGTTGAATTCCTTTATTACGCGCTATGACCTGAGACTAGGCTTGCGTAGAGTGATAGACCCACTATTATAGAGATTTGACGAGCTACTTGATTTAGTCGCGGAATAATTGTGCTCCCCTTATGGATGTCTCCCGCGTTGTGCGTTTTCATTGAAAAGCTTCCTCAAATTTCATAACTCACACGTTTATTCATGAGTAGGGTCAAGGACCCGTTAAATCTTCTTATTCTAATGGGATCGGGCCATTCACATCAGCAGTATCATATTCTTATGGGATCGGCCCGTTTGCCTCGGCAATATCATATTCATATGGGATCAGACCGTTCGCCTCGGCAATATCATATTCTTATGGGATCGGGGCGTTAACCTCGGCATTTCTATGAAATACTCTTATTAGATTTGGTCGTTCGCCTCGGTAGAATCATGCGTAATATTTGAGAAGAAGCCAGTGTATCCGTAAGTTTTCCTGATTTGAGTTGTGACGACCTATCTGGTGGGGGATCATTATATATATATATATATATATATATATATATATATATATATATATATATATATATATATATATATACACACACACACACACACACACACACACACACACACACACACACACACACACACACAGAGCTTGTGTTTACTGTTCAGATGAGGATCGTACCACGTACTTATATTTGTTTACACTGTTTATTTACCATGCCTCATACTTGTTTACTTTCTACTGTAATTAATTTATTGGACCACTAGTAAGTGTCGATGTCGATCCCTAGTCACTACTTCTCCGAGGTTAGGCTAGATACTTACTGAGTACGCGTTGATTTACGTACTCATGCACTTTTGCAATAATTGTACAGGTATATATTTCTGGTGCTCTTCTGGGCGCAAGGGCACAACAATTGCGGGGACTTTACGTCGACCTGCATCCCATGTTACAACCCACAGCATACAGAGTCTACATCATAATTTATTTACATTTTCCTGTCTAACTTGTATTCCAGACATATGTTGAATTGTTATTGTACCTTCTAGTAGATGCTCATGCACTTGTGACACCCAGTTTTGGGGGTGTTCTAGAATTTTTTTATGGATTGTTCTACATTGATACACCTTTTACTTATTATTTTAATTAAACTGTACATAACTATGATTTATTTTAATGCACTGATGATCACGCCCAACTATGCCTTATAAAAAGGACTAAGCGGTTATTGCAAATATATTCCGGCTAATAAGTCTAGAGTCGAATCCCACAGGGAATTAACCTATCAAACACAGCTACTAGACTCGCACGAACTCACGCAATCAATCTTCTGAAATATTTAAGTGACAATTTGTATGTTTACTAACTAAATATTACGTAATGAAAGTGCAACAATTAATAACAAACTACTACAGTTCGTAGACAAAAATTGGAATGATCTAAGGTTATGATTTCCCCTATTGTTGGAATCCTTTTCGCTACGTCTTCTATAAATTTGCCTAAGTCTTCTCTATCTATCATGAGCACTCTGACTGTTGTAACTCTCTCCTGAGTAATTACCATAATTTACTAGACAAAATCTCCCGAATTACGCTAGCTGGCATTAGTTACGTCTCACTCAGATTGCACTAAGGTTTCGTTATCCTTAATCCCACCTTTAAACCCTTCGTATTGATCCCTCATATACGTTAGGAGTGATGTTGTTCAACAACTACCTAAATATGTACTCTCCCCCGAGTAATACACACTAAATAAGCACAGACGATTGAGGGCCCTTCAATCAACAACAATAATAATATAGTTGAACAAATAGAGAAAATACTACGGCAAATCTATATTAACGTAACATGAAAATCATCCTCCAATAGGTTCCATCAAAACCCTAGATTAGAAGTTTAGCTACTCATACTCATAGTCACAATATTCAAACTATTTTGCATAATTAAATTACAAAGTAAGGATAAAGGGATGTAGAAATTGATGAGTCTAACTCCCAACGGTTGTTCCACAAGCTTTCCTTGCCTCCGGTTGCAAAAGTCCTCTATAGTGGCGTTTTAGGTCTATTTATATGTATAGGAAAAGACCTAAACGTGTAGGCCAAGTCCTAGTCAAACCAGGAGACAAAATAAGTCTTTAAAACTCGGAATGTGCACGCCCAGACCTGTCCTCGCGAGGCCTACCGCCAGCTTGAGCTCACCCCATGCCTGGCATTGCCAGCTCCAAAGCTTGGTGGACCTCTCGTTACCCTTCTCCTAGCAGACTCTAACGCGTGCTAAAGGCATGGCGTCGCCTGCTCTAATGCCCACTTTAGGCCTGGCTTCGCCAGCTTCCTTATTCGTAGGCTGCTCACTTCTTTCTTTTTTCTTCTCAGCTATTTTCGAGCACACTTTAGACTTTACGTATTCCTTTTGCTCTACTTTCATCTCCAATTCACCTACACATAAAATAAACTCTATTACGCACAATTAAAGTGTAGTTTATCATTAAAGCATATAAAATGCAAGGCAAATAATGTACGAAACTATGGAATTACAGCCACACATCAATACCCCATACTTGAACATTGCGCGTCCTCGCGCAATCAAACCACACTTACAGACAACCTCACTAAGGAATTCCCTTAACTCATTACAACAAGAATATTTAAAATAGTCTAAGTACCAAGGTGCAATATCCTCGCCTCAAGATTTGACTCACAAATACCATGACTTATTCACAATTCACTTACTTACTCTAACATGGAGGCCAACGACATTACCTTTCCTTTATGAATCACGTTCCCTCACCCAACAAAGAGCTCAGTTCCACACACAATGAATTTTAAGAATGTAGGAGCTCAAGATAGGAAAAATTCACTCGCTCTCAGAAATAACATTCATATGCCACAAATGATGCACCATAGGCTTGCCCGTAGTGTAATACTCTACTAATCGAGCTCATTCAGTCTAAGATCAAGTAGGACTTTGATTGGTTGTAATGTAGGCTGCGGGTCGGGTAGGATACAGTTGGATATAAGTGACTACACCTCCCTTAAGCACTTTAATACATACACTTTAACATTCAAGCCCATACTTATGTCAAACCAAAACTCCACCTTAACTTCACTTTATATTAGCCCCTACTTCTTTAAGCACCAGTTTATCACTAGCCACCACCATCAAGAATTATTTTTCTTACAATACAACTATTTATATATTTTTTTTCTTTTTTCTTAATCCAAGTGGCTTTTATTGACATTGTTTTTTTCAAACGATGCACCTTTCTCCTTATTTTGTTCCACTTAAAAGACAACCCACCACCCCACACTTTAACTTTTTCATTATTCATCACAATTCAAGTGCTCATGAGAGGTGACAAGGTTCAAATATATAGTCGATTCAAACAAAGGGGTACGACTTGTAATGTGGTTACCAATGAAACAGGATTATAGGCTCAAAGGGGTTAACTACGATACATAACTTTTAGGTGGGTAAACTATATATATCTAGCTTAACAAAGAAATGCTTATATCACTTCCTAGACTGAATAAGACTACTTTTTCGCTTTGCACACACACGAGGCAAGTTCTAGATATCAAATGTAATGCACAAAATACATACAAACTTTATACAGACATGGCACATAACTCACTCAGGATTGGTTTCATCGCGACACTCTAGTCAAAGCAGTTAAGCAAAATTAAGAATCTATGATTTAAGGTACATATACTAGAGTCAAAAATCGAGATTAAGCGTCACAACCATAGTACTAACTATTCTCAAGGCATAACAAAGCTAAGAGATATTGCTGTAATTAAATGCATAGGCCCATGGTTTCTACTCCCAAAAATTAAAACTAACTACACCTGGTTCAACTAAAAGCCCTTGGAAAAGAACCGCGGCCCAAAGAAAAACCAAGGGGGAATTACTACACTACCTATAAAAAAAATCTTTTTGGTATTTATCTCTAGACTTACTTCCCTCAAGAAAATTGTCTAGGAGATCCATCATCGGGAATAGTCCAGTCTCTCTCTCTCTCTCTCTCTCTCTCTCTCTCTCTCTCTCTCTCTCTCTCTCTCTCTATATATATATATATATATATATATATATATATATATATATATATATATATATATATATATATATTTTTTCTAACTAAAACAATTTCTTAAAACAAATAACTAAAATAATTATCTAACAAAAATGACACTTACTAAAACAACAAAAACAAGCAACTACAAGTAATATTTACAATTTCCCACCCCACATTTAGATCATGCATTGTCCTCAGTGCATGCACAAATTGACAAAACAAGAAAAATGAGTAGAGTGCAAGGAAACTCCCTGATCAAACTGCGTCATAATGCTTTGAGGCTCTCCACTCTTCATCCTGTGCTTCATCCTCCTCATCATCATCGACCTCATCATCTGACTGCTCCGGCTCGGCCTCAGACTACTCAGGTGTGTTGATATCCTCATCATCGGGGAGTCTGTAGCCATCACCTATCCCAACCAGTTGCTGGGCATGAGCATTGAGCGGGTACCGTTGCTCTAATAAGGTCCTCTCCTCAGATGTGGCCAGTCGACCCCCTATCATCAACTGCAAATCCATCATCCCATAGAGATGGGCCATAAAACTATCATCACGAGCATTGCGCTCGGCACCTGTCAAAGACGCCATGGCAGTCTCTTCTTTCAACCAGAGACTATTGATGTCCGTTTGTCGTAGGGGCTGATCGATGGTGTGGTCAAACTCTGGCTCCTCCGCAACCTCCTCGTGTCTTAAGAACTAAGTTAGAAAATTGGCAAATGGCATTCGATCGACCTTCTTACTCGTTCTGACTAAAGACATATGGTAGCGGATCAGATGACCCACATTCACCCTTTGACGCGTCATGAGAAAGTAGAGCACACAGGTCCTCTCACGGCTAATGAGCGTGTCATGATTGCACGGTAGGAGCCGTGCATTTACCAGTTCAAGCCACACTTGAGCCTTCACCCTCATCTTCTTCTTGGGGAACCTCTTGTGCCGATTTGTTTTCTTATCCCGGACCCATGCTTCTGTAGAATCGACACCACAAAGTGGGTGTCTCAGCTCTCTATATGTAGGCCGGCGAATGAAGTGGTCCAATGGCTCCACAGGAACATCCGGAGCACCTAAAAAGTTACATATGGTCGTGGCTGAAAAATTTATCAATCGTCCATGAATCGGCACCAGCTGTTCAGTATCCTGTGGATCAAACCCTGCATTGAATTCCCGAACTAGATTGAGATTAATATCCCCTGTGTTCTTGAATACATAGCTCAACCCCAAATCTTGGATGCCCCTCCAAATTGCCTGATACTTTGCTTTTAAGGTGCATTCATGGATAGCTGCTTCCGGGTGTACATGTTTAGGCCTACAACGCCTGTACCAATCCTTAGTATGCGGAGGTATGCTATTGATGCCAAACTCCCGTTGGCCTTGGGGTTGTGGATGCATGGCTGCTACAGCTGCCACAACTTATGCTCCACTTAGATTGGAGGTAGCTTCCCCCCTTCTCTCTTTGGGGGGGGGGGGGGTGCGGAGGTTGCCTTTTCTTTAGACGGAGCAGTGGAAGTAGCCTTTCCTTTGCCGGTGTCTTTTCTCGGAAGCATATTCGTTCCTACACAAGTAATCATTAATCAGTTAAAACTGCATTACAATATGACACACATGATCTTGCCCAAATTCCCGAGGTTACTCAGACTTCACCTCGTATTTCTTAACATGAGAGTCAAACAACAGCACATGTGTGCTTCCTCTGATTTTGAAGCATCGGCTACCAGTGAGGCACCCCACACTTAAGATCTTAACGTGGTACGAGACTACATAATACTAGTCTATTAATCCCGGAGACTCGGGCTCCAATGGGGACCAAGGAATGCCATTGAAGCATTATACCAAATACTTAGCATGCACTAGTGCCATGGGAGTGCTTGTAGAGGTGAGGGATTGCCTCACCCTCCCAAATCGGCTTGGGAGTTTCTTACTACCACTTGTTTACACAATAACAACACCATTCCTATGGGGTTCTTGGGGTGAGGACACAGAAACACAATATTACAATGAAGAACAACCCCAAATTTTGTGGCTAATTTCATACCTTCATCCAACTCGAAATTGAGAAAAAAAAGAGATAAAAATCATACCTTAGATGTTGTAAGATGTGGGCTTTGCCTTTGAACTGCTGTTTCGTGTGAATGGAAGAGGAAAAACTTGCTTGAATTCAATGGGGTTGGGATGGGGATGGATGGCAGTGTATGTGCCTGAGTGTTTTGTGAGGAGTGTAGTGATTTAGGTTAGGGTTTTATTTTATGTTAGTTTAGGCATTTAAGTTAGAGTCCAAGAAGGGAGGGGTTAAAAGAAATAAGGGACAAAATTTAAAATAAGCTGAAGAAAAATACTTACCTGGCGACGCCTGCCTAAGTACTTGGCCTCAATCCATGCGGCGCCAGGCTTAGCGCCCAGTGTACTTGGACTTACCCCAGGCGAGGCGAGCTCCATCGCCAGCTATACCTTACCTCAACCCTCGCGAGGCGAGCTCCCCCGCCTGGTTTCCTTCATGTGACGCTGAAAACTCTGCTCGACTTGCCAAAAATCACCTGCAAACTTGTTAGTACCTAAAAACGAAAAGAAAAATTTGAACTACACTAAAACTCAACTATGAATTGGGTTGCCTCCCAACGAGCGCCTTAGTTAACATCGTGGCATGACGGATACAATAGTACAATGGGTTGCCTCCCATGAAGCGCCTGATTTAACGTCGCAGCATGACGCCGGTGAGCGCATTTAAGGCTCGCTCAACATTGATGGCGCGAGCAATTAAGTCACCGACACTACTTTCGCGTCATCCATGCCCAAATAATGTTTTAACCTGTGCCATTGAACGTGCGAGAGTCATTTTTCGCAGCAACCTCTACGGCACCAATGGGGTGAATCTCTACCACACGAAATGGTCCTGACCATCTTGACTTTAATTTTCCCGGAAATAACCTCAATCTTGAATTGTATAGCAATACCATATCTTCGGGTTTAAAACTTCGCTCAAGGATTTTTTTTGTCATGCATCATCTTCATTCTCTCCTTGTATAGTCTTGTGCTCTCAAAAGCATGGTAGCGAAACTCATCAAGCTCGTGTAACTCTGTGACTCTACTTGTACCCGTAGCTTCTACATCAAGATTAAGCTGTCTCAATGCCCACAAAGCTCTATGCTCCAACTCCACTGGTAAGTGACACGCCTTCCCAAATACCAATTTATATGGCGACATGCCAATTGGAGTTTTGAAAGTGGTACGATAGGCCCAGAGTGCATCATCTAACTTTCTTGACCAATCTGTTCTTGTAGCATTCATAGTCTTTGTCAAAATGCTCTTTATCTCTCTGTTCGAGACTTTCACTTGCCCACTCGTTTGTGGATGATATGGGGTGGCAACCTTGTGGAGTACATCATACATTTCTAACAACTTTGCGAAGGCTCGATTATAGAAGTGAGTGCCTCCATCACTGATTATTGCCCTTGGAGTGCCAAATCGGGTGAATATATTCTTTCTCAAAAAACCAATTACCCCATTTGCATCATTTGTAGGGAGCGCTGCAGCCTCCACCCATTTTGACACGTAGTCCACAGCTACGAGTATGTACTTGTTTCAATATGAGCTGACGAAAGGCCCCATGAAATCGATTCCCCATATATCAAACACTTCTACCTCCTGAATTGGGTTCATAGGCATCTTATGTCGGAGGGAAATATTCCCAGTTCATTGGCATTCGTCACAACCATTCACCTATAAGTGTGCATCTTTGAACAATGTCGGCCAGTAGAAGCCCGACTCCAGCACTTTCGCAGCTGTGCTTACTCCCCCGAAATGGCCACCATATGGTGACACGTGACAAGCCTACAAAATAGAAGATTGGTATATCTCAGGGATACATCTCCGGATCATGTTATCAACACAAATCCTGAACAGATAAGGCTCATCCCAATAATACATGCGACAGTCACGAAAGAACTCTTTCTTTTGAACAGAGGAAAGGTCATAGGGAACAATACCGCTTGACAGGTAGTTTGCAATGTCTGCATACCATGGCGCTACCTCAAGACTCGTGGCTAGTAGTTGTTCATCCGGGAAAGTCTCCACAATCTCTTCCCCCTCAACCTTCTTTTCGGCTCCTTCCAGCCTCGACAAGTGATCAGCCAGTTGGTTCTCTGTTCCCTTTCGGTCACGGATTTCCATGTCAAATTCTTGCAGCAGTAGCACCCATTGAATCAGGCACAACTTTGACTCCTTCTTCTCAATTAGGTACCTGAGAGCAGCATGGTCAGTATAAACAATTACCTTCGAGCCTATCAGGTATGACCTGAATTTGTCAAATGCGAACACCACTGCTAGCATCTCCTTCTCGGACACTGTGTAATTTAGTTGGGCACTACTCAATGTTCTACTTGCATAATATATTGGATGCATGACTTTGTCTTTGCTCTGCCCAAGCACTACTCCCACATCATAGTCACTTGCGTCACACATCAGCTCAAATAGTTGCTCCTAGTCAGGTGCAACCATGATAGGTGTTATCACCAGCCTCTTCTTTAGTTCCTCAAAAGCTACCCTGCAGTCATCAGAAAACACAAAAGGGTAATCTTTTTCAAGCAATTTACACAAGGGGTTAGCAATTTTGGAAAAATCTTTTATAAATCGTCTATAGAACCCGGCGTAGCCAAGGAAACTTCTTATTGCTTTGACGGAAGTGGGTGGTAGAAGATTTTCGATCACATCAACCTTTTCACGATTTATCTCAATGCTCTTACTCGACAATAGGTTCCCCAAGACTATACATTCTTGTACCATAAAATGACACTTTTCCCAATTGAGTACCAGATTACTCTCGACACATCTTTTCATCACTCTTTTCAAATTCCTTAGGCAATCATCGAATGAGTCTCCCACCATCGAGAAATCATCCATAAAGATCTCCATGATGTCCTCTACCATATCAGTGAAGATGGCCATCATGCACCTTTGAAATGTGGCGGGTGCATTGCATAGACCGAACGGTATCCTCCGGAAGGCGTAAACGCCATATGGACAGGTGAATGATGTTTTCTCTCTATCTTCCGGGGCAATGGAGAATTGATTATACCCTAATTATCCATCCAGAAAGCAAAAGTGGGACTTCCCATCCAATCTATCTATCATTTGATCAATGAACGGGAAGGGAAAGTGGTCTTTTCGGGTGGCCTTATTCAATCTTCTGTAGTCCATACAAATTCACCATCCCGTGACTGTCTTGTTAATATCAACTCATTGTTCTCATTTTGCACTACAGTCATCCCACCTTTCTTAAACACACATTGGACTGGGTTGATCCAGTTACTGTCGGAGATGGGGAAAATGATTCGCGCATCTAACCACTTTATCACTTCCTTTTTCACAGCTTCCTTCATGTTGGTGTTCAACTATCTTTGATGTTCTCTGGAAGGTTTGTGGCAATCTTCCAGTAGAACCTTATGCATATAGAAGATCGGGCTGATCCCCTTAATGTCTGCAATGATCCAACCAATTGCAGTTTTCCACTCACTCAATACCTGCAAAAGTTGTTCTTTCTGCACATCTAACAAACCAGATGAGATAATAATAGGAAAAGTTGAGTTAGGTCCCAAGAAAGCATACCTAAGGTGAGGTGGTAGCGGTTTCAATTCCAACTTTTGGTGGCTCTTCTATCGATGGCTTAGCTGGAGGAATTTTTCTTTCTTCTAAGTGCAAAGGCTCAAATTCGAGCTCTCTTTTTCAAAACCCTTGGCCTTCAAGAGCCAGTACCCACTCCGCTAAGTCCTCTCCATTTACTTCATCTAAGTTCAAGAGACAAGCTGCAAGAGGGTCTTTAGCGTTCATGGTCTCATCTTCCTCCTCCAAAATTACATCCACGACTTCTATTAGAAAGCAGTTAGCAAATTCACTTGGTCGCCGCATAGATTTCTGCATGTTGAATGTTATCTCTTCATCATTTAGTCTCATTTTGAGCTCTCCAGTTTCAAAGTCAATTAAAGCTCTCCCAGTGGCCATGAATGGTCTTCCCAAAATTATGGGAATCTCCTCGTCAATCCGCCAGTCTAGAATGACAAAATCTGTTGGGAACACAAACTTCCTAACCTGGACTAATACATTATCAAGGATACTAGAGGGCCTCTTCACTTTCCGGTCGGCTAGCTGTAGTAACATGGACGTGGGTCTAACTCTTCCTATTCCTAACCTTTTATAGATAGCCAAGGGCATCAAATTTATGCTTGACCCTAAATCACACAATGCTTTAGCAAAAGCATAGCTTCCTATCGTGCATGGGATTATGAAACTCCCTGGGTCTGATAACTTCTCAGCTATGGGTCTCGTTACGACTGTACTACAGGTCTGTGCCAATGTAATAGTGGACAGGTCTTGGAAGTCAAATTTCTGAGACATTAAATCTTTTATCATTTTGGCATACCCAGGCATCTCTTGCAACGCATCAATTAGTGGAATGTTCACCTGTATTTGTTTCAACATCTCCATGAATTTCTTATATTGCTCGTCCTTATGATATTCTGCCAATCTCTGTGGGAATGGTGCTGGAGGTCGCTTCTTTCCTATGATTTGAGTTTTATCTTTCTCAGGAACTGCTTCTACTGTCGTTTCTTGTGCTACCCCAATCTCCTTTGCAACCTCTTTTTCTTTGCTTGTGCTCTCTTATGCATGTTGTACTGTCACCTCAGTTAACCCTGTTGAATCATCGATCTCAATGGGTACTGGCACAAGTGTTTCAGTAGGTCGGCTTTTGCGAGCAATCTCTTGCTCCAGATCTAGGCCTCTACCATTTCGTAGACTCGCTTCCATAAGCTGCTTCGGGCCCTGATCTTTTGGATTGATTTGTGTGTCTGCAAGTAATGTCCCTTGGGGAGGATTGTTTAGAGCCATAGAAATCTGTCCTAATTGAACCTCAATACCCTTTATCGCTGATTCATGTGAGTTCACTCTATCTTGAATTTTTCCGGTGGACCCAATCAGTTGTTGCAGCATTCTGTTGTTACTGTCCAGCATTACCTCAAGTTTAGAAAACCCATCATCTTGTCTCACAATCTGTTGTTGTTGTTGAGGATATTGATAAGCCAGCTGCTGATTTTGCTGGTTGTAACCCTATTGCCTTTGGTAAGGCACCACTTGACCTTGTGGTCGCATAGCTCCAGGATTGTTGTTGTTATTGTACTACTGTTGTGCTGGTCTATATTGTTGATTCTGTTGACCCCAATTCTGACCACCTTGCCTCTGTCCCCTATAGTTGACTACATAGTTCATATCTTCCTGATAGTGGTGGTTGTCACCTTCCGCACTCCATGAGCATACATAAGGTTGGTTAATGCATGGTGTACATAAGCCCCCATTAGTTGCGTCAACTATGTGTACGTGCTACTTCTGACCTGATTCATCGATCTTTTTGGTGAGGATACTCATTTGCGTCATTAGAGTAGCCATATTTTCGGCTATAGAGTTGTTTGGGTCCAAATCCACAGAGTGAACTGCAGGAGTAATCGTAGAGTCTCATGTCATCCATCCTGAGTTTTGAGCCATTTTATCAAGTAGGATCTTGCATTCTCTGAATGATTTGCTCAAAAATGCTCCACCCGCTGAAGCATCAACATTAGCCTTTAAACTGTCTGCCAATCCCATGTAGAACCTCTGCCCCAACATTTGCTCTGGAATGCCATGATGTGGACACTTAACAAGCATACCCTTGAACCTCTCCCACGTTTCTTGTAGCGTTTCTGTTGGTCTCTGCCTGAAGCTCAATATCTCAACAATTTGTTTGGCAGTCTTATTGGGTGGGTAAAACTTGTTTACAAATTGATTGACTAATTCCTCCCACATAGTGATGGAGTTTATAGGGAGTGAATTAAGCCAAGTCTGAGCTTCTTCCGTCACCGAGAATCGAAACAATAACAGCTTTATTGCGTTTGGTGTCACATTTAGTTGCCTTTGTGCGACACATATCGACAGAAAATTTTTCAGATGCTGTTGAGAATCTTCAATGTAAGACCCTGAAAACAGTCCCTTGTTCTGCAACAAATGTAGCATGTTGTTTGTGATTTAAAATGATTTCGCTTATATTTGAGGGACTGCAATTGCGATCGCCAGATTTTCGGCGGTGGGTTGTGCCCAATCATACAAGGCTGCTTCTGGCACAAGAGGCGCCACACCCTGATTGTTCGGGTCATTATTTCTGTTATTTGGATTTTCTATTACGTCATCCATGTCTAGTTCGATTCGTTCTGTTGAGTTCTGTTGCTTTCTGTTCTTCTTGTTTGCACGATTTAATGAATTGAAAACTTTCTCAGGATCTGATAATGCTTCGAGAAATTCACTAGCTCTCGAGAAGTGCCTAGGCATGCACCTGTAACACCCAAGACTACAAACATTAAAATTTCAATGTATTTGATTTAAAAAATGAAGAAAATTGACTACACTAAGAATTCTAGCAATTCTTTTAGTTGCAATTAATATACCGTTAACTCCCCAGCAACGGCGCCAAAATTTGATCATGCCCAACTATGCCTTATAAAAAGGACTAAGCGGTCGTTACAAATATATTCCGGCTAATAAGTCTGGAGTCGAATCCCACAGGGAATTAACCTATCAAACACAACTACTAGACTCGCACGAACTCACGCAATCAATCTTCAGAAATATTTAAGTGACAGTTGGATGTTCACTAACTAAATATTACGTAATGAAAGTGCAACAATTAATAACTAACTAGTATAATTTGTAGACAAGAATTGGAATGATCTAAGGTTATGATTTCCCCTATTGTCGGAATCCTTTTCGCTACGTCTTCTATAAATTTGCCTAAGTCTTCTCTATCGATCATGAGCACTCTGACTGTCGTAACTCTCTCCCAAGTAATTACCACAATTTACTAGATATATTCTCCCGAATTACGCTAGCTGGCATTAATTACGGCTCACTCGGATTGCACCAAGATTTCGTTATCTCTAATCCTACGTTTAAACCATTTGTATTGATCCCTCATATATGTTAGGAGTGATGTTGTTCAACAACTACCTAAATATGCACTCTCTCCCGAGTAATATACACTAAATAGGCACAGTCGATTGAGGGCCCTTCAATCAACAACAATAATAATATAGTTGAACAAATAGAGAAAATACTACGGCAAATTTATATTAACGTAACAAGAAAATCATCCTCCAATAGGTTCGATCAAAACCCTAGATTAGAAGTTTAGCTACTCATACTCATAGTCACAATATCCAAAGTATTTTGCATAATTAAATTACAAAGTAAAGATAAAGGGATGTAGAAATCGATGAGTTTAACTCCCAACGATTGTTCCACGAGCTATCCTTGCCTCTGGTTGCAAAAGTCCTCAAAAGTGGCATTTTTAGGTCTATTTATATGTGTAGGAAAAGACCTAAACGTGTAGGCCAAGTCCTAGTCAAACCAGGAGATGAAATAAGTCTTTAAAACTCGGAATGTGCACGCCCAGACCTGGCCTCGCGAGGTCTACCGCCAGCTTGAGCTCGCCCCAGGCCTGGCGTCGCCATCTCCAAAGCCTGGTGGACCTCGCGTTACCCTTCGCCTGGCCTGCTCCAATGCGTGCTATAGGCCTGGCGTCGCCTGCTCTAACGCCCACTTTAGGCCTGGCTTCACCAGCTTCCTCGTTCGTAGGCTGCTCATTTCTTTCTTTCTTCTTTTCAGCCGTTTTCGTGTACACTTTAGACTTTAAGTATTTCTTTTGCTCTACTTTCATCTCCAATTCACCGACACATAAAATAAACTCTGTTACGCACAATTAAAGTGTAGTTTATCATTAAAGCATATAAAATGCAAGGTAAATAATGTACGAAACTATGGAATTATAGTCACACATCAACTGACCTCTCTGTCTAAATAAGATTTATGATTTTAAAAATAATAAAATAAATATTTAAGTTGGTAGTTCACCGTTGACTTGCCTAGCGACGACGTTGGACGTCATCACGACATATAATAAATTTTGGTTGGTGATTCAAAACCACCAATCAATCACAACTTGAGCTATCGTTTGGCTAATGCACACATTCTCTTCTTGTTACATTCATTTTCCACTTCTTGAGTTCTTTCCACTCCAGCCTCACACTAATATTTGTTCTTTGTTGAACACTATAAGTTTCTAAAAAACTAATTTATCAGAAAGCAAAACAGAAATTTAAGAAAAGAAAAATAAGTTTAAACGTTCCACGAATTATCACATTCTTTATCTGTATTTCTATTTTTTTTCAAATTCTATTTGAATTTAATGCGGCATCTTCGTCAGCAGCGTTGTTTCTAAGTCTCATTAATACTGCCACTCCATTTCATTTTCAAAAATCACTATAACTAACTTTAGTTGGTACATAAAATAACACGTGTTAAAATCTCAGGTACGTTACTGCAGTGACACGTCGACACGTGTTTTTGTTGTGGGAGACAACCCAAAACACTTTTAAATCCCTATGTCGTGGCTCTGTATTATTCGTAGACCTTCTCTCTTTGTCATGCACACGGACGCACAGTGTTACAAGAGACATGTTGGCCTTAGCCACAACGTGGAACGTCGTCGTTCTCAAATCTTAAATCCCAAACAGTCTTCGATTCCAATTTAGATTCCACTTGTCTAAATCCATTCCTCCATTTTCCTTTTTTTTGATAGATTAAATTGCGGGGTAAGAACAACGAATTGTGTACATTTGTGATGCATTGGAGATCGTCGAACTCACCACCAAAATAGTTACCCAAGTCGTACTCTGAATCTCTTCGAAATAAAGTTATTTATCGCCGAACTCACCACCGAAATAGTTACCCAAATCGTACTCTGAATCTCTTGAAAACAAAGTTATTTTCACGAACTAAATGTCCTCTTTTTGTTGAGTGTTTATTGTTAGAAGAATTACTTGAATTAAATTCTCTAGCGGAGAAGTTCTTCAGAAGAGAAGGTCTACTTGTCACGGGAAGAGGAGTTACGTGGGAAGAAGTTAACATCCCTCGAAAAGAAAAAAAACTTAATCACGTACGGTAGTTTTTCTCTAAATAACCTCCTTTAACTTTATCTCTTGTAATGGTTGGGTCAGCCTATTAGTGGCGACTAAGTCGCTACTAAAGACTATAATGTCGCCACTAACTGTCTTTAGAGCCGACTTTGGGATTGCTCCACTTAAATCCATTACTAAATGTTATCTGTAGCGACTTAATGGAGTCGCTGAAAACCAAATATTGCAGCGACTATGCTCACCCCTAAAAGTAAACAATATTGCTACAAAAAAGGCTACTCAATCTGTGTTTCTGAGAAGGTCGCCACTAAATAATGACTTTAGTAGCGAGTGCAGTCACCGCGAATAGTATCTGTTGCAGCGATTCTGATCGCCACTGCAGCCAAGGGCTTTTAGTAACGCTTCTCGTCGGCACAAATACTAACTATGTCTAGCAACAAGGTATAGTCGCCACTAAAGCCATTTTTCAATAACTAACCAATGCTATAGATTTCTTATGGTGACCTACTACTTTCTGAAATGAGGATTTAGGTATATTTCTATCAATTGCCTACAAATACAAAAACATCCAATTCAACAAACACCAAAAATATTTCTCACCACAAATACTATAAATACTTTCATTACTATATAGTCAATTATCTAATACACTACCCAATACTTTCTTGTTTATTGCCATTGTATGCATTTACACATGACAAAGGAAAAACATTACATTAAGTGTCTTCACACTTCGAACTACTCCTTGGTCGACGCCTTTTGACCCAAAAAAATAAAAGAAAAAACTAAACATTAAACTTCAAACTCCTTGATCATCGCCATTTGTGATTGTTCAGGAACTTTGTCCCTGTTATCAAGAGGAAAAAATACAAGATCAAAATACATCCATCAAAGAAAAAAAATTCCAACAAGATGAACTATTTAGTTACATGGACGCTACAGTTATAAGTTAAAAGACACTTTTGCATCTTCACATAAATAATATCATAAATAGTTTTGCATTCTCAAAGTGGCAGTAGAATAAAACCCCAGTTTCTCTCGGTCATTTTATCAAACACTTCATAGCCTCGTTCAAACACCGATTCACATGAACAGACACGTAATATTACAAGCCAACAACCAAGTTGTTCAAGTAGAAGACTTGTTTAGACTGAGATGCCAACACAAATGGCTCATTTGTATTCAAGGCAAGAGTATTCATACTTGTGAAGCTATATTTGTCAATCTTATTTTCTCGTCCTAGTGAGCCACATCCTACCAGTGACTCTTGACCAAGTATAATTTCCTACTTCCCACATTGAAGAAGGTCATATTATATATGAAGTGCATAAAAGTTGTATACAATTTTATCACTTTGAAATTATTTCAAAGAAGAAACACAAAATATGGGCTGAGGATTGAGCAACAGACAATTCATCTAGTCATTATCAAATGTATTTATATAATGGTAATTATTTATTATAGTAAACGGCGTAAAGTTTTACGAATTTTGTGTTGATTGACATGGAGGATGTTATCAAGATTTCTTTATATGGTAGACAATGTCGTTGGGATCCAAACCTTTCACACAGTGTTGTACTACCATTCTAGTAGAGAAGCTACATATAAGAGATGCCTTTATATGAGATGCCTCAAAATTAAAGATAAGCTACATATAAGAGATGCCTCAAAATCAGAGAGAGAAACTACATATAATTCCAGTAGCATGGTATCTCATGTTAGCATTACGTATATTTCAAACAAATAGACGAGACAATTCATGAAGCAAAATCCAGAATTTGCACCAGGATATAAAACTAGAATACAATTTCATAGGCCATGTTGACAAATCCAGAATTGACGTGAACACATAACAAGCCAATAGCTTATTCTCAAGAAAATAAAAATTAAAGAAGGAGAAGATGAAAAGAAAATAAGGAGGAAGAATTGTCAAGAAAAGTACAAAATATTAACAGTACTTGTTGCATTTTGGCAGTGATAGTAGCCAATTGTTCTTGGATCCTCTTATTTACTTCTGCATTCACGTGTTCATGCTCATCCTCCAACTTCTTTTGCAACTCTTTTTCCAACTTCCTTTGCAACTCTGTTCTATTCTATATTCCTTTGCAACACTTCATCCATTTGTTCACGTTCTTCTTGCAATTTGAGTCTATTTTCATAAAACATTTTGAGTCTATCACGCACTTTAAAGTAGAATCCATTATGATTTACTAAGTCCAACTTTCATAAAATAACATTTTCTACCACAAAGTATAACATTTAAATTATAGCACACACAAAAACCAGGTAATAAAGGATGATGTAATTCCTACTAAGAATTATCATACATGCTAACAGTTCTTGTCTCGTCTAGAACTAGCTTTGTTTGCTTCTGAAGATGACCAGAAAAAGTCAATAGGCTTGAAAGATACGAACTCCATTGCAGCAACCTCACATGGTTGTCACGACCCAAAATCCAACTAGTCGTGATGGCTCCTAACCCAACCCGCTAGATAAGCCAATTTTAAATTATCCAATTCCAATAATAATTATTAAAGTAATTTAAGTAAATAAAGATTTTAATCTTATACAATCCCCAAGAACTGGTAGTACAAATCATGAGCTTCTAAAAATAGAGTATACAAAAAGGAAATGAAATAAATATATAGTCTGTTTGAACAATACATAAACAGAGCTTTTATAAATCTAAGGCTACCCTGAACAAGAGGCAGCTACAACGGGAACGCGGGTACATCTTCAAGTTCCGCAACCATCGAGCACAGCAACAACAACAGCTAACATCTGCACGCAATGTGCAGAATTGTAGTATCAGTACAACCGACCTCATGTACTCAGTAAGTAACAAACCTAGCCGTAGGTTGAAAGTAGTGACGAGCTTCCACCAAGGTCGGGTCCACAACCAATAGTCCATAACAGTCCATAACAACATGAAGCAAATAATACCAAAAGTAACTCATAGATAAAATGTTCAGCCAAATCATGATTTCAAAAATAATAGTTCTTCCTTTCAAATACATCAGTGAAAACCCAAATCGTTTGCCGAAGTTGCCAAAACTATGAATAGTTGAAAATAATAAATTTCTCCCAATTTTTTTTCAATAATAAATAAGATGTTTCATTTTCCTTCCGGATAACCCGTGTAAAACAAATGCATCACTATGCCCATCTGTCAAAAATGTGTGAGAAATCATGAATGATGTGATGTTGTACAGCAAGAGGAAAATACATCTCTATGCATGTATGTCATGTGTGCATGCCAATGCGATGCAACTCAGTGATAAAATTATAAACAGCCCTCGGGCAGAACATCACTCATATACAGCCCCTCGGACAAACCTCACAGTCACTCATGCCACTCGGGCGTACCTCACAATCACTCTTGCCACTCGGGCAAACCTCACAGTCACTCATGCCACTCGGGCGTACCTCACAATCACTCTTGCCACTCGGGCATACCTCACAATCACTCTTGCCATTACCACTCGGGCATACCTCACAATCACTCATTCCTCACAGTCACTCAGCACTCGGCACTCGCACTCAGTAGGTACCTGCGCTCACTGGGGGTGTGTACAGACTCCGGAGGGGTTCCTACAACCCAAGCGCTATAATCTGTACGGACAACTCATGTGATGCATGGACAACTCACGTGCTATAATATCATATCAGAATCCGCACAGATAACTCACATGCCATAATAAGCCAATAAGGCCTGCGGCAGGCGGGCAGCCCCGATCTACATAATAGTAATAATATATATAAAGCCAATATGACATGCTGCAGCGTGCAGCCCGATCCCAAAATATCCTCACAATCAGGCCCTCGGCCTCCCTCAATCATCAAACTCTCCAGTCTCTCTCTCTCATGGGCTCACAATGTCATAAGAATAGCCCACAAATGATGATATGATGCATCAATAAATAACAACAGAGACTGAGATATGATATGCAATGAAATGAATATGACTGGGTATGAATTTTCAATTTAAACAAATAATTCACAGTAATATGACCTTTGTGGGTCCCAATAATACTGGCACATAGCCTCAACATGATTTTTAATATGCTTTTCAGCTCAATTTCTTTAACTCATAAAATGCATGGAAAATGCCAAGATCATTTAACTACAAAATTCCACAGAAACAACTATGTCACAATTTCTATAGTACACGCCCACACGCCTGTCACCTAACATGTGCATCACCTCCCAACAATTCACGAAATACATATATTCAGAGTTCATACCCTCAACTCCAAGATTAGAAGAGTTACTTACCTCGAACAAGCAAAATCCAATGTCGAGCAAGCTAAGCAATGCTCCAGAAATTCCATTTTGCGCGTATCAACTTCCAAACGGCTCGAATCTAGTCACAACTAATTTGATTCACCCACAAAAATTATAGGAATTAATTCCATATCAAAATACTAATATTTTCCAAAAATCCGAAATTACGCCCCAAAAATTACCTGTGGGGCCCACGTCTCGGAATCCGATAAAAATTATAAAATCCGGAAGCCCATTCAACACGAGTCTAACCATACTAATTTTACCAAAATCCGACCTCAACTCGACCTCCAAATCTTCAAATCTTATTTTCAAATCCCTAAGTTCAAACCCCCGATTTATGCCTCAAAAACATGTAATCTAGTCAGATTATTCGATGATAATTCAATATTATGGAGTAGAAATGATCACAAGTGACTTACCTCAAGTTTCCCTTGAATTCTCTCTCAAAATCGCCTCAAACACTGTGCTTGAAGGCCCAAAAATGGCAAAAAATCGGAACCCCTATGTTTTTAACATTCTGTCCAGGATTTTCGCACCCGCGGAGATTTCTTCGCACCTGCGGTCTTCACACCCGCGATGATTTCTTCGCGCATGCGGTCTTCGTACCCGCGATGAATTCTTTTGCACCCGCAGTCTTTGCACCCGCCATGATTTTTTTCGCACCCGCGGTCTTTATACCCGCGATGATTTTTTTCGCACCCGCGGTGCCTGGACAACCCATGCATTTTCGCTTCTGCGAATCATTCCTCGCATCCGCGAGCTCGCACCTGCGGCCCTTTTTCGCGTAGGTGCGATCGCACCAGCAGCCCAACTGCTTCAACTCTTCCTCCAAATCCAAATTCGATTCGTTAAGCATTCGAAACTCACCCGAGGCCCTCGGAACCCCGTCCGAACATACAAACAAGCTCCATAACATAACACGGACCTACTCGAGGCCTCAAATCATATCAAACAACATCAAAACGACGAATCACATCTCAAATCAAAATCTATGAATTTTGAACTTTCAAATTCTATATCTTGTGCCGAAACATATCAAATCAATCCGGAATGACTTCAAATTTTGCACACAAGTCATAAATGACATAACGAAGCTATTCAAATTTCCAGAATCAGATTTCGACCTCGATATCAAAAAGTCAACCCCCCGGTCAAACTTCCCAAAATTACATTTTCGGCATTTCAAGCCTAATTTCACTACGAACCTCCAAATAATTTTTCGGACATGCTCCTAAGTCCGAAATTACCATATGGAGCTATTGGAATCATCAAAATTAAATTCCTAGGTCTTTTACTCATAAGTCAATATTCGGTCAACTATTTCAACTTAAGCTTCCAACATGAAAATTCATCCTTCCAAGCTAACTTCGAAATACCTTAAAACCAAAATCGACAATTCACACAAGTCATAATACCTCGTAGGAAGTTATTCAAGACTTCAAATAGTTAAAAGGAGCGTAAATGCTCAAAACGACCAATCGGGTAGTTACAATCTCCCCCACTTAAATATACGTTCGTCCTCGAACGTGCCATGAGTTGTTTTCAAGCTACCAAATTACTATTCCATCTTATCACGCACGTACCTGGGGGTGAATCCACATCACCCTATTCCATATGAGCTTGACAACACAATACAACTGAAAATCCTTAATTTAACCTTAGCCCAAAAACCTTGAAATTCAATTCCCAACTTTCAGAATTTCTTTTCAAGACACGAATCTTACATTTGCACCCTGTATGAGTCTGAACAAGCTACATCGAGCCATAACTATAATCACGGATACAATTTACCCAGAATATTAGACAACTCGTCCGCTCGTAGCACCATTCATGATCACAATTACTACTTCAAACCAACCAAGTACTAGCATTAAACCCCATATCAAACAAAACCTCATCCCCACACCTTCGTACACTGTTGATAATAAAAGAAACACGCAGAATCTCGTAACTCCTTATCAGATCAACAAGTCATGGAGATCTCTCGCCCCAACCAGAATCATAATCACTTTCTGAGTCGACTTTCAATATTATACTCCCGAATATACCGAAATTAAACATGATAGTACTCATTCCAGGTCCAATGACCTTATATTACTAAACATAACTGCTCCACAGACAAACCGCACCAATATAACTCGGAGCCACAACTCGTGTCATCCGTGCACCAATACGCAACATTCAAATGTACCCGGTCATGGAAAATGACTCAAATGAGAGAACTGCCCCGCCAGATTAACAAGTACCGCCACAACGAAACGCTGAAAATTCATCATACACTATAGAACCATCACCCGATTCTAACACGAGGTTCATATTATATACCCCGAGCCACCCTACTCCAAATTAATTACGACGGAGAGGCAAATGACAAAAATATCACACAAAACCTGAAAGGACATAACCATTACGATATCGATCATGCAATACCCAAATACTCATCACACTCAAATTCCGCTATAAAGCTCAAATAGAACCGCACCATCTGTGCACATAACTAATGAATCACAACTCCTCGTAGCATAAAGGAGTAACTCACAGATCATTTGAGAACACGAATAAGTTCAACATCAATCGAATGATACATCCCTCAATAATAGCAGTATGGAGCCAACCATTCTGGCTCGGTGTAGAATACACAATCTTAATTGAGCTTGCCTATGGACCCCCAAATCAGCTCGGGTTACCCACAAATAGATAAAAATCCATCCGAAAATCCATAATGACTGAATCATAACACATTTTATCATCTGGCTAGCTCCGGCCACAACTTCACAGTCCACAACCATGAAACAATCTGCTCCTGGGAACTCCCAATCTCTAAATCCATATAACACGTGAATCACTATATTTGATTCCATCTCCACCGCCCGAATGCCTAACACCTCTCTCATACACGATCATCCCACGAGAAATACTTTAAAAGTTCTTCCGTGCCACTTGACAAAATTTGAATATCAGCAGCCTATCAACCATGTGAGTACCGCAATACTAATTTATACATCCGTAAGTCAAAATACAATGCGCCTTCTGAAGTACGCCCATTTCTCATACAACACCAAGTAATAATAGTATTCATCTAGTTATTTGAAACCGTTCATGTTGTCCAATATTCGTTACCTTCTCTTCAAGACTGTATTGCCACCTTGTACATGAAAATCTAGCTTTCGTACAACACATAACATCTATCTTGCCATCATGTAAAAAGCACAAGAATCTTATTATCAACTTTGAGTCACTAATAATTTACATACCATTTTAGTTAGAAACCTTTCTCTTGCTTCTTTCCAGGAGAAAATCACAATACACAACACGTTCTCCACACCGGTAGAAACCATCAAGAATACTTTGGAATCTATTTGCACATTATCAAGCCCTTAAAACTAAATTCCTCAAACTCAACCAAGCCACGCAGGTCGCCAAGTCCAGGTGTATTGCCACAAAGCACCTGTAGAAAACCCCCACATCATAAGCACCCAAAGAACCGATCATATCCATTATCATACTGATCCAACCTACTACCCAGTTGTCCTATTTTCTCCTAGTCCATTCCGAATTTGTCTTCAGATTGATACTTCTTATTTCTAAAATACCACGATATTTAACCACAACTCACCCTACAAACCTTAGCATAGAACCACAATGCCCTACGGCCCATAAGCAACTGTATTTTTCTTAAGCACCTTCAAAAATACCACAACTATAACACTCACTCTAAGAATGCCTTATGTGAATTTGAAATTGTTCTTCTTACCTTCCTTGTACAAAAATATAGAATCCATAGTCATAGAGAATTTCCGCAAGTCCAGGCACCATCAAACGCAAATCTCAGATTTTATCCATACACAAGTCCAAAAACATTCTCAATTGCTATATATAATTCTCAAACCCACTGGAATGTTTCTCGGGAGTCACCCATTTTGCTCAAACCTAATTTCACCGCCCAAATGGGGCAAAATGCACGTGCCCCATTAGCAGTACAACACTCAAAGAAGCAACTTTACTTTAACACCACATATCAAATTCATACTCCGTGCGCACTACATCATTCACCAATAACAACTCACTCATCCCGCGAATTTCATTTACTCATACGTGCAATATAATCCTTAACCAGGAATTTCCTTATTCGAGTCATCCTCATTTACTCATACGTGCAATATAATCTCAACTTCTACAATCATAGCTAACCCACAAGTATGCCTCAGACCAAAATTAAAATTTAACACCTAACCATGAAATCAAATTGTCAATAGCAGACTCCCTCACTTGGCTCAAAGCCATAGATTAAAACATTCCATAACTCACAATACCAATACTCTCTTATTACCATAATGCCACAGTCAGTCCAACGAAACTTCTTCCCAAGTTCATACAACACCAACCATAAAAATACCTCAATCATCTGCTAAGCTCGTATTCATCCTCTTAACACACAAGTCAACTTTCTCAACCAGATTCAGATTCAAATCTCCACCCATACACCCCGTCGGCAGAAAAGAAACTCTCTACTCACATCATAAGGAATACTCCTACGTAGATTACTCCGCAGGGGATAATCCACCTGCTTAGCCTCAATCTGGTATCTTGTTATACCCTTTCGCATTCACAATTACTATGCAATCACTTAGTCTATCTGAGTCCAAACTCATTAACCAGACGTGAGAATTTAGTTTTACCCCAAAATTTAACAATGTGAAAGATCCTTCAAAACATTCATACTGGAGACTGTACGCCACATCAATTCGAAAATCAAGCACCCAATGGCCTTTCCTTTACATTTCAAGGAAACATTTCTCGCCATATTCAAATCGTCTTAACACATCCCGCATTTACATCATACTCATCACAAAGCCATTCCACCGCTCATCGAGCCACAACTTCCACTCATAGGGATATTACCCGACTTATGAGTCCAAATGTACAGGTTACAACAGAAGCTACCGAGCCTAAGCTGCAGTCTAAACCTGGCCTCAAGTCCTCCAGACTGGCCCATCACCAAAACACAGAATACACATCTTGAACCTTGTTCATAAAATCACAAGCCGACGATGCACAGCTGATACCAAGCGCTCATGTGCGCATACGAATACGTGGAAGGAATTCAAAGAGTTATGTCTCAAGCTGAATCAATCTCTCATGATAAGGAAAGAAAGATGGGAAGTATATATCCTAAATACCCTGTAGCCTCTCGAAGATAAGTATGGACGCCATCATACCGATCCGCAAGACTCTACTAGACACTTGCTCATGATTTATAAAACCTATGAACCTAGTGCTCTGATACCACCTTGTCACGACCCAAAATCCAACTAGTCGTGATAGATCCTAACCCAACCCGCTAGGTAAGCCAACTTTCAATTATCCAATTCCAATAATAATTATTAAAGCAATTTAAGTGAATAAAGATCTTAATCTTATACAATCTTCGAGAACTAATCATGATTTCAAAAATAATAGTTTCATAATTTCAAAAATAATAGTTCTTCCTTTCAAATACATTAGTGAAAATCCAAACCGTTTGCCGAAGTTGCCAAAAATATGAATAGTTGAAAACAATAAATTTCTCCCAAAATATTTTCAATAATAAATAAGATGTTTCATTTTACTTCCGGATAACCCGTGTAAAACAAATGCATCACTATGCCCATCTGTCAAAAATGTGTGAGAAATCATGAATGGTGTGATGTTGTACATCATGAGGAAAATACATCTCTATGCATGTATGTCATGTGTGCATGCCAATGCGATGCAACTAAGTGATAAAATCATAAACAGCCCCTCGGGCAGAACATCACTCATATACAGCCCCTCGGGCATACCTCACAATCACTCTTGCCACTCGGGCATACCTCACAATCACTCATGCCTCACAGTCACTCAACACTCGGCACTCGACACTCGCACTCAGCAGGTACGTGCGCTCACTGGGGGTGTGTACAGACTCCGGGGGGCTCCTACAACCCAAGTGCTATAATCTGTATGGACAACTCACGTGTTGTATGGACAATGCTCACGTGCTACAATATCATATCAGAATCGGCACAGACAACTCACGTGCCATAATAAGCTAATAAGTCCTGCTGCAAGCGGGCAGCCCCGATCCATATAATAGTAATAATATATATAAAGCCAACATGGCCTGCTGCGGCGTGCATCCCGATCCCAAAATATTCTCACAATCAGGCCATCGGCATCCCTCAATCATCAATCTCTCCAGTCTCTCTCTCTCTCTCTCTCATGAGCTCACAGTGTCATGAGAATAGCCCAAAAATGATGATATGATGCATCAATAAATAACAGAGACTGAGATATGATATACAATGAAATGAATATGACTGAGTATAAATAAATATTTCACAGCAATATGACCTCTGTGGGTCCAAGCTAAGCGATGCTCTAGAAATTCCATTCTGCGCGTATCAACTTCCAAACAGCTCAAATATAGTCACAATTAAGTTGATTCAGCCCACAAAAATTATAGGAATTAATTCCATATCAAAATATTAATATTTTCCAAAAATCCGAAATTACGCCCCAAAAATCACCTGTCGGGCCCACATCTCGAAATTGATAAAAGTTATAAAATCCAGAAGCCCATTCAACCACAAGTCTAACCATACTAATTTTACCAAAATCCGACCTCAACTCGACCTCCAAATCTTCAAATCTTATTTTCAAATCTCTACGTTTAAACCCCCGATTTACACCTCAAATACATGTAATCTAGTCGGACTATTCGATAATAATTCAATATTATGGAGTAGAAATGATCACAAGTAACTTACCTCAAGTTTCCCTTGAATTCGCTCTCAAAATCGCCACAAAAACAGTGCTTGAAGGCCCAAAAATGGAAAAACTCGGAACCCCTCTATTTTTAACATTCTGTCCAGGATCTTCGCACCCACGGTGATTTCTTCGCACCCGTGGTCTTCGCACCCGCGATGATTGTTTTCGCACCCGCGGTGCCTGGACAGCCCATGCATTTTCGCTTCTGCGAATCATTCCTCGCATCCGCGAGCTCGCACCTGCGTCCCTTTTTCGCGCAGGTGCGATCACACCAGCAGCCCAGTTGCTTCAGATCCTCCTCCAAATCTTAATTCGATCCGTTAAGCATCCGAAACTCACCCGAGGCCCTCGGGACCCCGTCCGAACATACCAAAAAGTTTCATAACATAACACGGACCTACTCGAGGCCTCAAATCATATCAAACAATATCAAAACGATGAATCGCACCTCAAATCAAAATCTAAGAACTTTAAACTTTCAAATTCTATATCTTGTGCCGAAACATATCAAATCAATCCGGAATGACTTCAAATTTTGCACACAAGTCATAAATGACATAACGAAGCTATTCAAATTTGCAGAATCAGATTTCGACCTCGATATCAAAAAGTCAACCCCCGGTCAAACTACCCAAAATTAAATTTTTGGCATTTCAATTCTAATTCCACTACGGACCTCCAAATAATTTTGCGGAGACGCTCCTAAGTCCAAAATCACCATACGGAGCTATTGGAATTATCAAAATTAAATTCCGAGGTAGTTTACTCATAAGTTAATATCCGGTCAACTATTTTAACTTAAGCTTCCAACATGGTCTGTTGGCTTACCAAGCACTTGCCAGTTGCTCCTGCCTCCCGCTTAAAATTCATCCTTCCAAGCTAACTCCGAAATACCTTAAAACCAAAATCAACAATTCACACAAGTCATAATACCTCGTAGGAATTTATTCAAGACTTTAAATAGTTGAAATGAGCGTAAATGCTCAAAACGACCGGTCGGGTCGTTACAATGGCTAAACATACCTCAATCGTAATTAATTATCGAAACCTCTATGTATAATTTGTCATATAAGCTATGATTATGTTATACAAAAATGAACTTCTTTATAACAAACAATACATTTGAAACCAATAAAAGATAAAAATATACAAATATTTCACCACCACAATCAAATGGCACACTCAAACTATATTTAGGAAACACTATTAAATAAAAAGTAGGACAAGTCTTTGCTACTTGTAACACTGGAAAAGGTCCACTTCAAAAGCATGGAGGAGTTTCCTTCTTTCTTTCATCTTTTTCTACATAAATAAATGCTAAATTGTCTATTTTTGTTTCTCATGTGATATATTGGAGCAATTAAATATAGAACACAGAGGGATATATCTCCATAACACACTATAAGAGAATCAATACCTAACATCATCGCAAGTAGTGTGACGCAAGTCATATCCAACAGTATCCAAATCCCTGCACAACGTACTTTAGTGCAAATCCTATCTCCAAAATATGGCAGCCACATACTGGGGAAACAACATAAAGACGGTTTCATCGTTAAGGATGTTGAATTTTCAGAAGAAAAAAAATGCAAAGCTTTGAAAGTTGTTTGAAAAGACTTGATTTATAAAGAATATAAATTATTTAAGCTGAGTACAAGACCTGACTCACATGCTCTCTTTCCTGAATTATTTAAGTATGACCTTTTTTCTACATATACAGGAAAAGACGGAGTAGAATATTTGGCTGAAGTGAACAATGCTCATAAGTGTATAAAGTAGAGATTAAACAAAGAAAAAATGCTCATGCTCTACAAATTAAATACATTGGGAAATTTCTTAAAACTCAATATTTCAAAAGGAACAGAATCCATCTTCAAAACTAAAAACCCAGGTAATTCAACCTAAAATAAGCTTTTTTGCACAATTACTGAACTCAAGATACCCAATGTAATATCGAGCGTGCAATCACAATAACAACACCAAAAGGTCTAGAATTTCAAAAAACAAAAAGACTTTCAGCTTACCTAGAGAAAGAGATAACTGGGATACGACCGTCAAGACCGAGAATCGACAAAATATGGGAATGAAACTTCAAAACTTCAGACGGTTTCAAACAGCTTACCCTCGCAATGATTTTCAAACTTCAAACTTTCCTCCTTCCTTCTTTAGCTTTAGACGACTGTCGGTTCCTCTAGATTTGTAAATGGGTCAGAAATATTTGAGATAAAATCAGAGAATACATTTACCACAAAAAGGATTTGGGATTTTAGCACATAACTGATGGAATCACAATTTTTAATTAGGGATTTTGAATCTCTACCATATGATTCATATTTTGTGATTTGAGGTTTTCGATCAGAGAGAACATTGAAAATTTTACAAAGAAGGAAGGGATCAAACAAGTGGTACTGCAGAAAAGAAACCGAGCAAAGAGACATTTGATATGTTTGAGATCGTTTGATTAAGAATTTATTTATTTATTTTTTTTTATTTTAATTATTCTATTTAGTGTTCTTCTGCAGCGACTACTAATTGGTCGCTGCTAGATCTATGGAGCCAAGTTTTGGTCTTACCAGGAAAGAAAAATTCAGTAATTAATAGCGCATATTAGAGGCGCCTTAAATAAGTCGTTGTTAAAAGTTTATCTTCAACAACAACTCTAAAGTCGGTCCTAAAAGTATAACCTTTGTTGCAACACATCACGTCGCCGCTAATTGTTGCTGCAAAAAGTCCTATTTCTTGTAGTTTGTGCGACATGCGAGCATCTAGAGCTATAATATAAATAATTCATGTGGGCCCACTTCGCTCATGATGGGCTAGACCCTATCCACTATCATGTGAATAACACAAAGAATTACAAACAAATAGTTCGTGCGACATGCGAGCATCTAGAGCTATAATATTTGAAACCTATTAAGGTTATACAAAAGCTCCATGTAGAAATCCAATCACATGCAGAAAGGATTCCCTCTTAACATGAGGATCTTATTACTTGCAATACCCCAAACATAATTTGTTACTCTAGTAGCTAGTTATCCGATCCCTCATACTCGAAAGAGGTGAATTCGAGTTCATATATAACATTATAGTCATAAGTACACTTGATACCCTCATAGTAAATGTAACAGTCGACATGTGGATACAAATTAAATTACTTATTTTTGTCTTCTTCCCTTTCTACTCAAATCTATCCGTTCCAAATCGACCGTTTTCCTAGACATGCACTGCATTGCCGAATCACTCATGGTTATTAGTGACATACTAAATAGCAACAACGATTGGCACTTCAAGAAATATTTAAAGGTCAAAGGGTATTCCAATAAAAGTTAGTATAACTTTTGGGGATCTCACACAATGAAGAAGAAGGGATGCATTCTTCTATCATCCCATTGGTCGCTAGCACATGTTGTATGAAACATATGTTACGGTATTCTCACCTTATATTGACGCGCGTGTCTCATTATTTTACTCATTCAACACCGTACAGATCTTGATCTAGACACCTCCAGATGTCTAACCCGAGTTTTTCACTTCAATAATCCTTAACTTTAATTTCTTACAGAAACTCGTGCCTGGCTTACAAAACAAGTCATTAAGAATTATGAAATCCATAAGCCTGAACTCTAGTGAAAACCGACCATTCTATTCAAAAATATATATGACCTTTCACTAATCAAGGTTCTAATAGGTCTTATCTTTTCACTTTCCTCGATGTCAGATGTGATCGCTCGTGAGAGAGAGTCGATCTCGCAATTTGTCCGACACACTTATATCCTTCTTAAAGATATCATCACATGCATACATAATATCAATGCAATCTCAATAAATAATTCATTGATGAGTATACGACAATAAACAAAATATTTTGCAATACATAAATAGTAACATATCTTTTGCAAACCTAGAGCCACAACATGTTTCTCAAATATGTCTCTAAATATTGCTTTTGTAAGAGGATCAACTATCATTTTTGGGTAGGTATGTATAGTAACGTTATTTATTCACTTGTCATGATGTCTCTCACATCTATATACTCTCTGAAAAGTAAATCAGTTTAACTATAACAACAACAACAACAACAACAACAACAACCCAGTATAATCCCACTAGTAGAGTCTGGGGAGGGTAGTGTGTACGCAGACCTTACCCCTACCATGAGGTAGAGAGGCTGTTTCCAATAGACCCTCGGCATCCTTCCCTCAAAGAACTCCCCACCTTGCTCTTGGGGTGACTCAAACTCACAACCTCTTAGTTGGAAGTGGAGGTTGCTTACCATCAGAGCAACCCCTCTTGTCAGTTTAACTATAACATAGTGAATAATCTGGAATTCTCTTTAGGTATCGAAAAATTCTCATTATTTCCTTTTAATGATTTCTTCCATAATTGGCTTAATACCTTCTAACACACCTATGACATAGCAAATGTTTTGTACATATCATAGTGTACACAAGTGCCCAACAATACTTAAGTATGGAACTCGAGACTTGTCATTCTTTTCTTTGAGTCTTTACACACATTTCATGGATTAAAGTTTCACCTCTCACTATAGATTATCCATGGGTTTGCAACTATTTATTTGGAATCATTCCAAAAACTTTTTCTATATAAGTTTCTTGAGATAGACTCAAGAACTTCTTGGAATGATTTCTTTGTATCTTAACTCCAAGATTATAGTGTGGCTCGCCCATATCTTTCATGTCAAATAACTTTGAAAGCCATGACTTAACAGTTTTCACATGCTCCAAATTATTTTCATCCAATAAAATATTGTCCATGTAAAGAGAAAGAATTACAAACATCCCATTGGACTTCTTCAAATAAATGGAATGATCTTCATTGATCATGGTAAAATCATACGAGATCACCTTGTGAAATCTCAAATACTATTTTCTTGAAGATTGCTTCAGGTCATAAATAGATCTTTTCAATTTACAGACCTTCTTTTCTTGGCATTTAACGATGAAGCCTACAGGTTATTCCATATAAATTTCTTTGTTTAGTTCCCCATTGATAATAGCTGTCTTCAAGTCCATTTGGTGTAATTCCAAATTCAAACGTGCAACAATAGCTAAAAGTAAGTGAATTGAGGTAAACTTCACAATTAATGAAAATGTTTCCTCATAATATATTCCACCTTCTTGAGTAAAGTCTTTTGCCACTAATCGTTCCTTGTATCTTTCTATTGATACATCCTCTTTGGGTTTAACTTTGAGAACCCATTTGTTCTCAGTGGCTCTACGCCCAGGCAGAAGGTCAATTAGATCCCAGACTTTGTTGGTTTTCATGGACTCCAATACTTCTTTCATTGCTTTCATCCACTCATCTATTCCAGGGCTCGATAAAGCCTCAGTCACATACTTTGGCTCATCCAATTCCTGTGAGAGACACCAAAAAAGATGTAATCTTCAATCTCATAAATACATTTGGGTATATTTTTCCTGGTACTCTTTCGTAGTTAAAATTTAGATTTGTCACAAGGGTTTTGGGATTAAGAATACCACTCCCACTTGGATCAAGAAGAAGATCTTGATCAATTTGATTATCAACTGTGCCAGAAAACACTGGATGACTATCTGAGTTCACCATTTCATAAAGAGGCTCCCCATTCTTTACTTTGCCCTTCTTTGATCATTTTTCAGAAATGTGACATCTTGTAATTCAATCTCAGTAACACTTTCATCCTCTAATTCACCAATGAATACATATCCCTTTGGAGTGTTCTAATATCTTATAAGATATATTTCTTGCATTTTGGACCTAATTTACCAAGCTTGCTAAATGAATATTTCACATATGCAGCACAACCCCAAGGTCGTAAACCATTTAATTTTGGTTTATGACCAGTCAAAGCTCATACGGAGTGAAAGAAACTGATTTAGAAGGCACTTTATTCAATATGTAGGCTGCAGTCAATAACGCATCTCCTCAAAAGGAGATAGGTAAATTTGCATGTGCCATCATGGACCTTATCATATCTAATAGAGTTCTATTCCTCCTTTCCGCTACACTATTTTGTTGAGGTGTATAAGGAATAGTTAACTATCTAGTGATACCTTTTTTTTCTTACACGATTCTTCAAATTATTTTGATAGATATTCACGCCCTCTATCCTTTCTTAAGGTCGTATTCCTTTTGTCTAATTGATTGTCAACTTCATTCAAATATATTTTAAAGTATTTGCGCCTCATATTTATGAGAAATCAAATAGACATAACCAAAGTGTGTGAAATCATCAATAAACATAATAAAATGTAAAGCACCAAATCTAGCCCTCACATTCATTGGACCACATAAATCAAAATAGATTAATTGCAATAGAAAATCAGCTCTCTTAACCTTTCCAAATAGTTTACGTGTAATATTTCCGGCAAGATAATTTTTACATATTGGCATTTCAATTTTAGCGAAAGGACCTAAATGTCCTTCTTAGCCAATCTATTCATTTGATCTTGCCATAAGTGACATAATCTTGCATGCCATGTAATAACATCAACATCATTGTTACTAGAATAACACTACATAACACAATGGTCAACATAGTAGTTATAAATAAAATAATTACTATTTATGACAAATAAACTGTGATGACCCGGTTGGTCATCTTTAAACTTAATAATTATTTTTGAGTTCTTAAATCTCAAATAGCACCATTCAGCTTTTCTCAATTTGTGTGCGCAGTCCATAAATGTTTTTAAAAAGTTTTTATGTGAAAAGTTGATTAAAATGTGAAATAGTGCCTCAAAACTCATTTGAGTTGACTTCGGTCAATGTTTTGAGCAAACGGACCCGAATCAGTGCTTTGAAAGTTCTGATAGATCCGTATCGTGATTTGGGACTTGGGCGTATGCCCGAAATTTAATTTTGAGGTCCCTAATTTGAGTTATCACCATTTGTTGAAAATTGGATGTTTGAAAGCTTATAGATTCCAAAGTTTGATCGCGGATTTGACTTTATTGATATCGAGGTCGGAACCCGATTCTGGAAATTTGAATAGCTCTGTTATGTCATTTCTGAATTGTGCGCCAAATTTGAAGTCATTCCGGATTTGTTTCATATGTTTTGACATGAGTTTTGTAAATATTAAAACTCCTAAGTCCGAATCGAGGTGTGAATTATAATTTTGATATTATTTGATGTGATTTGAGACCCCGATTAAGTTTGTATTATGTTACAAAACTTGTTGAAATATTCAGACGAGGTCCCGAGTGGCTCGGATGAATTTCGGATGAGCCACAGACCATTTGGAACATGTTGTCTAGTGCTGGTTCTGGTGCATCGCACCTGTGCATTTTTGGCCCCAGGTGCGTACCAGCTTCTGTGAAGGAAATGTCGCTTCTACAATGTTGAGGTTGGGAAGGAAGCTTTGCTTCTGCGAAGCTTTGATCGCAGGTGCGATACCGCTTCTGCGGCTAGCCGATCGCAAATGCGCACCTCGTCGCTTCTGCAGCTCCTTCTTGCGCTTTTGCGCAGCCGCAAATGCGCCCCACTTTCCGTAGATGCGGAACTCGCCTGGCTTCTTGGCTTCGCAAATGCGGCCCTTATCTTGCAAATGCGAGGCCGCAGATGCGACCTTTTGCCCGCAAGTACGAGACTGGGCAGAACATTAAGGGGTCGAAAATGGCCATTTTTCTTCATTTCATTTGGGTTTTAAAACATCGGTTTTTGGGCGATTTGAAGGATTTTTTTACGATTTCGAACTGGGTAAGTGTTCCTTATCATATATTGATGATATTTCATAAATCTATGTCTATATTCATTATTTATTTCGGATTTAGATGGAAGAAATTGGAATTTTTGTATAACTTTTCCAAAACAAAAATTTAGGATTTGAAGGTCCGTTTGACATCGGAAGTTGATAATTTTTGTGTGGTTGGACTCGTCTCAGAACGGGTGTTCGAATTTCGTAAGTTTTTCCGAGATTCGAGACATGGATCCCACTGTTGATTTTTGAGTTGAATTTCGGAATTTAATTCAGAAAATTAGAAATTCCATGTGGAATTAATTCCTACAAATCGTGTCGAGTATATTGAATTGTTTGTGACTAGATTCAAGGCATTCAGACACTAATTAGTGAGGCAAAGGTGTATTGGAATCTTGAGTTGGTTGCAAATTGAGGTAAGTGTCGTGGTTAACCTTGACTTGAGGGTATAAGACTTATTTGTCTATTTGCTACGTGATTTAATGTGCGGATACAACGTATATGTGAGGTGATGGGTACTTATGCGTTGTGGTTGAGTCAAAGCATGCGGGTGAAATTTTTTTTATTGTGAATAATTGCCTATTTAATTAAGATATTACTGCTTAAGTTAATATTATTTATCTTATCATCTTTCATTAGATTATTGCTTGTTTAATTATTGTTGAATATTTTGGAAGGTGAGGTCGGTATTCTGGTATTCAATTGATTGATAAGTATATATCCCCACATTTAAATACTCTTCCGAATTTATATTATTCTTTTCATGGTAAAAAAGAGTGTAAAAGTACGAAGGGTGATGTCGTGTCATTTTCAAAGAGAGTTAAAGCATGAAGGGTGATGTCATGCCAGAAGAGAGTTAAAGCACGAATGGTGATGCCGTGTCAGAAGAGAGTTAAAGCAAAATGGGTGATGCCGTGCCAATCTTATTATTTATTTATAAATTTATGGGAAGAATGAGAGTAAAAGAACGAAGGGTGGCGCCGTCCCATTTTCATATTATCAGCTGCTCAATTTATTGTTGATGAGTTAATTTGCTGCTTCGTGATACTTCTCCTGCTGAAATTATTATATTATTCCCCTTCGCATGTTCCCTCCCAAATTTGTAAATTATTATTTATTGTGTTATTATTGCTTCGTATTTGTATATACTTGTTGTCGCGCCCCCTTTTTCTTCGCGAAATCGGGCTTTGACACGTGACAACTCTTTTAAGGAGGTATTAAAACAGGATAATCGCCACGTAACGATTTTTAAGGTGTGTTAGGGCACCTATTATGCAAATAATTCTGTTTTAACTAGTTAACGCCACCAAAGATTGGGTAAGGGCTCAAGTTACCTCAAAGAGAAGGTGTTAGGTACTCCTCGAGGTCCACAACTATGGGTCCCGACCAAACTTAAATTATATGGATTAGTCTATATGATCAAGTAAGCAAAGAGAGTACAAAATCTAAGAATTTTGTTACAAAGAGATCTTGAATAGGGAGGTGCAACTATTTTTCCGTTCTAATAGGGGGGGTCCTAAGTTTTTTAGCCTAAAGGATCACCCCGTGTAACATAAATAATACTTCGCAACTCCCTTAGAATAGGGAGTTACTCATATTATTCAGAGGGCACAGACTATCATCTCCTGCTACCCGATTACTATGATAAAGTTATTACCTAAATACGTTCTAATTCAATTCTAAGTCGTACCCTATGCGTGCATTACCCGTCCCATACCTATGGTCCAGGAGGCATTGGACCTTTATTTAGGGTGGTTCTAGACTTTACTTAGGCTGCTCAAAATGATAAAACTAGGCGACATACAAAACACATATTGGACTTCAAATATGGCAGTTAAGGGCTCAAGTTTGCCTCCGCACTTAAGCAACAAATGCACGCTTGACAAATTTCAGGTTAAGCAATTCAGAATTAAGAAACATAATTCCCTATACACATGATTTCTATGTGATAAGGCATCAAGGCATGCAAGTAGTTTTTCGAGGCCAAGCGTTGCTTATCTCCAAATTATACGATTGTTGCATGCTGATTTGAGATTTGTAGGTTACCAGTTATTTAACCTATAGATATTGTGTCTAGGTGTGAATGACTAAGTGACAATGAAACCTATTGGAGGAAAGCCCAGAATTATTCTTGCTTTCTAACTATAGCATACGTGAAACAATGTTTGAGCGATTTATCATTAACAAATTATGGCGAGTAATTATATCCTATAGGCAGGATCTCTAACGTTCAACACTTAGAGATGATTTTATCGTCATACCTTAATCCTATAGGCATAACTTCTAGTGAATAACTGAAGCGAATTGAAGGAAAATCCATTGACATTTGTTTATATAGTCAGGTTTCTAATGTATTTGAAAGTAGTCATGCAGATTAAAGGAGTGTTTACTTCCTATAGGCATGCTATCTATAAAGACATAGCAGTAGACATAGTATTTGAACTCATGATTAATGGTAAACAAGTAGTATGTGTGTGTGCTTCTCCTAATATCATGATTTCTATAGTGCTCATGTAATCGAACAACGCATATAGCAAACATATTATTAAGTCCTATATGCATGTTATCTACCCATTTCATGTAGATATTAAACTCTACCCATTCCCTTTTTACTAGCACCCCAATTGTTTGTACAAATGTTATTAAAGGCCCAATAATGAGTAAAAGTAATAAATGTTACATAACAGTGATAATAGACCCATAGCAGGCCCAAACAAATAAATATCCAGCATTGCCTAGACCTTCAATAACTCTTACACGGTGTATCCAGGCCTTCAACAAAGATCCACATTCAATATACGACTGAGGGATCCATAGAGGAGTCCAAAACCAGTTTACTTAACCACAACACCAAGTGTTGTATCACTTAAAACAATCAATTCAGGTACACAACACATAATAGGGGAAATTGAGTGAATAAGAACAGTTTTGAGATTAAGGGAGTGTCTAAGAACCAAGACCTAGTGTGTCAGAATTCACTAGGGCCTCAATTGGACCTCGATCAATGTTCACACTAGGGATGCCAACAATAGAACCTAGATAGCCTTGGCTTTCAGCCGGCTAAGAATGAATGATTCAGAATAGCATAAGTATCAAGTAAGGAAGGTGGATAGTGATGGAGGGACAAAAGTTAGGTGATACACTTATACTTAAGATAGACATATCCAAGTTGAGCATACAAAACAACTAATTAAGAAGATCACAAGACTTTGTTCAGTAGAACTTCAACATTTAGCAAAGTAGCACATAACAAACCCATATTAGGGAAATTAGAGGGATGAACAGGTTTGTAAAGTTTGACAAAAGTTAACACAAACAGGTTGAGACCTAAAAAGTCCAATTTAGGTTAAGTATACATCTTAGCATCAATAAGATAGACATATTAATTCTCATCAGGAAACAGGACTGCATTGAGACATGATATGGAGCACATATTATGGCAAAACCACATGTGGGAAGGGTCAGGGGAGAAACAAGTTTGCAGTCTCAAATGCACAATACAGACAATTTAAAACCTAAGAGATTATGATAAACATGCATCCTAGTGTCATGCTAATCAGTATTTAGACATGATGGGGGATGCACATTGTGACAAGCCAAATAATCACTAAATAACAGGATATCAGATGAACCATAGACATGCTGGGGATCATATTGGCACAGAAGAAAGATCATAGAGAATGGTCTTAATACAAATTGAAACACATTGTACATGCAAGACAAACATTGTTGAGATTCAAAGCAGTGTTAGGTAGCAAGTTCATACCAAATAGCACATGTAGGGATTCTGGGATTGACACAATAGACTAATTAACTAAAGAAGATCTAAGTTATGCCATAAAACAAAATTGTTCAAACAGGACAGAGAAAACAAGTTGAGGTAGCTGTTAAGATCTCAGTCAATCACTAATGGGGTATGGGGATCATGTTGAGTGACATAATAGCAGGGGAACATGTCATAATTAACACAGTAAGTTCTAGAACAAGTGTGAAGCATTCATTATAGAAATTAATGACAAAGCAAATAAGGTTGTTTTAGGGAAGATTCAGGCACTAATATACTGGCTAAACAAAACTTAAGAGGGTCAGATTATCCAAGTTAGACTTAGGCAATCTCAGGACTAGCAGTATTAGGAGGAAGTCAAATGCTAAAGAGACTTAGAACAAAGTAGAATTAATAGAATCGTGCACAAAAGGAATCCATAAAATATATTAATCCATGTATTCCAGAGGTGAGAACACATGTAAATCAAAGACACATAGGGATTAAATTGCAAAAGTCAAGCGGCTTACCAATTAAACGGACAACAATAAAGAATAAAAGCTCCACAAAACCAGAAACCTCGATGCGTCAAAGTTCCCAAAAGCTTCGAAAGAACCCCGTGCAATGCTCGCACCAAGAGAAAGTTCGAACAGTAGACTCTCAGTGGACTTGGCTTTTAGTCGGCCAACACAAAATACTTAACAAGATAATGAAGGAATTAACATAGCAAAGCTTCAAATCTTTAGTGAGATTATATCGATTTTTCCCCCTCAAAGGGGAATGGGGAGGGGTTTATATAGTAGCAAAATTAGACGAATAAACAAGGAAAAAAAGTAAATAAAACCTAAAATAAGGAAAGAAAGCATGGAAAATCGATTCAGATCAATTTAGGAGAGAAAACGGGTAAACCTTAGTTTAGATGAGGAACAAAAAATAGCCAAAATCTCGCCAAGGAGTGATAGTTAATGTATCAAGTCAGAAACATGAAGATGATACAAAATCGGAATCAAACGAACACAACGACTCAGCTTCCATAGATAATCAAGTAACCAGTACTTGTAGCGTTCAAAAGATGGTAAGTAACTCCGCGTATGCAAGAAAGGAAAGGAATCATAGATGGTTTCCATGTAATGGCGGATTGGGACTGAGATTTGAGTGAGGACGGCTAGGGTTTAGGTTTGAGAGATGAGAGCGTGTGAGGATACAGAGGCGGTGGGGTGGGGATTTTTCTCTAGGGTTTGGGGTATTGGGGGTATAAGGAAAGAGTAAGTTAATTATAGGTCGTTGATCATTTAAGATCAACGACCAAGATTGAATGGGGCAGCGGGGCGGGTTATTAAGCGGGTCGTGGCCGGGTTAATTTCAGGGGTCGTTTGGATTGGGATTTTGGGGGTTGGGCCAGAGATTTGGGGCTTGTTTGGTCCAAAAATTGGCTCAAAATTTGGGCCAGCCTTTAAATAAGAAATTAAGGGAACAAATATTTTAATAAAATAATAAAATAAATTATAAAAATGCTTTTTATGCAAATTAATACCTTAAAACAATAGTATAAGATTATAAAAATCTAAGATATTATTTTGACCCTGAATAAAATGACAAATGCAATACAATTGTAAAATATAGGCTATTATTGCGAGATTGTGCAAATAGCTTGAATAAACTAATGTATTATAAAAAATAGAGTAAAATACCTGAAGCAAATATTATAAATGCAAAACAAGGATTTAGGTAATTGAGTCATCACAAAATAATTTGAAGAAATAATTAATAATTATTCAAGCAATTTAAATACAAAAAATCAATTTAAAAGCTCTAAATATTATGGAAAATTATAGAAAATGCTTGGATAAATCTTGTAAATTAAATAATGATGCAAGTTGATATTTTGAAAGTATATACGCTTATTTGAAAAAATATGAGGGCAAAATTGGGTATCAACAGCTGACCCTCTTTACCCGGAAATGATGAAAGAGTTGTCGAATAAAGAAAATGATGACCGATTTTGACCGAATGAGGTGATTTAAAAAATGGAGGTTGAACCCTGGTTCCTCAAAGCGAGTATATGAACGATTATCAAGTAAAAGTGGGTAACTGATGGTGGTTGATTACGCTTAAAATAATTGCAGGGTGTGAATGTTGTGAACGGAAACCCGGGCGAAGATTGCTCCAATTAAGAGAACGGTTACTTCCCGGCTTACTTGCGAAACTTAAAACATGATGCATACAAGTATATATATCATGGCGAGAATATAAACATGATGCAGATTCCCTTCGGATCATAAGGGTTGTCTTTGGATGATGAGGATGGTGTCCTTAAACCGTGACGTCCTGGGCTATGAATCATGTGATAAGGGATTCGCAGACCATGAAATGATGTCCTCGGGCCATGAGAATGGTGCCTCCGAACCACGACGCATTTGAATAATGATGTGCACTTTTAAGAGATCTTCGGGCCATGGAATGGTGTCTTCCGGCTATGAGGATGATGCCTTCAGACCATGATGCCTTTGGACAGAATAGCGATATTTCAGCCCATGAAATGCAAAATATGATGTTTGGCCGTATGCGAAGATGAGACAAGACAAAGCTTAGTCTTGGGTAAGATAAGGGCAATGCTTAGCCCTGGGTGAGTAGAGGATAATGCTAGGTCTTAGATGGCATAATGGAGATAGCATTTAATCACGAGAAAAAGGCAGTGCTTAGCCTTGTGGAATTAGGGAGGTAATGCTTTGCCTCATACAGGAAGAGGATACAATTCTTAGTCTCATGCACGTAAGGGAAGCGGTCCTTAGCTTCATGAAAAATAAGAGACAATGCTTAGTCTCATGCAAAGAAGGCAGTGCTTAGCCTTGTGCAGTTAAGGAGGCAATGCTTAGCCTCATGCAAATAAAGGCAGTGCTTAGCCTTATGCAGTTAAGGAGGCAATGCTTAGCCTCATGAAAATAGGAGACAATGCTTAGCTCATGAAAAGAAAGGCAGTGCTTAGCCTTATGCAGTTAAGGAGGCAATGCTTATCCTCATGCAAATAGGAGACAATGCTTAGTCTCATGCAAAGAAAGGCAATGCTTAGCCTTATGTGGTTAAGGAGGCAATGCTTAGCCTCATGCAAATAGGAGACAATGCTTAGTCTCATAAAAAGAAAGGCAGTGCTTAGCTTTATGCAGTTAAGGAGGCAATGCTTAGCCTCATGTAAATAAGAGACAATGCTTAGTCTCATGCAAAGATAGGCAGTGCTTAGCCTTATGTAGTTAAGGAGGCAATGCTTAGCCTCATGCAAATAGGAGACAATTCTTAGTCTCATGCAAAGAAAGGTAGTGCTTAGCCTTATGCTGTTAAGGAGGCAATGCTTAGCCTCACGCAAATAGGAGACAATGCTTAGTCTCATGCAAAGAAAGGCAGTGCTTAGCCTTATGCAGTTAAGGAGGCAGTGCTTGGCCTTATGCAGTTAAGGAGGCAATGCTTAGCCTCATACAAATAGGAGACAATGCTTAGTCTCATTCAAAGAAAGGCAATACTTAGCCTTATGCGGTTTAAGGAGGCAGGGCTTAGCCTCATGCGGGAAAACTATGAGTGATAGTGAGAAAGCAGAGTGTTTCTTAGCTGAAGATGTGTTTGCGTTTGGCAACTTTGTCATTATGAAGGTAGTGATTCTGATGTGTGTATATATTTGCGCATATTCCTGTTATGCTCATTGTGCCTGCATCCAAAGAAAACTCTTGAGTTTGCGGGGAAGGTTGGTCCGTGCTTTCGCCTTCTCACTTTGCTTTTGCTCTTGTCTTGAGATCCCGTTTGAGTTACCCTGGGCAGCATCTGGCGGTTTATAAAAAATAAAGGTTTTCAAAAAATATGCGTGTATTTGACGAATGTAGTTATTTAAATATAGTAGTATATAATATCAAGCAATTTAGATGAACCAATGACTGCGACATATTTTAGAGACATTGCAACTTCCTTGCTTTAGAATTTTGAGAGTCCTCCTCAAAATTCTGCCCTAGTTTAAAAGCAATTCTTTGACTGTTCTGTGTATGACGAAGTTGGCTAGACTTGCTTCAGAATTTTGAGGGTCCTCCTCAAAATTCTGCCCCAGTTTCTGACCATGGCAAAATGAAGATTTTATTGAGATGTGACCGAACCCACAGGGATGCCTACGTATCCTCTCTTAAACGGGAATCAGGTCAAGCATAGTTCAGTTATATCAAATGAAGAAATGTAAACAATCTAAACATAGTATCTCTTGACTGCATCTGAGTTGATCGGTTTTGGCCAAATTTCTCTGTCCATTTCTGCAAGTATGAGCGCTCCTTCTGTTAGTACTCTGTGAACCATGTAGGGCCCTTGCCAATTGGGTAAAAATTTCCCTTTGTCTTCATCTTGATACGGGAAGATTCGCTTTATCACCAACTGCCCTAGTGTGAATTGTCTAGGCCTGACCCTTTTATTGAAAGCTTTGGACATTCTGTTATGGTAAAGTTGACCGTGACATACTGCGTTCATTCTTTTCCCATTAATGAGAGCCAGTTATTCATAACGACTTCGTATCCATTCTGCATCACTGAGTTCGGCCACTTGTATGATTCTCAAAGAAGTAATTTCTACTTCGGCTGGAATGACGGCTTCAGTACCATAGACCAGCAAATAAGGAGTTGCCCCAGCTAATGTGCGAACCGTGGTGAGATATCCAAGTAGGGCAAATGGTAACTGCCCGTGCCATTGTTTGTGATTACCTACAATCTTTCTTAGTATCTCTTGATGTTCTTATTGGCGTCTTCCACAGATCCATTTATTTGTGGCATGTATGTTGTGGAATTCTTATGCTTGATCTTGAAGGTTTCACAGATGGATCTCATCAAATCATTGTTAATGTTGGTGGCATTGGCGGTGATGATTGACTCCGGTGCCCCGAATCGACAGACAATACGATCCCTAACAAAATCTGCTACGACCTTCTTAGTTACAACCTTGTAAGATGCGGTTTCAACCTATTTTGTGAAATAGTCTATGGCCACTAGAATGAACCTATGCCCATTTGAAGCGGCGGGTTCGATTGGACCGATGACATCCATCCCTCAAGCGGAGAAAGGCCAAGGTGCACTTGTTGCATTGAGTTCATTGGGTGGCACTCGTATCATATCATCATGTACTTGGCATTGATGACAAATTTAGACATACCTGATGCAGTTTTTTTCCATAGTCATCCAAAAATACCCTGCTCTTAATATCTTCTTAGCTAAGACAAAACCATTCATGTGTGGTCCGCAAGTTCCGGCATGTATTTCTTCGAGCAGTTTGGATGCTTCCTTAGCGTCGACACACAGTAATAACCCCAGATCTGGAGTCCTTCTGTACAGAATCACTCCGCTTTGGAAGAAGTGGTTAGATAATCTTCGGAGTGTGCATTTCTGAGTATAATTTGCACGCTCCGGGTATTCTCCTTTTGCCATATATTCTTTGATGTCATGGAACCATGGATTTCCATCAATTTCTTCTTCAACGTAAGCACAATAAGCTGGTTGGTTATGAATCCCTACCGGGATAGGGTCAATAAAATTCTTGTTTGGGTGTTGTATCATGGAAGATAAAGTGGCCAATGCATCTGCGAACTCATTCTGGACTCTCGGAACATGTTTGAACTCTATCTTTGTGAATCTCTTCTTCAATTCTTGTACATAGTACAAATACGACAGTATTTTGGTATTCTTTGTAGCCTATTCTCCTAGAACCTGATGTACCAAAAGGTCTGAGTCACTAATTACCAGCAATTCTTGAATGTTTATGTCAATGGACAACTTGAGTCCTAAGATGCAAGCCTCATATTCTGCCATATTGTTAGTACATGGAAACCTGAGCTATGTCGATACTGGATATTGTTGACCTGTCTCTGATACTAAAACTGCTCCAATACCCATTCCTTTGAAATTTGCAGCTCCTTCGAAGAACATTTTCCAACCATCATAGGTTTCGGTGATATCTTCTCCTGCGAATGATACCTTTACGTCGGGAAAATACGTTTTCAGTGGTTCGTACTCTCCATCTACAGGATTTTCTGCCAGATGATCCACCAACGCTTTCCCCTTGACAGCCTTCTAAGTTACATAGATGATGTCGAACTCACTTAGTAATATCTGCCATTTTTCTAACTTCCCCGTGGGCATGGGTTTCTGGAAGATGTATTTTAACGGATCCATCCTTGATATGAGATATGTAGTGTAGGCACAGAAGTAGTGCCTCAACCTTTGAGCTATCCATGTCAAAGCGCAGTAGGTGCGTTCCAACAAAGAATACCGTGCTTCGTAGGGTGTGAAGTTCTTGCTCAGATAGTATATGGCATGTTCCTTTCTTCCCATATCGTCGTGTTGTCCCAAGACACAGCCGAAAGCCCCATCTAGTGCAGATAAATAGAGTAGCAGAGGTCTCCCAGTTTCTGGTGGGACCAGAACAGGTGGTTTTGATAAATATTCCTTGATTTTGTCAAAGGCATTCTGGCACTCTTCAGTCCAACTTGTTGCAGCGTCTTTCTTTAACATTTTGAAAATCGGTTCACAGATCACAGTTGATTGTGCTATGAATCAGCTGATGTAATTGAGACGCCTTAAGAAACTCATCATATCTTTCTTGTTCTTCGGAGGTGGCAAATCCTGGATAGCCTTTACCTTTGACGGGTCTAGCTCAATTTCTCGGCAGCTGACGATGAACCCTAATAGCTTTCTAGCAGGGACTCCGAAGGCACATTTTGCGGGATTCAGTTTCAGGTTGTACCTTCGAAGTTGATCAAAGAATTTCCTCAAATCTGCTATATGATATGTGCTTCTCTTGGATTTGATGATGACATCATCCACTTACACCTCCATCTCCTTGTGTATCATGTCATGGAAAATGGTTATCATGGCCCTCATATAAGTGGCTCCAGCATTCTTTAAGCCAAACGACATCATTTTGTAACAATATACTCCCCATGGTGTAATAAAGGCTGTCTTTTCGGCATCCTCTTCATCCATCCAGATCTGATGATATCCCGTGAAGCAATCCACAAAGGATTGAAGTTCATGCTTGGCATAGTTGTCAATTAGTATGTGTATATTGGGCAAAGGGAAATCATCTTTGGGACTTGCTCTGTTTAAATACCAATAGTCGACACACACTCTGAGTTTCCCATCTTCCTTTGGAACCGGCACAATGTTAGCCAACCAGGTCGGATATTCAACCACTCTGAGAACCTTGGCTTTGATCTGCTGGGTGACTTCTTTCTTTATTTTCAGACTCATATCTGGTTTGAACTTTCTGAGCTTCTGCTTTACAAGCAGACACATAGGGTTGGTAGGTAGTTTATGAGCCACTATGTACGTGCTCAAACCGGTCATATCATAGGACCATGCAAAAATATCCTCATACTCCTTCAAGAATCGGATGTATTCTTCTTTCTTTGACGACGATAGGTGAATGCTTACACGAGTTTCCTTGACTGTTTCAGAGTCTCCCAAATTAACGGGTTCAGTCTCATCCAAATTAGACTTAGGCTTATTTTCAAAATTTTCCACTTCTCTGACAATTTCCTCGGGTATTATATCCTCTTCCAGATCCTCTGAATCAATATCCTTATGTTGCGTTGTCTTGTTACATGTCACAGTCGTAGGTTCATCAGGATAAGTAATAATAACGTTGTAGAGAGAAAATGTAAAGGATAATAATAAATACTAAAACATCAATTCATTGATAAATATTTAAAAATGTCAAACAAATGCAGTTCAATGATTCGAGCAATTATTTCAAAACAAAAACGTTAAAAAAACAAAATACTGAAAATGTCTTAAATGCCCATAAAATTGCTTTTAAAAATAAATGATGCTAATTGCCAGGCTACCCGAGAACTCGACGGGCCCTTGATGACGCAGCAATCCAATTTTTGAGAACAACTCCCTTCTCTATTGTCTGAATAATAAGGTTTTTTCCCTCCCCCTCCTCAACTTTCGCACTGCAGTCCATCTCTTCATCATCCAGAAACAGATTCCTTATGCCAGCTAGAACTTCATCTTCTTCGGACCCCCACATCATGTCAGCTTGATGAAACGACTGGCTCAAATCTGGTACTGGCTTCTCTCGAGGGTAATAAGGACCACGCCACGGTGGCAACCAATTCTGATACTCGTGCCAGGTGTATTCATACCCAAGCCCAAAATTTGTGTCTTGACGCTTTAGTTGTATCGGTTTGGTGATCCCCTGGAGATTCTTACCGAGACCCTTTCCAGGTTCATACCCTGTCCATGCCAATATGTCTTCTATCTTACTTCTCCACCATTTGTCTTTTTCAATTGCGTTGACGCGCTCAACGCGATGGTATGTTTCTCCACCTAATTTCCTTCTATTCTCGACGACCAGAACAGTTTGATTGGTGTAAATAGGATTACTTCTGTCCCCATGGATGATCACTTCCTGATAATTTCACTCAAACTTCACGGCCTGATGTAGAGTAGAAGCCACGGCCCCAGCGGCATGTATCCACGTTCTCCCCAATAACAGATTGTATGTAGCAGATATATCCAATACTTGAAACTCAACATCGAACCAGGTCGGGCCTATCTGTAGGCTGAGGGTGGTCTCCCCAATTGTGGCCCTTTGAGACCCATCAAATGCTTTCACATTCAAATTCCCTGCTCGTATCTCGTGCAGACATTTACCTAAACTTTTCAAAGTAGTTAGTGGACCGACGTTGAGACTCTAATCCCCATCTATCAGGACCCTGGCAATGAATTTGTCCTCAAACTACACCGTGATATGTAGTGCCCTGTTGTGACTTAGTCTTTTCGGTGGCAGCTCGTCTTTATGAAAAGTGATCTTGTGGCTTTCCAACACTTGCCCTACCATGTTGGCCATCTCTCCACTGGTAATGTTATTGGGTGCATAAGATTCATTCAACCCCTTCATCAAGGCATTCCTATGCGCCTCGGAGTTTTGCAGCAGTGATAAAATGGATATTTGAGTCGAGGTTTTGTTCAGATGATCAACCATAGAATACTCTCTCGCCTACACCTTTCTCCAAAGATCATCTGGGCCAGTTTCAATGACAGGCGGCTTAGAGGCGACTTCTTTTCTTATTCCTCCCAAATGCTCGGGTGTATAAACCCTACCAGTTTGGTTATGCCTTGCGTTGTACCACGATAGGTGTGAGAGTGACTGGAGATGTTTCAGGATTATCCCCTTCTCGAATGAGTCCAATTGTCCCCTCTGAGTCCCATTCTTCATCGGTCTCTATCACGTTTACCCCGTCACCCCTGTGATCCGGGAAAGGATTATTACGGACATTGGGTGCAGCTTCCTTTTGCCTGTATGACTTTGGTGTCAACTAATATCTAAATCTTATCCTTTAGAGTACGACACTCATAAATAGTATGACCCTTCATGCCTGAGTGATATGCACATGTATTATTTAGATTAATCCACTGGGAGGAGTTTTTCATAGCAACAGCGGGAATGGGAGTGACATAACTGGCAGCCTTCAGTCTCTCTTACAGTTGGTGTATGGGTTCAGCAATTGGGGTGTATTGTCTGGGTGGTCTGAAGTCAAAATTTGGTCTAGGTTTTTGGTAGTTTTGGCTGGCTGGTAGTGAGTGGTAGTATGCTGGTTGGGTGTTATAAGTATGGTAAGTGGCGGTAGGTTGTTGGTATCTAGAAGGTGAAGGTTGATATGTGGGTGGGGGGTGTTTGTTATGTAAGAGGAGACTTTGGACCTTGGGCTACCATCACCGCACCTAATTCTTTCTTCTTGGAGATACCTCTTGACTGTAAGGCTTTATTTGTGGCTTGGAGTGCTTCAAAATTTGTCACCATTCCGCTTTTGATCCCTTCTTCTATTCTTTCTCCCAATTTTATGATGTCAGAAAATTTATGGTGTTCAATAACCATCAGTCTTTCGTAGTATTGCGGATCCTGAGCTCTGACGAAGAACTTATTCATCTGTTCTTCTTCCAGTGTTGGCCTTACTTTTGTAGCTTTAGACCTCCACCGAGTAGCATACTCGCGGAAAGATTTCGTTGGCTTCTTCTTGAGATTCTGAATAAAGAAAATGTCTGGTGCGTTTTCTGTGTTAAACCTGAACCGATCCATGAAATATGATGCCATGCTCACCCAATTAACCCATTTCTTTGGGTTCTGACTGATGTACCAAGACAGGGTATCTTCGATGAGGCTCCTCATGAACAGCTTCATGCAGATTCATTCATCCTTTCCAACTCCTACAAGCTTGTCACAATACGTTCTCAAGTGTACCTTCGGATCACTAGTCCTGTCGAACATTTCGAAATTAGGAGGTTTGTAACCTTCTGGCAGTTCTACATCTGGATGAATACACAAATCTTCATAATTCAAACCCTCAATGCATTTTCCCCCTTCGACACTTTGAACTCTGCCAGTAACTTTCTTGAGTACTTCCGCTATGTTCTTGATAAGCAGGTCCTTCTCGGCGGATTCGGGTATGTATAGGGTCTGTTGTGGGGTGTGGGGTAAAGTTTTCACATATATGGGATTGCTTTGGTGGACTCCGAGAATCTGGGTGTAATAGTGGTCATTGGTTGAGTATTAAATTGCCCGTAGCCTTTTAGTTCGAGAGCTATCTATTGGGCTTGTTTTGTGTTACAACCCAAATTCGCATACCATAGATCACGCCGTAAGTTAGTCGACGTAAATCCAAGAAGAGATTATCTTTGAGATGATAAGAAGTTAATCCTATTGGTCTTAAACGATACAAGGGTGTATAAGAGTGGTTAACAAGTATTTGAAGTTAAATGAATCAAGGATATTGTAACCCGTATTTTCGGGTAACACTAGAGGTGATTAATTGTCCCAAGAGGTCTTGTTTTAATGTATTTGAATCATATAATATCCGCATCATAAGTCTTGAAGTCAAGCGAGTTATGAAACAAAAGTCGATAAAAGTTGTCGCAACTTAGGTTTATAATTTTACTTAAACTTTAGGTCAAATGTTACTGCATTTTTCTCCCAATGTGCTTGGAATTATGGGGTTATCTACCTATCAAATTGAAGATCTACGAGTCTAGTTTCCAACGCATTAAACCGTTCATTGATACGATCTCGGAATAGAGAGATATTCACGTTTTCGCGAGAGTGCGCCAAGCTGCTCTCTATGGGGCCCACAAAGGCGGTTTAAGACATATGGACATATATAAGATACCTCAACCCCGTTTTAAGTCATTATTTTTCAGTATATTCAGACCTTATAACCCTAAAAACAGTCTCTCAAGGTTCTCTCATGATCCAAGACCCAAACAAAGGGCAAACAACACAAATCAAATGTCGGGAATCCCGTGGCGCTAGTAAGTTTCTTGTTCTTCTGGTTGTTGCTGATTTTTGTGTTGTTCCAGCTCGTGTGGGAGGTTGTTTTAAGTGTTTTATGTCCTGTAAATACACCTTCAAGTTTTTAATATCAACCCTAGGTGATTTCAAGTCTTCTAAAGTAATTCTAGTGCCGAAAAACCCGAATTAATTGCTAGTTTCGCTTCCTTGTTCTTGTGGCAGAATTGAAGGGATATTTCGTGGAAAATTAAGGTCAAATTGGAGTTGTTCTTTCTGTTTAAAGGTAAGGAACCTCTTACTCTATATATATTTAAGATTATCCAAGTTGCAGCTAAGTCGTTGAAGCTAGAACTTGTGAAATATATATCGAAAGGCTTGGTAGTAATGTTGTTGGTTGGTGGACTATTTTGGAGGCTCAATATGATTATTAATGATGCTGTTTGGGCTGTTTGGTGATTGTATTGACTTGTGGGAAGTCATATAAATAGGGGAGGTGCTGTCCGTTTCATCGTAAAATAGGTTGTGGTCGATACATAATAGTTACGACGCTTAAACGATAATGATAGTGTCATTTGTCTTATTGTAGACTAAGGAGTCGTAACATTTGCGTAGCTTGAGGTTGGGCAGTATATACAAGGTATGTGAGGCTATCCCCTTCATTCTTTTGCACGACTCCGATTGTACATAATGTAATGAACGAGCTCCCAAAGATACTCTACTCTTAGAAGCTAGCAGTACTTACATTGCTGCCCTTCTTATGAAACGATTGATATTGATGTTACTTCTCTTATTCTTATATTATCAATGTTGTTAGTAGTTCCTGATTCTTATAAGATTCTTGATGAAGAGTTAATCCTAATAACGTGTACGAAGGATACCAACCTTATGTCACTCCGAAAGGTTCAAAATGTGATTCCAATGAGTCCAGCATGCATTATATATATGTATCTATTTTACTCTACCGAGCCGCGCTATAGTCGGCCGGGTACGGTACCTATTGCGCAACCACAGATCAATTGGGTTTTACCGAGCTCCACGTGGTCGGGTACGATTCTACCGAGCCCTATGATGGCCGGGTACGTTTTACCGAGCCTATTATGGTCGGGTACGATATGATGATGGTGACATTATAGGTATGTCGGAGCCCTGTTCCCGGCAATGTTGTAGCACTTATGTTCCTTTAGAGGCTCATAGACAGGTGTCGACTTATGTATGGTTTAGAATGCCTTTTCGGCTGATTTTTGTTGTATAGTCTTTCATGGCATCATGATAGCTCGTACCTTATATATAGTTTCTTGACAGTCTTGTCGTCCCATGTTATGTATGTTCATGACATTATCTTTCATTGTTGGATATTCATGATCCATGTCTACTATTTATATTGATCTTGTCGGCCCTTAAAGATAATAAGGAAGGTTAGATAAAATGTACGTTGGTGCTCGGCAAGTATGGCCCGGGTGCTAGTCATGACCCTCCAGTTGGGTCGTGACAGTTTGTGGGTATTGAGTTGGGTGGTGATGGTGTTGTTGAGGAGTAGGTACCGGTGGAGGGTTGTGGTTCTGAGGAGGTGTGGCGTATTGATGTGGTGCGGGAGGATTTTTCGAATTTTGATTTTGTGTGTTTTGGGGAGGTGCCGGGTTTTGGCGTTTGTGTTTAGCTGGTTAATGTCAGCGACGTTTAGGGTGAGGGAAAGGTTTGCCAAGTTCTGGACCTGCTCAAGTTCCCCTTGTAGCTCCAATATTTTCTGTTCCAGACGTAGGACCAATTCATTTTGTGCTGGAGTATTCCGACCGTCCGAAGTTTCAACGTTCTCTGCATTGTCCTTTCTAATACCGCTTAAATTGTCCATTTTTCCTTTCCCTTTGATTTTGCCTTTAGGATCACTTGGTGGAGGAGGAGGACCTCTGGATCTAGTGTGATATGCTGATGATACCAGTATGCACGAACCAATCTTTGGGGAATAGGAATAAACAAAAGAAAAGAAAAACAAAAAGGTAACCAAGTTAGTAAGTAGTGTTAAAAGAGTATTTGCGATATTTAACATGTGTTGCAAAATCAAGTAATAAATTCGCATCCTAATTTGTGGGACCTCATCATGCCCGAGGTAGGCCTAGGCGACACATGAACTTGGAGAAAGTTTATACCAATAATTGCATCATTTCATTAGTGTGAAAACGAGTTAAATAACTCTACTAGTTATTTAACCTATAGATACTGTGTCTAGGTGTGAATCACTAAATGACAATGAAACCTATTGTAGGAAAGCCTAGAATTATTCATTCTTTCTAACAATAGCATACGCGAAATAATGTTTGAGCGATTTAACATTAACAAATTATGGCGAGTAATTATATCCTATAGGCATGATCTCTAACGTTCAGTACTTAGAGCTGATTTTATCATCATACCTTAATCCTATAGGCATAACTTCCAGTGAATAACTGAATCGAATTGAAGGAAAATCCATTGACATTTGTTTATATAGGCAGGTTTCTAATGTATTTGAAAGAAGTCATGCAGATTGAAGGAGTGTTTACTTCCTATAGGCATGCTGTCTATAAATACGTAGTAGTAAACATAGTACTTGAACTCATGATTAATGGTAAACAAGTAGAGTGTGTGTGTGTGTGTGTGTGTGCTTCTCCTAATATCACGATTTCTATAGTGCTCATGTAATCAAACAACGCATATAGCAAACACATTATTAAGTCCTATAGGCATGTTATCTACCCGTTGCATGTAGATATTAAACTCTACCCATTCCCTTTTTACTAACACCCCAATTGTTTGTACAAAGGTTATTACAGGCCCAATAATGAGTAAAAGTAATAAATTTTACATAACAGTGATAATAGACCCATAGCAGGCCCAAACAAACAAATATCCAACATTGCGTGGACCTTCAATAACTCTTACACGGCGTATCCAGGCCTTCAACAAAGAGCCACATTCAATATACGACTCAGGGATCCATAGAGGAGTCCAAAACCAGTTTACTTAACCACATCACCAAGTGTTGCGTCACTTGAAGCAATCAATTCAGGTACACAACACATAACAGGGGAAATGGAGTGAATAAGAACAGTTTTGAGATTAAGGGAGTGTCTAAGGACCAAGCCCTAGTGTGTCAGAGTTCACAAGGGTCACAATTGGACCTCGAGCGGTGCTCACACTAGGGAGGCCAACAATAGAACCTAGATAGCCTTGGCTTTCAGCCGGCTAAGAATGAAGGATTCAGAATAGCATAAATAGCAAGTAAGGAAGGTGGATAGTGATGGAGGGACATAAGTTAGGTGATATACTGATACTTAAAATATATATAGCCAAGTTGAGCATACAAAATAACTAATCAAGTAGATCACAAGCCTTTGTTCATTAGAACTTCAACATTTAGCAAAGTAGCACATAACAAACCCATATTGGGGGAATTAGAGGGAGGAACAGGTTTGTAAAGTTTGACAAAAGTTAACACAAACAGGTTGAGACCTAAGAAGTCCAATTTAGGTTAAGTATACATCTTAGCATTAATAAGATAGACATATTAATTCTCATCAGGAAACAGGACTGCATTGAGACATGATATGGAGCACACATTATGGCAAAACCACATATGGGAAGGGTCAGGGGAGAAACAAGTTTGCAGTCACAGATGCACAATACAAACAAGTTAAAACCTAAGATATTATGCTAAACATGCTTCCTAGTGTCATGCTAATCAGTATTTAGACAAGATGGGGGATGCACATTGTGACAACCCAAATAATCACTAAAAGAACATGATATCAGATGAACCATAGACATGATATCAGATGAACCATAGACATGAGTGGCACAATAGCAGGGGAACATGTCATAATTAACACAGGAAGTTCAAGCACAAGTGTGAAGCATTCATTATAGAGATTAAGGACAAAGAAAATAAGCATGTTTTAGGGAACATTCAGGCACTAATATACTGGCTAAACGAAACTTAAGAGGGTCAGATTATCCAAGTTAGACTTAGGCAATCTAAAGACTAGCAGCATTAGGAGGAAGTCAAATGCTAAAGAGACTTAGAACAAAGTAGAATTAACAGAATCGTGCACAAAAGGAATCCAGAAAACAAATTAAGCCCTGTATTCCAGAGGTGAGAACACATGTAAATCAAAGACATATAGGGATGACGTTAAGCGGCTTACCAGTTAAACGGACAAAAATAAAGAACAAAATATCCATAAAAACTTAGAAACCTCGATGCGTCAAAGTTCCCAAGAGTTTCGAAAGTACCCCGGGCAATGCTCGCACCAAGAGAAAGTTCGAACAACAGACTCTCAGTAGCCTTGGCTTTCAGTTGGCCAAAATAAAACACAGAACAAGATAATGAAGGAATTAACAGAGCAAAGCTTCAAATTTTTAGTGAGATTATATCAATTTTTTCCCCTCAAAGGGGAATGGGGAGGGGTTTATATAGTAGAAACATTAGACGAATAAACAATGAAACAAAGTAAATAAAACTTAAAATAAGGAAAAAACGCATGCAAAATCGATTCAGATCAATTTAGGAGAGAAAACGGGTAAACCCTAGTTTAGACGAGGAACAAAAAATGGCCAAAATCTCACTGAATCGAAGCCAAAGAGTCTGATAGTTAATGTATCAGGTCAGAAATATGAAGATGATAAATAATCAAAATTAAACGAACACAACAACTCATCTTCCATAAATAATCAAGTAACCAGTATTTGTAGCGTTCAAAAGATGGTAAGTAACTCCGCTTATGCAAGAAAGGAAAGGAATCATGGATGGTTTCTACGTAATGTTGGGTTGGCACTGAGATTTGAGTGAGAACGGCTTTAGGTTTGAGAGATGAGAGCGTGTGAGGATACAGAGGCGGTGGGGATGCGGATTTGTCTCTAGGGTTTGGGGTACTGGGGATATAAGGAAATGGTAGGTTAATTATGGGCCGTTGATCATTTAAGATCAACGACCAAGATTGAACCGGGCAGCGGAGGGGAGGGGGGAGGGGGGGTTATTAAGCGGGTCGCGGCCGGGTTAATTTCAGGGGTCATTTGGATTGGGCTTTTGGGGGTTGGGCCAGAGATTTGGGGCTTGTTTGGTCCGAAAATTGGCTCAAAATTTGGGCTAGCCTTTAAATAAGAAATTAAGGGAGAAAATATTTTAATAAAATAATTAAATAAATTATAAAAATTCTGTTTATGCAAATTAATACCTTAAAACAATAGTATAAGATTATAAAAATCTAAGATATTATTTTGACCCTGAATAAAATGACAAATGCAATACAATTGTAAAATATAAGCTATTATTGCGAGATTGTGCAAATAGCCTGAAAATACTAATGTAATTATAAAAAATAGAGTAAAATACCTAAAGCAAATATTATAAATGTGAAATAAGGATTTAGGTAATTGCGTCATCACAAAATAATTTGAAGGTATAATTAATAATTGTTCAAGCAATTTAAATACAAATAATCCATTTAAAAGCTCTAACAATTATGGAAAATTATAGAAGATGCTTGCATAAATCTTGTAAATTAAATAATGATGCAAGTTAATATTTTGAAAGCATATACGCTTATTTGCAAAAATATGAGGGCAAAATTGGGTATCAACATCGACAAGTTATTTACGTACGTGTCTTGTCATAGCCTCGTCACTATTTTGTCGAGGTTAGGCTCGACACTTACGGAGTATATGGGGTCGGTTGTACTCATACCACACTATGCACTTCTTGTGTAGATTTTGGAGTTGGTCCCAGTGGCGTACCATAGACTTGCTCGGATTTAGCTACCCAGAGGAGACTTGAGGTATAACTTCACTACGTTCGCAGTTCTAAAGTCCCCTTCTATCTTATCTTAGTCATGATTATCTTTCAAACAACTTGAATTTTATTTAGACCTTTATTTGTATTATTTTAGTAGCTCGTGCACTTGTGACACCAGATTCGGGGATGTATTTTGATGATTCGGTAGTTATGGTCTTCCGCACACTTTATTTCAATAATTGACTTATGTTTAATTTAATTTGTTTAAAAATGGTTAAGATTATTCTAACGTTGGCTTGCCTAGCAAGTGAAATGTTAGGCGTCATCATGGTCCCGAAGGTGAGAATTTTGGGTCGTTACAATTTGGTATCAGAGCACTAGGTTACTTAGGTCTCACGAGTCACGAGCAAGCTTAGTAGAGTCTGAAGGATCGGTATGGAGACGTCTGTACTTATCTTTCAGAGGCTATGAAGTTTAGGAACAATATCACTTCTTTTTTATTCTGTCGTGCGATATTATTCTATCATCGATGATTCAACCATTCTATTCTTATTCTCTCGTAGATGGTGAGAACACGTAATACATCTACCGATGGATAGAGACCAGAGCCCCCAGTGGAAACTATGACCAGGGGTAGAGGCCGAGGTCGTGCCAGAGGCCGAGGTAGGGGCAGAGGTAGAGCTCAATCTAGAGCTCAAGTAGGAGGTTCCAATTCAGACTGTAACCGTTGGACCAGTTCAGGTCCCGGAAGGATACATAGCTACTCCATTGCTCCAGGACGCTCTAGTCCGTTTGGTGAGTCTTATGGAGGGCGTGGCCCAGAATAGTACATTTCCAGTGGCACCGGTCGTCTCCCAGGATGGGAGAGGAGCATAGACTCCCACTACTCCCGCTTCGAAGCAGATGGCTCCCCAGTATCAAGCTCCAGTAGCCCCGCCAGTTGGGGTAATTCAGCCAGTTATTGCGGCATAGGCCAGTGAAAGGCCAGCCATGTCTTCTGAGGCTTTATTGAGGTTGGACACATTTACTAAGCTCTTTCCAGTTCACTTCAGTGGTACACCTTCCGAGGACCCACAGGATTATCTTGACCGTTGTCATGAGGTGTTGTGGAACATGGGTATAGTTGAGACTAATGGGGTCGAATTTGCTGTATTTCAGATGACGGGTTCTGCCAAAAGGTTGTTGAGAGATTTTATGTTGACCAGACCAGCTGGGTCGCCTGCACTGACTTGGGAGCAGTTCTCATGGCTATTTCTAGAGAAGTTCCTCCCTATCAAATTGAGAGTGGATTACCGCATGCAATTTGAGCGTCTCCAGTAGGTCAGTATGACTGTTACTTAGTACGAGACCCATTTTGTGGATCTAGCCCAGCATGCTCTCCTTTTACTTCCTACTGAGGGAGAGAGAGTGAGGAGGTTTATTGATGGACTCACTCACCTTATCAGGCTTCAAATGGCTAAGGAGATCGGAAGTGCGATTCCCTTTCAAGCGGCTGCTAATGTTGCTAGGAGGATCGAGATGGTTCTTGCACAGGAGAGATGTCAGGGGTATGATAAGAGGCCTCGTTAGTTCGGTGGGTTCAGTGGTACTTCGTCTGGAGGTAGGGGTAATTTTGGTATAGGCCATCCTCCCAGGCCATTTCATTCAGCGCTCCAGGCATCCCACAGTGTTTCATGTGGTAGCGGCCCTCATATGTCTCATTTCGACCAGCTAGCTTACAGTGCACCACCAGCTCCTATTAGTGCACCTCCGATCCGGAGTCATCAGAGTGGTTATCCTGGTCGACATAGCCAGGTCCAGGGTCAACAGTCATAATAGACGAGATCCTGTTATACTTGTGGTGATCCGAGGCACATTGCTAGATTTTTCCCCAGGTCTCAGGGTAGCATGTAATAGCAGGGTTCTCATGCTATGATTCCAGCACCAGTTGTTTTGCCACCCGCCCAGCCAGCTAGGGGCAAGGGTCAGACAGCTAGAGGTGGAGGTCAAGTCGTTAGAGGTGGAGGCCAGCCAGTTAGAGGTTGTCTCAGGGCCACAGTTCAGAGTGGTAGGGCCAGCCCCGATTTTATGCTTTTCCAGCTAGGCCTGAGGCCGAGTCATCTGATGACGTGATCATAGGTATTGTTCCAATTTGCCATAGAGATGCTTCAGTTCTATTTGATCCAGGATCTACTTATTCTTATGTGTCCTCCTATTTTGCTTCATATCTGGTTGTGCCTCGGATTCTCTGAGTGTTTTCGTGTGTGTGTCCACACAAGTGGGAGATTTTGTTGTGGTAGATCACGTCTATCGTTTGTGTGTGGTTACTATTGGGAGTCTTGAGACTAGCGTGGATCTCCTACTTCTTGATATGGTGGATTTTGATGTTATATTAGGAATGGATTGGCTGTCACCTTATCATGGTATATTGGATTGTTACTCCAAAATAGTGACCTTAGCCATACCGGGGTTACCTCAAATAGAGTGGAAAGGGATTCCTGGCCATTTTACCAGCAGAGTTATCTCTTATATGAAGGCTTAGTGTATGGTCGAAAAGAGTTGTCTAGGTTATTTAGCTCATATTCACGATTCTAGTATGGATAATCCTTCTATGGATTCAGTCCTAGTTGTCCGTGAGTTTCCAGATGTATTTCCTACAGATTTACTGGGGATGCTACCCGTCAGAGATATTGACTTCTGTATTAATTTGGCTCCAGGCACCCAACCCATTTCTATTCCACCATATCGTACGGTGCCACTGGGCTAAAGGAATTGAAGGAGAAGTTACAAGACTTGCTTGACTAGGGATTCATTAGACCCAACATCTAGCCCCGGGGAGTACCAGTGTTATTGGTAAAGAAGAAAGATGGTTCAATGCGGATGTGTATAGATTATCGATAATTGAATAAGGCTACTATCAAGAACAAGTATCAGTTGCCAAGAATTGATGACTTATTCGATCAGCTTCAGGGTGCCAAGGTGTTTTCAAATATTGATTTGAGGTCTGGTTACTATTAGTTGAAGATTAGGGAATCCGATGTCCCTACGACAGCTTTTCGGACTCGGTATGGGCATTATGAATTCCTAGTGATGTCATTTGGGCTAATAAATGCCCCAACAGCATTTATGGATTTGATGAATCGGGTAATCAAGCCCTATTTGGATTCTTTTGTGGTTGTATTCATTGATGATATCTTGATTTACTCCAGTAGTCGAGAGGAGCATGAGCAGCATCATCGGATTGTGCTTCAGACTTTGAAAAATAATCAGTTATATGTCAAATTTTCAAAATGTGAGTTTTGGTTAGACTCAGTTGCCTTTTTGGGTCATGTAGTATCGGCTGAAGGCATAAAAGTGGATCCTAAGAAGGTTGAGGCAGTTCAAAATTGGCCTAGACCTACTTCAGCTACAATGATCAGTAGTTTCCTAGGGTTGGCAGGTTATTATCGTCGGTTCGTGAAGGGGTTTTCATCTATAGCATCTCCATTGACCAAATTAACCTAGAAGGATGCGCCATTCATATGGTCAGACGAGTTTGAGTTGAGCTTTCAGAAGCTCAAGACTGCTTTGACTACGGCACCAGTGTTGGTATTACCCACAGGTTCAGGATCTTATACGGTGTATTGTGATGCATCTCGCATTGGGCTTGGTGTAGTATTGATGCAAGATGACAGGGTGATTACATATGCGTCGCGGCAGTTGAAAGTTCACGAGAAGAATTATCCTGTTCATGACTTAGAATTGCCAGCCATTGTTCATGCGCTGAAGATTTGGAGGCATTACCTTTAGGGTGTCTCGTATGAGGTATTTACTGATCATCGTAGCCTACAGTATTCGTTCAAACAAAAAGATCTCAATTTGAGGCAGAGAAGATGGTTGGATCTATTGAAAGACTATGATATCACCATTTTATATCACGCCGGAAAGGCCAATGTGGTGGCCGATGCTTTGAGTAGAAAGGGTGTGAGTATGAGCATCCTTGCGTATATTCTGGTTGGTGAGAGGCCGTTAGCTGCGTATGTTCAGACTTTGGCCAATCAGTTCATGAGCTTAGATAATTCAAAGCTTAGTCGGGTTCTAGGTTGCACAATCGCTCGGTCTTCTTTATATGAGAGAATCAAAGAGCGGCAGTATGATGATCCTTATTTGTTTGTCCTTAAGGACACGGTGCAGCCCAGTGGTGCCAAATAGGTTGCTATAGGGGAAGATGGAGTTCTGCGAATGCAGGGTCGTATTTGTATGCCTAATATGGATGGGCTTTGTGAATTAATTCTTGAAGAGGACCATAGTTCCCGGTATTCTATTCATCCGGGTACCGCCAAAATATATCAATACAACATTATTGGTGGAGGAGAATGAAAAAAAGATATAATTGCATATTTAGCTCGGTGTCTGAATTGTCATACGAGCATCAGAGACCTGGTGGTTTGCTTCAGAAATTAGAAATTCCTGAGTGGAAGTGGGAGTGTATCACTATGGATTTTGTTGTTCGGCTCACTCGGACTCAGAGAAAGTTCGACGCAGTATGGGTCATTGTGGACAGGTTGACCAAGTCAGCATATTTCATTCCAGTAGCAGTTACCTATTCTTCATAGCGGTTAGCGGAGATTTACATCAGCGAGATTGTATGCCTTCACGGTGTTCCAGTGTCTATCATTTCTGATCGAGTTACACAGTTCACCTCGCACTTCTGGAGGGCTATACAGCGTAAGTTAGGCACACGGGTTGAGTTGAGTACAACATTTCATCCACATACAGACGGACAGTTAGAGCGCACTATTTAGATATTGGAAGATATGCTTCGCGCTTGTGTTATAGACCTTGGAAGGTCTTGGGATCAATTTTTTCCACTTGCAGAGTTTGCTTATAATAATAGCTACCAGTCGAGCATTCAGATGGCTCCATATGAGGCACTATACGGAAGGCGATGCCATTCGCCAGTTGGATGGTTTGAACCGGGAGAGTCTCGGTTGTTGGGTACCGATTTGGTACAGGATGCCTTGGATAAGGTCAAGGTTATTCAAGATCGACTTCGCACAGCTCAGTCTAGGCAAAAGAGTTATGCCGACCGTAAAGTTCGTGATATTGCATTCATGGTTGGAGAAAGAGTATTGCTTTGGGTTTCACATATGAAGGGTGTAATGAGGTTCGGAAAGAAGGGAAAGTTGATATAGGACACCCTTTGAAATTCTTGAAATGGTGTGTGAAGTAGCCTACAGGCTTGCACTACCACCTAGTTTATCAGCAGTTCATCCGGTATTCCATGTATCTATGCTCCGAAAATATCATGGTGATCCGTCCCATGTGTTAGATTTCAGCTCAGTCCAGTTGGACAAGGATTTGACTTCTGAGGAGGAGCCGGTAGTTATTCTAGCCCGGCAGGTCTGACAGTTGAGGTCTAAGAGTTATCCATCAGTTAGATTGCAATAGAGAGGTCAGCCAGTTGAAGCATCTACTTGGGAGTCCGAGTCGGACATGCGGAGTAGATATCCACACCTTTTCTCCAGCCCAAGTAATTTTTCTAATTCCGTTCGAGAACGAACGTTTGTTTTAGTGGTGGAGAATATGATGACCCGATAGGTCATATTTAAATTTAATAATTATTTATGTGTTCTTAAACCTCAAATAGCACCATTTATCTTTTCTCGACTTGCGTGCGCAATCCGTAAATCTTTTTCAAAAATTTTTTTTGTGAAAAATTAATTAAAATATGAAATAGTGCTTCAAAACTCATTTGAGTTGACTTCGGTCAACATTTTGAGAAAATGGACTCGGATCAGTGCTTTGGCAGTTCTAGTAGGTCCGTATCGTGATTTGGGAGTTGAGCGCATGCCCAGAATTTAATTTGGAGATCCTTAGCTTGAGTTAGCGCCATTTGTTGAAAATTGAAAGTTTGAAAGCTTATAGATTCCAAAGTTTGACCGCGGATTTGACTTTATTGATATCGGGGTCGAAACCCAATTCTAGAAATTTGAATAGCTCAGTTATGTCATTTATGACTTGTGTGCCAAATTTGAAGTCATTCCGGATTTGAATAACTCTGTTATGTCATTTACGGGACTTGTTAGAATATTCGGACAAGGTCCCGAGTGGCTCGGATGAATTTTGAACGAACCACGGACCATTTGGAACATGTTGTCCAGTGCTGGTTTTGGTGAGTCGCACCTGCGCATTTTTGGTCCAGGTGTGTGCCCTCTTCTGCGAAGGAAATGTTGCTTCTGCGACGTTGAGGCTGGGAAGGAAGCTTTGCTTCTGCGAAGCTTTGATCACAGGTGTGATACCGCTTCTGCGGCCAGCCGATCGCAAATGCGCACCTCGTCGCTTCTACAGCTCATTCTTGTACTTCTACGCAGCCGCAAATGCAGCCCATTTTCTGCAGATGCGGAACTCGCCTGGCTGCTTGGCTTCACAAATGCGGCCCTTGTCTCGCAAATGCGAGGCCGCAGATGCGACCTTTTGTCCGCAAATGCGAGATTGGGCAGAACATTAAGGGGTCGAAAATGGCCATTTTTCTTCATTTCGTTTGGGTTTTAAAACCACGATTTTTGGGCGATTTGAAGGAGTTTTTCACGACTTCGAACTAGGTAAGTGTTCCTTATCATATATTGATTATATTTCATAAATCCATATCTATATTCATCATTTATTTCGGATTTAGATGGAAGAAATTGGAATTTTTGTAAAACTTTTCAAAAATAAAAATTTAGGATTTGAAGGTCCATTTGGCATCGGAATTTGATAAATTTTGTATGGTTGGACTCGTCTCGGAACGGGTGTTCGGATTTCATAAATTTTTCTGATATTCGAGACGTGGGTCCCACTGTTGATTTTTGAGATGAATTTCGGAATTTAATTCAGAAAATTAGAAAATCCATGTGGAATTAATTCCTACGAATCGTATTGAGTATATTGAATTGTTTGTGGCTATATTTGAGACATTCAGACACCAATTCGAGAGGCAAAGGTGTATTGAAATCTTGAGTTGGTTACAAATCGAGGTAAGTGTCGTGGTTAACCTTAACTTGAGGGAGTAGGACTTATTTGTCTATTTGCTACGTGATTTAATATACGGGTACAACGTATATGTGAGGTGACGAGTAATTATGCGTTATGGTTGAGTCAAAACATGCGGGTGAAATTTATTTATTGTGAATAATTCCCTATTTAATTAAGATATTCCTGCTTAAGTTATTATTGTTTATTTGATCATCTTTCATGAGATTATTGCTAGTTTAATTATTGTTGAATATTTTGGAAGATGAGGTCGGTATTCTGTTATTAAATTGATTGATAAGTATATATCCCCGCATTTAAATACTCTTCCGAATTTATATTATTATTTTTATGGCAATAAAGAGTGTAAAAGCACGAAAGGTGATGTTGTACCATTTATATTATTTATATCATCCTTGTCATGGTGAGAAAGAGTATAAAAGCACGAAGGGTGATGCCGTGCCATTTTCATAGAGAGTTAAAGCACGAAGGGTGATGCCGTGCCATTTTCATAGAGAGTTAAAGCACGAAGGGTGATGCCGTGCCAGAAGAGATTTAAAGCACGAAGGGCGATGCCGTGTCATAAGAGAGTTAAAGTATGAAAGGTGATGCCGTGCCAATCTTATTATTTATTTATAAATTTATGGAAAAAATTAGAGTAAAAGCACGAAGGGTGGTGCCGTGCCATTTTTATATTTTCAGCTGCTCATTTTATTGTTGATGAATTAATTGGCTGCTACGTGACACTTCTCCTGCTGAAATTATTATATTATTTCCCTTCGCATGTTCCCTCCCAAATTTATAAATTCTTATTTATTGTGTTACTGTTGCTTCGTATTTGTATGTACTTGTACATGTTGTTTAAGTACGTGTCTTGTCATAGCCTCGTTACTATTTCGTCGAGGTTAGGCTCGACACTTATGGAGTAAATAAGGTCGGTTGTACTCATACTACACTCTGCACTTTTTGTGCAGATTTTGGAGTTGGTCCCAGTGACGTACCATAGACTTGCTCGTATTCAGCTACCCAGAGAAGACTTGAGGCATAACTGCACAATGTTCGCAGTTCTGAAGTCCCCTTCTATCTTATCTTAGTTGTGTATTATCTTTCAAATAGCTTGAATTTTATTCAGACCTTTATTTGTATTATTCTAGTAACTCGTGCACTTGTGACACCAGATTCGAGGATGTATTTTGATGATTCGATAGTTATGGTCTTCCGCACTTTATTTCAGTAATTGACTTTCATTTATTTTAATTTGTTTAAAAATGATTAAGATTATTCTAACATTGGCTTGCCTAGCAAGTGAAATGTTAGGCGATATCACGGTCCCAAAGTTGAGAATTTCGGGTCGTGACAGAAATTATCATGTGTGTCCAAAATCATAAAAAATATTCTCTAGAGTACTCTTCACAATATTACTGCTAAAACGAATCTATATAAGAAGAACAATTACAGTACTTCATTTCACTTTTATCTTTCTTCTTGTTATGCCGTTTTCTCTCTTGGAATTTGGCTGGTTACTTTTCTTGGAGGATTCATCTTCGGTCTCCTTTCCCTTTTCGCTTTTTTTTTTAAAATTATTCATATGCTTGAAAATTGAAAGTTCTTTACTACATGATTCGGTTACGTAGGCACTAGATATAGTTTTAGCAACATCAAGTCATTTATCTTCAAACTCCACAAAGGCCGACAATATCAACAAATATTTTGATGTTATTATTAGAGGTTATATTAACCATCAAAAGTTCCCAACTGTTGGAAAAAGACCGGATCACTCCCTAAACCTGCTGCTCATAAGAGAGAATATGACCAACATTGTTAAGTTGAGAAATCATTTTTGGGTCTGTCCTGTGTTGGACAGTATTACCCTCTTTTGGGTGACTCATAACATGGTTTATACCTTCCATAACATCTTGCTCTTCCATTACATGCAACATCTTACGGATCCTTGTATTATAATTTTTGTCGCTCAACTTATCACTCTAATTCATATCAGTAATTATATATTTTGAAGCCATAGTCTGTTATACTTATAAGAGACAATCATGCAAGTACCACTCGTCAATTATGCATGTGATATATGCACTCAAGCAAATCAATTCCCATATGACTTCACATTTAGTGAAGAATCAAAAGGTCACGTAATTTCAAGTCTTCATCTACGGTCCAAACGTTTAATCCAAAAGGAAAAAATATTCTTTGTGTTCATTATATTAATATTTGTAATTAGAATCATACAGATTCTTTAAGTCTTATCCTCTTACAACAATTTGTTATACATACCAATGAGCAAAAAATATAACAGAATAGACAAATAAACATATGTTCATAATATAATTTACAAAATTACAAGTCATATAAATATTTCTCAGTATTTACATGCCATTCTCCTTATTATGTCGGTGATAAGGATTTACAATAATATCAGCCAAAGTCTAAGCTAGTTTGTCTATAGGAGAAAGGTTGATAAAATTGAGGCTTAGGAGATGTCTTTAGAAGCCATGATCTCTTTATTTTAGCTTCAACGTCCTTTTTCTTCCACTCAGCTTTAAGCGCCCGAGTGTATACCCAAAGGTTATCATTTGGATCGAAATTATGATAAATACTAGCCAATACATCGTCCCAATGACTTGAGAGAGAATCTATCAATATGGTTAAAGCTTTCCATGTATTGACTAATATATGATAAGAGAACAGTTCTCTAGTTTCAACCTAAAAAGGTGAAGATGAATTGGTATAGTAGCAGATGGGTGCATCTTGAACGTTTTCCTCATATTTTCTTCTTCCTTCCCTACGCCGAGCTATATTATCCCTAAAGATGTTTTATATTAAACTCAGAACGTCATTCCTGACAACTTCAGAATTTAAATCTGAATCGTTACTGAAATAGGTCTTTCGACGATACACTCTTCTACTTTGTCTCCTTGCTCGACCTTTAGTATAACTCTCACTTAGCGTATTTAGAGCTCGTTTCCGTCCAACCATTTCTAAAATGGGACAAAGAAACAATTAGAATGGTTTATCATAACTATTGTATGTGACAACATATGACAGAACAACTCGTAGTATAACAATAAAGATCGTGGGTCGTACACGTATATATATAATAAATATTCGACCCATAAGACCACTCAAGTATCAACAAAAGGAATGGCTAAGACTTAGCCTAATACTCTCCAAAAAACAACAACAACAACATACATTTAAAAAATATGTACATTTAAAATACAGATTAGAAGTTAGGATCTCTTTCCCAGTAGTACTTAACTACAAATATGATTTCAAGGATTATATCTTATAGCTATGCGACCATTTTGATAATGAATACCAATACATCGTCATAGCTTTAGACCGTACTTACCCCAAAGCAAATTGCAGTCAACTATAAATGTTTTACCATGGTCTATGCAACTTTGCATATGGGAAAGAAACCACTTTGGTTCTCCTTGTCAAGTTTTGTATTTTAAAATGACACACTTTTGGGTTCACAGCTCAAGAATCAATAATTACATTCACATGTAAAAGCACTGCAACATCCATAGAACCCATTCTTCTATTTTTATGAATCCATATAAAAGCTAAAATTCCATTAATTAATTCAGACATTTGTCCACAAATTCAGTCAACTACAAAAGTTAGATGATAATTGCAGTGAATAAATATGACGATGGGTTATTGAGAACAATCAGAAGCCTCAATCTCACGTATATCACTAATGCCTTTAAGAATACTAATCTTATGGTACTCGCTTTGCGCGGGTACCTAAGTTAGTGAGTATATGACTTTTTAAAAAATCGCATAAGTACTACTCCTATTTAATATAATATGTTTGTATTATAAAATCAAAATTATTTTATACTCCTTAAAAACTATATTTAATTTTAGTTAAAAAGGCTAATATAAAACCTTCCATGTTAATTTTTCTATTTTTATTTTTATTTTCTTTCTCCGACAATACTACTCTTATGAAAACCAATTTAGACATCCTATGAGTTTTGTCAACTTGAAAAATAATTTTAGTTAACGATAAATTAGATAAATAATTGAATTGTATTTTTAGACTTAATTATTTGGCTTTAACATTAAAAGAAAGAATTTATTTTTTGTTGATTCAAATTCTTAATATTAGATCATTTTAAGTTTTAAATATTTAATTATAACTTAGAAGAGATTATAATTATGTTACATCGTTCAAATAAGATAATAATTATATAAGGTAATTAAAAGTTAATTTATTTAAAGTACTGAATGCTAAAAATGTCTACATAATCTTAGTCAATTTTCAGGTCCTGAGTATTAAAATAATTAATATGAAAGATATTATAATTATATTAAATAATTTTAATATAAAAGGATTAAGAAGCTATTGGCTAAGATAAAACACCTAAATATTAGTCACAAAATCCCGTATTATTACTATGTTTGACCCAAAAAATATATATTGATACGACATTTTATTATAGTATCCATAAGATTTTGTAAATTGAATCTTTCCTTTAGTATCTAGCATTCCATAAAGTTTCACTAATAAGCATTAAAGTAGTTACCGTAACAATGGCTATATGTGTATAATTTTTAATTTTTATTGCAATTGTAGAAAAAGATTATACTTATTCCAACGCGTAATGCTTTTTCTTTTTGTCATCCTAGCTTTCGTTAGTAGTCTATATTAGTAAACTTTGATTTGAGTTTAAATTTCTAAATATTAGGATTTTACATAATTTAAATAATGAAGGATTTTGATTACCAAAATTTTAGCTAACTTTAAAGTCCAAAATATTAGGATTATAATTTAAATTATTATTTTGTCTAGTGTAAAATCTGTTTTTAAAGGATAAAAAAAGTGAATAACATTTCGTTAAATGCCTTCGTGCTATTAATATAATATAAATTAGTATAAAATATGTCAGCATCATGACAAATTGGTGATACTACACAACACCGGTCACAATAGCCATTGTTTTATGCAAGAAAAGTCTATGGCTTCATGAGAATACTCAACACAATGACAGATATTTGAAGAAAAAAAATGAACAGACACCAAAAATATATGATGTCAATATTAAACAGAAGAGCAAAAGAACTTCAGGATGCCTTCATATCCTTTTTCTCCTTAAATCTTTATAATAGTCTCTAATTTCACGTAAAATCTTTAAAAAATACATATCTTTGTTTAAGGATTAAACTCTAAGTAACATAATTCTTGATTCTATTTCAAAGGCTACATAAAGCCACACTAATGTCGTTCTGTTAAGCTGAAATTATTCGACAAATAGTAGCAATCATTGATCGTCTAGCTCTCCACACATTGATTAAACCAAACAACAACACCATAATAAATTAACAAGATTCTCACAAACATCATAAACAACGGACACAACAGTCCGATGATAATTTTCTTTTTAACATTGAACACTGTTAATTTGATCACCTATTACTGTAGTATTTATTTTTTACCCAATCTTTTCGGTCACAGTCTAGGAGTCAAATAAATCTTAGGCTCTGATACCATTGCTAGATTAAATTGTGGGGGTAAAAATAACGAACTGTGTACATTTATGATGCAGCGAAATTGCTGTCACGACCCAAAATCTCACCCGTCGTGATGGCGCCTATCTCAATACTAGGTAAGCCGACAATCCCAATAAACCACCATATCTTTTAAGTTTGAAAATATAATATCTAAATTTAGCGGAAGAAAAACTCACAAATACATATATAAATACTCCCAAAATCTGGTGTCACTGAGTGCATGAACATCTAATATGAATACAAGTCTGAAAAATACGGTTCATAATAGTGTGGGACCAAATGCAGTAAATAAGGAGATAGGGAAGGAGAGGTAAGGTCTGCGAAACACGGCAGCTACCTCTGAATCTCCGAAAAATCAACTGTGCGAAAGAAATTAACACCCGCTATGGCCAGGAATACCTGAATCTGCACACGAAGTGCATGGTTTAGTATGAGTACAAACAACTCAGTAAGTAACAATAATAACTAAGGATCTGAAGATAATGACGAGCTACACAGTTATAGTTCACTTTCAGTAATTCCAGCAAAGAATAGTGATGCTTTCAAATCTAGCAGTTTAAGTCAAATCAATTTTATACAGTTCAAGTTCATGTAATCTGAATATAAAATCTTTCAGAGAATTTCATAACAATGACAGATAGCAACTAAGTGCAATAACAAATGAAAAGCAAGTACAACCTCTCAAGGCAACAATTACTCAACTCGTCACAACAGCTCAACCATTCAGCTCTCACCCTCAGCATTCACACTCAATGGGTACCCGTGCTCACTGGGGGTGTTCAGACTCCGGAGGGACTCCTACAACCCAAGCGCTATAATCCGCACGGATAACTCACGTGCTATAGTATAATATCTGGATCCACACGGATAACTCACGTCGTGCACGGACAACTGACGTGCTATAGTATAATATATGGATCCGCACGGACAACTCACGTGTTGCCCGGACAACTCACGTGCTATAATAATATCTCACAATCAGGCCTTTGGCCTCGCTCAATCATAAATCTCTCCAGTCTCTCGGGCTCTCAATAATCATGAAATCAGCCCAAACAACAATGATATGATATATCAATAATGAACAATAGAGACTGGGATAAAATAATCAAGTAAACTGTGACTGAGTACAAAACAACAATTAAACAGATAGTTCAACATGTACACGACCTATGTAGGTCCCAACAGTACCAACATATAGCCTAAACATGGTTTCTAACATGACTTATAGTTAAATTTTCACAACACATAGAGAGTACATAGTTATCAACAAGTTATTCAACTTTACAGTTTTCAGGGGACGGACCAAGTCATAATCCCCTCGGTGCATGCCCACACACCCGTTACCTAGCATGTGCGTCACCTCCAAAATAATCACATGACACAAAAATCCGGGGTTTCATACCCTCAGGACCAGATTTAAAACTGTTGCTTATCTCAATCCGAGCAAATCTCTACTCTGCAATGCCCTTGCCTCTCGAATTGGCCTCCGAGCGTCCCGAATCTAGCCACAAGCAGTACAATACTATTAATATATGCTAAAGGAATCAATTCCACAAGAAAACTACTAAATTAGACTCAAAACCCGAAATCAACTCTAATCTGACCCCCGGGCCCACGCCTCAAAATCCGACAAAAGTTGCAAAACCCGAAAGCCCATTCACTCACCAGTCTAACCATACAAAATTCATCAAAATCCGTCTTCTAATTACACTCTCCAAAATCCCAAGTCCTAACCCCTTATTTCTCTTCAAAAATCCTACTAATGAGGTGGAAAATCGACGGAAAAATACCATGGCTAATGATAATAGAGCTCAAGCAACTTACCTCAGTGAATATTCTTGAATCCCCTTCAAAAATCACCACAAAAGCTCTAAATTCCGAGTTTAAAAAAATGATGGAAATGAGCAAAAATCACGAAGTCCTCCATTTATATATTCTGCTCAGTGAAACCGCATATGCAGTCTGCGACGCCGTACCTGCGAAAAATCCCATCGCAGGTGCAGAACTCACTTAAAATTCCAGGTTCCGCATCTACGGCGAATATCTCGCACCTGCGCATCTTCCTTCGCTTCTGCGGAGCCAGCCAATTTCCTCTTTTCTGCATCTGCGCCCCAGATCTCGCACCTGCGGGCTCGCAGATGCGACAGCCTTCTCGCACCTACGGTTCCAGTCCAACTCAACACTGCCTGCATCTGTGACCTTCCATGCGCTTCTGCGGTCTCGCACCTGCGGCTCCTTCTCCACAGGTGCGGAAAACACCACCTCCAGCAGTTCTGCTACATTTTTTAAGTTTCAAACCTTCCGTTAACCACCCGGAACAACCCATAGGCCCTAGAGACCTCAACCAAACATACCAACACATCCCATGATATCATACGAACTTAGTTGAGCTTTCGAATCACTTAATACAATATCAAAACACCAAATTACCCTCGGATTCAAGCCTAAAAATTTTTAAATTTTCAAATTCCACCAACGATGCCGAAACCTACCAAACCACGTCCGAATGATCTCAAAGTTTACACACACGTCACAAATGACACCACGAGCTTACTCCAATTTCCGAAAATCCATTCCAACCCCGATATCAATTTTTCTACTACCGACCAAAAATCGCTAAATTTCCAACTTTCGCCAATTTGAGCCTAATTTCACTACGAACCTCCAAATCACATTCCGGACGCACTCCTAAGTCCAAAGTCACCTAAGGGAGCTAAAAGAATCATCAAAGTTTAAATCTGAGATCGTTTACACATAAGTCAACATCCGGTTAACATTTCCAACTTAAGCTTCTACTTTAGAGACTAATTATCTCAATTCACTCTGAAACCACTTCGGACCCGAGCCAACTAACCCTGTATAACACAATATAGCTGAAGGACACAAAAAGAAGCATTAATGGGAAAAACAGGGCTATAACTCTTGAAACGACCGGCCGGGTCAACACAGCTACGAAGATTGTCGAACTCACCACTGAAATAGTCCCCAAGTCGTACTCTAAATCTCCTGGAAACAAAGTTATTTCCACGAACTAGATATCCTCTTATTGTTGTATGTTGATTTTTGTGAAGAGAATTACTTGAATTGAATTCTCTAACAGAGAAGTTCTTCAGAAGAGAAGGTCTACTTCTCAGTGGATGAGGAGTTACGAGGCAGAAGTTAACATCCCTCAAAAAGAAAAAAAACTTAATAACCGTATGCTAGTTTTTCTCTAATTAACCTCCTTTAACTTTATCTCTTCTAATGGGTCGGATCAGCCAACATAGAGCGACCCGTGATCCAGACCGGCAAACCAATATCCAACATTTTTTTTATTTTCTTAATCTCCAAATTACTACTATTAATAAGTGAAAAACGAGAGGAGTTTCCGGTTCAAGTGAATTTCCGAAAACACCCATAGAATTTTACTTTATCCCATTATTGTTAGCACCCCCAGCTTATACAAAATTCCAACACCTGTGAATTCATATGGACAATTGTGCCGTATAAGAAGTTCTAATCATCTGTTCATCTTCTCTCCACCGTGGTCTCTATTTTTTCTGTATCATTTTTCGATCTACTCGATTTTCTCAGTTGCTTCTCTTGCCAGGTGAGTGCTAAAATTTGTTATTCACTATTCAAATTGACAATTATTCGGGTCCTTTGTTGGGTTAACTATGTTTCCGCTGATGTCTGTGTGGTTACTTCTTTTACGATTACTGTAATTTGTAGCTGTTACGCCCCATATTTTCGTACGTAAAAGTACGCCATAAATAAATTGATGAGAGCTCGAAAATGAGATATTGCATCCTGCATTTTTGTACGCTAAAATTTCGTCGTAAGTTAATCGACGTAAGCTCGAGAATGAGATTATTTTGGGATTATAAGTATCGTGCTACTTCAAACAAGTGATGAGTAAATTCGTGAAGGTGAGAGGGTTAGCAAATCGAAGAAAATAAATTTCGTCGAAGTTTGGTATTTTGAGATAAAATACGACCCAAGCTAAAATATCCGATATTTATGGACTAGTACCACACAAGGTACCATATGGCCATGATAGTAAGGTGTACAAGGTATGTTAAAAGTGAGTAGTATTTTAAGTAAATTGAGATAATTCTTAATTATTGGGTAATGAGATATTACCTAATTAATTAAGGAATTATGTGAATAATTGGGTAATTAATAATTTTTAGTGGGAGATTAATTAAAATCTTTAGATAATTAAAGATTTTGGAGGACTTAACCCCCAAAAACGTGACAGCCAATGAGTCTTGGTTAAAATGACTCTTAATATACATTTTCAAGGTGGCAAACTAAAGTTATGTGGCTAAGCCACCACTAGAAGTGAGCCCACACCCATTCAAACACATACTTAGAATATTTGTGACCATTTTTGCTTCCTTTTGGTATGCTCTCATTCTTGGAAAAGCTATTATAACGTTCAGCTTCAACAAAGTCATGAAAGACTTCTCTAATTCAACAAAGTCATGAGATTTTGATAAAACTCACAAAAGAGAGATATATTCATAACAGCGGAACAAGCTTCAGCAAAACTAATGTTGCAATAACAACGAAATTGATTTAAAGATTTCATACGAAGTCTACCTAATGTTATTGCAACGTGAGATTTTGATTCTAAGGGAGTACGGTACAATCTTTCTCAAGAATATCATACGAATTTTTCCCTACTACGATCTGCCATTACTTGTTGTCGCAAGACGTGTGTTAGAGGAATTATCAAGAGAATCGGTCCAGGTATGTTAAGGCTATTTCCTTCTTTCTTTTTGGTATGACCTATACGACACGAACAGAACGAGCAAATGCACAACTTTCATAAATGACTCTATTCATAGAAATACTAGGGATGTCTATATTCTTGATTTTCCATGTGAATTATTATTATATCTTTTGTTTATGGGTCCCAAAAAATACGTTTTTGATAAAGTTTATCCGACAGGCATATTATTTTTATGATATTTCGAGAAATCTTATTAATGTAATTCTTATGCATTTCATGCATTTATACATGTACATTGACCCATGACCAGATGGCATTATATATGCGTATATTATATGAATATGGGATATGGGACAAGGTTACGGCGCTATATACGCACCACCACCTGATCAGCTGGTATACGTTGATGATTTGCCCACAGTGACCGAGATGATATGATGGGATGCCCTCAGAGGCTTGGTGATGTTATGAACGCATATACCTATGCATGGTATGACATTTATACGCATATGCATGTCATTTGTAAATATAAATGATTCACAGAGCTATTCATACATATATGTTGAGGCTTTTACTCCATATTTCTCTCATGTCTATTGTTTACTGATTTTCATTCCTTACATACTCGGTACATTATTTGTACTGATGTCCCTTTTGCCCTGGGACGCTGCGTTTCATGCCCGCAGGTTCTGATAGACAGGTTGAGAGCCCTCCAAATAGGCTATCATCTCAGCGGAAGATGTTAATGCGCTCCGTTTGCTCCGGAGTTGCTATTTGGTCAGTATCATTAGGATATGTATTTATTGATATGGAGGGGCTTTGTCCTGACCTTTATGACAATTATGTATTCTTAGAGGCTTGTAGACAAATGTCATGTGTACGGGTATTTGTATGGCATTGTCGACCTATATTTTGAGTTTATAAATGATCATGTTGGCCTTATAGGCCTGTATGTCACGTGTATGAGTTTTTATATCAGGTTGGGTCATTATATATTGGGTAATTCCCTCATGTTTATTCTGTTTATCTCATGACGCCCCTTCTGGTCCACTTACCTATGATGATGTAATAATACAGATATGTTATGTTAGTACTTGGTTGAGTAAAGTACCGGGTGCCCGTCGCGGCCCATCGGTTTGGGTCGTGACAAAAGTGGCATCAGAGCAGTTCTGTCCTAGGGAGTCTACAAGTCGTGTCTAGTAGAGTCTTGTTTATAGGTGTGTTGTGCACCACACTTATAAGTAGGAGGCTACATGGCATTTAGGACTATCATTCTTTCTTCTTACTCTAGATCATGTGGTAGAGCTCAGTTATAGGAACTCAATTTCCTAAACTCTATCTTATTCATAATACGATGATGCCTACATCTAGAAAGAGGTTGGCAAGAGATTGCATGCGACAGTGAAAGAGTTGAGTCAGAGGGACTCGATTTTGCATGATGCTTATGATGAGTAAATGTAAGGTTTTCAGTAGATCGTGTGTGTACTAAGACGTGTAAGCCTTTTGATAAGGAGTCTTAAGGCAGGAATATCTATTCACCCCTATGGTGAAAGGCAATGAGAGATTCAGAAGATAGATACAAGTTTCAACAAGTAAAAGAAGCAAGATGGAGAAGGGTATGAGGCACCCAGTGCACTCTAGAATATTACAATTAGATGTGAATACTAGCATGATAAAAAACATTCAGAAGATAAGCACTGAAAGCCTGGAAGGAATAAATATTACCTTAGTGTGGCTCGCGTCTCTTATAGAGCGAGAACGTTAAGCAACCCGAAGAGCCACTGGATACAGAGCAAAGGGGAGTTAAAAGCAAACGGATTTGTTGAAATTTTCTGAATAAAGTAATAGACATAAATGTTAGCGGGAAATAAGAAGAGAGTTAATGAAACATTATGAGTAAGATGTGATACATGGATGACAACAGTAGATCAAAAAGATGACAGTATTACAAAGTCTACAGTCAAGTGAAGGAAACGATGAGAGGTGACAGGCCTTGAGACAACAAAAGAGTATAGGCCATAAATTCATATCCTCATTTCGAGAAATAAGTTCGTGACTCCAACGTGATTACCAAAAGGAAAAGTTAGACCCCAGAGTAATAAGAAATAAACATGGACTAATGAACAAGATAAGCTAAACATGAATTAGGGACTGAGTGATTTGATAATGGTCTGCATTATAAAAATTTTAGATTGCATTTCGGCGATAATAGAATGGACAACATAAGAAAATTCATGAGAAATTCAGAGAATGGTCATTCAAGAAGACGCTTTCCTAAAGCAAGTAATGTGAGCAAAGTTAAGCTTAAGGGAGTGTATGTACCAGTTACACTAAGTGTCACCCTCGCGAATAAGGAATTTTTGTTATCCTTGGTACAAAAGGATTACCACAAGGCAAGTAAGGGCCATCGGTGATGTGAAAAGATGCCAAAGATGAAAAGGTAAAACATCTATAGGTAGATCGTCGTGGCTCCAACTCTTAGTACTCCCATAAAGGGGAGGATATGGAGTGATGTGGTATTAGGTCAGAATTAAGTGGTTCTAGTAAATATAGAATAGTAAAGAAAGAATGCGATAAACATGAGAAAGGAATGAGATTACATTTATCCAAATCCTATAAATATTTTATGATTCCAAAATATTATGCAAACACGATATCCAGGAGAGTAAGTAAGGGGTTCATGCCCAAGATGTTATTGATAAATAAGGAACCAGTGCAAGACGTAAGTTAAGACAAAGGAAATAACCCAAGAAAGATTTCGTGGAATATTGATATGAGAATGGGCCAACGAGCAGTTAGTAGTTGATTCAGGAAGAGTCTAGTTATGACTAGATAAGAGGATACAGACAAATCAACAGGTCGTGCAAGATAAAAATAGTAAAACCCAATATAGTGGATTCAACCCCGCAGTTATGACATTGTAATACTTGAGAAATATTCAGATAGGAGTCGGGGTAGTTAAAGGTACCACATCAGTGTTACGTAAATAAAAGAGAGTGCCACTAGGAAGATAGTTAAAAAAAAATATTAAGTTCAGAAGCAACCCTACAAGCACAAGGGCGTGGAGGTAAGTAACTATGGATAATTATAGGCGAGGAAGGACATCAAAAATTTTGCCGAGTATACGATATAATAAGCTCGCAGCTTTCAAGAGTCAGAGGTTCTTCCTTAAGTACGACAACGAAAGACTAGCTGAGGAAATAAGGAAGAAGGCTTTAACCTAAGCATAGTAACTTGAAGAAGAAATGGTCTTGTAATAGCAGTCTCACTACAATATTGTATGCACTCCATAAGAAAGTGGAACCTATCGGAGCTAATGAGCGGGGAATGAAACCAAAAGTAATATTCGAGACCATGTGAGTTGGACAAAAATACCAACATGCGTGGGAACTAAGATAAGCTAAGTATACACGCAACTGAGGGGCAGAAAGACCAGAAAAATTAATAGCTTATGTTTAAAGGAAGCTCAGAAGGAACAAAAGGGATTATGCACTCAAGATTTCGGAGTATTATCCATGCAACATATAAGTTGACAATCATACAGCCGTAGAAGACTCCGGTATAAGTTAAAAGAAAGAATTGAGTCCAGGTCATAGACAAAGGATCGAATTATTAGAATATTGTATCATGGATATTCCATAGCGTCTACGGAGGGATAAAGTAATAACTAATACCAGAAGCCGCATATCAGAAGATAGTTTAACCCTACATAAAGGCTGATCAGAAGGAAGAAGAAACTAAAGAGTTACATCAATCAAGTAAATCAGGAGTCTGATTATTGGATCTAGAAAATTATAGAAATCGTGATTGAAAACGTTGCAGGATCACAATTAATATCAGAGGTACAAGAGAGATAGTACAACAACCATATTCTATAACAGAATCAGTATGAAGCTCCCACATAATTGTGTATGCACTAGAGGTGTAAGTATTATAATAGAGCTTCAAGTTGTGGATGTGAATCATACCTATACAAAAGGGAAGTTATGAAAGAGATAGAAGACATGATGCGATATTTTAAAGCAAGTAAGGCAAAGGTGAACAACGTACGAGATACTCACGTGCAAAAGGTTGTGAATAGTCCTTACTTCGGACAGAGGGCTAGAAGTGTTGGGATTCAGTATCCAGAAATGATAGCGGCGGCGTCGGTGGCATATCTTTCAGCCTATGGTTTCTAGGTACCGAGAGGCCTAGTTAAGAGAGTAAAGAAGAGTTTGAGACGATGTGACATCTCGCTTGATGTTCCAAAATAACATAAGAAAATCTGTGGTACAAATAAGTTGAAGGAAGGTTGCGAGTAGTATAAATGAATATGTGTAGGTCGCAAGCTAAAGTATGGTAAAGCGACAAGGTTTTAGGAAGAGATGAGTAAGGATAAGAAAGGGCGAGTGAGAAAGTGATGAGAACAGATAAGTTCTCGGGATTAAGCCCATGAAAACAAGAGAGCTGATGGTTTGTCTAAGTTATAGAAAGTTCCGTATAGCCTGAATGATCTCAAAGGAGTCTAAGACTAATAGCATTTAGAAGAGATGAAATGTTGCCTTGGTAGTAGAATGAGGGTGTAATTGTGAAAGATAAAAGGATGACGTTTGGGCCTTCGATTGAGTAATGATTTGATTTCATGGATGACACAAGATTAGAATACCCCCACCCATAAGATGAATCACGTTAGGATGCTATGAAATACGGTTATGGAAGTACGGTATCGCCCCCAGGTGGGTCAGGAAAATCACTTCAAATGATCCTCAATACAACGTGAGCCCTAGTGATTACGCAAGAGATTTCAAGTTATCAGTGGTAGAGTGTAGATCAATATTGAGGTGAATCAACAATGGATGAATAAGGGTTACAAAATATGAGATGAGAATAGGCCGTCATTCTTAAGATGAACAATAATGAGGAAGTATTAAAGGACTTAGATTTATACATATATGATAAGCAGTGAAAGAGTAACTTGGAGTTTGGTAGCAGACCTCAGTAATGATAAATCGAAGTAAGAGTTATGGTATAGTATGACCTACCTAGATGCAGTAAAGTCATACGAATGGATAATCGGGTCTATGAAATAAGATATAGCAATATTCGTCAGTTCAACAAAATATCGAGTGAAGAACTTTATTGTACTTATAGATGCCCAGAGGGACATCTTATTAAGCTCTGTATATGTTCACAAAATGAGGCCTAGGGATCGGCTAAAAGCTGGAGGAAAAAAGAGAGAAGAGTAGCATAGGCGCACTTACAAAGTCAGAGTCATACAGGCTGCATGATAAAAGATAGCGACAGTTACAAGATTGGAATCATTCCGACTACGAGTCGTGGTGTGAGAAAGAGGCCTAAAGGGGGGAATGCCCTTGCATTTGAATTTATTCAAAGAACAATTGCCTAAATGGCAAGAAGAGTACTAAAGTATTCTTAAGAGCTATGGGTTATGAGAATGATAAGTGCATCAGTCAACATTCGAGGATGAATGTTCCAAGGGGGGGGGGGGGAATTATGTTACACCCCATCTTTTTGTAAGTAAAAGTACGCCATAAATAAAATGATGAGAGCTCGGAAATAAGATGTTACATCCCGCATTTTTGTACGTTAAAGTTTCGTCGTAAGTTAATCGACGTAAGCTCGGGAATGAGATTATTTTGGGATTATAAGTATCGAGTTACTTCAAACAAGTGATGAGTAAATTCGTGAAGGCGAGAGGGTAAGCAAATCGAAGAAAATGAATTTCATCGAAGTTTGGCATTTTGAGATAAAATACGGCCCAAGCTAAAATACCCGGTATTTATGGATTAGTACCATACAAGGTACCACATGGCCATGATAGTAAGGTGTACAAGCTATGTTAAAAGTGAATAGTATTTTAAGTAAGTTGAGATAATTCTTAATTATTAGGTAATGGGATATTACCTAATTAATCAAGGAATTATGTGAATAATTGGATAATTAATGAATTTTAGTGGGAGATTAATTAAAATCTTTGGATAATCAAAGATTTTGGAGGACTTAACCCCCAAAAACGTGGCAGCCAATGAGTCTTGGTTAAAATGAATCTTAATACACATTTAAAAGGTGGCAAACTAAAGTTATGTGGCTAAGCCACCACCAGAAGTGAGCCCACACCCATTCAAACACATACTTAGAAGATTTGTTACCATTTTTGCTTCCTTTTGGTATGCTCTCATTCTTGGAAAAGCTATTATAACGTTCAGCTTCAACAAAGTCATGAAAGACTTCTCTAATTCAACAAAGTCATGAGATTTTGATAAAACTCACAAAAGAGAGATATATTCATAGCAGCGTAACAAGCTTTAGCAAAGCTAATATTGCAATAGCAACGAAATTGATTCAAAGATTTCATACGAATTCTACCTAATATTATCGCAACGTGAGATTTTGATTCTAAGGGAGTACGGTACAATCTTTCTTAAGAATATCATAAGAATTTTATCCTACTTTGATCTGCCATTACGTGTTGTCGCAAGACTTTTGTTAGAGGAATTATCAAGAGAATCGGTCCGGGTATGTTAAGGCTATTCCCTTCTTTCTTTTTGGTATGACCTATACGACACGAACGAAACAAGCAAATGCACAATTTTCATAAATGACTATATTCATAGAAATACTAGGGGTGTCTATATTCTTAATTCCCCATGTGAATTATTATTATATATTCTGTTCATGGGTCCCAGAAAAATACGTATTTGATAAAGTTTATCCGACATGCATATTATTTTTATGACATTTCGAAAAATCTTATTAACGTAATTCTTATGCATTTCATGCATTTATACATGTACATTGATCCATGACCAGATGGCGTTATATATACGTATATTATATGTATATGGGATATGGGAAAAGGTTACGACGTTATATACGCTCCCCCACCTAATCAACTGGTATACGTTGATGATTTGCCCACAGTGACCGAGATGATATGATGGGATGCCCTCAGAGGCTTGATGATGTTATGAACGCATATACCTATGCATGGTATGGCGTTTATACGCATATGCATGACATTGTAAATATAAATGATTCACAGAGCTATTCAGACATACATGTTGAGTCTTTTACTCCATGTTTCTCTCATGTCTATTGTTTACTGATTTTCATTCTTTATATACTCGGTACATTATTTGTACCGATGCCCCTTTTGCCTGGGGACGCTGCGTTTCATGCCAGCAGGTCCCGATAGATAGGTTGAGAGCCCTCCAAGTAGGCTATCAGCTCAGCGGAAGATGTTGGTGTGCTCCATTTGCTCCGGAGTTGCTATTTGGTCAGTATCATTAGGACATGTATTGATTGGTATGGCGGGGCTCTGTCCCGACCTTTATAACAATTATGTATTCTTAGAGGCTTGTAGATAGATGTCATGTGTACGGGTATATGTATGGCCTTGTCGGCCTATGTTTTGAGTTTATAAATGATCATGTTGGCCTTATAGGCCTGTATGTCACGTGTATGGGTTTTTATATCAGGTTGAGTCGTTATATGTCGGGTAATTCCCTCATATTTATTCTGTTTATCTCATGACGCCCCTTCTGGCTCACTTACCTATGATGATGTAATAATAAAGATACATTATGTTGGTACTCGGTTGAGTAAAGTACCGGATGTCCGTCGCGGCTCATCGGTTTGGGTCGTGACAGTAGCGTCTTATATACTTGAATATAATGGAAAAAAATATTAAATCTGTGTTGATCAAAACTGCAGGAGTTGATTTTGCCTTTGTTAAAGTATTGGATTTTTTTCCCTTTTCGATAAGTAGAGTGATTCAAACTGTTGGGCCTTCCTCTGCCAGGAAGTAGTAAATTAGGAGTTAACTTTTTTTTTTTTTGGGCATCCATTTCAGAGATCAAGTTTGCACTAGACCTGATGCCTCAAAGTAGTAGTATTTGAAGCACAAAACTATACTTTGATGATTTGACTATGAAGTATTACCTGATAGTCTCTACGAGTTTATTTATCCAGGAGAAAGGTGTAGCAATACAAGGTTTGCTTACATAAACTACCTGCTTATTCTGTAACAACAGGCCAAACACTGTGTGTATTGAATTTTAGCTTAATCAATAAAGATTTCAAGCAGAAGAGTTTACCAAGAGTTAAGTGTTAAAGATAAGCAATATGGCCATCCAACCCAATTACAATTGAGAAGATGACAAATGGGCATACTCATAGCCATTCGTATATGTAAAGAAAGTTTTCTGTAAAACTTTTTCTGGAATTACTTGAATGACATCTCAAGAGTTAATACAATATTCTTTTTGTATCCGTTGCAATATTTCGTTCACCTGTAGGCTGTAGTGTAGTAAATATCTAAAATTGCCAAGTGCGTGTCCTCATGCTGAAGTTTCAACGGAGTTTCTGTATTTACATAATGATAGCAAGAAGTCGATCTACCATGAAGTTGAGACACTTTCAAGGAGTAAGCTAAATATTCCCGAAGAAGTATAAATGTACTTTCAGAATTGCTTTGAGCATCCTAGAAGATTATTTAAGAAGGATACCTAGAATCATTAACTAAAAACTGAATTTGAGGTGATAAATAAAGCTGGCAAATTTTAGATGTGCTAGCTGTTAGTTATAACATAATATGACTCTTGATGCAATTTTAGAACATGATCGATGATGCCAAAGCCCTGCCTCCTGAGTCCTTTGGACATGGAATCTTGGCTTTGGTCAAGGTCAAATTTGTGGCTTAGTTTGAAAATGACCTAACATTGAGACAAGGCTGAACTCTAGGAAGATTGATAATGGTTACTCAATTTCAGAATTTAGCTTTTCTTTGTTTTTGTAATATAGGGTGTGCATTAAATACACACTGTGAGGGCAACTTGTGTGACAAAATTGCTTGGCCTCATTGAGCCTGTTAAATTTGGCATCTGCCCATTATATTGTTAGATGTGTATTTTAGTCATTCTTGAAATAGGGAAAAAGGAGGATAGTACAAGCCATAGAAAGCAAAAGGGAACTGCACTAATATTTGGCCATAAGTTGAAATAGATATAGATGTCTCTCTGTGAATTTCATGAATGATATTCTCACAATGTTTACAGTGGTGGTAATATATTGAATAGGGCAATAGATATGATGAGAGCAGGGGGGATTTTAGTGCAGAAATAGTGTGCATAAGGTAGACTGACATGGATGAGAAGGATGTGTCTGCAGTTGGAAGGAAAAAAAAGACAGATCCACCACTAGAACCTCTGTCACACTTTTTAAAGTTTTACCCCACAAAGCTAATGACGCACGTTTGGTTTCTCTCTTCTTTTTGTTGTGCGAATCTACTTTTGGTTCCTATTTTCTTTCTAATGTGAGTCTACTTTTGTTTCCTATTGCTTTCCTTGTTTGCTTCCCCATCTCCCTTTTCAGCTCAAGGAAACAGTGAAAAGATGGCTGTGGTAGAACTCACATTTGATGTAGAAGTCCAAAAAAGAACTCACATTTGATGCAAAAAATCTGCAACAGTTGTTCTATTCTGACCATGTCATCCATTGTGCTTACACACTACCATCCAGGATAGTTATAGTTGAATTACAGAAAATTATTGACAAGAAAAATCTGAACCAAAAGCTTGTGCAGATAGAGAGAACCTCGACTAAATGATTCTGCCAATAGAGAGCTCTAGAATAGAATTGACAAGTTGATGCTGCTGTTTTTCCAGTGCGATTTCCCTTTATTCTTGATGATAGAATGATTTTTGTTGGACTTCATATTGTTGAAGTTTTCCCAGTATATAACAAAATGTAGGAGTTGTGTACAATATTTTCTTTCCTGAAGTAAGTATTTATCTGATGAGAATATTTGAGCTGTAACACAATTTCTTATTTTCTATTAGAGAACTATTTCTTTTCATGGTGCAGTAGCTAATAAGATTTTGAAGTATTGCCATAAAAACCAATATACTAGCTCGTAATAACATGACTGGTAATGCTATAGATGCAGGAAAATACATCTATATTGTCAAATAACATTGAAACAAGAAATTAAAAAGCAATTGGGCAAAATGGTACAAAGATGCTACTCTAACTTAGTCATTTATGTTATTAACTGATTTTCTTAATAAAATTGCAAAAATCATGAAAGATATTTCGAATTAAAAGTAACGTTACACGGGCAAACTGTATCTAGTAAGAAGAATAAATAAGAGAATATTGTATATGTAGGAATCGAAAGGAATGCCACTTTTGAAGAAAGTTACGTTGGACCCCGTTCGAAATGGACATTTAGTTCTGAAAATGATAGAACAGAATGATGGTCATATTTTTAAAATTTTGGGACACGGATAATTGAGTTTGTTTAGGAGCATTTTAATGCTCCCGTATTTTAGGTGAGATATGCTCCATTGTTAGCTCTAGGAACAAGGAACGCGGAGTCAAGTAGTATTGACTTGAGAGCATGTCTGGAAAACCTTCTTGTAATTAGATTTTGGTGTATTTTGTGTAACTAAACGATTTTGGACTGTTTAAAAGATCAACTTATTACTTGATCAACGTGTAATTAAGTATAATTGAAATAGAGTAATTACACCTCCCAATTCTCGAGTGGAGATAGAATTGCAAGAAACTATATGATTTAATTACTAGGTAGCTTTTCAACTTCTTTTTTATTCTTATTTTTCAAAATATATATTCTTTTTATACTCTATCTCTTCCATTTCAGATATACCAAAAACACTTGTTAAAACAATTTCATGTCAAATAGCGTATGCACGTATACTTCTAAACTCATACATATTAGTTACTTGAACTTGTCAAATATCAAAACCAAATTCGTCGGTATAATTTCTAGATATGAATTACTATTGCTACTAGTTACTACTAGTAGACATTTCCTCGAGGGAAAAAACCCATACATGTTCTTTTGTTATTTGAAAACTGAAAAAAATCATGAGCTTTACTAGATTCATATGAGTGGAAAGATGTCAATTACCCTTTATGATACTAGTTATCAATTAATAGCTATTAAATAAATTTTAAAAAGAATATGTATTTTAGACACCCAGTAATAATTAAAATTTAATATCTCTTACAATTTGTCAAACATTAAGTTGATCCACTTGTCTATATAAGAAATTATTTAATTTGTATTATTAACTTTATCTTAAAATAAAAATTTTAATTATATAATTACACTTGTGCAACCAAATATGACATATAAAATTTTATTGTAATTAAGTTATAGAATTAATAATTACTACTTTAATAATTACACTATATTCAACTACAATATATTCTTCCAGAAACACTCTTAAATAATGAGGGCACGTGAAATTACAGCCTCAACTTTAAGGTAAATTCATTTTTATATACACAAACGTAGCAAAGTTAAAAAATGAGTATTAGTACTGTAACGACCCGACTTGTTGTTTTAAGGATTAGCGTTTCGTTCAACGACTTAAGGTCATGAGCAACTTTGTGATGTGTATTATGACTTGCGTGTGTGGTCGAGTTTGGTTTTCGGATGATTCGGGATTAAATTGAAAGAACAATTCTCATTTTTGAAGCTTAAATGAAAAGAGTTGACCAGAATTGGACTTTTGAGTAAACGACCCCGGAACAGAGTTTTGATTATTCCAACAGTTTCGTATGGTGATTTTGGACTTAGGAGTGTGTCCGGAAAATTATTTCGAAACCCGTAGTTAAATTAGGCTTGAAATGGCGAAAATAGGAAGTTTAAGTTGGAAGTTTAACCGGGGAGTTGACTTTTTGATATCGGGGTCGGAATCCAGTTCTGAAAATTTTCATAGGTCTGTTATGTCATTTATGACTTGTGTGCAAAATTTAAGGTCAATCGGACTTGATTTGATAGGTTTGGGCGTTGAATATAGAAGTTGAAATTTCTTAGTTTCATTAAGCTTGAATTGGGGTATGATTCATGATTTTAGCGTTGTTTGATGTGATTTGAGGTTTCGACTAAGTCCGTAATATGTTTTGAGACTTGTTGGTATGTTCGGACGGGGTCCCGAGTGGTTCGGGTGAGTTTCGGGATGGTTTCGAACCATTTTTAGTTGCTGATTTTTTGCCACAAAGGTATGGATTGCGATCGCGGACAAACGGTCGTGATCGCGAAGCGCAATTTTGGTGTATGGACACTGGGAATCGCGATCGCGAAAGTCTTTTCGCGATCGCGTAGAGGAAAATTCTGTTGCACTGACCCAACTTTGAAAGCTTATATCTCACAAAATATATAAAATTTGTAGATCATCCAAAAATAAAAATTGTAACTCTTTGTGTCTAGTTTTTAGAAAATTAAACTATTTGGCATTTGGAGTTGTGTAAAAAAAGTTATGGTTGATATACTACAGGCTGTCTGGGAAGAGTTTGGAAATCGTTAAGAAGAAATTTGTGTTGCAGAGGGCTAATTTTGGCAGATTATATCTCGCAATATATAAGGATTTGGGAGATGAGCAAAACATAAAAGTTGTAGCCCTTGGTGTCTAGCTTTCAGAAATTTAAACCATTTGCAATTTGGAGTTATGTACAAAAGGTTATGATCATTACACTAGAGGTTTTCTGGAAGAGCTGGGCACTTATTCTTCGCGATCGCGAAAGGCAAATTTTGGGCTGAGAAAAGTTGTGTTTCGCGATCGCGAAGCATTTTCTACGATCACGAAGAGTAAATACCTAGACAGTAGCTATATTTTGAGGTTTCAGCCATTTTTAACATATTTGGAGCTATAGAGCTCGGATTGAAGCAATTTTTGAGGCGATTTTCATCAAATGGATTGGGGTAAATGTTCTACATAATAAAGTGTTTATATTTCATGAATCTATAATTATATTCATCGTTTAATTCGGATTTTAATGGAAGAAATTAAGATTTTGGCAAAATCTTCCAAAAACGAAAATTTAAGATTTGGAGGTAAAGTTGTTATCGGAATTTGATAAAATTGGTATGGTTGAACTCGTATCGGAATGGGTGTTCGGATTTCATAAAATTTATGTCGGGTTTCGAGAGGCGGGTCCCGCATTGATTTTTGTTGACTTTTTGGAATAAATTTTTAAGTCGGCGTATTATTATCCGGAATTATTTCCGATGAATTTTAATGAAGTTATACAATTAATTTGGATAGATTTGAGCTGTCCGGAGGTCAATTCAAGCAAGAAAGCGATTTCTAAATATCAGCATAACTTCAAAAAGGTAAGTATCTTGCCTAACCTTGAGTGGGGGAATTACCCCTTAGGCATTTAGTCTTATGTGAAAATTGTGTGATTGGAAGCTGTGTACGCGAGGTGACGAGTACGTACTCGAGCTTATATGTGCAAATTTTATTTGTTTAAAGTTTTAGGTATTTTTATGTATTAAATTGGATAATTATTGGCATTTAGTAAATCCTTGAATTATCACGCATCATTCCTTATTTGTCAAGTTTGTATTTTATATAATAATTTGGTGTTATTGTCACTTGAATTTTATGTGAATTCCGTGTGTTTGTTGATTTGATATTTTTCTTGGAATTAAATTTATGATGGAATCCTTATCTGCAAATATTTATTAGATAAGTTTAAATTGAGGAGTTAATATAATTATCAAGAATTTGGATTAATGAAGGCATTGCCCTATACTGAGTATTTTTCACCTCTGTTGATTGTTTTGAGGTTTTATATACGTTGTGTGGAGCCTTGGGCTATTTGTTGAGAAATTTATTGATTCTGCTACATATTTGAAATTTGGTTGTGGTCAGTGAAAAATTACGATATGAATTATTGTATTGTGTTGTGGTTTAAACACTCTCCTTGATGTTATTTATGCTTCCTACCTTGCTTGTTAATGATATACATGTGCTTGGTAAGGAAGAGTGTAAAGCACGAAGGGTGATGTCGTTCCATTTGAGAGTGTAAAGCACGAAGGGTGATGTCGTGTCATTTGAATTATATTATCATGTGAGGGAGAGTGTAAAGCACGGAGGGTGATGCCATGCCATTTGAGAGTGTATAGCACGAAGGGTGATGCCGTACCATTGAGAGTGTAAAAGCACAAAGGGTGATGCCGTGCCATTTTATTTATATTATCAGGTGAGGATGAGAGTAAAAACACGAAGGGTGATGTCGTGCCATTATTTTTATATTATCATATATTCATGGCACGAAGGGTGTTTCCGTGCAGGCGAGGACGAGAGACATACATTATATTGTGATATCGTTTTGTTGTGTATACATTCATGCCTTTATCTTGAGATGTTATTGTGCACCTACGTTTTCTATGTGACTTGTAGTCGTGGTTGCTTCCTGTGTGCCTCTCCCTTTATTTCTTTTTTTGTTATTGACATTTTCCCCAGCTAGTTGATATTGTTATATGTAAGCACTGTGAGAAAGAGATAAATCCACGAAGGGTGTTGCCGTGCCAATTGATTTGATCTACATATATACATTGGGTGAGAATGAGACAAGTGCACGAAGGTATTGCCGTGCCATTTGATGTGATATATTGAATATATTTCTCACACCAGGAAAGTTAAATGAGGTGTCACATGGTGACGTTTACTTGAAAGAATTATATTCGAAAGATATTTATTTGAAAGAGATTTACTTGAAAGAATTATATTCGAAAGAAATTTATTTGAAAGAATTGTAATTGAAAGAGATTTATTTGAAATATATTTATTTGAAGGAATTATATTTGAAAGAATTATATTTGAAGATATTTATTTGAAGAAATTATATTTGAAAGAGATTTATGTGAAAGAATTATATTTGAAAGATATTTATTTGAAGGGAGTATATTCGAAATATATTTATTGAACAGTAATATATCCTGAAGATTATTATTTGAAAAGCATATAGGCGAAAGCTTTATATTTGAAGGACTTAATTAATTTGTTGTACTTGTACTCATTATTTGTTGAACAATATTAATGGTGTTCTTGTTGCCCTGCTGTGTATATCACTGGTTGATTAGTGTTGCCATCATTGTTATTTATTTTCTATTATTTTTGTATACTATATTGTATAGGTTATTAGACTAGTGAGTGTCTTGACTGTACTTCGTCACTACTCCACTGAGGTTAGTCTTGATACTTGCTGGGTACCGACTGTGGTGTACTCATACTATATTTCTGCATATTTTTTTACAGAGCCAGGTATTGGAGATATCAGACTCGGACAAAGTTAGAGTGTGATCGCAAGGATTCAAGGTAGAGCTGCTTGGTCGTCGTAGTCCCTTGGAGTCTTTTCATTTTACGGTACTGTTAATTATTAATCAAACATTATTGAGTATTCGATCCTTGAGATCATTTCATGTATTCAGTTAGAGTTCGTGACTCAGTATTACCAGTCTTGGGAGGTTGTATTAAATTATATGTTTTACAAAAAATAAAAATTGGCTTGAATTGTAATTATAATCGGCTTACTTAGTCTTAGAGACTAAGTGTCATCACGACGCATGTGGTGGGATTTTGGGTCGTGACAAGTTAGTATTAGAGCTCTAGGTTCATAGGTTCTACGAGTCACGAACGAGTTTAGTAGAGTCTTGTGGATTGGTACGGAGACGTCTGTACTTATCTTCGAGAGGCTACAGAGCTAGTAGGAAAAAATTTCACTTTTCCTTATCATGCGGCATTTATTCGGCTTGAAACATATATCTTATGTTCTTTTGCATCCACTCGTGTATGAAATTGCGCACTCGGTATCAACTATGCGCCAACAATTTGTGATACTACAGAGGGGTTATAAGGGAGACATGGTTGCTCAACCATTGTTACAACGTGTCATCCAGATCGAGGACGCGGAAGTATTGAGAGATCATTTAATTGTGCACATTGGGGTGCAACAGGTTCTGACATCTGGTTGATAAGTATGATCATAAAAACATTTAATTAATTGCCTAATCGTCACAATCGTGGTAGGGTCACGAGGTGGATGTAGATCTGAAATAGTTGGTGGTATTAGAGACTATGTATTTCGTCTGGGATTTCTATTTAGCGAAGGGTACGTACTAGCATCCAAGGCACTGGAGGAAGCGAGTTTAACTGTCACGAGGATAACATGCGCCAAATAAATAACTTAAGGTGTCTTATGACCGGTGTCCTACGAGTGATGAAGGTTAGTATTGTGAATCATCGGAATGTGTCCTATGGATTCGCGCCAAGTGAGGGCAGTCCCCTTTCAACGATCAGATTGCGGGGTCATGTGTTATATCGGTTTTGCCCTGAGCTTTATTTATATGGTATTGAAAGGTTCTCCGAAACTTGTATATGATTAAGAGGTGAGATTTGTATGGGATGATGCTGGGACTTATGGTATTCCCATGTCCTTAATAATTCTACATTTCAGTACCAGATGGGTCACACAAACAATTTCAGAATATTCGGGGTGCTATAGTAAGTTCTTTTAATGCACCACCGGCACGGGGTTCCTATAATAATTATTCCAGTTATCCGGCACTAACTCAGTATGAGCAGTCGAACCCGTAGAGGGGTTGTTATCAGTGTGATGATACTAGGAAATCATGAGAAATTGTCCCAGACTTGGGAGAGCCAAGTTTCATCAGAATATTTAGGCTACAGGCTCTATTCCAGTTACTACCCCACATGTACAGTCAGATACAGGTGGAGGACAGACGGGTAGAGGGTGCCCTAAAGGGAGAGGCCTAACCCGTTGATATAATTGCTATGACTTGGCTGAGGCCAATACACTAGATGGTGTCGTACATGCATGATTTAATTTATAATAAAAGGAGCACTATTCTTATTTTGATTCAATTCTGATTATCGAGGTGAGACCTCCTGCCGTGATCCATATAGTGCGAGTCTGTGATTTGTACACCACTCACGTGTTTATCCCTGTTGGGAGATTTGATGGTGTTAGCCCATGTCTATCATGTTATTTTGCACACTATTGAGGGTTATAAGTCCAAAAGTGACTTTCTGTTACACACTACAGTGGGTTTTGATGTAATTTCGGGATAATTGATTACAATTTTATGAATTATATGCCCTACCGTTATAGGGGTTCATTATGTGTTGCAAAAATTATTTACGGATTTTGTTAAAAAGAAGAAAGAAATGGATGGAAAATCTCAGTTGGCACAATGTGCAAAATACTTGCAATTCGGAGTTGAGGACGAGATCCTCATATTTTTATATGATGTGAAATATTTAAATTAGGCTACAAGTCATGGTGGAAGTTATATAAGGATGAGGTCTTTGTGGTGAAAAATTTATGAGTTTAAATTCTCCCTTTGTGAAATTAAATTTGTACTATAGTACTTATAGGGAGCCATGCCTGTTAGGCTTATTTGACAATTCTTGTATGAATTTCTCTATGCATAATTTGCCAAATTAGTGTTGTAATTATTACGTTTTAACCTACGAGGTGAGTGCCCAGGTGGCGTTAAATGTGACTTGTTAACTCGGGTAAATAATTATGAGGTCTTCATGCCCCGTATCTCGTTGTTAGTAAGGTGAAGGTTTGAAACGAGATTTTTGTTAACATGAGGTTAATTAACGATGTTATAATTCATTATGAACAACTATTATGACTAGAGATGTGGTTATGGGCATACGTATAATGTGTGTGTAGGCACAAAATTGCTACATCCGGTTGAGACTAACACAATGTGTTAATACGAAAATCAGGCCTTTTTGAAATTTATTGGAGTGTAGGAAATTGGCTTCAAAGTTTATAAATGAGGATAAAGAAATAATCTCAACTGAGGTGGCGTTGTCGGATCCACGTTACATTTGCGGTGAAGTAGAATCACTCGCGGGGTATGTGTGTAATAATACACTCAGTAATTTAATGTCCTCAAAAAGATTCTTGGCACGTTCGAGGACAAACGTATGTTTAAGAGGGGGAGAATGTAACGACCCGACTTGTCGTTTCAAGGATTAGCGTCCTATTATTTTTGTATACTATATTGCACAGGTTATTAGACTAGTGAGTGTCTTGACTGTACCTCGTCACTACTCCACTGAGGTTAGTCTTGATACTTTCTGGATACCGACTGTGGTGTACTCATACTACACTTCTGCATATTTTTGTGCAGAGCCAGGTATTGGAGATTACGGACTCGGACAAAGTTAGAGTGTGATCGCAAGGATTCAAGATAGAGTTTCTTGATCGTAGCAGTCCCTTGGAGTCTTTTTATTTTATGGTACTGTTAATTATTAATCAAAGAGTACTGAGTATTCGATCCTTAGATCATTTCTTGTATTTAGTTAGAGTTCGTGACTCAGTATTACCAGTCTTGGGAGGTTGTATTAAATTATATGTTTTACAAAAAAAATAAAAAAATAAATTGGCTTGAATTATAATTGTAATCGGCTTACCTTAGAGACTAAGTGTCATCACGACCCTGTGGTGGGATTTTGGGTCATGACAAGTACATATTTAGAAACTTGCAACGGATTTCCTTAAATGTTTTTGATTTGCAGAAGGAAATTCAATTGAATACCCTATGCATATGTCAAATTTTATTAATATATACTAGTCTATATGCATGTATGTTGCACGTGCATAAAGGAGAAAATATGAACGTACATTGCACATACATAAAGAAAAATATACGTGCATATAAGAAGATAAAAAAAAGAAAGAAAAAAACACGGTTAGAGATAGCAGAAGCCTGAGATGTCATTACTTTTGCGCAAATAATAAGAGGTTACATATTAATACCCCAATCAATTCTTCCAAATTATATTCTACCTTCATTGATAAATAGTCAAAAGTCTCAGCCATATGTTATTTTTGCAACTTTCTGAATGGTCTGAAGAAAGACATATACCTTAAATTAATACGAACTTGTATAAAATAGTATTAATTAATTTTAAAATTTAAAGAAAATTACTCCACATAAATATTTTTGTGAATAAGTAAAGATAACTGATTCCCAACATTGAAATTAAAAGAACTTGACATTACCCAGAAATGAATTAAATTATAAAGGTAAAAACTAAAATGTTTGCCCATATATCATCTCCCAAAAGAATGTTCGATGGATTCAAGTATTTATGAATGAAGCTCTGTTGAGTAAACAGTGGGGATACTTAACATCTCTTACAACATCCAATGCAATAGTTAGTTTCCTTATCCATTCGAGGGGTATCGGTCTTTCTTCCTTCCAGTTGAATAGATACATGCTGAGTATTTCTTGTGGTATATTTTCATGTAGAGGTAGCCTCCCGTTAGGCTAATACCAGTTGCCCCACAGGGGCGGGGTGACCCGTTGTGCATGTAGCAGCGAGCGAATTTCCTAGACTTGGCATGATATAAAAAGATAGTTTAACTCTTTCTCTTTCTTTCTAGAAAGTGTCACCCACTTTAGTTCACCAAAACATGCTCTCAAATCTCCTTTAGAATTCCCACATTCTGAGGCGAAGTCGAAGGTTGAATCTAGTGTAGCGTGAAGAAGCTTTGGATCATCACTGCAATACCCGGTATCTTGATTTTTAGAGACTCATTGGAGGCAGGGCTAATCACCACGAAGGCATAAAATTTCAGAAAAACGTAGCTAGTTCATCATCAAGCTATGTAGGATAACTTTATTTCATGGCATGATTTGGTGTAAGTATCTCTCTCCCTAAAGGATTCTTGTGTTGTGAGATTGGTTGTTCTAAGTCATTCTCATAAACGACTTCTGCTCTTATTTATTGTAACGACCCGACCGGTCATTTCGAGAGTTATAGCCCCGTTTTCCCCATTTCTGCTTTTTTTTGTGTTCTTCAGCTATATTATGATATGTCGGGCTAGTTGGTTCAGATCCGGAGTAGTTTCGGAGTGAATTGAGACACTTAGTCTCCTTATTAGAAGCTCAAGTTGGAAAAGTCGACCGGATGTTGACTTATGTTTAAAGGATCTCAGATTTGAATTTTGATGGTTCCGTTAGCTCCGTTAGGATATATTGGACTTAGGCGCGCGTCCGAAATGTGATTTGGAGGTCCGTGGTGGAATTAGGCCTGAATTGGCGAAAATTAAAAATTTGGCAATTTTGGTCGGCAGTGAAAAATTTGATATCAGAGTCGGAATGGGTTTCCGGAAGTTGAAGTAGGTTCATGGTGTCATTTTTGACGTGTGTATAATATTTGAGGTCATTCAGACGTGGTTTGATAGGTTTCGGCGACGTTGGCAGAATTTTGAAGTTTAGAAGTTCTTAGGCTTAAATCCGTGGGTAATTTGGTTTTGATGTTGTTTTGAGTGATTCGAAGGTTCGACTAAGTTCGCATGGGGTTATATGACTTGTTGGCATGTTTGTTTGAGGTCCCGGGGGCCTTGGGTGTGTTTCGGATGCTTAACGGTTGAGTTTTTGGACTTATAAGATTGCTGAAGACTTCTGATATCTGGTAGTTTCGCACCTGCAGTGGGGAGGCCGCAGGTGCGTACTCGCACGTGCGGAGGAAGGAGCGCAGAAGCGGGAGTTGAGGAGATATCCGGGGATCGCAGGTGCGAGGGTGTTTCCACATCTGTGATCCCGCAGATGCGCCTGAAGCTCCGCAAATGCGAAAAATGAGTTGGAGGGGAGGATTACAGAAGCGGACTTTTGTCCGCAGGCGTGACCACTTGCACGCAGATGTGGACCCATCCCTTTTATTCATTCCCACACATGCGATGGAATTTCCGCAGGTGCAGCATCGCAGATGCGACTGAAGGTCCGCGGGTGCGGAAGAACTGGACAGAAAAGTGGGGTTTCGAGGGTTTGATTCCCATTTTGATTTTAGGACTTTGAGAGCTCGGTGTGAGGCAATTTTTCAAGGTTTCTTCAAGAAGATTGTTGGGGTAAGTGATTCTAACTCGGATTGGACCATATTCCATGAATCTATTATTATTTTCATCATCTAATTAGAGATTTGAGTTGTAAATTTGGGGAAAATGATAGAAACTTCATAGGCTTAAATTTCGAGTTTTGGAATGTGATTTGAGGTTGGATTAGAGTAATTCTTGTATGGTTGGGATCGTGAGTGGATGAGTGTTCATATTTAGTGACTTTTGTCGGATTTCGAGACGTGGGCCCGGGGAGGGGGGTCGGTTTGAGCCGATTTCAGATTTTGGGCTATATTTTAGTAGCTTTCTTGTGGAATTGATCCCTTTAGCCTTTATTGATTGTGTTGTATTACTTGTGACTAGATTCGAGACATTTGGAGGCCGATTTGAGAGGCAAAGGCATCGAAGAGTAGGATTTTAATCGGATTGAGGTAAGTAACAGTCTTAAATTTAGTTTTGAGGGTATGAAACCTCGAGTATTCGTATAATGTGATATTTAGAAGTGACACACATGCTAGGTGACGGGCGTGCGAGTGTGCACCGTGAGGGATTGTGACTTGGTCTATCCCGTGAGACTGTAAAGTCGAACAACCATTGTTATTACTTGTTTTTCCTTCTCTTTGAGCAATTGACTGCCTTTCATGTTAGAAACCATGCTTAGGCCATATGATATCACTATTAGGACCTGCAGCGGTCGTATACTTGTTGAATTGACTGTTAATTGTTGTCTTGTACTCAGTCACAGTCTTATTGTGTGTTATAATCTGTTCCCTCTCATTTCTTGTTAATACTTGTTATATTCCTTGTTTGGGCTGGTTATTATGTTATTCTGTGAGCCCGAGGGGCTGGAGAGTTTAGTGAATGGGATAGGGCCTGAGTGCCGGGTTGAGATCTATGTGAGATATATTCGATCGGGTTGCACGCCGCAATAATATTGGATCGGGTTGCACGCCGCAACAAGTCTTCGAGCGATATATCGGATCGGGTTGCACGCCTCAGCAGTACTTAGATCGGGCTGCACGCCGCAGCAGTATTGGGTCGGGCTGCACGCCGCAACAATATATAGCGCTTGGGCCGTAGGAGCCCCTCCGGAGTCTGTACACCCTCCCAGTGAGCGCATGTACCTTTGATTATGAGTATTGAGGCTGAGAGCCGAGTGATTGAGCTGTTGAGATAGATGAGAGTCAGTAGCCCCTGTGAGGCTGTACTTGCTCTTATTTTGCTATTGCACTTCATTGATAATTGTTGTTGTTGTGAAATTTTCTGGAGGGCTTATATTGTTGTACCTGAGCTCGAAATGTTTTGATTTCAAACACCGAATTGAAAACATGCCTACTTTTCTTGCTGAAATTACTGAAATGAACTGCATTGTGTAGCTCGTCACTGCTTCTCAGTTCCTTATTTAATTTTGTTACTTACTGAGTTGGAAGTACTCACGTTACTCCATGCACCTTGTGTGCAGATTCAGGTGAGACCGTTCGCAGAGATCGTTTATTCCGTGCACTTGTGGTTGTCGGAGACATACGAGGTAGCTGTCGGCGTCCGCAACCCTTGATTCTCCTCTATTGTTATATTTTCTTACTGTTTGGGTATTATCAGTACATTGTAAACTCTGATTTTAGTCTGGTTTAGATGCTCATGACTTAGTGACACCCTAATGTCGGACTATTTTTTTCGCATTTCTATTTTGAGTTGAACTCTTTTATGAAGATTTTATCATGAAAAGCTTTGACTTATCTTTTAAATGAAATATCGATGTGTTTTGGAAATGTGTCGGCTTGCCTAGTACCACGATAGGCGCCATCACGACGGGTTAGGTTTTGGTTCATGACAAGTTGGTATTAGAGCCTAGGTTGCATAGGTCTCACGAGTCATGAGCGGGTTTAGTAGAGTCTTGCGGATCGGTACGGAGACGTCTGTACTTATCTTCGAGAGGCTGCAGAACCCTTAGGAAAATTTCACATTCTTGGATTCTTGTCATGCGAATCTATCTATTCTGGTAACTAAACAACTGTTGTTTCATTATCTCACAGATGGTGAGGACTCGTGCTACTGGTCAGGAGGGCCAGCCACCAGTACCACCAGCCAGGGCCGCGAGAGGTCGAGGCCGAAGAGATGGTAGTGGTAGGGGCAGAGGTGCAGCCCGCACAGCAGCTGGGGTAGTACCTACAGATCCACCAGTTGTCCCAGATCAGGACCAGATTCCAGTTGTTAATGCACCAGCTCAGGCACCACCTGTGCCTATTGTGATTCTAGGCCTTCAGGAGGCCTTAGCTCAAATTCTGACAGCGTGCACCAGCCTTGCTCAGGCGGTCTCTGTTCTGGCCGCAGCAACAACTTCTCAGGCCGGGGGAAGTGCTCAGACTTTCGCTGCTCGCACACCAGAGCAGGTGGTATAGGGATTCCAGACACCGGGGGTGCCACCAGCCCAACCGATTATAGCTAATTAGGACTATGTGGTTCCGAATATGCCTGAGGATGAGCAGCGTAGATTGGAGAGGTTTGGGAGAGTCCAGCCTCTATCTTTCAGTGGTGTAGAGGTAGAGGATGCACAGGGTTTCTTGGATAGGTGTCAGAGGATACTCCGTACAATAGGAATTCTGGAAATCAGTGGGGTCTCGTTCACTACCTTTCAGTTCTCTGGGGCTGCATTCAGTTGGTTGGAGGCTTACGAGAGGCGTAGGCCGGTCGGCACAGCGCCTCTTACTTGGCAGCAGTTCTCCGTTATTTTTCTAGAGAAGTTCGTGCCTCAGTCCCGCAGAGAGGAGCTGCGCAGACAGTTTGAGCAGCTTTGTCAGGGTGATATGTCTGTGATGCAGTATGAGATGCGATTCTCAGAGTTGGCCCGTCATGCTATCTGGTTGGTTCCCAAGGATTGGGAAAAGATCAGGAGGTTAATAGATGGCCTCACTTATCAACTGCGATTGCTTATGACCAGAGAGAGAGAGAGGGTGTGTGTTTGATGCTATTTTTGATGAGGTTGTTGACATTGCTCGGCAGATTGAGATGGTTCGCGGTCAGGAGAGGGTTGAGAGGGAGGACAAGAGGCCTCGTGGTCAGGGTGGATTCAGTGGTGCTCCTTTTGGGGCTTAGTTCCAACACGGTAGAGGTCGTCATTTCAGATAGACTCAGTCAGCTCGGCCATTTCATCGTGGTGCATCATATGGCCATGGTTCTCACAGTTATCAGCAGGGTCATTCATCTCTTGGTGCCCTTCCAGCGCAAAGTTCTTCTCGTGCTCCATCGGGTCAGGGTTCGTCTATGTCGGGTTCTTCTGCTAGTTATCCCGGTGCTCGGGGCTCCCTTCAGTCCCCAGCACCAGCACCGGGGTATTGCTATGAGTGTGGGGAGTTTGGTCACATGAGGAGAGAGTGTCCCCGTCTAGTGGGAGGTCCCGCTCCGCAGAGGGATCAGTCTCTGTCATCAGCATCAGTTCCTCCACCACCCGCCCAGCCAGCTAGGGGTGGAGCCTAGTCAGCTAGGGGTCGCCTGAGAGGGGGAGGCAGATCAGGGGGTGGCCAGGTCTGTTTCTATGCCCTCCCTGCCAGACCAGATGTTATTGCTTCAGATGCTGTGATTACAGTTATTGTCTCAGTTTTTCACAGAGATGCCTCTGTATTATTTGATCCTGGTTCCACTTATTCATATGTTTCCTCGTATTTTACTCATTTTCTGGATATGCCCCGTGGGTCTTTAGTTTCATATGTTCATGTATCTACTCCATGTGGGCGATACTATTATTGTGGAGCGCGTATGTCGGTCATGTGTGGTGACTATTGGGGGTCTGGAGACCAGAGTGGATCTTTTGCTGCTCAGTATGGTCGATTTTGATGTGATATTGGGTATGGATTGGTTGTCTCCATGTCATGCTATTCTAGATTGTCAGGCTAAGGCTGTGACGTTGGCGAGGGTTGAGTGGAGCGGTTCTATAGACTATGTTCCCAGTAGAGTTATTTCATACTTGAAGGCTCAACGGATGGTTGAGAAGGGTTGCATATCTTATTTGGCTTTTGTGAGGGATGTTAGTGCAAAGGTCCCTGCTATTGATTCTGTTCCGGTGGTACGTGACTTTCCAGATGTGTTTCCTGCAGACCTGTTGGGCACGCCGCCTGACAGGGATATTGACTTTGGTATTGATTTGGTGCCGGGCACTCAGCCCTTTTCAATCCCACTGTATCGTATGGCACCGGCGAAGTTGAAAGAACAACTTCAGGAACTCCTTGGTAAGGGGTTTATTTGGCATAGTGTATCACCTTGGGGTGCGCTGGTTCTATTTGTAAAGAAGAAAGATGGTTCTATGAGGATGTGCATTGACTGCAGGCAGTTGAACAAGGTCACAGTCAAGAATAAGTATCCTTTGCCATTTATTGATGACCTATTTGACAAGCATCAGGGGGCGAGGGTGTTCTCAAGATTGATTTGAGGTTAGGGTATCACAGCTGAAGATTCAGGATTCGGATATTCTTAAGACAGCATTCAGGACACGATATGGCCATTATGAGTTCTTAGTGATGTTTTTTGGGCTGACCAATGCCCCAATAGCGTTCATGCATTTGATGAACAATGTATTCCATCCCTATTTGGACTCATTCGTTATTGTATTCATTGATGACATCCTGGTGTACTCTCGTAGCCAGGAGAAGCATGCTCATCATCTGAGGATTGTATTACAGAGATTGAGGGAGAAGAAGCTTTATGCAAAGTTCTCCAAGTGTGAGTTTTGGCTCGGTTTAGTAGCATTCTTGGGTCGCGTGGTGTCCAGTGAGGGTATTCAGGTGGATCCGAAGAAGATAGAGTCGGTGTAGAGTTGTCCTAGACCATCCTCAGTCGCGGAGATTAGGAGCTTTCTTGGTTTAGCGGGCTATTGCCGTCGCTTTGTGGAGGGATTTTCATCTATTGCATCGCCCTTGACCAAATTGACCCAAAGGGGTGCTCCATTCAGGTGGACGGATGAGTGTGAGGAGAGCTTTCAGAAGCTCAAGACTGCCTTGGCCACAACTCCAATGTTAGTTCTGCCATCAGCTTTAGGTTCTTACACCGTGTATTATGATGCCTCGAGAATATGTATTGAATGTGTGTTGATGCAGGAGGGTAGGGTGATTGCTTATGCTTCGCGCCCATTGAATACCCATGATAAGAACTATCCTGTCCATGATCTTGAGTTAGCAGCTATTGTTCACGCCCTGAAGATTTGGCGGCACTCTCTGTACGGGGTTCATTGTGAGATTTACACTGATCACCGGAGTTTGCAACATCTGCTAAAGTAGAAGGATCTTAATTTTGCACCAGCGGAGATGGTTGGAGCTTCTCAAGGAATATGATATCACTATTTTATACCATCCGGGGAAGGCCAATATGGTGGCCAATGCTTTGAGTCACTGGGCGGAGAGTTTTGGGAGTTTAGCATATCTTCGAGCAACAAAGAGACCTTTGGTATTAGATGTTCAGGTCTTAGCTAGCCAGCTTGTCAGATTGGATATTTTGGAGCCGAGTCGGGTTTTGGCTTGTGTGGTCTCCAAGTCTTCTCTTTATGACCGTATGAGGGAGCGTCAGTATTGATGGCCCCCACCTACTCGTTCTTCAGGACAAGGTTCAACGAGATGATGCTAGGGATGTGACTATTGGTGATGACGGCGTGTTGAGGATGCATAGCCGGATATGTGTGCCTAATATAGATGGGCTCCGGGAGTTGATTCTTGAGGAGGCCCACATCTCTCAGTATTCCATTCATCCGGGGGCCGCGAAGATGTACCAGGATTTGAGATTGCACTATTGGTAGAAGCGAATGAAGAAGGATATAGCTGGGTTTGTGGCTCGGTGTCTCAACTGTCAGCAGGTTAAGTATGAACATCAGAGACCGGGTGGCTTGCTTCAGAGGTTAGAGATCCCACAGTGGAAGTGGGAGAGGATCACTATGGACTTCGTAGTTGGGCTCCCACGGACTTTGAGGAAGTTCGATGCTATTTGGGTTATTTTGAATCGGTTGACAAAGTCCGTGCACTTCATTCCAGTTGGTACTACTTACTCTTCAGAGCGATTGTCTGAGGTTTACATCTGAGAGATTGTTCGCCTGCATGGTGTCCCAGTTTCCATCATTTCAGATAGGGGAACTCAGTTTACATCACAGTTTTGGAGGGTCGTGCAGCGAGAGTTGGGTACTCGGGTTGAGTTGAGCACAACCTTTCACCCTTAGACAGACGGACAGTCCGAGCGCATAATCCAAATATTGGAGGACATGTTACGCTTGGGACCGGTTTCTTCCACTCGCGGAGTTTCCATATAACAACAACTATCAGTCGAGCATTCAGATGGCTCCGTACGAGGCTTTATATGGAAAGAGGTGTAGATATCCAGTAGGATGGTTTGAGTCGGGTGAGGCTACGATCTTGGGTACAGACTTGGTCCAGGATGCATTAGACAAGGTGAAATCAATTCAGGAGCGGCTTCGCACGGCGCAGTCTAAGCAGAAGAGCTATACGGACAGGAAGGTCCGTGATGTGTCTTTCATGGTTGGGGATAAGGTTTTGCTGAAGGTATCACCCATGAAGGGTGTTATGATGTTTGGGAAGAGGGGCAAGTTGAGCCCCCGGTTCATTGGGCCTTTTGAGGTGCTTCAGAGGATAGTGGAGGTGGCTTACAAGCTTGCCTTGCCATCTAGCTTGTCGAGTGTGCATCCAGTGTTTCACATTTCTATGCTCCGGAAGTATATTGGAGATCCGTCCCATGTTTTGGATTTCAGCACGGTTCAGTTGGATGGTGAAATGACTTATGATATAGAGCCTTTGGCCATTTAGGATCGGCAGGTTTGGAAGTTGAGGTCAAAGGATATAGCTTCAGTGAAGGTGTAGTGGAGAGGTCAGCCTGTGGAGGAGGCCACCTAGGAGACCGAGCGGGAGATGCAGAGCAAATATCCACACCTATTTGAGACTCCAGGTATATTTCTAGACCCATTCGAGGACGAACGGTTATTTAAGAGGGGGAGGATGTAACGACCCGGCCGGTCGTTTCGAGCGTGATAGCCCTGTTTCCCCCATTTCTGGTTCTTTTTATGTTCTTCATCTATATTATGATATGTCGGGTTAGTTGGTTCAGATCCGGAGTGGTTTCGGAGTGAATTGAGACACTTAGTCTCCTTATTAGAAGCTTAAGTTGAAAAAGTCAACCGGATGTTGACTTACCTGTTAACGATCTCAGATTTGAATTTTGATAGTTCAGTTAGTTCCGTTAGCGGATTTTGGACTTAGGAGCGTGTCTGAAATGTGATTTGGAGATCCGTAGTGGAATTAGGCTTGAATTGGCGAAAATTGAAAATTTGGTATTTTTGGTCGGCAGTGGAAAATTATAAATTAGGGTCGTAATGGGTTTCCAGAAGTTGGAGTAGGTTCGTGGTGTCATTTTTGACGTGTGTGTAAAATTTGATGTCATTCGGACGTGGTTTGATAGGTTTCGACGTCGTTGGCGGAATTTGGAATTTAGAAGTTCTTAGGCTTGAATCCGAGGGTAATTTGGTGTTTTGATATTGTTTTGAGTGATTCAAAGGTTCGACTAAGTTCGCATGGGGTTATATGACTTGTTGGTATGTTTGGTTGAGGTCCCGGGGGCCTCGGGTGTATTTCGGATGCTTAATGGTTAAGTTTTGGACTTATGAGATTGCTGAAGACTTCTGATATCTTGTAATTTCGCACCTGCGATGGGGAGGCCGCAGTTGCGTACTCGCACATGTAGAGGAAGGAGCGCAGAAGTGGGAGTTGAGGAGATGGACGGGGGTCGCAGGTACGAGGGTGTTTCCGCATCTGCGATCTCGCAGATGCGCCGGAAGCTCCACAGATGCGAAAAATGAGTTGGAGGGGAAGATCGCAGAAGCGGACTTTTGTCCGCAGGTGCGCACACGCAGGACCGACCACTTGAACGCAGATGCGAACCTAGCCCTTTTAGTCATTCCCGCACTTGCGATGGAATTTTCGCAGGTGCGGCATCGCAGATGCGACTGAAGGTCCGCGGGTGCGGAAGAACTGGACAGAAAAGCAGGGTTTCGAGGGTTTGATTCCCATTTCGATTTTGGGACTTTGAGAGCTCGGTGTGAGGTGATATTTTGAGGTTTCTTTAAGAATATTGTTGGGTTAAGTGATTCTTACTCGGATTGGACCATATTCCAAGAATCTATTGCTATTTTCATCATCTAATTAGAGATTTGAGTTGTAAATTTGGGGGAAAATGGTAGAAACTTCATAAGCTTAAATTTCGAGTTTTGAAAGGTGATTTTAGGTTGGATTCGAGAAATTCTTGTATGCTTGGGCTCGTGAATGGATGGGTGTTCATATTTAGTGACTTTTGTTAGATTTCGAGACGTGGGCCTCGGGGGAGGGGGCAGTTTGAGCCAATTTCGGATTTTGGGCTATATTTTAGTATCTTTCTTGTGGAATTGATCCCTTTAGCCTTTATTGATTGTGTTTTATTAATTGTGGCTAGATTCGGGACGTTTGGAGGCCGATTTGAGAGGCAAAGGCATCGCAGAGTCTTAAATTTGGTTTTGAGGGTATGAAACCCCGAGAATTCGTATAATGTGATATTTGGAGGTAACACACATGCTAGGTGACGTGCGTGCGAGTGTGCACCGTGAGGGATTGTGACTTGGTCCATCCCGTGAGACTGTAAAGTCGAATATCCATTGTTATTACTTGTTTTTCCTTGTCTTTGAGCAATTGACCACCTTTCATGTTAGAAACCATGCTTAGGCCATATGATATCACTATTGGGACCTGTAGCAGTCGTATACTTGTTGAATTGACTGCTAATTGTTGTCTTGTACTCAGTCATAGTCTTATTGTGTGTTATATCTCTGTTTCCTCTCATTTCTTGTTGATATTTGTTGTATTCCCTATTTGGGCTGGTTATTATGATATTCTGTGAGCCCGAGGGGCTGGAGAGGTTAGTGACTGAGATAGAGCCTGAGTGCCGGGTTGAGAGCTATGTGAGATATATTGGATCGGGTTGCACGCCGCAATAATATTGGATCGGGTTGCACGCCGCAACAAGCCTTCGGGCCATATATCGGATCGGGCTACAAGCCGCATCAGTACTTGGATCGGGCTGCACACCGTAGCAATATATGGATCGGGTTGCACGCTGCAGTAGTATTGGGTCGGGCTGCACGCCGCAACAATATATAGCTCTTGGGCTGTAGGAGCCCCTCCGGAGTCTGTACACCCCCAGTGAGCGCAGGTACCTTTGATTGTGAGTATTGAGGTTGAGAGCCGAGTGATTGAGCTGTTGAGATAGATGAGTGGCAATAACCCTGTGAGGCTGTACTTGCTCTTATTTTGTTGTTGCACTTCATTGCTAATTGTTGTTGTTGTGAAATTTTCTGAAGGGCTTATATTGTTATACCCGAGCTCGAAATGTTTTGATTTAAAACAGCAAATTGAAAGCATGCCTACTTTTCTTGCTAAAATTACTGAAATGAACTGCATTGTGTAGCTCGTCACTGCTTCTTAGTTCCTTATTTAATTTTGTTTCTTACTGAGTTGGAAGTACTCACGTTACTCCCTGCACCTTGTGTGCAGATTCAGATGAGACCGTTCGCAAAAATCGTTGAGTCCGTGCTCTTGTGGTTATCGGAGACATACGAGGTAGCTGCCGACGTCCACAACCCTTGATTCTCCTCTATTATTATCTTTTCTTTCTGTTTGGGTATTATTGGAACATTGTAAACTCTTATTTTAGTTTGGTTTAGATGCTCATGACTTAGTGACACCCCGATGTCGAACTATCTTTTCCGCATTTTTATTTTGAGTTGAACTTTTTTATGAAGATTTTATTATGAAAATCTTTGACTTATCTTTTAAATGAAATATCAATGTATTTTTGAAATGTGTCGGCTTGCCTAGTACCACGATAGGCACCATCACAACGGGTTAGGTTTTGGGTCGTGACATTTATTCTTACCGGTAACACCTTTTTTTTTCAAAATTTTAGATGAAGAACAAAGATGAACAACAGAGAGAGAGAGAAAGCTTCACGATATTTTCTCATTCATTCTTGAATTTGTACAGTGCACGTATATATATATATATATATATCTAACTAACTATGTGATTCCATGTGTCCAGCATGCATTATATATATGTATCTATTTTACTCTACAGAGCCGCGCTATAGTCGGCCGGGTACGGCACCTATTGTGCAACTACTGATTAGTTGAGTATGATGATATATGATATGAGATATTACCGATCCCTTGTGTGGTCGGGTATGCTGATGTGTGATGTGAGGCTATTGAGTCCTCTTGAGGCTAGTTACGCCGAGTTCTGTTGAGACTGGGTACATCCTAGACCTCCCGAGGCCAGGTAAAAGCGAGTCCTCTATAAGGCTGGGTATGGAGTATGTGTGATGTGAGGCTACCGAGTCCTCTTGGGGCCGACTATGCCGAGTCTTGTTGAGGCTAGGTACTGTCGAGACCTCCTAAGGCCGGGTACGACTAAGTCCTCTATGAGGCCGGGTATGGAGTGAAATACGATGATATGCCCCAAAGAGTGGCTGGATATATATATATATATATATATATATATATATATATATATATATATATATATATATATATATATATATATATAGTGCATGGCCCCAATGAGTGACTTGATTTTTACAAAAGCTTGCATACATTCCTGATTCATGGTTATAACAACGAAACGCCCCCAGTAGCTTGTCTATGGGATTCAGCTTAAACTTGAGTATACCTATCCCTTAATCTATGTCTTTGGTGTATATACGTTATCTGTCTTACATAATCAGTACTTGTTTCGTACTGACGCCCTTTTCTTTGGGTGTTGTATTCATGCCCACAAGTATATATAGACATGGTGATGTCCCTCCCTAGTAGGGTGTTTGTCCCAGTTGTTGGTCGTTGCACTACACTACTTCAGAGTAGCTATTCAAAAGTTAATAGATACTGAAGTGTATGTTCCAGTTATTTTGGGTACGGTGGGGCCCTATCCCAGCCAATTTGTACATATATGTATATTTTTCGGTACTCCTAGAGGCTTGCATACTAGAGGTTAGTTGTATATAAAAGGAACCGACTATGACTTCATAGGTAATAGTTGTGAACATCTATAAAACGTCAATGTCTCTTTTAAAGTCAATTGTACGCATTTCTATTTCTAGAATTATTACTTGGAGGCCTCGTTGGCCCAGGTTTCATGATGAAAAAGATTCAAGTATGGACGTCGGTTCACACGGGCCTTTGGGCATCATGTGCTGGTCGCACCTCCCAAGGTTGGGGTGTGAAAAACTTAGTATCAGAGTAGGTTTGTCCTATAGAGTGTCCAAGTCGTATCTAGGAGAGTCTTGTTTATGGGTATGTTGTGAACCATATGTATAAAAAGGAGGTTATGAGATATCTAGGGTGAATACATTTTCTTTTGATCTAGAACATGTGCTAGAGCGGGGTTGTAAGTATACGATTCTAATACCCATATTTTTCATTTTTATAGCGATTCCTACCACTAGACATCAGGCAGTTATTATAAGGATTGAATGAAAAAGTGGTAAAAAGCCTAAATTGTTACATCATCCATTTGAAGTGTCCATACTCGTGGGAGAGTCTGTGATAGTTAGGTGAGTATATCGGAGTTATGATGTGATAATTTATGATTATCATACTTTAGTTGATTTAAATGAATTCGAAATAGTAGAATTTGATATTATTACGGGCATGGATGATCACTTCCTGATGGTTCCACTCAAACTTCACGACCTGATGTAGAGTAGAAGCTACGGCCCCAGCGGCATGTATCCAAGGTCGTCCCAACAATAGGTTGTAGGTAGCAGATATGTCCAACACTTGAAACTCAACATCAAACCAGGTTGGGCCCATCTATAGGCTGAGGTTGGTTTCCCCAATTGTGGCCCTTTGAGACCTATCAAATGCTTTCATATTCATACTTCCTGCTCATATCTCGTGCAGGACTTTACCCAATATTTTCAGAGTAGTTAGTGGACATATGTTAAGACTCGAACCCCCATCTATCAGGATTCTGGCAATGAACTTATCCTCAAACTGCACTGTGATATGTAGTGCCCTGTTGTGACTTAATCCTTCTGGTGGTAGCTCGTCTTCATGAAAAGTGATCTTGTGGCTTTCCAACATTTATCCTATCATATTGGCCATCTCTCCACTCATAATATTGTTGGGTACATAAGCCTCATTCAACACTTTCATCAACGCATTCCTGTGTGCCTCAGAATTCTACAGTAGTGATAGAATGGATATCTGAGCAGGGGTTTTGTTCAAATGATCAACCACAGAATACACCCTTGCTTGCACCTTTCTCCAAAGATCATCCGGGCCGGTTTCAATGATGGGCTGCCTGGAAGCGGCTTCTTTACTTGTTCCCCCCAAATGCTCGGGCGTGTAAACCCTACCAGTTCTGGTCATACCTTGTGCTGCACCAGTTTCTTCCATTTTCCCCTTTCCTTTCCTTCTTGCTTCCGCAACATAATCCCATGGTATAACATTAGACTTATAAGACGGTGTAGGTGTTACCATCACGGTGAAGGATGTTGTTACTTCAACCTCAAACGGAGTTGGTGCAGCTACCTCAACTTCAATTGGTGCCTGAGTTTGTACTATGATAGGTGTGAGAGTGACTGGAAATGTTTCAGGATTATCCCCTTCTCGAATGAGTCCAATTGACCCCTCTGAGTCCTATTCTTCATCGGTCTCTATCATGTTTACCCCTCCGCCCCTGTGATCCGGGAGAGGATTGTTACGGACATTGGGTGCAGCCTCATTTGCATGTATGACTTTGGTGTCAATTAATTTCTGAATCTTATCCTTCAAAGTACGACACTCATCAATAGTATGACCTTTCATGCATGAGTGATAGGCACATGTCTTATTTGTATGGACCTATTGAGAGGAACTTTCCATGGCGACAGCGGGAATGGGAGTGATATAACCGGCAACCTTCAATCTCTCGTACAGTTGGTCTATAGGTTAAGCAATTGAGGTGTATTGTCTGGGTAGTCTGCGGTCGAAATTTGGTCTAGGTGTTTGGTAGTTTTGGCGGGCTGGTGGTGAGTGGTAGTATGCGGGTTGGGTGTTATAGGTATGGTAAGTGGTGGTAGGTTGTTGGTATTTGGGAGGTGAAGGCTGATATAAGGGTGGAGGTGTTTGGTATGTGAGAGGAGGCTTCGGACCATGGGCTACCATTACTGCACCTACTTCTTTATTCTTGGAGATACCTCCTGACTACAGGGCCTTATTTGTGGCTTGGAGTGCTTCAAAATTTGTCACCATTCCGCTTTTGATCCCTTCTTCTATTCTCTCTCCCAATTTGATGATATCAGAAAATTTATGGTTTTCAATAACCATCAATCTTTCGTAGTATTGCAGATCCTGAGCTCTGACGAAGAACTTATTCATTTGTTCTTCTTCCAGCGCTGGCCTTACTTTTGCAGCTTCAGACCTACACCGAGTAGCATACTCGCAGAAAATTTCTGTTGGCTTCTTCTTGAGATTTTGAATATAGAAAACGTCTGGTGCATTTTCTGTGTTAAACCTGAACCGATCCATGAAATTCAATGCCATGCTTACCCAATTAACCCATTTATTTGGGTTCTGACTGATGTATCAAGACAGGGCGTCTCCAGTGAGGCTTCTCATGAACATCTTCATGCGGATTCTCTCATCCCTTCCAACTCCTACAAGCTTGTCACAATATGTTCTCAAGTGTACCTTCGGATCACCAGTTCCGTCGAACATTTCGAACTTAGAAGGTTTGTAACCCTCTGGCATTTCTACATCTGGCTGAATACACAAATCTTCATAATTCAAACCCTCAACGCCTTTTCCCCTTCGACATTTTAAACCCTATCGGTAAGTTTCTTGAGTTCCTCTGCCTTGTTTTTGATGAGCAGTTCCTTCTCGGTGGATTCAGGTATATATAGGGTTTGTTGTGGGGTGTGGGGTAAGTTTTCCACATATATGGGATTGCTTTGGTGGACGCCAGGAATCTGAGCATAATGGTGGTCATTGGTTGAGTTTTGCGGGTCAGGAGTAGGCTGTGTGCATTCTGAGGAGTGTGTTATGTGGTAGTTTGTGGGTACTGGGTCAGATGATTATGATGCCGTAGAGGAGTTGGTGTTGGTAGAGGATTAGGATTTTGTGGAGGCGTGGCATATTGATGAGGTGCGGGAGGATTTTGTGGGTGCTGGTTTTGTGTGTTTTGAGGAGGTGTTGAGGGCATTTTGTTGGTTGATGTCGGGAACATTCAGGGTAAGAAAAAGGTTTTCCAAGTTACGGACCTTCTCAAGTTCCCCTTGTAACTCCAGTATCTTATGCTCTAATCGCAAAACCAAGTCGTTTTGTGCCGGAGTACTCCGACCATCCGAAGTCTCAACATTCTCTGCATGTGTAGTGTTGTCTTTCCTGATACTGCTCAGATAATCAATCTTAGCCTTTCCTTTGTTCTTAGGATCACTTGGAGGAGGAGGAGGTGGAGGACTCTAGATCTGGTATGATATGCCGATGATGCCAGTATGCACAAACCAACTTTAGGGGATGGGAACAAACAAAGAAAAGAAAAAAAACAAAAGGTAAACAAGTCAGTAAAGAGTATTAAAAGGATATTTACGATATTTAAACATGTATTGTAGAATTCGTGTCCTGATTTGGGGACCTCATTGTGCCCGAGGTAGGCCTAGCGACATATAGCTTTTGAGAAAACTCAATGCCTATAACTGCATCATTTCATTAATATGATAAATAGACCAAATCTCTACTAAAACGACAATAATTATAAAGATTCACTAGTGGCATTTGCCTTACTACAATCAATTTCTAAGACGAATCTAGAAAACATCACCCCTAATCTACTTGGTCCCAGAGGGACCTTCTCCAAGCTTGGCCTTCTTAGCCTCGTCAATCAGATTCCCCAGGTCGCGCATGTCCAATAGCAGATACGCCCTTGCTAGATGTCCTCCTTCATTTCCCTCTGCGTTCTGACAATCCGAGACCCTTTTCCTCATCTTTCCCTCAAGTTCCATCAAACCCTGCTCCAAATACTCCAACCTTTATGTTGATTTAGTAGCGATTCCCCTCCATTCATTGATTGCTTCCATGTCCACTTTATGCTGTTCCAAATGCCTGGACTCCTGTATTTGACTTGTGCTTCAGCAGCGTCATCTATGACCATATTTCTCAAATCAACCCTTGGGTTGATGTCTCCTGCTATGTCATCGACCAACCATGATGGGTAGAAGTACACATGGCCGATATGATACCTGTCTGGCTTGATGGTATCTTTCTCCACAATAATTTTTTGATGTCACATGTGTTGTTCCTCGAACTTGAATGGAATGACATTCTCTTGGAAATCTGCTTTGTAATGAACCATTTTGGAAACTCGTGGTATAACCTATTTTCTCCCAGCTTGCCTCATGACTCTGATAGGAGCATAAGGATAGATTCCCCTTAATCTGATTAGCACTAGATGAGGAACATCTCTCGACCTGATGATGAATTCACTGCTAGGGAACTACTCGAACATCCAATTTATCTTGTCTTCAGTCAAATTGCTAAAGAAATGTACCCAGCTCACAGCGTTTCCCGGTTGTGCAAACCTGTCTGGGATAAAAGTCATTCTCTTCGGATGGTGATAAGCTATGTGTCATTCCATGGTCGTCGCGGAAATACTTGACGGTATTGTCCTCTCTAAAGGTGTTCCAACAACTATATTTGCAGCAACAGATTACAACCCTCGAAATGCCTATATCCCTTTTTGCAACGGTCTAAGGCTCGGTACATCTCAGCCACGATCATTAGGACAATAGTGTAAGTTTGCCCCTCAATTCCTTCCATTAGGGTCTTAGTGACCATATCTAGGCGAGTATGGATCCTTTCTCCTTGTATCGGGAATATCAGCATGCCCATAAAGCAGACAATGAATACAAAAACCCGGCGGTGAGTCCAACCCAGAGAAGTGATGGAGAATTCATCATGGTAAATGTGATATGACTTGCTGTGACCATAACGCTCGTAAAGGAAGTCGAATGGTGTAAGATTTCTTCAGACAGACTAACTCATCATTTTTCCTGAAACCCATCATTTTTAGGAAACCTCGAGAAGTACGGTTTTTCGGTACCAACAAGCCAGGGCTATCCCATGGGAGCCCAGCGAAGCCTCCTATTTCCTCTAGAAGGGGATTCATTTCTATATCACCAAAACGGAAGACGGCACTCTTCTCATCCCAGAACATGGTACAACCTCAATTAACACATTGTTCGGCTGAATATCTAACAAAGAAGGTAAATTTCCGAGAACTCTTTTCACATGGTTTTTGTCACTTGGCGAGAGATTCTCCCACCAATCTAGCAACAAAGGTGGGATACTTCGAACCATGCCGAACCTAGGGACTTCGTGCCTCATTTCTGCAAGACAAATAAAGTTAGCCTTTACCCCCTCCGGATTCGACTATTTACACATTAATGATTAGCAAATCGGCACGTTTTCACCAAATAATGCACATATCATGATTGTACCCATTGGGATTTAAGAAAATCCTGGCGGGCTTTGGACAAGGCTTTCCTTAGAGAGTTATTATGCGGACAGCGTTCTAACCCATATACAGTTAATATGAGAGTGGACAAGACATGATGCATGCATAGTTAATATGAGAGTGGGGGTTTCTAGAAGAGTCTAGACCGGTACCCTCAAGTAGACAACTTGAGAGGGGAAGGCATGGAACCATCGATTGCACCGCTGATCGACTAGTTTTATCACAAATAAGCCTTTTTAAATTTAAAGGGTGATTTAGGAAGAGCGCGGACACTCATCAAGTGCCGCTATGGTATTAGTTACGCACGAGTGGAATATGATGTGGAGCATGCTTTATGCAAAGATAAAACAACATGTTGTCAAGTATCTTGTGTGATGAAGACGGTAAATGCAGTATTAAATGAAATGTAAAGACATAAAAAGAAAGAAAAACAAGAAAGAAGTTAGTTCGCACAATATGAAATAATTATAATAAAGCAAGCAAAGCGGGTAGGGGTAGGGAGAGAGACATGATGTAGCAAATTTAAAAATGATTCGGAGCAGGTGAACATGACTAGGAAATAAAGGAAAACGCAAATTGCAACCAAATTAAGCAAAGATTTGCATACAAATTCAAAATAGAGGGAAATAGGGGAAAGGGTGTGCATGTAGCCATAAAAAGGGAAAATGGAAGCGGGATGTTCATGTAACGATAAAGAACAAGGAAACACATTCATCAAAGAAGACTAATTCATATAGACCAAGTTCGCTATGGTAAGAGCCTAAAAATATCCCCAGCAGAGTCGTCATGCTGTCGCGCCCATTCTTTCTAGCGAAATCGGGCTTCGACGTCGTGACAACTCTTTTAAAGGAAGGGTACTTAAAAGAAAGAGTCGCCACCTAACGGATTAAGGTGCGTTAGGGCACATATTTTGCAAATAACTCTGGATTAACCAATTCGCGTCACCAAAGATTGGGTAAGGGCTCAAATTACCTTAAGGAGAAGGTGTTAGGCACTCCTCGAGGTCCACAATGGTGGGTTCCGACCGAACTCGAATTATATGAATTAGTCTAAGAGAAGGGAAGCAATTTGGGCAAATAAAATGGTTGACTTTAAACAAAGGTGGGGGGGGGGGTCCTAAGTTTTTTAGCCTAAAGGATCACCTCGTACAATATAAATAATACTTCGTAACTCCCTCAAGATGGGGTATTACTCATATTATTCAGCGGGCACAGACTATCATCTCCTGCTACCTGATTACTATCTTTAAGTTGTTTACCTAAAGTGCACTAGTCAATTCTAAGTCGTACTCTATGCGTGCACTACCCGTCACATGCCTATGGTCCAGGAGGCATTTGGACCTCTATTTCAGGGTGGTTCTAGACTTTAACTTAGGTTGCTCAAAAGGGAAATACTAGGCGACAAGCAAAACATTTAGGACTTTCACATATAAGCAAATAAGGGCTCAAGTTAGCCTCCACATTTAGACAACAAATGCACGCCAAACTGATTAACATTGACAGATTTTAATGAGTTATGGTTGCAGAATCCTATAGGCAGGATCTCTATGTGATACCAAATTAATGAGCAGACAGCTACACGCAAAAGCCATTTCCTAAATACGATTTCTAGAAACCTACATAATTTGCCTACTGATTTTAAGCATAAGGGGATTAAACCTATAGGCATGATGTCTAGGTATTCTACTCAATAATAAATAATGGTAATAATGACATAGTGTCGAGAACTCCTGAATAAACGAGCAAGATGATAATTAAATTGATTCAAACCTATAGGCATGCTTTCTACAATTTAATCTAATTTTAGATCCTATAGACATGATCTCTACAATTTGTGAATAGGGAAGCATGTAAACGCATATTGAATCATACAATTTCCCTATAGGCATGGTTTCTAATAAGCAAAAATAGAACACAATTGAACCAAGTATTGAAATCATAGGCAGGATTGCTAATATATAATGACTGAACATAATAGGATACCTATAGGCATTATTTCTAACACACGATAACTAAACACACATTATTGAACCTATAGGCAGGATTTCTACCCCATTTATTACAAAATATAAGATAAAAATCCCTTTTCCAATTTCACTAATACCCCAAATATTATTACTATAATTATTACAAACCCAGAATGAATAGCATGAATTACATAGGAGAATAACTATAGGGAGCCTACAGCAGGCCCAAAATACACCTGGACAGGCCTGGCCTTTATTCTCATAAATCACAACAGTCTCCAAGTTACATACTCATAGACATACATCAGCCAGGAATTGAATGATTCACCCAGTGAGCACAAGATAGAGTTGAGCATATAGAACCAAGGCCTTAGTGTGTTAGAGTTCCCAAGGGCTTCAAGAACCCAGGGCAGTGCTCACACTAGGGTGGTTAACAAGAATAGTTTAGAGGAGGGATTAGGGACCAAATCCAAGTGTGTCAGAGTTCACAAGGGTCTCTAATGAACCCTGAGCAGTGCTCACACTAGGGAGGCCAAAGGACGGAACTTGGGCAGCATTGGCTAAGAATAGGATTTAAAAGAGCTTAGGTGACAGAGAAAGAAAGACCAAAATTGAGAAGACAGGAATTGAGGATTTAAACAGACATGACCAAATTGAGTCAACAAGCAGACACTTAAATAGAACTTAAAAAAAAGAACTAGTTTAATGAAGCTGATAAACAGGTTTCAAACCCAGCACAGTAGCAGTCATATGCTAAAAGTTGGCAAAGAACATGTTTGCAAGTTTGGCAAAGTCATAGGTGTAGAATGAGTTAAAGCATGCTGAATCATGTTAAGTACATGACCTAGTGTTATTATCAAAAAAACCAGAACAACAACATAGAAGGGGGGAGGGCATCATGCTTACAGTCATAATTCAAGACGCACACACTCACTAAAATTATGTTAAGTAGCAGGTAACTTTGTTATAATGATCTAACCAAAAATGATCCAGCTTGTATCAAAGAATAAAGCAGCAATTCGAACATGATGAGACAACTATTCCAAATTACAAACAAACACTAGAGGGGGTGTGGGATCGAATGATCATGTTAACACAATAGCAAAGAGGCAGATTATAACTAGTAATAAGAGTCACAGTTGTGAGGAATTCACTGCAGGGATTCAGGGTAACGGGATAAACATATTCATAGGCATTCAAGGATTGATACACTAACTGGATAGACCTTAAATAAGTTCAAATAACTTCAGCACATGTAACATTAGGAGCAATTAAGTGTTAAAGGGACTAAGACATACAGATTTAATAAAGTTATACTTAAACACCCTTCCAAAGCATATTGAATAAAAAATTCAGTAGTAATCACATTTACAAATCAGGGACATGTAAGAATGAAAGTGCAGAAGTTAGGTGACTCACTAGTTAAGTGAAAAAAATGCACAAAGTTTGGAAGTCCACAGTATATAGCAAGATTTCAGAGCTGACTGGCCTTGGCTTCCAGTCGGCCAAAGTTAGAGTATAGAATGCAAAATCAGAATAACCTTAGGTCTAGTAAGTCTGTAGTGAGTTCAGAAAGTAGTCGAAGGTCCTTTCAAAAGGGAATAGGGGAAGGGTATATATAGTGATAGAAATAAGCACATAAACATGGAAACAAATCAGTCATATGCAAGAAAATATTTCAGAATCAGTTATAGGTAATTTAGGGCATAAATCAAGGGATTCAGCAAATCAGAAAATCACTCGAGATTATTCAGAATATTTAAGGTAAATACACAGACATACCAAAACACAAATCGTTCAGACTTATTAAGGAAGACTTTAAAGGACACACAAATAATATCGAAACATAAATTATTCAGAATATTTAAGCAATTATTAAAGGAAACACAAATAATACCAAAATAAAAATTATTCAGAATATTTAAACAAATATAAAAATAAAAATCAGGGAAAACATAAGGAAAGAAACTAATCAAACACAGAAAGGAAAGATTCACCATAATCGGTAAGAAAAGGAGAAAGTTGCAAACCCTAGTTATAGGAAAAGTGTGAAATCAGTGGAAAATAAAGTAAAAATCGCACAAAAATAGGATGAATAGAAGCGGAATAACATTAAAAATCAAAAAATCGGACCTATTTTGGTCCGATTAAAAGGGTTTGAAAACCCTAATTTAGGGTAGGTAAGAATCTTCAACAGATATGAAGAATATTCGTTACTCACAAAGAATCAATGATGAACATAGACGGAATAGCCACAGAAATTAGAGGTGTGAACCGATTTGGTTCGATTTTGGAAAGATTTGCTTGCCATGTTAGGCAAACAACTAAGTACGATCATAGACGAGTGACCAGTGGTGAGAAGAGGTAAATAAGGTAAGGGAATCCATGGTGAATTTCGTTTTGGGGACGAATTTTGGGGGGTTTGATAGGAACGACGGCTATGGTTCATGAGAGATAAGAAACGAGGAAATTCTAGGGTGGCGAGGTGGTATAGAATGATTTGGGTTAGGGGTTTAGGTTGGTTTAAAGGGGAGGGTGTAACGTGGACCGTTGATCTTAGATATCAACGGTCACGATTTAAAGGGGTCCTGGGTCGGGTGTTTAAATGGGTATGGGGATTGAGCTAGTGGGTCTTGGGCCAAGGGTATTGGGCTGGTGTAAGGGTGTTGGGTTAAATCCGAAAATAGGGGATTTTAGGGCTAGATTTTAAGTACCCACTATTTAACAAATAAATAATTTATAAAATAATTAATAAATAATAAAAATATCATTTTTGCATGAAAATGATTAACAATAATTACTTAATATTATAAAAATAAAAAAAGTCATTTTCTATTTTAATAATATAATTATATATGCATATGGGCAATTATTGCAAAATGTGCAATTTGGCCCTAAAAATACAAATGTAATTATGATAAATGCACTGAAAATATTTAAAACCTCATATTGGTATAAATGATAAGTTTAGATGATTAAATCATCATAAAAATAATTTTTAGGATAATTATTGGATATTTATATAATAAAAATACATAAATAAATTTCTGGTGGATTATAGTGGCCAGCGGTGAGGAGAGGTAAATAAGGTAAGGGAATCCATGGTGGATTCCGTTTTGGGGCCGAATTTGGCGGGGTTTGATAGAAAAGGGCTAGGGTTCATGAGATGTGATAGACGAGGAAATTCCAGGGCGGCGAGGTAGTATAGAATGATTAGGGTTAGGGGTTTAGGTTGGTTTAAAGGGGAGGGTGTAACGTGGACCGTTGATCTTAGAGATCAACGGTCACGATTTAAAGGGGTCCTGGATCGGGTGTTTAAATAGGTATGGGGGTTGTGCTAATGGGTCTTGGGCCAAGGGTATTGGGCTGGTGTAAGGATGTTGGGTTAAATCCGAAAATAGGGGATGTTAGGGCTAGATTTTAAATACACACTATTTAATAAATAAATAATTTATAAAATAACTAATAAATAAAAAAAATATTATTTGTGCATGAAAATGATTAACGATAATTATTTAACATTATAAAAATATAAAAGTTATTTTATGTATGAATAATATAATTATATATGCATATGGGCTATTATTGCAAAATATGCAATTTGGCCCTAAAAATGCAAATATAATTATGATAAATGCACTGAAAATATTTAAAACCTTATATTGGTATAAATGATAAGTTTAGATGATTAAATAATCATAAAAATAATTTGTAGGTTGTGCAAACCTTGTGTATGCTTGTAAATCAAATGATGATGCATATGCGCTATTTTGAAGGTATATATATATATGAGGTAAAAATTGGGTATCAACATATATTTCATCTTTCACGCATATATATATATATATATATATATATATATATGTATGAAGCTGTCAAAAGGAAGAGAAAGAAGGAATACCAACTAAAGATTTTAATTTCAGCGGGACATGTCTTTCCAAGTCTTGAGGGGTAAAAAATTTCTCATCCAATAGCATTCTTAGCGACCCCTAATTAGGACTCGGTCCTAGAAAGATTAAAAGAAAATCATTTATTAATTCAAATAAATTTATTTCTTATAACAAATCAAAAACGAAGAATTTTATAACTTTAAACTATAAAGGTAAAACCTATAATTTTTACTCTCGTGTCATCTCCCAACAGAATATTTGATGGTTTCCTGTGTTTATAGATGAAGCTTTTTTGAGCTAAATCATGGAGATATTCAACACTTCGTGCATGACATATTTTGGGGTCCATTATTGATGGGATCGGATGTTTAAATATTTTAATGAGAAAGTGCCACTTATCATGTCCAAATCAAGATCAGTGGGTAATCGTTGACAATCATCGCCGATGAACTTTTTAGTTGGTTAAAAGTCTTGTTATAAGTGTTAATTGGTTATAAACTGAGAATTAAGAAATAAATGTACAACTAAGGTCGAATTTAAGATTTGAACTTTATGGGTTCAAATCGTAATTTTATCATCTCCATTTAATTTATTAAATTTAGAATCATCTTATCTTTTTTTTCTTTTTAATAAATTTCTTGTTTATATAGATCATCAAAGACAATTTACAAAGCAGTGGGATTAACTCCATGTACCTACTAAGAATGTAACATGCTTCATTCTATGAAAGAAATAGGATTTCTAAGTAAGCTTACAAAAATAAGTTTACAGATTATGGGAGCAATTACTATACCTCCCCTATACAATTTGTACATCCTCATGGAACATCAAAAGTGAAGATATTATACATGTTCCTATCCAAAAAGAAGGAGTTTTTAATTGTTTGGAATCTAAAGGAGAGGAGATTCATCCTATCAACATTTAAGCTTCCTCTAACTTCTCTAGGAAGGATATGACTCTGAATAATCCATGTGATATAGCTGCATTGCATTCCCCAGTTGGCAAGACAATTCACAGCCTTATTTTCTTCCCTAAAGCAATGTTTCAATTCTCAATTTTCAAAACAATTGAGTTGATCTCTGATCATGCTGATAATATCCCAAAGATTCCATGGCGGCTCGATAATGTTAAGCACTCATTCCACCAACAATTTAGAATCACTCTCTATTTTTATATAGTTGAAGCTAGTCTCAAAAAATCAATTAATAACAATTTTGAGAGCAAGAGTTTCAGCCATATTATTAATGTTATAGCCCAGATAATGACCAAAGGTCGCAATCATTATACCTTTGTCATCTCTAATAATCCCTCCTCCTCCATAAAGACTAGAATTTCCTTTTGTACATCCATCGGTGTTAAGTTTCACATAACTAGGTCTAGGCCTTATCCATCTTATAGCAATAGAGGAGATATGGGGGCTTACCCACCTCTATAATTTTGTAAAACTGCGCCCATTGCATAAAAAGGGGAGGGGGAGGGGGAGTTCTATTGAACTGCTTATAAGTAATAAGAATTAATTGATCATAAATTTGATGAATGATCCTATTAGGAACCATTCTGACATTCTCATACATGTTTTTGCACCTAGCCTTCTAAATTTTTCATATTATGATCCCTGATAAAACCTGTAAAGCCATCTTCTGTATATGGTTCACGCCCTTGGCCATCCACCAAGAGAGTATTTGTAGTTTCAAGCAAGCAAGACCATGATTAATGCAAAAAGGTCTATTAAAATGAAGCCAAATAGTGTCACTGGTTATGCACTTTAGAAATAGATGCTCTCCATCTTCTTCAACATGGTTGATATAATACGAGCATTTAGAATGGAGTTGGACAACAAATTTACTCATATTAAGTTCAACAACAACTTTGTTCCTACGAATTCTCCAATGAAAGAAGGAGATTTTGAAAGGAGTATTCTTCTGCCTTGTCATTTTATTTACCTAGAAATAATTCTGAGTATGTTTGATCTTGTTATATGCAGATTTACAAGTAAATCTCTCATCTGAGTTAGCAGTCCAAATAGGGACATCTGCTAGATCGGGAGATTTAATTGTAATTCTTTGGATATGAGTTACAACATTGTTAGGGAAAGTCACCCTCAACTTATTAACATCCAGTTGCCATTATCAATGTATGGAGCTACTTGATCTTTAATAGAGGTAGAGACCCCTACATATTAAGCAAGCTTGTCTAGACCCGTCCAATTATCCACCAAAAATTTAAATTATCACCATTTACTATGAAAAGAATAAGGTTATCAACCATATCTTTAATTTTCATCATTCTCTTCCAATTATGGGAGTCTTATAACTCCAGTTTAACTCCACATGATGAATTCTTTTTGAATATTTAGCCTTCATAAATCTAGTCCATATAGAGTCACTAGTTCTGAATTGCCACCATAACTTAGCAAAAAATATTTCTATTATATCATGAAGAGATCTTATGCCTATACCACTTTCAGAAATAGGAATGTGAAAGTTTATGCCAAGCTGCCCAGTGATGCTTTTGTTTGCCTTCATTCTGACCCCGTAGGAAGTTAGAAACAATCTTCTCCATCTGCTTCGATATAGTCTTTCGGGGTTGGCAAATGGACATTAGATATTTTAGGATAGCAGCCACAACATGCTTTATCAGTATCACTTTACCACCAATAGAGAATCTGTTGAAGTGTCAGGAACCAATTCTTTTGAGAATCTTAGTTGTCATATCTGCAAAATATTGAACCTATTTCCTTTCCTAGAAAAGAGGACATCCCACATAAGTTATAGGAAATTGTGATCTCTTAATGTGAAAGATATCTACCATAATTCTCACTCTTCTTTTTTATATCCCTTCATCCATCAAAAAGAAACTTTTGTCTCTGTTGATGATTTGGCCTGAATTTTGTTCATACTTCTTCAAGCCCTCCACAATTAGCTTCAATGTAGGTGATTTACCAGAACAAAAAATAATCAAATCATCAGCATATGATATGTGATTGATCCCAGGTCGATTTGATTCCATACTAGAAAGAGCTTCTGCATCAATTATAAAAAGAGATGGTGAGATAGGATCTCCATGTTTAACTCCCCTTTGAGACTTGAAGAATCGATATTTTTTTCCATTAATGATCACAGTGTACTAGCAATTTGACATTAGGTTCCACATGACATGTATTTATTGCTCAGCAAATCCCATTTTCTTCATAATAGCACATATGGAATGCCAAGAGATTCTATTATAAGCTTTATTCATATTAATCTTGAAGATCACATTTTCACCTTTGTTCTTCCTCTTAATCCCATGGATAATTTCTTGAACTGGCAGAACATTCTCCCCTATAGCCCTCCCTTTAATAAAACCACCCAGGTTTAGAGAGATATTGTAATGTCATGACTTGTCATTTTAAGAATTAACGCCCGTTCAGTGGCTTAAGGTCTCGAACAGTTTCGCAATATATATTATGACCCGCGGGTGTGGTCAAGTTTGATTTACTGAAGATTCGGAATTTAATTAAAAGAGCAATTCTTATTTAGAAGCTTAAAAGAAAAGAGTTGACCGGAGAGTTGACTTTTGAGCAAACGACCCCGGAATAAAATTTCGAGGATGGCAATAGCTTCGTATGATGATTTCGGACTTAGGCGTATATTCGGATTTGTATTTGGAAGTCCGTAGGACAATTCGACACATTTTAGCGAAAGTTGGAAAATATAAGATTTTGGAAAAGTCCGACCGAAGGGTGAATTTTTGATAACGAGGTCAGATTTCTATTCCGGAAATGGGAATAGCTCCATTAAGTTAATTTTGACTTGTGTGTAATATTTGAAGTCATTCCGAATTAATTTGATACGTTTCGGTGGAAAACATAGAAGTTGGAAGATTTGAAAACTTATAATTCGATTCGATGCGCGATTTATAATTTCGGCTTTGTTTGACGTGATTTGAAGCCTCGACTAAGTTCGTATTATATTTTGGGACGTGTTGGTATATTTGGTTGAGGTTCCGAAGGCCTTGGATGGATTTTGGAAGGTTAACGGATCAATTCGGACTTGAAGAAAAGCTGCTGGAATTTTTGGGCAGCTGCTGTTTTTTTTCGCAGGTGCGTGAACAGTACCGCAGGTGCATGAACAGTACCCACAGGTGCATGAACCGTAACCGCATGTGCAAAACTGGGCAGCAACATAAGGACCACAAATCAGTCACTTTGTCATTTTCGATTGAGATTTTAGAGCTCGGTTTTTTGGCGATTTTGGAGGAGTTCTTCACGACTTTGACTTGGGTAAGTGTTCTATATCCTAAAGTGTTTATATTTCATGAAATCATGATTATATTCATCATTTAATTCGGATTTAAATGGAGAAAATCAAGATTTATTTTGCAAAATCTTCCAAAAATGAAAATTTAAGATTTGGAGGTCGAGTTTTTATTGGAATTTGATAAAATTGGTATGGTTGAACACGTATCAGAATGGGTGTTCGAATTTCGTAAAAATTATGTCGGTTTCCTAGAGGCGAGCCCCATGTTGATTTTTGTTGACTTTTTAGAATAAAATTTTAAGTCGACGTATTATTATCCGAAATTATTTTCGATGAAATTTAATGAAATTATGCAATTAATTTGGATAGATTTGAGCGGTTCGGAGGTCAATTAAAGCAAGAAGGTGATTTTGGAATATCAACATAACTTCAAAAAGGTAAGTGTCTTACTTAACTTCATCTGCACATACTGTTATGGCTGCAGGAGGTCGGGGCCAAGGTAGAGGTCGAGGAAGGGCACGTGTTTCGATTAGAGCACCTATCAGAACAACAATTGAGGAGTAGCTCCAGTTGGGGGACAGGTACCAGAAACACCTATTGTTACCCCCGAACTTCAGGAGACCTTAGCACAATTCCTAAGTATGTTTGGTATATTAACTCAGGCGGGATTGATTTCTGTTGCACCAAATATTTCGCAGATTGGGGGAGTAGCTCAGACTCCTACCACAACTCCAGAACATCAGGTTCACATTGGTCAGGTTCTGAGTGCAATACCGGTACAAAAAAGGCTTGAAAGGTTTAAGAGGATGCCCAAGGATTTCTAGAAATTTTTTACCGTATTCTCCGCACCATGAGTATTGTGAAAGTGAGCAGAGTTGCCTTTACTACATTTCAACTGTCAGGCGCAGCGTATCGGTGGTGGCAAATCTATGAAGAAGGTAAACCAGCCGATGCAACACCACCAACTTGGGCTTAATATTCAGAAATGTTCTTAAAAGAGTTTGTTCCCCAGACTCTCCGAGATGCGTGGCACGCAGAGTTTAAACGGTTGCGTCAAGACACTATGACAGTGTCAGAATATGCTATCAAGTTCAGTGAGTTATCCCGTCATGCACCAATATTGATTCCTACAATCAGAGAGCGGGTTCACAGATTCATTGAGGGGCTCGATTATGATATTAAAATATGCATGGCTCGAGAATTGCAAATGGATACTCCATTTCAACAAGTAGTGGAGATTGCAAGGAAGATTGAGGGTGTTTTAGGCGAGGAAAGTGAGTCTAAGGAGGCCAAAAGGTCTCAAAGATCTGGAAGGTTCAGTTGATTTTACTCTTCAGCTAGGACCCATTATAGCGGAGGCTCGAGCAGTCGGTCAGCTCAGTCCGCACATCAGATTACTCGGGGTGCTCCAGTTTATAGTGCACCACCAATACGAGATTCTTACAGTGGTTATTCCAGTTATCCGGCACAGACTCAGTACGAGCAGCCGCGACCTCGGAGGGGTTGTTATGAGTGTGGTGATACTAGGCACATCATGAGAGATTGTCCCAGACTTGGTAGGGGTGGATTTTATCAGAGCACTCCAACTACGAGCTTTATTCCAGTTAATACTCCACATAAACAGTCAGCTAGGGGTGGAGGACATTCGAGTAGTGGGCGCCTAAGAGGTGGAGGCCCGACCCATTGATATAATCGCTATGTTTTGGCTGAGGCCGATACACCAGATGGTGTCATTACAGGTACGATCCCAAATTGTTATAAAAGAATATTTTCCCTTAGTTTTATTCTGATCTGAATATTGAGGTGAGTCCTCCTATTATGCTTCACTTATGGGTAAGCTTCGTAATTTTGTGACCCACTTATATGTTATCCCTGTTGGGAGAATTGAGGATGTGAGCCCGTGTCTGTCATTTTTATTTTTGTGCACCATTGAGGGCTATAATTCCAAAAGTAATATTTATTATTCATCACAGTGGGTTTAATGTATTTCAGAATAATTAATTCCAATTTAAATGAATTATATGCCCTACCGGTATGAGGGTTCATTATGTGTTGTGAAAATTATTTATGAAATATATTGAACAGAAGAAAAGAAAGGAAATTAAAAATTTCAGTTGGCACAATGTGCAAAATAATTGTGATTCGGAGTTGAGGACGAGATCCTCGCATTTTTATATGATGTGAAATATTTAAACCGGGCTACAAGTCACGGTGAAAATTATATAAGGACAAGGTCCTTGTGGTGAAATATTTATGAGTTTAAAATTCTCCCTTTGTGAAATTTAATTTGTACAATAATATTAATAGGGAGTCATGCCTGTTAGGCTTATTTGATAATTCTTGTATATTTTCTGTTCATATTCAGCCATTTTTATGCTGTAAACATTGAGTTTTAGCCTATGAGGTGAGTGCCCAGGTGGCGTTAAATGTGGCTCATTAATCTGAGTAAGTAATCATGTGGTCTTCATGCCTCACATTCTGTTGTCAGTGCTGTGAAAATTCAAAACGAGGTGGTGGTTAATATGATATTAATTGATGATGCTAGAATTAATTACGAACAACTTTTAAGACCAGAGATGTGATGATGAGCATATATATGATGTGTTTCATGTCCTGATATCATTATAATAATGCAATGGTGAGATTAGTGTTATTGATATATACCTTGTGGTATTTTGTTGGGTTGCGGATGTGTTGTAGGAGTTATTTTGGTGTTACTCTGGCAGGTGGTTAGACCCAATTACAGGGGAGACTCTACCGAGATTTCTGAAAAATTTGGGAGTTAGAAAAATATTTGGGAAATTGTTATGTGCGAAAGAAGAGATAAAAAATGTTATATATTTGAGGGCGAATGATCCTAAGCGGGGAAGAATGTAACACCCTAGAAAAAATTTGAATTACTTCCACACTATCAAGAAAGCTGATACGTGCATAGGCACGAGTTGCTATAGCCGGTTGAGACTAAAACCGTGCGTTGTTGTGAAAATCAAACCTTTTGAAAAGGTTTAGAGTGTAAAAAATTAGTCTTAAAGCTTACAAATATGGGGAAAAAAAGAAGAAATAATCTCAAATGAGATGGTGTTGTCGGGCTTATCTCAAATGCGATAGCGTGGAATCAACCGTGAATATATGTGTAAAAGTAAAATCATCAATTTGGTAACCTCAAAATAATTCTTAGAATGTTCGAGGACGAACGTTTGTTTAAGAGGTAGAGAATGTAACGACTCGTCTTGTCGTTTTAAGAATTAACGCCCCGTTCAGTGACTTAAGGTCTCGAATAGTTTCGCAATAGTGTGGTCGAGTTTGATTTACTGAAGATTCGGAATTTAATTAAAAGAGCAATTCTTATTTAAAAGCTTAAATGGAAAGACTTGACTGGAGAGTTGACTTTTGAGCAAACGACCCTGGAATAGAATTTCGAGAATGGCAATAACTTTGTTGGAAAATATAAGATTTTGGAAAAGTCCGACCGAAGGGTGAATTTTTGAAAATGAGGTCAGATTTCGATTCCGGAAATGGGAATAGCTCCATTAAGTTAATTATGACTTGTGTGAAAAATTAAAGTCATTCCGGATTGATTTGATATGTTCGGTGCAAAATATAGAAGTTGAAAGATTTGAAAATTTATAATTCGATTCGATACGCGATTCATAATTTCGGCATTTTTTGACATGGTTTGAAGCCTCGACTAAGTTCGTATTATATTTTGGGATGTGTTGGTATATTTGGTTGAGGTTCCGAGGGCCTCGGGTGGATTTCGGAAGGTTAACGGATCAATTCGGACTTGAAGAAAAGCTGCTGGAATTTCTGGGCAGCTGCTGTTTTTTTCGGAGGTGCGTGAACAGCACCGCAGGTGTGTGAACAGTACCTGCAGGTGCGTGAATAGTACCACAGGTGCATGAATATACCCGCAGGTGCATGAACAGTAACCGCAGGTGCGAAACTGGGCAGCAACATAAGGACCACAAATCAGTCACTTTGTCATTTTCGATTGAGATTTTGGAGCTCGGTTTTTGGGCGATTTTGGAGGAGTTCTTCACGACTTTGACTTGGGTAAGTGTTCTATATCCTAAAGTATTTAAATTGCATGAATCCATGATTATATTCATCATTTAATTGGAATTTAAATGGAGGAAATCAAGATTTGTTTTGCAAAATCTTTCAAAAATAAAAATTTAAGATTTGGAGGTCGAGTTATTATTGGAATTCGATAAAATTGGTATGATTGAACTTGTATCGGAATGGGCGTTCGGATTTTGTAAAAATTATATTTGGTTCCGAGAGGCGGGCCCCGCGTTGACTTTTGTTGACTTTTTGGAATAAAATTTTAAGTCGATGTATTATTATCCAAAATTATTTCCGATGAATTTTAATGAAGTTATGCAATTAATTTGGATATATTTGAGCGGTTCGGAGGTCAATTCAAGCAAAATGGCAATTTTGGAATATCAGTATAACTTCAAAAAGGTAAGTGTCTTGCTTAACTTCATCCGCACATACTGCTAGGGCTGTTAGAGGCCGGGGTCGAGGTAGAGGTCGAGGAAGGACACGTGTTGCGACTAGAGCACCTGTCAGAACAACAGTTAAGGAGCCACCAGTAGCTCCAGTTGGGGGACAGGTACCAGAAACACCTGTTGTTACTCCCGGGCTTCAGGAGACTTTGGCACAGTTCCTGAGTATGTTTGGTACATTAACTCAGGTGGGATTGATCTCTGTTGCACCAAATATTTCGCAGATTGGGGGAGTAGCTCAGACTCCTACCACAACTCCAGAGCAGCAGGTTCACGTTGATTAGGTTCCGAGTGCAATACCGGTACAACCTGTTATTCTGATTCGGCCTGAGGTCAGGCTAGAGGCATCAGAAGAAGAACAAAAAAGGCTTGAAAGGTTTAAGAGGTATAGTCCACCTACTTTTAGTGGAACAGCTACAGATGATGCCCAAGTATTGTGGAAGTGAGCGGAGTTGCCTCTACTACATTTCAACTGTCAGGCGCAACGTATCGGTGGTGGCAAATCTATGAAGAAGGTAGACCAGTCGATGCAACAGCACCAACTTGGGCTCAATTTTCGGAAATATTCTTGAAAGATTTTGTTCCACAGACTCTCCAAGATGCGTGGCGCACAAAGTTTGAACGGTTGCATCATGGCACTATGATAGTGTCAGAATATGCTATCACGTTCAGTGAGTTAGCCCGTCATGCACCGATCTTGGTTCCTACAATAAGAAAGCGGGTCCGCAGATTCATTGAGGGCTCGATTATGATATTAAAATATGCATGGCTCGAGAATTGCAAACGGATACTCCATTTCAATAAGTAGTGGAGATTGCAAGGAAGATTGAGGGTGTTTTAGGCGAGGAAAGGGAGTCTAAGGAGGCCAAAAGGTTTCGAAGATCTGGAGGGTTCAGTGGATTTTACTCTTCAGCTAGGACCCATTATAGCGAAGGCTCGAGCAGTCGGTCAGCTCAGTCCACACATCAGATTACTCGGGGTGCTCCAGTTTACAGTGCACCACCGACACGAGATTCTTACAGTGGTTATTCCAGTTATCCGGCACAGACTCATACGAGCAGCCGCGACCTCAGAGGGCTTGTTATGAGTGTGGTGATACTAGGCACATCATGAAAGATTGTCCCAGACTTGGGAGGGGTGGATTTCATCAGAGCACTCCAGCTACGAGCTTTATTCCAGTTAATACTCCACGTGCACAGTCAGCTAGGGGTGGAGGACATGCAGGTAGTGGGCGCCTAAGAGGTGGAGGCCCGATCCGTTCATATAATCACTATGTTTTGGCTGAGGCCGATACACAAGATGGTGTCGTTACAGGTACGATCCCGAATTGTTATAAAACAATATTTTCCCTTAGTTTGATTCGGATCTGAATATTGAGGTGAGTCCTCCTATTATGCTCCGCTTATGGGTAAGCTTCGTAATTTTGTGACCCACTTATTTGTTATCCTCGTGTCTGTCATTTTTATTTTTGTGCACCATTGAGGGCTATAATTCCAAAAGTAATATTTATTATTCATCACAGTGGGTTTAATGTATTTCAAAATAATTGATTCCAATTTAAATGAATTATATGCCCTACCGGTATGAGGATTCATTATGTGTTGTGAAAACTGTTTATGAAATATATTGAACAGAAGAAAAGAAAGGAAATTTAAAATTTCAGTTGGCACAATGTGCAAAATACTTGTGATTCGGAGTTGAGGACGAGATTTTCGCATTTTTATATGATGTGAAATATTTAAACCGGGCTACAAACCGCGATGGAAGTTATATAAGGATGAGGTCCTTATGGTGAAATATTTATGAGTTTAAAATTCTGCCTTTGTAAAATTTAATTTGTACAATAATATTAATAAGGAGTCATGCCTGTTAGGCTTATTTGATAATTCTTGTATATTTTCTATTCATATTCAGCCATTTTTGTGTTATAAACATTGAGTTTTAGCCTATGAGGTTAGTGCCCAGGTGGCGTTAAATGTGACTCATTAATCCGAGTAAGTAATCATGAGGTCTTCATGCCTCACATTCTGTTGTCAGTTTTGTGAAAATTCAAAATGAGGTGGTGGTTAATATGGTCTTCGTGCGTAGGCACTAGTTGCTAAAGCCGGTTGAGACTAAAACCGTGCGTTGTTGTGAAAATCAAATCTTTTGAAAAGGTTTAGAGTGTAAGAAATTAGTCTTAAAGCTTACAAATATGGGGAAAAAAAGAAATAATCTCAAATGAGATGGTGTTGTCGGGCTTATCTCAAATGCAGTAGCGTGAAATAAACCGTGAGTATATGTGTAAAAGTAAAATCATTAATTTGGTAACCTCAAAATAATTCTTAGAACGTTCGAGTACGAATGTTTGTTTAAGAGGTGGAGAATGTAACGACCCGACTTGTCGTTTTAAGAATTAATACCCCGTTCAGTGGGTTAAGGTCTCGAACAGTTTCGCAATATGTATTATGACCCGCGGGTGTGGTCGAGTTTGATTTACTAAAGATTCGGAATTTAATTAAAAGAGCAATTCTTATTTAAAAGCTTAAATGGAAAGACTTGACAGGAGAGTTGACTTTTGAGCAAACGACCCTGGAATAGAATTTTGAGAATGGCAATAGCTTCGTATGTGATTTCGGGCTTAGGCGTATGTTCGGATTTGGATTTGGAAGTCTGTAGGACAATTCGACACATTTTGGCGAAAGTTGGAAAATATAAGATTTTGGAAAAGTCGTCGAAGGGTGAATTTATTATAACGAGGTCAGATTTCGATTCCGGAAATAGGAATAGCTCCATTAAGTCAATTATGACTTGTGTACAAAATTTAAAGTCATTCCGGATTGATTTGATACGTTTCGGCGCAAAATATAAAGTTGGAAGATTTGAAAATTTATAATTCGATTCGATGCGCGATTCGTAATTTCGGTGTTGTTTGACGTGGTTTGAAGACTCGAGTATATTCGTATTGTATTTTGGGACGTGTTGGTATATTTTGTTGAGGTTCCGAGGGCCTCGGATGGATTTCGGAAGGTTAACGGATCAATTCGGACTTGAAGAAAAGCTGTTGGAATTTCTGGGCAGCTGCTGTTTTTTTCACATGTGCGTGAACAGTAACTGCATGTGCAAAACTAGGCAGCAATATAAGGACCAAAAATCAGTCACTTTGTCATTTTCGAATGAGATTTTGGAGCTCGGTTTTTGAGCGATTTTGGAGGAGTTCTTCACGACTTTAACTTGGGTAAGTGTTCTATATCCTAAAGTGTTTATATTTCATGAATCCATGATTATATTCATTATTTAATTCAAATTTAAATGGAGGAAATCAAGAATCTTTTGCAAAATCATCCAAAAATAAAAATTTAAGATTTGGAGGTCGAGTTGTTATTGGAATTCGATAAAATTGGTATGGTTGAACTTGTATCGGAATGGATATTCGGATTTTTTTAAAAATTATGTTGTGTTCCGAGAGGCGAGCCCCACATTGACTTTTGTTGACTTTTTAGAATAAAATTTTAAGTCGACGTATTATTATCCGAAATTATTTCTGATGAATTTTAATGAAGTTATGCAATTAATTTGGATAGATTTGAGCGGTCCGGAGGTCAATTCAAGTAAGAAGGCGATTTTGGAATATCGGTATAACTTCAAAAAAGTAAGTGTCTTCCTTAACCTCGAGTGGAAGAATTACCCCTTAGGCATCGAGTCTTATGTGCCATTTGTGAAATGTGAAAAGCCGTGTACACGTGGTGACGAGTACGTACTCGGCTTATATGTGTAAATTTTATTGAGTTAAAGTCTTGAGCATATTGTGTGGTAAATTGGATAATTATTGATATATATTTAATCATCCATTTGTAGTGCCTAAATCCTTGTTGTTGTTGAATCTGTTGTTATATGACAATTTGATGTGATTGTTACTTGATTATTTATGTAATTCCGTGAATTTGTTGGTTTGATAATTATTAAAATTTAATTTTATTATGAATTTTTCCTCTGCAAATAACTAATTAAATGAGCTTAAGAAGAAGTGTTTATATAATTATTGATAATTTGAATTTAATGAATATTTTGCTTTATGTTGAGTAATTTCTATCTCTATTGATTATTTTTGGGTGTCGAAACATTGTGTTGAGCTTTTGGCTATTTGTTTATGAAATTAATTGACTTGGTTGTAGCTTTGGAATTTGGTTGTGGCCATCAGACAAATTGTGATATGAATTGATTTTGTTATGTTCCCGTGATAATTTTCCGTGTAAATTGTTATGTTGTGTTAATTATTATTTTGAGGATATAAGGGTGGCATTTCACTGTGGTTGTGTTTGTTGGAATATTATTTGGGCGAAGCGATAAGGTTGGTTATAGGAGCGATAAGGGTGGCAATATGAGCGATAAGGGTGGTTATTGATATTGTCTGGGCAGAGCGATAAGGGTGGCTATTATCAGGGACGATATGTTATGATGTGGGGTTGTGATGTTGATGATTTTCATGTAACGTTGTGATTTTTTTGTGTTTATTTTTATACCTTGTGCAATTTATCTTGTTGTTGGTAAATTAATAACAATCTGATTTATGTTGAAATTGAGAGCCTGTGGCTATTGCCAGGCGGATTATAAAATAAAATGTGGGCACGAGGTGCCGTGAGTAAATAATGAGGATATTTGGTAAGCGAATTGTCCGTGCAGTTGAAATATAAAATATGGGCACGAGATGCTGTGATGAAATGATAATGATATTTGGCACGTGAATTGTCCGTGCAATTATGATATGAAATGAGGGCACGAGGTGCCGGAAAAATATGATGATTTAATTATGGGCATGAGGTGCCGTGAAAATATGAAAAATAGACTGAGACCCGTGTTTACGAAAATTATGAAAATGTGCTGAGACTCGTATTTTTATGATTTTGAAATGAGGTGTCACACGGTGACTCTTTAATCGAAAGAATTATATTCAAAATATTTATTTGAAAGGATTTTTATTCAAGAAGAATTATATGAAAGAATTGTATTTGAAAGATATTTATTCAATAAAATTATATTTGAAAAAGAGTTTTATTCGTAAGAATTATATGTGAAAGATATTTAATTGAAAAACTTGTTTTAACTGGGTGTAATTGTATTTATTAATTATTGAGCGATGTTAAATAGTGATTTTATTGTCTTACTGTACATATCATTGGTTGTTTTATGTTGCCATGATGTTATTTGTTTCCTATTATTTTGTATTTTATATTGCACATGTTATTAGACTAGTGAGTGTCTTGACTGTACCTCGTCTCTACTCCATTGAGGTTAGTCTTGATACTTACTGGGTACCGACCATGATGTACTCATACAATACTTTTTTATATTTTTGTGCAGAGCCAGGTATTGGAGATATCAGACTTGAGCAGAGTTAAAGCGGGATCGTAAGGATTCAAGATGTAGCTGCTTGGTCGTCGCAGTCCCTTGGGGTCTTTTCATTTCATTGTACTATTAATTTGTAATCAAACAGTATTGCATATTCGGTCCCCGTGATCATTCCATGTATTCAGCTAGAGTTCGTAACTCAGTACTACCAGTCTTGGGAGATTGTATATTCATATTTGTTCCGCTGTTAGTTTTGATTACCTATTTAATTTTTTTTTTTTTAAATGCTTCAAAAATATAATTGAAATCAGCTTACCTAGTCTTAGAGACTAGGTGCCATCACGACGCTTGTGGTGGGATTTTGGGTCGTGGCAGATATTCTTGGGGAGGATAGTAGAGTGTCTAGCATTCATACCGTCAGAAATAATCTTCTGAGTGACATTGCTTAGAAACTTAGAGAAGGTTTGAGGGGATTTCACTTTTAGGGATAAGTACTAGGCATGTGCTTGTAAAATATTTAGGCAATTATTTACCATTAAAAATAGCCTTGACCAATTCCATAATATCTGTACCCACAATATTCAAGCTTTCTGTAAAAATAGGTTGTTGAAACGAAGTGGTCTAGGTGTGCTATTGGGTTAACGTTAGAAACAACATCTTTGACTTCCTCTTGAGTAGGATCAGCCATAAGCATATGATAACTATGTATATTAATTAAATTTTTTAACACATATACATAGTCTAAGCCAAAAGTTATAAGACATATTAACCCATAACTTGTTCATTGTTTACGCTCCCCGTACAACTTAATTACAAGTACTTGTATAAATTTAATTCAGGGTAATAATAATATTTATTTTGTGAATTTGTTCTCTCAATATTTTATGCTCTCTTTTATATAGTGAATTGCTCATCACCGACTATGGACGCATGTCAATTAATCAAACCACGTTAAATATTTGTGTTTCTTTTGGTATATTCTCTTTTGTTATCTGATTTGTCGTCGTTCAAGGTTTACTTTTCTAGCTTCCACATGATGTCTGATTATTTGGATCCTAACAAATTGTATCAGAGCGAGGTTCAATATAGATTCATCTAGGCGGTTTTAGTTCTAGTTGCAACCTATTTGACGGTGATCATGATTTTTGTCTAAGAAATTTGACTGGACAATTACTCATGTTGGGACAAACTTTATGGTGGAGATTTGGAGATATGACATGTTGAAGGTTATGTGAAGAAGGTGGATCAAATTTATTTTATCAAACAATTCAGGCCAAGAGGGAGAATTTTTAGGTGTTGTCTTGATTTTCTTACTATATTGGTTTTCCTATTTCTTGAAGGAAGGACAACATAGTTATCATAATTGATTTTACCTTTTACAAAAAAAGAAAATATATTTCTTCCATATTTGGCTAGTCCTTTTTCTTGGAGAAAAATATTTTGGACTATTATAAATTGAAGATCCTTTAATTTCTTCTTATTTGTAGCATTCACAATGTAGGCATAAGAGGTTTGAGAGTCTTGTTTAGGGAAAAAATTTAGGGAAAAGTGTTAGCCTGCCACTTGTATTTGCCTCTTTGTGAGGTTGTTCCCTCGATGTTTTGTACTCTCTTTTATATAGTGGATTGCTCCTCTACGCCAATGGACGTACGTCAACAGAGTGAACCATGTTAAATGTTTGTGTCTCTTTTGGTATATTTCTTTCTTGTTATCTAATTTATCGCGGTTCACGATTAGCTGATTATTTCAATGCTAAAAGGGGTTATCTGACTTACATTGGTGACGACTGTATAATGCAAAGATTGAACAGTAAAAGAAAAGTCTGGTGTGACAACCGGGGGTGGGGGTGGGGGGAGGGGGAGGCACAATTCATGAGTTGTTTTAGCGCCGCTTGGAGAAATAGGCATGGAATTGTAATGTGATTTACAAAGAAAGGTCATGTTCTCCATGAATTTGTGAGATTGTTAGTCTAGGAATAATTTTTAAAAGGCAATTAAATAAATGTGTTTCTACTAAATATGAATTGATAATCTAAGAAAGATAACGTGTAATATTTTGTTATACTGAGTGCTTGCATAGTAGTGAAGGAAAAAAATATTACCATTTTATTTACATTTGGTGGTTAGAAAGAAATGAGTTTCAGCTGAAGATATATATCTTATAGACACTACCGGAGCTGAAATTTTTATCAAGGGAGTTTAAAAAAATAAAAAAATTAAACAAGAGAAGTCAAAAGGGAATTCAATATTTTATAGATATATATATATATACAAAAAATATTACCCAATATGCAATGTAATTTCTCGACGAAGAGGGTTCAAAAGAACCGCCCGTCCCTGACTCAGCCATTGCTAGCACAGTATGGAAAAATAAAAAGATCAAGGGTGTTACATAAATTTAGTTGTCACTGAAACCATTCTTTATTTTTTATTTTACGAACAAGCAAAATAATGACCAAAGAAAAAGAATTATCTACACATTCAGATAGAAAAGAAGAGCTTCCATAAGATTGTTGGTTGTGTTTTTGCAAGATAAGTAGTGCATTCAAGATTGTATGACGAAGCAGCAAAAAAACAGGCGACAAGTTACTCGAAAATCAAAGGGGTGATGTCGGATTCTTTTCTAGTAAAAAAACAAATATACTTATAAAACATTTGCAGACAACTTCTGCCATGCCCTTCAAAGTGCTACGCTATTTGAGTTTAGGAAACTTTATGTGATTAAAATAGCGATTAATATGAAATAAACTTTAGCCCGTTTTAATCTGATTAGTTATTAGGAGTATGGATACTTGCTTTATAAGGAACAATTTGACTAGACTCCAACAAACATTTCATGTTCAACCGTTGTGACGTATCAAATGAACCAGATAAGTGTACAGTATGTTCTACATTGCAGCAATTATACACATGCAATGTATATTAATTTACGTGACCAAGAATATACATAGAGTTGCGTGCTTGCATGTGAACCTGCAGAGCAGGTGTTTCTGACAAAAGGGTAAAAATATATTGTGAGACAGCATGATATATCAGAAATAATTGTTTGACCATAAAACATAGGCGGTTCTAGAATTTTTAGTATATATATAACATGGATGCACTATTAAAAAAAAAAAAACTATCTAATGGGAATTATTCCCTTTTAACTCTTGTAAATAATTTAACCTTTAACCAAATACACCATTCAACATTTTTAGAACATAAGTGTCAACGATTAATATTATATCAATTTTAGAAAATATGTACATAAAATATCTAATTTTACGAAGAGACCATGAGTTCACGTGCCCAATAAATATACCTATAAATCCGCCCCTGCCAAAAAGTATGGCTTTCGGCTAAAACAATTGAGTTTGTATAATAACGGGTTAAACCTAGTTAAAAATAATATCTCTAGATGTGAGTTCAGAAAATGTGAGTAACATTAGACATATCTGGAAATATGTTGATTATAACATACATTGATTGTTCTGAAAAGTGTGAGCTCTGAAAAGTGTGAGCAATAATGGGGGATAACTAACAATAAATAACATTAAATGACATTTAAATAATAAGAAAAGTGGTTCGCCCAATAAAGGATAAACTAGGCGATTGTCCCTCCTCACAATGATGAATGACAGATAAATCCTCGAATGTTCGAATTATTTTCGGATCTGATGGAAAAGTGTGGAATAATATGAACAAGAATCTTGATGAAAAGGTAGTGTTTGTATCTTTATCAAAGCGAGAATCTTTTCTACAAAGTTTGTTCTTGTCAAATGAATGTCACATGCCCTACATCACTATCTCTTTCTATATATATATATTAGACATATCCCTAACACACCCTAATAGTACAAGTGCAGAGAACATTCACCAGAATAGTCTCTTTAATATCCCATATAAAAAACTAGCCATTAAAACTCTGCTAATGGTGTTCGATCTCGCTCGTTGTCGACATCTCGACCACAAACCTCGCTATTTCCTGGTCGACCTCGACTGACCCATTCCTTAGTGCTATATTGCCCTAAATATTTTAGGGCAGATTTTGACCTATACATTTAGTCCCTCCGCTTATTGAGGCCGGCCTCAGACGGCCTTGATGAGAGGATTTTGTTCGTCATGGTCGAGAAGGTGGGGCGAGATGGTGACGTGGCCTTTCGCGAGCCGCAACTTTTGGGGTTGCGTCGCTTCTGGATCAAAGTGACATCATGGCATCATGCGTCATTATGGTGCATTTTTCGATGCTTTGCGTTGTTTCGTGTGCGTTTGTTGATTGGATCTACCGCTTTGATATCTGTGCTAGGTAATGATGGCATAATTTCTTGGTGTTGATGCCCGAATTCTTATAAATATGGATGTGAGGGCACATATTCGTGTTTTTACAGATTCCACATATCGAAACCTTGTGCTTCTTTCTTCCTATTCCATTGTTGCGTATCCTCCTTCCCTGCTCTACAGATCCTTCTTGCGTTTAATTTTCCGTTATTCGAATACCCTCTGTTTCTTCAAAACTATGGCTAAAGTATCTTCTGGTCCCAGTAAGGGAAATGAACTGGTTCCCCTGACGATGGTTTTGCCTCCTTATGCGGAGGGCGTCTCTGTGGCCATGGAAGATAAGAACTTTCCCACGGTGGAGGAGATAATTCCTCGTGGTGATAAAGTTAGGTCTGACTTTACGAAGGCGCCTGAGGCTGATCCTGAGATCTCTATGTCGGCGATGAAAGAGGCCGATTTATTATAGCTTAGGGTCAAATATGACATTCCCGCTCACATCGAGTTAATCCCTGTAGGGCAGGACGTGGTAGAAGTTCATTGTCCTGGGTATTGTGCGTTCTACTCCTGCCCCTTTCATGTTGGCTACACTCTTCCCCTTCTCCCCTTGACGGAGGAGTTCTACCGTTTCTATGGTGTTTTTTCGGCTCAGCTCGCGCCATATATATATACAAGCTTATTAGAATGTTCACTAAGTTTGCGGAATTGGCTGGGGTCGATATCACCCTTCGGCAATTGATACATCTCTTTACCCCTAGTTTCTATAGGGGGCAATATTAAACCTCCGTCACCGAGGGGGTAAGTGCCTGGTGGTGAAGATGGATGATAAGGCGAGCCGACAGTTCTGGCATAATATTTTCTTCGTCAGAACCGAGGACGTGGTGGCCAACGTAGACGACATCCCAGAGATGTGGAATTACGTCCCTTCTTATGTAGCCAAGACTACGCCCCCTCCTTTGGTCAGGGATATTTCTGATTGGATTGGCCAGGTTATCCCTCACATCGTAGGGATTCGCGAGTGGCCGACTTTTTTTAAAAAGTTTGGGCCTGCACCTTCCTTGACCGGTGAGCTTGTCTATTTTTCTCTATTGTTTTAGTCTCTTAGTCGCCTATTTCTTATAGTTTACTTTTGCGGATAGTGATAATCTTTTTCGATTCTTTATTTTCCAGCCTCAGGATCTTCGAGGAGGCCGAAATCTCCCCCTCTTGCATTCCGTAAGAGGAAAGCTGCCTCTTCCTGCCATTCTGCTTTCATCTTTCTTTGGTCCGCTTTCGTGGGAGTATCTCAAACTCGGCTGCCTGACCTCTACTGGTATTACTGCATCAATACCATAGACTGAAGAGTATGGCGTCTCTCCTGTGCTTGTCTTTGGCGTTGTTCAGTAGGCCCACAATACCTCTGGTAATATTTCTGGCCACAGTCCCTTGGAATCTTCGAGTTTCTTCTTCATGATGTTCAGTATTGACTTGTTGGAGGACTCCATTTGCCTGTTGCCCGCGGGGTGGTATGGCGTCGAAAGTATTCTTTTAATACGCCACTTCTCAAAAAATTTAGCGATCTTCTTCCCCGTGAATTGGGGTCCGTTATCATAGCTGATCTCTTTGGGGAGGCTGAACTGCATATGATGTTATTCCATATAAAGGTGATCACCTCCTATTCACGTATTTGGGCGAACGCTACTGCTTTTACCCACTTAGAGAAACCAGAAGGAATCGTATATTACCTCGCCCTGCTGGGAGGGGCCCACGATGTCCATCCCCCATTTGATGAACAACCAAGGTGTGGTGACCGAGTGGAGTTGTTCGCATGCTTGGTGAATCATTGGGGCATACTTTTGGCATTGTTAGCATTTTCTCACAAAGTTTGCGGCCTCTTTTTTCATGGTGGTCCAGTAATAACCTGCTCGTATGAGGCATCTGACCAAAGCTCGGTTGTCGGAATGAGCTCCACAATGGCCTTCATGGACTTCTTCGAGGACGCGCCGCGTCTAATTTAGGCCCAAGCATTTCGCCAGATGGCCGCCGTACGTTCTCTTAATACGGTTGCGGCCCTCTGCCGATAGGTGGAGCAACCGTTTCTATCGATGAGTTGAGAAGGTGGACTATGATCTCGTCCAAATCACATCTCAAAATAAGGATATGAAACAGCCGATTGCAATAATAGTAACCCAACAAAGAGTACAAGGTCGAATCCACATGGAGTTTATATGGGAGTTAGGAGTATATATTCTAGTACGTGAGTTTGAACTAACTTAATTTACACTTCCACAAATTGGTTTTGTTTCTATTTATAATTTTAAAAATAAGATTGCAAAGTCAAGAATTAAAACTAAGATAATTGTTTTTTGTTGTTTTTCAAGTTTGCCTAATAGGATATAAACCTTAATGCTTGTGTTTGTTGATCGGGGTGTATTATAGCTATCAACTCTCAATTACCCACTCAATACCTCTCGGTCAGAGAGTGGTTTTGCTCAATTTGGCTTTCTCAAGGCCAAATGGGTATTGCACAAAACGGTTGATAAAAGCTCAAGTCGGGTTATTACTATCTCTAGGCTGAACCCTTTAATTGGGTTAATCAATCTCTCGATTGACCCAATTTCTTGTTAACCAAGTTTTCCTAGACTAAGTTTCTCTTTCTCAAATAGAGACCAAGTCAAATGGGCATGAACTAATATTTGCAACTATTAATTACACAAATTAAAGCATGAACAAGGCTAAATAATAAATACCCAATCATAAACAAGCACTAAATTAGATATTCATAAGGTTTACACACTAGGGTTGGGTCACAACCCTAGTAAAACGCTAGCTACTCATGCTTGAAATTGAAGAAAAAGAAAAAGAAATAATAATTAAACTCATATTGTGAAGTCAAAATGATAAAATCTATGTTAAAATATCGCAAAATATAGAAAACTACTAAAAGAAGCAAAGAAAAATGGCTCCAGGACTTGTTGATGTCAAAAGTTAACCTAATTTTGTGAAACTCGTCTATTTATACAAGGCTAGAAATTTCGGACAAAAATGCCCTACAGGAGGTTTTGCGGCCGTACAATTCCATGTGCGGTCCACAGAAGTCTTCCTCTTGCAGGAGCTGTGATTATGCAGCAGCATAATTCTCTACTGCCGCCGCGAGGCATTATTTCTATGCTCCGCAGATTTATCACTGCGGTTGCAACCTGGTCTTTTGTATTCCGCATCTTTACATCTGCGGCCGCACAATTCTTGTGCGGTCCGCAATCTTGAGAGACTTGGACTCTGAAAAATTTTCACATCCTCTAAAGTTCATCTCCAGTTCTTCATTTGCGGCTACACAATTCCTTTGCGGTCCGCCGTTTGCTAGAAAAACTGTTGGGATTTTCTTCATTGTTTGCGGCCGCACATTGAATTCTGTGGTCTGCACTTTGCACGCTCTTGTGTCTTTTGTTGCCTTGTGTTTTGATTACTCCTTGTTGAGTCGGATTTCATCTCGGGAGTCCAACTTCTAACATTCTTGCAATTTTTCACATTTCATCAGTTTCGGAAATACAATTAAATGCTTTTAGACTAAAATAAAAGCTAAAAGGCGCTAATAAGCAGTCAAAATCCCCACTTATCAACTCCCACAAATTTAAGTTTTTTCTTCTCCTCAAGCAAATAAAATTGTTCCCACCTCCACAAGTTAAAGACCATTCCAACCAATCAAAAGTGAGCCATTCACACATCAATTGGGAACAACAATTACCCACACTACTTATGTATTATCAACAAGGCGACAAGTTAAACTTTTATGCACATATATTTCTCATATGACACTTGAGCATCAAGAGTTGACTTTATTCATCAAGGAAGCTCGCTCTTTCATGTAGGTCATTGTAGATCCCCAAACTCCTTCTCCTCTACTCTCCATTTGCCTAGCCCACTTAAGAATTTTAGCACTCAATCCAACGATTTGTGAAAGGTTCACTCATCTCTCTCAAGAGAATATTGCAAGTACGGCTTCAAGTACCATAGGCTTACCCCTCATTTAGATCGCCACTAATGTAAGCTCACCCGGCTTGTAGGGCTTTTTCGGGATGTAATGAAGGCGTTTGGACCAAGGTTGGATACACTATGGTTGGGTGGGTTCACCTTTCCTTAAGCACTCCATTTTGTTTTCTTTATTCTCGGCTCATGCTTTGCCAATTACTTGAAGCACTTTCTTTTCCTTGGGGAACTAGAGAGACTTAACATCACTCTTTCTTGATCATGGCATTCATTTTATCCCTCTTTGATTTCTCCATGCTTTGTATCATTACTTTTCTTTGAATCCCTTCAACTTTTTCACTTATTCACTTTCTTTTTGTATTTTTCTTTTTGTTCTTTCCTTTTCTTGCCTTTCCTTCTCATCATTTCTTTTCTCTTTTTGTGCCTTGATACCTCTTTCAAGTTCCTCGTCTCTCCCCTAAACTTATGTTTTTATCCAATTGTTTCACAAGAGTGTTAAGGAAAGCTCAGGTGCCAAGAGAGGGTCACGACAAAACGGGTAAAGGCTTGTAACATAATTATCAAATGAGAAAGGCTCGAGGCTCAAATGGGTTGACTAGGGATAACAACATTGGTAGGCAATGGAAAAGTTTAGGCGGGTCAAGGAAAGCCTACAATCACTTCTCAATCCAAGCAAAACATAAAAGTTTTCCTTGAAACACATTCGAGGCAAGTTCTAGACCATTCACATTGGTACTTGGACTAGCAACCAAAATAACTCACCCCTCACGCAACTGGATTATTAAAGAGGATAGCGTCGAGAGCCTACAACAACCAGATTCAAGTTCAAAGATCACTATGGTCCAATAAACCACTCAATGATCGCCAAAGTCAACTCAAGAGTCACAAAGTCACTAACTAGAGCTATTTCTTTCAAAAACCTTATCTCTAACCATAAGCACGTAGTTAAGTATGTTGATACCAAATGAAGCAAGATTAACTCTTCGAGAATGACTTGATCACGCCATCCATCATTGGGAAGCGTCACCCGGTCACACAAAACATTACTTTTGGAAAGAACCGTGGCATTAAGAAAATCAAAGGCTTATTATCCACTAAAACATAAAAAAGAGCTACTAAATTGAAAATAGGCTACTAAATCGAAAAGAAGCTACTAATTCAAAAATAAGTTACTAAATAGACAAGAAGGTACTAAATTAAACACTAACTAGTAAGGGAACCAAACATAAAGAAGCTACAAACAAAAAACTATTGAAAGCAATACAAATATACACAATGAGAGAAGATATATACATAATGAGAGACGTGAAGAGAGAATATATATAGAATAAGGAAAAAGAAGAGAATACTATCAGTTATTACAAACCAATTATCTCAGAATCATCAAATCATATCAAATAAACTCCACCCCTCCCAATAAAAATAAGCATTATCCCCAATTCTTAACAAAATAAGAGTAAAGGAAGGGTAAGAGTGAAGAAAACTCCCTATGGCTCCGTGTCCATCTCTGTGTCCTCAACGACATCACCACCCTCAGTCTCCTCCAATTGGATTTAATCGTCCTTAACTCTGGGAGTGACTGAGTTGGTGAACATCTGACGCACTACCTTAATAGCGTCAGCAGCAGAGTCTGGCTCCTCAGACTGGCCGGTTGGTGCTGTAGGTGCTGTGGGATCTGGGCCTAGATGGTGTGGGTCATTCATCATATCAAATGGAATATCTCCGGCTGCCTTAAGCTTAAAGACATGTTTCCGGAGCTTGTCCACTGACTTCTTGGAGGCCTGGGTCTTTCTCATTTTCTTAAATTCTTTGACCAGCTCTTCGATCACTAACCCATGTTGTACCAATGTAGCCATAATAGTGTTCTAGTTGTCCAGGAGCTTTTTCAATATTTCTTCCACTGTTGAGGGCATCTAAGCTAACAGGATAGAGGACTGTGTTGCAACAGTATTAGATATGTCAGACAGCTTTGCAGTGGCTCTCTACATCCAGTTGTTGAGGCTCATCAATATTTGGGAGACTCGCAGCGCAGAGAGTGGAGCAGTAGGTATTGGCTTCAAAGCCGAGGTGGAACCTATGATAGGGACTGTTGTAGGCACTGAGGCTGGAGGTGGAGGCATAGCTGTTGCACTAGCGAAAGGCTCGGCTAAAGTGGATAGAATGCCAATTGCCTCTGCAGCTACCACCAATGGCTCATTAGACTGGCCTGTGGTGGTAGATGGCTGACCCTTTTTCTTAGGGTTTTGTGCATCTGTCAACGAGTACCATGAGAAGGGCTTCTTCGCCCGCACCTTCGTATCAAAATCTCTCGGCTCCACCCTCGCATTCGTAAAATACTCAGTAATGGTATTGGGATACGTATAGGATATGTTATCTTGCCTGGTGACCACAAAGATGTTGGCCGACATCACGACACCCACGTTGATCGGGTACCCGCCATGATGGAGGTGACTAGAACTGCCCGCGGGATCGAAAGATTTGTCTTATTCTGACACGGGTCTAGTCGGCTGCATACAAAGGTCTGCCACCCTTTTGCCTCAAAACTCAAAGTGTTTCTGTGAATAGCCACCACTGATGTGATCCATGGTGGTGGTGGCCCAGGATCACAGGTATTGATCAAACCCCAAGTAGGTGTTCAATATGTGCTGGTCAAAACGCACCTTGAGGTTCCTCACTTTGGTTACCTTTGTCCCTTTCTTAATATGTGTCACATTAGCGTAGAACTCTCAGACAAAGTATTCCTTTGCATCCACCACGTTCTGGGTGAACCACATACATTCCTTGCGCTCTCGGAAACTGCCTCAAGACTGCAGGGTTGTACTTTTCTAGATCTTTCAATTGGAATTGTCGATCAAGAGTGAGCGACCTCACCGGCCACCACCCATGAAAGCTAGAGATGGCAACCAAACTGACGAACCTGTCCTCCCACACCTCTTTCTTCTTCGACCTCTCAAGGCTGGCAACTGTAGTATCTTCCCCCCGGCCATCATCTGGGATGTCCTAAACTGAAGTCTCTAGTTCCTGGGGGCAGGTGTAGTGGAAGGCTCGGAAGCCTGACTGGCACTATCCGAACCCTCGGAGGTACTATGTGACAAAGACGGCTCATCCCTGAGCTAATATCTACCTGGTGGCCTTTATTGGATGGCTGGCTGCTCATGTACAGAGGCAGAGTTGCCCTCTGATGCTTTACGGTATGGGGCATAAGAACTGGTCTGGGAAAAATCTATACCTCTACCGCTGCCAGCTGTTGTCTTCTTTCTAACTTCAAGATGTTGGGCACTAGTCAAGGGTCTCTTGCCTCATCCCCGAGAAGGGACACCTCTTCCTTTTGAAGTGTCACCTCGTCCTCTAGAGCAAACCATGTTCTGTACTAAGCAAAGGCGATTGTTAGTGGCAATTCAATTTCAGACACAAAAGAATGCATGGACCCACCAGAGATTGCAGTGAAAAACATTGTAGAAACAAGCTTTTAGGGTACAAAACTGCAGTCCGCAGAAATGTCATTGCGGCCGCAGAATGGGCATTGCGGACCGTAAAAGTTTCCAGTACGGTCGCAGAATTGGGTTGTGGTTCACAAAATTTGCTTTGCGGCCGCACTTGAGATGTCACCAATATTCCAACTCTCTGATGACAGAGAATTGGTTATTTTGCGGTCGCACTCAGTTTTCTGCAGTCCGAACAATTTGCTTTGCGGCTGCACTTGATAGTCGCCAAATTGACAACTCTCTGATAACAGGGATTAAGCTGTTTTGCGGCCACAATGGGATTTCTGCTGTCCGCACATTTTGCATTGCAGACGCAGAACCATGCCTTACTATAGTGCCTTAATCTTTAACTTATGCGGACCGCACAATTTCTTGTGCGGCCGCATATTCCAACAATTATGAACAGAAGGTCGTTTTTCACCTAGAGCTTCAAATGTTTGCATAATTTTGATATGGAAACAACATCTAAGCATGAAAATTAATTTACCCATTCTCTTAGAGCATTTTTTAGTCCACCCACTACATATTTACCCCACATTGTTGTTCAAATAGATTCAATCAGACAAATGGTCCAAAGTTTCACTAAAAATCTAAATATTCAAAGAAATTAATCAAGATGATGATGCATAGCAGATATGAATTTGTGCAAGAGATGAGTGATCACAGTTGGTAAGTTTGTGAGCAGCTAATTTAACACGAAATTTAAAATTGTGCACTTTGTGAGCTTAGAGAGGGAAAAAGGAAACAATGCTCTAGCTTCTGCTATTTATAGTGAACGGGTTCTAGAAAAGTAGGAGGGCTTGAGTGTGGAAAAGTAAGAGGGCTTGAGGGCCCAGTTGCCTTAGCATTTTGCGGTCCATAGAATTAGTTGTGCGGCTGCAGGTTTTGTTGCGGACAAAATAATTCGTGCCGCAACCGCAGATCAACCATTTCTCTAGCGGGCCAACTTCTGAGAATTCGTGCCGCATGTATTTGTGTGGCCGCAGAGAACCTTTTGATGCAGTAACTAAAATTATGCGGTCCGCAATTCTTTCCACACTTAGCCAATTTTTGCACAATTTTATAAAGTACACCCATCCCTGCAACACACTTCAAATCCAGTTAGCACAAAAATAATACCTATCTACAAAAGAAGACAAGAAAAGAAAAAGAAACATGGGTTGCCTCCCAAGAAGCGCCTGATTTAATGTTGCGACACGACACAGATTACCATCATTTGAAATGAATCACCGCCACAACGTGGTCATCATCAACCTTTCCCAAATAATGCTTCACCCAGTGACCATTGACTCGGAATACTTCATTGTTTTTGTTCTTCAAGTACAATGCACCAAAAGGTGTCACATCCACAATTTCAAATGGGCCACTCCACTTAGATTTCAGCTTTCCGGGAAACATCCCCAACCGTGAGTTGAATAACAACACAAGATCGCCCATCTTGAACTCCTTGTTCCGAATATATTTGTCATGAAGGTACTTCATCTACATTTTGTACAAGGACGAACTTGCGTAGGCATGGTACCAGAACTCATCTAATTCATTCAAATGTGCAACCCTCAAGCTAGCGGCTGCATCCCAATCAAGATTCAACTTATTTAGAGCCCACCTGGCTTTGTGCTCAAGTTCCACCAGAAGGTGACAAGCTTTTCTGAAAACCAACCGGTATGGAGACATTCCGCTAGGGGTTTTGAAAGCAGTCCGATAAGCCCATAATGCATCATCAAGCTTCTTTGACCAATCCGTCCGGTTAGCATTCACTGTTTTGGACAAGATGCTCTTTATCTCCAGGTTGGAGACTTCCACTTGACTGTTAGCTTGTGGATGATAGGGAGTCGTAACTTTATGAGTGACACCATACTTTCTAAGCAAAGTGTCAAAAGCCTTGTTGCAAAAATGCGACTCCCCATCGCTTATGATAGACCGCGGAGTACCAAATCTTGTAAAAATATTCTTCATCAAGAACGCCACCATACTCCTCGCTTCATTGTTGGGTAGAGAAATGGCCTCAACCCATTTAGACACATAATCAACCGCGACCAAGATGTAGGTGTTTCCACAAGAACTACAAAAGGAACCATGAAGTCAATACCCCACACATCAAAGATATCAATCTCCAAAATGGTAGTGAGAGGCATTTCATTCTTCTTCGAGATTCCACCAACCTGTTGACATTCATCACATCTTTTCACCACATCACTTGCATCTTTGTGAAGAGTGGGCCAATAGAAATCGCAACTTAGCACTTTGGCCGCTGTTTTTGGTCCGCCATGGTGACCACCATAAGGCGAAGAATGGAAAGCCTCAAGAATATCACTTTGCTCTTCTTTCGGTACACATCTTCTAATTACCCCCTCCGGGAAAATCCGAAAAAGGTATGGCTCATCCCAATAATAATCTTTACAATCCCATTGAGCTTCTTTCTTTGATTTGAAGAGAACTCATCCGAGATGATTCCACACACAAGGAAGTTTGCTAGATCCGCGAATCATGGCATCTCCTTCATTGAAATAGCCAAGAGTTGCTCATCGGGGAAAAAAGTCATTGATCTCAAGGCCATCATGCGGCCTCCCCTCCTCCTCCAAACGAGACAAGTGGTCCGCCACTTGATTTTCACTCCCTTTTCGATCTTGGATGTCAATATCAAACTCTTGCAACAATAGCACCCATCTCATCAATCGAGCTTTTGAATCTTTCTTGCTCATAAGATAACAAAGTGCCGCATAATCCGTATGAACAATTACCTTTGCACCCATCAAGTACGGGCGGAACTTCATAATTGCAAACATAATGACAAGGAGCTCTTTTTCTGTAACAGTGTAGTTAACTTAGGCACCATTCATGGTCTTACTAGCATAGTAGATCGGATGACAAATCTTGTTGATGTGTTGCCCCAAAACATCCCCAACCGCTACGTCACTAGCATCACACATGAGCTCAAAAGGGATACTCCAATTAGGAGCGATGATAATGGGAGTGGTTGTCAACTTGAACTTTAGCAATTCAAAGGCTCTCATACAATCATCATTGAAGTGAAACTTCATATCGTTCTCTAAGAGCTTGTACAATGGGTTTACCACTTTAGAAAAATCCTTGATGAAGCATCGGTAAAACCCCACATGACCTAAGAAACTCCGCACGCCTTTCACCGAAGTCGGAGGTGGAAGTTTAGAAATCACCTCAATCTTTGACTTGTCGACTTCTATGCCATTCTTTGATATCTTGTGGCCAAGGATAATTCTTTCCTCAACTATGAAATGACACTTCTCCCAATTTAGCACCAAGTTCATTTCTTCACACCTTGCCAATACTCTATCCAAATTTGCCAAGCAATCATCAAAAGAATTCCCAACCATCGAGAAGTAATCCATGAAATATTCAAGGTAGTCTTATACTATGTCCGTGAAGATCACCATCATACACATTTGAAAAGTCGTTGGTGCATTACATAGACCAAATGACATCCACTTGAAGGCGAAAGTATCATAGGGACATGTAAAAGTTATTTCCTCTTGATCCTTCGGAGCAATAAGGATTTGGTTGTAGCCTGAATATCCATCCAAAAAGAAATAGAAAGCACGATCTGCCAACTTATCAAGCATTTGGTCAAGGAAGGGAAGTGAAAAATAATCCTTCCTTGTGACTTTGTTTAGCTTGCGATAGTCTACACACACTCTTCACCCGGTCACCGTTCTTGTGGGAATCAACTCATTCTTGTCATTGGTGACCACCAGCATGCCCCCTTCTTTGGGACACATTGCACCAGAGAAGTCCACGAACTATCGAAAATGGGGTAGATAACCCCGGTATCCAACCACTTGATAATCTCCTTTTTGACCACGTCTTGCATAGCTTCAATTAGTCTCATTTTATGTTCAATAGATGGCTTGGAATCTTCCTCCAAGTTAATCTTGTGTATGCAAAATGTTAGGCTTATTCCCCGAATATCTTCCAAAGTCCACCAAATAGCTTTCTTCCTCTTGTAGAGCACCGCCAATTTAGAGTCAACATGCACATTAGTCAAACAAAAGGAAAGAATAACCGGTAAAGTAGAACAAGGGACAAGAAATTCATATCGAAGATGTGGAGGCAATGGCTTCAACTTCAAGGTAAGAGGATCTTCAATTGAAGGCTTTGTAGGAGGAGTTTTCCTATTTTCAAGATCCAAGGAAAGTTTCCGGGGTACATAGTTGTACGAGCCCATCCCTTGCAAAGAGTTCACACATTCCATGAAGCCATCCATCTCATCATCATAAAAGTTGAGCAAGACGTCCTCCAACAATCACATCAGTCACCAAGTCCACGAAATAACACACTTCATTGCTATTTGGTTGCCTCATTAATTTACACACGTGGAATATCACCTTTTCATCACCCACCCGGAAAGTGAGTTCTCCAACTTCCACATCAACAAGAGCCTTCCCGTAGCTAGGAAAGGTCTTCCAAGAATAATCAGCACCTCATAGTCCACTTCACAATGAAGAATGACAAAATTCACCGGAAGAATGAACTTATCAACACGAACCAATACATCTTCAATCACTCCCAACGATATCTTCATGGTATGATCAGACATTTATAATATCATAGATGTGGGTATTGGTTGCCTAATTCCCAAAGTCTTGAAAACATAATAGGGCATCAAATTGATACTTTTCCCAAGATCACAAAGAGCTTTAGCAAACTCGGCACTTCCAATGGTACAAGGGATTGTGAAAGCATTGGGATATTCCAATTTAGGAGCCATTGAATGAACAATTGCACTCACTTGATAAGTGACTTTGATAGTTTCAAAATTCATCGACCGTTTTTTTGTCACCAAATCCTTCATAAACTTTGCATAACCGGGCATTTGTTCCAATACTTCAACTAATGGCACATTGATTGAGAGACTCTTCATCATGTCAATGAACTTTTTGAATTGATTCTCGCCATTTTGCTTGGAAAGCCTTTGAGGATGCGGGAGAGGAGGCTTAGGTACTGGTGCCTTAGCCTTTTGCACTACTGGTATGTCAATAACATGACCCCTAGACGGGTTTACTTCCTATTGAGTCTCTTCCACATTGTCATCAATATCAATCCGAACTTCATCATTTGATTGCATCACATTGCTCGGGATCTCTTCTTCTTTTACCACTTGTTCATCATCCACAAGTTGCCTTTGACATGAGGTGGGTGCATTCCCACCCTTTTCACTTCTTGTAATAACGGCCATGGCATGCCTCATGTTGTTCCCACCCTTTTGGTTCACCACCATGTCACTTGGTAGTGCCCCCTTAGGACGAGAATTTAGAGCTTGAGAGATTTTCCCCATTTGCACTTCTAAGTTGCGGATCGATGTGTTGTTTGAGGCAAGTTGGCCATTAGAATCGACATTCTTCTCCATCATTTGCTTAAACATGTTCTCAATACATCCCATTTCATTGTTGGAAGAACTAGGACCACGGAAAGTATATGGAGGCGGGTTTCTTGGTTGTTGATACATCAGGGGACTTTGGAAACCCGACCCCCGATTTCCTTGGTTATGACCTCCCAAATTTCCTTGGTTATTATTGTTATGCCAATTCCCTTGATTATTTCCACCACTCCAATTTCCTTGATTTTTGTTGTTATTCTAATTGCTTTGATTGTTTCCACCACTCCAATTACCTTGGTTGTGAGAATTCCAATTTTCTTGATTAATTTGAGGTCGCCATTGTTGTTGGCTTGGGCCTTGGAAGTTGTTTCTTTGCCCTTGAAAGTTGTTCACATATTGGACTTCTTATTCTTGGTCATTATAAGTGTCATATTAATCAAACCCACTATCTTCTTGCATAAAATTGTCCACTCTTTGTTACACTTGTGGACCATTTGTTCTTTGTTTGTTCACCATCATGTGTACTCCCTCCATTGCATTGACTTGCCTCGAGTTTTGCACTTGTTGATGTTGAGCCTTTGCCAATTGGTTCATGGTGGTGGTCAATTCGACAATGGCTTGCCCATGGTTATGCAACTCCTTGTGAAGGTTAATTACATTGGGATCACCTTGTGTAACATTAGCTTAGGATTTCCACGCCGAAGAAGTGTCCGCCATCTCATCCAAAATATCACACGTCTCCACATAAGGCGTAGTCATGAAGCTCCCACCGGCAAGTTGATTCACTACACATTGGTTAGTTGTGTTGATCCCCGATAGAAGGTTTGTTGAATCATGTTCTCCGTCATATTATTTTTGGGACACTCTTTAATCATTGTTCTATAATGTTCCCATATATCGTGTAGTGGTTCATTGGGCTCTTGCTTGAATGCTAGAATTTCATCCCGAAGTATAGCCATGTTCCCGGGAAAGAAGTACTTAGAAATAATTTTTTCCGTTAATTCATCCCAAGTATGAATGGAATGATTTGGCAAACGTTCCAACCAATCTAAGGCTTTCCCTCCTAGAGAGAAGGGAAGAAGCCTTAGCCTCAAAGCATCCTTGGAGACATTTATTTGTTCACTCCCCCAACACGTATCCACGAACCCCTTCAAATATTTGTATGTATTTTGACCCGGAGCACCGGTGAAGAACCCTCGTTGCTCAAGCAAGGTGAGCATCACGTTGGTTATTTGAAAGTTTTCCGCCCTAATACGGGGAGGGACTATTGCACTAGCATATCCTTCATTCAGCAACACCCGGTGTGGAGCCGCTTGTGGTGGAGGTGGGGGTGTAGCGGGCATATTGTCTTGAGGCACTCGACCTCATCTATTGTCTTGAGGTTCAAGAGGAACCTCATCCATTTGAACATCCTCAACGTCCACATCCCCCAAAGCAATGTTTCCGAGCTCATTGTTTGCCATGGTTGCACCTACAATATCGCAACACGTTAGTAACACAGAAGGAAAAGAAGATATTCTAAAAACACACTCAAATATATAGCTAACACCATTTTTAACTCCCCGACAACGACGCCAAAAATTGATCTCATCCAAATTACAACTCAAAACAAGGAAATGAATGGTCGAATGCAATAATAGTAACCCAACAAAGAGTCAGGGTCGAATCCACATGGAGTTTATATGGGAGTTAGGAGTATATATTCTAGTACGTGAGTTTAAACTATCTTTATTTACACTTCCACAAATTGGTTTTGTTTCTATTTATATTTTTAAGACTAAGATTGCAAAGTTAAGAATTAAAACTAAGATGATTTTTTTGTTATTTTTCAAGTTTGTAAAAGGCCTAGGGCTATGACCATCAGCTAGGTGTTTTCCTAATGGGATATAAACCTTAATGCTTATTTTGTTGACCGGGGTGTAGTATAGCTATCAACTCTCAATTACCCACTCAATACCTCTTGGTCAGAGAGTGGTTTTGCCCAATTTGGCTTTCTCAAGACCAAATGGGTATTGCACAAAACGGTTGATAAAAGCTCAAGTCGGGTTATTACTATCTCTAGGTTGAACCCTTTAATTAGGTTAATCAATTTCTCGATTTATCCAATTTCTTGTTAACCAAGGTTTTCTAGACTAAGTCTCTCTTTCTCAAGTAGAGACCAAGTCAAATGAACATGAACTAATGTTTGCAACCATTAATTCCACAAATTAAAGCATGAACAAGGCTAAATAATAAACATCCAATCATAAACAAGTACTAAATTAGATACCCGTAAGATTTACACACTAGGGTTGGGTCACAACCCGAGTAAAATTCTAGCTACTCATGCTTGAAATTGAAGAAATAGAAGAAGAAATACTAATTAAACTCATATTGTAAAGTCAAAATGATAAAATCTATGTTAAAATATCCCAAATATAGAAAAATACTAAAAGAAGCAAAGCAAAATGGCTACAAGACTTGTTGATGTCAAAAGTTAACCTAATTTTGTGAAACTTGTCTATTTATACACGGCTGGAAATTTCTGACAAAAATGCCCTTCGGGAGGTTTTGTGACCGCACAATTCCATGTGCGGTCCGCAGAAGTCTTCATCTTGTAGGAGTTGCAATTCTACGGCCGCATAATTCACCACTGCGGTCGCAACCTGGTCTTTTGTGGTTTGCATCTTTACCTCTGCGGACGCATGGAACTTTTTGTGCGGTCCGCAATCTTGAAGGACTTGGACTTTGGAAATTTTGTGCATCATCTGAAGTTCATCTCCAGTTCTTCATTTGCAGCCGCACAATTCCTGTGCCTTTTGTTTGGGATTTTCTTCATTGTTTGCGGCCACAGATGGAATTCTACGGTCCGCACTTTGCAAGCTCTTGTGCCTTTTGTTTCTAGAACACAATTCAACGCTTTTAGACTAAAACAAAAGCTAAAAGTCGCTAATAAGTAGTCAAAATCCCCACTTATCAGACTATACTTATGTCTCCAAGTGCAATGTTTTGTGTGGCTGCGACTAGTTTGGTGAGGCCGTCCGCCTCGGCGTTCTGTGCTCATGGGATCTGGTCGAGTTGACATTCATCAAACTCGGCAGCAACTTGCAGATTTCGGTCTGATATTTTTGTAACCTTTGTTCCTTAATTTGGAAAGGCCCTATGACTTAGTTGACTACGAGTTGGGAATCGTAGCGTAGTCTTAACCATTTTGCTCCATACTTGAGTGCCAGCCGTAACCCTGCAATTACGCCCTTAAACTCGACCTCGTTGTTAGTTATGTATGGGCACCTTATGGACTGGCGAATCACTTTGCTTGTTGGGACTTCGAGTACGAGTCCCAGTCTAGACCCTGACGTGTTAGATGCACCGTCGGTGTACAGGATCTAGAGGTCCTGTGTTTGGGGAGAAGCGTGGGCCGCTTCTCTTTCAACTTTGTGCATTACTTTTGCACTAAAGTTAGCGACGAAGTCAGCAAGAACTTGTGACTTTATCACCGTTCGTGGTTGATATGTGATATCGTGCTCGCTCAGTTCGATGGCCCATTTGGCCAACCTTCCCGATAGCTCAAGTTTATGCAAAATGCTCCTTATGGGGAAAGTTGTGACGCCTGAGATGAGGTGGCACTAAAAATATGGTCTAAGCTTTCGTGAAGCTATGACTAAGGCTTTTGCCAATTTTTTGAGGTAAGGGTACCGCGTCTTGGAATCGCCAAATGTTTTGCTAATGTAATAGATGTGAGACTGTGTATTCTCGAACCAGAACTGCACTTACAGCTACTTCGAATACAACAAGGTAAACGAGGAGTCATTCCCCTGGATCCGTCTTTGAAAGCAGTAGTGGTGATGATATATACACTTTAAACTCTTTCAGGGCTTAGACGTACTCAAAAGTCCATTGGAGGCCGTTATCCTTTTTGAGTACGCTGAAGAATCTGCGACACTTGTCTCATGATAGTGAGATGAATCTCAAAAGGGCAACGATATGGCATGAGAATCTTTGAACCTGGTTTTTGGTGGTCAAGTGTTATGGTATCCCCTCGATGGCTTTGATTTGATCAGGCTTGACCTCGATTCCTCGCTGTGATTCCAGGAAACCCATAAATTTTCACGAGGCCACACCGAACGCGCATTTTTCGAGGTTCAATTTCATTTCGTATCGTCTGAGTATGTCAAAGGTTTCTCTCATATGGTCGATGTGATCTTCTTTCCTTTTGGGCTTAACTAGTATGTCGTTTATGTAGACTTTCATTTTTTTTCCGAGTTGGTCTTTGAACATCCTCGTCACCAACCTTTGGTAAGTTGCTCTTGCGTTTTTCAGCCCGAAGGGCATGACCTTGTAGCAGTACGCCCCCTGGTCTGTGATGAATGTGGTTTTCTCCTGATCTTATTGTTCCATGAGGATTTGATTGTAGCCCGAATAAGCGTCCAAAAAAGTTTTAGTAGTTCATGCACGGCCGTTGAGTCGATAAGCTGGTCGATATGGGTTAATGGGAACAAATCCTTGGGGCATGCTTTATTCAAATCTGTGAAATCCACGCATATCCACATTTTCCCATTCTTATTTTTTACCATCACCACGTTGGCGACCCATTGGGGATACTTCGACTCCCTGATGGAGCCATTTTCTAATATTTTCTCCATCTCTTCTATACCACGTCATTAATCGAGGAGTTGAACTTACGCCTGACATGCCTCACCGGGGGTGGAATGGGTCGACGTTCAGTTTATGCGGGGCAGTTTCTTTCGGGATACGCGACATATCTGCATGTCTGAAAGCAAATAAATCTGCGTTAGTAGTTAAGAACTGATGGAATTTACTTGGTTCCTGAAGTTTACACCCGATGTAAGATTTCTTTCTATGATTATTGGTGTCTAATTGAATGAGGTCTAGGTCTTCTATGGTCGATTCAGCAGCTTCGACCATATCGGGGTCTCTAATGACGTCTTCGCTATCATCACATATCAACCTCAACCTTGTTGATTGCTATGCTTCTTATCATTGGTCCTTCGTTTGTTGAGTGGTTGTGTAGTCTTGGGGTGATGCAGTAGCATTCTTGGGATGTGCGTTGTCCCCCTCGTATGCTGAATATCCCCAGGGAGTCGAGAATTTGATGACCTGGTATAAGCTGGAGGGGATGGCCCTCATGGTGTGTATCCATGGTCGCCATATTATAGTGTTGTACGTTGTGTCTTGGTCCATGACGTGGAATGTGGTTTCCAAAGTGACTCCACCGGCCAGAACGAGGAGCGTGATTTCGCCTTAAGTCCACTCAATTGCATTGTTAAAACTAGTTAGCGTTTTTGCAACATGGTATTATCTTATCTTCAAGTTTCATTTGTGAAAGTACTCGAGGATGGATAATACAAGCGCCACTCCCTTCGTCTACCATAATGCGTCTCACATCGGTATCTAAAATTCGTAAAGTAATAACAAGGGCATCATAGTGAGGGAAAATTGAACCGTTGGTATCTCACTAATCGAAAATGATACTTTCTTCGAGTTCGTTATACCGTTCGCGGGTGATAGACCATTTGAGCTTGTGGGTAGTGGTGAACTTTACGTTGTTAATGGAAGCATCTTCGTAGCCACCGATGATATTATGGACGGTGCGGGTTATTGAGGGAGGTTTCGGTGGCCCTTGATGTTGTTAGCGCCCTCTAGAAAAGTTGGTCCTTCGTCGGTCACTCAACAACTCTTTGAGGTGTCCCTGTCATATTATGTTTACGACCTGCTGCCTTAGGGCGATGCAATCTTTGATTTTGTGCCCTCGTTCTTGATGGAACTCGCAAAGGGCGTACGGTTTTCTCGTACTCGGATCTGATCTCATCTTTTCTGGCCACTTCACCTTTGGTCCGAGCTTCTCTAGGGCGTAGACTATTTCTGTAGGTGACACACAAAAGTTGTGAGAGGATAGTAAATGGGGCATACCTCTTTCGTTCCGATGAGTCTCTATCCTTGATCTGGGTGGGCCTTCTTCGTGGCAGGATGAGGGCAATGGCCGCTCTGACATATGGTTGATGTCTTTCCCTATTGGATCGTGAAGCAGCGAGGTCCCTTCTGGTATCATTTCTTTGATCTTTTCTGGATTCGTCATGTACCGAGGTTAGTCGATGAGTTGGTCGACCTCGTATGCTCGGACCTCGGCACAATATGCGTTGTGTATTTCATCCCAAGTGGTTGGGGGATACTTCATCAGTCGACTCAATAGCGTTCTAGTCGCCCTTGAACCGTCCCTACTCAGCCTATTCTGGAAGGCTGCGACTGCCATCCCTTCCTACACATTCGGTAGGGTCATCCTTACTCGATGGAACGGGCGAGAAAGTCCCCCAGTCCCTCTCCTGGAGATTGCTTAATAGCAAATATGTCGTTCACTCTTGCCTCGTCTTTCTTGGCCCCAGCATGGGCCGTTACAAACTTGTCGGCCATCTCTTCGATAGTTTCAATGGAGCATACAGATAGTTGTGAATACCATGTCAACGCTCCTCATGTGAGGGTTTCACCGAAACTTTTCAACAAAATGGAGGATACTTGTTCTTTGGTAAGATCGTTGCCTTTCACGGCGGTGATATAATGAGTCACATGATCTTCAGGGTCGGTCGTTCCATCATATATTTTTAGGTAGGGTGGCATTTTGAAGGTCTTCGGTATGGCATACGGGGTTGCATCGTCGATGTATGGCTGCTCGAAAAATCGGTCGGCGTCTCTTTTCGGCAACAGTTTGGGGGCGCACGATATTTTATTGACCTTTTCCTGGTGTTCTTTCACTTGATCTCAGAGTTCCTTGTTCTCGTTCTCCATTTACTCCATCCTTTTCAAAATGGCTGCAAGAGCGTTATCACCTGCATTATCAATGACGTTGTGAGTAATACCTGTTGTTGGAGGTGGAGGGAGTTGGTCACATTGTTCATTCACCCATTGCATAGTGCAAATCCTTGCATTTTCCACAGTCGCATATCGGGTGGACTTGTTGAGGACGCCAGCTAGCGTGTCGGTGAGCCATGCTTCGAGGAGCATTTTTATAGTTGGGGGCGTCTCTTTCCCCCACAGATGTAGAGGCTCCCTTACCAAGAGATTTTGTAATGCTGTAGTGAGGAGGGGGTGACCCATCTCGCCTAGGGGAGGCGTTGGGCGTTGCGTCTTCGTCCGTTGTTTCACAGCTCTCATTGATGACGTTCATGAGGTTGGTTGGGAGGTTACTCATTATTCTCGTCCTTTCTTCTCTGTTACCTGCCATATTGGATTTGTGCATACAAAGAAATGAGATCTTGTTCTTGCTTCTTTTTTTTTTACTTTAGCGACCCGTGTTAGTTATAGATCTAGAAGAAACTACAAATTTAACTGATATCAACAAGTATGACTTTCAGCTAGAATAGTTGAGTTTGTATAATAATGGGTTAAACCTAGTTAAAAATAATATCTCTAGATGTGAGTTCAGAAAACGTGAGTAACATTAGACGGATCTGAAAATGTGTTGACTATAACATACATTGATTGTTCTGAAATATGTGAGCAATAATTGGGGGGGGGAGAACTAACAATAAATAATATTAAATGACATTTAGGTAAATAGAAAAAGTGGTTCACCCAATAAAGGATGAACTAGGTGATTGTCTCTCCTCACAATGATGAATGACAGATAAATCTTCGAATGTTCGAATTATTCTCGGATCTGATGGAAAAATGTGGAATAATATGAACAAGAATCTTGATGAAAAGGTAGTGTTTGTACCTTTATCAAAGAGAGAGAATCTTTTCTACAAAGTCTGTTCTTATCAAATGAATGCCACATGCCTTACACAATTTTTTTTTTTTATATATATATATATATATATATATATATATATATATATATATATATATATATATATATATATATATATATGAGACATGTTCCTAAGAAATCCTAATAGTATAAGTGCACAGAATATTCACTGGAATATTTTCTTTAATATCCCATTTTGAAAAATAGCTGTTACAACTCTGCTAATGATGTTCGATCTCGCATGTTGTCGACATCTCGACCACAAACCTCGTTATTTCTTGGTCGACCTCGACTGACCCATTTTTTAGTGTTATATTGCCCTAAATATTTTAGGGTAGATTTCGACCTATACAATCGTAATGTTAAAATCCTTTGAATTTTTAAAGAGTGAGCATCGTAGAATAATAATATACACAGAAAATTTAGCTGATTTGGCACCTCAAAAAATAGCGAGACTGCGTTAGGTACATTATGATCTTAGCACTTGAACAGTTCAACTCTAAGCAAATTCGCTACTGGATATCTTTTACGGGATCACCTTGCTTCCAAAATCGTAAATTGGGAGTTGTGCTGGGGCCTTATTCGAGCCACGTTATTTGAAGTTGCGCAAGTATCTGTAGTCAACAAAGAAAAGAACGTAATGAAAAAAGACTTTTTAAGGGGTAAACTTGTCATTGGTAGCTTTATCAATTCAAATCCTTATCTCAATTGTCAATGATAAAGCTACGGGAAGCAGAATACCAGATAAATTCGATTCCAATTTTTATACCGGAATTAAGTCTAATCTCAATAACCAAATGGCCCTTATGTGTTAGAATTTTTGTGGCATGTGAATGGGCTGTTATATCCTTATATATATAGTGGTATACGGTCAAAACCGAATTTGTCCTTCGTGCGACTAATCAAGATTGGAGCATATGATGGATCGAGGTTCGTCATTATAATATCGAGCTGTGATGTGAAGTTGGAATGTCGAACTCGAGACCCAGGGGGTCGATCAATACCGAGCTCGAGTCAATATCGAGATCGAGACCCAGAGACCGATTAACATCGAGCTCGAATCAATATCGAGCTCGAGTCCCAGAGACCGATCGAGCTCGAGACCAAGAGACCAACCAATACCGATACCAACCAAGATCGAGATCGATCCAAGAGACAAAGAGCCGTTGTAGCCACACTAAGGAAGAGAATCTCGGCGAAAATCAAGGAAAAACTAATTAACTAATCTATCATAGGATCCCCACTATGTATTTTTAATTATATCCAAAGTAAGATTCCTCCACTATATTAAGAGTGACTATCATTTGTGAAAGGCAGATTGAGAGACATTACCATCATATTCAGAGATTATTAAGATTTACACACACATATAACAAATATTATCCTTTTTGTGCTTTTGATATTAATTCATCTTGTTCATTTGTCAATCACTCTTTACTCAAATTGGGTTTGTATTCATTCCTTTTTTACAGTCAGTATTCGATATATTTCTACTTAATTTTCCAATTTGTACCAAGTTATACCACGTATCCTTAGAACTACGTATAAATTCAACTCTATCCATTTTTCGGGTAAACAGTTTGGCGCCCACCGTGGGGCTAAGGATAACCGTGGTTATTTGATACGAATCTTTGAAAAACACATCATTTTACACTTGCTCTCGAAAGTGTCTTTGATTTCAGGTTATAAACGACGAACTCTCAATTAGTGGCCCTACCTATCGACAACGAAGCTCGCCTTCAAGATGAGAACAACAACCTGACGACCAGCGATGAAAGGTCACTCGTCGATCCCGTTGGAGCTCGGGTCATAGATCCAATTGACGTTAATTCACATGTGGCCATTGAGGCGAACCAACGTTCCGACCCCGAAAACAGCATTCATGGTGGAACTCGATTTGCAGTTCAAAATACCCAAAATGTTGGAGAAGACGGGTCAGCTTGCATTTTTGAAATGTTGCAAAGCCAAACCCAGGCACCGAGAAGTCACCCACAAAACGGGGTCAGCTGTAAAAAAAGGTCAAATGAACAAGAATCGGGGACTAATCCCGAAATTATTAAGATGCTTGAGGAACTGTTAAAACGAATTGAGTTAGGAGAAAAGCGGATTAAAAAAAATGACAAAAAAGTAGAAACATATAACTCCAGGGTTGATCAGATCTCGGGGACACCACCGGTATTGAAGGGCTTGGATTCCAAAACATCGGTACTAAAGCCTTTCCCCCCGAGCGCGGCTCCCAAATCGATCCCCAAGAAGTTTCACATGCCCGAAATTCTTAAATATAATGGGACGACCGACCCCAACAAACATGTCACCTCTTACACATATTCCACTAAAGGGAACGATCTAGAAAACGACGAGATCAAATCCGTATTATTGAAGAAGTTCAGAGAAACCTTGTCAAAGGGAGCAATAATATGGTATCATAATTTATCGCGTAACTCTATCGATTCTTTTGCTATGCTTGCAGATTCTTTCGTAAAAGAACATGCCGGAGCCATAAAGGTCGAGGCCAGGAAGTCGAACCTTTTCAAGGTAAGGCAAAAAGATAACGAGATACTAAGAGAGTTCGTATCTCGCTTCCAAATGGAACAAATGGATATACCACCAGTCACAGCCGATTGGGTTGTTCAAGCTTTCACTCAAGGACTAAACGAACGAAGCTCGATGGCTTCACGACAGTTGAAGCAGAATTTGATCGAGTACCCGGCTGTTACCTGGGCTGATGTACACAATCGATATCAATCGAAGATTAGAGTCGAAGACGGCCAGTTGGGTTTTGGGTCCTTTATTAAAAGGGACATCGGCCGAGAACCAAGGTCAAACAAGGACCGATATCGGCCGTATAACGGAAATCGTAAGGATAGCGAACCTGCACGCAACTCCGTATGAGGTGAAATGAGAAGTTATCAAGGCCAATGGTCTCGGGGGCTGATGAACAAGAATGGGTTCGACATGCATACTGGACCTAAGGAAGCACCACAGTTATCATAATATAACTTCATCATCGATGCATCAGCCATCATATCGGCTATCGGACGCATCAAATATACTAAGTGGCCTCGACCTCTGCAGTCCAATCTAGCCCAGAGAAATCCCAATCAAATGTGCAAGTATCATGGCACCCATGGCCACAGAACCGAAGAGTGCAGGCATTTGAGAGAGGGGGTAGCCCGGTTATTCAATGAAGGGCACCTTCAAGAATTTTTAAGTGACCGGGCCAAAAACCATTTTAAAAATAGAGATTTCAATAGACAAAACGAACAAGAAGAGCCACAACACATCATCCACATGATCATCGGAGGGATCGATGTCCCCCAGGGACCGGTGCTTAAACGCACTAAGATGTCGATTATAAGAGAGAAGCGATCTCGGACTCAAGATTACATACCTAAAGGAACCTTGTCCTTTAGTGACGAAGATGCAGAAGGAATCATGCAACCCCATAACGATGCACTGGTAGTATCTGTACTTATGAATAAAACTCAAGTTAAGCGTGTGTTAATTGATCTAGGTAGTTCGGCCGACATCATTCGATCAAGGGTCGTAGAGCAACTCGATCAACAAGACCAGGCGTTGCCCGCAACCCTGGTACTAAACAGATTCAATATGGCATGTGAAACTACTAAGGGCAAGATAATTTTGCCAGTAAACGTGGCTGGGACCATCCAAGAAACGAAGATCCACGTGATCGAGGGCGATGAGATATACGCCCTGTTCGGGAGGCCATGGATCCATAACATGAGAGTTGTTCCCTTGACCCTTCACTAGGTGCCAAAATTCCCAACATCAGAGGGAATCAAAACGATCTACGGGGAGCAACCGGCCGCAAAAGAAATGTTTGTCATCGATGAAGTGATTCTGATTTCTTCACTATCATGGACAAAGGGATCAGATTCAAAGGAGGAACGAGATACCAAATAGCAATTACAAATGTCAGCCTCGACCCAACTAGAGAATCAGAAGACTGACGAAGATGATGACTATGGACTCCCTTGATCCTTCGTGATCCCCGATGATTCCGACGCTACCAAATCAACGGTCGAAGAACTGGAGAAAATCAAACTAATCGAACATCTGCCCAAATGAAAGGTATACCTGGGCACAGGGTTAGATCCCGAGCTCAGGAAAAAGCTTTTTCAATTTCTTATAGCTTACATGAACTGTTTCGCTATGTCTCATCTTGACATGACAAGGATCCCACCGGAAATAACCACTCATAGACTAAGCTTGGATCTGAAATTCCATCCGGTAAAGTAAAAAAGAAGGCCCCAGTCCGAGGTCAAACATGCATTCATCAAGGACGAGGTAAACAAACTTCTTAAAATAGGATCAATTCGAGAAGTAAAATACCCCGAGTGGCTAGAAAATGTGGTGGTAGTCCCTAAGAAGGGAAACAAACTTAGAATGTGTATAGATTATAAGGACCTGAACAAAGCATGCCCTAAGGATTCTTTTCCTTTGCCTAATATCGATCGTATGATCGATGCAATGGCCAGCTACGAGACTCTTAGTTTTCTCGATGCCTACTCCGGGTACAATCAGATACAGATGAACCCGGAGGATCAGAAAAAGACCTCGTTTATCACTAAGTACGGTACCTACTGTTATAACCTAATGCCATTCGGTCTAAAAATGTTGTAGCAACTTATCAACGCCTAGTAAATCGAATGTTCAAAAAACAAATAGGAACGTCAATAGAAGTTTATATTGATGACACATTAGTTAAGTTCCTGCGAGCAGAGGACTATTTAAAGTATTTGCAGGAATTCTTCAACATACTGAGGGAGTATAATATGAAGCTCAATCCCGAAAATGTGCATTCAGGGTTCGCTCGGGCAAGTTTTTTGGTTTCATGGTGTCCAATCGAGGAATCGAGATCAACCCCGATAAAATCAAAGCTATCAAGGACATCACGATAGTAGATAATGTAAAGGTCGTGCAGAGGCTAACGAGGCGGATAGCCGCCTTAGGACGATTCATTTCGAGATCCTCAGATAGGAGCCACCGATATTTCTCACTGCTTAAGAAGAAAAGCAATTTTGCATGGACTCCAGAATGCCAACGGGATTTGGAAGAACTAAAGCGGTATTTATCGAGCTCGCTGCTGCTTCATACCCCGCAAGTGGACAAAAACTTTACCTGTACTTAGCTGTCTCGGAGATAGCGGTAAGTGGAGTTCTGGTTCGAGAAGAACGAGGTACGCAATTCCCTATTTATTATGTCAGTCGGACCTAAGGCGATGCCGAAACTAGATATCCACACTTAGAAACATTAGCACTTGCTATAATAAGTGCCTCTAGGAAACTGAAACCATATTTCCAGAGTCATCCAATACATGTTGTAACAACTTATCCTCTTCGAAATATTTTGCACAAACACGAGCTTTCTGGTCGATTGGCCAAATGGGCCATAGAAATCCGCGGGTACGATATTGAGTATCGACCCGAACTGCTATCAATCTCAAATCTTGGCGGACTTCGTGGCTGACTTTACTCCGGCCTTCGTACCCGATATTGAAAAAGAACTACTGATAAAATCGGGTACCTCTTTGGGAGTCTGGGCCCTCTTCACGGATGGTGCATCGAACGCGAAAGGGCTCGGACTCGGCATTATACTAAAATTACCCACATGTAATGTAGTTAGACAATCTATCAGAACTTCAAAATTGATTAACAATGAGGCCGAATATGAGTCCATGATTGCAGGTCTCGAACTAGTTAGAAGCTTGGGAGTGGAAGTCGTAGAGGCTAAGTGTGATTACCTTCCTCGTGGTAAACCAAGTTAACGGGACTTTCGTAGTCCGAGAAGATCGAATGCAGAGGTACTTGGATAAATTGCAGATGAGTCTACATCGATTTAAGGAATAGACTTTGCAACAAGTACCCCGAGAACAGAACAATGAGGATGACGCTCTTGCAAACTTAGGTTCATCGGTCAAAGATGACGAACTCAACTCGGGGAGTACAACTCATGAGATCGTTAATCGAAGAAGGTCACGCCGAGATAAACTCCAAAAGTTTAACCTAGGATTGGAGAAACAAATATATAGAGTACTTCAGGAATGGGGAAGCTTCCATCAGATCCAAAGGAATCGAGAACTCTGTGCATAAAGGCGGCATGGGGTTCAACTTGTCCGAAGACGATACACTATTTAATAGGACATTCGATGGACCATTGGCAATATGTTTGGGACCAAGAGATACCGATTACATCCTACCGGAAATTCACGAGGGAACTTGTGGAAACTATTCCGGTGCCGATTCGCTGGTCCACAAAGTAATCATAGCAGGGTATTATTAGACCGATATGGACAAGGATGCAAGGGAGTTCTTTCGAAAATGCGACAAATTCCAAAGACATACACCCATGATTCATCAACCCTGGGAGCTACTCCACTCGGTCCTATCTCCATGGCCTTTTATGAAATGGGGAATGGACATCGTTGGCCCCCTCCCATCGTCCCCAGGTAAGGCTCAGTTTATTTTGTTTATGACTGATTATTTCTCTAAACGGGTTGAAGCACAGGCTTTTGAGAAAGTTAGAGAAAAAGAAGCAATAGACTTTATTTAGGACCACATCATATGTCAATTCGGGATGCCATCCGAGATTGTATGTGATAATGGAAAATAATTCATCGGCAGAAAAGTAACTAAATTTCTCGAGGATCTCAAGATCAAAAAGATCCTATCAACACCGTATCATCCCAGTAGGAACGGACAAGCCGAATCGACTAACAAAACCATCAACCAAAATCTTAAGAAGAAATTGACCGACGCCAAAGGAAAATGGAGAGAAATACTACCCGACGTCCTATGGGCTTATCACACAACATCGAAATCCAGTACCGGAGAAACACCATTATCGTTGGTTTATGGCGCCGAAGACCTGATCCAGGTCGAGGTCGGAGAGCCTAGCATCAGATTTTGATAGGCAATAGAGGATTTGAATAACGAGACCATGAATACGAGCCTAGAATTATTAGACGAAAGACGAGAAGCTGCTCTCATCCGATTGGCCGCCCAAAAATAGCGAATTGAGAGGTACTACAATCGAAGGACCAATCTTCGACATTTTAAAATTGGGGATTTGGTGCTAAGAAAATTCACCCTCAATCCTTGAAATCCGAATGAAGGGGAACTGGGTTTGAACTGGGAAGGACCGTATCAGGTTCTTGGAATCGTCGGAAAAGGATCCTACAAGCTCGGTAGGATAAACGACAAATGACTACCGAGAAATTGGAACGTATCGCACCTAAAGCGATACTACTGCTAAGGTACGACCCTCCCATGTTCATTTGTATTTCAAAACTAACCCTTGCAGGTGTTCGACCAGAAACAGGAATGGATTCTTCAACTCGAAGCCTTTAGGTTTGAAAGCACGCGTTGCACTCTTTTTTCCTTAGACCGGTTTTGTCCCAAATGGGGTTTTCGGTGAGGTTTTTAATGAGGCAACCATTGATCGTGCTAACTTAGAGCAATTCAACAGTATCTGAGGCCTCTTTACAATCAACCTCGAATACTAGGCGGCATTGCCCTCGAATATATCAAGTTTGATGCAAGGAAATTACTTCATGGCAATAGGGTCTCGACAATATATCAAGTTCGATGCAAGGAAATTACTTCATGGCAACAGGGTCTTGACAGGAAAAAATTTTAAGGGTCAAATGGTCAAACGAACCATGCCCGCATAGTTTGCTCGAGCCCTGGCACAAAACATGTACACATGTATAATGACATATAAAGAAAAATTTCTTCGTTATCGATATCTCATACCTCAGAAAGGTTCTTCTACTTCATATTCTTGATCTATTATGTAAATAATCTTAAGGGCCGACCATGACCGGAATTCGAATAATTACCCCATAAATCAGGGACTGCCATCCGAAAAATCAACGACATCAAATTATATAAAGCCTAAGGGCTACCTTAATTCGAGTTCCAGAAATCATTCTCACTCGACTACAAAGCCTAAGGGCTACCTTAATTCGAGTTCGAGAAATCATTCTCACTCGAGTACAAAGCCTAAGGGCTACCTTAATTTGAGTTCGAGAAATCATTCTCACACGACTATAAAGCCTAAGGGCTACCTTAATTCGGGTTCGAGAAATGATTCTCACTCGAAAGCCTAAGGGCTACCTTAATACGAGTTCGAAAAACCATCCTCACTCGACCATAAAACCTAAGGGCTATTTTTTCTTTGAGTTCGAGTAAATACTCACTCGACCATAAAGCCTAAGGGTTGTCTTTTACTTTGAGTTTGAGAAAACACTCACTTGACCATAAAGCCTATGGGCTATTTTTTACTTCGAGTTCGAGAAAACACTCACTCGACCATAAAGCCTAAGGGTTGTTTTTAATTTGAGTTCGAGAAATCATTCTCACTCGGCTACAAAGCATAATGGCTGCTGTAATTCAGGTTCGAGGAATCATTCTCACTCGAAAGCCTAAGGGCTACCTTAATACGAGTTCGAGAAACCATCCTCACTCGACCATTAAGCCTAAGGGCTATTTTTTCTTTGAGTTCGAGCAAACACTTACTCGACCATCAAGCCTAAGGGCTATTTTTTACTTTGAGTTCGAGCAAACACTCACTCGAACATAAAGCCTAAGGGCTGCTTATTATGGTCGAGTTCGAGCAAACACTCAATCGGCCATAAAGCCTAAGGGTTATTTTCTGCTTTGAGTTGAAGAGACCGTCCTCGCTCAACTAGAAAACTAAAGGTTACTTTACTTCAAGTTTGAGCGAGCACTCACTCGATCAAAAAGCCTAAGGGCTACCTTAATTCGGGTTCGAGAAATCATTCTCACTCGATTGTCTAAGGGATACCTTAATTCGAGATTCGAGAAATCATTCTCACTTGACTACAAAGCCTAAGGGCAACCTTAATTCGAGTTCGAGAAACCATACTCACTCGACCAGAAAGCCTAAGGGCTACTTTGCTTCGAGTTCGAGCGAATCATTTCACTAGACATTTATTTATCAAGCCTAAGAGCCACCTCAGTTCGAGTTCAAACATTCACTCGGGGACTACCTATAAGAAACGGTCGAGTGCAGTACAGCTATTGGTCCTTACTATCTCAATCTTGGACCTTCGAATAATTATTCAATGCTAAGGCTCTTTTGACCTTTGTATAAGTTAACAAAAAGGTAAATGATTCAGAAGCCACAGAAGGGAAAATTTGTATATATATATCAAAATCTTTTACAAAGGCAACTCGGCCCAAAGGAAGTTCTTTACAAAGGCTGAAGCAGCCTCGATAGAAATAACAAAAACTACTTAAGTTCCTCTAAATGACTTGGTCTTCATCGGAGGCCGCATCCTCAAGATCTTCCCCGCCTTCAGATTCGCTCGAGCGATCGGAGTCTTCCTCAGGGAAGGCCAGCCTCCGAGCCCTTCTTTCCTCCGCCTTGGTATTTTCAATTTCGGCCTTAACATCGAAGCCCTGAGCACTGACCTCCTCGAGAGCTTATCTCCGAGCCTGCCATTTAGCATGATCGACCATGCTCTTGGCCTTGTCTAGGTTGACCTCAACATCGATCCTGAACTGGGTCACCTTAGCATCGGCTCTTTTACTAGCCTCGGTCACCTCAGATCTGGCCACTTCGAGTTCATTAGCCAAGCTTGCCTTATCAGAAGTGGCCAAATCTAACCGACTCTGAATCTCTTTAACCCTCTAAATCTGCACCGAGGCATTTGCTTTTGCAGATCGAAGCTGGGCCTCAACTTACTCTGATTTCTCTTGAACGGCCTCCTTTTTGGAGGCGATGGTATCCATATTTTCTTTGAATTTCCCCCCTTCTTCCATTAGCTCATCCACCTGCGAATGGAGTCATTCGATCTGTTCAAGCCTCTGCCGAACCTGCAGAATCGGATAGTTAGTGTTTATCTCCAATTCATCTTCACTATGGTGAAGAATTCGGAATACCTGCTCGGCCATCTCCTCGTGCTCATCCCGAGCCATTGCTAAATCAGCTCGAAGTTTCTCGCTAAGAAGTTTATATGAGTCACTCTTCTCAGTAAGGTTTTGAACCTCGACCTCATCCTCCTCTCGGATTAGGAGGAAAACCTCGTGATGCAACACCGAAGCCTACAAACATGAGGAAAAATATTAGAATTATCTAGAAGTATAAAATAAACAGCAGAGATGCCATCAGAGTTACCCGATTCAGAGCATGCTGAGCCTCGTTGAAAAGGCAGGCGTATCCCACCGCATTCATCACTGATTGATCCTCTTCGTTCACCAAAGACCAAAGGTAACTAGCAATTCCCACGGGGGGAGAGAAAATTCAGGTATCCTCCAGAACGAAGAGCACTATCTTCCACATACGATCGGGATAAACACTCGGGGCGGGGCCGGGAATCGGGCCACCAGTTTTGGAACCGATAAAGACCCGACAGAGCCCGACCATGATGCTTTATTTGGTATCAGTAATCCACCGAACCCGATAACCTCCTCTGAGGCAGCTGACTCGAGCCCATCCAGAAAACCGTGGATATCGGTCGACTCTTGAATGCCCTCGCGGGATCGACCTTCTAACATGCTGGTCTCACGGATCATAGCATCCGAAATCTGAGGGGATCCACTATATCAACTATCCCGAGCTCATCCCTCGAGATATCTTCTACTTCTTGAGAAGTCCAACCTTCTGTTTCCCCTTCAACCATCTCAGCTCGAGATGGAATAGTCTCGGTTTTTTCTTGTTGTGGGATTATGGCTAGGGTTCCTTTATTTACTTCCGCCGATTCAGAAGATTGTTATATCACAACATTAGCACGTACATAGGCTAAATCCTCTTCTCCTTCTTCGGGATCATCCCTTAATCGGTGGATCGATTCCGAAGGCATGACACCGGAGCCCCCCTTTGGCTTGCGAGATTTCTTAACCGATTTTTTCTTTTCCAAAATCGGGGAATTCAGTGTGTATTTTCTCTTCTTTTCTTTAACCTACTTCGAGGTAGGAACCTCTTCATCACTAGATTGGGGCCTCATGGAAACATCCTTCCCGAGTCCTACAAAGGGAAAAAGGGGGATAAGTAAGTAAATAAGAACAAATGACATACAAATCAAGAAAGAGACTTACCATGACTACGGGCCTCCTATCAACCATTTGATAATTCCACCCAAGCACGCTTGGATTATGGTCTCTACAGCACTAGACCTTCAACCCATTGTTTAAGATCCGAAATCGATTCAGGCATCCGAGCTATGACTGTGAAAAGAAAGGAAAAATGGATTAAGAAAATGAAAGGCAATCACAAAATTAAAACGAACAAAGGTAAATAAGTGCTCACGGTTAATATTCCATTTCTCAGGAAACGACATGTCATCTACAGGGATCGGGTATGAGGTTTTGACTCGAACAAAACGGCTCATCCAACCCCGATCACGAGTCTCGTCTATACTCGAGAACGGCGCTTGGGTTGCTCGGCGAGCAAGCTTGATTAACCCTCCTCGATAAAGTCGGGGACTATAAAGGCGCATAAGGTGATCGAGGGTGAAAAGAGATCCCTCCAAAAAGAAGGATGGATCTGGCCAAGGGTCACGTCGTATCTCTTGCAAAAGGAGACGATGACAGGGTCTAAAGGACCCAGCGTGAAAGGATAAGTATAAACACTTAGGAACCCTTCCACGTGGGTAGTAATTGATTCATCAGGCGATGGGACTACCACGTGCTTATCATCCCAGTTGCATTCTTATTTGACTTTCTCGAGAATTTTCTCGGTGATTGTACACGGGTACCTCGACATCGGCTCACATCGGCCCGGAACCGAAGAGGGTTTTTTAACTTTAAAATCACTGATAGTTGAACACCCTACCAGAACGAATTCCTCAGGGTGAGGCTCCGTTGTATCCTCGCCGCCAGCGGGTCGCGATGAAGAAGCGACCACTTTTTGCGGAACGATTTTAGACGTTTTGGCCATCTAAATTTTGGTAAAAAAAGATTGGAAGTATTTGGTGTTTTGAGAAGAACAAGTAAAGAAATTCCAAAACTTGGAAATAGGAAGCTTTAGGGAAGGCGAAGGACTATGAAGATTGGAATGAAAAAGGTTTAAAGGTAAAAGTTTGAAATAATGAAGAAAGGGGATATTTATAGATTTCACAATGACGATTCAAAATTGGTAGTGGCCGACCATCGACTGACGCGCATTTAATGCCTTGGTAACTGGACCGACGAGACATTTGTCACATACGTCACAATCGGGCTCGACGCAGACGTCAGTATGTATCTAGTCAGAGGTTGAAAAATCATATCGTTTCTCGCTACCTTCTTTCAGAGAAACGAGAGGACTATCTGTATATGGTCAAAACAGAGTTTTTCCTTCGTGCGACTAATCAAGATTGGAGCATGATGGACCGAGGTTCGTCATTATAATATCGAGTTGTGATGTGAAGTTGGAAGGTCGAGCTCGAGACCCAGAGGCCGATCAATACCGAGCTCGAGTCAATATCGAGATCGAGACCCAGAGACCGATTAATATCGAGCTCGAATCAATATCGAGCTCGAGTCCTAGAAACCGATCGAGCTCGAGTCAATATCAAGCTCTAAACCTAGAGACCGACCAATACCGAGACCAACCAAGATCGAGATCGAGCCAAGAGACAAAGAGCTGTTGTAGTCGCACTATGGAAGAGAATCTCGGCGAAAATCAAGAAAAACTAATTAATTAATCTATCATGGGATCCCCACTATGTATTTTTAATTATATCCAAAGTAGGATTTCTCCACTATATTAAGAGTTACTATCATTTGTGAAAGGCAGATTGAGAGACATTACCCTCACATTAAGAGATTATTGAGATTTACACACACATATAGCAAATATTATCCTTTTTGGGGCTTTTGATATTGATTCATCTTGTTCATTTATCAATCACTATTTACTCAAATTGGGTTTGTATTCATTCCTTTTTTACAGTCAATATTCGATATATTTCTACTTATTTTTCCAATTTGTACCAAGTTATACCACGTATCCTTAGAACTACGTATAAATTAAACTCTATCTTTTTTTCGGGTAAACAGTAGTCTTTATCATCAATCCTTATCTCCTGAACTTATTTTTAAAATTGAGTTAAATCCGATTGATTTACATTTCATGACATGATATTAAATACAAATCCATCTCTATTCTTCAACTCCGGACATGGAAGATGTTAGATTATTATTATTTTAGGCTCACATCAAAATCTACCTTTTAAGGATGAATTAGGCCCTATACTTTTCTACACAACTAATTGTTATCATTCTTTTTCCTGAAAATAAAGTATAAGCCAACGTTTTTTAGGGGAAAAGCAACGACGTACTTTATTGGCGTGGAAGTTACACTGTTTCTTGAAACGAAGAGTATTATTGGTATCAGAATATGTGACGACAGAAAGCTAACTTGTAACAGTGGGTTTATGAGTCTATAATTTCCTTGTTTCCGTGTGCTTTTTCTGAAACAATTAAACCAGAGCACAATGACGAGAGCAAAATGAAGTACTAGTAGAAGAATCAAGGTATTCCCATTGTTTGCTGGATTATACTAGCAACGTAATTTCATATGTTAGTACGTTCAGAGAATCACGTGAATTAATTTGGTGCATGTACGAAATATAAACGTATTTCCCAATGAAGTACTAGTATAGTACTACTCAACTCTGAATGGCCGACTACGATATGTCACAAGTTACTAGCTAAGATATTATATTATATACTTGATGTGTTTTTTCGTTTTCTGTCAATTGTGATACGGACTTATCCAAAAACCAATTTCATCCAAATTAATTATTATAAACAACAAGTACATTCTTCGCACTTCTCATTTCATAGTGGAAGATAAAGTAGATTAGGCAGGGCAACAGTTGACCAACTAGATCACGACATGCAAATGACTGCTGCATTTTCTGTGGAAAGTTTTATAGTCATCTTTTTAATCTTGATCGAGGAAAAAACACTCCATATCAAAATTGATATTTAAGATGAGACAGACTTCTTATCCTCCTTAGAAAATTAATCTTTTTTTTGTCCAATGGAAAACGTGAAAGGAGAATCATTTTTTGTCACAAAAAGGTAGATACTCCATTGTAGATATCCATCCGCGTGTTTTGACCTTTTCCTGATTCATAATGGATTCGTTACTCTAATAAAGTTTAAAGCCAACAACAAAAGGTTATGGTGGAGCGCTAAATAGTGAAATAGTATGAGCTAGCCAATATTTGCAATGTTATTAAAAATAGTTAATATTTTGTTATTTCACGGAAAGTTCTAGCATAATATATTGGAGATTGGTACACCTGTGTATGAATTTTCAGCATATTATGTTGGAACTCCAGTATATTATGCTGGAACTCCAATATATTATGCTGAAATATTTTCCGAATTTTGAACAGTCTTATCGTTCAGATATATCTTAAAATGAAAAGTGGATAAATTTTGATTACTTTTGAAACTGTGGCTATTTCTCAATTACCACTTGTAAATCTGGCTATTTTTGAATTTCATCCGTATTTTCCTACTTCATCCTTAACCATACGTCACGCGTTCGAGCCCTGAGTATGAAATTCCCTTTATTAGATAGCACTTTATCCCAATGTGAGAATTTCCGATGTGAATCAAAATTTAGTCAGAATTGGGCCCAATACAAGTATCGCACAGTGCGAAATCAAAAAGAAAAAAAGAAAAGTTTTAAAGCCGTGAAAGCACGTTATGCTTAGCCACCACAAATATCCCTGCAACTTATTGCTAGCTTTCTTTGTTGATTTATTGAAATTTGGACGATCATCACTTCGATTTGACATGCAAAATATCCTAACACATGCTTAAAACCTCTAATTAAATTTAATTTTATTTGCTCTCATAAACACTGAATTAAAATGCTAAAACAAAATTCCAATATAGAGGACGAGATAAGTGTCGGCCTACTTCTTTGGCTGACCTAAGAACTAACCTTCATCTCGCTAAGATAAAAAAATGCTATTTGATGAGGTGCAAAATTCAACTAGATGCATTCAATGATACTGTTAAGACGGGCAACATTCTAATCAAGCTATTGTGAGCACATTCATTCATTCAATGTTCCAAAGGACTTAAAGCTAACAGCATCATACATTAAAACTTAAAAGTTTAAACTTTTATACTTCAATGCCACACAAATGGGTGATTTGTGTGGTGTTCAATTTTTTGCGTGCACAGATTATAGAAGGATCTGGTTCTTCTACAAGTTCCTTACACTACAGTTGCGGAATAATAAATGCAGAAAGTAAAGAATACAAGTATTTTTACATGGAAAAAACCCGGCTCAAAAGGTCATGAAAAAACCACGACTTACTTCCCAGTAGGATTTTTTCCAACACTTCACTAAATCACTAAGCCAAACAACAGCGTTTACAAAACTCTTGTAAACCTAAGGATTACCTCTAACCTTTTGTGGCAACCAGCCTTAGGCTGTTGCGACAACTTCAAGTTAACTATAACTTGAACAATACAACTCAAAGTACCTAGTACAAATACGTCTAGAGAAAGCTGAAAGGTACAACTCGAAAGCCCTACTACAATTGAACTAGAATAAAAGACAGACACTTGGAACTGGTTCTTCTATCAGGTTCATGTAGCTTCAGGTTCGCATACTTGAAACACACAGGAATTGCTTGCAAAATGCCTTGCTATTTTGCTCTCAATTTATACTTAACTTCAGTGTTTGTGCATCCCATGTAAAAGAGAACACAACTCATATATAGAGAGTTAGTCGAATAAGGATTAAATAGAGTTCTAATGCTTTACTCTTCCACGGTGGAAGAGTTCTAATTATATTCAACTTGTAATTCCTATTTTGATCCGAACCACATTAAATCTTGTGTTCTTTCTTTTACGTTTCCGCTAACACTTTTTGATCAGGAGATATCAGATATAACTACTTAATCTTATCTCCTTCACGTGCATCCCTTATGCTCGAATCCGCCCGTGTCTGTGTACACTATGTATGGACCTGGTTCATGCTTGAGTTCCTTTGTCAATCATCAAAACAAACTTCACTTGGGCCAACAAATTTCCATTTTTTTATGATGACAAACTTTGTGCTTTTCATAAGCATAAGGGGTCACCGGAATCTGTTAGCCTCCGCCAAAATACTGTATATGTATCTTATATATATATATGTATATATACTGAGGACCCCCTACATAAACTAGTTGGTGCCCCTTTATTAACAAAATATTGGATGGTAGATTAGGTAAACTTTAGGTAGGCCGAATCGGCTGATGATGTTCCTCCATATAAAGGTGATTACCTCTTATTCCCGTATATGGGCGAACACTCCTGCTTCCACCCATTTAGAGAAATAATTAGCTAAAACCAAAAGGAATTGTACATTAACACGCCCTGTTGGGGTGTACTTTTGGCATTGTTTGCATTTCCTCATGAAGTCCAAGGCATCCTTTTTCATGGTGGACCGATAGTATCCCGCCCGTATGAGGCATCTAACGAGTGATCGATTGCCGGAATGAGCACCATAATGTCCTTCATCAACCTCTTCTAGGACGCGCTGGGTCTGGTTTGGGACCAAGAATTTCGCCAGAGAGCCGCCATAAGTCCTCTTGTACATGTCGCTATGGAGGAGATTATATCTGGCTGCCTTCATTCTTTGTTTCTTAGCTTTTTTTTGTCGTTTGGGAGTGTGTCGTCCTGTAAATAGGCGATAATACAATTGCGCCAATCCCAAGTTAAACTTATGGTTCTTACCTCGGTTTGATCTAGTGATGAGTTGAGGAGTTGGAATACACTTTTATTCCCGGTCGTGAGGCTTTTGATAGATGCGGCTAGTTTGGCGAGGCAGTTCTCATCTACGCACATGGGATTTGGTTGAGCTGGCATTCGTTGATCTTAGGCAGTAGCTTACAGATCCTGGTCTGATATATTTACAACCTTTGTTCCTTGATTTGGAAAGTCCTTGCGACTTGGTTGACTACGAGCTGGGAATCACAACGAAGTTTCAACTGTTTCGCCCCATACTTGAATGCTAGTCTCAACCTTATAATTACGGCCTCATACTTGGCCTCGTTGTTAGTCATATCCGGGCATCTTATGGAATGGAAAATTACTTTGCTTGTAGGACCTCGAGTACGAGTCCCAGTCGGGATTCTGAAGCTTTGGATGAGTCATCGGTGTATAGGACTCAGAGGTCTTGTGTTTGGTGGAAAGCTTGGGCGTCGTCCTTTTCGACTTTGCACATTTTATTTGCACTGAAGTCTGCGATGAAGTCGGAGAGCACTTTCGACTTTATCGCCGCTCACGGCTGGTATGTGATATCGTGCTCTCTTAGCTCGATGGCCCACTTGGCCAGCCTCCCCGATAGCTCAGGTTTATGCAAAATGCTCCTCGGGGGAAAGGTTATAACGACCGAGATAGGGTGGCAATGAAAATAGGGTCTAAGCTTTCGTGAAGCTATGACCAAAGACATAGCCACTTTTTCTAGGTGCGGGTACCTCGTCTCAGCATCGACGAGTTTTTTGCAAATGTAATAGATGGGAGATTGCATACCTTTGTTTTCGCAGATCAGGATGGCACTTGCTTCTACTTCTGAGATGGCTATATAAACGAGGAAGTGTTCTTTAGGTTTGGGCTTCGAAAGCAGAGGTGGTGATGATAGAAATGCCTTCAGTTCTCGCAGAGCTTGGATGCACTCGGAAGTCCATTCAATACCGTTGTACTTTTTTAGCAACGCCAAAAAAATTATGACATCTCCCAGATGTCCGTGATATGAATCTAGATAAGGCGGCGATTCGACCAGTCAACCTTTGGACTTGCTTCTTGGTAGTCAAGAGTTCCGATATCCCCTCGATAGCTTTGATTTTGTTACACCCCATGTTTTCGTACGTAAGAGTATGTCGTAAGACAATTGATATAAGCTCAGAAATGAGACCATGTTTGAAAGTACATAAAGTAAGTTAATCATGTTACCTTGGAGGTTACAAATTTTTAAGATCATGAATAACAAGTACCAAGAGGGTTGGAAAGCATAGAAGCTAAACTAAAAATAAGTTTCGCCAAAAGTCAATAAGTTTGGAATGTTATAACATGTACTTTGGGGTGATACTAGAGTTCTTAACATGATAATGCGGTTATGTTATGATTTTTTTTAATCGTATGATAGTCGTGTGTTACATTTTGAAGTCAAGCGAGTTATGGAACAAAAGTTGACAAAGGGTATCACAAGTTACATTCATAATGTGTTGAACATTAGGTCAAATGTAGCATAGCGTTTCACCTAATATACTTGGAATTACGGGATGATACACATATAAAATTGAATATCTACGAGTCTAGTTTCTAATGCATTAAACAGTTCATTGATACGACATTAGAGTAGAGAGATATTCGTGTTTTTACGAGATTGTGCAAGTAGCTCCCAAAGGGACCTACTTAGACGGTGGTCGACCTACTTCACTTTATAAATGATTTTGACAACATTTATTTCTCATTTTTCGACCCAACTCCATCCATACACTCCTCCTAACCCTCCTTAACTGATACCACAAGGGTTTGAAGTGATTACACCATATTTCAACATCAAAAGTTAGTTCTATTGAAGAACAACACCTCTCTAAGGTTGTGTTGTCAATGAGGATAATTGTGGGTTGTGTTTGGATAAAATTTAAAGTTGTTGATACCTTATAAGGCGAGTATAGCTCCTACTAATTGTGCTTAAGCTTTCTTGTATGTTGGTTAAGTTGTTAGGATGATAAACTACAAGATAATACTTGGATTAGCTTGAGATGTTGTTGTTCTTGATGGATTGTTTTGAAAGTTGCTCTTATGGACTTTAAGTGGCTGGAAATTATGGAAAATAAGTTGGCTATGATATTGTTAGTATTATTATGTTGGTTTAAATGTCAATCTTGTTGAGAAAATTGGTAACTAGAAAAGAAATGGCCGTAAAGCACTTCGAAATTGTCCACAATGATATTATCTTGTGTTAGGCTATTTTGGGTAACTTTGAAATTGAGTACAAGGTTGGAAATTCTTTAAAAGGTATTAGTTATTATATTGGATATATTACGAAGTTCAAGAATAAATGATAATGAGGTTGAAGGGTGCTAAAGAAATTCAATCTGAGCTTGCCGCTCGTCGTAATATGTTGATGACTTGTTAATGAAATATTTTGTACCCTGTTGTTGATGTTGTTCTTATTGTATTTCTCTAGTTCTTGTTGTTGGTATATGGTATCGGAGGAGGCCCTTGTTACAGGAGAGGTGCTGCCCAAATTTACATAAATGAGCTACTAGTTTAAGTTGCGGACTTAGCCTTGTTTCAGCACTGATTTTGAATCTCCTTATGCTATGGTCGATTGATTTGAGTTGTTTGAAGAATTTCTTGGAAGGTATTAAGGACTCGACAATGATAAGGTATGTTATGACTATCCCTTTTTTTCTTTTGGGCATGATCCATACGATAAAAATGAAATGAGCAAACACGCAACTTTCATAAATGACTCTATTCTTAGAAGTATTAGGGTTTCCTATGTTCTTGATTCCACATATGTCCTATTATCATATCGTCTGTTTATGGGTCTCAGAAAAAATGTAAGTTTATAAAGTTTATCCGAAGGCATATTGATCTTGTTACATTCCGAGAGTTCACATTGACTTACTTCATTATGCATTGCATTCATTTATACATGTATATTGACCAATGACCAGATGGTGTTATATACGTGTATATCATATGTATATGGGGTATGGGAAAAAGTTATGGTGTTAGATACGCACCACCACCTGATCAACTGGCAGACATTGATGATTTCGCCCACTGAGGTCGAGATGATATGATGGGATGCCCTCAGAGGCTTGATGATGTTATGTACGCATATACCTATTCATGATATGATATTATACGCATATGCATGACATTATAAATATCTCATGATTCACAGAGCTATTCAGACTTACAGGCCGAATCCTTCACTCCATGCTTCTTTTATGTCTTTTATCTACTTCTTTTCATGGCGTACATACTCGGTACGTTATTTGTACTGACATCCCTTTTCCCTGGGGATGCTGCATTTTATGCCCGCAGGTGCCTATAGATAGGATAACAGTCTTCCTAGTAGGCTATCAACTCAGCAGAAGGTGTTAGTGCACTCCAGTTGCTCTAGAGTTGCCTATTTGGTCAGTATGCTTTGGACATGTAATGATTGGTATGGCAGGGCCCTCTCCGACTTTTATGACGTTTATGTAATCTTAGAGGCTTGTAGACAAAGGTCATGTAAATCAATACTTGTATGGCCTTGTCGGCCAATGGTTTGAGTGTACAAATGATCATGTCGGCCTTATAGGCCCGTATGTCACATGTATAAGTTTGTATATCATGTTGAGTCATCCTATGTCGAGTATCCCCTTATGTTTCTTTCCTGGTTATCTCATGACAGCCCTTCTGGCCCACTTACCAATGATGGTATGATAAGAAAGATATGTTATGTTGGTACTTCGTTTAGTAAGGCATCTGGTGCCCGTCATGGCCCTGCGGTTTGGATTGTGAAAAAAGTGGTATCAGAGCAGTTCTGTCCTAGGGAGTTTACAAGCCGTGTCTAGTAGAGTCTTGTTTCTGGGTGTATTATGCACCACACTTATAAGCAAGAGGCTACAGGTCATTTGGGATTGTCACTCTTTCTTCTTACTCTAGATCGTGTGGTAGAGCTCAGTTGTAAGAATTCAAACTCCTAAATTCTATTTTATCTGTAATACAACGATACCTACATACACAAAGACAGTTGGTAAGAGATTGAATGTGGTTGTGGAAGAGTTGAATCAGAGGAACTCGACTTTGCATCATGCTTATGATGCTTAAATGTGAGGTCTTCAGCAGATCATGTGTGTACTAAGACATGTAAACTTCTTGATAAGGAGCCCTACGGAATGAATATCTATCCACCCATATGGTAAAAAGAAATAAGAGAATCAAAAGGTAGATACAGGTTTCAACAATTAAAAGAAGCAAGGTGAAGAAGGGTACGAGGTACCCAGCTAGTGAATATTATCAGTATTTACAATTCAGGTAAAGAAATATAAGTATTCTGAGTTACTTTCAACAGTAACAAAGATATATACAATTGGCCACACCCATCTCAGTTATGCCCTATGGGTGCTAATAGATATAGTTTAAGAGAATAATGGGATATCACAATCCAGCTGGGCTTAGCGTAACCCAAAATGGTTGATGGATTGTCATCATTATCTAACATTCCCGAAGGATAGTTCAAACATGGTAAAATATCTCATTGCGAGACACCTATATGGTGCACTCTAGAATAGTACAGTCAGATACGAATACTAGAATCTTAGTATGACTCCGCCCATAGTAAAGAAAATAGAGAATGTTAGGCGTCCCGAAGAGCCAGTGAGATGAAGCAAATGGGGCTAAAAGTGAAAGAACATTTTGTTGAAGCTTTCAAAATAAAGTGATAGGCAGAAATATTAGCTAGAGAATAAGTAGAGAGTAAATGAAGTATTATGAGTAAGATGTGATAAATGGGTGATAACGATAAATAAAAATATGATAGAATGATAGAGTCTATAGTCAAGTGAAGAAAAAGATAATAGGTGACATGCCTTGAGACAATAAAACTGTATAAGCCATAAAGTCATATCCTCATTTTGAGAAATGAGTTGGTGACTCCAACGTGATTACCAGAAGGAAAAGTTAGACCCCCGGAGTAATAAAAATCAGTATGGGCTAGTGAACAAGATAAACTGAACATGAATTAGGGACCAAAGAATTTGATAATAGTCAGCATCATGAGACTTTCACATATCGCGTTCCGGCAATAATAGAATGGACAATAGAAGAATAACCTTTAAAGGTCATTCAGGAAGACGTTCCCCTAAAGATCCTACAGATATGTTACGACTCCATGACATTATGCAAGCATGACACTGGGGTGAGGCAGTAAGGGTTCCCGTACCAGATGTTATTGATAAATAAGTATGAATGAACACTTGACACATAAGGAGCCAGTGCGAGAGGAAAGTTAAGACAAAGGAAATAACCCAAGAGAGATTACGCGGAATATAGATATGAGAATGGACCAACAAGTAGTTAGTAATTGATTCAGGAAAAGTCTAGTTATTGCTAGACAATAGGATATAGACAAATCGATAGATCGTGCAAGATAAACGTAGTGAACCCTTACACAGGGAATTCAATCTCGCAGATATGACATCGTGATCCTTGAGAAAATATTCAGATAGGAGTTGGGTAAGTAAAGGTACTGTATAACTGTTATGAAAATAAAAGAAAATGCCACTGGGGAGATAGTCAAAAATTTTAGTTCAGAAGCAACCCTACGAGCACAAGGGCGCGGAGGTAAGTAACTAGGGATAATTATAGGTGAGCAAGAACATCAAAAATTCCGTCAAGTATATGATGTAATAAGCTCGCAACTTTACGACAGTCGGAGGGTCTCCCTTAAGTACTACAACGAAAGACTTACTGAGGAAATAAGGAAGAAGGTTTCAACTTAAGCATAGTAACTTGAAGAAGAAATGGTCTTGCAACAACAGTCTCACTACAATATTGTATGCACTCTATAAGAAAGTGGCACCTATCATGGCTAATGAACGGAAAAGAAATATCAAAGGTAATATTTGAGATCATATGAGTTACAGGAAATTCCAGTATTCGTAGATAATAAGATAAGCCAATTATTCATGCAACAAGTGGGTGAACGACTAGGAAAAGTAATTGCTTACATTTAAAGACAACTGAGAAGGCACAAAAGGAAATCTATGGTGCTAGCAAGTTAAAGGAAGGTTGCGAGTAGTATTAATAGATATGTGTATGTCGCAAGATAAAGTATCGTAGAGCGACAAGGTTTTAGGTAGATAGGAGTAAGGATAAGAAAAGGTGAGTGAGAAGGAGACGAGAATAGGTAAGTCCTCGGGATTAAACCCATCAAAACAAGAGAGCTGATGGTTTCCGTAAGTTATAGAAAGCTCGGTACAGCAGGAATGAACTGAGAGGAGTCTAAGACTAGGAGCAGTTAGAAGAGATGAAATGCTGCCCCGGTAGTAGAATAAGGGTGTAATGGTGATAGATAGGAGGATGACGTTTAGACCTTTGATTGAGTAATGATTTTAAGAAAAGTCATGAATTGTGCGAGATTAGAATACCCCCATAAGATGAATCACATTGGGATGCTATGAAATACAGTTATTGAAGTATAGTATCATCCCTAGGTGGATTGGACAAATCACTTCAAATGTTCCCCGATACAACGTGAGCCCTAGTGACAATGTATTACATAATAAGTTTCAAGTTATCAGTGGTAGATTACATATCAACATTAAGGTGAATCAACAATAGATGGATAAAATTTCCATTGTATGAGATGAGGTTCTTAAGATAAATTGTAATGAGGAAGCGTTAAAGGACTTAGATATATGCATATAGGATAAATAGTGAGAGAGTAAACTAGAGTTAGATAGCAGACCTCGATAATAATAAATCAAAGCAAGTGTCATGGAATAGTATGACCTACCTAGATGGAGTAAATCCATAAGCATAAATAGTCGAGGCTATGAAACAAGATATAGCAATAGTCGTAAGTTCGACAAAGTACCAAGCAAATAACTTCAATACACCTATAGATTCCAGAGGGACAACTTGTCATAGTTCTGTATATGTTCACAAAGTGAGGCCTTTTGTCACACCCCAAACCTGAAGAGGCGTGGCCGGCACCCGGTACCATACTCGACCCGAGCGTACCACTCTGTAACTGTGAACTCTAGAGGAGTAACCCTCAACCTAGGCCGATGAGGCCATATTCTGAATTATATGAAAATATCATCTCTCTCATATGAGGGATAAACATACCCAAAATCTCATATATATATATATATATATATATATATATATATATATATATATATAAATGTGCAGGCTGACGAGGCCACCATGAATATCTACTGATATACAAACTATACAGGACTTGTCTACAAGCCTCTAGACATAGTTGAGTTGTATTATGGTCAGGACAGGGCCTCGACCTACCCATCAAACCTGTATATATAAAACGGACTCCAAGGTCTAGACCTGGTAACTCCGGGAAAGTGGAGCTTACCAACCAAGCTGATATTTGGCTCTGTCTACTGGGAAGGTCTATCTATCTGTCTATCAGGACCTGCATGCATGAAATGCAGCATCCCCAACAAAGGGACGTCAGTACAAAATAATGTACTGAGTATGTAAGGCAACAGAATAGTTGAAAGCTAATACTGAACTGATGATATAATAACTGAATTAACTGGGAGTCAAAAAAATCTGAAGATATGCTTACCTGCTGATACTGACTCAACTCTCTCCATATAGTATGTAAAATAGATATCCGGCCCTACAAGGCTCGGTATGTGTAACTGCCCTGCCGTAGTAGGCTCGCTCATAGGCGCTCGGCCATACTAGGCTCTGTATCTCGGCCATTCTGGGCTCGCTCATATGCGCTCGGCCACAGTAGGCTTGGTATATAACTTACCGCGTGATCAGAGGTTGCCCAATAGGGGTCTGCCCACCAATTATAGCTCGATGGTGGTGAAAATACTGTAATACTGTATATATAGCTGAAAGAAGATAATACTAAACTGAATATGAAGTCCCGATAAGGGAGAATACTGTAACTTCTGAGACTAGGATAATGTGAATAAATTCAGGAATACGAACTTCTCTTTATGCCTTGTTATCAAACTCATGTAGTTACGAGATCATGCCAAAATGAAGAAAGGTTTAGCCTTAACATACCTTATCACAATCTTTTCAATCACCAACTTGAACTTGCCTCTTCTCACCTTAATCTACAACAATGATAATAATACTATTATTAAGTTACGTAAGGTACAACTAACGCACAACGAACAACAAGCTTATTTTGTATTAAAACGGACAGCATCTCCCCTATAATCCTTACTTCCTCCAAATTCAAGATAACACCAACAACACCAAAAATAACAATAACAACATATATACATTATTTTCCAACCTTATGCACACCACACAATACTACAAAACAGCCCAACACACCCCAATCTCTTCATACACAAAACGACCACTTCATACATAAAACGACCACCGTAGTAGTGTCAACAACCCGAAAATGTTACGACGAACGACCCGACCAACATCCTGCATTTATGTGGTGTTTCTCCACACCCTTCCTACTCCAAAACTCCATAAAATAGTAGTAAAAACACGCAGCTCAACAGCACCACAAAACAGTCTGCTACAAGTGAATAACTCGAACTCATGGCTTCCGATCACCGTCCCGTGAGTTCTTACAAATAAAGAATGACTTACTATGCATCTACAGCAGAAACAAATGGACGAAAGAGAGCAGTAAACTTACCTTATTTGTTGGATAACTCGGCTTTTATCTTGGTTCTTCAAACTCTAGTCTTTACCTCCAATTAGAACTTGAAAGGGAGAGAAAATCAATTAGGGTTTGTGGGAAATTTTTGGGAGGATTTTTACAGAGATTAAGTCTGGTTATTTTGCCCTATTATCAGCCTAATATATGAAGGGGATAGGCCTTTAAAAATGCCTCTTTGAACGACCCGAATTGGCCCATTTATGGACGACCCGAACAGGCCCAGGTTTGGATTCTCATTTAAGCAAGTAGGTGACAGTCTGCGCAGTCTCGAAAAAATGCCCATATCTATCTACTCCGATATCGTATTGACAAACGGTTTAATGAGTTAGAAAGTAGACTCATAGATATTTTATTTGATGGGTGGAACACCCTATAAATCTACGTATATTGGGAGAAAATGGCAGTTGCATTTGACCCAAAGTTTCAGTAAAACTAATGAACGTAACTTGTGATGACTTTCATCGACTTTTGTTCCACCACTCGCTTGACTTCAAAACATAACACACGACTATCGTACGAGTAACATAACTCATAACATAACCTCCTTATCAATTTAAACACCCGGGTCTCACTCCAAAAGTACATGTTATAACATTCCCAATTTGTCGACTTTTGACGAAACATTATTGTTTTTCAATTCCTTTAGCTTCTGAACCTTCCAACCATCTTTGTACTTGTTGTTCATGATCTTCAATATTTGTAACCTCCGAAGTAATATGATTAACTTACTTTGTAAACTTTTCAAATATGATTTCATTTCTGAGCTTTCATTAATTGACTTACGACGTACTCGTACGTATGAAAACATGGGTTGTAACATCATTCCCCCCTTTGGAACATTCGTCCTCGAATGTTGACTAGTGCACTTATCAGTCTCATAACCTATAGCTCTCATATATACTTTATTGTTGGCCTTTCCATCTAGGTAGCTATTCTATGAATAAATCCCTAGGCCAGGGTATGCCCCCCTTTAGGCCTCTTTCTGACACCACGACTTTTGGTCTGAATCCTTCCAACCTCGTAATTATTGCGACATTCTATCATGCAGCCTGTACGACTTTGTCCTTGTATGTGCGCCTATGCGATTCTTCTGTTCCTTTTCCTCCAGCTTTTAGCCAATCTCTAGGCCTCACTTTGGGAATATATATAGAATTATAAAAAGTTGTTCCTCCCGGTGTATATAGGTGTAGTGAAGTTCTTTGCTCGGTACTTTGTCAAACTTACGACTGTTGCAATATCTTGTTTCATAGCCTTCTCAATATATCCTTATGGCTTTACTACATCTAGGTAAGTTATACTACACCATCACACTTGCTTCGTTTTATTATTGTCAAGGTTTGCTACCCAACTTCAGGTTACCCTCTCGCTGCTTATCCTATATGTATAAATCTAAGTCATTTAGTTCTTCTTCATTACTGTTCATCTTAAGAATGACGACCTAATATCATCTCATACTTTGGAAGTTTTATTCGCCTATTGTTGATTCACCTTAATGTTGATCTATAATCTACCACTGATAAATTGAAACCTCTTATGTAATACATTGTCCTTAGGGATCACGTCTCATCAGGGAACATCTGAAGTTATTTGCTCGATCCACCTATGGGCTATACTATACTTCAATAATCGTATTTCATCGCATCCCAACGTGATTCATCTTATGAGAGGTATTCTAATCTCATGCAATTCATGAAATCCCTTCTCTTTGAATCATTAACCAATCAATGGCCTTAACGTCATCCACTTATCTATCACAATTACACCCTTATTCTACTACCAGGGAAACATTTTATCTCTTCAAATTGCTCATAGTCTTAGACTCCTCTGAGTTCATTCAGGCTATACTGAGTTTTTTTTTTAAAACTTACGGAAACCATCAGCTCTCTTGTTTTGATGGGCTTGATTCTGAGGCCTTACCTATTCTCGCCAGCTTCTCAATCACCTCTTCTTATCCTTACTCCTGTCCGCCTAAAACCTTGTTGCTCTAACATACTTTATCTTACGACCTACACATATTTATTTACAGTACTCACAACCTTCCTTTAGCTTTCTAGCACCATACATTTCCTTGTGTTATTCTGGAACTTCAAGCGAGACATCAAATTGTCTCTAACTCTTCTTTACTCTCTTAACTACACCTTTCGATACTTGGAAACTATAGGCTAGAAGATATGTCACTGACAACACCACTATCATTTGTGGATACTCAATCACAATGTTTCTAGCCCTCTATCTGATGTATGGACTATTCACAACCTTCTATACTTGAGTATCTCGTACCTTCTTAACCTTTACCTTACTTAGATTTTAATCTCGCATTGTATCTTCTATCTCTTTCATAACCTCCCTTCCACATAGGTAGAATTCACATCCACAACTTGAAGCTCTACTATAAACTTGCACCTCTAGTACGTACACAGTCCGGTGGGAGATTCATACTTACTCCTTATGAGGCTGGTACTTTTTTTTTGGCTTTATTGTATAGCCGTTATAGAATATGGCCGTTATACTATCTTTCTTGTACCTCTAATCTTAAGTGATTTTGTAATGTTCAGAATCATAATTTCTATAATTATATTGGTCTAATAATCAGACTCCTGATTCACTTACCCAATGTAACTCGTTAGTTTCCTCTTCTCTCACAGCCCTTAAGTAGGCTTAAGCTATCTTCCGATCTACTGCTCAGGGTATTATTACTTTCTCCTTTGGTGGACGCCATGGAACATCCATAATATAATCTTCTAACAATTCAAGCCTTTGTCTGTAGGGTGGACTCAATTCTTTCTTTTAAATTTATATCGGCGTCTCCTATAGTTGTAAGAATGTCAACATATATGCTGCATGTATAATACTCTGAAATGTTAAGTGTGGTCATAACATAACTAACTCTAGGTCGTTGATTTAATAATTCCTTTCGTGCCTTCTCAGTTTTCTTTAAAAGTGCGCAATTACTTCTCCTGGTCGTTCTGCCACTTATTTCATGAATACTTGGCTTATCTTAGTGCACACACCTATTGGAATTTTGTGCAACTCATATGATCTCAAATATTACTTTTGATTTTTACTTCCCGTTCATTAGCCACGATAGGTGCCACTTTCTTATGGAGTGTATACAATATTGTAGTGAGACTATTGTTACAAGATCATCTCTTCTTTAGGTCACTATGCTTATGTTGAAGCCTTCTTCCTTATTTCCTCAGCTAGTCTTTCGTTGTAGCACTTAGGGAAGACCCTCTGACTCTTGTAAAGCTGGGAGCTTTTTCATCGTATACCCGACAAAAATTTTGATGTACTGACTCGCCAATAATTATCCTTAGTTACTTATCCCTGCGCCCTTATGCTCGTAGGGTTACTTCTGCACTCAAATTTTTATTATCTCCTCAGTGGCACTCTCTTTTTTATTTCCATAACACTTATATGGTACCTTTTACTGCCCAACTCCTATCAGAATATTCCTCAAGGATTACGATGTCGTATCTACGAGACCAAATTTCCTATACTGGTTTTCACTTCGTTCATCTTGCATGATCTACTGATTTATCTGAGATCTCTTGTCTAGCCATAACGAGGCTCTTCCTGAATTACTGAATGAACTACTAACTACTCGCCAACCCATGCTCATATTTACATTCTGGGTAACCTCTCTTGGGTTATGTTTTCTGCCTTAACTTAACTTTTGCACCAGCTCCTAATGTATCAAGTGTTCATTTGCACTTATTTATCAATAACATCTAGCATGGGAACCCTTACTACCTCCCCTCGGCGTCGTGCTTGCATAATGTTCTGGACTCGTATCATGTCTGTAGGATCTGAATAAATGCAATATCATTCCTTTCGCCATTTACTGCATTCTTCCTTTACTATTCCATAGTTACCTGAACCACTTAACTCTGACTTAATACCATATTACATCATCTTCCCCTCCTTTAGGGGAGTATTAATATGTAATGCTATGAAGACTTATAAATATTTTACATCTTCATCTTCGACGTCTTTTCACGTCTTTATTGACTCTTACTCGCCTTGCAGTAACCCTTATGTACCAAGGATAATTGAATATCTTATACTTGACGGTATCAGATACCTAGTGTAACTGGAACACTTAGTCCCTTAAGATTAACTTTGCTCAAAGTGCTTGCTTTAGGGAAGCGTCTTCTTGAGTGACTTTTAAAGGTTATTCTTCTGTTGTCAATTGTATTATTGTGGGAATGTGATCTTTGAAATTCTCTTGATGTCGACTATCATCACCTCATTCGACCCCTAATTGATGTTCAGCTTATCTTATTCACTAGCCCATGCTGATTTCTATTACTTTGGGGGTTAAATTTTTTTTTTGTTTTGGTAATCACGTTGGACGCACCAACTCATTTCTCTAAATGAGGATATGATTTTTGGCTTATACTCTTTTATTGTCTCAAGACCTGCCACCTCTTGTTTTGTTTTCCTTCACTTGACTATAGACTATGTTATCATATCATATTTTGATTTACTGTTATCACCCATTTATCACATCTTACTCATAATACTTCATTTACTCTCTTCTTATTCTCCTGCTAATACTGTTGTTTATCGCATTATTCTGAAAACTTAAACAAAACATTGTTTCACTTTTAGCCCCCCTGGCTCAATCCACCATTTCGGGTTACTCTAACCCAAGCTGGATCTTGATATCTCATCCTTCTCTTAAACAATATATGTTAGCTCCCATAAGGCATAACTGAGATATGTGTGGCCAATTGTACATACTTCTATTTCTGTTGAATGTAACTTAGAATCCTTTTATTTCTCTGCCTGGCATGGAAATTCGGACAATCTTCATTAACTAGGTACCTCGTACCCTTCTTCACCTTGCTTATGTTACCTGTTGAAACTTATATTTTTACCTTCTGATACTCCCAGGGCCTGCTATTCACGAGGTGTGTTAGATATTCCCGTCTTATGGTAAATGGGAAATTCGCACATATGGTAAGCACGATCTAATAGGGTCTCAAACAGGGCCACATAGTCAAGAATTCTCTCTCTACTAATGCTTTTACCTGCTGTTGTATTAGCCATCTAGCTAGCTATAATATTTCTAATTGAAAGCATCTCTATATCATTAGCAAACATAAGCTTTGGCTCAAACTCTTACGACTCAGCTCTATAGCACGATTTAGATTTGAATGAAGGGTAACAGACTCCTAAATGCCTTGTAGCCTCCTGCTTATAAGTGTGGTGCACAACACACCCATAAACAAGACTCTACTAGACACGGCTTGTAGACTCCCTAGGATAGAACTGCTCTGATACAAAGTTTGTCACGCCCCAAACCTGAAGAGGCGTGGCCGGCACCTGGTACCATACTCGACCCGAGCGTACCACTCTGTAACTGTGAACTCTAGAGGGGTAACCCTCAACCTAGGCCGATGAGGCCATATTCTGAATCATCTAAAAATATCGTCTCTCTCATCTGAGGGGTAAACATACCCAAAAACTCATATATATTTAAATATATATCTATATATAAATGTGCAGGATCACGAGGCCGCCATGAATATCTACTGATATACAAACCATGAATATCTACTGATATACAAACTATACAGGACTTGTCTACAAGCCTCTAGATATAGTTGAACTGTAACATGGTCGGGACAGGGCCTCGACCTACACATCAAACCTGTATATATAAAAAGGACGCCAATGTCAAGACCTGGTAACTCCGAGGAAGTGGACCTTACCAACCAAGCTGATATTTGGCTCTGTCTACTGGGAAGGTCTATTCATCTGTCTATCAGGACCTGCATGCATGAAATGCAGCGTCCCCGGCAAAGGGACGTCAGTACAAAATAATGTACTGAGTATGTAAGGCAATAGAATAACTGAAAGCTGATACTGAACTGATGATATAATAACTGAATGTAACTGGGAGTCAAAAATAATCTGAAGATATGCCTACCTTCTGATACTGACTCAACTCTCTCCATATAGTATGTAAAATAGATGTCCGGCCCTATAAGGCTCGGTATGTGTAACTGCCCTGCCGTAGTAGGCTCGCTCATAGGTGCTCGGCCATACTAGGCTCTGTATCTCGGCCATTCTGGGCTCGCTCATAGGCGCTCGGCCACAGTAGGCTCTGTATATAACTTACCATCTGATCAGAGGTTGCCCAATAGGGGCCTGCCCACCGATTATAGCTCGATGGTGGTAAAAATACTGTAACACTGTATATATATATATATATATATATATATATATATATATATATATATATATATATATATATATATACACACACACACACACACACACACAGCTCTCTTGGATGAAAGAAGACAATACTAAACTGAATATGAAGTCCCGATAAGGGAGAATACTGTAACTTCTGAGACTAGGATAATGTGAATAAATTCAGGAACACGAACTTCTCTTTATGCCTCGTTATCAAACTCATGTAGTTACGGGATAATGCCAAAATGAAGAAATGTTTAGCCTTAACATACCTTATCATAATCTTTTCAATCACCAACTTGAACTCGCCTCTTCTCACCTTAATCTACAACAACGATAATAATACTATCATTAAGTTACGAAAGGTACAACTAACGCACAACGAACGACAAGCTTATTTTGTATTAAAACGGACAGCATCTCCCCTATAATCCTTACTTCCTCCAAATTCAAGATAACACCACAACACCAAAAACAACAATAACAACATATATACATTAGTTTCCAACCTTATGCACACCACACAATACTACAAAACAGCCCAACACAACCCAATCTCTTCATACCTAAAACGACCACCGTAGTAGTGTCAACAACCCGAAAATGTTACGACGAATGACCAGACCAACATCATGCATTTATGTGGTGTTTCTCCACACCCTTCCTACTCCAAAACTCCACAAAATAGTAGTAAAACACGCAGCTCAATAGCACCACAAAACAGTCCACAAAACAGTCCGCTACAAGTGAATAACTCGAACTCACGGCTTCCGATCACCGTCCCGTGAGTTCTTACAAATAAAGAACGACTTACTATGCATATACAGCAGAAACAAATAGATGAAAGAGTGCAGTAAACTTACCTTATTTTTTGGATAACTCGGCTCCTATCTTGGTTCTTCAAACTCTAGGCTTTACCTCCAATTAGAACTTGAAAGGGAGAGAAAATTAATTGGGGTTTGTGGGAAACTTTTGGGAAGATTTTTGCAGAGATTAAATCTGGTTATTTTGCCCTATTATCAGCCTAATATATGAAGGGGATAGGACTTTAAAAAGGCCTCTTTGAACGACCCGAATTGGCCCATTTATGGACGACCCGAACAGGCCCAGGTTTGGATTCTCGTTTAAGCAAGTAGGTGACAATCTGCGCAATCTCGGAAAAACGCCCATATCTCTCTACTCCAATATCGTATTGACAAATGGTTTAATGCGTTGGAAAGTAGACTCATAGGTATTTAATTTGATGGGTGGAACACCCCATAACTCTACGTATATTGGGAGAAAATGGCAGTTACATTTGACACAAAGTTTCAGTAAAACTTATGAACGTAACTTGTGATGACTTTCATCGACTTTTGTTCCACCACTCGCTTGACTTCAAAACATAACACACGACTATCATACGAGTAACATAACTCATAACATAACCTCATTATCAATTTAAACACCCGGGTCTCACTCCAAAAGTACATGTTATAACATTCCCAATTTGTCGACTTTCGACGAAACATTATTGTTTTTCAATTCCTTTAGCTTCTAAACCTTCCAACCATCTTTGTACTTGTTTTTCATGATCTTAAATATTTGTAACCTCCGAGGTAATATGATTAACTTACTTTGTAAACTTTTCAAATATGATTTCATTTCTGAGCTTACATCAATTGACTTACGACGTACTCATATGTACGAAAATATGGGTTGTAACATAGAGAATGACTAAAAGCTGGAGGAAAAAGGAGATAAGAGTCGTATAGGCTCACATACAAGGACAAAGTCGTACAGACTGCATGATAAAAGGTAGCAATAGTTACGAGATTGAAAGAATTCTGACCACAAGTCATGGTGTGAGAAAGAGGCCAAAAGAGGGAAATGTCCTAGCCTATCGATTTTTTCACAAAACACTTGCACAAGGACAATATTAAAGTATTCTCAAGAGCTATGGGCTATGAGACAGATAAGCACATCAGTCAACATTCGAGGACAAATGTTCCAAAGGGGGGGAATGATATTACACCCTATGTTTTCGTACGTAAGAGTACACCGCAAGACAATTGATGTAAGCTCAAAAATGAGAATATTTTTGAAAGTACATAAAGTAATTTAATCATGTTACCTTGGAGGTTACAAATCTTTAAGATCATGAATAACAAGTACCAAGAGGGTTAAAAAGCGTAGAAGCTAAACGAAAAATAAGTTTCGCCGAAAGTCGTTAAGCTTGGAATGTTATAACACGTACTTTGGGGTGAGACTAGGGTTATTAACATGGAAATGAGGTTATGTTATGAGTTATTTTAGTCGTATGATAGTCGTGTGTTACGTTTTGAAGTTAAGCGAGTTGTGGAACAAAGGTTAGCGAAGGTCATCCCAAGTTACATTCATAATGTGCTGAAAATTAGGTCAAATGTAGCCGAGCTTTTCTCCTAATATACTTGCAATTACAGAAATATCCACATATAAAATTGAAGATCTACGAGTCTAGTTTCTAACGCATTAAGTCGTTCATCGATATGACATTGGAGTAGAGAGATATATACATTTTCGGTGGTCAACCTACTTAACTTTATAAATGATTTAGACGACCTTTATTTCTCATTTTTTGACCCAACCTTGTCCTACACTCCTCTTAACCCTCCTAAACAGATACCATAAGGGTTTGAAGTGATTACACCATATTTCAATATCAAACGTTAGTTATAGTGAGGTTGTGTTGTCATTGAGGATATATGTGGGTTGTGTTTGGCTGAAATTTAAAGTTCGTGATACTGGATAAGGTGAGTATAGCAGCCTTCTAATTGTTCTTATAAGTTTTTAGGATGATAAACTACAATATAATACTTGGATTAGTTTGAGATGTTGTTATTCTTGATGGATTGATTTGAAAGTTGCTCTTATGGACTTTAAGTGGCTGTAAATTATGGATATGATATTGTTAGTATGATTATGTTGGTTTACATGTCAATCTTGTTGAGGAAATTGGTAACTAGAAAACAAATGGCCATAAAGCACTTGGAAGTTTTTCATAGTGATATTATCGTGTGTTAGGCTATTTCAGGTAACTTTGAAATTGAGTACAAGGATGGAAATCCTTTAAAAGGTATTGGTTATTATACTAGATATATTATTAAGTTCAAGAATGAATGATAATGGGGTTGAAGGGTGCTAAAGGGACTCAATCCGAGCTTTCCGCTCATCGTGATATGTTGATGACTTGTTAATGAAATATTTTTTACCCTGTTGTTGATGTTGTTCTTATTGTATTGCTCAAGTTGTTGTTGTTGGTATATTGTATTGGAGGAGGCCTTTGTTACATGGGAGATGCTGCCCAAATTTACATGAATGAGCTACTAGTTTAAGTTGCAAACTTAGCCTTTGTTCAGCATTGATTTTGAATCCCCTTATGCTATGGTAGATTGAGTTGAGTTGTTTGAAGAATTACTTGGAAGGTATTAAGGACTCGATGGAGTTAAGGTATGTTAAGGCTATCCCTTCTTTCCTTTTGGGCATGATCCATATGATAAAAAGGAAACAAATAAACGAGCAACTTTCATAAATTACTTTATTCTTAGAAGTACTAGGGTTTCCTATGTTCCTGAGATTCCCCATATGTCTTATTATCATATCTTCTGTTCATGGGTCTCAGAAAATACGTAAGTTCATAAAGTTTATCCGAAGGCATATTGATCTTATTACATTCCAAGAGATCTTATTGACTTACTTCATTATCCATTGCATTCATTTATACATGTATATTGACCTTTGACCAAATGGCGTTATATACACGTATATTATATGTATATGGGGTATGGGGAAAGGTTATGGCGTTATATACGTACCACCACCTAATCAGCTGGCAGACGTTGATGATTTCGCCCACTGAGGCCGAGATGATATAATAGGATGCCCTCAAAGGCTTGATAATGTTATGTACGCATATAAATATGCATGATATGACATTTATACGCATATGCATGACATTATAAATGTTTTATGATTCACAAAGCTATTCAACCTTACAAGTTGAGTCCTTAATTCCATGTTTCTTTCATGTCTTTTATATACTGCTTTTCATGGCTTACATACTCGGTACGTTATCCGTACTGACATTCCTTTTTCCCGGGGATGCTGCGTTTTATGCCCGCAGGTCCCGATAGACAGGATGACAGTCTTTCTAGTAGGCTATCAGCTCAGCAGAAGGTGTTGGCACACTCCACTTGCTCCGGAGTTACCTATTTGGTCAGAATGCTTTGGACCTGTAATGATTGGTATGGCAGGCCCTGTCCCAACCTTTATGACGTTTATGTACTCTTAGAGGCTTGTAGACCGAGGTCATGTATATGGAGATTTTTCTGGCCTTGTCGGCCTATGGATTGAGTGTACAAATGATCGTGTCGGCCTTATAGTCCCGTATGTCATATGTATAAGTTTGTATATCATGTTGGGTCGTCCTATGTCGATTATTCCCTTGTGTTTTATGCTAGTTATCTCATGACGGCCTTTCTGACCCACTTACCCATGATGGTATGATAAAAAAAATATATTATGTTGGTACTCCGTTGAGTAAGGCATCGGGTGCCCATCATGGCACTCCAATTTGGGTCGTGATAGATTTGGTCTAGGTTGACCTTGATCCTTCGTTGTGACACCAAACAAACCCAAGAACTTTCCATAGGCTACGTTAAACCCGCATTTTTCTAGATTTAGTTTCATTCCGTACCGTCTTAGTATGCTGAAATCTTCCTTCAAATGATTGATACGATCCTCTACCTTTACGTACTTGACCAGCATGTCATCTATATATATTTTCATGTTCTTCCCGAGCTGGTCTTTGAACATCTTCGTGACCAATCTTTGATATGTGGCTCCTATGTTCTTAGCCCAAATGGCATGACCCTATAGTAGTATCTTGCTTAGTAGGTTATGAACGTGGTTTTCTCTTGGTCCTCTTTTTCTATAAGTATCTGGTTATAACCTGAGTACGCATCCAATATGCTCAACAGCTCATGTCTGACCGTTGCGTCGATGAGTTTGTCGATGTGTGGTAACGGGAACGAGTCCTTTGGGCATGCTTTGCTTAAGTCCGTGAAATCCACGCACATCCTCCATTTCCTATTTTTCTTTTTGATCATCACTATGTTGGCGATCTATTTAGGGAACTTTGATTCTCTGATGAAACCATTTTCTAATAGTTTCTCCACCTCCTCGCGGACGGCATCGTTGATGGCAGGATTGAATTTACGTCTGAACTACCTTACTAGGGGTAGAACGGGTCGACGTTTAATTTGGGTGTGGCGCTCTCCCTGGGGATTCCTGGAATATCTGCATGGCTGAAGGCAAACAAAGCTGCTTTAGTTATTAAGAATTGACGGAATTTACCTGGCTCTCGGAGTTTGCAGCCGATGCAGGCCTTTTTTCTACAGTCATTGGGCTCTAATTGAACGGGGTCGAGGTCTTCTATGGTCAAGTCCGGAGCCTCGACCATTTCGGGATCCATACTAACATCCCTGGTTTCATCTTGTGTCGACCTTGGCCGTGTTGATTGTTATGCCTCTTTTTCTTTGATTTTTTCTGTTGGGTTGACATGCTGTCTAAGGCAATGCGGTAGCACTCCCGAGATGTACGATGTTCTCCGCGTATGCTGAATATTCCGCAAGGTGTTGGGAATTTGATTAGTTGGTATAGGCTGGAGGGGATGGCTCTCATAGGATGTATCCACTGTCGTCCCACTATGGAATTGTATGCGGTTTCCTGGTCCATGATGTGAAATGTCGTCTCCAGCGTCACGCCGGCGGCCAAGACAGGGAGTGTAATTTCTCCTGATGTCCACTCAACTGCATTATTTAAACCAGTTAGCGTGATCCAGCATGGCACTATCGTGTCCTCGAGTCTCATATAGGTGAGGACTCGGGGATGGATAAAGCACTCTCCACATTCATCGTCTACCATGATACGTTTGACATAAGTATCTAAAATGCGTAAAGTAATGACAAGGGCATCATTATGAGGGAAAGTAAAACTGTCGGCATCTGACTCGTCAAAGATGATATTTTCTTCGAGTCTGTCGTACCGTTCGCGGATGATAGATCGCTTGAGCTTGTGAGTGGTGGTGAATTTCACGATGTTGATAGAGGCGTCACCGCTGTCGCCGATGATCATGTTGATAGTACGAGCTAGTGATGGTGGCTTCGGCGAAACTTAGTATTCACGTCCTCTGGCAAAGTTGTTTCTCCCCTTGTTGCTTAGCAGCTATTTGAGGTGTCCCTACCATAACATGTTCATGACTTCTTGCTTGAGGGCAATGCAATCTTCTGTTTTATGCCCTCGTTCTTGATGAAACTCACAAAAAGGCTTAGGATTTTCTGGTGCTCGGGTTGGACCTCAGCTTTGATGGCCACTTTACCTCATTCCGAGCTTTTCCAGAGCGTAGACTATTTCTGTAGGTGATACGTAGCAGATAATAAGGAGGGTATACCTCTCTCATTCCGGTGAGTCCTTGTCCTCGGCTTAGACGGGCCTTTCTTGTAGCGGAGGGAAGGTAGGGCGTAGGCCTTGACATATGGCTGGTGTCGTTCTCTGTTAGGTCGTAAGACCGAGTGATCTCTCCCGATGTTGTCTCTTCGTTATTTTCAGGACTTGACTTATACCGAGACGAGCCGATGAGTCGGTCTGTTAAGGTCGTCCTTATCTTCCCGGACTTCAGCACAATAAGCATTATGGATCTCATCCCAAGTGCTTGGAGGATATTTCATCAATTGGCTCAACAGTTTTCTAGTTTCTCTCGAACCATCTCCACTCAATCCATTCTGAAAGGACGCGGCCTCCATCCTTTCGGATACTTTCGGTTGAGCCGTCCTTACCATGTTGAATCGGGAAAGGAAGTCCCTCAGTCCTTCTCCCAAGGACTGCTTGATGGGGAATATATCATTTACCCATGTTTCAGCCTTCTTGGCTCCGACATGTACCATTACAAACTTATCGGGCATTTCCTTAAAAGTTTCTATGGAGCAAGCTGGTAGCTGTGAGTACCATGTTAATGCCCCTCCTGTGAGGGTTTCGCCAAATTTCTTCAGCAAAATAGAGGACACTTATTCCTTTGTAAGGTCGTGCCTTTCACGACGATAACGCAATGGGTCACATGATCTTCAGGTTTGGTCGTTTCATTATATATCCTGAGGTATAGCGGCATTTTGAAGGTTTTTGGTATGTCATGCAGGGCTGCTTCGTCGTTGTACGACTGCTCTACGAACCTTCCTGTGTCCCTCTTTGGCAATAGTGTAGGAGTGCCCGGTATCTTATCAACTCGTTCTTGGTGTTCTTTCATTTGATCTCTGAGTGCTTTATTTTTATTCTCCATTTCTTCCATCCTCTTTAGAACAGCAACAAGGGCACTATCACCTGTACTGTTAGTAACATTGTGAGTAATACTTGGTGTCGGAGGGTTTGGTTGGTTGCTCTGTTCATCTGCTCATTATATTGTCCAAGCTCTTGCGATTTCTGTAGTCTTTCTTGGAGCGGGCTTGTTGAGCACGCTCACTGGCGTATTGGTCAGCCATGCTTAAAGGAGCTTTTTCACAGTTGGTGGCGTCCCTTCTTCTGTGGACGTGGAAGCCCCTTTTCCGTTGGGTTTTGTTATGCTATAATGGGGAGGAGGCGACCTCTCACGCCTAAGGGAGGCAGTGGGCGTCACGTCTTCGCCTAGGATTTCACAACTCTCGTTGATAACATTCATGAGATTGCTAGGGAGATCACCCGTTACTTTTGTCCTCTCTCCTTAGTTACCTGCCATGAAGGTTTTTGTGAGTGCAAAGAAAGATCTTGGAGTTTGTGAGGTTAGCGACTCACATTAGCTGCAGATATAAAGGAAACTAAAAATTTAACTAAGAAATCCCTACAGACGGCGCCTAATTATTTGACCAAAAATACAAATTGTAGTTCAACTAATTAGATTTATGTAAATAAGAGTTAATCTTGGTTAATAATAATATCCTAAAGACGAAATTCTCGGTATTATGATAAATAACGCGTATATCTAGTCTGAAGGTTATGATGGTGCACAATAATGACAATATTCAAGGACCCAAAAAGAAGAAATGTAGTATTAAATTATGGTGAATAGCAATAAATGAAATTTATGTTAATAAAACGGGTGAGTCACCCGAGAAAGGATGAAATCAGTGGATGTTCTTCCTGACAATGATGAATGATTGATAAGTCTTTGAATATTCGAGTTATTCTCGGATCCAGTAAAAAAACTGTGGACAAGAATCTTAGTAATAAAGTTGTTTTTGTATGCATGTAATAAGACCAGATTCTCTCTATAAAGTCAAAGTGTATTTTACAAATGGATATCTCATGTCCCCTATCATTGTGTCTCTTTTTATTTATAGGGAACATGTTCCTAGAAACCCTAATAGTACATATACAGAGAATATCCACTAGAATATTCTAGTTTATGTCTTATATTAGAACTAACCGTTATATCTCTGTTTAAGATGCTCGACCTCGACCTCAAACTACGGTGACTTTGCGGCCTTGATCTTTGTTGATTCTTCGACAGCATCTTTCATCGCTTCTAGGCCACTTCGCCCCGAGACCGATCATTGTGGGGACCTTACTGATAGCACGTGACGGTCGATGAAGGCCATAATAGTACTGACGTGGTTTGCCCATATCAAAAATATTTTTTGACCCATACAATTACAAGTAATTAATTATAATATGAATAAAATTACATTCTCAGAAAAATAAACAAGTGTTCAGGTATATAATGTTAAACTAGTGTAATTCTTTTACACTATCAACATATATAATTTAACACATTCACCTGCACATGCAAGCAAGCAACTATGTTCTATGCGTATACCCTGATCATCTGACATTGGTATTTTTGAACATGCATGAAATGTTGAGTCAAATTGTGGTAGAAAACATTTTGAACGTGTACTCCTGACTGAATCTGCTGAATGCTAATCGGATAAGAAGTGGCTAAAGTTTATCCCAATAGCAACCTGATAATTAAATAGGACTACTGTGCGTAGACCGGAAACATTGTAGGGTCGTTTGGTAGGATGTATAAGAATAGTACGAAATAAGGTGTATTAGTAATGCATGAATTAGTAATGAATGAGTTAGTAATGCAAATATTAGTTATGCAGATATTATTTCTTATCTACTGTTTGGTGTGGTGTATTAAAATTATAATGCATTACATGATTTTTAAGAAAAATACTTATTTACAAAAATACCCTTCATATTTCAAGATTTAAGGGACTTTAAGAATAATTTTATCTTTAATCATACTAATGCATGCATTAATAGCCTTGGTATTACTAATATCATGATTTTCAATGCATTATTTATACAGAGTATAATATCCAATATACTGTATAACTAATATAAGTATTAATTATATACAGGTTAAAAAAATATACCAAACAAGATATTAATAATGAATAGAACTAATACTTACATTATTTTTTCTAACACCTCCCGCCAAAAGACCATGTGTGCAAATGTTTCGCGCTCTTGAACGGAAAGCTGTCGGCTATAGTCGGCCACGAGGGGATTTGTTTTCGAGTCTAAAACTCATTTATACTCAAAATGTGACAAAATTTAACAACGTCAATATTTTATACTCTTTTATTTTAATTTAAATAATATAATTTAACTTGTTACAAAATTTAAGGAAAAAAATTTAAAATATACGGTCCTAAAAATTTAAGTAGCAAAAGTTTTATGGGGTCATGAAGTATTTGTGGCTATAAAAATTTTTTATTAAAAAAAAAGTGAGTAAAATAGAATATTTAAAGTTAAATTATTTTCAAATGTAAAAATATGTTATTTTTTGGAACGGACTAATAAGTAAAATGTGTCATTTAAATTAAAAGAGAGGGAGTTAACAAACTCAACAAATGAATTATTTAAGGTACGACATGCATGTTAAACATTGAGTTTGGTACCACGATATGATAAACAAAGATATCCCAGGGATGGGACGGCTAATCTCACTATTTTAGTGTAAAATTTATCTTAAAATTAGCCAATACCTATAACTAAATATAATACTCCCTCTATTTTAATTTATATAAACTCATTTGACTGGACACGGAGTTTAAGAAAAGAAAGAAGACTTTTAAATTTGTGGTGTAAAATGAGGCACATATATTTTATGTGGTTATAAATCATTACGTAAAACTAAATTGTTTCCAAATAAGGAAAGATGGCATTCTATTTGACACGGACTAAAAAGGAAATAGATTCAAATAATTCGAAACGGAGAGCATATCAAATTATCTTTATCCCTGGTATCAATCGACCCCAAGGCCCTGTGGGATGAGTGATTGAGATTTGTCATGTTGGGCCAAAGTAGATCATTGAGAGGACGTAAGGGTACAAGTTGGAGAACAGATCAATCGAATTACATGAAAAGAAAAAAATCAATCGAATATATATAATCCCTTAATAATTTTTGTATACAATTAAATGCTTCATATCAATCACATCTTTAAGTGAGGTTTCCATTTTTTTTGCAGTAAGCATAGCCGTGACGATCCTAATTTTTAGTCCAAATTAAATTTTGTAGGACTATCTGTCAGTTACACGTCTATTTCTTGATTCTGCTCTATATGCATAAAAGTTAACCAATATAACATTTATAACAAGACTCTCCACTAACTGATAGGAGTATTCATTGGCACCTCTGGTCATTGACTTCGTTGACGCTGATTGGCAACTAACAATTCGTACTATTAACCATTAATTGTAAGTTAGAGAGCATATTCTCAAGATTTATATAGCAAAAAACATGTTTTCATCTTGATGATGTGCCTTTATTGGTAATGATACATAAATAGCTGAAATTATTAATTAGTCTGTTCAGTCACATAGAAGAAAATAGTTAAAAGTTACGCTCATCTCCGGAAGCATAAATTTTCTTCATCCATTATGTGCTGGTCGACTTACACGAGTTTGAATTAAACAAGAAGATCATTCTTTAGAATATATTTTTTACACAATTAAAAATCATAAACATTTCAAATAATTAACAAATACTATCAGTATTACAGTAAAATGATATTGTTTCAAACTTGATGGAACATTCTTTCGGCTAACTTTTCAAACAAAAAATTCAATCATCAAATGATGATGTTAAACATGATTACACCAAAAAGAATATAGAGTATGTTATTCAGGATTTTGTTCTTTAATTCCGATCATAAATTTTTGGGTCTATTTGTTTAGGTTAGCTTGCAGAGAGCGAGAAGTGTGAGTAGAATCGCTCCTTGAGATGGAGGATGATGGTAGAAAGAGTAGGATACTAGCAAATATGGAACTTACTCTACTGTGAAATGCACCTAGACTAACCCATTTCACACCTAGACTAACCCAATTCACGATCCAAATCCCAAAAATTCGAAAAAGGGACCAATTTTCTGTTCTATCATTTTCAGAATTAATTTTCATATAGAAGGAACAGGGGCGGATTCTGTATTCCTGCATCAAATTCATCTAAACTTGGGTTTATAATTCAAGGAAATTGAGAGATTGACGAGAATATCACACATAGTACTGAAGTAGGGTGGATGAATAGGAGGCTCATATCCGGCGTATTATGCGACAAGAATGTGCCCCAAGTCTTAAAGTTAATTTTTATAGAGTAGTGGTTAGACCGACCAAGTTGTATGGGGCGGAGTGTTGGTCAGTCAAGACCTCTCATGTTCAAAAGTTAAAAGTTGCGGAGATGAGAATACTAAAATGGATGTGTGGTCATACTAGAAGGGATATGATTAAGAATGGAGATATTCGTGATAAGGTGGGAGTGGCCTATGTAGTAGGCAAGATACGGGAAGCTAGGCTGAGATGATTTGGATACGTGAAGAGGAGAAGCACTGATGCCCCAGTGAGGAGGTGTGAGAGGTTGGCTATGGCGATGAGGGGGTGTGGTAGGCCGAAGAAATATTGGGGAGAGGTGATCAGACAGGACATGGCACATCTTCAGCTTATAACTGAGGGCATGGCCCTTGATATGAGGGTGTGGAGGTCGAAAATTAACGTTGTAGGCTAGTAAGTAGTCGATCGTTTTTCCTTTCCAAACCTGTACTTCCTTCCCTAGTTGTAGTACTAGTATTATCCTCGTGTTTCCTATTTTAGATAGATATTAATACCTGATGTTTCCTTTGCTTCGATTCTATTTTTTCTTACTGTTGTTACTATTTTGTTTTATGTAGTTCTTATTCATAACTGTTGTGAATTTGCTTTATTGAGCCGAGTGTCTTCCAGAAACAGCCTTTCTACCTTCACAAAAAGTAGGGGTAAGGAGTGCGTACTTACTACCTTCCCCAGATCCCACTTGTGGGAATCAGTGCTTTAAAGGGCGAGACGTTTTACATATGTCTCAGCGAGGCGTAAGCCCCGAGGCACGAGGTGTAAGGCCCATAGGTATTTAATTTTTAATATTTTATAAAATAATATAATTACAGTAAATATTTATAAACATGTAAAATTGCATAAAAATTGAAGAAATATAAATATATATATATATATATATATATATATATATATATATATATATATATATATATATATATATATATATATATATATATATATATATATATATATATACACACATACTTCAATCCCCATAAAAAAACTAATCAAAATAATCTATTATACGCTACTTACAAGCACAAGTAACTTGAGTCGAAAAGAATAAAGTTTTCCACACGGAGGAACAAAATGGATGACTAACCTGCAATTTGAACTTTGAACTTGCTGTTATGAAGGAGAATGTAGTTGTCTTTGTATTTGTAAATTTTTTTTTGAATATGTTGCTTTTGAGAGATATTAGCAGACTAGCGGACAAGCGAAAGAATTGGGAAAGATCATGAATTAGAGCTTCAATCAATAAAAATGGTCTTGACTTTTAAATTTAATATATTTCAGTTCCTTTTTAAAACTTTTGAGTAGTTACAAGCCGACTTTTGAGAATTTGGGTATTACATGAAAGAATTATTCAACAAATTTTGTTTTAATTCGAAAACGTTTCCGGGGCTTACGCTTCACTATAAAAATGCGGCTCAAACGTCCGGGCGTACGCCCCAAATTGCTAGACGGACGCATCTTGAGACTTTCGCCCCACATCATTGCCTCAGGGCGTTTTTGGTGCGCCTCGCCCCGAAAACGCCTTTTAAAACACTGATAAGAATATACCATATACGTTATTGTTATTGTTGTTATTCATCTAAACCTAATATTTTGGTGTGACATTCTATTATAATTTTAGTAATTATTAAATTTAAATTTACTATTTTAAAAGTACAATAAATTCGGTGTTAAAAACTACCATCAAATTAAATACACTTAGCTATGTTAACAGAGACAATTCCACGTCAACGAAATTTCCTCCTCTTTCTTTTCTTCTAGGACTCTATTCATTTAGTTGAGAATGGTAATGTTCTAAGTTGAGGTGTGTCCGATACGAATACCCTGAATGTGATGACATGGAGAAGTCTCGGAATAATAAGGAGCCACGTTACTCTGGGTAAAATTCCCAGACAACATTTGTTTATAATTTTCCTCGATTGAAGGCTAACACGTATAATAATTATTGGGGATTGTAGCATTTTTAGTCCCTCAATTATTGGTAAATTCTGATTATGTTTCGAAGTAATATACTCCCTCGTTCACTTTTACTTCGCATATATACTAAAAATATATTTTTATTTTTACTTGTCACTTTACGCATATCAAAAGAAGTCAATTTTTTTTCCTGTTATACCTATAATATTTATTACTCATTTCAAATTATTTTCTCAAATCCAATAAAATATGTATAAATTAATATGGGTATCATGATAAATTATGCACTTCATTTATTATTTTTCAAGGGGCGTGAAAAGTCAAAACGTGCCAAGTAAAAGTGAACGGAAAGAGTATAAGTAAAATTGAAGCGTCAATTAATTGAGAGTCAAATGGTTTTATGGGTCTTAATCTTTCGGACTTTCAAATTTTCACAAATTTAATTAATGAATATCAATCATCACACTATTTAATTGCAATATTTCTATGGTTGCTCGATTTTTAAGGGTAATAAATAGTCTAAATATACGTATTCCTTACATTAAAGGACTAAAAAATACAAATTTTTGTAAATTAAATTTTAAAATGTGTTTAATGAGATATTACAAGGACCAAAATACAAATTTACTACTCCCTCCGTTTCAAATTAGATGAGGTACTTTTCTTTTTAGTTTGTTCCAAAATAAATGATACATTTTTAAATTTGGAAATAATTCAACTTTAAACTCTTCATTTTATCCATTTATCCTTAATGAGAAACTTTTATAAGTACAACACAAATATTATGGCCCCATAAAACTTTTACCTTTAAGCTTTTAAGACCACAAATTTTAAAAGTCTTCTTCTTTTTCTGAGTAAACTTTATATTCACAACTTTATCTTAGAGGTGTTTTTATGTAGCTTATAGTTTTTATGTAGCTTATAATATACAATATATTTTAGTTCAAGCAATTAAAAAATATGTATCATAATTAACTACTCCAAGTTTAATGATATACTTGGGCAACAAGTCAAATTAAAGAGACAAGAAATATTAGGGAAATCCTTCAGTTAATATCTTTGGGGGTATAGTGTTTGGGGGGTGCTCGGGGAGGAGGGGGGTGGGGGAGTGGAGTACTCGGATTTCCCTATAAATAGCGAAGCAGGAGCTGGATCCAAGTGTTCACTACTACATAGCAACTCTCATACAGATTATTGTTACCTCAAAAGCTGCTCTTAGAAACAAGAAATACAGCCATAGTAAAACCCAAGTTTTCATCTTTTCATTACGTTGTCAAACATAATTATTCCTCTATCATTGTAAACTTCACCAAGCAACTATGGTGGTCTTAACTAAACCTGGCATTGACCATTTCCCCATAGTCAAAAACTGCAAATTATCCTCATTCTTCAATGGTGTTCCATTGATAGACCTCTCTAAACCTAACTCTAAGAACCTTATTGTTAAGGCCTGTGAAGAATTTGGATTCTTCAAAGTCATTAACCATAGCGTCCCTACGGAATTCATAACTAAACTTGAATCTGAAGCCATCAAATTCTTCTCCTCTCCCCTTTCTGAGAAACAAAAAGCTGGGCCAGCTGATCCTTTTGGCTATGGAAACAAGAAGATTGGACCCAATGGCGATGTTGGTTGGGTCGAATACATTCTCCTGTCAACTAACTCTGAATTCAACTACCACAAGTTTGCATCTATATTAGGTGTAAACCCAGAAACAATTCGGTAAAATATAATCCGTAGTAACAGAGCACATCATATATAATGGCTATATACATTTATCTCTTCTTAAATCTTTCATTGTTATTGCAGGGCTGCAGTAAATGATTATGTGTCAGCAGTGAAGAAAATGGCGTGTGAAATTCTTGAAATGTTAGCAGAAGGATTAAATATTCATCCTAGGAACGTTTTCAGTAAACTTCTAATGGACGAAAAGAGTGACTCTGTTTTCAGGCTCAATCACTATCCCCCTTGTCCCGAGATTCAACAATTCAGTGACAATAATTTGATTGGATTTGGAGAGCATACTGACCCACAAATCATATCAGTATTGAGATCCAACAACACTTCCGGACTTCAAATATTACTCAAAAATGGCCACTGGATTTCTGTCCCACCTGATCCAAATTCTTTCTTCATTAATGTTGGTGATTCATTGCAGGTACACAACAGCACTAAGCAATGTTGTTTTGGTCTTTTGGTAGCTTCTAGTAGAATATAACTAACTGAAATATATTTTGACTGCAGGTGATGACTAACGGGAGGTTTAAGAGTGTAAGGCATAGGGTTTTGGCCAACAGTGTAAAATCAAGGTTATCAATGATATATTTTGGAGGGCCGCCATTGAGTGAAAAGATAGCACCTTTGGCATCACTAATGGAAGGGGAAGAAAGCCTGTACGAAGAGTTTACGTGGTTTGAGTACAAAAAATCTGCATATAAGACTAGACTAGCTGATAATAGATTGGTCCTATTTGAGAAAGTTGCAGCCTCGTAATTATTTTTCTCCTTTTAGTCCAACTTCTTGGAAGGATTAGTTGTACAGATGTTCCAATGGAGTTAAAGATACTCCTAATTCCCAAACTTTTGTGTATTTTCTTTCTCTTGTAGATTTTCTTCTTTATTTCTTTTCTCTCGTACTGTCCTATAACTACTTCTCCTCCTAATAATAGAAGTTCAATGTCATAATTATCCTTTATATGTATACTAGTGTTGAGCGTACCCAATATTAATAAGTTCTAACATTTTTTAAAATGTCACATAGTAAGGTAAAATTTTAATTTTAAAGTCTTAAATATTAGAATTTTCTACAATTTTGGTTTATAAATAAAGTTTTCGTTGATTCGAAGTCCCACCGCTAATCAATTGTCAAAAAACGTCCAAAGCATACCGACCGAAATTGGTCGGAAAGAAATACCGACCAAAATCGGTCGGAAACAAAGTAAATTGGTCGAAAAAATAAAATAAAAAATTATAAATAAGAATATCGACCGTAATCGGTCGGTTAATGTGGTCCCACAAAAAAATTGCTTTATCTAACACAGTTGAAATTTCCGACCGACGTCGATCGAAAAATGGTCAATCTTTGACCAAAGTCTGGTCAGACTTGCATACTATCTACAAAAGAAATGATTAATTGAAATAATATAGAATACCGACCGATGTCGGTCGTAAATTTTAATTTATTTTTTCCCGCACTACGTCAATTGTTTTTTTTGATAATAAAGAATTATTTATCATATAATTATAAAAATACTGTCACGATCCGAAATTCCCACCTTCAGAACCGTGATGGCACCTAACATTTCACTTGCCAAGCAAGCCAACGTTAAAAATAATCTTAACCATTTTTAAGCAATTTAAATTAAATAGAAGTCAATTACTAAAATAACGTGCGGAAGACCATAAATACCGAATTATCAAAATACATCCCCGAATCTGGTGTCACAAGTGCACGAACTACTAGGATAATACAGATAAAGGTCTGAATAATATTCAAGCTGTTTGAAATATAATACACAGCTAAGATAAGATAGAAGGGGACTTCATAACTGCGTACGCTGTGCATTTATACCTCTAGTCTCCTCTGGGTAGTTGAATCCGAGCAAGTCTATGGTACGTCGTTGGGACCAACTCCAAAATCTGCACAAGAAGTGCAGAGTATAGTATGAGTACAACCGGCCCCATGTACTCCGTAAGTGTCGAGCCTAACCTCAACGAATTAGTGACGAAACTATGACAGGACACGCACGTAAACAACCTGTACAAGTATATACAAATACGAAGCAACAATAAAATAATAAATAACACTTTATAAATTTAGGAGGGAACATGCAAAGGGGGTTGATATAATAGTTTCAGCAGGAAAATTATCACTTAGCAGCCAATTAATTCCTCAACAATAAAATGAGCAACTGATAATATGAAAATGGCATGATACCACCTTTCGTGCTTTTACTCCCATTCCTCTCATAAAATGATAATTAAATAATAATAATTGGCCTAACATTACCCTTCATGCTTTAACTCTCTTTTGGCACGGCATCACCATTCGTGTTTTTACACTCATAAATGGCACGACAACACCCTTCGTGCTTTTACACTCTTCCTTACCATGACAATGATATTATAAATAATAAAAATGGCACGGCATCACCTTTCGTACTTTTACACTCTTCCTTACCATGAAAATAATAATATAGATTCGGAACAGTATTTAAATGCGAGGGGATATGCACTTATCAATCAATTCAATACCAGAATACCGACTTCACCTTTCAAAATATTCAACAATAATTAAATGAATAATAATTTCACGAATAATGATCAAATAATCAATAATAAACTTAAGCAAGAATATCTTAATTAAATAGGCAATTATTCACAATAAATAAATTTCACCCGCATGTTTTGACTCAACCACAATGAATAAGTACTCGTCACCTCATATATACATTGTACCTGCACATTAAATCACGTAGCAAATAGACAAATAAGTCCTACTCCCTCAAGTCAAGGTTAACCACGATACTTACCTCGCTTTGCAACCAAATTCAAGAATCCATAAACCTTTGCCTCGCGAATTCGTGTCCGAAATCCTCAAATCTAGTCATAAATAATTCAATATACTCAATACAAATCGTAGGAATTAATTCTATATGAATTTACTAATTTTTCGGATTAAAAATCCGAAATTCATCTCCAAAATCACGAGTGGGGCCCACATCTCGAATCTCAAAAAACATACGAAATCCGAACACCCGTTCCGAGACGAGTCCAACCACATAAAAATTATCAAATTCCAACATCGGATTGACCTTCAAATCTTAATTTTACATGTTTGGAAGATTTTATAATAATCTGATTTTCCTCCCTAAATTCACGGATTCATGATGTAAATGAGTATGGAATCATGAAATCTAATCAATATAGGATAAGGAACACTTACCCCAATATTTTCCCGTAAAAATCGCCCAAAAATCGTCTTACATGAGCTCAAAATCGAAAATGGTAGAAAATGGGGCGAAATCCCATTTATAGAATTTAAGTTCTGTTTGCCTAGGTTTTTACCCTATGCAATCGCGGACAATGCTTCGCGATCGCGAAGCACATTTTTAGGCTGCCCAGTTTTTGCTCTACGCGAACGCGGAAGAGCTTATGCGAATGCGAAGAACCATTTCTCAGCCTTACGCGATCGCGGACGACGGAATGCGATCGCATAGCACAAATCCCGTGCTATAGCTTCTGCCTCATTCCTTCTTCGCGAATGCGGCTTTGCCCACACGTTCGCGATGCCTTAGCTTCTCTAACTGTGCGATCATGGACAATACTATGCGATCGCATAGAACAAATTTTTTATCAGTGCTCAATAAACCTTTGCGATCGCGGATGAAGCCACGCAAATGCATAGAAGGAAACTAGAACTTGGAAATTCCAGATTTCCAGCCATCTCTTCTTGAACAAAAGTGATCTGAAACTCGTCCGAAACTCACCCGAACCCTCAGGGCTCCAAACCAAACATGAACACAAGTCCAAAACCTATAGGAACTAGCTCGCGCGATCAAAACACCAATTTAACACCTAGAATTACGAATCGGATGCCAAATCAAGTGAGATTTTTAAGAAAACTTTAAAAATTGTATTTTAACAACCGTACGTCCGAATCACGTCAAACCAACTCTGTTTCTTAACAAATTTTATAGACAAGTCATAAATATAGTAACGGACCTATACCGGGTTCAGAACCAAAATACAGACCCGGTATCAACAAAGTCAAACATTGATCAATTCTTTAAAGTCATTAAGCCTTTAAACTTAAAAATTTCGACAACATGCGATAACTCGAGATAGGGACCTCCGAATTTGATTTCGGGCATACTCCCAAGTCCCAAATCACGATATGGACGTACCAGAACTGTCAAAATACTGATCCAGGTCTGTTTGCTCAAAATATTGACCAAAATCAACTCAATTGAGTTTTAAAACTCCATTTCATATTTAATCAATTTTTCACATAAAACTTTTCCAAAAACAAAATTTACGGACTGCGTACGCTAGTCGAGGAAAGATGATTGGTTCTATTTGAGGTCTCAGAACACATAAATAATTATTAAATTTAAAGATGACCCTTTGGGTCATCACATTCTCCACCTCTAAAACAAACGTTCGTCTTCGAACGAAATTAGAAAAGTACCTGAGCTGGTGAAGAGGTGTGGATATATACTCCGCATGTCCAACTCGGACTCCCAGGTAGATGCTTCTACCGGCTGACCTCTCCATTGCACCCAAACTGAAGGATAACTCTTAGACCTCAAATGTCGGACTTGCCGGGCTAGAATAGCTACCGGCTCCTTTTCATAAGTTAAATCTTTGTCCAATTGGACTGAGATGAAATCTAATACATGGGACGGATCACTTTGATATTTCTGGAGCATAGACAAATGGAACACCGGATTAACTACTGATAAACTAGGTGGTAGTGCAAGCATGTAGGCTACTTCGCCTACCCTTTCAAGAATTTCGAAGGGTCTTATATACCTCGGGCTCAACTTGCCCTTCTTTCCAAACCTCATTACACCTTTCATAGGTGAAACTCGGAGCAATACTCTTTCTCCAGCCATGAATGCAATATCACAAACCTTACGGTTGGCATAACTCTTTTGCCTAGACTGAGCTATGTGAAGTCGATCCTGAATAGATTTGACCTTATCCAAGGCATCCTGTACCAAATCAGTACCCAACAACCGAGCCTCTCCCGGTTCAAACCACTCAATCGGCGAACGACATCACTTCCCGTACAATGCCTCATACGGAGCCATCTGAATGCTCGACTGGTAACTATTATTAAAGGCAAACTCTGCAAGTGGCAAGAATTGATCCCAAGAACCTCCAAAGTCTATAACACAAGCGCGAAGCATATCTTCCAATATCTGAATAGTGCGTTCTGACTGTCCATCTGTCTGTGGATGAAATGTTATACTCAACTCAACCCGCATGCCTAACTCACGTTGTACAACCCTCCAAAAGTACGAAGTGAACTACGTACCTCGATTAGAAATGATAGACACGGGCACACCATGAAGGCGGACAATCTTACGAATATAAATTTCAGCTAACCGCTCTGAAGAATAGATAATTACTACTAGAATGAAATGTGCTGACTTGGTCAACCTGTCCACAATGACCCAGACTGCGTAGAATTTTCTCTGAGTCCGTGGAAGCCCAACAATACAATCCATAGTGATACGCTCCCACTTCCACTCAAGAATGTATAACTTCAGAAGCAAACCACCAGGTCTCTAATGCTCGTACTTAACTTGCTGACAATTCAGATACCGAGCTACATATGCAACTATATCCTTCTTTATACTCCTCCATCAATAATGTTGCCGCAAATCTTGATATATTTTGGCGGCACCTGGATGAATAGAGTACATGGAACTGTGGGCTTCTTCCAGAAGTAATTCACGAAGCCCATCCACATTAGGCACACAAATACGATCCTACATTCGCAAAACTCCATCTTCCCCCACAACAACCTATTTAGCATCACTGTGCCGCACCGTCTCCTTTAGGACAAGTAAATGAGGATCATCATATTACCACTCTCTGATGCGCTCATATAAAGAAGACCGAGCGACTGTTCAAGCTAGAACCCGACTGGATTCAGAAACATATAACCTCACGAACTGATTAGCCAAGGTCTGAATAGCTGCCGCTAACGGTCTCTCACCAACCAGGATATACGCAAGACTGCCCATACTCACAGCCTTTTTACTCAAAGCATCAGCCACCACATTGGCCTTTCAAGGGTAATACAAAATAGTGATATCATAGTCCTTCAACAGCTCCAACCATCTTCTCTGCCTCAAATTGAGATCCTTTTATTTGAATAGATATTGTAAGCTACGATGATTAGTAAATACGTCACACGAGACACCGTACAGGTAATGCCTCCAAATCTTCAGCGCATTAACAATGGCTGCCAATTCTAAATCATGGACATGATACTTCTCGTGAAATTTCAACTGCCGTGATACATATACAATCACCCTACCATCTTGCATCAATACTGCACCGAGCCCAACGCGAGATGCATCACAATACACCGTATAAGATCCTGAACCTATGGGTAATACCAACACTGGCGTCGTAGTCAAAGTAGTCTTGAGCTTCTAAAAGCTCAACTCATACTCATCTGACCATCCGAATGGAACACCTTTCTGGGTCAGTCTGGTCAATGGGCTTGCTATAGAATAAAACCCCTCCACGAACAGATGATAATAACCTGCCAAACCCAGGAAAATCCGAATCTCTGTAACTGAAGTAGGTCTAAGCCAATTCTTAACAGCCTCAATCTTCTTAGGATCCACCTTTATACCTTCTGCTGATACAACATGCCCCAAAAAGGCAACTGAGTCTAACCAAAATTCACATTTTGAAAATTTGGCGTATAACTGATTATTTTCGAAAGTCTGAAGCACACTCCGAAGATGTTTCTCATGCTCCTCTCGACTGCTAGAGTAAATCAAGATATCATCAATGAACACAACCACAAAGGAATCCAAATAGGGTTTGAACACCCTATTCATCAAATCCATAAATGTTGCTGGGGCATTTGTCAGCCCAAATGACATCACTAGGAATTCGTAATGCTCATACCAAGTCCGAAAAGCTGTCTTAGGGACATCAGATGCCTTAATCTTCAACTGATGGTAACCAGACCTCAAGTCGATCTTTGAAAATACTTTGGCACCCTGAAACTGATCGAATAAGTCATCAGTTCTTGGCATTGTTCTTGATGGTAGCCTTGTTCAACTCCCGTTAATCTATACACATTCACATTGAACCATCCTTCTTCTTTACAAATAACACTGGTGCACCCTAGGGCGAGACACTATGTCTAATAAATCCCTAATCAAGCAAGTCTTGTAACTGCTCCTTCAGTTCTTTCAGTTCTGGCGAGGCCATACAGTATGGTGAAATATAAATGGGTTGAGTGCCCAGAGCCAAATCAATACAGAAGTCTATATCTTTATCCGGTGGCATCCTCGGCAAATATGCAGGAAATACTTCTGGAAATTCACGAATAACTGGTACTAAGTCCATAGAAGGAACATCTGCACTGGAATCACGAATATAAGCCAAATAGGCTAGATACCCTTTCTCGACTATACGTCGAGCCTTCATATAAGAAATACTCCTACTGGTAGAATGACCAGGAGTTCCTTTCCACTCTAATCGAGATAACCCCGACATGGCTAGGGTCACCGTCTTAGCATGACAATCCAATATAGCACGATAAGGTGACAACCAATCCACACCCAAGATGACAACAAAATCTACTATACCGAGAAGTAGAAGATCCACACTAGTCTCAAGACTCCCAATAGTAACCACATATGAATGATAGACATGATCTACAACAATGAGAGTGAGTGGACACACACACAGGAGCACTCAGAGAATCACGAGGCATCACGAGATATGAAGAAAAAAATAGGACACGTAGGAATAAGTAGATCCCGGATCAAATAGAACTGAAACATCTCTATGGAAAACTGGAACAATACCTGTAATGACGGTATCGGATGATTAGGCCTCAGGCCTAGATGTAAAAGCGTAAAATCGGGGTTGGGCCCTACCACTCTGAACTGCGTCCCTGGGACGGCCTCTAACTGGCTGGCCTTCACCTCTAATGGCATGACCTCCACCTCTAATAGTCTGAGCTACACCTCTAGCTGCCTGACCCCTACCTCTAGCTGGCTGAGCAGGCGGTGAACCAACTAGTGCTGGAATCATATCACGAGAACCATGCTGCTGCATGCTGCCCTGAGACCTGGGGCAGAATCTAGAAATATGCCTCGAATCACCACAAGTACAACAGGACTTTGGCTGCTGTGGTTGCTGACCCTTAATTTATCCCTGTCGACCTGAGTAACCACCCTTTAAACTCTAGATCGGAGGTGCACTGATAGGAGCTGGTGGTGCAATGTAGGATGCCTGGAGCACTGAATAAAATGCCCTGGAAGGATGACCCCTACCAAAATTACCCCTCCAGACGAGGTACCACTGAACCCACCGAATAGACGAGGCCTCTGTCAGGCCGCTAAAAATTTTAAACTACTTAAGCGCTATTAAGAAAGTTGATGTGTGCTAATTATATTATTTTGTGTGCAGACGAAAACTAATAATATGATGGATATTAATTAGATATGATAATAAGTGTACGAGTCATATTATAAGTGATGTGGGGTTTAAGGAGAGGCCTAAGTCTAAGTCAAGTTGGAAAATTACATGATAGACAAAAGTTATAAATGAGTACTCACAAGACCAAAATTTGGATGAGTATATATACATATATAAAAGGGGTTATGTGATGAAAAACCTATCAAATAAAATATCTTCTAGTGTAGCTTCTAGCTCTTCAAACCGTTTGTTATTTGGATACTCATACAAGAAGTTATGACCAAATTACCAAAAGCTGGCGGAATTTAACACTACCGCGTTGCCCCATGCAGAACGCCTGTGGGGATTTCCAGAACACTTCAATATTTCATTTTTAGGCAAATTTTTCACTATCGCGCGGTGCAGCAGTGCAATTTCTAGGTTTTTATGACCCGGTCCCCATTTCATTTAACTCGTTTAGGGTTTATTTTTTTGGGAGTTTTCAGTGTTTTAGAGAAGAGACAACAATTCTAGAGAGAGGAAGAACCTCAATTGCTTTGTTCATCAAAATCTTGTCCAAGCATTGAAATCCAACAAGAAATCCCTCAAGTTCTTCATCAAAGAGGTAAGTTTCCATACCCTAGTTTTTAATTTTGGATTTGGATTAAAAGTAGGTCATGAGAAGTATGATTCTTGGGTGTGAGAGTATTATATATACATGTATGGATTTATTATGAAAATATGTGTACGAATCGAGTATTGGAACTCATGGTATGGTGATTGGAAGCCATAAATTCTCAATTTAATGAATACCCATTGTAGAGATTGAAAAGTGATTATTTGATAGAATTTTGTTGGTTGGGTATGAATGGTTGGTCTCACATGTGAAGTTGGGAGTATAAGTCGTTAAAGAATGATGGTAGGATGAATTGTTGGTAAATGGTGGTAGTTGGAAGAACTAATTATATGGTTAAGAGATGTAAAAATGTATGCCTACTAGGTGTTTGATAAATTGTCTAAATGGCCTAAACTATGGAATTGGTTATTAATGTTGGTCCCATTGGATGTTGATATTGTAGATTGAAGTTGCTTAGTATAGTAGATCGATGTAGTATCATTAAGGGACGAATTTCAGTTTCAAATAGTTGGCATTGAATTGAGAAGACAAGAAGGCATTCAGAGGTGGATACGCGCGTAATGGAATTTTCGGAGTATTGATTAGCTTGCTCGACATTGGATTCGTCTTGTTTGAGGTAAGTAACAATTCTAAACTTGGAGCTGTGGGTATAAACCCAGAAAATACGTGTTATATGATTTGTTTGGAGGTGACGCACATGCTAGGTGACAGGCGTGTGGGTGTGCACCACAGAAATTATGACGTAATTGGTTCCATGGAGTTGTGCAGTCAAATAATCTTGGCATCATCCATGTACTTTTATGTGTTAAAGAAATTGAGTTGAGAATCATGTTAAAATCATGCTAAGGCTATATGCCAGTATTATTGAGACCCATAGAGGTCATATTGTTGTTTAATTTGTTTATATTGTAATTTCAAACTCAGTCATGTTCATTCATTTATATCACATCTTAGTCTCTATTGTTATTTATTGATACATCATATCATCATTTTTGGGCTGATTTTCATGAAATTTTTGAGCTCGAGAGACTGGAGAGATTGATGACTGAGTAAGGCCGAGGGCCTAATGGTGAGGATGTTTATGGGATCGGGCTGCACACCGCAACATATTTTATTGATTTAAGCCATGATTGGCTTGTTATAGCGCTTGGGCTGAAGGAGCCCTTTCGGAGTCTGTACACACACCCAAGTGAGCGAAGGTACCTACTGAGTGCGAGTGCGAAGTGACTTGGGAGGATTGAGTGACTGTGAGGCATGAATGACTGTGAGGATTGAGTGACTGGGAGGACTGAGTGACTGAGAGGATTGAGTGACTGGGAGGACTGAGTGAATTGATACTCTAAGAGTATGCATATGGTTTTATCTCTAGGCATGAACATTGACATGTAGGCATAGAGATGCACTTTCCTCATGCCATTTCAAAAATGAAATTTCCTGTTGTGGAAGAAAGATTTTGGGAAAAATCACAATTTTCAGACTTACTCATATGTTGGTGATTTCAGTGAAAAGAATTGAGTTTTACTATTATACTTGAAAAGAAAATGTTTATTTTTATAGAACTGTGAACGAGTTGAGCATTTTATTATTGAGTTATTCTCTGTGCTGCAGTAATTAGATTGTTATGAGATGTTACTGGATATTGGTGTGGACTCTGACCTTGGTACAAGCTCGTCACTACTTTCAACCTAAGGTTAGGTTTGTTACTTATTGAGTACATGGGGTCGGTTGTACTCATACTACACTTCTCCACCTTGCGTGCAGATTTCGGATGCTGATGTTCATGTGAATGGAGGGAGCTGGCATTGAAGATGTACCTGTGATCCAGTCACAACTGCCTCTTGTTCTCGGTAGCTTTAGAATCATTAATCTGTTCATGTATATTTCAAATAGATGATGTATTTTATTTTACACCAACTTTGTAAATTCTAATCTTAGAAGCTCATGATTTGTACTATTAGTCCTTGGGGAGTGTATTAGAGTCATTTTAATATTAATTGAATCGAATTGTTATTATTTGGCTTACTTAGTGGGTGAGGTTAGGTGCCATCATGGCTAGTTGGATTTTGGGTCGTGACAAGTTTATATCAGATCACTAGGTTCGTAGGTTCTACTAGTCATGAGCAAGTGTCTAGTAGAGTCTTGCGGATCGGTATGATGACGTCCATACTTATCTTCGAGAGACTACAGGGTATTTAGGATAAACTTCCCATCTTTCTTTCTTTATCGTAGACATTGATTCTGCTTGAAGCATAGCTCCTTGAATTTCTTCCACTCACTCATATATGTATGTGAATGCTCGGTAGTTTTAGTTGTGAAAACTTGTGCGTTGGACTTATGTGTATGGTAGTGTCCTTATGAGTTGAAATATGTGGCTCGGTGAGCGGTTGAATGGCTATATAATGAGTATGAGGTGACTGCAGGATATGTTCAGATGATTCGATTGTGATGAAAGGAGTTTCCTTGAAATGTCTTGATGTCTGTCTTTATTTGACTTATAGTTTTGAGTTATGAGTGTGTTGAAGGATCTTTCACGTGGTGTAATTGTTGAACAAATTAAATTTTCATGACTTATTGATGAGTTAAAACTCATGAAGGTTAAGTGATTACGTAGTAGTTGCGGCAGTAAAAAGGGTATATAAAGATGCAAGTTTGAGGCTAAACAGGCAGGTTATCACCTGCGGAATAAACTACAGAGGAGTGATCCTTACAAGGTTATGTGGAGAATTTTCTTTACTACCAGTAGGGTAGATGTATTGGGATTTGAATTTGAATAAGTCAAGAAAGTTGACCTGACCGTCACGAGAATAAAGGCGAGCTTAGTAGATAATTTTAGGTACCATATAGGTTGTGTTGCATGAGCTTGGGAAGAATTTAATTAAATCTCACTATGGGGTTATGGCAATAATTGAATATGGGTATTGTGAGTTATTGTATATTTTAATCTATGGCTTTGAGCCAAGTGGGGGAGCCTGCTATTAACAATTCGATTTCATGATTATATGTTAAATTTTTGTGTGGATCAGTTATGATTGCATAGGTTGAGATCGGGGATGACACGAGCAAAAAAATTCCTGAATACAGGCTACATTGCACTTTATAAAAATATAAAAATCATGGAATGATTAAGTTGTTATTTTTGAAGAATGTAGTGTGCACGAAGTATGAATTTGATTGGTGATATTAAGGCAGAGTTATTTCTTTGAGTGTTATGGTGCTAATGGCTATGTGTCTTTCAGCTTGTTTGGGAGGTGCCATTTAGGTTTGAACATAGTGAATGGCTCTCGAGAAGATTCTAATGGGTTCGAGATTTATATATAGCAATTGAGAATTTTTCATACTTGTATATGGATAGAATCTGAGATTTGCATTTGATGGTGCTGGGACTTGCGGTAATTCTTTATGACTATAGATTCTACATTCCAATATAAGAAAGATAAAAGAACAATTTTAAGTCCACATAAGGTTCTTTTCTAAGTGGGTGTCTCAGTTAAGGTATTTATGAGGGTAATTATTATGTGATGAGGTTCTACAGATGTCTTGGTGGAAATATTCTTGGGTTTGGTAACTCACGTGCCTTGGTCGAGTTAGAAGAATTCAGTTTTGATAGCTTGGTTATGTGCAAACGGATTTTAAAGTATTCTTGATGGTTTCTACCATGGTTTAAGTCGGATATTTTCTACCTGTGTGAAGAACGTGTTGTATATTGTGATTTTCTCTTGGATAGGAGCAAATGGATGGTTTCTAACTAACCGGGTATGTACTTTACTGGTGACCCAAAGTTGATTATGAGATTCTTATACGTTTCGTATGATGGCGTAATAGAGGCGGTGCGTCCTATGAGATTAAGATTTACATGTACAAGCTGGCAGCTCAGTTTTGAAGGGAGGTCATGAATTTTGCACACCATGGCCAGTTTCAGATAATTAGATGAATGTTATAACTTCTCGGTAATTCATGAGAAAGGTGCGTATTTCAATAAGGTGCATTGTGTTTGACTTACGTATGTTTATTAGTATTGCAGTACTCACTCGATTGAATACTGCTAATATTCAAATTATTTCTATGTGGCACGAAGGAATTATAGAAGTATCCATCATGGGATGATCATGCATGAAAGATGTGTTAGTCATTTGAGTGCTGGAGTTGGGGTCAGTTACAGTGATTCATCTGTTCTATGAATTTGGAGACTGGGAGTTCTGAGAAGCATATTGTTTCGGGATTGCGATATGTTTGAGGTGAGTATTTTATTTAAACTCAGTGGAGGCACTAGTTGCGCTAATTGATTGAGATAGTTATGCGCTGTGAGTGTGCATATATGTGAGGTCTGAACCCATGTGCGAGCACCGGGGAAACTATTCATGCTCGGGAAAATGTTTGGGCTATAACAAGCCTAGAAGTGACTGTTAATCTTTAAGCTATGATGTTTCTCATTTGTAACATTGTGTGAGCTAATTCGGTCGTGTTTGAGGCTACATAGGGGTTAAAATACCTGAACGAATTTGATAATTGCCTTGGTGATGAAAGATTTCCGATTTGAGCTACGATGGTACACTTTGTACATGCCTGCACTTTAGCATGTCATTTATACCAGTCTAGGAATATGAGAATCTTATCCTACTCATCATATACCTGTATACCTATTTTAATGCTCCCATTCGATATATTTAGACTGGAGGCCTGGGACTATACCAGGCGAATTATATTATTGGCACGTGAGTTATCCGTGCGGGTACTATTATTAGCACATAAGCTGTTCGTGCAACGTGCGAAATTTGTGATTCCTCGATCGTTTATCGGATTAATTGTTCCTTCCTCTACATGCTATGATATTGTCTGATCAGGGCAGTTTGAGAAAATTGTGCACATGCACACACAGATGGTCTTCTCACGAAATTTAATGGGTTAGTTTTAAATAATGTTCTATGCCGGAAGGGCAAGATTACACTAGAATAGCTAAAATAGTTTTGTTTGGTGATATAAGGTCATTGGACCTAGAATGGGTACTATCGAATTTGATTACGGTATATTTGGGACAATAATATCGGCAGTGTACGAAGGTTTTAGAGTGAAGTTTTATGGAAAGTGGGGTTTAATACTAGTACTTGGTTGGTTTTGAGTAGTTACTGTGATCAGGAATGGTACTGCGAGTATGCGAGTTGTGTAGATGTGAAATTCAGGTCTTGAAAAAGAATTTTTGGATGTTGGAAATTGGATTCCAAGGTTCATGGGCTAAGGCTAAATTAGTAATTTTTATTTATGTGGTGTCGTTAGTCCTATATGGAATAGGGTGATGTGGGATCACCCTCGGGTATGCATGCGTGGTAAGGTGAAATAGTGATTTGAAGGTTCAAACATATCAAAGAAGAAGCATCACCCCATGATCAAATATATTGGATAGGAAATTTTATGGTCATTTTTATACTTAGAACATCTTAGAGTAATTGTTAGAGGTCCCAAAAGGTTTAGTTCGGGTGTTCGGCGTAGAGATTTAGAGTTGAAGAAAGTGAACGTGTTATTCTCAATATTTTATCAATGAGGATGTTATGTGAATTGCTAATAAGGGTAAAGTATGTATAGTCACATTAGGCCTTATGAAATCTTGAAGGAAATAGGTCGAACTATGAGTATGATGTTTCCCCATTGTTGTTCTCTATGTACCCGGTATTTCATGTGGCTATGTATAAGAAGGCTATTGGAAATCCTTTGTCCATCGTTCTGGTGTAAACTATCAAATATGAAATTAGTGTGTAAAAGGTTGATGTGAGGTACCTAATTGAAATCCTTGATTAAACAAGTCTGAAAGCTGAGAAATAAAGAAATTGCCTCCGTGAAAGTGCTATGGCGAAGTCAAAAGGTTGAAGAGGCTACTTGGGAGGCCAAAGAAGAGATGAAGAAGAAGTATCCTTATTTGTTTGAATAGCTATGTAATCTTTCTATGAAACTGTCGCCTATCAAATATCATTGTACAGTTGATGTTAAAGGTGTTCCTTTCTAGTTATATGTTGTTTATAAGTCCATGGTTGGTGTTGTTTTGGTTTTATGTTACATCATTGGATTATGTATATGTGTTAGGATGTGTTTCTGGGATTCTCTTACAGGTGGATAGGCCCAGTTACAAGGGAAACTCTAGCGAAATCTTTGAAAATTTAAGGAGCTAGTCAAAAAAAGATATTTGGGACTGCTGGTGTATGGTATGGTAGTTGAGTCACATCGGATGCTAATAGTGAACTTTGGCCCTCATTCGAGGACGAATGATCCTAAGCGGGTGAGAATGTCAGGCCCCGAAAAATTTCGAACTACTTAAGCGATATTAAGAAAGTTGATGTGTGCTAATTATATTATTTTGTATGCAGGCGAGAACTAATAATATGATGGATATCAATTGGATATGATAATAAGTGTACGATTCATATTATAAGTGATGCGGGGTCTAAGGAGAGGCCTAAGTCTAAGTCAAGTTGGAAAATTACATGATAGACTAAAGTTCCAAATGAGTACGCACAAGACCATACTTTGGACGAGTATATCTATATATATATATATATAAGGATTTATGTGATGAACAACCTATCAAATGAAATATCTTCGAGTCTAGTTTCTAACGCTTCAAACCGTTCGTCATTTGGATACTCCTACAAGAAGTTATGACCAAATTACCATAAGCTGGCAGAATTAAACACTACCGCGCCGCCCCATGCGGCGCGCCTGTAGGGATTTCCAGAACACTTCAAAATTTCGTTTCTAGGCACATTTTTCACTACCGCGCGGTGCCCCATGCGGTGCGACAATGTAATTTCTGGGTTTTTATGACCCGATCCCAATTTTATTTAACTCGTTTGGGGTTCATTGATTTGGGAGTTTCCGGTGTTTTAGAGAGGGGACAACATCTCTAGAGAGAGGAAGAAGCTCAATTGCTTTGTTCATCAAAATCTTGTCCAAGCCTTGAAATCCAACAAGAAATCCTTCAAGTTCTTCATCAAAGAGGTAAGTTTCCATACCCTAATTTTTAATTTCGGATTTGGATTAAAAGTAGGACATGAGAAATATGATTCTTGGGTGTGAGAGTATTATGTATACATGTATGGATTTATTATGAAAATATGTGTATGAATCTAGTATTGGAACTCATGGTATGGTGATTGGAAGCCATAAATTCTCAATTTAAATGAATACCCATTGTAGAGATTGAAAAGTGATTATTGGATAGAATTTTATTGGTTGGGTGTGAATGGTTGGTCACACATGTGATGTTGGGAGTATAAGTTGTTAAAGAATGATGGTGGGATGAATTGTTGGTAAATGGTGGTAGTTGGAAGAACTAATTATATGGTTAAGATATGTAAAAATGTATGCCTACTAGGTGTTTGATAAATTGTCTAAATGGCATAAACTATGGAATTGGTTATTAATGTTGGTCCCATTGGATGTTGATATTGTAGATTGAAGTTGCTTAGTATAGTAGATCGATGTAGTATCATTAAGGGGCGAATTTCAGTTTCGGATAGTTGGCATTGAATTGAGGAGACAAGAAGGCATTCAGAGGTGGATACGCGCGGAATGGAATTTCCGGAGTATCGATTAGCTTGCTCGACATTGGTTTCGTCTTGTTTGAGGTCAGTAACATTTCTAAACTTGGAGCTGAGAGTATAAACCAAGAAAATACGTGTTATATGATTTGTTTGGAGGTGACGCACATGCTAGGTGACGGGCGTGTGGGCGTACACCATAGAAAGTGTGACGTAATTGGTTCTATGGAATTGTGTAGTCAAATAATCTTGGCATCATCCATGTACTTTTATGTGTTAAAGAATTGAGATGAGAATCATGTTAAAATCATGCTAAGGCTATATGCCAGTATTATTGAGACCCATAAAGGTCATATTGTTGTTGAATTTGTTTATATTATAATTTTAAACTCAGTCATGTTCATTCATTTATATCATATCTCAGTCTCTATTGTTATTTATTGATACATCATTTTTGGGCTGATTTGCATGACAATTTTGAGCCCGAGAGACTGGAGAGATTGATTACTAAGTGAGGTCGAGGGGCTAATGGTGAGGATGTTTATGGGATCGCGCTGCACGCCATAGCATGTTTTATTGATTTATGCCATGATTGGCTTGTTATAGCGCTTGGGCTAAAGGAGCCCCTCCGGAGTCTGTACACACCCTAGTGAGTGAAGGTACCTACTGAGTGCGAGTGCCTAGCGCGAGTGCCGAGTGACTTGGGGAGAATTGAGTAACTGTGAGGATTGAGTGACTGGGAGGATTTAGTGACTGAGAGGACTGAGTGAATTGATACTCCAAGAGTATGCATATGGTTTTATCACTATGTTGCATTGCATTGGCATGCAAATTGACATGTAGGCATAGAGATGTACTTTCCTCATGCCATTTGAATAATGAAATTTCCCGTTGTGGAAGAAAAATTTTGGAAAAAATCACAGTTTTCAGACTTACTCATATGTTGGTGATTTTAGTGAAAAGAATTGAGTTTTACTATTATACTTGAAAAGAAAATGTTTATTTTTACAGAACTGTGAACGAGCTAAGCATTTTATTATTGAGTTATTCTTTGTGCTGCAATAATTTTACTATTATGAGATGTTACTGGATATTGGTGTGGACTCTGACCTTGGTACAAGCTCGTCACTACTTTCAACCTAAGGTTAGGTTTGTTACTTATTGAGTACATGGAGTCGGTTGTACTTATACTACACTTCTGCACCTTGCGTGTAAATTTTGGATGCTGATGTTGCTGTGCATGGAGGGAGCTAGCATTAAAGATGTACCTGCGATCTAGTCATAATTGCCTCTTGTTCTTAGTAGCTTTAGAATTATTAATTTGTTCATGTATATTTCAAACAGATGATGTATTTTATTTCACAGCAACTTTGTAAATTCTAATCTTAGAAACTCATGATTTGTACTACCAGTCCTTGGAGAGTGTATTAGAGTCAGTTAAATATTAATTGAATCGGATTATTATTATTTGACTTACTTAGCAGGTGAGGTTAGGTGCCATCACGGCTAGTTGGATTTTGGATCGTGATAGCCTCTTATCATCCCTCTGCCCTCTTTCCTGTGCAAGAACTATCTCGATCCTCCTAGCAACATTAGCAGCCGCCTGAAAGGAAATCTCACTTCCGATCTCCTTGGCCATCTGAAGCTTGATAGGGTGAGTAATTCCTTCAATAAACCTCCTCACTCTCTCTACCTCAGTAGGAAGTAAATGGAGAGCATGACGGGTTATATCCACAAAACGGGTCTCGTACTGAGTAACAATCATACTGCCCTGCTGGAGACGCTCAAACTGCCTGTGGAAATCCTCTCTCAATGTGATAGGGAGGAACTTCTCTAGAAATAGCCGTGAGAACTGCTCCTAAGTCAGTGTAGGAGACCCAGCTGGTCTGGTTAGTATAAAATCTCTCCACCACCTCTTGGCGGAACCTGTCATCTGAAATACAGCAAAATCGACCCCATCGGTCTTAACTATACCCATGTTCTGTAGCACCTCATGGAAGCGGTTAAGATAATCCTGTGGGTCCTCAGAAGGTGTACCACTGAAGTGAACTGGAAAGAGCTAAGTAAATTTATCCAGTCTCAATAAGGCCTCAGAAGATATGGCGGGCCTATCACCGGCCTATGCCGCAACAACTGGCTGAACTACCCCAATTGGCGGGGCTGCTGGAGCCTGATATTAGGGAGATCTCTGCTCCGGAGCGGGAGTAGTGGGAGTTTATGCTCCTGCCCCAGTCTGTGAGACGGCTGGTGCCACTAAAAATGTACCATTCTAGGCCACGCCCTCCATAAGACTCACCAAACGGACTAGAGGGTCCTGAAGCACTAGAGTAGCTATGAATCCTTCCGGGACCTGAACTGGTCCAATTGGTACAGTCTGAACTGGAACCTCCTCCTGAAGATCCACCTGAGGTTCTACAACAGGTGCTGCTACTCGAGCTCTAGACTGAGCTCTACCTCTGCCTCTGCCTCGGCCTCTAGCACGACCTCGGCCTCGACCCGGGGACTCTGGTCCCTGTCCATCAGTAGATGTATTACATGTTCTCGCCATCTGCGAGAGAATAAGAATAGAATGGTTCAATTATCGATAATAAAAAGATAACTCAAATTAAAGATATGTTCTTCGTATTGCATCATTGTCATTTGGATGATATTTTCGAATTGTTAATCTTTCCCTAGGATCAACCTCTAAAGAGTCTAAATTGACTCTTTCACTTTGTTGATGTTGTTCCGACTCATTAGCCATTTCTTTCGAGTTAGATAAATCTTGAGATGTCGAACTTGATTTTTGAATTTTGGATGTTATAGGATAGTATCTCTTCATTGTAATTTAACTTGAATCAAAAATTCAAGTATTCACTTTATTTTTAGATAAATCCTAAATAAGTTTATTATAACTAGAAAATAGACTGCAATAAACAAGGAGCAATTCCATACTACACACTCATATACTCTAATTTCGACATTTACAATCATATGAATCAGTCAAACTATGTTAACATGACCATCACGACAATAACTTATATAAAAAATTATCATCGAGAGATACACAGAATTAGTACTACATTTTATGCTAATTGAGGGCAAATAGGCCAGTAACTACCAGCCACGTGTTCAAATTATGTGAAACAGTCGAAAAATATATTGTGAAGGCAAGGGAATTCGAACCCAAAACCTCTCACATCAAACTTGAAGTTGTGAGCCGTTGGATTACAGAGCCCTTACTATATAAGTGGTGTCACTTTTAATAATTTTACCTTGTATTTGTATATATATAATATTGTGAAGGCAAGGGAATTCGAACCCAAAACCTCTCACATCAAACTTGAAGTTGTCAACCGTTGGATTACAGAGCTGTTTCGATATAAGTGGTGTCACTTTTAATAATTTTACCTTGTATTTGTTTCTTATTACTTATGGTCCAACTGGTACATTCTGAACTAGAACCTCCTCGTCAAGCTCTATCTGAGGCTCCACTGCTGGGGCTGCTGCTCGGGCTCTGGGCTGAGCTTTGCCCCTGCCTCTGCCTCGGCCTCTAGCACGACCTCGGCCTCGACCTCTACCCCTGGTCGTAGTTGCCACCGGGTTCTCTGGTCCATGTCCATCGGCAAATGTATTACGTGTTCTCACCATCTGCGAGAGAATAAGAATAGAATGGTTCAATCATCGATAATAGAATAAGATCGCACGACAGATTAAGAAAGAAGTGATATTGTTCCTAAACGTCATAGCCTCTGAAAGATAAGTACAGACGTCTCCGTACCAATCCTTCAGACTCTACAAAGCTTGCTCGTAACTCGTGAGACCTAAGTAACCTAGGGCTCTGATACAAACTGTCATGACCCCAAATTCCCGCCTTCAAGACCGTGATGGCACCTAACATTTCACTTGCTAAGCAAGCCAACGTTAAAAATAATCTTAACTATTTTAAAGCAATTTAAATTAAATAGAAGTCAATTACTGAAATAATGTACGGAAGACCATAAATACCGAATTATCAAAATACATCCCCGAATTTGGTGTCACAAGTACATGAGCTACTAGGATAATACAGATAAAGGTCTGAATAAAATTCAACTTGTTTGAAAGATAATACACAACTAAGATAAGATAGAAGGGGACTTCAAACTATGGACGCTGCGCAGTTATATCTCTAGTCTCCTCTTGGTAGTTGAATTTCGAGCAAGTCTATGGTACGCCATTGGGACCAACTCCAAAATCTGCACAAGAAGTGCAGAGTGTAGTATGACTACAACCGATCCCATGTACATCGTAAGTGTCGAGCCTAACCTCAACGAAGTAGTGACAAGGTTATGACAGGACACATACGTAAACAACCTGTACAAGTATATACAAATACGAATCAACAATAAAACAATAAATAACACTTTATAAATTTAGGAGGGACCATGCGAAAGGGGGGTTGATATAATAGTTTCAGCAAGAGAATTATCACTTAGCAGCCAATTAATTCCTCAACAATAAAATGAGCAATTGATAATATGAAAATGGTACAACATCACCCTTAGTGCTTTTACCCTCATTCCTCTCATAAACTAATAATTAAATAATAATAATTGGCACGGCATCACTCTTCGTGCTTTAACTCTCTTTTGGCACGACATCACCCTTCGTACTTTTACACTCTCTGAAAATGACACGACATCACTCTTCGTGCTTTTACACTCACAAATGGCACAGCAACACCCTTCGTACTTTTACACTCTTCCTTACCATGACAATGATATTATAAATAATAAAAATGGCACGGCATCACCCTTCGTGCTTTTACACTCTTTCTTACTATGAAAGTAATAATATAGATTCGGAAGAGTATTCAAATGTGGGGATATACACTTATCAATCAATTCAATACCAGAATACCGACTTCACCTTCCAAAATATTCAACAATAATTAAATGAATAATAATTTCACGAATAATGATCAAATAATCAATAATAAACTTAAGCAGAAATATCTTAATTAAATAGACAATTATTCACAATAAATAAATTCCACCCGCATGCTTTGACTCAACCACAACGCATAAGTACTCGTCACCTCACATATACGTTGTACCCACACATTAAATTACGTTATCCACGACACTTACCTCGTTTTGCAATCAAATTCAAGAATCCAATAAACCTTTGCCTCGTGAATTCGTGTCTGAAATCCTCAAATCTAGTCATAAACAATTCAATATACTCAATACAAATCGTAAGAATTAAACCCATATGAATTTACTAATTTTCCGGATTAAAAATCCGAAATTCATCTAAAAAATATCAGTGGGGCCCACGTCTCGAATCTCAAAAAACTTACGAAATCCGAACATCCGTTCCGAGATGAGTCCGACCATACAAAAATTATCAAATTCCAACATCGGATTGACCTTCAAATCTTAAATTTATATTTTTGGAAGATTTTATAAAAATCTGATTTTTCCTCCCTAAATTTACGGATTCATGATGTAAATAAGTATGGAATCATGAAATATAATTAATATAGAATAAGGAACACTTACCCCAATGTTTTCCCGTAAAAATTGTCCAAAAGTCGTCTTACCCGAGCTCAAAATCGAAAATGGTAGAAAATGGGGCGAAGTCCCATTTACAGAACTTAAGTTTTATTTGCCTAGGTTTTTACCCTATGCAATCGCAAAGCACATTTTTATGCTGCCCAATTTTTGCTCTACGCGAACGCAGAAGAGCTTATGCGAACGCGAAGAATCATTTCCCAGCCTTATGCGATCGCGGACGGCTGAATGCGATCGCATAGCACAAATCGCGTGCTACAACTTCTGCCTCACTCCTTCTTCGCGAACGCGGCTTTGCCCATTCGTTCATGATGCCTTAGCTTCTCGAACAATACTATGCGATTGCATAGAACAAATTTTTCATCAGTGCTCAATAAACCTTTGCGATCGCAGATGAAGCCACGCGATCGTATAGAAGGAAACCAGAACTTGGAAATACCAGACTTTCTACCATTTGTTCTTGAACAAAAGTGGTCCGAAATCACCCAAGTCCTCGGGTCTCCAAACTAAATATGCACACAAGTCCAAAAACCTCATACGAACTCGTCGCACAATTAAAACACCAATTTAACATCTAGAATTACGAATCGGACATCAAATCAAATGATATTTTTAAGAAAACTTTAAAAATTCTATTTTAACAACCGGACGTCCGAATCACGTCAAACCAACTCTGTTTCTCCCCAATTCTGACAGACAAGTCATAAATATAGTAACAGATCTATATCGGGTTCCAAAACCAAAATACGGACCCGTTATCAACAAAGGCAAACATTGGTCAATTCTTTAAAGTCATTATGCCTTTAAACATAAATATTTCGACAACATGCGATAACTCGAGATAGGGACCTTCGAATTTGATTCCGGACATACGCCTAAGTCCCAAATCACGATACAGACCTACCGGAACTATCAAGACACTGATTCGGGTCCGTTTACTCAAAATATTGATCAAAGTCAACCCAATTGAGTTTTAAAGCTCTATTTCACATTTTAATCAATTTTTCACATAAAAACTTTCCAGGAAAATATTTACGGACTGCGCACGCAAGTCAAGGAAAGCTGAATGGTGCTATTTGAGATCTCAAAACACAGAAATAATTATTAAATATTTAAGATGACCCTTTGGGTCATCACAAATACCGATCGATATCGGTTGGAAATACTAATTTTTTTTTCCCGCCCAGCGTCAATTATTTTTTTTGATAATAAAAATTTACTTTTTATGTGATTATAAAAATATAGACCGAAATCGGTCGGTATCACTCACACACACACACACACACACACACACACACACACACACACACACACACACACACACACACACACACACACACACACACACACACACACACACACACACACACACACACACACACACACACATATATATATATATATATATATATATATATATATATATATATATATATATATATATATATATATATATATGTATATGTATATGTATGTTGTTGCTACAACTTAAGTTTTAATATAGCACTACATCTTATAGCACTAAATATTTAATTATTTTTTAATAAGTTACATATATAAATCGGTCGGTATTAGTGGTCAAAATGGTCAAACACTTATAGATTATTGTTACTTACAATCTATGTATATATAACATCCTAAATTGAATATATATTCATATACATATACATATACATATACATATACATATATTAATTGATATAAGTCGAGATGTTTTAATTTATTGTTATAGCACTACATCTTATAGCACTATACATTTTATTTTTAAATAAGTTACCGACCGAAATCGGTCGGTATTATTGGTCAAAATGGTCAAACACACACACACTCACACACTAAATCTCTCTCTCTCTCTCTCTCTCTCTCTCTCTCTCTCTATATATATATATATATATATATATATATATATATATATATATATATATATATATATATATATATATATATATATTGACAAAAATCGACCGATATCGGTTGGTATTTGAATTAAATTAATTTAAAAAAATTTAAATTGAAATACCGACCGATTTTGGTTGAAAATGTGTGGTCAAACGGTCAAACACTAACTTAAATATACCGACTGCATTTTCCGACCGAAATCAGTCAGAAACTTTTAATTTAAGTTGCCGGAGTCGCGTTTCTTCCCCATTTTTCTCTTTACTCTTTCTCTCACTCTTTCTTCCACATCTGTGTAACGCTACGTTCAGTAACTTAAGGTCTCGAGCAGCTTCGCGATATGTATTATGACCCACGGGTGTGATCGAGTTTGATTTACTGAAGATTCAGAATTAAATTAAAAGAACAATCCTTATTTAGAAGTTTAAATGGAAAGAGTTGACCGGAGAGTTGACTTTTGAGCAAACGACTCCAAAATGGAATTTTGATGATATCAATAGCTCCGTATGGTGATTATGGACTTAGGAGCGTGTCCGGAAAATTATATGGAGGTCTGTAGTGGAATTAGGCTTGAAATGACGAAAGATGAAATTTGGGGAAGTTTGATCGGGGGGATGACTTTTTGATATCGGGGTCGAAATTCGATTCTGGAAATTGGAATAGCTTCGTTATGTCAATTATGAGTTGTGTGCAAAATTTAAAGTCATTCCGGATTGATTTCATACGTTTCAACACAAAATGTAGAAGTTGGAAGATTTAAAAACTCATAATTCGATTCGATGCGCGATTGGTAATTTCGGTGTTGTTTGACGTGTTTGAAGCCTCGACTAAGTTCGTATTGTATTTTGGGACATGTTGGTATTATTGGTTAAGGTCCCGAGGGCCTCAGGTGGATTTCGGAAGGTAAACAGAATAGATTTCGGACAAAGAGGGTTGCTGAATATTTCTGTTGCAGAGCTATTCGCCAGAAATTTCTGATGCGTGGAGCCAACTTTGGAAGCTTATATCTCACAATCTATAAGGAATCCAAAAATTGTTAAAACGTCAAAGTTGTAGCCCTTTGATTCTAATTTCCATAAAGTTAAACCATTGATTATTTGAACATTTGTACAGAAATTTATGATGGATTAAATGAAGGCTGGTAGAGCAGTTTCGCCAGAAATTTCTGATGCATGGAGCCAATTTTGGAAGCTTATATCTCGCAATTCATAAGGAATCAAAATAATTTCAAAAAATCAAAGTTGTAGTTGTTTTATTCTAGTTTCCAGAAAGTTAAACCATTCATCATTTGGATATTTGTACATAAAGTTATGATCGATTGAATGAAGGCTGGTGCAAGCAAGTTCTGGTGTGGACTTTTAGTGACGGAAAATGGACTTTTAGTGACGAATGGGTAGAAACTTAAGGACAAAAAATGGTCATTTCCTTCATTTCGTTTTGGATTTTTGGAGCACGGTTCTTGGCCAATTTTTGGGTGATTTTCACGAGAAAATATTAGGGTAAGTGTTCTTTATCCTATATTGATTATATTTCATGATTCCATACTCATTAACATCATGAATCTGTGAATTTATGGAAGAAAAATCAAAATTTTTGCAAAATCTTTCAAAAACGAAAATTTCAGATTTGGAGGTCGAGTTGTTATCGGAATTTGAAAAAATCGGTATGGTTGAACTCATATCGGAATGGGTGTTCGGAGTTCATGAAAATTATGTCGGGTTCCGAGAGGTTAGCCCCACATTGACTTTTGTTGACTTTTTAGAATAAATTTTCAAATCGATGTTTTATTATCCGAAATTATTTCCGATGAATTTTAATGAAGTTATACAATTAATTTGGATAGATTTGAACTGTCCGGAGGTCATTTCAAGCAAGAATACTACTTTGGAATATCGGCCTAACATAAATAAAAAAAAAAGAGTAAGTATCTTGCTTAATCTTAAGTGGGGGAATTACCCTTAGGCATCGAGTCTTATGTACCATTTGTGAAATGTGAAAAGCCGTGTACGCGAGGTGACGAGTACATACTCAGGCTTATATGTGCAAAATTTATTGAGTTAAAGTCTTGGGCATATTGTGTAGTAAATTGGATAATTGTTGGTATATATTTAATCATCTAATTGCCATGCCTCAAATCACAATTATTGAACTTGTTTTATATGACAATTCGATGTAATTATTACTTGTATAGTTATGTGATTTCCGTGAGTTTGATGGTTTGATATTTCTTGGAATTTGATTTCATTATGAATTTTACCTATGCAAATAATTAATTAAGCAAGATTAAGAAAAAGTGTTAATATAATTATCTAAATTTGGATTAATGAAGGTGTGCCCTATGTTGATTATTTTTCTATCTCTCTTGATTATTTTTGGGGTTTTATATACATTGGGTAGAGCCTTGGGCTATTTGTTGTGAAATTAATTGATTTTGTTATATTCTTGGAATTGGTTATGGCCATTGGGCAAATTGTGATATGAATTGATTTTTGTTACGTTGCCGTGGTAATATTCTGTGTAAATTATTGTGTTAATTGAGTTATCATTTTGAGGATATAAGGTTAGCATCTCACTGTTGATATTATGTGGGCATAAGGGAGGCATTTCACTATTGTTACGTGTGTTGGGGTATTGTCTGGGCGGAGCGATAAGGGTGGCTATTGATATTGTTGGGGCAGAGGGATAAGGGTGGCTATTATAGGAGTGATAAGGGTGGCTATAGGAGAGATAAGTGTGGCTATTGTCAGGGATGATATGTGATGATGTGGGGTTGTTGCGTTGGAAATTTTTATGTCATTTTGTGATTTTTATTGTGTTTATTTTTATATCTTGTGCAATTGGTCTTTGTAACGACCCGGCCGGTCGTTTCGAGAGTTATAGCCCCGTTTCCCCCATTTTTGCTTTCTTTTGTGCTTTTTAGCTATATTATGATATATCGGGTTAGTTGGTTCGGGTCAGGAGTGGTTTCAGAGTGGATTGAGACACTTAGTCTCTAAAGTAGAAGCTTAAGTTGGAAAAGTCAACCGGATGTTGACTTATGTGTAAACGATATCGGATTTGAATTATGATGGTTCCATTAGCTTTGTTAGGTGATTTTGGACTTAGGAGTGCGTCCAGAATGTGATTTGGAGAACCGTAGTAGAATTAGGCTTGAATTGGCGAAAGTTGGAAATTTGGCGATTTCGGTCGGCAGTGAAAAATTTGATATCGGGGTCAGAATGGAATTCCAGAAGTTGGAATAGGTTTGTGGTGTCATTTGTGACGTGTGTGTAAAATTTGAGGTCATTCGCACGTGGTTTGGTTGGTTTCGGCATCGGTTGTCGAATATGGAAGGTTAAAAGTTCTTAGGCTTGAATCTGAGGGTAATTGGGTGTTTTGATGTTGTTTTGAATGATTCGATGATTTGTCTAAGTTTGTATATTGATATATGACTTGTCGGTATGGTTGGTAGAGGTCCTGAGAGGCTCGGGTTAAATTCGGGTGGTTAACGGACTTTGAAGTAAGTTGAGGAAGCAACTGAAGTTTTGCTATTGCTGTAGTAATCGCACCTGCGGAATGGGAACCGCAGGTGCGAGCCCGCAAAAGCGGGAAGGAGCCCGGAGAAGCGAAAAGGAGGAGGCTTGGCAGTGGCCGCAGGTGCGAGGTTCTTTCCGCACCTGCGAGGCGCAGATGCGGATCTATTGCGCAGAAGCGCTTTCGTAGAAGCAGAAATGAGTGCGCAGGTGAGGTAGCTGGAGAAGTTAGTGATTTCTGCAGAAGCGGACTTTCAACCGTAAAAGCGGGACCGCAAAAGCGGGATTTGGGCCGCAGGTGCGGAAGACATGGGCAGAACATATAAATACAAGGTTTTGAGATTTTTCACCATTTCTAACATTTTGAGCTTGGATTTTAGAGATTGTGAGAGGGTTTTTCAAGGGGAATTCTTGAGGTAAGATCCTTGTGTCTATTTTTCTTCAATGATTATGTTTCCCCACTGATTTTACACCTAGTTGGTGAGGTTTTGAGGTGAAATTTGGGGGTTTGAGGCTAGGGATTTGGAGAGTTAATTTTGGGGAATTGAATTGTCATTTGATGTCGGATTTTGGTAAATTTGGTACGGTTAGACTCGTGAGAGAATGGGATTTCGGGTTTTGTGACTTTGGTCGGATTTCGAGACGTGGGCCGGGGCCGGATTTTGAGTCTAATTTGGTATTTTGCTTGTAGAATTCGTTCCTTTAGAATAAATTGATAGTATTGTACTGATTGTGAATAGATTCGGAGTATTTGGAGACCGAATTGAGGGGCAAGAGCATTTCAGAGTAGGAGTTCTATGTTTTTGAGGTAAGTAACAGTTTTAAATCTGGTTTTGAGGGTATGAAACCTGGAGTTTGGTATGATATGACTGTTTGGGGGTGGCACCCATGCCAGGTGACAGGCATGTGGGGTACGCCGTGAGGGATTGAGACTTGGTCTATCCCGGGAGATTGTGAAGTCTAATAGCCTTTAATTGTGTTTACATGCATTCCTCTCTACTAGAACTTGACTGCTTTCATGCTAGAAATCATGCTTAGGCTATATTCCTGCTTATGGTAGTTATACTCAGTCATAGTGATTTCTATACATGTTTACCTCAGCCTCTGTTATTTATTTTCCCTGATGATATACTGTAACACTTGATTTGGGCTGGTTTCCCTTCCTTTATTGAGAGTTGTGAGACTAGAGAGGTTCATGACTGAGTAAGGCTGAGGGCCTGTTTGTGAGGTATTGTTATATGGCACGTGATTTGTCCGTGAGGATCTTTATGTTTATACCGTGGCATGTGAGTTGTCCGTGCAGCACGGGAGTTGTCCGTGTGGATCCAGATATGATATTATAGCACATGAGTTGTCCGTGCAGCACGTGAGTTGTTCGTGCGGATTAGCGCTTGGGCTGTAGGAGCCCCTCATGAGTCTGAACACCTCCAGTGAGCGCATGTACCTATTGAGAGTGTGTATTGAGGGATGAGAGCCGAGAGTGTCAGTTGTTGAGATGGGTTGAGTGACTGCTTCCTTAAGAGGCTGTACTTGCTTTTATTTATTGTTGCACTCAGTTGTTATCTGTTGTTGTTGTGAAATTTCTGGAAGATTCATATCTGTTTTACATGAGCGCGAACTGATTTGACTTATACCATAGGATTTAAAAGCATGTTCACTCTTTACCGAAAACTTTTAAAATGAACTGTACTGTATAGCTCGTCACTGCTTCTGAGTTCCTTATTTCTTTCTGTTACTTGCTAAGTTGGTTATACTTATGCTACACCCTGTACTTCATGTGTAGATCCAGGTGTGTTTGATCGCGGAGATCATTGAGTTCGGGCGCGATCGAGTACCAGAGACTATAAGGTAGTTGCCGGCGTCCGCAGGACCTTGTCTCTCCTTCTATATTTCTTTCTATCTTGTATTGATACTTAGACACTAGTTGTATTAGTTTGGTTATCTAGATGCTCATGACTTAGTGACACCCCGATGTCGGGCTATTTGTTTTTTCCGCACTTATGTTTTTATTTGGGGTTTACCCCATATTTATGAAAAACTCCAGATATTTTAAATGTCTTAATTCACTTATGTTAAATTTTGAAAGAGTTTTGGAATGGTCGACTTGCCTAGTACCACAATAGGCGCCATTATGACGGGTTAGGTTTTGGGTTGTGACAAGTTGGTATCAGAGCCCTAGGTTACATAGGTCTCACGAGTCATGAGCGGGTTATTAGAGTCTTGCAAATTGGTACAAATACGTCTGTACTTATCTTCGAGAGGCTGCAGAACCCTTAGGAGAATTTTACATTCTTGGATTCTTGTCGTGCGAATCTATTTATTCTAGTAATTAAACACCTTTTGTTTCTTTCTCTCACAGATGGTGAGGACTCGTGCTACTGGTCAGAAGGGACAACCACCAGTACCACCAACTAGGGCCGCGAGAGGCCGAGGCCACAGTAGAGGCCATGGTAGGGGCAGAGGTGCAGCCCGTACAACAGCTGGGGCAGTACCCGCAGATCTACCAGTTGTCACAGATCAAGATTAGGTTCCAGTTGTTGATGCACCAACTCACGCACCACCTGTGCCTATTGTGATTCCAGGCCTCCAGGAGGCCCTAGCTCAGATTCTGACAGCGTTTAGTAGCCTTGCTCAGGAGGTCTCTATCTCGACGGCCGCAACCACTTCTCAGGCCGGGGGAGGCACTAAGACTCCCACTGCTCGCACACCCGAGCAGGTTGTTCTGGGACTCCATATACCGGAGGCACCACCAGCCTAACCGGTTGCAGTTGCCCAAGATTATGTGGTTCTTGCTATGCCTAAGGATGATCAGCGAAGGTTGGAGAGGTTTGGGAGACTCCAGCCTCCACCTTTCAGTGGCACAGAGAGAGAGGATGCCCAGGACTTCTTGGAGAGATGTAAGAGGATACTCCATACAGCTGGTATTCTGGAGACTTGTGGGGTCTCATTCACTACTTTTCATTCCAGGGCTGTACTCAGATGGTGGGAGACTTACGAGAGGCGTAGGCCTATTGGCGCAACACCCCTAACTTGGCAGCAGTTGTACGTGGTCTTTTTGGAGAAGTTCGTGCCTCAGTCCCGCAGAGAGGAGCTGCGCAGACAGTTTGAGCAGTTTTGCCAGGGCGATATATCTGTGACACAGTATGAGATGCGATTCTCGGAGTTGGCCCATCATGCTATCTTGTTGGTTCGCACGGACAGGGAGAGGATCATGAGGTTTATAGCTGGTCTCACTTTTCAACTACGGTTGCTCATAACCTGAGAGAGGGTGTCTGGTGCTACCTTTGATGTGGTTGTCGACATTGCTCGGCAGATTGAGATGGTTCATGGTCAGGAGAGGGTTGAGAGGGAGGCCAAAAGGCCTCGTGGTCAGGGTGGATTCAGCGGTGCTCCTTTTGGGGGTCTGTTCCAGCACGGTAGAGGTCGTCATTTCAGACAAGCTTTGTTAGCTCGGCCATTTCACCGTGGTGCATCATCTGGCCATGGTTCTCACAGTCATCAGCATAGCCAGTTATCATTCAGTGCACTACCAGCACAGAGTTCACATCATGCCCCGCCCGCTCAGGTATCCTCGGGTAGTTCTTTTGGGCATCAGGAGCAGCAGTTTCGTCAGAGGAGGGGTTGTTTCGAGTGCAGAGATTTTGGTCACATTATGAGAGATTGCCCTAGGCTATTGGGTGTGACTCCAGAACAGAGTACTCGGCCGATGGCACCAGGACCAGTTCCTCCACCACCCACTTAGCTAGGGGTCGCCCGAAAGCGAGAGGTATATCAAGGGGTGGTCAGGCCCGTTTCTATGCCCTCCCTGCTAGACCAGATGCTATTGCTTCAGATACTGTGATTACAGGTATTGTCACAGTTTGTCACAGAGATGCCTCTGTATTATTTGACCCTGGTTCCACGTATTCATATGTTTCCTCGTATTTTGCCCATTTTCTGGATATCCCCCGTGAGACTTTAGTTCCTCTGTTCATATATCTATGCTTGTGGGCGATACTATTGTTATGGACTGCATATATCGGTCATATGTGGTGACTATTGGGGGTCTAAAGACCCAAGTGGACCTTTTGCTGCTCAGCATGGTTGACTTTGATGTGATATTGGGTATGGATTGGTTATCTCCATGTCATGTTGTTCTAGATTATCACGCTAAGGCCATAACATTGGCGATGCCGGGATTTTCGAGGGTTAAGTGGAGTGGTTCTATAGATCATGTACCTAGTAGGGTGATTTCATATTTGAAGGCTCAGCGTATGGTTGAGAAGGGTTACCTACCTTATTTGGCGTTTGTGAGGGATGTTAGTGCAGAGACTCATGCCATTGATTCTGTTCTGGTGGTACGTGATTTTCCGGATGTGTTTTCTGCAGACCTGTCGGGCATGCCGCCTGACAGAGATATTGACTTTGGTATTGATTTGGTGCCGGGCACTCAGCCCATTTCTATTTCACTGTATCGTATGGCACCGTCGGAGTTGAAGGAGTTGAAGGAACAACTTCAGGAACTCCATGATAAAGGGGTTTATTCGACCTAGTGTTTCACCTTGGGGTGCAACTGTTCTATTTGTAAATACGAAGGATGGTTCCATGATGATGTGCATTGATTACAGGCAGTTGAACAAGGTCACTGTCAAGAACAAGTATCCTTTGCCTCGTATTGATGATTTATTTGACCAGCTTCAGGGAGCGAGGGTGTTCTCCAAGATTGATTTGAGGTCCGGTTATCACCAGCTGAAGATTCAGGATTCAGATATCATTAGGACAGCTTTCAGGACCCGTTATGGCCATTATGAGTTCTTGGTGATGTCTTTTGGGTTGACCAATGCCCCAGCATCGTTCATGCATTTGATGAATATTGTATTCCAGCCCTATTTGGACTCATTCGTTATTATATTCATTGATGATATCCTAGTGTACTTTCGTAGCCAGGAGGAGTATGCCCAACATTTGAGGGTTGTATTGCAGAGATTGATGGAGGAGAGGCTTTATGCAAAGTTCTCCAAGTGTAAGTTTTGACTCGGTTCAGTAGCATTCTTGGGGCACGTGGTGTCCACTGAGGGTATTCAAGTGGATCCGAAAGATAGAGGCGGTGCAGAGCTGTCCTAGACCGTCCTAAGCCACGGAGATTAGGATCTTTCTTGGTTTGGCGGGTTATTACCGTCGCTTTGTGGAGGGATTTTCATCTATTGCATCTCCCTTGACCAAATTGACCCAAAAGGGTGCTCCATTCAGGTGGTCGGATGAGTGTGAGGAGAGCTTTCCGAAGCTCAAGACTGCCTTGACCACAACTCCAGTGTTAGTTCTGCCATCAGCTTCAGGTTCTTACACCGTGTATTGTGATGCCTCGAGGGTAGGTATTGGATGTGTTTTGAAGTAGGAGGGTAGGGTGATTGCCTATGCCTTACGACAATTGAAGACCCATGAGAACAACTATCCTGTCCATGATCTTGAGTTAGCAGCCATTGTTCACGCCTTGAAGATTTGGCGTCATTATTTGTATGGGGTTCATTGTGAGATCTATGCAGATCATCGGAGTTTGCAGTATCTGTTGAAGCAGAAGGACCTTAATTTGCGTCAGCGGAGATGGTTGGAGCTTCTTAAGGACTATGATATCACTATTTTGTAGCATCTGGAGAAGGCCAATGTAGTGGGCGATGCTTTGAGTCGCCGAGCGGAGAGTTTGGGGAGTTTAGCGTATCTTCCGGCAGCAGAGAGACCTCTGGCATTGGATGTTCAGGCCTTAGCGGTCCAGCTTGTGAGATTGGATATTTCTGAGCCGAGTCGGGTGTTGGCTTGCGTGGTCTCCAGGTCTTCTCTTTATGACTGTATCAGGGAGCGTCAGTATGATGACCCCCATATGCTCGTTTTTCAGGACAGGGTTCGGAGAGGTGATTCCAGGGATGTGACCATTGGTGATGACGGCGTGTTGAGGATGCAGGGCTGGATATGTGTGTCTAATGTAGATGGGCTCAGGGAGTTGATTCTTGAGGAGGCCCACAGCTCGCGATATTCCATCCATCCGGGTGCCGCGAAGATGTATCAGGATTAGAGGCAGCACTATTGGTGGAGGCGGATGAAGAAGGATATAGTTGGGTTTGTAGCTTGGTGTCTCAACTGTCAGCAGGTTAAGTATGAACATCAGAGACCGGGTGGCTTGATTCAGAGGTTAGAGATTCCAGAGTGGAAGTGGGAGCGGATCACCATGGACTTCGTAGTTGGGCTCCCACGGACTTCGAGGAAGTTCGATGCTATTTAGGTTATTGTGGATCCGCTGACCAAGTCCGCTCACTTCATTCCAGTTGGTACTACTTACACTTCAGAGTGGTTGGCTGAGATTTATATCTAAGAGGTTTTTCTCCTGCATGGTGTTCCAGTTTCAATCATTTCAGATAGAGGTACTCAGTTTACGTCGCAGTTTCGGAGGGCCGTGCAACGAGAATTGGGTACTCGGGTTGAGTTGAGCACAACTTTTCACCCTCAGACGGACGGGCAGTCCGAGCGCACTATTCAGATATTGGAGGACATGTTGCGCTCTTGTGTCATTGACTTTGGGGGTTCATGGGATCAGTTTCTGCCACTCGCGGAGTTTACATATAACAACAGTTATCAGTCGAGCATTCAGATGGCTCCGTACGAAGCTTTATTTGGGAGGAGGTGTAGATCTCCAGTAGGATGGTTTGAGCCGAGTAAAACTAGGCTCTTAGGTACAAATTTGGTCCAGGATGCATTAGATAAGGTGAAATAGATTCAGGAGTGGCTTCGCATAGCACAGTCTAGGCAGAAGAGCTACACGGACAGGAAGGTCCGTGATGTGTCTTTTATGGTTAGGGAGAAGGTTATGCTGAAGGTATCACCCATGAAAGGTGTTATGAGGTTTGGGAAGAGGGGCAAGTTGAGTCCCCGATTTATTGGGCCTTTTGAGGTGCTTCAGAGGATAGGAGAGGTGGCTTATAAGCTTGCGTTGCCACCCAGTTTGTCGAGTGTGCATCCAGTGTTTCATGTTTCCATGCTCCGAAAGTGTATTGGAGATCTGTCCCATGTTTTGGATTTCATCACGGTTTGGCTGAAAAGTGATATGACTTATGATGTGGAGCCGGGGGCCATTTTAGATCGGCAGGTTCGGAAGTTGAGGTCAAAGGACATAGCTTCGGTGAAGGTGCAATGGAGAGGTCAGCCTGTGGAGAAAGCCACCTGGGAGATCGAGCGGGAGATGCAGGGCAGATATCCACGCCTATTCGAGACTCCACGTATATTTCTAGACCCATTCGAGGACGAACGGTTGTTTAAGAGGGGGAGAATGTAACGACCCGGCTGGTCGTTTCAAGAGTTATAGCCCCATTTCCCCCATTTTTGCTTCCTTTTGTGCTTTTTAGCTATATTATGATAACCAGGTTAGTTGGTTCGGGTCCGAAGTAGTTTCGGAGTGTATTGAGACACTTAGTCTCTAAAGTAGAAGCTTAAGTTGGAAAAGTCAACTGGATGTTGACTTATGTGTAAACGATCTCGGATTTGAATTCTGATGGTTCCATTAGCTTTGTTTGGTGATTTTGGACTTAGGAGTGCATCCGGAATGTGATTTGGAAGACCGTAGTAGAATTAGGCTTGAATTGGTAAAAGTTAGAAATTTGGCGATTTCGGTCGGTAGTGGAAAATTTGATATCGGGGTTAGAATGGAATTCCGGAAGTTAGATTAGGTTTGTGGTGTCATTTGTGACGTGTGTGTAAAATTTGAGGTCACTCGGACGTGGTTTGTTTGGTTTCGGCATCGGTTGTCGAATTTGGAAGGTTAGAAGTTCTTAGGCTTGAATCCGAGGGTAGTTGGGTGTTTTGATATTGTTTTGAGTGATTCGATGATTTGTCTACGTTTGTATGTTGATATATAACTTGTCAGTATGGCTGGTTGAGGTCCCGAGGGGCTCGGATTGAATTCGGGTGGTTAATGGACTTGGAAGTAAGTTGAGAGAGCAACTGAAGTTTTGCTGCTGCTGTAGTAATCGCAGCTGCGGAGTGGGAACCGTAGGTGCGAGCCAGCAGAAGTGGGAAGGAGCCTGCAGAAGCGAACAAGAGGAGGTTTGGCAGTGGCCGTAGGTGCGAGGTTCTTTCCGCACATGCGAGGTACATATGCGGACCTATTACGCATAAACGCTTTCACAGAAGTGGAAATGAGTGCGCATGTGCGGTAGCTGGAGAAGTTAGTGATTTCTGTAGAAGCGGACTTTCAATCGCAAAAGCGGGACTGCAGAAGCGGGATTTGGGCCGCAGGTGCGGAAGACCTGGGCAGAACATGTAAATACGAGGTTTCGAGATTTTCACCATTTCTAACATTTTGAGCTCGAATTTTAGAGATTGTGAGAGGGTGTTTCAAGGGGAATTCTTGAGGTAAGATCCTTGTGTCTATTTTTCTTCAATGATTACATTTCCCTACTGATTTTACACCTAGTTGGTGAGTTTTTGAGGTGAAATTTGGGGGTTTGAGGCTAGAGATTTGGAAAGTTAATTTTGGGGAATTGAATGGCCATTTGATGTCAGATTTTGGTAAATTTGGTGTGGTTAGACTCGTGAGAGAATGAGATTTTGGGTTATTTTGTGACTTTGGTCGGATTTCGAGACGTGGGCCCGGGGGTCGGGTTTGAGCCAATTTCGTGTTTTGAGTCTAATTTGGTATTTTTCTTATGGAATTCGTTCCTTTAGCATAAATTGATGGTATTGTACAGATTGTGAATAGATTCGGAGCATTTGGAGACCGAATCGAGGGGCAAGAGCATTCCGGAGTAGGAGTTCTATGCTGTTGAGGTAAGTAACGGTTTAAAATCTGGTTTTGAGGGTATGAAACCCGGAGTTTGGTATGATATGACTGTTTGGGGGTGGCACCCATGCCAGGTGACGGGTGTGTGGGTGTACGCCGTGAGGGATTGAGACTTGGTCTGTCCCGGGAGACTGTGAAGTCTAATAGCCTTTAATTGTGTTTACATGCATTCCTCTCTACTAGAACTTGACTGCTTTCATGTTAGAAATCATGCTTAGGCTATATTCCTACTCATGGTAGTTATACACAGTCATGGTGATTTATGTACATGTTTACCTCAGTCTCTGTTATTTGTTTTCCCTGATGATATACTGTAACACTTGATTTGGGTTGTTTTCCCTTTCTTTATTTAGAGTTATGAGACTAGAGAGGTTCATGACTGAGTAAGGCCGAGGGCCTAGTTGTGAGGTATTATTATATGGCATGTGAGTTATCCGTGCGGATCCTTATGTTTATACTATGGCACGTGAGTTGTCTGTGCAGCACGTGAGTTGTCCGTGCAGATCTAGATATGATATTATAGCACGTGAGTTGTCTGTGCTGCACGTGAGTTGTCCGTACGGATCAGCGCTTGGGCTATAGGAGCCCCTCATGAGTCTGAACATCCCCAGTGAGCATAGGTACCTATTGAGAGTGTGTATTGAGGGTTGAGAGCCGAGAGTGTGAGCTGGTAAGATGGGTTGAGTGACTGCTGCCTTGAGAGGCTGTACTTGCTTTTATTTATTGTTGCACTCAGTTGTTATTTGTTGTTGTTGTAAAATTTCTGGAAAATTCATATATGTTTTACATGAGCGCGAACTGATTTGACTTATACCACAGGATTTGAAAGCATGTTCACTCTTACTAAAAACTTTTTAAATGAACTGTACTATATAGCTCATCACTGCTTCTCAATTCCTTATTTATTTCTGCTACTTGCTGAGTTGGTTGTACTCATGCTACACCCTGCACTTCATGTGCAGATCCAGGTGTGTTTGATCACGGAGATCATTGAGTTCGGGCGTGATCGTGTACCGGAGACTACGAGGTAGCTGTCGGCGTCCGCAGGACCTTGTCTATCCTTCTATATTTCTTTTTGTCTTGTATTGATATTTAAACACTGGTTGTATTAGTTTGGTTATCTAGATGCTCATGACTTAGTGACACCCCGATGTCAGGCTATTTCTGTTTTCCGCACTTATGTTTTTATTTGGGTTTTACCCCTTATTTATGATAAACTCCGGATATTTTAAATGTCTTAATTTACTTCTTTTAAATTTTGAAAGAGTTTTGGAAAGTTTGGCTTGCCTAGTACCACGATAGGTGCCATCACGACGGGTTAGGTTTTGGGTCGTGACAGTTTTGTTGTTGGTAAATTGGTAATAGTCTGATTTATGTTTAAGTTGGGGTTTGTGGCCATTGCCAGGCGAATTATGATATGAAATGTGGGCACGAGGTGTCGTGAGTAAATAATGATGATATTGGCACGTGAATTGTCCGTGCAATTGTGATATGAAATGAGGGCACGAGGTGCCGGGGAAATATGATGATTTAATTATAGGCACGAAGTGCCATGAAAATATAAAAGTGGGCTGAGACTTGTATTTATGAAAAATATGAAAATGGACCGAGACTCGTAGTTGTATGATTATGAAATAAAGTGTCACATGGTGACTTTTTAATTGAAAGAATTATATTCAGAATATTTATTTGGAAGGATTTTTATTCAAAAAGATTTATTTGAAAGAATCACACACGAAAGGTATTTATTTGAAGAAATTATATTTGAGAGAGATTTATTTAAAGGAATTATATTTGAAAGATATTTATTTGAAGGAATTATATTTGAAAGATATTTATTCGGAAGAATTATATGTGAAAGATATTTATTTGAAATACTTGATTTAATTGGGTGTACTTATATTTATAAATTGTTGAGCGTTATTAATGGTGTTCTTGTTGCACTTATTGTTATTTGTTTTCTATTATTTTGTATATCTCATTGCATAGACTATTAGACTAGTGAGTGTCTTGACTGTACCTCGTCTCTACTCCACTGAGGTTAGTCTTGATACTTACTGGGTACCGACCGTGGTGTACTCATACTACGCTTATGCACATTTTTGTGCAGAGCCAGGTATTGGAGCTATCGGACTCGGATAGAGTTAAAGTGTGATCGCAAGGATTCAAGGTAGAGCTGCTTGGTCGTCGCAGTCCCTTGAAATCTTTTCATTTTATTGTACTGTTAATTATTAATCAAATAGTATTGAGTTTTCGATCCTTGAGATCATTTCATGTATTCAGTTAGAGTTTGTGACTCAGTACTACCAGTCTCGGGAGGTTGTTATATTCATATTTGTTCCGTTGTTGGTTTTGATTATCTATTTAATTCAGATTCTATTAAAAACAAAAATAGCTTCAAAATGTAATGGAAATCGGCTTACCTAGTCATAGAGACTAGGTGCCATCACGACGCATGTGGTGGGATTTTGGGTCGTGACAATCTGTAAACCCTTCCCAGATCTCACCCAAAATCAAATCCCCCACTTCGTCTCTCGCGCGCCACCACTGCTCCTCCGCCACCACTGCTCCTCCGCCACTGCCGCGCCACCCACTGCCTCCCCACTCCCAAAATCATACCCCTCTCCTCTCTTTGAATGTTAGTTATCTACATTTGTTAATTTTAGTTATTTAAGTTTTTTCAATTATATAAACTAGGGTTTACAATTTTGGATTTTTGGGATTTTGTAACTAATGTTCATTATGCAACTTAATTCTATAAATTAATTTGAATTATGATTAATATAACATGTAATTTATTTATTCTTTATGTAGATGGAATATCGTAGTTGGACTTTTAGGGCATATTTAATTATGATTTAGGGTTTATTAATTATGTTTAATAGTAAGTTATTTAGTCTAATTGAATGGCTTAACTAATTCAATATTCTAGTGTTTGACTATGTTGTACTTTGTAACTAAAGTTTATTATGTAACTTAATTCTATAAATTAATTTGAATTATGATTAATATAAATGTAATTATTTTTTATGTAGATGGAATATCTTAGTTAGATGTATAATAGGAATTATCCTAATCGTCGGGTTTTTAGGGAGGAATTAATAAAAGGGGTTAAGGAATTTATTAGGCATGCAATGTGTGATGACCCAAAAGATCATCTTTAAATTTAATAATTAATTCTGTGTTCTAAGACCTCAAAAAGCACTATTCATCATTCATCGACTTGCGTGTGTAGTCCGTATAATTCTCCGGAAACTTTTTATGTGAAAAATGGATTCAAATGTGAAACAGAGCCTTAAAACTCAACTGAGTTGACTTTGGTCAATATTTGGAGCAAACGAACCCGGATCAGTGTTTTGATAGTTTCGGTAGGTCCGTACCGTGATTTGGGACTTGGGTGTATGCCCGGAATTTAATTTGGAGGTCCTTAGCTCAAGTTATGACCATTTAACGGAAACTAGAAATTTAGAGGCTTAAGATTTTCAAGTTTGACCACGGAGTTGACTTTTTGATATTGGAGCCAGAATCCAATTCTGGAAAATTGGAATAGCTCCCTTATGTCATCTATGACTTGTGTGCCAAATTTTAAGTCATTCCGGATTAATTTAATATGTTTTGGCATGAGATTTGCAAATTAAAAAGTTTAAAACTCAAAAGTTTGAATCAAGGTGTGAATTGTAATTTCAGCGTTATTTGACATGATATGAGACCCCGAGTAAGTCCGTATTATATTACGGGACTTATTGGTATATTAGGACGGGGTCCCGAGTACCCCGAGTATGATTCGGATCGAAATCGGATCAAATTGTGAATTTAAGCAAATTATGGAAATTTGTTGCCTCTGATGTAATCGCACCTGCGAGGGTCTTGGCCGCAGGTGCGATGCCGCAGGTGCGGTGGAATTGCGCAGATGCGGGACTGGGCTGGCCTGGGGTCTTCGTAGGTGCGGCAATTTTGTGCAAAAGCGGACGTCGCAGGTGCGACGGGAATGTCCGCAGATGCGGAACTTCACCTGGCAGCCTGGCATCGCAAATGCGAGCCTTGTCTCGCAAATGCGAGTCTGCAAATGAGGAGCTTTTATCCGCAGATGCGAAAATGATTGGGCAGAGCCCATAAAATCGGAAGTCGCCATTTTTACTCATTTTTTAGTTTTAAGTCTCGGATTTGGGCGATTTCAAAGGGGATTTTCACGACTTTGAAGTGTGTAAGTGTTCTATAACCAATATTGATTATATTTCATAAATCCAAGTCTATATTCATCATTTATTTCGGATTTAGATAGAAGAAATTGGAATTTTTGTAAAACTTTCCAAAAACGAAAAATTTAGATTTGAAGGTCCATTTAACATCGGAATTGGATAATTCTTATATGGTTGGACTCGTATCGGAATGGGTATTCAAATTTCTTAAGTTTTTCCGAGATTCGAGACGTGGGACCCATTGTTGATTTTTGAGATGAATTTTGGATTTTATCTGAAAAATTAGTAAGTTCATATGGAATTAATTCCTATGATTCGTATTGAGTATATCGAATTGTTTGTGAATAGATTTGACGCTTTTGGAGACAAATTCAAAAGGAAATATTGTGGTCGAATAATTGATTGAAATTGCAAAGCGAGGTAAGTGTCGTGGTTAACCTTGACTTGACGGAATAGAACCCTTAAATTATTTGTTATGTGAAATGCATGTGGATGATGTATAGGCGAGGTGACGAGTGTCTATACGTCCTCAAATTAATTGTTTGCATAATTATTTGAAAATCCTAAATTTGTTTTAATATACGAATTAATTGTTATGATAATTGTTTTTCTCCTATTCTTTGTCAAATATTAATTCTTGAATTCCTGCAATAATTGCTACATGCTGATTTGATTTATATGCATTAATCGCTACTTGACATTTAGCATATTAAATAGTAAACTGCCTATTTTCTCCCTGATTCCATAATAAATTGCAATTTGTCATTGTTTGTTTCATATTTAAATCATAATTATTGTATGCTTGTTGTCTTAAAATTTTTATATTAATTGTTGCATTTATTGAGGAAATTTCTTCTATAAGAATTGGTAAATAGATATATTGGAGGAGCGGGTTGCACGCCGCAACAGAATTGATTGAAATGAATATATTGGGGGATCGGGTTGCACGCCGTAACAGACTAGCTTAAAAGTCCATACTGGGGGATCGGGTTGCTCGCCGCAACACACTTATTAAAAGTTCATATTGGGGGATCGGGTTGCACGCCGCAACAGACTTGCTTAAAAGTCTGTATTGGGGGATCGGGTTGCTCGTCGCAGCAGACTTATTAAAAGTCCATATTGGGGGATCGGGTTTCTCGCCGCAATAGACTTATTTAAAAGTCTATATATACTTGACTAAAATAAATATATGGGAGGATTGAAAATAAATATATTGTGGAAGCGGGTTGCACGCTGTAACGAAAATTGATTGAAATGATAATTGGTTATGACTGCTGAGTTAGCTTCAACTATTAGAAATGTGTTACCTGATTTAATTCTATAATTATGGTTATTACTATTATTGCCAAGTTAATGTAAGTGACATGCCTTAGCCTCATCACTACTTCGTCGAGGAGAGGATCGGCACTTACTAGTACATGGGGTCGGTTGTACTGATACTACACTCTGCACTTCTTGTACATATTTCGGAGTTGGTCCCAACGACGTACCATAGATTTGCCCAGATACAGCTACCAGTGGAGACTTGAGGTATAACTGCACAACCTTTGCAGTTCTGAAGTCACCTTCTATATTATCTCAGTTGTGTATTATATTTCAAACAGTTTGAATTTTATTCAGACCTTTATTTGTATTATTCTAGAAGCTCGTGCACTTGTGACTCCAGTTCTGGGATGGTATTTAGACATCGTTATTATTATGGATTATTCACTACATTTCAGACCTTACTTCCGCATCTGTCTCTTTGTTATTAATTAGTTTAAAAATTGTTTTAAAATGGCTATTATTATTCTAACGTTGGCTTGCCTAGCAAGTGAAATGTTAGGTGCCATCATGGTCCCGAAGGTGGGAATTTCGGGTCGTGACAGTTGGTATCAGAGCACTAGGTTACATAGGTCTCACGAGTCACGAGCAAGCTTAGTAGAGTCTAAAGGATCGGTACGGAGACATCTGTACTTATCCCTCAGAGGCTATGAAGTTTAGGAACAATATTACTTCTTTAATTCCTTATCGTGCGACATTGATTTAGCTTGAAACATATATCTTGTATTCCTTTGTATCTACTCGTGTATGACATTGCGCACTTGGTATCAGTTGTGCGTTGACGGTTCGTGATGCCGCAGATGGACTACGAGGGAGCCAGAGATGCTCAAACATTGCCTCAACGTGTGGTTTCGACTGAAGATGCGAAACATTGAGAGACCACCCAGTGAATCATGGGGGGGGGGGTGCAATGGACCTTGGCATTTGGTTGATTTATACGAGCTGTGAAGGTTAATATTATGGATCATCAGACATGGTGAACTATGACTCCGCGCCGAGGGGGGGAGTCCACTATCAATTGATGGATTGCAGGGTCATGTGTTATATCTGTTTTGGCCTGAAATGTATATATGTGGTACTGAAAGGCTCCCCAACATTTTATACATGTTGAAGGCCTAAGTGTTTGTAGAGGATAAGGTGGACTTGCGGTATGTCCGTCTACTTAATAATCCTATACTTCAGTACCAAAGGAGTTAGAGAAATAACTTTATATTACAGAAGGTCTACTCAGCATGGACGTTATGGGTTGGATTTCAGGGTGCTTTGGAGGAAGTACAATGGTTGACGAGATTCTGGACTACGTGGTTCGTTCTAAGAATTGTCTGTATGGAGCTTTACTTTTGTGATCATTATATATAAATAGGGGTAAAGCCTATAAAGAGGGCAGACCAGCCAATGCAACACCGCCCACTCGGATCAGTTCTCAGAAATGCTTTTGAAAGAGTTTGTTTCCCGGACTCTTCATAATGCGTGGCGTATAGGGTTCGAATGGTTGCGTCAGGTCACCATGACGGTGTCAGAATATGCCATCAGGTTCAATAAGTTAGCCCGTCATATTCCTAATTTGCTTCCTACAGCCAGGGTGCGAGTCCAAAGACTCATTAAAGGACTCAATTATGATCGTAAAATTTTGTACGACTTGGGATCTACAGGCTGATACTTCATTTTTACTAGTGGTAGAAATTTCTAAGATATTAGAACGTGTTCGGATGAGGAAAAAGGAAACTAAGGAGACCAAGACGTATCGAGGTTCTAGGGTATTCAATGGATTCTACTCTGCGAGTATAAATCATTATGGTGGGGGCTCGGGCAGTCGGCCAGCCCAGTTCGCACATCGAATTACTCGGGGTGCTCCAGTAAGTTCTTTTAATGCACCACCGACATGAGTTTCCTGCAATGGTTATTCCAGTTATCTGGCACATACTCAATATGAGCAGCCAAACCCGCAAAGGGGTTGTTATGAATACGGTGATACTAGGCACATTATGAGAAAATTGTCCCAAACTTGGAGAGACATATTTCATCAAAGCACTTAGGCTACGTGCCCCATTGCAGTTACTACACCACCCACACAACCAGTTAGGGGTGGATGACAGATGGGTAGAAGGCGTCCTAGAGGTGGAGACCCAGCCATTGATATAATTATTTTATGGTATAGTGGAGGTCGCTACATCAGATGGTGTCGTTACAGGCAAGACCTTGATTTAATATAAAGGAATAATTTTCTTAATTTAGTTCGGTTTTGAGTATTGAGACGAGTCCTCCTATTGTGCTCCACTTATGAGTAAGCTTCGTAATTCTATAATCTACTTATGTGTTTACTACTGTTGAGATGTTCTATGGAGATAACTACGCCTATCATTCCATGTTGGACTCTAATAAGAGCTGTGAGGCTAAAGGTGGCTTTCTGGTAATCATTTAGGTAAGTTTTGATGTAATTTCCCGATAATGTATTTACAAATTGTGAATTATATGCCCTACCAGTGTGGGGTTCATTATGTATTGAGATTTTGTTTAATGGAAAGTTTCGATTGGCACGATGTTCATATTACTTGTGATTTAGAACTGAGGATGAGATCCTCGCATTTTAAAATAAATTGATATGTTTAAACCAGGCTACGGGTTGTGGTGGAAGTTATATAAGGACGAGATCCTTGTGATAAAAATTCTTGTGTTTAAATTCTCCCTTATGAAATTAAATTTGTACTATAGTACTAATAGAGAGTCATGCATGTTAGGATTATTTGAAAATTTTTGTATGAAATTCTCTGTGCATACTTGCCAAATTCGTGTTGTAATTATTAAGTTTTAACCTACGAGGTAGGTGCCCACCCAAGTAGCGTTAAATGTGACTCGTTAATTCGGGTAAATAATTATGAGGTTTGGTTACCATCTGTTGAAGATTAGGGCATTTGATGTCCCTAAGACAGCTTTCCGGACTCGGTATGGGCATTACGAATTCCGAGTAATATCATTTGGGCTTACCAACGTCCCAGCAACACTAATTGATTTGATGATTCCGGAGTTCAAGCCCTATTGGGATTCTTTTGGTGGTTGTATTCATTGATGATATCTTGATTTACTCCAGCAGTCGAGTGGAGCATGAGCAGCATCTTCAGAGTGTGCTTCAGACTTTGAAGAATAATCAGTTATATGCCAAATTTTCAAAATGTGAATTTTGGTTAGACTCAGTTGCCTTTTTGGGGCATGTTGTATCGGTAGAAGGCATAAAAGTGGATCCTAAGAAGATTGAGGCTATTCAGAATTGGCCTAGACCTACTCCAGCTACCGAGATTCGGAGTTTTCTAGGTCTCGCAGGTTATTATCGCTGATTCATGGAATGGTTTTCATCTATAGCAAACCCATTGACCATACTGACCCAGAAAGGTGTCCCATTCAGATGGTCAGATGAGTATGGGTTGAGCTTTCAGAAGATCAATACCGTTTTGACTCTGGCGCCAGTGTTGGTATTGCCCACAGGTTTAGAATCTTATACGGTATATTGTGATGTATCTCACGTTGGGCTTGGTGCAGTATTGATTCAAGATATCAAGGTGATTGCTTATGCATCGCGGCAGTTGAAGGTTCACGAGAATAATTATCATGTTCATGACTTAGAATTGGTAGCCATTTTTCACGCGTTGAAGATTTGGAGGCATTACCTCTACGGTGTCTCGTGTGAGGTATTTACTGATCATCATAGCCTTCAGTATCTATTCAAACAAAAAATCTTAATTTGAGGCAGAGAAGATGGTTGGAATTGTTGTAAGACTATGATATCACTATTTTGTATCACCCCGGAAAGGCCAATGTGGTGGCCAATGCTTTGAGTAGAAAGGCTGTGAGTATGGGCAGTCTTGCGTATATTCCGGTTGGTGAGAGGCCATTAGTTGCATATGTTCAGACTTTGGCCAATCAGTTTGTGAGGTTAGATGTTTCAGAGCCTAGTCGAGTTCTAGCTAGTACAGACGCTCGGTCTTCTTTATATGAGCATATCAGAGAGCGATAATATGATGACCCTCATTTGCTTATCCTCAAGGACACGGTGCGGCACAGTGGTGCCAAGCAGGTTACTGTGGGAGATGATGGAGTTTTGCGGATACAGGGTCGTATATGTGTTCCTAATGTGGATGGGCTTCGTGAATTAATTCTGGAAGAGGCCCATAGTTCCAGGTATTCTATTCATTCAGGTGCCGCCAAAATGTATCAAAATTTATGGCAACATTACTGGTGGAGGAGAATGAAGAAGGATATAGTTGCATATGTAGCTTGGTGTTTAAATTGTCAGCAAGTCAAGTACGAGCATCAGAGACATGGCGGTTTGCTTCAAAAGTTAGAAATTCCTGAGTGGAAATGGGAGCATATCACTATGGATTTTGTTGTTGGACTCCCACGGACTCAGAGAAAATTTGACGCAGTTTGGGTCATTGTGGATAGGTTGACCAAGTCACCACATTTCATTCCAGTGGCAGTTACCTATTCTTCAGAGAGGTTAGCTGAAATTTACATTCGTGAGATTGTCCGCCTTCACGGTGTGCCCGTGTCTATTATTTCAGATCGAGGTACGCAGTTTACCTCACACTTCTTGAGGGCTGTACAATATGAGTTAGGCACACAGGTTGAGTTGAGTACAACATTTCATCCACAGACGGACGAACACTCAGAGCGCACTATTCAGATATTGGAAGATATGCTTCGCGCTTGTGTTATAGACTTTGAAGGTTCTTGGGATCAAATCTTGCCACTTGCGGAGTTTGCTTATAATAATAGCTACCAGTTGAGCATTCAGATGGCACCATATGAGGCATTATACGAAAGGCGATGCCGCTCACCAGTTGGTTGGTTTGAACCGGGAGAGTCTCGGTTGTTGGGTACCGATTCGGTACACGATGCCTTAGATAAGGTCAGGATTATTCAAGATCGACTTCGCACAGCTCAATCTAGGCAAAAGAGTTATGCCGACCATAAAGTTCATGATATTGCATTCATGGTTGAAGAAAGAATATTGCTCTGGGTTTCACTTATGAAAGGTATAATGAGGTTCGGAAAGAAGGACAAGTTGAGCCCTAGCTATATCGGACCCTTTGAAATTCTTGAAAGGGTGGGTGAAGTAGCCTACAGGCTTGCATTATGACCTAGTTTATCAGCGGTTCATCTGGTGTTCCATATGTCTATGCTCCGGAAATATCATGGTGATCCGTCCCATGTGTTAAATTTCTGCTCAGTCCAACTAGACATAGATTTGACTTACGAGGAGGAGTCGGTGGCTATTCTAGCCCGATAGGTCCGGCAATTGAGGTCTAAGAGTTATCCTTCAGTTTTGGTGCAATGGAGAGGTCATCCGTTAGAGGCATCTACTTGGGAGTCCGAGTCGTACATTCGGAGTAAATATCCATAACTTTTCTCTATCTCAAGTACTTTTTCTAATTCCGTTCGAGGACGAACCAGTGTTTTAGAGGTGAAGAATGTGATGACCCAAAAGGTCATCTTTAAATTTAATAATTAATTCTGTGTTCTAAGATCTCGAAAAGCACTATTCATCATTCTTCGACTTGCGCGTGCAGTCCGTATAATTTTTCGGAAAGGCTTTATGTGAAAAATGGATTAAAATATGAAATAGAGCCTTAAAACTCAACTGAGTTGACTTTGGTCAATATTTTGAGCAAATGTACCCTAATCAGTATTTTGACAGTTCTGATATGTCCGTATCATGATTTGAGACTTGGGTGTATGCCCGAAATTTAATTTGGAGGTCCCTAACTAAAGTTATGACCATTTAACGAAAACTAGTAATTTAAAGGCTTAAGATTTCTAAGTTTGACCACAAAGTTGACTTTTTGATATCGGAGCCGGAATCCGATTCCGAAAAATTGGAATAGCTCCGTTATTTCATTTATGACTTGTGTGCCAAATTTGAAGTCATTCCGAATTCATTTAATATGTTTTGGCACGAGATTTACAAATTGAAAAGTTTAAAACTCAAAAATTCGAATCAAGGTGTGAATTATAATTTCAGCGTTGTTTGATGTGATATGAGACCCCGAGTAAGTCCGTATTATGTTACGGGACTTGTTGGTATATTCGGACTGGGTCCCGAGTACCCTGAGTGTGATTCAAATCGAAATCGGATCAAATTATGAATTAAAGCAAATTCTGGAAATTTGCTGCCTCTGATGTAATCGAACCTGCGAGGGTCTTGGCCGCAGGTGCGGCGGAATTGCGCAGATGTGGGCTTGGGCTGGCCTGGGGTCTTCGCAGGTGCAACAATTTTGGGAAAAAGCGGATGTCGCAGGTGCGACAGGAATGTCCGCAGATGCGGAACTTCACCTGGCAGCCTGGCATCGCAAATGCGAGCCTTGTCTCGTAAATGCGAGTCCGCAAATGTGGAACTTTTATCCGCAGATGCGAAAATAACTGGGCAGAGCCCATAAATTCGGAAGTTGCCATTTTTACTCATTTTTGAGTTTTAAGTCTCGGATTTGGGCGATTTCAAAGGGGATTTTCACGACTTTGAAGTGTGTAAGTGTTCTATAACCAATATTGATTATATTTCATAAATCCATGTCTATATTCATCATTTATTTCAGACTTAGATGGAAGAAATTGGAATTTTTGTAAAACTTACCAAAAATGAAAAATTAAGATTTGAAGGTCCATTTGACATCGGAATTGGATAATTCTTGTATGGTTGGACTCGTATCGAAATGGGTATTCCTATGATTCACTGATGAATTTTGAGATGAATTTCGGATTTTATCCGAAAAATTAGTAAATTCATATGGAATTAATTCCTATGATTCGTATTGAGTATATCAAATTATTTGTGAATAGATTTGACGCTTTTGGAGACAAATTCAAAAGGAAAAGCTGTGATTGAATAATTGATTGAAATCGCAAAGCGAGGTAAGTGTCGTGGTTAACCTTGACTTGAGAGAATAGAATTCTTAAATTATTTGTTATGTGAAATGCATGTGGACGACGTATAGGCGAGGTGACGAGTGTCTATACATCGTCAAATTAATTGTTTGCATAATTATTTGAAAATCTTAAATTTATTTTAATATACGAATTAATTGTTATGATAATTGTTTCTCTCCTATTCTTTGTCAAATATTAATTCTTGAATTCCTGCAATAATTGTTACATGCTGATTTGATTTATGTGCATTAATTGCTACTTGACATTTAGCATATTAAATAGTAAACTGCCTATTTTTTCCCTGATTTTCATAATAAATTGCTATTTGTCATTGTTTGTTTTATAATTAAATCATTATTATTGTATGCTTGTTGTCTTAAAAATTTTATATTAATTGTTGCATTTATTGGGGCAATTTCTTCTATAAGAATTGGTAAATGGATATATTGGAGGATCGGGTTGCATGCCGCAATAGAATTGATTGAAATGAATATATTGGGGGATCGGGTTGCACGCCGCAACAAACTTGCTTAAAAGTCCATATTGGGGGATCGGGTTGCTCGCCTCAACAGACTCATTAAAAGTCCATATTGGGGGATCAGGTTGCACACCGCAACAGACTTGCTTAAAAGTCCATATTGGGGGGTCGGGTTGCACGCCGCACCAGACTTTCTTAAAAGTCCATATTGGGGGATCGGGTTGTACGCCGCAACAGACTTGCTTAAAAGTTCATATTGGGGGATCGGGTTGCTCGCCGCAACAGACTTATTAAAAGCCCATATTAGGTGATCGGGTTGCACGCCGCTACATACTTGTTTAAAAGTCCATATTGGGGGAACGGGTTGCTCGCCGCAACAGACTGATTTAAAAGTCTATTTATACTTGATTAAAATAAATATATGGGAGGATTAAAAATGAATATGCTATGGGAGCGGGTTACACGCTGCAACGAAAATTGATTAAAACAAATTGGTTATGACTGTTGAGCTGGTTTCAACTATTAGAAATGAGTTACCTGATTTAATTCTATTATTATGGTTATTATTATTATTATTGTGTGCATGTTAATATAAGTGACCTACCTTAGCCTCATCACTACTTCGTCGAGGTTAGGCTCGGAATTTACTAGTACATGGGGTCGGTTGTACTGATACTACACTCTGCACTTCTTGTGCAGATTTTGGAGTTGGTCCCAGCGACGGATCATAAATTTGCCCGGATACAGCTACCAGTGAAGACTTGAGGTACAACTGCATAGCGTTCGCAGTTCTGAAGTCTCCTTCTATATCATCTCGGCTGTGTATTATATTTCAAACAACTTGAATTTTATTCAGACCTTTATTTGTATTATTCTAGAAGCTCATGCACTTGTGACTCCAGTTCTGGGATGGTATTTAGACATCGCTATTATTATGGATTATTTACTATATTTCAGACCTTACTTCCGCATTTGTCTCTTTGTTATTAATTAGTTTAACAATTGTTTTAAAATGGCTAATATTATTCTAACGTTGGCTTAGCTAGCAAGTGAAATGTTAGGCGCCATCACAGTCCTGAAGGTGGGAATTTCGGGTCGTGACACAATGTCACTTGAACCGTTTCGGATTGGAGGGATGATTAGGTGTCCTTGTACGAAGTGCAAGAGTTTGAATTTTTTGGGTTCAGAGGATCTTACGACTCATCTTACTAGAAAGGGGTTTTTGGATAATTATTTTATGTGGACTAGTCATGGAGAGGTTGATGGTACTGATGGTGTATTTCATAATGTAGTTGTTGGTGAAAGTAGTAGGTCGGTGGAGAATAGCGTTCAAAATCCTACATACCATGCAATGGTTGCGGATAATTTTGGGATGCACTTCGAATTTGAAACCCATGAAAGTGTTGAACAACCTCCTAATGAAGAGGCAAAATAGTTTTATGAATAGTTAAAGGCCGCTAGTCGTCCACTAAGGGAAGGGAGTATGCACTCTCAGTTGTCTGTTGCGGTTAAATTATTAAGTATCAAATCAGATACCAATATTTCTCAAGCGGGAATGGATTCTCATTGGCTTTATGAGTGAACTAGTTGACCCAACTTTCAACATACATGAAGATTTCTATAAGGCTAAGAGATTGGTTTCAAAGTTAGGACTCTTGCCTATGAGAATCGATTGTTGTGAAGATGGTTGCATGTTGTATTATAAGGGTGATGCAGATTTAGAAAGTTGTAAATTTTGTGAAAAACCTTGTTTTAAGCGGGTTTCAGCGGGAAGAATGTTGATGTGAAGTCGATGCATTATTTACCTCTTATTCCTAGATTAAAGAGATTGTACGCATCGATGAGTTCCGCTCCTCATATGAGATGGCACTATGAAAATAGTAGGCCGCCCGGTGTTATATGTCATCCTTCAGATAGGGAAGCTTGAAAGCATTTTGATAGGACGTATCCGGATTATGCTAGTGAACCGAGGAATGTTCAGTTGGGTTTGTGTGCTGATGGTTTCACGCCATTTTTTGTTTCTACAACACCATATTCATGATGGCCAATCTTTATTATGCCGTATAATCTTCCGCCTGAAATGTGTATGACTAGTCCATATATTTTTTTAAATTTTGTTATTCCCGATCCACGCAATCCAAAGAGTTTGATTGATGTATATTTGCAACCTTTGATTGATGAGCTAAAACAGTTGTGGTATGATGGATTTGAGACATATGACATATCAACTAAGCAAAATTTCAACTTAGGTGCTAACTTAATGTGGACCATTAATGATTTTCCTGCGTATGGAATGTTGTCTGGGTGGATGACTGCTGGAAAGTTACCATGTCCTTACTGCATGGAAATTTGTAAAGCGTTCACTTTAAGACATGGCCGAAAGCAGTCATGGTTTGATTGTCATCGTCAGTTCTTGGCAGTTGATCATGAGTTCAGAAGGATGAAGAATGCATTAAAAAAGAATACAGTTGAACATGATTTGCCACCTCCAATTTTGTCCGGTGAGGAAATTTATGAGAGGGTTCAGAACTTCACTAAAGTTACCGAGGCCCCACCTTCTAGATTTCCTGGATATGGTGTTACTCATAACTGGACAAAATAAAGCATATTTTGGGAGTTGCCATATTGGAAGGATAATCTTCTCTGACACAATCTTGATGTCATGCATATTGAAAAGAACTACTTTGACAATTTGTTCAACACAGTGATGGATGATAAGAATAAGACAAAATATAACCCAAAGGCTAGACTAAACTTACAAGAATATTGCAGGCAACCTGAATTACATTTGCAGTCTACGAACAATGGTAAAGTGTTCAAGCCCAAGGCCAACTACACATTCACTTTGGAACAAAGATGACAGATTTGTGAGTGGGTTGCAAACCTAAAGATGCCCGAGGGCTATGCTTCGAACTTGGGAAAACCTACTGATATGGTTGAAGGAAAGCTGACTCATATGAAAAGTCATGACTGTCATATCTTCATGGAAACCTTAATCCATATTGCATTTTGTGGTTTGCCTAAAAATATCTGGAAACCCATCACAGGGATAAGTTTGTTCTTCAAAGACTTATGTTCTACCACATTAAGGGAAGAAACCCTATTTTAAATGAATCGGAACATTCCTGTAATCAGTAATAAACTAGAAAGGATTTTTCCATGTGGTTTATTTGATGTGATGGAACACCTTCCAATTCACCTTGTACACGAGGCGCGACTTGGAGAGTCGGTTCAATGCAGTTGGATGTATCCATTCGAGAGGTAATGGTCAAACCTTGATTTATTCTTGTAATTTTCTTTAACATTATCGTCTAATATGACAATGTGCAGGACTATTGGAAAGTGTAAACGATTTGTTAAACAGAGGAATAGGATTGAAGGATCCATATGCGAAGCTTATCTTGCAAAGAAAACTGCCCATTTTTGATCTTACTACTTCGACAATCATGTGTCATGTTTTAGAAATAGGCCCAATCGGCATAATATCGTGATTGAGATTGATCCATTATATCCACCAATGTCATATTCAATCAACCAGGCCGAGGTTCTAAAGATCTAACAAAAAGGGGCCTAACTAGTATGGAGTACAAATCAGCTTCAAATCATGTGTTGCTAAATTGTCCGGAAGTTCAACCATTTCTTAAGTAAGTGTTGACGTAAGATTAATTTACATGGACTATTATTTAATTTGGTTGATGCAACTAACAAAATATTTAATGTTTCACTTAATGACTTCGTGAGTCAATTTGGCTATGATGCTGCATATTCTACATTTGAGGCATGGTTTAAAGAGTGTGTAAGTGCATCTTACATACTTTCTCACATGTGAATATATATACTTGGTCACTTGTGAATATACTTACTCACTTGTGATTTTTTTAACACTACATGTAGGTCAATAATCCAAACAATGGTGTTAATCAATTTTTGAAAGACATATCTTGGGGACCTGCACCTATAATTACAACTATGTCTAAGTATTTTGTGCATGGTTACAGATTTCACATCGAGGTTAGCCAATTAAGAAGATCATACTTTTTCGATGCAAGTGGTTTGACTCAACACCTAGAAGAGGTACAAATGTACACTCGCAGTACAACATAATTAAAGTTAATAAAAAGAGGGAGTATGATCGCTATGATCCTTTTATAATTACAGAAAAAGTTTGGCAAGTGTATTATGTTCTATGTCCATTGCGGAGGGATAAGGCTGATTGGTTGGTTGTAATCAAAACTAAGTGTGTTGGTAGGGTGGAAGTTGAGAATGTGCTAGATGTTGCTTACCAAAACGATACCTCAAGTGTTAACTAAATGGTGGATGATAAGTTAGAAAATGACTTGGAGCATCCTCAACGCATATTAGAATAAGTTGATATGGAGGAAATAACAATCATAGAAAATGAGGATGAAAAATCACCTAATGAAAATGAAATAAGTGAAGAGGAAGAATTTTCGGACGAGGAAGAATACTTCGAAGACGACTAGTATGTTTGTTTTTTCAAGCGCTTTCAACTTATATAGATTTATATTCTCAATTCTAACATTTTTTTTTTAATTTATGCAGATGACCGGTAGGGGCCAAGGTAGGTCTAGGAAGGATTAGAGGCCTATTGATCATGATGATGGTGCTACACCCTCGCTTCCTTCCACTCCATAGTTGCATCCCTCCGCTGCTGATGGCCGACAACAATCTTCTAGGCACACACCTTTTCCACCACATCCATGTACTCATCAGACTACATACCATTCTCCCTCCCAGCAATATTCTTACCATTCTCCACTACAGGGCTATCTATACCCTGCTTCCTCCACATGATCTTGCATATAGTTACATGGGTCCATCGAGTCAATAGTCATAGGGCCATGTGGTAATACGACCGTCATCTGATGCATTTGCTTCATCACCAGCTGGATCACATCCATCTAGATTTCAGCCAGCCGGATCGCAGCAGTGTTCTGGATCTCAACAGAGGTCTAGATCGCTGCATGGGTGTGGATCGCAACCATCTTTATCAGCGACCCCGTCTCCCTCTCCACAGAGTTCGTCTCCTAGCATTTCTAGACTTCGCCTTCGGGTAGTAGCGCTGAGCCAGATGCCTCCCCTTCTGTGCATGCTTTAGATTCATCGGAGGAAGATGATCTAGAGGAAGTGCGGTATGATCGTTATCATAGGATGATTATCAGGCCTGAGGGCAATAGGTAAGATTTATTTATTACTTATTTATTTTTGCTGAATTATAATAGCTAGTCTTGTTTATTTAATGTAATTGCTATGTTGCAGGTTCATACCTAATCATCGCACTACAAAGATAATCACTGAAGATCTTGGTCAGTTGTATGATGCGTCCTATGCGACTTGGAGTAACTTTCCGCCGGAGCTCGTGCAACAAATTTTCAACCAATTTAAGGTTTTAATACAATTCTTATTTATTTAAAGATTATATTAACAATATTTTCATCTAACGTTACATACTTCATTTGCAGACTAAGTGTGCCTGGGAGGACCGGCATAACAATGTCATTCTTGTAAATTTTGAGTTCAAATATCGCAAGAGACTATCTGATTCCTTCTATTCTGCTCGAAAGAAGAGGAAGAAGCCTTCATGGGTTTTACCGCACATATGGGAGGATCTCCTGAGGCAGTGGACCACTGAGAAGTTCGAGAAGAAGAGTGAATAGGGAAAGAAGGCCCTAACATCTGAGAAGGGTGACTTCTTGCACTGTGTGGGCGCAAGGAACATGGGGACTACGAAGAGACTACTGGTAATTTCTTAAAATATTTAATTCTATTTTTATCGAACTATATTTACATATTTTAATTTATTTAACATGTTTAATTATATTTGTAGGGAAAAAATATGGGAGGAAGATGCCTCATTATGAGTTCTTCATGGAGACTCACATCCGGAAGAAGAAGGCACCGACAGATCCAAGTAGATGGGTCGAGGACCGGGCAGAGACTACATATGTAAGTTTCATAAGTACTATAACTTGAAATTAATGTTTATAATATTATATAGTTAATAATTTTCTATCTTCTAAAAAGGGTCGCAACAAGATTAATGTGGAGGAGTACACTCAGAGCTTGTCACCGAATGAGCAAGGCGAGCGACCACCCATTTCAGACGAAGAAGTGCAGAAGATATGGTTGGATGTTGTCGGTGGTCCTAAAAAGGAGATAGCATACAGCCTTCCAGAGAGATCATTTCGGCACTACAGGGATGGATTACAAGGTATAGGGACGTACACCCAAGGCGAGGCAATTGATAGGTGGACTCTCTTGTCTACGGAGAAGAAGATCGCAAAGCTGATAGCAGAGCTTGAAAAGACAAAAGCTAGAGAACAAAAGAGAGATAAACAATTTGATACCCTTCAAGTTTAGCTAGAAAAAAGGGACCAACAATTTAATCTCCTTCAAGGTCAGCTGGCCGATCTTCTTGCTAGTGGTTCTTTCCCCATTCCCCGGTCTCATGAGCCTTCCCCAGATGCTAATCCTTCTCGTCGTGATCCTTTGAACCATGCCGACGATAAAGCTTCTAGTAGTAAAGATAGAGATGATGCAATACAAAACACTCATTGAATGATATGTATTGCTAAACAAAGTCTTGAACCTGTGAATATTTAGTTGGGAATAGTTTTGAATGATGATTGTATTATTGATATTATTTTTTTACTGAACATTTGTATATGTGTACGGTCAAAACCGATTTGAGTCAGTCGTACAGATTGGTCAAGACGATAATGTTTCGATAAAAGGATATCTGCATGACAAGCTTGGTCAAGGTCCGAAGTAAGGGCGGCAAGCTTCGAGCTCTAAGACCGATCAATGACAAGCTCGATATCACTATCGAGCTTATATCCAAATCAAACTACGAGAAAAAGCGGGGATTATCGAAGATGCATGGATCGACCAACACTCACCCTGGATACCGAGACCCCAAGTCAGAATTGAGCTCGGACAAAGGCCGAGGGCTCGATCCAGTATCGAGCTCGAGCTAGTATCGAGCTCGCGGACTAGGGCCGTTGCAACCGCACTATGGGAGATAATCTTGGCGAAAATCAAGGAAACAGACAATACATCATGGGCTCTCCACTACGTATTTTTATTATATATAAAGTAGGATCCCTCTACTATAAGAGGGACATGGATTGTAAGTAAAGGCATGATGAGAGACAAAAAAAATCACTTCTCAGATTGAAAGATATCCCTTTGTGTTTACTTTACATAATTTCATTCATTCTTATTGCCCATTATTTGCATTTTCAGTCAAGAATATACATATCTCTATTTCTCTACACGATTTATATCAAATTGTATCGCATATCCTTAGAATCATACAAAATCTAACATTATCTAATTTTTCGGGTAAACAGTTTGGCGCCCACCGTGGGGCTAAGGATAATAGTGATCATTTGATACAAATCTAAAGTACACGCCAGCTTACAACTTCAAATCAATAATGGCTTTACTTATCGACCACGAAGCCGGCTTTCAAGATGAAACCAACAACTTGGCACTCGAGACCGGAAGGCCAATTAACGATGGCACCGAGGTTCGAATCGAAGTACCCAAAATTCGAGCCGAAATACCATTGGATGTCAATTCACAAATAACTTTGGAGGCGAATCAACGTTCCAAACCGAAAAAAAGCATTCAGGGCGGTATTCGATCTGTAGCTCGAGACACCCATAACGCGGAGGAGATCAGAGTCTACTTACGGATGATCTTCGAGATGTTGCAAGCCCAGCAAATAGTGATAGCTCAGTTGCAGAGCTAAACTCAAGAACAAACCAGGCCGGAGCCCAATCCGATTCGAGAAATCACCCACAGAACGGAACCAGCCATAGTGAAGTCAAATGAGCCAGAATCGGGGACTACTCCTGAAATTACTAAATTGCTCGAGGAACTCACAAAACGAGTTGAAGCCAACGATAAAAAAGTAGAAATATATAATTCCAAGGTCGATCAGATCCCAAGAGCTCCACCGATGATAAAAGGGCTAGATTCGAAGAAATTCATTCAAAAGCCTTTCCCTTCGAGTGCAGCCCCAAAACCAATTCCCAAAAAATTCTGCATGCCCGAAATACCCAAATATAACGGAACGACCGACCCCAACGAGCACGTCACTTCTTATACGTGTGCCATCAAGGGCAATGATTTGGAAGATGATGAGGTCGAATATGTATTATTGAAAAAATTCGGTGAACCCTATCAAAGGGGGCAATGGTATGGTATCATAATTTACCATCTAACTCTATTGATTCTTTTGCTATGCTTGCAGATTGCTTCGTAAAAGCACATGCCGAAGCCATAAAGGTCAAAACCAAAAAGTCGGACATGTTCAAGGTAATACAAAAGGATAACGAGAAGCTAAGGGAGTTCGTAGCTCGTTTTCAAAAGGAACGAATGGATCTGCCACCAGTAACAGATGATTGGGTTGTTCAAGCTTTCACTCAAGGTCTAAACGAGTGGAGGTCGATGGCTTCACGACGGCTGAAGCAAATTATGATCGAGTACCCAGCTATTACTTGGACCGATATGCACAATCGATATCAATCCAAAATAAGAGTCAAAGATGACCAGTTGATTTATGGGTCCGTTACGAAAAAGAAAAAGTCGATCAGAAATCGATACCAGCCATATAGCGGAAACGATACTACTGCTGAGTGTCCAAGGCCTCTTTAAAATCAACCTCGTATACTGGGGGGCTTTATCATTGAACGCATCTGTGATGATTATCAAGTTCGGTGCAAAGGAAGTTACTTCGTTATTTCATGTAAAACAATGTCTCAACAGGAAGCGTTGTAAGAGCCAAATAGTCAAAATGAACCATGCTTGTGTAGTTGGCCCGAGCCCTAACGCAAAACATGAATCCATGTATAATGACTTGCAAAGAAACCCCTTTTCTTTACCGATAATCTATGTTCAAGATTTATTATGCAAACAGGATCGAGTTCGAGCAAGCGCTCACTCGACTATTACGCCTACGGGCTACATTATTTCGAGTTCGAATCATTCACTTGACCACTAAGCCTACGGGCTACTTTTATTTCGAGTTTGAGAAAGCACTCACTCGACCATTACGTCTACGGGCTACTTTTATTTCGAGTTCGAGCAAGCACTCACTCAATCACTAAAGCCTACGGGCTACTTTTATTTCGAGTTCGAGCAATCACTCACTCGACTACTAAACCTACGGGCTACTTTAACTATTACGCCTACGAGCTACATTGTTTCGAGTTCGAATCATTCACTCGACCACTAAGCCTATGGGCTACTTTTATTTCAAGTTCGAGCAAGCACTCATTCAACCATTACGCCTACGGGCTACTTTTATTTCGAGTTCGAGCAAGCACTCACTCGACCACTAAAGCCTACGGGCTACTTTGACTATTAAGCCTACGGGCTACTTTTATTTATAGTTCGAGCAATCACTCACTCGACTACTAAGCCTATGGGCTACTTTAACTATTACGCCTACGGGCTACATTGTTTCGAGTTCGAATCATTCACTCGACTACTAAGTCTACGAGCTACTTTTATTTCGAGTTCGAGCAAGCACTCACTGGACCATTATGCCTACGGGCTACTTTTATTTCGAGTTCGAGCAATCACTCACTCGACTACTAAGCCTACATGCTACTTTTATTTCGAGTTTGAGCAAACACTCACTCGACCATTACGCCTACGGGCTACTTTGACCATTATGCCTACGGGCTACATTATTTCGAGTTCGAATCATTCACTCGACTACTAAGCCTACGGGCTACGTTTATTTCGAGTTCGAGCAAGCACTCACTCGACCATTACGCCTACGGGCTATTTTATTTCGAGTTTGAGCAATCACTCACTCGACTACTAAGCCTACGGGCTACTTTTATTTTGAGTTCGAGCAAGCACTCACTCGACCATTACGCCTACGGGCTACTTTTATTTCGAGTTCGAGCAATCACTCTCTGGATTACTAAGCCTACATGCTACTTTTATTTCGAGTTCAAGCAAACACTCACTCGACCATTACGCCTACGGGCTACTTTTATTTCAAGTTCGAGCAATCACTCACTCGACTACTAAGCCTACAGGTTACTTTTATTTCGAGTTTGAGCAAACACTCACCCGACCATTACGCCTACGGGCTACTTTGACTATTACGCCTATAGGCTACATTATTTCGAGTTCGAATCATTCACTCGACTACTAAGCCTACGGGCTACTTTTATTTTGAGTTCGAGCAAGCACTCACTCGACCATTACGCCTACGGGCTACTTTTATTTCGAGTTCGAGCAATCACTCACTCGACTACTAAGCCTACAGGGTACTTTTATTTCGAGATCGAGCAAATATTCACTTGACCATTATGCCTATGGGCTACTTTGACTATTACGCCTACGGGCTACATTATTTCGAGTTCGAATCATTCACTCGACTACTAAGCCTGCGGGCTACTTTTATTTCGATTTCGAGCAAGCACTCGCTCGACTATTACGCCTACGGGATACATTGTTTCGAGCAAAACTACTCATTTCTTCTAATTAAAATGAACACTTGACTATTTAAGCTGAAGGATGTTCAAGCCCGATAAAGCAAAGGGGACTATCCACGAGGCCCGAAGGCAACAGAGATTTAAATTCAAACTATCTATTTAGTTTGGAAGGCCATTTTTCTTCAAAAAGAAGAAAGATTTATATTTACAAATTTTCTTTGTACAGAGGCGGCTGCTCTTCCAAAAGGAAGTTCTTTATACAAAAATCGAAAGCGGTATCGAATGAACAAAGCGATCGACCCAAGGCCCTAAATGAATTAATATTCATCGGAGTCCATATTCTCAGCATCGTCCTCGTCTTCAAACTCCCCCGAGTCATTGGAGTCTTCCTCAGGAAAGGCCAACCTCCGAGCTTTATTCTCCTCTGCCCTGACAACTTCAATCTTGGCCCCAACATCGAAGCCCTGAGCTCTGACCTCCTCGAGAGCCTCTCTCCGAGCCTGCCACTTTGCATGTTCGACCATGCTCGCAGATTTGGCTTGGTTAACCTCGACATCAATCCTGAACTGAGCCACTTTGGCATCGGCTCTTTTGTTGGCCTCAATAATTTCAGATCTAACCACTTCGAGTTCTTTAGCCAAATCTGCTTTATCTAAAGTAGCCAAATCCAACCGATGCTGAAACTCTCTCATCTTTTCGATCAACCCTAAAGCATTTTCTTTCGCAATCGAAGTTGGGCATCGGACAACTCCAACTAAGCTTCGACGACTTCCTTTTTCGAGGCAAGGTTATCCATACACTTTTTAAATTCCTCTGCCTCGGCCAGTAGCGTATTTACCTATGAGTTAAGCCATCCAATCTACTAGATCCTCTGCCGAACCTGCAGAATCGGATCGTTAGTGGTTATCTCTTTTTCATCTTCACTATCATGGAACATTCAGAATACCTGCTCAGCCATCTCCTCATGCTCTTCCTGAGCCGCTGTCAAATCTGCTTGAAGTTTTTCACTAAGAAGCTTGTACGAGTCACTCTTCTCAGTAAGGCTCCGAACCTCGACATCATGCTCCTCCCTGATTCGAAGAAAGGCCTCGTGATGCAACACCGAAGTCTGCAAACAAAATGAGAGACATTAGAATTACCTGCAACTCGCCGAGGTATCCGCAAGTACGGAAAGCACTATCTTCCGCCTTCGATCGGGATCGATACTCGGGGCCGAAAATCGGTCCACCAGTTTATGAATCGATGAAGGCTCGGTAGAACCCGACCACAATGCTTTTTGGGTACCGGCATTCCACAAAAAATAGTAACCTCCTCCGAGGCACCTGACTCGAGCCCCTCCAGAAAACGCGTGGATATCGGTCGACTTCTGAATACTCTCATAGGACCGATCCTCCAACATGATAGCCTCTTGAATCATGGCATCCGAAATTTGAGGGGATCCGCCAATGTCAACTATCCTGAACTTATCCCTTGAAATATCTGCTACAGCCTGAGAGGATCCACCATCGGTATCCCTTTCAATCATCTTAGCTCGAGAAGGGATAAGCTCGGCTTCTTCTTGTTCTGGGATTATGGCCAAGGTTCCCTAATTTGCTTCCACCAAATTGGAAGACTAGCCCGTATGCAGGCTAAATTCTCCTCTCCTTCTTCGGGCTCGTCCCTTGAATGGCAGACCGCTTCCGAAGACATAACACCAGAGCCCCCATTCGGCTTTCGAGATCTCTTAGCCGGTTTCTTCTTTTCCAAGCTCGGGGAGCCAGATACGTCTTTTCTCTTCCTTTCTTTCACCTACTTCAGGACTGGAACTTCTTCGCCACCAGATAGCGGCCTCATGACTACATCTTTCCCAAGTCCTACAAAAGGGGATATGGAGATTTACCATACAAACAGATGGAGGGACAAGTCGACAACAAGATTTACCATGACTGCTAGCCTCCCATCGACCCTTTGATAATTCGACCCAAGCACGCTCGAAATACGGTCTCTGTAACACCAGGCTTTTGACCCATTATCTAAGATCTGGGATCGGTTCCGGCATTCGAGCTACGGCTGTGATAGGGGAAAATAGATCAACATAATAGAAAGCAATCACAAAATCTAAACGGGCAAAGAGAAATGTTTACTCACGGCTCATATTCCATTTCTCGTGAAATGGCAAGTCATCAGCAGGGATCAGATCCGAGGTTTTGATTCGAACAAAACGGCCCATCCAACCCCGATCCCAGGTCTCGGCTATGCTCGAGAATGACGCTTTGGTTTCTCGGTGAGCAATCTTGATCAGCCCTCCTCGATAAAGTCGGGGACTGAAAAGACGCATAAGATGATCGAGGGTGAAGATACGCCCCTCGACCTTGCTCGAGAAAAATCAAAGAAGAATCACTATCCTCCAAAAGGAAGGGTGGATTTGGCCGAGGGTCACATCGTACCTTTTACAAAAGGCAACGATGACAGGGTCTAGGGGTCCCAACGTGAAAGGATAAGTATAAATACTTAAGAACCCTTCGACGTAGGTAGTAATAAATTCATCGGGCAATGGGATTACTAAGAGTTTATTATCCCAGTTGCATTCTTGTATGACTTCATCGAGAACCTTTTCAGTGATTGAACATTGGTACCTCGACATCGGCTCACACCGACCCGGTCTCGGAGAAGGCTTTTTAGTTTTAAAATTGCCTACGGTCGAACACCCAACCGGAACGAATTCCTCAGGGCGGGGCTCTTCCACATCCTCGCCACCAGCAGATCGAGATGAAGAAGCGGTCTCTTTTTGTGGAACACTTTTAGACGTTTTTGCCATTTAAATTTCGTAAACAAAGAACGGAAGTATTTGGTGTTCTAAGGAAGAGTTTGCAGTAAAACTCGCAGGTTTATAAGCAGAAAACTCAGAAAAGACGAAAAGGAACTTGAAAAATTTGGAAGATTGAAGACGTAAAAATGATGAATGGTGGAAGGGAAGGCTATTTGTAGATTGGAGCAGTGACGGTTCAATATCAGAGGTGGCCGACCACCGTCTGACACATTAAATGCCTCGGTAAAACCAAATCGATGTGACAGCTATCACATACGCCAGGGGCGGGATCGATGAAAATGTCAGTATATATCTGATCGAGCTGTTGGAAAATTATATCGTTTCTCGTCATATCCTTTTCTGAGAAACGAGGGGACTATCTGTGTACGGTTAAAACCGATTTGAGTCAGTCATACGGAATGGTCAAGACGATAATGTTTCGATTAAAGGATATCTGCATGACAAGCTCGGTCAAGGTCCGAAGTAAGGGCGGCGAGCTTCGAGCTCTAAGACCGATCAATGACAAGCTCGATATCACTATCGAGCTCATATCCAAATCGAACTACGAGGCAAAGCGAGGATTATCGAAGATGCATGGACCGAACAACACTCACCCCAGATACCGAGACCCCAAGTCAGAATCGAGCTCGGACCAAGGCCAAGGGCTCGATCCAGTATCGAGCTCGCGGACTAGGGTCGTTGCAATCGCACTATGGGAGAGAATCTTGACGGAAATCGAGGAAGAGACAATACATCATGGGCTCTCCACTACGTATTTTTTATTATATATAAAGTAGGATCTCTCTACTATAAGAGGGTCATGGATTGTAAGCAAAGGCAGGATGAGAGACAAAAAATAAATTACTTTTGAGATTGAAAGATATCCCTTTGTGTTTACTTTACATTATTTCATTCATTCTTATTACCCACTATTTGCATTTTTACAGTCAAGAATATACATATCTTTATTTCTCTACACGATTTATATCAAATTGTATCGCATATCCTTAGAACCATACAAAATCTAACGTTATCCGATTTTTCGGTAAACTGTATAGTTGTTGCTATTGTTATTGTTATTGTTGTTGTTGTTGTTGTTATTGTTGGTGGTGGTGGTGGTGGTGTTATTGTTGTTGTTGTTTAATTGTAGTTGAATGATAACAATGTAATGCTTCCAATATGTGATGGATATTTGTTGTAATTGGCATGTGGTGTAGCTTAAAAGCAGGCATATCCTGCCAGATTTTTACCTAGAAAATCCATAAATTCATAATTTCCGACCGACGTCGGTCGGTAATTTCAATTTGAAATCTACAGAAATTTGAATTCACCGTTCGGTATGTTTCATCTTACATTCGAGGAATACACTGATTTATTTTTCAAATTACATAGAATAATTCTGAGGAAAAATCAAACGAACAAATAAATTTGTATCCACAAAAAAATCACAGATAAAATTGTTTATCTTTAAAATAAAAGACACCAAAAGTGAACTTCTTAGTTTGACCAATTTGTCAGAAACTGACAGACCTTTTACTTGAGAGATAGGGCTCTTCAATTGTTACATTACAACTAAAATGAGACCTGACAACAGTCTGAAATGTAGTATCACATCAAAAAAGTCCACGGCTCCTACAATGCCACGCTCTACTTAAGGTTGGAGCGTGTTATTGGTCAAGGGATGGAGAAATGATTTTCATCAATGAGATTTTAAAAAAAGAAGTAAATACATGAATAAGTAAGATGGTTCAATAAAATTTACCTTTACAACAACAACAACAATAACAACCCAGTAAAATCTCACTAATGGGGTCTGGGGAGGGTAGTGTGAACGCAGACCTTACTCCTACCCCGAAGGAGTAGAGATGCTGTTTCCGAAAGACCCTCGGCTAAAAAAAATAAATAAATAAAAAAAATAAATAAAAAAAAAAAAGATAAAAAGAGACAATATTAGTATCACAACAACAATCATAGGATAAATAGGAGCACCATGAAATCCAGAAGAAAGATGCAAAGGGAGACAATATTAGTAAATATTAGTATCACCATAACAGTCATAAGAAAAATAGGAACACCATAAAATCTAGAAAAAAGATATAAAACAAAAGTGATAGCTAGTAAATAGGACCTGCACAGAAAAGCGAACTAGTAAGCCTTAACATTCCCACTAGTTATCTTAGACAACAACCCTATATGGCTAGTCCCAGCATGTTACGAATTAAGGCACAACTCAACTACCTCCTAATCTACAACCCTAATACTCGACCTCCATATCTTCCTATCAAGTGTCATGTCCTCAGAAATCCGGAGCCTCGCCATATCCTGCCTGATCACCTCTCCCCAATACTTCTTAGGCCGCCCTCTACCTCTTCTCATGCCCTCCGTAACCAGCTGCTCACACCTCCGTACCGGAGCATCTGGGCTTTTCCTCTGAATATGTCCGAACCATCTAAACCTCGCTTCCCGCATCTTGTCATCGATGAGAGCCACATGCACCTTCTCCCGAATATCATCATTCCTAATCTTATCTATCCTAGTGTGCCCGCACATCCACCGCAACATCCTCATTTCTGCTACTTTCATCTTCTGGATATGTAAGTTCTTAACGGGCCAACACTCAACCTCATACATCATGGCCGGTCTAACCACCGCTTTATAAAATTTACATTTACATATACTATATATATTCTGGGGAATTCGGCTGAATCTTCATTCCCCTAGCTCAGCAACTTGCTACTGCATTTCTTTAATCGAGCTGTTATTTTGGTTACATATTGTCACCATCAACATGTTTTGTGAAAGAAAAAATAATCTGAATTCTGATACGATATTTCACAGTAGTCGGTTCACAGTAATATACTTCGACTAAATCCATAAACTCCCATAGAATAATGTCATGAGAAGTTTCAGAAAATTGGGATGTTCGGGAAAGAATCGACTAAGTAATAATCCTATTAAAAGTTGAGTTGTTTGTGAACAAATATGTATGATTTAACTTATAAGTATATACTATGAGTATAAAGAATTAATTTTACATTTTCAATGTATTAAACATGTAATAGCAGGTATACTGCTTTTCAGGTTAAAATTTTTATAATCATGGATGATTTATTCTGTATCATAAATTTTAAAAAATTTCTTTATTTTTACTTAAGCGTCAGTATCGAGTCAAACGCATGTCAGTTGTCACGTTATTAGGACAGAGGAAGTACGTTTGTATAAAAGTTGAACTTGTTATAATATCCCTTTGTAAATCTAATGTGGCGAGTGGCGACTATATGTGGATAACCATTAACCTAGGATGTTGGGTAGATAGTAGATCTATACCACTAGATTTTGAAAGGTATATCTTACCAAACATGTGATACTCTTATCCAAACGCTAATTTCATTCAAATTATTTGATAAAAAGTACAGTCTTCGATCTTCTCAAAGGGGATAGATTGGATATGCTACACTTCACCAACTAGCTAGATCAGGACGTCTGCAGAAAACTGCCTTTTCTTCCCATTTATGGGGAACATTTGAGAGCTCTCTCTTAACCTCAAGGGAAGTAATTAGCAATCTCTGTACGTGCCACTAGGATTTCAGATGAGGCACGGTGATTATCTTCTTTATAAAATACAGTCTAAACTCGATGAATAATAGATTCGTTCTTGTACTCTTTTCCATTTAAATATCAGATTTTGTTATGTGATAAAATTCGAAGTGTGCTTAATTCACACGTCATATGTTGTGCTCGTACCACTTTCCACTAGGCCAAATTCATGGAGCTTATTTAAAACACTTTAGTTCACAAAGAAAAAATAAGTGGAAGGAGAATCATTTCTTTCACAGAAGTTGCATACACAATTGCTAAAGATAACTGTGTTAATTAGCATAAGATATCCATCTATTTTACCTTTTTCTGATTCACAAAGGATAGAATACAAGCCACGTGCCGCTCGGCAAACACCAATTATTTGCAACTTATTAATAGTTACTTTTGTTCGTTCTACTTACTTCTCAATGAATTTTATATGGCTACTTTGATTTGACGTGCACAACACCGTGCCTAACCTGCCAATTGTACTAAATTATATTTGCTCTGAAAACTAATTTAAAAAGCTAAAGAAGCTCCAATTATAGAGGCTAAAATATGTTACTACTACTTACTACTCCTTGTTTTCTTTATCAAATCTCACCAACAATATTTAACCAATTTTGTCTATAAAACACCTGCTTTTGCACATGCAAGCACGCAACTATAATGTGTGTATATTTCATAAAACTAAAGTAATAGAAGTAATAGCCGTTGCATATGTATAATAGCCGAAATCCAAAACATACAGTATATCTGATGATCTGATCTGGTAATTTTGAACATGGAATGCTTGGTTTTGTTAAGTCGTCAAACTTCTTTATGAATTTCCATACTACTGACTAAATCTGGTGATATGAATGGTGATGATATAACAGGATAAGAGCTGATTAAAGTTTATCCCAACAGCGACTTGATAAAGTAAGTTGGAGTATACGTAGATTGAAACAGTGTGTTTAAAGAAAAGGTGACGTCTGTATGGTCATGTCAGAAGTTGTCTACAAATGTTTTTAGACATTTGACCAGACACTTAACTATTGACCTGGTCAGCCCTCAACACCCTATATCTGGACCTAACAATACCCCATATTTTTAGTTTATTCATAGAAAATGCAGCTTTTTGGATTTCGGTTAATTATTTATATAGATACAGAATTTGAGCTAAACATAAATTCTAATGAACTTTTAATCCAATGGTAGTTCCGCCCCTGTGATCAGCAGTTCGCAAGCTGTTGGGGCTGCAAATTTAAGATTTAAAGCCACTAATCTAAAATGAGCGTTGAATTATTAAATGTATACGCTTTATTTTTTTTATATACGTACATTATTTGGTTCGGAAGCAATAAATTCACCTGAACTTGAAAAAATACCCTAAATGCATTTATGTCGTCATACAATCTTGCATCCACATCAGAGCACCAGAACAATTCTTACGACAGCTCTTCCTTATTCTCTGTATGTGACATACCCTTGTGTTATTGCATCCATTTTCTTAATTTCTTTTTGTTCTAAATTTGGTTCATAAAGAATAGGTTCTCTACGGCAACAAAAACCATATTTTCCTTCTTTTTTAAAAATAATATCATTTCTAGTGGGACTCATTTTGAGTTATTTGAGCTGAAACATCAATCTTTCTCTGCAGGAAACATAAAAATACAAATAAGTATGTTAAAGGAATGGATAGATATTGAGAGTAGTGAGTAGTCAGTAACGAACGTGACTGTGCGATGAGGTGCAGTGGGTGGGGGAGGTGGGAATTTCCTGTTTGACCAAATTAAGAAGATCATGAAAGGGACTGAGGGGGCTGGCATATCAACCACATTTTAATTCAACGTCACTATATACATCTTTCATATTGGTACATTGAAGATTCGCAAAACACACACTTAAATTGTGTTCGCTAGTCAAAGATAGTATAATATGATATCGCATTCACATAAATTGAATTTAAACAATATTCTCGTAGTTTGTAGCTAGATTGCTATCCAGAATGATCAAAAATGAGGATTTATATAATTAATAATCTAAAATCTACAGCTATTGACTAATGACAATCGCAACAAAGATAAGCAAGGAAATTATCAATGGGAGAAAATATGGGTTGATCGATAGGATAAGTGCAAGATAATTGTTCGGGATTTAACTCTAGATAATTCACTTCTAATGTTCAAGTGAGACTTTCGAATTCACTTAATTATCAGTACAATTGTTTAGTAGAAACTCCTCTCTCGATTAAGTCTCAACCTCACAATATGAACCAATTTCAGCTAGGTGAAGATATGCAAGAATTCGTAATGGATTGGTCTTTAGGAGAACCTCTTTCGATTATCCTCCTAACTAGGTTTAATCAAGGATTGAACTAGCCTCTGTCGATTACTTCGAAGAATCTATGAACTCAACTAACAATATAGTGCAAATATATCACAAGTTATGCCTCTCTCGATTACAAGAACAAGTGAACATAGATGCCATAATTTAATCTTCCCAAAATAATTCAAATACATAAGAATCGAGTTATAATCCACAAACAACCATCAATACGCCAAATCCATCAAACCCCAAAAGGATCTACTCCATAGACATGGAGAAGTTATTCACAAATAAAATAAAAGTATAGGAAAACACAAATATAATCCAAAACCGGATCTTGAGTGAAGAAGGAAGGATGAAATCTTTGTGCTCTTGCTTCTCCTCCTTCTCCTTAGCTTCCTTAGGTCTAAGGTATGTCAAAAGTCCCCAAAATGGTATTTTTCCTATGTATTTAACTATCCCTCAAATAACCCCGGACAAAAATGCCCTTTTTAGCGGAAATGGGAAGATACTCTAAGAATTTTGCACTACAGTGCCGCATGCCGCACCGCACCATGCGATGCGCTTGTGAGGAAATCCAGAACGAGTTGCAAATAAATTTCTGGGAATATTTTACACAGCCGCGCCGCCCCATGCGGCGCGGCAGTGTATTTTTTCGTAGAGTAATTCTTTTTTCTTGTTTTTGACATCCAAACTTGGTACTCGACCCCCAAACGCGATCCTGGTTTAATCTCTTGGGCTTCTACTCAGACTTCAAAGCTCCAATTAGCTCCGCAACATTTAAATAACTCGGAATCACTCTTACACGGCATAAAACATATAATAAGTGCAAAGCACTACTAATTAAAGCTCAACATAAGTAAAGTGCAGTGAATTAGAGTGCAATAAGCGACTAAAATACGAGATTATATCCTACCATCATACATCTTTTTCTTTCATATCTTTTTGTATTTATTTGTGTTAGGAAAGGGAGCATGCACCAAAAGTAAAGTTACTTTTGTATGACTTATATGTTGTGGGATCAAATCGTAGAAGCCGTCACTATTACTTACATTAGGGTATGTGTTCGATATTAGTTTGCGGTCATCATGTGGAAAATCTTTTTACGTTTTTCATAAAAGTTATACTAAATTCATATGGATACTTGTAGTGCTTTATTGAATTTTTTAGTGATTTGTGATTTGAAATATTTTCTGAATGCAGAAGTGCCTCAAGCCATGATTTCTTCATCCAAAAGAGTTTCTATTTTAATTTTTTTGTAACCGTACAATTATCATAATTTTTAAAAAATAATTGTCACATCGCTTTGTTTTAGATTCTTTTGCCTGCCCTTCATAAAGAAAACGCTCCATATCGATCTCACTTATTTAAGTAAAGTTTCCTAATGTATGTAATTAGTGTTGCGGTAACAATCATTCCAAATTCTATATGCGCATCACTTGTAAGTTATATGTCTTTTTCTTCATTCAATGTAATCAACATCTATAACAAGACTTTGAACTAACAAAACATCACTCTTAACTAACTACGAATTCATTAGCAGAAATGGTCAATGATTTCACATTGATCTTGATTTCGACATGTAACCAGAGTTTTTTAAAGCATTAATTCGTGGAACTCGCCTTGGGTTCATTTCAGAGCAAGGAAGGTGATAGGAAAGTGACCCAAGGCACACGTAGGAAGCACGAGTCTCGCGAGGCTTACGCCCCAGACACAAACGCTCCATGATCACTCAAACAGTTTCTATTGAAATCATGCGTAGAATAATTAATTAATAATATAATATAATACTGATCTTAAAAAATCTTTGATAACTTTCTAGAAGTCCAAAATTCCCCGTTACCTATCTTAAATATGAAGTTTGAGAATTACAACTAAAGTTTAGCCCTAATATCATGGGAACATCATAAGATTTAGCTTCAGTTGAACCTTGCTTCTAAAACTAGATAATTAAGCTTCATGCCTAGAATTTTAATTGGTCTTCGGTTTTAGTTATCTAGTCCTAGTTTGCAATATTACCCTTTTTGAATTGACTATGAAGCGACCTAAAGTTCAAAAATTAAGAGCTAACAAATTAATAATGAAGATCTCAAATTATTATCTATAACGAACATACATTTCAGTGATCAATCGTTATAGCAAGAGCTGTTTGCTCATTTATTTTGATGTTGGTATGATAGCTTGTCCTGCTTTATTGGAAACAACCTCTCTACCTTCACTAGGTAGGGGTAAGGTCTGCGTACACACTACCCTCCCCAGACCCCAAGTATGAGAATATACTGAGTATGTTGTTGTTGTTGTAGTAGTATGATAGCTTGTCCTGTGTGTGTGTGTGTGTGTGTGTGTGTTTTCTGTGTATGTTTTATATTTAGTTAGGGCTAGAAATATTTTTTAAAAATTTATTTGGAATCTAATTGAATTTCAACCTAGAAATTCTATATTGAAGAGAATAATATTTTAAATTATGTATTAAGCATTTTCCTCATTACTTACTTGTTGGGAAATATGACGCATAGCTTGATAACTTTTTACAACGAATTATGATGTTATCCTTTAAATTTTTTGATTGTCTGAGACGTCATAATTGCTTTGGATACTCCTATAATAAGTTTTATTTGTTTTATTGTTTATACTAATAGTAGTATGCTCTATATTTTTTAGGTAAGTAAAATTACAACAAATTTTTTAATGTTCTAAGACTTTTAATTTTATTTTCCATAGTTTTATTTTATTACGTAATTCTAATGATTTATAAAATAGTTATAGACTTATAAACGGAATTTGACATCATTCTCAAAGCATACGTCTTGTCCCATACCAGATAAAATGTCCCACCTCAGGGTCACTACTTTAAAAACACTAATGATAACTAAAATTTGAACAACTATTTGTTAGTTAGAAAGCACATTCTTAATGTTTAAAAATCCTAATTACATCAATAATAATGTTGTACCAAAAAACTTGCTTTTCACTTGATGATGTACCATTACCGGAAATGATTCATGAATAACAAGAATTTTAATTTGTTGCATGTCATATAGGTCGCAATCGGCCCCATAATAAGTACCCTCTTTAAATTAATCCCCCTTTTTTCAATTCTGAATCATATACTAATTATTTAAGTAAAAGATTTTTCTCCTTTGAACCATTAAAAGTGATACTAATACTAGTTCAGTCTTTATTAAACTTCTACTTTATTCTTAAACTTTTTTTAAAAATCAAAGTTAGCATAATGTTTTCCAATTTTATATATACTTAAACTTCGCTAAATTAAAATGCATCTTGTTTACCCTCAAAACGGATAACAATTAAATTTGTGCGCGATTTTAAGGACAAGTGAATTGATTCAACACAAGTAATCAAGAATGTTAGATAAACGAATTAAAGATAAAATGAATAAACAGACTAGTTGTGACGTTAAAGTCGGGCTCGGATTTAAGCTGAACAATAGTTTTGTCCTCGACAAGGTCCTCGATTCAATGCCAAATGTATATAAAGGACAATGATTAAAATAAGAACTTTTCAATAGCTAGAAAAGAGAGAAATAAGTTTGTATTGCATTGATATGCGTCTTACAATGTGTCTATTGGATAAAATATTTTCCTTTTATATAGTAGGAAAGTTTCATCCCTAGTACAATTCTGAAAAAGGTAAAAATCCTCCTTTCTCGTCTCGTTAATTATTAATACACTACCGACATCGAGCGAGATCTGGGCCGTGATATCCGGTTGGGTGCGGATATTACGGCCCTCTGTTAGTCGTGTGCAACCGTTTGTAGTGCTTTCCGAGGTCTTAAAGCTTGTTCTGGGTTCAGGGAGTGTTGTCTCGTCAGGCCCGCTGGCGAGTATCCCGTTCCAGCCTCGATTCAAAGAGTTCCCAGATTCGGTCTCGATCTCATACATTCATACTCATACGATACTTCGTTTGACTTATCGGGAAGTCAGTGTGTGCACTAATCCCGAGTTCACCCGTATACAGATAGTCCCCTCGTTTCTTAGAGAGTAGGTTCGCCGAAACGATAGATGAACCCCAGTTCCTTCCTTCGTACGTTACAACCAGGATGAAGAATAAGCTGAAACGTCCTATCAATCACGTCGTTCTAACATCGGACACATGCCTATCAATCGCGTATTGATTACATTTTCTCCTATAAAAGCTTCAACCTTTTCTACTTCTTCTACTTTCCGATACTAGATTTTTCCTCCGAATTCTCTAGCGGCTATCAACTCTTTCAAATCATCATATCTTCACCTTTGATATTCAAATCTTCATAATTGTTCTTAGGTTTCTACCCAGATCTTCATCCTACCTTCAGACCTTCATACTATTTTCTTTAACCTTCATACTTGTTCCTTCAAACCTTCATACTTTTTCTTCAAATCTTCATACTTTTTAGATCACGATGGCTAAGACTTCCTAATCAGTTCCTCAACAGGCTGCTTCATTATCTTCCCACTAGGCCACAGATGCCGAGGTGGCTGTTCCCGAGGTGGTTGCTCCCGAGGTGACTGCTCCCGAAGCGGCCCCAGAGCCCTCCATGAAAAGCTTTATACCCGGGGGCAGTTCAATCAGGGATGACTTCAAGGTCGAGAAGGCCTCAGCCAAACAAGACCGATGTGAAGGAGCAAGGAGATACATATGCTCCATTACCGAAGATACCCTTCCCATAGTCCGAGATGACTGTAAATGGGAAGGCAAGGTTGTGGTAGTCCTCGAGCCTAAGGACGATATCACTACCCATGTAGAAGGGTATTTAGGTGTTTACACTTACCCCTTCATGTTGGGCTCGATAGATCTAGTAGTTCTAGCCTTTTGTAAGAGGTACGAGGTGTGCCTCGGGCAAATCCACCCGTCTCTTTGGAGTATCGTGATCCTCCTACATAATTTTGTGAACAACACTAAATCTCATCGGTTCACCCTTGACCACCTACTCCGTCTGTACAGTCCCCAAATTTTCCGAGGAGGAATAATCAAGCTCATTCGCTGGGCCAGCAAGGCTCCCTTTTCGAGCATCGGCGAGGATCGAGACCGAGGCTGGTAGGGGCACTTTGTTCGGGTAACAACTAAAGATCTGATCCCTCCCGAGTTCCTTCCATTTCCTAAGAAGTGGAATTCATCTCGTAACTTGTAGTCTTTCCTTAAGTGTCAATTTTCCTTTATTTCCTTTCTCATCAGTATTTGTGGTCGTGCAGCTATTTCCTGGGTTCCCAATGCAGTCCCCCGACTCAAGGAGTGGATCGAACAAATCTGCAAGAAGATGTAGTACTTCGAGCGCGCGAGGTGCAAACTTTCGAGGGGCAGATGGGAGGCCTGTTCTCATGGTAAGGCTCTCCTCTGAATAGTTATTACTATGCCCCAAACTTACATAATGCTGACCTTTTATCTTTCCTTCACAAGTTTGCCTAAGACCATCGAACATAAGCTACTAGAAGGGGACGGGGATGCGTACTTATCCGTTGATCCCTCCATTACGGGACAGCCCGGGGCTGCCGTGGGTGAGAATAAGAGTAAAAGAAAGTCCTCGGGCTCCCCGAATCCTGAGGTGAAGCCAAAAAAAAGGGCGGCTTCCCGGACTCGTAAGCCCAAGAAAAATACTAAGTCCCGGGTACTCGACTCTAACTCGCATTGCCGGCTCAGGGATGAGTCTGAAGAAGACGACATCTTTGTCGGTCATGGATCGACCCCTACCGGGGAACAGGCGGCAACCGAGGAAAGGAGCCAAAAGGCCGATCCCCTACCGACTCGAGAGGCCGAAGTGGAGACGGGGGTTGTGACCTCTTGAGAAGTCGTTTCTGTTCTGAAAGAGGAAACCAGTGTGATAGACATCATCAAGACATCCTCCTTTACCGAGTTCATACTTGAAGAGGCCCAAGCGGGCAAGGAAAGGTCAAGCGAAGGGGTTCACGGTGCAGACGACCATCTCCACTTTGGAATATTTTTCTAGGCTGGGCGACCTGGATTACCTGAAGAAGGACGTGTCCTCAGAAGTTGGTGGGCCAAATTCAACCCCAAAACTGGTGAAGCAGTTTCCCATAATGAGTGTGGACCCCGAATACAAGAGAACAATCATTCTTATGGTCCTGTAGGATGCTCGGGTTCTATCTGCTCCAATGGGCATAGCCAGCTACCTCCAATGCCTGGTGACCGAGGAGGACTAGGCAAAGATGAATGAGGTAGGCGCGTCGAGTCTCTTAAACGAGGTGCAGTAGGCACTGAACAGAGTAAGATATCAACACTTTTACACTCCCTCGTGAATTCCGCTTAAACTTTGGTGTCTCTTACTATTTTCGTTGTTTTGCAGGCCTTGTTTCTTCACCATGAGAGCTTCCTCCGGTATCATTTTGAAATCAACCAGCTCGAGTTCGAGCTCAAGGAACAGGTCCGAAAGAAGGACTTGCACATGCTTCTCAGTGAGCAATAGGATGGGTCCGTCAAGGACCTTCAGGACGAGCTAGACAGAGCTCAGAAGGAAGCTTCGAACCTAAAATGGGAACATGTTGACCTGGTTGAAAAGGTAAAGGTCTTTGAAGCTAAAAATGAGGAGCTAGTCGTGGTGACTAACAACACAACCTTGCAGGTCCAATAGAAGATCGACCTGATCGACCAGCTCCGAGCCGAGATGAACGAGGTCCAGGCCATAGCCGATGGGTGGAAAATCAAAATGGATCTAGTGGCTTCGGAGAAGGAAACCGCTAAGGCAGAGCTGGCATCGGTTGAGAACCAACGCCGGGTGGCGAAGGACAAAGCTGACCGTAACGACCCGACTGGTTGTTTTGAGCATTTGCATTCCGTTCAGCTATTTGAAGTCTTGAGAAACATCGTATGATGTATTATGACTTATGTGAATCATCGATTTTGGTTTTCAGGTTATTCATAATCGATTTGGAAGAATGAATTTCATCGTTGAAGCTTTAAGTTAGAAGAGTTGACCAAGTTTGACTTTTGTGAATTTGACCCCGAAACGGAGTTTTGATGGTTCTGTGTGGTACGGATGGTGAGTTTGGACTCGAGCGTAAGCCCGGATTTATATTTGGACATTTCTAGAAAGTTTCTGCACAAATTGGCGAAAGTTGAAAATTCGAAGGTTTGAAAAGTTCATAAGTTTGACCGAGAGTTGACTTTGAGGATATCAAATTTAGATTGTGGTTCCGGGAATTAGAATAGCTTTGTTATGTCATTTGGAACTTGTGTGTAAAATTTGGGTTCATTCCGGGTGGATTTGATATGTTTCGGCTCGAGTTTTAGATGTTGAAAGTTCAAAGTTCATTCAAGTTCGAATTGAGGTACGATTTGTCGTTCGATGTTGTTATGTGTGATTTGAGGCCTCGAGTAGGTCCGTATTATGTTATGGGACTTATTGGTATATTTGGACGGGGTCCCGAGTGGCTCGGATAAGTTTCGGACAGGGTTCAGATCGTTTGGAGCCTTGTTGATTTTGTTGGAATTTTGGCTACTGATGTCTTCGCACCTGTGCATAAGGGACCATAGGTGCGTGCTCGCGAAAGCGTGGAGCTGGTCGCAGAAGTGACCTGGGGAAAGGCTGGCTGGGGAGGCTTCGCAGAAGTGGTTCATCGTGAGCAGAAGCGCTATCATATGAGCGAACCTGGGCATCGCAGAAGCCGCCACTGTTGGCCAAGGCTTCCTCACATATGCGCTATCTTCTTCACAGAAACGAAGGTCGCAGGTGCGACCTACTGTCCGCAAATGCGGAAATGCTGGGCAGAATGCTTTAAGTTCGAGGGATGGCCATTTCTTAAAACATATTGAGCTATAGACTTCGAAATGGAGCGATTTTGGAGGCAAATTTCACCACAAGGATTGGGATAAGTATTCTATACATGGTTTTGGTTATATTTCGTGAATCTATCTTCATTTTTTGCAATTGGTTGATGAATTTTAAATAGGAAATTGGGGGGTTTTGTCTAAAACTTCATAAAGCAAATTTTCGAGTTTTGAACATCGATTTGGAGTTGGATTTGAGTGAAACTAGTATGGTTGGACTCGTAATTAAATGAGTTGTCGGATTTTATAAGTTTCGTCGAGTTTCGAGGTGTGGACCCGGGCTGGACTTTTGGGTTGATTTTGGGCTTTGATTAAGATTTGGCCTTTATCGATTGGGTTTGTTTCCTTTGGGATTAATTGACGTATTTAAGTTGCTTTTGGCTAGTTTCGAGCCGTTCAGAAGTCGGTACGCACATGATGGCATTTTGGGGCATGGTTTGGCTTGCTCGGTATTGTATTTGGGCTTATTCGAGGTAAGTAACACTTCTAAACTTGGTATTGAGGGTATGAACCCCGAATTATGGGTTATGTGTTTGGTGTGAAGTGATGCACATGCTAGGTGACGGGCGTGTGGGTGTGCACTGTGTGAATTGTGACTCCGTCATTTTCTGTGGTAGTGTGTAGACTAGAGAGATGGATGACTGAGCGAGGCCGAGGGCCTGATTGTGAGGATATTGATTTATGATGGGAGCGGGCTGCACGCCGCATCAGATGTTATTGATTCATGTTATAATTGGATTATTATAGTGCTTGGGCTGAAGGAGCCACTCCGAAGTCTGTACACACCCCCAGTGAGCGCAGGTACCTACTGAGTACGAGTGCCGAGTGCGAGTGCGAGTGCTGAGTGATTGGGAGGACTAAGTGACTGTGAGGACTAAGTGACTTGGAGGACTGAGTGAATTGATACTCTGAGAGTATACATATGGTTTTATCACTGAGTTGTATTGCATTCGACATGCACACTTGACATACATACATAGAGATTCAATGTCCTCATGTTATACGGCATTGAGTCATTCATGACTTCACATACACATTGACATGTAGGCATAGAGATGTACTTTCCTCATGCCATGTGAAAATGAAACATTTACCTGTTGAAAGTTTTGGGAAGAATCACAGTTTTACAAACGTACTCATATTTTGGTGATTTCGGTAAAAGATATGGTTTTCACTCATATACTTGAAAAGCATGACTACTTTTCTGTAACTGTGAACCAGCTGAATTATTTCTTGTACAATCTTTATCATATTGCTATGAATTGTTGCTAGTTATTGGAGTTGGACCCTGACCCTTGTCCGAGATCGTCACTACTTTCAACCTAAGATTAGGTTTGTTACTTATTGAGTACATGGTGTCGGTTGTACTCATACTACACTTCTACACCTTGCGTGCAGGTGTTGGGTGCTGATGTTACTATGATCGATGGGAACTGGATTTGAAGACGTACCCGCATTCCGGTGGTAGCTGCCTCTTATTCATGGTAGCCTTAGATTTATAAAAAACTATTTATGTACATTTTGAACATATGATATAGTTATTTATTTCATGCCAGCTTTGTAAACTCTAATTTTAGAAGGTCATGATTTATACTACCAGTCTTTGGAAATTCTTGTATAAAAGCAGTTTTATTATCATTTCTTTTCTTAATAAATCTTATTTAAATTGGATAGTTGTTAATTGGCTTACCTGACGGGTCGTGACACTGACAAATGGTCTCAGTTGAATGATGATCTCTGAGCACAGTTGAGCTCGGTGATCCACGTCCAATCCGCACTCAATAGTGAGTGGAAACGGACGTTGGAAGAATAGTACCCACCAAAAGTCGGGGTCGATTTCCACAGGGAGTTACTCGGGGTGTTAGGAGTATACACTTGACAAAAGAGAATGGAATAACTAAATTGCACTTCCACAAAAGGTTTTGAGTTCTAATTCTAATTTTACTCTAGCAATTATAAGTTAAGAAAAGAAAGTAGAAGCGAATGATTATTTTTGGTGTTTTTCCAAGTAATTAAAAAGCCTAGGGATGTCACCATAACCTAGGTGTTCTCCTAATGAGCTAAATACATTAATACTTGTTTTGTTGATTGGGGGTGTAATATAGCTCTCAACTCTACGTTACCTAGTCAATACATCTCGGTCAAAGAGTGAATTTGCCCAATTTGGCTTTCTCAATTCCAAATGGGTATCAAACAAAATAGTTGATATGAGCTCAAGTCGGGTTCTCACTATCTCTAGTTTGAAACCTTTAATTAGGCTAATCAAACCATTAATTATCCCAATTCTTTGTTAGCCAAGTTATCCTAGACTAGGTCCCTCTTTCTCAATTAGAGACAAAGCCAAAAAGGCATGAATCAATGTTTGCAATCATTAATTCTAAAATTGAAGCATAAACTAAGCTAAATAATTAACACCCAATCATAAACAAGCATTAAATTAAATACCCATAAGGTTTATACACTAGTGTTGGGTCACAACCCTAGTAAGAATCTAGTTACTCATAGTGAGAATTAAAGAAAATAAAGAAGAAATGCTAATTAAACCCATAATCTAATATTAAAATAATAAAATATAATGTTTAAAGACTAAAATAGTCACAAACTTCCTAAAATGACAAAATGTAACAGCTACAGCAACTCAAACTTCGAAACATGACCAAAAAATATGAAACTCATCTATTTATAGTGGTCTAAAATTTACTGACAAAAATGCCCCTCGGGAGGTTCTACGACCACACAATTCCATGTGCTGTCCCCAGATTTCTTTAGTTGCAAGATCTTGGATTCTGCAGCCGCACAATTCTGGATTGCGGCTGCGAAGCATCTTCTGCGGCCGCATAATTCTTGTGCGGTCTGCACTTCAGCAAGGCTTCAGGACTTGGTCTTTTGCATACTCTCTGAACTTTGAATCATTTGTTAGTCCAGACATTGTTCTACGGCGCACAATTCATATGCGGTCTGCCCAAATTCCTGCTGGGCTCTTTCACTTGATCAGCGGCCGCAAATGGAATTCTGCGGTCTGCACTTTCTTTTGCGGACCATACTTCTTTAGTTCTGTGCCCCTTTCTTGCCTTGTGATTCGGAACACTCATTTTTGAGTAGGATTTCATCATGGAAGGCCAAACTTCCAACATTCCTGCAATTTGCATACTTTCATTAGTTTCGAAAACATAAAGCAATACTTTCGAACTAAAATAAATGCAAAAAGGTGCTCATAAGTAGTCAAAATCCCCACTTTTCGACTCCCCCAAACTTAAGTCTTTGCTTGTCCTCGAGTAAATAAATTAGTTCCCACCTCCTAGAGTTAAAGGTCATTTCAGCGATTCAAAGGTGAGCCAGTCACATATCAGTTGGGACCAACAATTACCCACACTAATCATGCATTATAAACAAGGTGAGAAGTCAAATATATTTATGCACATATAGTTCTAATGTGACATTTGAGCTTCAAGAATTGACTTTACTCATCAAGGACTCTTGTTCTATCATGTAGGTCATGGTGGACTCTAAACTCTTCCTCCTCTACTTTCCATTTGCCAAGCTCATTTAAGAAATTAGCACTCAATCTTAAGATTCATGAAAGGTTCACTCGTCTCTCACAAGAGAATGTCACAAGTACGGCTTTCCCGTCATGTATATCGCCACTAAAGTAAGCTCACTCAGTTTAAATCAAGTAGGACCTCTTTCGGGTTGTAATGAAGGATTTTGGATTAGGGTATGATACCATATGGGTAAGTGGTTACACCTTTTCTTAAGCACTCCACACTTTCATTTCTCGACTCACAATTGCCAATTCTTAGAGGCATTTTCTTTTCATCGGGAATTAGAGAGACTTAACATCACTCTTTCTTGTTCATTTCATCGGTTTTCGCCCTTTTGACTGCTCTTTCTAGGGATCATTACCTCTTTTTAAATCCATCAACCCTTCCACTTATTCACGTTTTGCATTTTTTTTAATTCTTTTCTTTTCTTGCCTTCTCTTTTCATAGAGATCATTTCTTTTTTGTTTTTATGCCTTGATACCTTTTTCAAATTCCTCATCTCTCCCCCAAACTTATATTTTAAGCCACTTGTTTCACAAGAGTGTTAAGGAAAGTCCGGGTGCCAAGAGAGGGTCACGACAAAATGGGTAAAGGCTTATAACATCGTTATCAAATGAGAAAGGCTAGAGGCTCAAAGGGGTTGACTAGGGATAACGACATTGGTTGGCAATAGAAAGCTCAAACGGGCCAAAAAAAACCTATAATCACTTCTCAAACCAAGCAAAACTTAGGATTTTGCCTTGAAACATATTCGAGGCAAGTTCTAGACCATTCACACGGATACTTGGAATAGCAACAATTCATCTCACTCCTCACGCAACTAGATTGTAAAAAAGGATAGAGTCGAGAGCCTACAATGACCACATTCAAGTTTAAAGATTACTATGGTTCAATTAAACCACTCGATGATTACCAAAGTCAACTCAAGAGTCACAAAGTCACTAACTAGAGCTATTTCTTTCAAAAACCTTATCTCTACCAATAAGCACGTAGTTAAGTGTGTTGGTACCAATTGAAGCATGATTGACTCTTAGAGCATGACTTGATTAGGTATTTTTATTAATTACTACTACTATTATTACATAAGCACAAAAATAGACTTATTCCCTTAAAATGGTTGGCACGCTATCTATTGTTGGGACGAGTCACGCGGTTCACACAACAACTACCTTTGAAAAGAATCGTGGCGTTAAGAACACCAAAGGCTTATTATCTACTAAAGCATAGAAAGAAGCTACTTAACAAAACAAGAGCTAATATAGAAAAAACAATAAAGAAGCTAATAAGCAAAAACTACTAAAGAGAGATAAATATACATAAGAGAAGAGATTGAAGCTAGATAAATACAAATAAGAAGAGAAAGAGTATCATCAAATTATTACACACCAAATGTATCAAAGTCTACCAATGTGTCAAATAAACTCCACCCCCCCCCCCCGAATAAAAATAAGCATTATCCCCAATGCTTAAGAGTAAAAGAGGAGAGGGTGAAGAAAACTCCCAATGGATCCTTGGACATCTCAGTGTCTCCAACAATGTCATCTCCCTCGGGGTCAGCCAATTGAATCTCATCATCATCAAATCAAGGTATGGCTGGGTTGGTGAACATCTCGTATACTACCTTAGTAGTGTCGGCAGCAAGGTCTGGCTCGTCAGACTGGCTAGTTGGTTCTACCGGTGAAGATGGTGCTGAAGGATCTAGGGCGGACTGGTGCGGGTCAAGCAGCATGTCAAAGGGAAGGTCGCCAGCTGTAGAAAGTTTAGTCACCTCCCTCAGGAGCTTGTCCACTAATTTCTTTCTAACCTAGGACTTCCTCATCTTCTTTACTTCCTTTCCTAACTCCTCAATCACTGACCCGTGCAGTATCAAGGTATCCATGATCATCTTCGTGTTCTCCAAAATCTTCTTCAATGTCTCATCAATGTCAGAAGAAGCCTGTGGTGCCTGAGAAGTGGATTGCACTCCAACAGTACTAAACAGGTCAAACATCTTAGAAGTAGTTGTCTGCATCCAGTTTTTGAGACTCGCCAATATCTGGGAGACTCGCAGAGCAGATAGGGGAAATGTAGGCATGAGCACTAGCTTTAGAGAAACTCTAGGGGTTGTGGTAGGAGCTGAAGATGATGGTGGAGTCATAGCAATGGCAATGGTAGAGGGCTCGGCAGAGGTGGATGGAAGATCAGCTACCTCAGAAGCTGCCACTATTGGCTCATCAGACTGGCTTGCGGTGGTAGAAGGCTGGGCTTTCTTCTTTGGGTTGCTCGCATCCATCAGTGAATACAATTCGAAGGACTACTTTTCCTTCACCTTGGTATCAAAATCTCTCGACTCTACCTTTGCATATCAGTAAGATACTATGTGATAGTGTTGGGATAAGGGTTGCCCGAGCTATCCTGCCGTGCAATCACTTAAATATTGGCCGACATCACGGCACCAACATTGATTGGGTAACCAGCTATGATGGAAGCCACAAGCACTGCCCGGGGGATAGGAAGGTGAGTCTCATTTTGGCTCGGATTCGGTCTGCTACAGACAAAGGTTTGCCACCCCTTTACCTCAGAACTCAGAGTGTTCCGATAGATGGGAACCCCAATAGTGATCCATGGTGGTGGTGGCCCTGGTGGTGCTAGAATCTCAGCCAACCAGGGCCGGACTTCATCCTTCAATGCGCACTTCTCCAAATATTCCTTCGGCTCAACATCCTCGAAGCCCAAATACACATTTAGCGTATGCTGATCAAACTTCACCTTGAGGTTGTGTACTTTGGTCACCTTCATCCCTTTTCTTTATATGAGCCACATTGGCATAGAATTCGCGGACGAGGTATTTTTTAGAATCCTCTACCCTCTCGGTGAACCACATCCACCCCTTTCGTGCCTTGAAATGTCTCAATATAGCTAGGTTATATTTCTCCAAGTCCTTCAACAGAAATGGTCGCTCAAGAGTTAGCGCTCTCACTGGCCACCATATACAAAAAATGGTGAAGGCGGCCAGGATGACAAAGCGATTCTTCCAAACCTCTTTCTTCTTTGATCTTTTAAGGCCTATAGCCATAGCATCTCCCCCTCTTCCATTATCGGGGATGTCATGTATAACTGGTGCCTCAATGACTGGTGCAACTGATAGCTCAGAATCCTGGCTACCACTCTATGACCCCTCGGAGGTGCTGTGAGATAAAGATAGCTCATCCCTGAGCTGGTATCTCCCCTGTGGCCTTGACTGTGTTGCCGTCTACTCCTCCTTAACAGAGGCTGAGTTGTCCTCTAACACTTTCATAGACGGGATGTAGGAGCTAGACTCAGAACGGTCTGCACCTCTCCTTCTGCCAGCTATTGTTTTCTTTCTTATTGTCTTGGGCTGGCCAAAGGGCAAGGCCATTTTGCCTCGACCCCGAGAATATTCACCTCTCCCCTTTGAAGTGTCGCCTTGGCCTCTTGATCAAACCATTGTCTGTATCAAGCAAAGGAGATTGTTAGTTGCAATTCATTGTTCAAACACATATAGGTAAGGGAGAAACCATAGGACACAGTGGGGTTGTACAGTTGAGTCATGTCTGCAGGATAAGGGCTATGCGTCCACAGAATTTGACATGCGGCCGCAGATGGGAAATACAGTCTGCACATTTGAGATTGCGGTCGCACCTTGGAGTCTCAAAAGTGAAACTCTCTGATGACAGAGAAAGCCTAATCTGCGGTCGTAAGAGGAAATCTGCGGTCTGCACAATTTGACATGCGGCCGCAGATTCCTGTCTCACATAAGTGTCCAAAAATCCATTTCTGCAGACCGCACAATTCAAGTGCGGCCGCAGAATTCAAAAAAAATTATGAACATACAACTTTTTTATTCTAAGATTTTTCAATTTCTCGCACAAATAGGCATGGCAACATTTTAAAAACATGAAATTTCACTAACCTAGTCCCCGTAGAGCATGTATCAAGTTAACTCAGTTCAGATCTACCCCACATGGACACACAATGGAACTCTAATAACAGATGACCTAAAAAGAACTAAAAATATACAAATTAAACTAACTTAAAAATTAATATGAAATTGAAGCATACTAGATAGAGTGAATGCACTGAGTGAGTAATCTAAGTGACTGTGTGTGTGGACAGTTGAAATCTCCAAGCAAATTTAGCAGGGCAACAATGTTTGTTCAAAGTGGGAAAAGAGTAAAATGAGTCCTACTGTTCTATTTATACCGTTCAAAATGAGAAGGGATCAAAGACGAGTGCGGCCGCATATTTTCTTGTGTAGTCCGCACTCTTTAACCTGGGCGATTATTCTTAGAAACCAATATGTGGTCAACACATATTTGGGTGCGGCCGCAGATTTCACGTGCGGTCACAGATCAACCTCCGCATTGACAAGCTTAAACTTTAGAGAGTTGGTATTTTTGACATTTCAATTCTGCAGTCCGCAAGATAAATGTGTGGCCGCAATGCTCATCTGCTATTGCACATATAAATGTGCGGTGCGCACAAATAAAGTGCAGTCCGCACTCTCTTGAACACTTAGCCATATTTTTGTCCACTATTCTTGTTACTGGGAATAGCCATTTTCATAATAATTTACCCGGGACTTACATAATTTACATGAATATCGTGGGATTCAATTCTAAGAGAGAAGAGTTTGGCTAACATACCTCAACTGAGCTTCCTTAAACTCTAAAGCGTTCTGAAATTCTTAGAAACTTCAATCTATTTTAGAAATATAACAAATTGAATCAAAATTAGGAAAATGATCATGGTTTTAGCTCATTTGAGCATTTTGTCAAACACTAGGTGTGCACAAGGTTTTAGGTATTTTTATGGAGGATTCCATCATCCCACGACCCAATCTTTACCATGCTTAGTTCAAAAATCTTCCTACACCCCTTGATATCACATGCATGTAAAATAATCAACTCTCATGCCCAAAAATTATCTTGCTAATTACCCATTTTTAGATGATTTCAAAATTAGGGTTTAGGGTGTAGAATCTTACCTCTAGGATGAAGACCTAGTCATCTTGCCTTCTTAATCTTCCAAAACTTGAGCAAGAATTGAAGAACAATTATTGAAGAACACCTTCTCACTCTTGGACACTCTCTCTCACTCTAAAATGTCAGATTATATCTCAAAAATGGCCCAAAATGTGTATTTAACGAAATAGGGTCGGGTTTTAAAAACCCAAAAATGAAGCTCCGGAACAGGTTCTGTGATCGCATATGTGACCGTATAATGGTTATGCGTACCGCATATCGGTCGCATAATTGGTGTCCAAAATGACCAAAAACTGTCTGAGTCTGCGGTCACTATGCGGTCCGCATAACTGTTCTGCGGTCGCATAGTACACCACATAACAGTTATACGGTCGCATAGTCGACCGCATAATTGCTTCCAACAGACCCCATTAACTGCCTCACTCTGCGGCCATTTTGCGGTCCGCAGAGTGATTCTGTGGTCGTATAATGGACCGCAGAAATGCACTTTTTTGCCAAAAAATTTTCTTTACTTTACGGTGCATTGTTCAACCCATAAGGTTCGAGCCGCGAAGAGCAAGCTCGCTGTGAAGAATTTCTATAATACTCAACACGTAAAACCAATTCGGTACCACGAAACATTACTTTCTTTTTTGCAAAATTTTACGGGACTTTACACTTAAGTACTTCAAAAATTTTGAGGGAGCTTATAGTATATGACTGGAAGTACAAATGATTTCCTTTCACTTAAGGCCCTGCAAGGAGGGAGTGTATCCTTTGTAAATGGAAAGAAAGGATACATTCTGGGAGTTGGAAGGATTGGGAAGTCTCTCTCGCACTCAATCAAAAATGTGTACTATGTGAACGGGTTGAAGTACAGCTTGCTAAGTGTTTCCCAGATCTCTGACAAGGGAAACAAGGTGGAATGTTTGTCAAAAAATTGTATAGTCACAAACCTAGTGACTGGTGAGGTGGTGCTAGTAGCAAAAAGATACAAAAATATATATGTTGTTGATGTTGAGTCTCTACAGAATGGTGATCTCAGCTATCTAAGTGTTGTAGATGATGATGCAGAACTATGGCATAGGAGGCTGGGACATGCAAGCTTCTCCTTGCTGAACAAATTGGTTAGGAAAGACTTGGTTCGTGGTCTGCCCAAGTCAAGCTTCAAGGATCACAAAGTGTGTGATGCATGTGTAAAAGGCAAGCAAGCCAGATCCTCATTCAAGCCCAAAAAAGAAGTCAGCACCTCAACGCCACTTGATCTCCTTCACATGGATCTATGTGGACCAATGAGGGTGCCAAGCAGAGGAGGAAAGAAGTACATCTTTGTGATAGTTGATGACTACTCCAGATTCACCTAGACTCTGTTTCTCAGGACCAAGGATGAAACCTTTGAAGTGTTCGTTGCTTTTGTCAAGAAGATCCAAGTGAAGATGGGTAATAAGGTGGCCAGCATCAGGTTTGATCATGGGACAGAGTTTGACAATGCAAAATTTGATGAGTTATGTACCGAAAATGGTATCACTCATAATTTCTCAGCACCAAGAACACCTCAACAAAATGGTGTTGTGGAGAGGAAGAATAGAACACTTGAAGACATGACAAAAACAATGTTGATTGACAATGGGATTGCAAAGAATTTCTGGGCAGAAACTTTCAACACTTCCTGCTATTTGATAAACAGGTGCATATCAGGTCCCTTCTGAACAAAACTCCATATGAACTGCTGAATGGAAGGAAGCCCAATATGGCACATCTAAGGACTTTTGGGTGTAAATGTTTTGTTCACAACAATGGAAAGGAAGCTCTTGGAAAATTCGAAGCTCTTGGGATACTCATCGCAAAGCAAAGCTTACAAAGTGTACAACAAAAGGACTCGATGTGTTGAGGAAAGTATACATGTGATAATTGATGAATCCCACCTCTCCTGTGAGAAAGACAGAAATGTTGATCAAGATGGAGAACCCTTATCTGTCCTTGGTGAAGTCATTGACATGGCAAATGAAAAAAATGACATGATGAGTCAGGTCAAGGATTCAAATGACAATGGCACAGATGAATCTCGAGCTGACATAGAGGAACCCGAGTCCTCAATCACAGCAACTGAAGCTGAAAATATAGTTGTTGATGCAGTCCAAGGTACTCCACTCGTTGAAGTAAGAAGCGCCCAAGAAATTAAATCAGACATACCTGGGCCCTCTACCAATGAGATTCAGGTACCAAATTGGAAGCACAAAAGCTCACATCCTCTTGACAACATAATCACCCCTCTTGACTCAGGAGTTCAAACCAGATCAAAAGCAAGAAACTCACTTGCCTTTTCAGCCTTTCTTTCTCAAATAGAACCCAAAAATATCAAAAAAGCGTTGAAAGATGCAGACTGGATCACAGCCATGCAAGAGGAGATGCATCAATTTGAAAGAAACAAGGTATGACACCTGGTCCCCCGAACTGCAAATCTAACTATCATATGAACCATGTGGTAATTCAGGAACAAACTTGATGAGTTTGGAAATACAACAAGAAACAAGGCAAGTCTTGTAGTAGAAGGCTACAATCAGGAAGAATGGATCGATTATGATGAAACATTTGCTCCAGTTGCTCGAATGGAAGCCATTAGAATTCTTATTGCCTTTACATCTCATATGGAGTTCACACTGTTCCAAATGGATGTCAAAAGTGCATTTCTAAATGGCTATCTGAAAGAAGAAGTCTATGTCAAGCAGCCTCTTGGTTTTGAGTATCACGAGCATCCTGATCATGTGTTCAAACTGGACAAGGCATTGTACGGGCTAAAGCAGGCTCCCCGTGCTTGGTATGAAAGGTTGTCAAAATTCCTTCTAGAAAATGGATTTACAAGAGGGAAAATTGACAACACTCTTTTTCTGAAGAAACGAGGGAGGAACCTGCTCATTGTTCAGGTATACGTTGATGATATCATCTTTGGAGCCACAGCTGACTCTCTTTGCGAAGAATTTGCAAAACTCATGGGGAGAGAGTTCGAGATGAGTATGATGGAAGAATTAAACCTGATGGAAATCTCAGAAGGGAACATTGATAAGTCAGCAGAAGTACATCAAGGAATTACTGAAAAGGTTTGACATGGAAGTTTCAAAAGCCATTGACACCCATATTGCCACAATTACCCGTCTAGACATAGATGAACCTAGTTGCCCTGTAAATCAGACCATGTATAGAGGGATCATAGTGTCACTCCTGTATCTTACTGCAAGCAGACCAGACATCATTTTCAGTGTAGGTCTTTGTGCAAGATTTCAATCCAATCCAAAGGAATCTCATATGAAGGGTGTCAAGAGAATATTGAGATATTTCAAGGGAACGCAGGACCTGATTCTCTACTATCCCTCAGGTGACAACTTTGATCTTATTGGGTATGCTAACACTTATTATGCAGGATATCTGGTGGACAGGAAAAGTGCGTCTGCAATGGCACATTTCCTAGGTTCTTGCCTAATCTCATGGAGTACGCGGAAACAGAACTCAGTAGTACTCTCAACTACAGAAGCAGAATATGTAGCAGTTGCCTCTTGCTGTGCTCAACTACGGTGGATCAAGCAGCAGTTGGAAGACCTTTGGAGTGCTCTCAGATTGTGTGCCTCTCTTATGTGATAACACAAGTGCACTCAATATGGCAAAAAAATCCAGTTCAACATAAGAGGACCAAGCATATTGATATACATCATCATTTTCTCAGAGACAATATTGAAAAAGGGCGTATATGCATGAAGTTCTACAGCACTGAAGATCAAATTGCAGATATTTTCACCAAAGCCCTAAGCGGAGAACACTTTGAGAAAAATTGCCTGGCACTGGGGTTGATAAAACCCAATGGAGAACCTGATCCATCAATGATTGGCTATGAAATAAATGTTCAGGTAAATTTAGCTAAAAAGTGTTTTCTGGCAAAGTCTAACTCACCTCTATACCGTTACAGGTAGACACGCATGATGATTACAGAGCAAATAGACAGTTGATGCAGTACGCGCTGGTAAAAAGGGCAAAGCTTACAGATATAAGATTAGTCAGGCAACCTGGTTCTCCTGACACATGTTAGTAGTTTCTCTGTTCTCTCATGCACAATTTTGAACGGTTAAAACAAGTGCCATGTCATCAGTGCGTCATTTTCTTTTCCTTGCGTCCTTTGAACCCAAACGTCTCACCCATTAAGAACCGACCTAACTCCCAAAACTGCCGCCCTTTCTTAACTTGTCCCTCATCCATCATAAATTCATCTATCACTGTCACAACACCTCCTATCAAATTTCAAAACCCCATTCTTCTGCCTCTCTTCAAACTGCCAAATCATTTCTCTTCTTCTCACCATGGCTGAAAATCAAACAACCTCGAGTGTTCTAAGTGACATCCCCATTGAGTCCTCACCTATTGAAATACCGATATTAGACTCTTTACCCCACACCACTACTAACCAAAACCCTAGGACAGAGTCACCCCCATATTCCATCTTCTCTCCTACCCACTCGAGTTCTGGTTCTCATAGGAGTCGCAAAATCTCAACTCCCAAAAGATTTGTAGCCTAGAACCCTTCTCCTACTTCGCCGAAAAAAGGGGATGAACAGAGTACTGCTGACAAAGAAGAAAATTAGGAAATTTCAACTTTGCCAATGAAAAAAGGGTCAAAGGTTAATCTAACTGATAGTTCTGAGAAGTTTGACTCAACAAAGACTACTCCTGATCTTATGTCCACAGGTAACACTCCTTCCTCTACTGAGTTTTCCATGAATGTACAAGAAAAGGAGGCAATAGAGAACATGTTGTCCATAGATCATGAAGGGTTGTTATAAAAGGAGGTGATGATGGTTTTGGGACTAAAGGGGAAGAGTCTAAGACTGTGAAAGAGGGTAGAGAGCTTGTTCCTGTTGAACAATCGGCACAGGACAATACTACTGAGATACCAAATGAGGGACCTGATTTCTCCCAGGAAGATCTAACTAAAGGGTCCTCTCAAGAGCCCCAGGTCAGTGTTGACCCTACTCCTTCTCCTCATTTTGATGTTGAGCCTTTGTGTGTGGTGAAGCCTGAGGAAAGATTTGTGTCCAGAGAAGAAAAGGGTGATAGTGAAGAGGATTCTGATGATATGCCAATTGCTAGCTTGACTAGGTGTAGACCAATGGTTGCTCAAGAATCTACTCCTAAGCAACCTACTACAAGGTTGCAAAGAAAGGAGGTTCTTGAGTCTGCGCTTAAGAACAGCCAAGCTAAGTCAAGGAGAAGAAAATTAGTGAAAGATGGGAAAGTTGAGAACGAGAAGATAGTGCCAGTTATGAAGGTAGATGATGAAGTATAAGAGGAACCTGGTTCCTTGACTAGAAAGCGCTCACAGAAGCATGGTCTCCCCAAGCCTAAAAGGGGATCTTATGTGTCTGCTGAAAGTCTGAACAAGTCTGATGATGTTGTTGCTAGTGAAAATGTGGTGAAAGAATCTGGTGATAAGTTGGTAGAAGCGTCTGCTGCCAGGAAGATGGAAGAATTGGGTGAAAAGTCTATGAAGTCTAATGAAAAAATAAAGAATGTTTGCAAGTCTGCTAAGAGAAAAGCTGATACAAATAAGGAACCTGGTTCCTCAAAGAAGGCCAGAGTGGGTAATCCAATAAGTGTAGGGAAAGAGAGGTTAAGTAGTCAAAAAGTGCTATGGGACCGCACATTTTCCCCTAATATCTTGGAGGAGGCTGGTATGAGACAGCTGGTTGAGATCTGTGAGTTCCAACAATGGACACATTTGTTCACAAATGATGCTGCAATGGTGTATGAAGAGGAAGTTCAAAGTTTCTAAGCTGACCTTTTTAAAGTTGAAGATGATCACATATGTGTGTTGGTGAATGGAGTTGATATAGTAATGGACTCTACCGTGTTGGGGTCCATTCTTGGTGTACCTGCTGAAGGGTTGTCTAGTGTTCATGGATCCTGTTCTCAAAACTTCGGAAATGCCATATTAAAGGACAGAGCAGTTCAGTAGGGGGAACGGGTTCAGAAGAAGGCCCTCCTTCCTGTATACCAAATGCTGTTTGAGATGGTGAACAAGGTACTGCTGCCTCGAGCTGAGAGAATATCTATCACCTCTCATGCAGACTTGTTCCTCATGGAAGCATTGGACAACTTCACTACCATCAATCTGCCTGGGATTATGATAGAGCACATGAACAAAGAGGCAGATTTAAAGATGGTAATCATGGGCTGCCATATGGGTTCCTTCTCACCAAGGTCTTTAAGCACTTCAAGGTTCCTCTGGGACAAGCTAAAGTGGGCACAAAGAAGCAAACTTTTTCCAAAGCTACTCTTGAAGAATGTGAGTGTATCGAGAAAATTGGAGGGGTTGGAAGCACTTATACCATATCTCAGCCGATCAATGCTCAGAACAGTGCTACCTCGGAGATAAGGAAATTGAAAGCAAGTAATGCTATCCTTGAGACTCAGCTAAGTCAGCTGCAGGAGGCACCTGGTTCCAGTAGTTCTTAAGGAGAAGAGGTTGTTTGTCTAACAAATAAGAATGTTGAGCTCAGGAAACAAGTGGAGGACTTGAAAGAGAGACTGCTCAAAGAGCAAATGTCAGCAAATGCTATAATGGATTTAGTCCTCCAAGCCCTTTCTAAGCCATCTCCTTCCAGTGTTACTTAAACAGCGTCCCTTCAGTGTCCAGTCTTTAGTGATCAGTATATTCCCTCAGTGTCATATTTTTGTATGATGATGTTTGTGGTGTTTTTTTTGTTTGTTCAAAACTGTGGGTGGTGGTAGTAACATTGACTCTGCTCTTGTTGAAAAATCTAAATTAATGCTAATGCAAGCTTTCCCTTTTTGCTAACTATGCATTGTCTTTATGCTCTATTTTTAGTCATGTTGTGTGCACACAAGTGGCATGAGTTAACTCAAGTTAGACTTCTTTTTGCTATATACTTGTTGTTCTTCTTTTTATGATGCCAATAGGGGGAAGATCAATGTGCATAATTGATTTATGAGCACTGATTAAGGGGGAATGCAGACTCAGGGGGAAACTTAAGGCTTTTCTGGTTCACTGTCTGGTTATGTGCATTTTTTTCTGGGATGTTCAATTATAAGTTTGTCATCATCAAAAAAGGGGAAATTGATAGGTTACAACTACCTTGCTTTTTGTTTTGATAATCTAACAAACTTACTGTCAAGAACCAGATAAGGAACCAGCTACATATCCTCAAAACCTTAAGATCGAAAGGTTCCAGCTTGGAATATGCTTCAACTCTTAAGAGTCACAGGAACAATAGAGGGAACAAATAACTCTCGTTTCTCGAGGAAACAGTACAAGTCAACTGCCCCATCTGTAAAGTTGTTGCCTGCACACGCTATAGTGCAGAAACAGTGCAGCAATCAACTTTATGGGGAGTGTCTTTTACCTACCTTACTTACATCATCCTAAGTGATGTCACAAGTGCATTATTAACATCAAGGAAGGTAAAACAAAGGGGTTGTTCACTTAGAGAATTCATTCAAGCACTCTTACGGTCATTTATCATCAAGTAATCAATTCTCAAGTGCATCAAGAATAAAGAATAACACTACTACGGACCAGTTCCCCATAGCAAGTTATTGTATGTCCTTAGTTGAGTTGTAACATTGTAATAGTTCTTAAATTGCAATTCCTACTTAGCTTGTTTAGAAGTATTTTGTAGGAAACTCTTTGTAAACCTTAAATATTTGTGTTTGAGTCTTGGCTAGAGTTAGTCGAGTTGTAAAGTCATTATAATAGAGTTATTACAAAGTGGCTTGTAATAGAGTATTACAAGTTAGTGAGGGATTAAGAGGTTAATTCCTAGGTTGCATAGAATGTATTCTAAAAGTTGCTCCAGTAGTGAAGTTGAAATACTATAAGGGTAGGTCGTGGTTTTTAATCCCGTTGAGCTGGAAATTTTCCACGTAAAATTCCTCTTGTCATCTACTTAATGTTGTGTGCATGTGTTCCAGTGGAACCGATAGAGAACCTGATTCTCTATACAATTTGGTGGACCGTTATATTCTATCAACTCCCAAATACCCTTAATCACTGACGACATATTTTTCTTACGGATTTAAGTGTCAATGAGGCCCTTCCAATGCAAACTAAATACTAAAGTATTACTTATCACAAAATATATACTTTCCTCTTAATGAAAATAATACAAGGGAATATAGATTACTTTGATACTTAATAAGGACACATATAAAGTAAACCTAAAGGGGGACTGACTTCAGAATACATATAGATAAAAAAGAAATTTCATAATCATATTGTTATAGGAATGAATCAATAAGGCACAACATATTCAAACAGGTATTAATAGCATTACTTGACACCTTAAAGATCATCAATGCAGATTCAAACCAACAATCATGGTCAGCCATTGTTACATAGAGGTTATCAAGATCATCAAGAATGGGATTAAACTCTCATCATGACTACAAATTCACAGGTTCAAACATGGCACCCCTAAGGTCTTAACAAGGTCATGCTTCTAACAGTATTAGCAAGTCAATTTGTTCAGATAATATCAACAAATGGACTTCATAAGGTTTGAGAGTCAAGTTAACTTCAGGCTAACAATAAGGAGTAGGACTGAGCATAACTCAAGATAGAACATGGTATTACAGAGTTAAGCAAAGATGCTTACAATATTAAATCAACTACACATAGGTAGGGTGAGTGAGACAATGACCTTATATAAGCAGGGGAACTTTGCACACTACATAATCAATTACAGAACCAAATCAACATGTTGGTAAAGAAAGGAGATAGAAAACATTGCATCAAAACAAGTTCAAACTCAAACATAAATCTAGTTCAGCATATAGGTATGAAGTGATCATACTTCAACTCCTAAAAGAGTCACTTGATTATAACATAGTGTCTAAGTCTTTTCTTCATGGAAGATAAGTTAATAATAGATGCATGCAAACTTTACAAAATCAACAGGGGCTTAAAAGATTAATGACAGTGATGTACTACACAAGTTTTAAATTACATGTGTATATAAAGATCTCAACTAATCATGGGGGCAAACAAACTTAGTTATGCAACAATTACCAGTTGACTTTATCCAAACAAGATCATGACTAGCATGTGAAGAAGAATAAAGAGAATATATATATATATATATATATATATATATATATATATATATATATATATATATATATATATATATATATATATACACACAAAGATTCATGAGAATAGGACAATTTGATGCAAATAAGACAGCTTCATATAAATGCATACAACAGTTGAGTATGATCAAGAGAAGGTTATAATGAAAGTTCAGATATCACCCTCAGAGTTAGTAGATACAGATGTAGAGAAGGAAAGAATCTAATAACTTAAATTCTTTCATCTTAGCTTAGTGATATAGACTCGTTAAACTTTCAGATGTATGCCAGTTAAGATTACCAAATAATGAACTCAATCAAAAAGCAAATAAGATGCAGGGAATGATATGCAGAAGTGAAGATCATAACAGTATCATTAGTGAAGAGAAAACATAAACATGATTGGTTTAACAATGATAATAATCAAACAGAACAAAGACTATAGTGGTAACTCAGAAACAGTTTAACAAACACATGCAGAAAGGAAAGTATTTAGACATTTTAAATTCAAACTTAAGGTTAAGAAGCAGGGGAATATAAGTCATCTTAGTTCATGTTTCATTTCAGTCATAACTATCAGGTAGTGAACTCAGCTTCCAAAACTCACAAAAATACATAAGTGCAAGAAGATAGAGATGAGTTACTACAAGTCACTGAGAACTATGAAGTTTGTATTGAACATAAACATATAAGAATTTAGGCATAGATACTGTAGGAAAACTCAGAACAAAGATCAACAACTATCAATGACTTAATCGATTATCACTTTAGAGAATCACAACAAAACAAGTTGACCAAAAAAGGTCGTCAAACTAACAAAGCATAAATATCAAACATGTCAAACACATACAGAATAATTATAATCTACATAACTTAACTCGGCATATCTAAATCATTCAGAGAGATGAACAAAAAGAAAAAGGGAGAGAAAGATGTTGACCATCTTAAGGGCAGCAGACCAAACGATTTCTTTTTGTTGCTCAAGATCCTAGGACCTTCGAGCTTGAACCAGCAAAAAAACTCGACAAAAGAGAGGGAAAATAGTAAGAGAGTTAAGACCAGAAATCTTAATTTTCTTAGTGTTTTCTTTTTGTGCGCTTAGTGTGTTCGTATCTTTGTATGTCCATTCGTGTTAGGTGAGAGCATTGAAGACCCATTTTTATAGTGCCATTTAAGGCTTTAGGGTTTCAAATTTCAAACTAAGATAGTGGAGAGTGACGATGAGTTGATGATGTGAGCAAATCGAAAGATAATCAATAGACAGAGGGTAAATTCAGTATTTGACTTTACCTGAGTGGAGAACAGTCGATCGCTGAGGGCAAAGGACCGATGGACAAATCCCAAAACCTAGAGGCTACTGCGTTTGACTTCAGGGTACAGAATATTCATGATGAACTCTAAATCATGCACATGCATGCTCCGATTTGGCAGAATGAGTGAGAAAACCAGATAAAATGAAAACTCTCAGTTAGGTCTAAGGTTTCGAACTGGGATTTTTGAATCTTAACAACGAGAACGGAAAACTGAGCTTACTAGCTTTATCTTCTAGGAACAAAGAAAATAGATTTGCGAGTTGATTTGAAGGGACAACAGAATGGTGCTTCGATTTCAAGGAGCCAGGTCCTGGCGTTTCTGATTTGGCGAACAAAAGAGGGAAAGTCAGCAGGATTCGTGGATAATGAAGGCAAAGGGGTTGATTTGAAGTTAATTTCACGACATTGCACTAATTTGTGCAAGGTCTGTTGATTGATGGAGCTGGGCAGACGAGAGAAAAGAGAGAACAAGGGGAAAGATGGGTGGTTGGGCAGGTGACAAATGATTTAGGGTTTTTAGGGTATTAGGGCGTCTCTAAGGTTAAAGTCAAGGGAAAGGATCTGGGCCGTTGGATTGTTTGATCAACGGCCCTGATAAATCGAGGTGTTACGCATTTAAGAAAATCAATTTCGGGAAAATACGGGGACCGTTGGATCTGTGTGATTCAACGGCTAAGCTAATGTGTAGTAATAGGTCGAGATTAAAGGGAAAATAGGGATAATTTGTGACCGTTGATGATTTGAATCAACGGCTTAGATTGTTTGTGTTTGTTTTGTGAGTGGGATTTCAGAGTGACATAGCGCAACCTGGTTGGTTCGCAAGGAGTGGCATGGATTGCCAACTTGGAATGAGATGGGGTATTTGGACTGGGTCAGGTCCGGATTGGGCTTGGTATTTGGGCTGGTTTTGATTTAATGAATAGTCACTTCATTTTTAATAAAGGAATTGCAATTGTAGCCTTTTAGTTTTTTACCTTCTTAAATTTAATTTAAATAAGCTTAACAATTTTAATAAAATGTGGTAAAGTTATAATTTTTATATGTTACTAATTATTTCAATTAATTATCTATAAATAACATATATTTTAAATAATAGCACTAATTTCAAAATATTAACATAGTAACCTAATTCACTGAAAATTAAGGAGTAATTTAACAAATTATAAAACCTATGTAATGTATATACAGAAGTTATTTTTATAATAGTAAATACATTTGTAATTACACAATATCAGTACTACATGATTAATTTTAAAACTAATACTTAATTAATTTATAAAATAGATATTCATTAATAGAAAATACTTTTAAAGTATTTATCGTAAATTGTTAAGCGTGAATAAATTAATTTTAAAAGGGAGTGGATTGGTCTCTTGATTAGTAGAAATTCCCCTCTTGATTAAGTCTCAACCTCACAAGATGAACCAATTTAAGCACGTGAAGATATGCAAGAATGCATAGTGGATTGGTCTTTAGGAGAACATCTCTCGATTATTCTCCTAACTAGGTTTAATCAATGATTCAACTAGCCTCTTTCGATTACTAAGAAGAATTAATAAACTCACCCAACAATATAATGCAATGATATCACAAGTTATGCCTCTCTCGATTACATGAACAAGTGAATATAGATGCAATGATTAAATCATCCAAAAATGCTTCAATACATAAAAACTAGGGTTATAATCCACAAACAATCATCAATAAACCAAATCCATCAAACCCTAAAGAGAACTACTCCATAGATATGGAGAAATTCATCACGAATAAGTTAAAGTAAAGGAAAACATAAATTCAATCCAAACTCGGGTCTAGAATGAGGAAGGAATGATGAAATCCTTGTGCTCGTGTTCTTCCAACTCCTCCTTAGCCTCCTTAGGTCGAATTTGTGTCAAAAGTCCAGGAAATTACGTTTTCCCATGTATTATACCAAGTAGGGTCTGGCCCAGACGAAATCACCTTGTCCTAGCCGAAATAGGATTTTCACTCTGTACAAATTGCACAGCGCGCCGCATGAGGCGACGCACCATGCGGGGCATTAGTGGAAAAATCCAGAGAGTTGATTTCTAACAGACAGCAGGCACATGGGCAGCCACGGCGCCCCACGCACCGCGGCTGTGGGGCTTTCTCAGAGTACGGAGTTTTTCGTGCGTTTTGACATCCAGACTTGGTCCTCGACCGCCGAACACGATCCCGGCTTAATCCCTTTGGGCTTTTACTCAGACTTCAAAACTCCAAATCACTCGAATTCATTCCATAACATCTACATAGCTCGAAATTACTCCTACAAGGCATAAAATACACAATAAGTGCAAAACACTACCAATTAAAGCTCAAAACAAGTGAAGTGCAGTTAATCGGAGTGCAATAAGTGACTAAAACACGACATTATAGCCTACCATCAGTACCCCACACTTAAACCATTGCTCGTCCTCGAGAAATCAAACTACACTTCACATGGACATGACCTTTTTAAACAACTCTCATAACTCATCACAAAAAAAATATTTAAAACAGATTAAGTACAATATAGTAACATCCTAGCTTCAAGATTTGACTCAAAAGTACCACGCATTATTTATAACCCTCTCTCTTACTCTAACACGGAGGTCAACGACATTACCTTTCCTTCGTGAATAAAGTGTCCTCACACAACAATCAGGTGGGTAAGAGCATATAACTGGCTCCACAAAGAAATGCCTATAGCACTTCCAAGACTGAACAAAACTACTATTTCGCTTTGCAAACACACGGGGAAAGTTCTAGACATCAAATGCAAAGCATAAAATAACATAAAATCACACACACACATGGCACATAACTCACTCAATATCAGACTCATCAAGACACTCTAGTCAAAGCAGTTAAGCAAAGTTAAGATCAAATAATTTAAGGTACTTATACAAGAGTCAAAAACTAAGCAAAAGCGTCACACTAAAGCACTTACTATTCTCAAGGTATAATAAATTCAAGAGATATTGCCTTTAATTCAAAATCATAGCACAAGGTCTCCTACTCCTACAAAAAAATAAAAACTAACTACACCCGGTTCAAATAAAACCGCTGGAAAAGAACCGCGGCACAAAGAAAAACCAATTACACTACCTACAAAATAAATTTTTTTTGTCTTTTTCTTTAGACTTTACTCCCTCAATAAACCCATCGAATGATATCCATCGTCGGGAAAAATTGAAATTTTTTCAATTTTTATGGGTTTTTTAAAATATTTTCTATCTCTAACTACAACAACTAACAAAAATAACACATATACATACAACATACACATATCCCCCACCCCACACTTCAAGTTGAGGCATGTCCCCATGACATACAATTAAAAATCATAAGGTAAAGGAAACTTCCATGAACATCTAGTCGGGGTCTGAGTCGAAGTCGGGCTCCATTCCTCGCCTTCGAACTAATGCGCACATCCATGCAGACAACTTCTTCTCAGCCTTTTTGGGGTATACCCCACTTATCTTTCTCACTTAGTGCAGCCTTCTCTTTTGAGCCCTTCACTTTTCACTCAACACTCGCAGCTGGTTTTTCCTTTTGTGCCCCCTTTTCTACATACATATCAAAAGTCACCGTCTCCTCACCCACTCTAAGCATGAGTTTTCTCTTGTGTATATATAATATCGCTCTACCCGTTGATAAGAATGGTCTTCCTAGGATGAGGGGGACCTCCTTGTTTTCCTCCATCTTCACCACTATAAAATCTACATGAAATACAAACTTATCCACTCGAACTAACACATCTTCCACTATCCCATCAGATATCGAAGTCGTTTGGTCTAGTTTCTAGCTTGATTGCTATCCAGGAGAATCAACAATTGATATTTGTATGATTAATAACTAAAATTAACTAAGAATCTAAAGCTATTGACTAATGACAATCGCAACAAGGAACAAGCAAAGAAGGTTATCAATGGGAGAAGATAGGGTTTTGATAGGATAGGTGCAGGATAATTGCTTGGGATATAAATCTAGATAATTAACTTCTAATGTTTAAGTGAGTCTCTCGAATTCACTCAATTATTAATTCAAATGTTTAGTAGAAATTTCTCTCTTGATTAAGTCTCAACCTCACAAGATGAACCAATTTAAGCACGTGAAGATATGGAAGAATGCATAGTGGATTGGTCTTTAGGAGAACCTCTCTCGATTATTCTCCTAACTAGGTTTAATCAATGATTAAACTAGCATCTTTCGATTACTAAGAAGAATTAATGAACCCACCCAACAATATAATGCAATGATGTCACAAGTTATGCCTCTGTCGATTACATGAACAAGTGAATATAGATGCAACAATTAAATCATCCAAAAATGCTTCAATATATAAAAACTAGAGTTATAATCCACCAACAATCATCAATACACCAAATCCATCAAACCCTAAAAAGAACTACTCCATAGATATGGAGCAATTCATCACAAATAAAGTTAAAGTAAAGGAAAACATAAATTCAATCCAAACTCGGGTCTTGAGTGATAAAGGAATGATGAAATCCTTGTGATCGTGTTCTTCCAACTCCCCCTTAGCCTCTTTAGGTCACATTTGTGTCAAAAGTCTGGGAAATTACGTTTTTCCATGTATTTATACCAAGTAGGGTTTGGCCCAGAGGAAATCACCTTCTCCTAGCCGAAATAGGATTTTCACTCTCTAAAAATTGCACGAGGCAACGCTCCATGCGGGGCATTAGTGGGGAAATCCAGAGAGTTGATTTCTAACAGAAAGCAGTGGGGCTTTCTCTATGTTCGGATTTTTCATGCGTTTTGACATCCAGACTTGGTTCTTGACCCCCGAACATAATCCTAGCTTAATCCCTTGGGCTTTTACTCAGACTCCAAAGCTCTAAATCACTTGAATTCATTCCATAACATCTACATAGCTCGGATCACTCCTACAAGGCATAAAACATACAATAAGTGCAAAACACTACCTGTTAAAGCTCAAAACACGTGAAGTGTAGTGAATTAGAGTGCAATAAACGACTAAAGCACGAGATTATATCCTACCATCAAAAGTCGGTGTAAAGTCGGCCACGAATTCTGCCAAAGTTTGAGATTTTATTGCGGTTCGGGGTCGATACTCGATATCGTACCCGCTGATTTCGATGGCCCATTTGGCCAACTGGCCCAAGAGCTCAAGTTTGTGCACGATGTTCCTCAGTAGGTATGAGGTTACGACACATATGGGGTGGCATTGAAAGTACGGTTTTAACTTTCTGGAAGCGCTTAGCAAAGCGAGCGCTAATTTTTTCAGGTGAGGATACCTTATTTCGGCCTCGCATAGATTTCTACTAACATAGTAAATAGGAAATTGCTGACCTTTATCTTCCCGGACCAAGACTCCACTTACCTCCACCTCAGAAACCACCAAGTAAAAGTACAACTATTCATCCACCTTCGGAGTTTGGAGCAGGGGCGGACTCGAAAGGTACCGTTTGAGTTCTTCCAAAGCTTGTTGGCATTCCGGAGTCCAGAAAAAGTTATTCTTCTTCTTCAATAGTGAGAAACACATATGGCTTTTATTAGAGGACCTTGATATGAACTGACCCAGGGCAGCTATACGCCCGATCAGCCGCTGAACGGCCTTGACATTGTCCCCTACGGTGATGTCTTCTATGGCTTTGATTTTATCGGGATTGATCTCGGTCCCTCAATTAGATACCATGAACCCGAGGAATTTTCCGGATCCGACCCCGAATGCGCACTTTTCCGGGTTCAGCTTCATATTGTATTTCTTCAATATGTCAAAGGTTTCTTGTAAATGTTTCAAATGATCCTCTGCTCGTATGGACTTGACTAACATGTCGTCAATATAAGCTTCCATTGATTTTCCTATTTGTTCTTCGAACATCCGATTTACTAGGCGTTGATAGGTGGCATCGACATTCTTTAATCTGAATGGCATCACATTATAACAATAGGTGCCGAATTTAGTGATAAAGGAAGTCTTTTCTTGATCGCCCGGATCCATCCGAATTTGGTTGTACCTGGAATAAGCATCGAAAAAACTGAGTGTATCGTGCCCGACCGTCACATCGATCATCCGATCGATGTTAGGCAAAGGAAAAGAATTCTTAGGGCATGCCTTGTTCATATCTTTATAATCCACACACATTCTTAACTTAATTTCTTTTTTAGGTACTACCACTATGTTAGCTAACCAGTCCAGGTATTTAACTTCCCGAATGGACCCTATTTTAAGGAGTTTAGATACCTCGTCCTTGATGAATGTATGTTTTACCTCAGACTGTGGGCTCCTTTTCTGCTTAACCAGATGAAACTTTGGGTACAAGCTCAGTTTATGAGTGGTTACTCCGGCGGGATCTCTGTCATGTCGATATGGGACCAAGCGAAACAATATATGTTATCTATAAGAAATTCAATGAATTTTTTCTTGAGCACGAGAATTAACCTCGTTCCCAGGTATACCTTCCAATCGGGTAAGTGTTCCATCAATATAACTTGCTCCAGCTCCTCGACCGTTGATTTGATGGCATCGGAATCATCAGGAGCTGTGAACGATCAGGGAACTCTGTAATCATCCTCCTCGTCTACTCCTCATCCTTCTGGTTCGGTTGGGACCTGTATCGGTGATTGCTAATTAATTTCTTCCTTCTTGGTCGGCTTTCTTTTCTTTGATGTCGAGACCAGGATCACCTCGTAAAATGCGAACATTTCCTTTGCGATTGGCTGCTCTCCGTAGACAGTTTTGACTCCTCCTGGCGTAGGGAACTTCAGTGCCTGGTGTAGGGTCGAGGGTATCTCCCTCATGTTATGAACCCATAACCTTCCGAATAGGGCGTTGTTCACTGGCAGGGTTATTTCTCCTTTAAAAGTTTCACATGCCATGTTAAATCCATTCAACACCCGAACCTCTGGCACTATTTGATCTTGTAACTCCAACTGCTCTACGACCCTCAATCTGATGATGTTATCCGAGCTACCTGGATCAATCAACACACGTTTAACTTGAGATTTATTGACAAGTACGGATATCACGAGTGTATTATTATGAGGTTGTATGATTCCCTCGGCATCCTCGTCGCTGAACGAAATGGTTCCCTCCGGGATGTAATCCCCGGGAAGTAATCTCAGGTGCGTCTTTTCCTCGTGATGGATACTTTAGTGTATTTTATCATTGGCCCCTGGGGGACATTCGATCCCTCCAATGATCATGTTGATGACATGCTGAGGTTCGTCTTGTTCGGTCTATTTGTTAAAATCCATGTTCCTTAAGTGGTTTTTGGCTCGGTCACTCAGAAATTCTCGAAAGTGCCCGTTATTAAACAACTGAGCAACTTCTTCTCTCAATTATCGGCAGTCATTGGTCCTGTGGCCATGAGTGTCATGATATTTACACATCAGGTTAGGGTCTCTCTGGGTAGGGTCAGACTGTAATGGTTGAGGTCACTTGGTTTCCTTGATGCACCTGATGGCCGATACGATGTTGGCAGAATCAACGTTGAAGTTATACTCTAAAAATCTTGGTGCTTCCCTTCCCTTGAGCGGCATGTCGAAACCATTTTTGTTCATTACACCTCGGCTATTGGTCCCTCGGTCGCTTTTCTTTTCGTTCCTTGTAGAGTTGCACCCAGACCTGTTTCCCCTTCGATCTGTGTTGTATGCTTGATACCGATCTCGGACCGGCCTTGATTAATGATCGACGACTCTCTTAGACATGTCGTCAGTTCTGATGGGAAAACCGGACCCAGAAGGGGCTTCGAGTTGGTCATCCTCGACTCTGATTTTTGACCGGTACCTATTGTGGACGCCGGCCTAAGTTACCGCCGGTTATTCTACCAAATTTTGTTTTAGCTACTGCAAAACCAAGGAGCTCTGGGAGTTAAGTCCTTGAGTGAATACCTGAACGGCCCAATCATTTGCAACCAAAGGCAAGACCATTTGTTCCATTTGGAACCTTGATACGAACTCCCTGAGAATCTCGTTGTCTCTTTGCTTACCTTTTTCTGGTCACGACCTTGATGGCCCCTGCATGAGCCTTCACAAAAGTATATGCGAGCATAGCGAGCGAGACAATAGAATTTGGGGGTAAGTGGTGGTACCATATCATTGCTCATTTTGACAGAGTTTCCCCGAACTTCTTTAATAACACTGACTCGATTTCATCGTCTTCTAAGTCGTTGCCTTTGATGGCGCATGTGTAGGAGGTCACATGCTCATTCGGATCCATGGTTCCGTTATATTTGTGAATATCGGGCATACGAAACCTCTTCAGGATTGGCTTTGGTGACGCGCTCGGAGGGAAAGGCTTTTCGACAAATTTCTTGGAATCCAAACCTTTCAATATCAGGGGTGCTCTTCGGATTTGATCGACCCTAGAATTATATGTCTCCACCTTCTTGTTGTTTGCCTCAATTTTCTTTTTACCTGATTCCACACGTTTCGTAAATGCTTTAAGCATTTTCATTACTTTGGGACTAACGTCGGACTCAGCTTCACCTAGAATTTCGGCGATCTACTCATTTCTTCGGGTGTTTTCCCGCGATGGTTTGGGCTCAACTCTGCTGGAGGCACGACTTTGAATTTGCAGTTGCGCTATCATCGCATGTTGAGCCTGCAACATTTCAAAGATTAACCGTAGGCTAACCCCGTCGCCTTCGGACGCTCCTCGAGCTGTTGGTCGGGCTCCTCCGCGAACGCTATTCTCGGAGTCGGTAGGCAGGTTGGCGTCGATGGCCACCTGCAAGTTAGCATCGACTGGGTCTGCAACTAGGACTCCGTTGGGATCAACATGGGGCACCTTGTTGCTAGGCATCAGATTGTTGTTCTCGCCGTGATGGCCACACTCAGCCTCAACGTTCAAGTGAGCAGACTGAGAATTTGACAATTTTAAGCTGACCAGAAATTGAGACCTTAAAGAACAAGTGTAAAATAGAGTGTGTTACGGAGATTTGTGTCAAACCACTACTATTATCCTTAGCCTCACGATTGGCGGCAAACTGTTTACCCTCAAAACGGATAATAATTGAATTTGTACGTGATTTTAAGAATACATGAATTGATTCAACACAAGTAATCAAGAATGTTAGATAAATGAATTAAAGATAAAATGAATAAATATACCGGTTGTGACGTTAAGGCCGGGTTCAGATTTAAGCTAAACAGTAGTTTTGTCCTCGTCCGGGCCCTCGATTCAAAGCCAAGTTAATATAAAGAACATTGATTAAAATAAGAACTTTTCAGTAGCTAGAAAGCAGAGAAATAAGTTTGTATTGCCTTGATATACGTGTTACAATGTGTCTTTGAATAAAAACTTCTCCTTTATATAGTATGAGAGTTTCATCCCTAGTACAATTCTAACAAAGGTAATAACCCTCCTTTCTCGTCAATTACTGATACACTACCGACATCGGGCGAGATCCGCGCCGTGATATCCAGTTGGGTGCGAATATTACGACCCTCTGTTAGCCATGTGCAACCGTTTGTAGTGCTTTCCGAGGTCTTGGAGCTCGTTCTGGGTTCGGGAAGTGTTATCTCGTCAGGCCCGGTGACGAGTACCCCGTTCCAGCCTCAAAGAGTTCCCAAATTCGATCTCGATCTCATATATTCATACCCTTACTTCGTTTGACTCACTGGGAAGTCGGGGTGTGCACTAATCCCGAGTTCACCCGTATATACATCTATATAATTAGGTTGGGAGAGAAAAATGTGTTTGATTCTTCTTGATGTGGACAATGACACTAGAAGAAAGACCTAAAAATGGAGCATACTTCCCCTAAAATATGGGAACATTGAAGTGCAACTAAACTAAACCAAGTTATCAAATTACCAAAAATGTTTCAAATGTGACCAATCTATATTCTGTCAAACTGAGAAATTAAATTTCATTTCCAAGGGGTCCACTAAACTCTTATAAAAAGGAAAAGACATCCATTTCAACATGGTTTCCTCCTCTTTATTCTTCAGACAAGTGGAAGCTAAATTGATTCCAAAAATTAAAGTTCGATTTGAGATTTGAGAATAATGATGTTCCACGTTGGCTGGCCAGACCCAACCAGTCTTTTTATTTCATTGTCATTTGTGATGTGTTATAAAACGCGAATAATACTATGAACGTAACCGACGAGGAGAAAAAAGTTGTAAGAATAATAAAAAGCCACGTTGCTCGGGATAAAATCTATATAGACTGTCCCCGACAGTATCTGCTAGCGTCGACGTGGCGCAATTTATGTTGTTGGATGTGATAATACGTGTGATTTCATTGTACAAATTAAAATTACTTCCTCCGATTTATTTCATATAGCGATCTTTAATTGGCATAGAATTAAAAAAAAATAAAAAACTTACAATTTTAAATATATTATGTAATTTTATGTGCTATAAAAATATATAATTAAAGATAAAATGTGAAATTTAAAGTAAAGCTATTTTCAAATATCAGAAGATAACATAAAACAGACTAACAGAAAACAAATATTATTACTCCCTCTTGTTTATTTTAATTGATTTTTTGGTTTTTTTTGTGGTTAATAATATTTAATTTTTTTCAGATATCAAGAATCCCTTTTTTTTTCAAAATTGTCTGTGGAGTAAAGATTCTAAGACTATTTACTATATTTTCAATAAACAAACTAAGATTAATATAATTAATTTTATTATTAATTAATATTAATGGGTGAATTCGTTAATATATGTGAAACAACTAAAAAAAAATCAATCAAAATAAATCGAATGGAGTACCTATATGGAGCATTTATCTTGAAAAGCGTGTCATATATAAATAGCATTTATTTTGAAATCGAATAGACAGATTATAATTAGCGTGCTGATGATGACATAGCATTAAATTCAAAGAGAATTGAAAAGGATGGAGAATATGAGAGAATACCAAAGAAAAGATCATCTCAAGAAAAACACGGGGAGGGGAAACGAAGGGATCCCAGTGAAATTGACTCCTAACAAAAATGAAATAGTGTACTTATGAGATCAACTGGATCTTATGATATACTATACTAGTAATTCTTTGGACATATTATAATTTTGGATTATTTTTTAATTTTTGTTTTTTATAGTGATCTGAGTGAAAATTTTAAAAAATAATTTTTTAAATTTTTAAAAAATTTTAAAATTCACATTCAAGTGAAAATTAAAATTTTTATAATTAAACAATAATTTCGAAAAAATAGAAAAAAAATTGTTATGGCCAAACGGGTACTATATCTGCACCATTTTACTAGGTGTCATTTTCGATTACTCCTTTTCCAACGCCCTACCAATGTAAAAAGAGAAAATAAGTCAAGCCTAATTTGAAAGTCATAATCAGTTATCAATCTTGTACAAGGTTCATTAGAATAGTCATTCTATATTTTTATTATCTGATTCATTGATTGTTCTTGTCAATGACCTTTCTTTTCGACGAGGTCTTTATAGTGCAAACATAAAAGCTGTTTAGAAAACGATGAGCACGATAACGAAGGCTGAATTAGTTAAATCTAATCTCCGAATACTTAATTGGGGAAGTAGATGAATTACCTATGTAAATTTGTTTTGAATGCATTCTTTACGTCCTACAAAGAAAACAATATCTTTTCTTGTGAAGAACATATTATATCAACTACAAATGTTAAATTATTCTATAAATAGTACTATTAGTTATAGAAATTTCGATTTATAAGTACGTAGTTTTAAGTAGTATAATAATTTATTCATATATTTTAAGAAAATGATTGTGGGTCAATATTCACATAAAAGCCTTCATATTTCTGAATGCCAGTGGTTCTTCATTTTTTAGGACAGATGTAGGGATAACAAATTTTCTATATGCCATCTATGGATGTAATGGAATGGACAGGATTACTCCATCCTTAACCACTAATCTCGAAATGAAATAGAGAAATTTCAAGTAAGAGTGTTTCACCTTTAAATAAATCTTACGCAGCTTAAATCCGAATTAGTAGGTTATAAATATCAAATGATTAAACAAAAAGTAACAAAATTTTATATATTTGTTTAGTTTAACCTAATTCCGTGATTTGTAGTATGTTTTCATCCGGCGAACAATTAAATTCTGCGGTAGGTTAACACGATAATATTCGTGAGGATTCTACACTGATTCAACCAGAGAGTGGTATGAAAAAGTTGGAGTGGACCTCAAACCTTCAATAGAACAACACTCTCATGCAGCAATCTGAAAAATTCAAAAGTTTAATAACCTGTTTGGCCAAGCTCTTTTATATATGGCTAAAAGTGTTTTCCCTTTTTTTTTTTATGCAAGAAAATATTTTTTTCTTAAAATTAAAATGTTTGGCCAATCTTTTAGAAGTTAACAAAGTATTTTGGAGTAAAAACAGAAACAGTTTTTGAAAAGAACAAAAAAATAGTTTCTTCTGAAAAGTAGTTTTAAGAAAAAATACACTTAAGAGCCAGTTTGGCCAAACTTTTGGGAGGCCAAAAGTACCATTTTTGTTAGAAAAAAATACTTTTAAAATATTTGATGTGTTTGGCCAAGATGGATAAGTGCTTTTGAACAATTTTTCTCTTTTGGGAAGAAGCTACAAATTTTAGCTTTTTCCAAGAAGCAGAAAGCAGAAAATTAAAATTTTTAAGACAAATGTATCCTTACTATCAATTTATATTTTTCAAATTATCCTTCAAAAATTTTATTTTTTCCTTTTTCTTTTTTGTTTCTACCATCCCTTTCTTTTTATTTATTTTATTTCTATTGTATTTTTATTCTCCTTCCCCTATTCTTCTTTCAAATAGTCTCTCCACTATAAATAGATCTTTTTTTTATTATATAGGATTAATGAAGAAGATTTTAAATTTATATTGAATGACAATGTTTTGATATATTTGAATCATCAATGTAAACAATAAGTAATACCGGATACCTAATGTTATTGCTCTGGATAACCATTGTATTGATTAAAAAAAATCATAATATTTTTACTTTATATTTTATATTCCAATTAAATAAAAATAAAAATTAATTAATTTTTAAAATAAATATTTAAATTTATTTCTCTTTTAAATAATATACTACTTGTAAATTGAATATGTATTGTCTTTTTCGTAATTTGACAGTAAAAAGTACTTTTTGAAAAGATTATTCAAACACAATTTTCTTATTAAAGCACTTCTCAAATGAACTGACCAAACACAAATTGTAATTTTCCAAAAGTACTTTTTTAAAAAGCACTTCTCTAAATAAGTAATTATTTGCAGCTTGGCTAAACGGGCTCTTAGAAGTGCTTTTTAAAGCTTAACCAAACAATAATTACTGCTCAAAAATATTTTTTAGATTAATTAGACAAACACAAACTTTTAACCAAAAGTATATTTTTGAAAAGTAAAGAGATTGATTTTAAAAACTTGGCCAAACAGCCTTTAAGTGGTAATAATGTATTTTGTACTCGTTGTAGTAAGGGGCGTAGGCACCTTGCTTAAAGTGGTATCACCTTACACCACTTTGTCAAATATTTTTTGTAATATGTATGTATAAATAATAAATAAAATTAAAATATGGGTATAAATATAAAAAATGACATTGTTTCTCGTTATATTAATTTATTCATTTGTTCACTTTTTAAATATTGACACCGCTTATAAAAATTTGTACGAATGACACCGGCTATAGTTATGCTATGCCTTATCCATCCATACCTGTGTTTGATTTATATTTAATCATGAATTATCGTAATAATTCATTGGTGGATTCAGGATTTTGTGCAAGCGGGCTCAATCTTAGAAATACATAACTTTAGTCGTAAAATAGTAGTTGTCAAGTGGGTTAAAATAAAATATTTATACAAAATTTATGCAGCTTTAATCCTAATTTATATATATACACAATATTATTATTTGATAAAGCGGGTTCAATTGAACCCGTTTGTCGCTACGTGCGTCCGCCACCGCGTAATATAGTACTAGATCCATTGTATTAACGTACTCGAATTTATAATTTGATTCTCATTGATTTAGGTCAAAAGACATCATTGTCTATTGATAGATATGTGAATTGAACTAGCATAATGACGTGTTATTTGTGACAGTTGATTAGATCAAGTACATCCCAGTACCTATAGCCACTAAGAGAGACCTTTTGACCTTTCAGTGTGATAAGATTTTGTTATAACTAGAGGTCCCAACTAACAATTGACAAGTGATTTCAGTTATACCAATGAGCAATAAGAAAGTTATTCCAATTAAGCAGTGTTCATACTGACTCTTGGGTCCTTGGCTACCTGTTCATCAAGTTTTAAAAAAAATACTAATTAGTACATGGAATAAGAATAATAATTTTGGGATAAAGTTTGAAATTTGTTAGAACATGCGCAGCGGAAGCAAGAATACAATTCAGGCATCGCAAACATGTAAACTAGATAATGATATAATTCGGAGATTAGAAATAGCAACCTCTTGAAAACGTTTCACTAGTCCTCCAAAGAGCAAAAATTCAGGGTTGCAGTCTTTCCTAGTAAGACCTTTGACGAAATTGTTTTGAGTGAGCAAGAACAATACAACTCTAAAAAGTGTGTTATTGGGTGAAAAAAGTCTTACTTAAGTAGACTCGTTTTTCAGCCAAAAGAGGGCTCCAAAAACGTATAGGATTCTACTTGTGCAAGGAGAATCCTTGTCTAACTCTCAAGGATGATTTTTCTCCCAAGTCACTTTTAACCCAAGTCACTCCAGGTTTTTACTAGGTATAGTAGGGACCACAGAAACAATAAGAGGCTACCAATTACAGCACTAATTCGAAAATTTGCATGAATTAATTCTTACTATAATTAATTGTATTTTATTCCACTAAAAATCTGCAATTGAACTCCTCAATATTAATTTCGATTCACTAACACTTATTTTAACTCCCCATGTTAAGATCACAAACACCAGTTAATTAAATTAAATCACTGATAATTTAATTTAATCAACTAATTAACTCCTTTATAATTTCGCTTAAACTATTGCATGTGACGGATACAAAATCTACCGGCCGAATTTTCACATGAAAACTTATAAGCTTACATAAAGGGGTAGCATCAAACTCAAAAACTGAGTCATGGATTCTATCAGCTAATTATTATTTCACAAACGCTATTCGTTATTGTCCAATCTATTAGAACTCTGAATAAAGTTGTACCTTTTGATAAATCAAAACAATAAATAAATCACATTGATCATAATAATTATATCAAGATTAGGAGTATAAGCTCATTTAATGAATTAGAGAAAATATTTTATATATATTTAGTACAAAAATATCTTTTCTCTACTTGGTCCGCTCAATATACACTAAGTATACTAGAACAAGAAGTCGGAGTAAAACCACTCCATAATCAAGACAAATTATACTTTAATCTTGTACTACAATCATCAAGATATTTACCCAATAATATCTTCGATTGCGAACATAGTTTATTAATTATGAGAACCGACAATTTAATCTTTTGTGGATGAGCTAAGACTCCATACACTAAATTGTCTACTACATAACTAAAGGACACACATGTAACAAATAATCAATTTAAAATAATATTTTATTGAATTGAATAAGTCAAATAAACAATTGTTCCATAAAGAATAAAACACAATACTATGTCTAAACCGCATGGTTAATAGTATATCCTAACAATCTCCCACTTAGACTCATAACCATGCGTCTACAACTCTAATACCCATTCCTTCTACATGCTTGTTAAAAATCTTCTATGGCAAGCTCTTGGCAAACGGGTCTGCAAAATTGTCCTCTGACGCAATCTTCAACACTCTTGCATCACCCATATGAGTTATGTCCCAAATTAAATGATATTTACGCTCAATATGCTTACTCATTTTATGGCTTCTTGGTTCCTTCGAGTTTGCAACTGCACCACTATTGTCACAATAAAGTACAATTGGTGCTTGAACCGAAGGAACTACATTAAGCTCTATTAGAAAGTTCCCGAACCAAACAGCCTCTTTAGCTACCTCAAATGCAACCACATATTCGGCTTCCATGGTGAAAATAGCAACACATGATTACTTGATACTCCTCCAACTTATGGATCCACCTCTTAAGGTAAAAACATATCTTGAGGTAGATTTTCTAGAATCTCTATCTGACTGAAAATCTGAATCAGTATAGCCAATGGGTACAAGATCACCTGAGTAATAAACCAACATATGATCCCTAGTCCTTTTCAGGTACTTGATTATATGTTTAACGGCAGTTCAGTGTTCTCGTCCAGGATTAGACTGAAATCTACTAACCATGCCAACAACAAAGCAGATATCAGGTCTAGTACATAGCATAGCATACATGAGACTTTCTACAGCAGAAACATAAGGGACCGCCTTCATCTTTTCTATCTCATCAGTCATTTTTAGGGACTGATCTTTTGACCGGGAGATTCCATGCCTAAAAGGGAGAAAACCTTTCTTGAAATCTTGCACTAAAGCTTGTGAGAATAATATCAATATAAAGTGCTTGGGATAAGCCTAATATCCTTTGCTTGCGATCTCGCATAAGCTTGATCCCAAGGATATGTGCCGCTTGTCCCAAGTCTTTTATATCAAAATGCGAGGACAACCATTCCTTTACTGAATTCAACATGCTCACATTATTTCTTATGAGAAAAATATCATCTACGTACAAAACCAAAAATGTAACTTTATCTCCATCCCATTTCTTATAGACACAAGACTCGTTTTCACATTGATCAAAACCGAAGGTTTTAATCGATGTGTCAAAAAAGTATTCCATGCTCTAGAATCTTGTTTCAATCCATAAATGGATTTTATTAATCTACACAACATGTGCCAATTGCCACTTTCTATGAAACCAACTGGTTGTGCCATATAGATGCACTCATCAAGACTTCCATTAAGAAAAGTCGTCTTGACATCCATTTGTCAAATTTCATAATCGTAATGAGCAGTAATGGATAACAGAATCCTAATGGATTTAAGCATGGCTATCTCATAATCGATCCCTTCTTTTTGAGTAAACCCTTTTGCAACAAACCTAGCTTTAAAAGTTTACACTTTTCCATCCACTCCTCTCTTTTTATTATAGATCCATCTACAGCCAATGGGTTTGACTCCAGTAGGTGGTTCTACAAGATCCGCGACTTGATTGGAGTACATGGACTCCATTTCAGATTTCATAGCAACAATCCATTTATCAGCATCTGTATCCTGTAGTGATTTCTTGTAATTAAGAGGTTCTGTATTAGGCTCTTCAAGGATTCTATCATAAGATTTTCCCAAGAGCGTAAACCGAAAAGGTTTTTAATAATTCTCCCACTACGACTAGTCACTACAGGTGCGGTTGGATTTTGTTATTGAATCACAACATCATTTTTCGGAACTGAAACCTCAATGTTATCCTCCACACCTTGTGATGTTGGGATATCATTAACTTCTTCCTGAAGTGCAGGCTGCACAACAATTTTAGTTTGCTCAACAATATGAGGTTGCTCAACATTACTTCCACTACTTTGGGATAGTAAGATGTCAGGCAATTGCTCTTGTGCGTTCTGCTGCCTATTGATATTTCTCCCACTACGATAATGCAGTGGTATGTCAATACTGGCTTCTAGGATACGTTCCAGAGATGAGTCATTAATTATTCCATTACTTAATTCCAGTAAAATAAGTTTGGTTCATTAAATAGTCCTCTTCTAAAAATCTTGCATTTGTCGTAACAATTACCTTCTTTTATTTGGGGCAATAAAATAAACCTCCTTTAGTTCCTTTTGGATATCCAATAAAAATGCATACTTCTGTCCTCGATTCCAATTTATCTGATTTCCCTTTCAGTACATGTGCTGGACAACCACAAACCCAAATATTCTACAAACTCGGCTTGCGCCCAGTCCACAGTTGGGCTGGGTTGAAGGTGCTGACTTAGAAGGAACCAAATTTAGAATGTAATTTGTTGTTTCTAAGGCATATCCCCAAAAGGAAAAAAGGCAAATCAGAATAACTTAGCATCGATCTAACCATTTCCAAATGGGTTCTATTTTTTCTTTCCGCCATACCATTTTGTTGTGGTTTCTTGGGGCAGATAACTGAGATGTAATTCCACAATCTGATAAGTATTTAATGAATTCTACAGAAAGGTACTTACTACCACGATCAGTTCGCAGTGTTTTGATATATTTATCATGTCGTTTCTCCGTTTCCGTCTTAAATTCTTTGAATTTCTCAAAGCATTCACACTTACAGCGCAGTAGATAAATGTATTCATATTTTGAGTAATCATCTGTGAAAGTAAAAATTACTCAAAACCACCTTTTGCGTGTATATTCATAGGGCCACACAAATAAGAGTGAATTGATTCTAACTTATCAGTGGCTCTATTTCCTTTTGAGGAAAAATGTCTCTTGGTCATTTTACCTTCTAAACATGATTCACATGTTAGTAGTGCATCCACTTTCAATGAACTCAAAAGTCCATCAGAGACCAATCTCGAAATCCTATTTAAATTTATATGACCTAAACGTAAGTGCCACAAATAAGTTTGACTCAATTCAGAAATATGTTTTCTTTTATGTGGCAGATTAATGTTATTTCATTCTTTTGGTTGTAGCACACGAGGAGATATATCAAGAATAAAAAGGTCATGTACTCTAGCAGCAGTGTAGATAAAATATTTATTAAACTTTATAACAACAGAGTTATTAGTAAAATAAACATTATTAGCAGCATCCATTATTTTCGAAACTGAAATCAAATTCCTTCTAATAGAAGGTACATAGAAAACATATTTCAAAATTAAACTCTATCACTACTAATCGAAACTCTAATATCTCTTAATGCTAAAGTTGGTGCTAGCTCACCATTTGCTTGAAAAATGCAAACTTCATTCTCACTTAGCCGTCGTGTTTCCTGAAACCCCTGCAAAGTAGTGCAGATATGATTAGTGGCTCCTGAATCTACACCAAAACATGGTAGAGACAGCCACTAAACATGTTTCAACGACATTTAAATTCGAATTACCTTGCTTATTCAACTTTGCCAGATAGGCAGGGCATTGCTTTTTATGATGCCCGGGTTATTTGCAATGATATCACTTTCCTTAGGGCTTTTTTACACCAGCCGCACCTCCAAGTGCCAAAACCTTTTGAGCCTTCTTCTTTTTCTTACCGCCTTTCGATTTAGAAACCGAAGGTTTCTCAACATTCAATACCACAACTGGAGCTTGCTGTTTGATGATAGATCCTGCCGCTTGCAGCTCATTCAACAATTTCTCCAATAACAAATCCATTTTGTTCATATTATAGTTCAACCGAAATTGTTGAAAACTGTCAGGCAAAGTCTGCAGGACCATCTCAACTTGAGATTCCTTATCAATCATATCTCCAAGGACCTCCAGTTCATTCAGAAGACCCATCATCTTCAGAACATGGTCCCTTACCGATGATCCTTCAGCTATCTTGGTGTTCAAAAGGGCTTCCATGGCTGTTTGCTTAGCCGCACAATTTTGCTCACCAAACATCTCTTTGAGACTTTTGAGCATGTCGTAAGCAGACCCCATAGACTGATGTTGATGTTGCAAAACATTCGCCATAGAGGCAAGAATGTAACATCGTACCATCTCATCACCCTCGACCCATTTGTCATAGGCCTTAACATGATTATTAGTAACATCTTCATCAGGTTTTTCTGGACACTCCTCAGTGATTACAAATTTATAACCTTCAGCAGTTAGGACAATATCAAGGTTTATTTTCCAGTCAACATAATTCGATCCTTCTAACTTGTTTTGGTTCAAAATTGAGGTAAATGGGTTGAATGAAGACGTGGTTAATCTGAGAAATATTCACATTAAATAGATTATTAGTTATGTAATTAGAATAATTAAATTCAAAACAACACATTACACATATAACCATGCTCATTGAACAATTAGATTCGTTAGGGAAACTTAACTATTCACACAAAATATATGAGTTATGTAAAATATTTACCCCATAAATTAAAACATGACCAACTCAGATTGAGAGTTAACTTTTAATTTAAAATAGGTAAATATCGCTTTTATAAACTCTAATTTTATTGAATCAACATGTAACTCAGTTGGAGAGTTAATACAAGTAATCAAATAATTAGAGGCAAAACTACAATAATGATCTATAATGAACTTATCCGATGTGGAAGAAGACCTATGTCAACATATAAATTTATTATATTACTGTAAAACATGATTGGAAACAATGGGAATTGAACCCAACCATCACTGTTTCTTAAAATAAATTATTTTTAAAAAAAAAATTCCAAAAAATGGAAAATGGCCAAAAACCCATCTAAACGGCCCTGAATGCCCAAAAAACGATGTACATCATGAGCGAAGATGATGAGTATTGTTCACTAGGTCGTTTCAGATGAACCTATCAAATTTGAGGTCAATCGGAGTTCGACAGAATTTCAGAATTCCAATTCATGACCTATTTGCAAATTCTGTTTTTGGCATTTTAAAGGGTTTTGATTATTTTGACTCGTTCATATCACATAATATACTTATGTATGTTAATCCATGATTTCAGAACTCAAAATAATATTATTATAATTATTACAGAGTCATTTTTATATATATAAAAACTATTTTCGAACAAATATATATATATATATATGGAACAAATATAGAAAAAAAATATTATTTTCACCCGTTCAAAACATCACTGTTCATACTTACGTATATTTATCCATAATTTCATAATTAAAATACTAATGAAAATAGTCACATTTTTTACATAGAATAACCATACAAAACAACATTGTATTATGTGTCTACTGTTTTCATAGAATAATCATACCAAACATGCATTATTTAACAACACGTTTTAATATTACTCTATTCATGTTGTATTACATTATCTAGTTAGATGTAAGACAGCGTTTGATACCAATTGTTAGAACATGCGTAGCGGAAGCAAGCATACAATCCAGGCATTGCAATCATGTAAATTAGACAATGATATAATTCGGATATTAAAAATACTAACTTCTTGAAAACGTTGCAAGGTCCTCCACAGAGCAAGAATCCAGGGCTACAGTCTTCTGCTATGGTCCTAGTAAGACCTTGGACGAAATTGCTTCAAGAACAATACAACTCTAAAAGTGTGTTATTAAGTAGAATCGTTTTTCAGCCAAAAGAGGGCTCCAAAAACGTGTAGGATTCTGCTTGTGCAAGTAGAATCTTACTCTAACTCTCAAGGATGACTTTTCTCCCAAGTCACTTTTAACTCAAGTCAGTCCAAGTTTTTACAAGGTATAGCAGGGCCCACAGAAACAATAAGAGGCTACCAATTATAACACTAATTCAAAAATTTGCATGAATTAATTGTTACTATAATTAATTGTAGTTTATTCCACTAAAAAACAGCAATTGAACTCCTCAATATGAATTTCAAAAATTCACTAACACTTATTTTAACTCCCAATTTTAAGATCACAAACACCAGTTAATTAAATTAAATCACTGATAATTTAATTTAATCAACTAATTAAATCCTTTATAATTTCGCTTAAACTATTTCATGTGACGGATATAAAATTCACCGGTCGTGTTTTCACATAAAAACTTATAGGCTTACATAAAGGGGTATTATCAAACTCAAAATCGAGTCATGGATTCTATGAGCTAATTATTATTTCACAAACACTATTCGTTATTGTTCAATCTATTAGGCATACACTAACTCTGAATAGAGTTGTACCTTTTGATGAATCAAAATAATAAACAAATCACATTGATCATAATAATTATATCAAGATTAAGAGTATAAGCTCATTTAATGAATCAGAGAAAATATTTTATATATATATTCAGTATAAAAATATCTTTTCTCTACTTGATCCATTCAGTATACACTAAGTATACTAGCACAAGAAGTTGGAGTAAAACCACTCCCATAATCAAGAAAAATTATACTTTAATTTTGTGCTACAATCATCAAGATATTTTGCCCAATAATATTTTCGATTGTGAACATAGTTTATTAATTATGAGAACCAATAATTTAATCTTCTGTGCATGAGCTAAGACTCCATACACTAAATTGTCTCCTACATAACTAAATGACACACATGTAACAAATGATATATTTAAAATAATACTTTATTGAATTGAATAAGTCAAATAAGTAATTGTTCCATAAAGAATAAAATACAATAATATGTCTAAACCACATGGTTAATAGTATATCCTAATAGGATTAATTTTATTCAATGTTTAGTTTGGAGTATAACTAACTCCGAGATTAACTTTTACATCAAAATGATGGGATTAGTTATCCCATTTAGAAGGTGGGATAACTAATCCCATAGAATATCTCACCTCATTGGATATCCCACCGTTGTATCAAACGACCTCTTAAGTCATTCATTTCGTCTAAATTATATTTCGAGAACATGGTAATTAGGAGAGGACGAATAAGTTGTCTGGTATTAGGTAAAAAAGATGCATGTTATGCAAGTCTACAGTACAACCAAATGCATAGTGTGGTGTGGATACATTTAACCCTCATTCAATGTCACTTCGTTGAAATATATAATTATTTAGTATATACAATATTTACTTATTAATTTCTCTATATTTTTAATAACAATGACATGCATATAATTTGGAATAGGAAGTAAAGCTTTAGAATCCCACAACTACAAGGACCCGTTTGGCCATAGATTTTGTCAAAATAAACTTGGATTTTATTTGGCAAACACATGTTTGGCTATAGATTTTGCCTATATTTTAGCCAAATCCCAAATCCCAATAGCTGGTTTTGGGCCAAAATATCACTATTATATTTTTTAAAAATTGCCCCAAACTTTTGTATTTTATAAAAGAGCCCACCGTTTATTATTTTGTAACGATGTTGCTTCGTCTTCTCGGTCATCTGATAGTGTATCATGTAGTTCATTATAAAAATGATAATTTTGTATCAAATTTATTTATGTTCAGGACTATGGTTTGAGATAATATAATGAATGTTATTGATAATGGTATTGTTGGGTATTTGTAATAATTTTTAGAACTTGTGAATATAAATCATGTTTCATATTTTTTCAAACTAAACTTCACCAAAACTAGATTTTTTAGAATAAATTTAAAAATCCACGACGAAACGGTGGCTAAGACTCATCAAACGCGTGTATACATCGAATTTTGACAATAGATGAATGTTGCTTGTTTAAAATCATGTGTACGTTATTGTCATTGATAATGTGGGTCCGTCGGTTTGGACTCGGAGTTCCTATAAGTAGCAAAGCAGGGCTTGCATCAAAGTACTCACAACTAGTACACAGTCATATAGTAGTTCTATACGGCAAATACTTGTCACTGATAATCACAACCCAAAGAAAGTTTTGATCGTTCAATTTCTTTGCCCACATATATAGTTATTCGTTCTATCCAACTTTTTTCAAACATGGATCAGCACTTCTCCAAAGACAACTGCAAACCAACCTCATTCTTCAATAATGTTCCACTAATAGACCTCTCTAAACCTGACTCTAAAAACCTCATTGTTAAGGCCTGTGAAGAATTTGGATTCTTCAAAGTCATTAACCATAGCGTCCCCACGGAATTCATAACTAAACTTTCAGAAGCCATTAAATTCTTCTCCTCTCCCCTTTCTGAGAAAGAAAAAGCTGGACCACCCGACCCTTTTGGCTATGGCAATAAGCAGATTGGATGTAATGGCGATTCCGGTTGGGTCGAACACATTCTTGTGTCAACTAACTCTGAATTCAATTACTACAAATTTGCGTCTATATTAGGTGTAAATCCAGAAAACATTCGGTAAGATATTAAAACACAGTAAGTAATGTTATAATATCTTGATTCTTATTTATATCATTTCTTGATTTAGTCATTCTTTTTGCAGCGCTGCAGTAAATGATTACGTGTCAGCAGTGAAGAAAATGGCGTGTGAGATTCTTGAAATGTTAGCAGAGGGATTAAAGATTCATCCCCGGAATGTTTTCAGTAAACTTCTAATGGACGAAAAGAGTGACTCTGTTTTCAGGCTCAATCACTATCCCCCTTGTACTGAGATTCAACAATTCAATGACAATAATTTGATTGGATTTGGTGAGCATACTGACCCACAAATCATATCAGTATTGAGGTCCAACAACACTTCCGGCCTTCAAATATTACTCAAAAATGGCCACTGGATTTCTGTCCCACCTGATCCAAATTCTTTCTTCGTCAATGTTGGTGACTCATTGCAGGTACACCTCTCGATGCATTGTGCACGTTAAACAACATTAAAATGTTCATTTATTTATTTGCACATTCATGTTCTTGTCTAGAGGAAGTTTCTTCTTATTGCTTTCTTGCATTTCCTAATTGGTTCGGTTTATCATAGTTAAATGATATATATTCTCTTAAGGGGTCGTTCATTGAAGACAAGTTACTGTATAACTAGTTACGCTAGGATTAGTTATATATGCAGTGATTAATTGTCATGGTATGATTTTTTATTGACTGATTGGTATGTTGTAATAATTTTGGGATTGTTAATTTTATTGTTTTATTCTGGGATAATTTATTTTTGAATTACTATTCCACCCTGTTACAAGTATAAGTTATCATGATACTATTTTAATCCTAGTATAACTTATCGCAGAATTAGTAACTAAATAAGAGATAAGATGATACAAAATTTTTATCCTAGGATTAATATCATACCAAACGACCTCTTAAGGTTAAGTGCCTAATTGGTTCGGTTTTTCTCGCATTGCTTAATTGGTTCGATATTTTTTACGCCGTTAAGGTTAAATGTTACTAGCATTATTTTTGTATAAACAACAGGTGCATGTTAAAATACCTTATATACTCTGGTCTTATTTTTATGGCAGGTTATGACTAACGGGAAGTTTAAGAGTGTAAAGCATAGAGTTTTGGCAAACAGTATGAAATCAAGGCTATCAATGATATATTTTGGAGGACCGCCTTTGAGTGAAAAGATAGCACCTTTGGCATCACTAATGGAGGGAGAAGACAGCTTGTACAAAGAGTTTACGTGGTTTGAGTATAAAAAATCTGCGTACAAAACTAGATTGGCTGATAATAGGTTGATCCTGTTTGAGAAAATTGCAGCCTCATAATTATTTTTCATGTCAAAGTCCCATCTTTGTTAGGAATGATGGGTTGTCAAGATGCTCATTGTAGGTTTAAAAGGATAGTTGATTGGATTTCCTATAGATAAAAAACTTTGTATTTTCCTTCTTTTCTATTTTGTCTTTCTCATACTGTTTTGTAACTACCAGACTTGTTAATGAAACAAGTTCATAGTCATCCAATTCCTTTACTGATCAAACTACCAATAATTTGTGCTGCAGCTTAACTATATATATATATATGGCCAGCCACGTTTGGCTTGAATATATAGTGAAAAAAAATTATAATGCACTAGATGTGTATCTTAGATTGAACTAGGCAAGTATGTAATTTAATTATTTCGATTGCAAAGTTAATGCAGAAAGCAAGTTTCAATATGCAAATCTTTGATGATTAACTCAGATTGAAATTGATTAATGACAAGATGAAGATTCAAATGACGAAGATTCTTAGTGTTAATTTCTGCAATAGGATAAAGTATTTATAAAGAGCAAAATGATAACTATTGCTCTTTTTCTAAATAGATGTGTCTCTTTACAAAGATTGGATACATCTCTTCAATTAATTAATAGATGTCTCCTAAAAGGATTGGACATATCTTTTTCAAAAAATATTGTGCCTTTTCCACGATAGGTACATTAAATTTCAGATCACTAAACTAAATTTCAACAATCTCTCACATGATTCAAGAATTTAAGGAACACAAAAGCAGTCTTATATAATGCAATAGGTTAAGGTGTTTGTGAACTTGAACATCACTTATATGAAAAAATCCGATCTGAAGGACCATAGTGAACTTTAATCTTGAACTAGGACTTTTTAGCCTGATTTTCAATTTAACATCACATTATACGAGATTTTTTTTTTGAGTTCATAAATTGGGTTGCACTTTAACTTGCAAACTGCACCTCAAAATCACACTTAAATAGGTAAATTCTTCAAGAATATGTGTAACAGAAGCATATCCTACATTATTTGCTACTATAATTTTACATAGCATGTGCTCTTCCTACCCATTACAATGAAAATTATTTATAGTGGGACTAAGATAATAAATAAATAAAAATTTATAGTACTTATCCAATTATTGGTAAGCTTGTTGTTACCACATCGAACCTTCATCGTGGGATCTCCAATAGTAAGGTTCGGTTACCATTATCAGTAGTGATCCTCAATATTTTCATTTGAAGTGAAATACTGTACTACTTTTGTCAATTTAATTAAAAGAACAGAAACCTATGTTAAGGATATATTTATAAGAAATGACAATCTAAAGCATCTTCTGTAAACTTATTTTAATTTCTATGATAATTAAACTCCGGCAAACAAATTATGATCAGCCTATGTTTTAATAAGGTCAAAAGGAAAAACCGTAAATTATAGGTATAGTAGAGATGGTACCACCACTAATTAGCAGCAACAGGTAGAAGATGCAGAGCACATAGTTTCTGTAAACAAAATTGAGAATAATGTATCAGAATTAGTTGACGAGGGAAAACAAGTTGAAGTGCGCGGATTTTGAAAAGTCAAGTAATTTTCTTGTTTCAGTGTACGTTTTGACACACAGATAACCAGGAGAATATGACAAGTGCAAGTGCTAGAAAAAAACATGGGTATTTTCTCGCTTCTATTGGTAACTGCAAAGGTTAGTACTCCTACTTTGTACTTGGTCTAGCACTTTAAAATCACGTGAAAGAAAATAGAATAGCATGCGTGTTTTTGTAGATGTAGTACTACTTCTACTGCACTCAACTTTACAAGATATAGACTAGAATAGGTCACAGGCTTTCGCTCAGCTACATATGGTAGAGGTGACAGAAAGCCATGGACCAAACCCATCTTACCCACAGGACCAAAGTTATATATTAACTGTGAAATAAAATCAAATTAGAACATTGGTGCAATAGTGGAAGTTACACGTTCGACCGAATCTATGCAGTAGCTTCATCTTCTATATTTCATTCGTTTCAATTTATGCGAAGTTATTTGACTGGATACCAAATATAAGAAAAAAATTGAATTTGTAATATACAATAAGACATATAATTTGTGTAATTATAAACAGCGACGGATTCAAAATTTTAATGTAATAGGGGCTCAAATGCTTTTAATTATGGTAAACACATAATATAAGTATAACTGATACGTGATAAGGAAATAAGGAAAACCACAAAAGGGAAAAGAACGAAAATAAGGAGAGGATCTTCTAACGGTAAATAAAAATGCTTCCGTCAAGTTTTGATTGTCCGACATAAAGAGATAAAAGTGACCTTAAACCCTCTCTCAAAACCAAAGCACCCAGCCCCAAGTTTTGCTTGTGGGTGCTCATTGTCACTATGGAGCAAATTTCCAAGAATTTCATATAAAATATACCGTCTCGGACTCTTAAACAATGGAAGCACCCACTCTATTGAACTTGGATCCGCCCATAACTCATTGAATCAGGGTAAATTATTTTTAAATATAAAAATGAATTTTTTTTTTTATAAACTAAAAAGGAAATAAGTTTACATAAATTGAAACAGATGAGTATGTATTAAGAAATTTAATAGCTTTGACTCACATCTTATATATGTATTAAGAAATTTAATAAGTATATACATAAAAATTTGAAACTAGCAAGTCCAATGGTCAATAAGTTCAGTGTTATCCCGAATCTGCATAGTTCAAATCCTGAGTTCGGCTATAGCAAAAAATAATTAATTGACCATCTTTTGACAGAAAATTATACTATGTACATATAAATCAATTGTTATTTTTTATATTTATACATTAAATTTCGAACACCCATGAATGTCCTTATTATTCTTGGCTTCACCACTATTTTATGGAACCTATTACACTTATCGAGTCTCCTCTCTCTCTTTGTGTTGTGATTCAGTGCTTAATTATTTTGTGTGCCTGGCATGTCCAACGATCGAAATGTCTTAGACATTCAACCAATTCAATGAGTTCGATGATCCATAGCATAACATGTAAGTTGATAAATATTCTACGTTCTGAGCCTTGTCCGTCCTTATTTGGTATGCTTGACACGTCCAAGAAAAATCCCTAGACATTCAAGCATTTCAATAAGTGGAGAACACGTCCATAACATGTAAATTTAGATATACTAGCTAGGGTCTGATCCTTGCCACAAATCAAAATAGTATTTTTTGAGTTTCGTCTTGGAAAAACGAATTTGATCCATATGTGGGTATCGCGAGTGTTGTTATCGCAAAAATATTTCAAAGAAAAAAGTAAATCAAAGTACGAATTGATTTTTTCACAATTGTATTATTTTTTTAAAGGGAGAGGTACTACTTTTGTCTTATTTTCACCTTTACTTGGAGTCCTCACTCGTATTTTCACCTTTCTTACGGCGGGTAAGGTGACGATCCCCAAGAGTCTGGACCCTCCCTCATACTTTTTCTTAGGCATGAGCTTTTTTTTTTTTTTTTTTTTTTTTATTTTTTTATTAGAGAGGTGGGCTCATGTTTTGTAGAAGAAAGAATGTAAAAAACTAAAAATATAGAACAGCTTTTGGTGCAACTAAAATCTTCCAAGTTGTTTACCAGTAAAATGATATAATTGAATTTATAGTGTGATTTATAGGCAAACGAATCAATTTGATCCCAAAATGATAAATGAATTAAATAAAATATAAGACTTAGCGTTGAAATCGTGATGAATAACAAATAGCTTGGTTCCGAGAGCAAGGCTTCTGAAGGCAGCAATAAAAATAACGTTAGACAGAAAATAAAGTATTATTTAGTTTAGGAATAGTGTGTAGCATAAGTTTGTCACAATTTTCCTCTCTTACAATGGTTATTGAAGCCACTATTTATAGCTATACCTAGGGAACAAGGTCCTAAGATCAAACCCCTCTTAAATGACAATAATGGGGGTATTGATGAATATGTAATGGCAGGTCATGAATGCCAAAATTCGTTGTAACCGCTGCGTATTTAATACTGAGGAATATTCTTCATTGACACTACCACAAAAAGGGACTTTAGCGGCACTACAAAATGTCTTTAGCGGTAATTACAATAGCCGCTATATCCTTTACCTGCCAATGGTATTTAGCCGGCAATGCGGGGGTCGGCAAAGCCTTTGGCGGCTATTCGCACAAAAGCTGGTAAATGGTATGATTTATTGCCACTAAAGATCGTTAGTTTTATCGGCAATTAGTTGCGGCAATACTTTTGGCCGGTAATTAAATCCATAACAAACTAAATTTGCTCTTTTAGCGTTCATTTTTATAGCCGATAAGTTCAATTAAATTGCTGCTAAACGTCAGTAGTTTTAAAAACACATTTTTGTGGCAATTAGAATGACTATTGTATCCTTCGTGTAAATATCTTATTTTTACCTTTCAGATTCTATTTTAATGGCAATTAAATTCAATTAAATATCGCTAATAGTAAAAGAGTGTCTCTTGATGGAAACAAAGGTAGGCAAATGCTAGAAAACATAATATTATTAATTCATAAAAGAAAATATATCTCATTGAATCTACACAATCCAAAGGAAGTACTAACCAAAAATATTAATATCACAACTTTTAAAATAAACTTGTATCTTCAAATAGTTTCGGCAACTCTTTATCATATTGAAATCTTCCACATATAAAATTTGCGAACGAATAACCTGAAAAAAAATAAAATAAACGTGTCAAAAGATGGAATGTAATGTATGAAACATCATGAATCTACACATTTAAATATAATGTGAATTCTCAAAATAGTGTAAAAATGAGGCTGCATACGAACTAGGGTACCAAATTCATCATGGTTGAAGATATTGAAGTGTAGTTTCTAATAAGATAAATCGTTCTTAAGTTGAAGCTCCCTACATCAAGTTATAGTATTGGAATACAACCAAAATATTTTGTCTAAGAAAGAATAAAGGATGACAAAAGAAAGATAAAAGAGTTAGGTAATGTGGCAAATGAGACTTGTAGTATTAGAATACAACTTAGATGTAACATTGTGGAAAAAAAAATAAAGAGCTACATATGATAAGAATTCAAGATGCTACCATTTTATATAAACAATACTTGTCTGCCATAGGTATTCATGTTCTGTTGGTTATATACTTTTGAAGTGAACAGTTCCATGTTACAAGTATGGAAAATGAGTTCATTAACATGAGGTAGAAGATGATGAATTTGAAAATCAGCTTATAAGAAAATCTTTTCAATGGATTCAGCGAAGGACAACTTTACTTGGCAGTTCAAGAGATTATACAATAACATAAGCAAGTTACTGATGTTGGTCCCTCGAAAACTAGCAATAGCATAGTAAAAAGATCATTTTGTCCAGTTCCCAATGAGAATGACAAGTTTTTCAATTAATTCTATGGATACATATTCCAAATACGATACTATTTATTTTGAGAATTTCCTTAAGGGTTGAAAAGCACAAGAGATGTTCCATGAAATGCTTTACCAAGGATAAGCTCAGAGGGCAGAATTTGGGCTTCTCTCTTTTGCCATACTTCAATAGATGCAGCTCCCTTCTTCAGTGAAATTATAACCTGGATAATGTTTGAAGGTCAAGTAAAAATAGAAAATAAATAATTTGAGTATAATGATACTTCTGCTTGCAGAAATATCCTACTACCAGCAGCACAACCAAGAAAACATGACACGAGAAAATTGTAATGTCTTAATTATTATTTTCAAAAACTTCTCTACAAAAATGAGATGGAAGAAGACGTCGAAAAGATTCAAAACTTAGGCCAAAAGTTAACTAAGGTCCTGTATTAAGGGTGGACATAAAATCCGAAAAACTGAATTCTGAACCGAACCGAATTAATTTGGTATTTCAGTTTTAGTTTTTTCGGTACAGAAATTACGGTATTTTGGTAGTTCGGTATGGTATACAGTATTGGATTTTTGATATTTCGGTATTTCAGTATATCGAAATACCGAAATAGTTTAGTCCAAGCCCAACTTTATTTTTATTTTTTAGCCCAATAACCTTAAGCCAACACCCCAAAAGTCCAAAACCCCTAATTCCCTAATCCCTTACCCTTAGGCTTAGTCGCTTAGAGGCACACAAGAATTTCAAAAAACCCTCACGACTTTGCTTGGTTTTTGCGACGGTCGGATTCATGAGTTACGCCTCATGACTACAACCTCGGCGACGACGACTCCTCTCCTCGGCGATTGCTTATTTGCTCATTGTTGACCTTCATTTAGGTTCATAATTTCTCCATTCTCCATTGTTGATCTTCATTCATGCGAGCTATAACCACATTTTTGAGCTATAACAATTTGTAGGCCCAGAATTATTAACTTCTAAAGTTGTTGTGGCCTTTTTATGTAGCTCTACTTAAGTCTAATAGAGTTACTATGGTATTCTATATTTAGAGAGCGCTAGGTCATAGTTGTCGGAATGTGTTCATCTTTGAGGTTTAGCTTGTTGTACCTGTGTGTTCAACAACCCTAATTTACTTTTTTCGGGATCTATGTCTTCTATGTATATTATATTACCAGATCAATGAAGAACATTTTATAGTATTTTGATTACCAGATCAATTTGGATTAGTTTTCTTAGAGGGTTAGAGCTTTTGCTACAGATTATTAGAGCTTTTGCTACTACCAATAGATTACTGCGTAATCTACCTATATTTCTGTATGTTATTCTAAATTTTTGACTTTTTTCTAGCTTAATCATACTAGAAGTAGAAAATGATAACTTTATTTATTTCCAGGAATGACAAACTAACTAGATGGGGAATACTTTTTCCTTATGGTGTGTGATCTTCTCTTGTACTAGGCTGTTCTCTGCTCATTACACGACCATTCGGCCTTGTAGTGTTTTGCTTGTAGTGTTCTATTTAGTGTTTTGGTTTTAATAATTTGTGTTTATATTTGTTTTAATTTTGTATAGATGGCGGATAAAAGTAGAGTAAGTGATATTGGTTCAACTGAAAGCTTACCCATTACTGATGATAGCAATGCCAACACAATTGATACTCAAGATTCTAAGAAAAAAAAGCCATAGAACCTAGATCCGAAGTTTGGAAATATTTTGATATATTTCAGGATAATGGGGTCAGTAAAGCAAGGTGTAAATATTGTAAGCAAACTTATGATTCTAATTCATCTAAGAGTGGAACAACAGGATTGAGAAGTCATTTGAATAGATGTAAAGAATACCCACCTAACATTGATAAAGATAATACTCGAACAAGGATAAACTTTCAATCTTGCCAAAATGATGGAGGATCGCTTTGAAAATTCGATGAAGAAGTGATTAGAAGGGCTTTAATTGAGATGATAGTTATTTATGAACTACCATTTAGCTTTGTAGAAAAAGAAGGTTTTATGAAGTTTATGAGAATAACTCAACCACTATTTCGTCTTCCTTCTCATAGAACAATAACAAGGGATTGTTATAAAATTTATGGTGAATTGAAGCAAAATCTAAGAAGGTCTTTTAGAGAATCATAACCAAAAATTTGCCTCACAACAAACACATGGACTTCATTGCAAAGAATAAATTATATGTGTTTGACAGTGTAAATGACCCGACTTATCGTATTAAGAATTAATGTCCCGTTCAGTGACTTAAGGTCTCGAGTAGCTTCGCAATATATATTATGACCCGCGGGTGTGGTCGAGTTTGATTTACTGAAGATTCAGAATTTAAGAAAAAGAACAATTCTTATTTAGAAGCTTAAATAGAAATAATTGACCGGAGAGTTGATTTTTGAGAAAATGACTCCGGAATGGAATTTTAATGATGTCAATAGCTCCGTATGGTGATTATATACTTAGGAGCGTGTCCGAAAAATTATTCAGAGGTTTGTAAAGGAATTTGGTTTGAAATGGCGAAAGATGAATTTTTTGGGAAGTTTGACCGGGGGTTGACTTTTGATATCGGGGTAGGAATCTGATTCTGGAAATTTGAATAGTTTCGTTATGTCAATTATGACTTGTATGTAAAATTTGAAGTCATTCCGGATTGATTTGATGTGTTTCGGCGCAAAATATAGAATTTGAAAGTTCAAAGTTCATAGATTTTGATTTGAGGTGCGATTCGTCGTTTTGATGTTGTTTGACGTGATTTGAGAATTCGACTAAGTTTGTATGATATTTTAGGACTTGTTCGTATATTTGGTTAAAGTCCCGAGGGCCTAGGGTAAGTTTCGTATGGTTAACGGGTTGGATTTTGGACTTGGAACTCTACTGGAATTTTTCTGATGCCCCATCTGATTTCCTTCATCGCATTCGCGAGTGGAGCCTCGCGTTCGCGAAGAGGAACTGAGAGGCTGGAAATATGTGTTATTCGCTTTCGCGAAGATAAGGACGCATTCGTGAAGGATGGATAGGGTGTGCATCGCGAATGCGAGAGGTGTTACATGTTAGCGAAGAAGAGAAGAAGCAACTGGGGACCCCCTACATTTGTTCTACGTGTTCGCGGAGGTGAGGTCGCATTCGCGATGAGAGGGGTCAGTAAAGGTTCGCGTTAGCAAGTGGTGGATCGCGTTCGCGTAGAAAGATTTTGGGATAGAAGCAATTGTGCTTCGGGAACGCGAGGCAGTGGCCGCGTTCGCGAAGAAGAAGAAAATTCCTAGGTAAAATTAAAAGTCCCAAAATGGGGGTTTGAGTTCATAACACAAAAATTGATTTTGGAGCTCGGTTCTGGGGAGATTTTGAGGGTTTCTTCATGACTTCGACTGGGAAAGTTTTCTACATTCAAAAGTGATTATATTTCATGAATCCATGGTTATATTCACCGTCTAATTCGGATTTAAATGGAGAAAATCATGATTTTTGCAAAATCTTCCAAAAATAAAAATTTAAGATTTGGAAGTCGAGTTGTTATTGGAATTCGATAAAATTAGTATGGTTGAACTCGTATCGGACTGGGTGTTCGAATTTCGTAAAAATTATATCGGGTTCCAAGAGGCGAGCCCCGCGTTGACTTTTGTTGACCTTTTGGAATAAATTTTTAAGTCGACGTTTTATTATCCGAAATTATTTTCGATGAATTTTAATGAAGTTATACAATTGAATTGGATAGATTTGAGCTGTCCGGAGGTCAATTCAAGCAAGAAGGCGATTTTAGAATATCGGCATAACTTCAATAAGGTAAGTGTCTTGCTTAACCTCGAGTGGGGGAATTGCCCCTTAGGCATCGAGTCTCATGTGTCATTTGTGAAATGTGTAAAGCCGTGTACGCACGGTGACGAGTACGTACTCGGGCTTATATGTGCAAAATTCATTGAGTTAAAGTCTTGGGCATATTGTGTAGTAATTTGGATAATTGTTAGTATTTATTAAATCATCTATTTGCCATGCCTAAATCCTTGTTGTTGAATTTATTTTTATATGACAATTTGATGTGATTGTTACTTGAAAACTTATGTAATTTCGTCAGTATTTTTGGTTTGATATTTCTTGGAATTAAATTTAAATATGAATTTTCCCTATGCAAATAATTAATTAAGCAAGTTTAAAAATAAGTGTTAATATAATTATCTAAATTCAGATTAATGAAGGATTTGCTTTATGGTGAGTAATTTCTATCTCTGTTGATTGTTGTTTTTGGGGTGTTATATACATTGTGTGGAGTATTCGGTTATTTATTGTGAAATTAATTGATTTGGTCGTATCTTTGGAATTTTGGTTGTGGCCATTGGGCAAATTGTGATATGGACTGATTTTGTTATGTTGCCGTGACAATTTTCTGTGTAAATCGTTGTGTTGCGTGAGTTATTATTTTGAGGATATAAGGGTGGCATTTCACCGTTACTATTATGTGGGTATAAGGGTGGTATTTCACTGTTGTTGTGTTTGTTGGAATATTGTCTGGGCGGAGCGATAAGGGTGGCTATAGGAGAGATAATGGTGGCAATATGAGCGATAAGGGTTGCTATTGATATTGTCAGGACGGAGGGATAAGGGAAGCTATTATAGGAGTGATAAAGGTGGCTATAGGATAGATAAGGGTGTCTATTGTTAGGGACGATATGTGATGATGTGGAGTTATGGTGTTGGTGATTTTTATGTGATGTTGTGATTTTTTTTTTGTATTTATTTTTATACCTTGTGCAATTTGTCTCGTTGTTGGTAAATTGATAATAATCTAATTTATGTTAAAATTGGGAGCCTGTGGCTATTGCCAGGTGGATTATAAAATAAAATTAGGCACGAGGTGCCGTGAGTAAATAATGAGGGTATTGGCACATGAATTGTCCGTGCAGTTGTGATATGAAATGTGGGTACGAGGTACTGTGATTAAATGATAATGATATTTGGCACGTGAATTGTCTGTGCAGTTGTGATATGAAATGAGGGCACAAGGTGCCGGGGAAATATGATGATTTAATTATGGGCACGAGGTGCCGTGGAAATATAAAAAAAATAGGTTGAGACCCGTGTTTACGAAAAATATAAAAATGGGTTAAGACCTGTATTTTTTATGATTATGAAATGAGGTATCATATGGTGACTTTTTAATTGAAAGAATTATATTCAAAATATTTATTTGGAAATTATATTTGAAGAGATTTATTGAAAGAATTATATTTAAAAGATAATTATTTGAGAAAATTATATTTGAAAGAGAGTTATTTGGAAGAATTATATGTGAAAGACATTTATTTGAAGGACTTGATTTAATTGGGTGTAATTGTATTTATTAATGGTGTTCTTGTTGTCTTGCTGTGCATATCGCTGGTTGTTTTATGTTGCCCTTATTATTACTTGTTTCCTATTATTTTGTATATTATGTTGCACATGCTATTAGACTAGTGAGTGTCTTGACTGTACCTCGTCTCTACTCCACTGAGGTCAGTCTTGATACTTACTGGGTACCGACCGTGGTGTACTCATACTACACTTCTGCACATTTTTGTGCAGAGCCAGATATTGGAGATATCTAACTTGAGTAGAGTTAAAGCGGGATCGTAAGGATTCAAGGTAGAGCTGTTTGGTCGTCGTAGTCCCTTGGAGTCTTTTTATTTCATTGTACTCTTAATTTTTAATCAAACAGTATTGTATATTCGGTTCTCGTGATCATTCGATGTATTTAGTTAGAGTTCGTGACTCAGTACTACTAGTCTTAGGAGGTTGTATATTCATATTTGTTCCGCTGCTAGTTTTGATTACTTATTTAAATAAAAAAATATAATTGAAATCGGCTTACCTAGTCTTAGAGACTAGGTGCCATCACGACGCCTGTGGTGGGATTTTGGGTCGTGACAGACAACTCACTTCATTGATAGAGATTGGAAGTTGCATAAAATAATACTAAATTTTTGCCCTATCACTAGTCATAAGGGTGAAGAAATGGCTAAAGCTATTTGTATTTGTTTGCTTGAATGGAAATTAGACAAGGTGTTCACTATTACCGTGGACAATGCTTCTTCAAATGATGTCACAGTCAAAGAATTATCTAAAAAGTTAGATATGTGGAAAACTAATATGATGAATGGTAAACATCTTCAAGTGAGATGCATGGCTCATATACTAAATCTAATTGTGCAAGATGGTTTGAAAGAAATTGATGCTTCTGTCACACGTGTTAGAAATATTGTGAGGTATATGAGATCGCCGCCTGCAAGGACCTTAAAGTTTAAACAGTGTTGTACACATGTAAAGGTAGAATGTACCAAAATATTGTGTTTGGATGATCCTACTAGGTGGAATTCCACCTATTTGATGTTGGATACGGCACAAAACTTTGAAAAGGCCTTTGACAAGTTTCATTTTTTTTTATGATAGACTTTCTGCTTATCTATGTTCTCATCTTTGTGAAGATGGTAGTAGTGCAGGGCCTCTTGAATCTGATGATTGGGTGAATGTGAGGAATCTGATAGCGTTTCTTGTAAGATTTCACGAGCTCGCCAAAAACGTTTCAGGTTCACGTTATGTCATTTGTAATTCTCATTTTGAGGATGTATCTGAACTTTATTGTCATTTGAAAATGTGTTTAATTAGTGAGGATGAGCATTTGAGAAAAATGGCTGAGCGGATGCAAGAAAAGTTCAAGAAGTATTGGGGTGAGCCTGAAAAGATGATCAAAATGATTTTTATTGCTTTCGTCTTGGATCCACGTAACAAATTTGAATATGTTAGCCTTGCATTTGAAGAACATTTTGGGGAGGAAAAAGGGAAGAAAATAAATGCTGAGGTGTATACTTATATGAATTCTTTGTTTGAAGAGTATCTAAAAACGTATTCAACTGGATCTTGTCCTCAAATTCTGTCTAGTTCTACTTCATCTAATAATACATCTAATACATCTAGTAGGAGTGTTATTACTGCATCATTAATAAGCACGAAACTTCACTTGAAGAAACAAAAGGAAGACAATGGAAGTCAGGGGTGCTAAATTAGAGTTGGATAAATATATTAGTGGAGAACAAGAGCCTTTTAGTGAAGAATTTGATATCTTAAGTTAGTGGAAAACACATGCTCCTAGATTTCCTATTCTTTCAGAGTTGGCTCGTGATGTGTTGGTCATTCCAATTTCTAGTGTGGCGTCGGAATGTGCGTTTAGAACCGGTGGCCGTATTCTTGATTCATTTAGGAGTTCATTGACTCCTAAATATGTGCAAGCTCTTGTTTGTGTTCAATATTAGCTTAGAGAAGAGAAGAATCCTATTAGTGTTGAAGAAGACTGGGAGCATCTTGAGGAACTCCAGCGTGGTAAGCTTTAATATTTTGTGTGTATTTTAGTTCAAAATAATATATCATACTTGTTTATTTGTATGACATATTTGGTCGAATTATCTTTAGATATGGAAAATAATGGAAGCACTACTAGCATTGTTTGATGTATAGTTGTAACTTGCAACTTGAGTCGTAAGTTTAATACTCTATTTTTTTGGTGATATACTTTTGTAGTTTTGTTCTATTACCATCAAAAAATAATATTCCAACTTATGATTTATCATTTTTTTAGGTTCAAGTGCAATTGTAATGATCCGACCGGTCGTTTTTCTTTCTAAAACTCTGTTCCCCTAAGTAAGACTTCCCGTACACGCTTTTACTGTTTTATGACTTACGGGGATGGTTAGTTTGGGATTTGGAAGGGTTCGGGTTGAAATCGGAACACTTGGTTCCTTAAGGTTGGCTTAAAAGGCCACGTTTGACTTCGGACAACATTTTTGAGTAAACGGCCTCGAAATCGGGATTTGATGGTTCCAATAGGTTCGTATGATGATTTCAGACTTGGGCGTATGTTCAGATCGGGTTTTGGATGACTCGGGAGCGCTTCGGTGCCTTCACACCGGTCATACCTTCATCACCAGCAACTGCTACATCTCCCCCACAGGCCGCAGACACCCGAGAGGAGGATGTCTCTCCTCCCCAGTCCCCTGACCATGGGAATTTGGGGCACAATTACTCTCCCCCTTCTGCAAATCCCCAAGGGATGAGGAGTGTCTCTCTCTTTCGGTGTCAACGGAGTGCCATCTGTTGTCCAGGCCAGCGGAACTCGCCAATTATCTGAAGTCGCTGGCTTCCGAGAAAGATAAGAAGAAAATACATTCTCTTTCGAGGGAGTGTATGATAAATAACGCCATACACAATGTAACAACAATATTTTACTTATTCCTTTTAATGCTTGTTTCTCTTCGTCCATTACAACAGGGTATTTGACCTGGATATTTGTTTTATAGGCCAACTTTCTTGCTTACGAGGGTCTTCAAAAATTGATCCTCGACAAAGAGGGACTCAAGTCCGAGCGGGAGTAACCGTTGGCCGATAGAAATTAACTTGTCGTGTGCCTCCCGGTGCTAGAGGCGAAAGCCGGTGAGGCTAGTGATCTTAAGGCTCGACTGTAGCTTAGAGAGCAGGAGGTAGTGACCCTTAGTCAAGAAGCTTTTCAATTAAATGTTCAATTACAAGAAGCTAAGGCTAAGTGGTCTGAAGTTCAAGATGTCGTGCTTGTTGCTGCCGAGTGCAAGACTGTCTCAATTGAGAGAGTGAATAACTTAGAGGCAGCCTTGAACTCCAAAGTTGAAGAAGTTGCTGCTACCGAAGAGAAGCATGCCAAGATGGAGGATAGGTATAATAAGATCATGGAACATAATAAGGTTCATATAACCACTATCCGTGATCTTGATCTTAGCCTTAGCGCCATGAGATCCTAGAAGGATGGCCTTTTGACCGAGGTTTTATCGGCTTAAATCAGAACTTCAACGCCGATGGGATTCCCTCATCATTGAAAAAAACACACTTTATGTATTATATGAGGAAGAATACCTTGGAAGAGGCCAAAGCGGGCATCATCGATATTGACGATGAGATCGCCAAGGCCCGAGCGCTAGAGTTAACTACTCAAAAATGCCTCCCGACTCAGCCTGATGTAACTGACTCTTTTAGTTTTGATTTTGAGATCTCAGGAATCGAGGAGGAACTTGAAGAGAATAACGATGAAGGCCAATATCCTGAGCCAGCGGTAGATCCGCCTACTTCTCCCGGGGGCGCAGATGCTTTTTTTTCCTCGAGTTCTGGTGGCGACGTAGTTTAGCTTTTTTGCTTTCTTTTCCTTTGTTGTTTTCCTTTTGTATTTTTGTACTTGTATTGCTTAGAACGTTTAATAAATAAAAGTACTTTTTGTTTAAGCATTCCGCAAAGTTTATTTTTTTGGCGTCAAATTAGGTAAGGCTTCGGGTGAATTTTCCCCCGATAGCATTTGGGTTCCTGGCACAATCTCTTCCAGAACCAACCCGTTACTGTGAGGGTTTCATAAGAGAGGGCCCTCTTATGTTTATGGTACTCTTGAAGAGAACGTCTCATGTTCATTCCGGCACTAGCCTTTGGAGTATTTAGTTAACTTATAAATGATAAAATCAACTCATAGTTTGGACAAGAAACAAGATAAAAATAAAAGGACTTCAATTTATTCCTTATATCTTCAAAAGTACATAAGCGGTCGAGCGCTGAAAGAAAAGAAATTGCCAATACATGTGGCTATTTTGTACAACTTGTTTCTGCGGGGCTAGGTGTGTAGTCCCTGGTTCCAATGAGGCATATTTCTTCCCGAATTTTGTAGTCCCGGTTTTCATGGCAATCAGATTCTCGTATTCTCATACTATTCCCCCTAGTGTTCGAATGCGAAGAATGTGAATTGGAACACTGAAAATCTTGGTTCTTTGAGGATTTAACTAGTGAATGGTTGGATAATCTTTGGTTCGATAGCAAGCTTCGTTTTCCGTTAGGAACTTTGCTATCGAGCCAAAGATTATCTAACCACCCCTAGTGCCTTCTAGGGAAAACACTTGTGAACGGTTGAATAACCTTTGGTCTGGTGGCAAGTTTTGCTTCCCATTAGGAATTTGCCACCGAGCCAAAGGCTATTTAACCACCCTGCAATGGTTTTCTGTTTCAATGACTTTTCATTTAATGGTCTTATCTCTGCTGATGACGTTTCCTTCATAATATGCTTTCTGTCGCTGTCTCGTCAAAAACCTTGCTAGAAAAATCCAATTGGGACAAAAACTGGGCGAAGGTAAAAAGAGTGCAGCACATATTTTCAGTACAAGCGGTATCCATCAGTAATAATATCTTTTGAGGTGAGTCATGTTCCAGTTGCTTGGGAATTTGATTCCGTCTTGTTTCTCTAGTACATATGACCCTTTTGTGGTGACAGCTGAAACCCGATAGGGGCCTTCCCACATTGGACCCAGCTTTCTCGCGTTAAGCTCCTGGGTATTTTGAGACACTTTCCTCAAAACCAAGTCTCCCGCATTGAAATAACGGAGATTGGCCCTTCGGTTATAGTACATTTTCATTCTTCGGCATTTTGCCCTTGGCCTTGGCTGCTTCCAACCTCTTTTTGAGGTTTTGAATAATCACCTTATTAGTTGATTTTGCCTGTTCATTTGCGCTTGGATGGTATGGTGAAGTTGTGATTCTTTTTTTCAAGTCTTCAAGAAATTTTGTGACCTTTGAGCCTATGAATTATAGCATGTTGTCGAAGGCAATCTCCTTTATTATTTTGAACTGGCAAATTATGTTTTCCCATAGGAAATCGACCACTTCGTGCTCACTAATATTTTGGTAAAAACCTGCTTTAACCCATTTAGTGAAATAATCGGTTAGAATAGGAACCTTAAATTCCCGGGAGTCGGCGGCAACAACCCATTTATATCCATCCCCTATTTCATGAATGGCCATGGGAATAGTACCAAATACAGCAGTTCTACCGGTTGGTGCACTAACAGTGCATGACGCTGACATGTGTCATATTTTTGAACGAATTCCTTCGCGTCTTGTTCCATCTGAGGCCAATAATATCCTGCTCTGACTTATTTTAGTACCAACGAATCTGCACCAGAATGATTCCCGCAAATTCCTTCGTGAACCTCTCTCACGAAGTAGTTTGCCTCCGAAGCTCCCAAACATCGGGCCAACAGGCCATGGAACGACCTTTTATATAGTTGCCCTCCCTAGAAGCTGTAACAAGCTGCTTTGGTGCAAAGTACCTGGGATGCCTTCGGGTCTTCGAGAAGTTTCACGTGGTCAAGGTAATCGATGATCTCATTCCTTCAGTCCCAGACTAAGTTGGTCATATTTACTTCATAATAACTGTCCACATCCAGTACCGAGTGCATGAGTTATACGACAGTATCAAAATCTGATCCCTTTATTTCTGTGGATGATCCCAAATTGTCCAATGCATTTGCTTCTACATTTTCTTCACTCAGGATGTAGGTGATCGACCATTCCCTGAACCGTGCAAGCAAAGTTTAAATTTAATCACATATTGTTTCATACGTTCCTTCTTTGTGTTGAAGATTCCATATACTTGATTTACTACTAGTTGGGAATCACATTTGATTTCAATGACCTGAGTCCAGCCCTCGGGCCAATTCAAGTCCTGCAATCAAAGCCTCAAACTCAGCTTCAATGTTAGTCAAGGAACAATTTTTATGGCCTGTCTCAGGTTATCTCTCGAGGGCGAGATTAAGACCACCTCGAGCTCGGACCCTTTAACATTGGAAGCTCTGTCTGTGAACAAGGTCCAGACTCCTGATGTAATTTCCAAAACCAACACCACTTCCTTTGTGGCCAAAGGCAGTAGCCCTAGACTGAAATCGTCCACGATGTCGGCAAAAACTTGTGATTTGATTGCAGTCCTAGGCTTATACTCAATATCAAATTCACTAAATTCAACTGCCTACTTTGTCAGCCTACCTGAAAACTCAGGTTTGTTAAGTTCCACAGGGAAAAGGTTGTCACCACAGCTATAGGGTGACATTGAAAATAAGGCCTAAGCTTTCGAGAGGCAACTACAAGAGCTAAGGCCAATTTTCCGAGGTACGGATAACGGGTTTCCACTCCCGTCAAGATGTATCTAACATAATAGATAGGAGATTATGTACATTCGTCCCCCGGACTAGAACAACACTTATCGCTGCCTCCGAGACCGTTAAGTATATTAGCAATTATTCACCTTTCTCTGGTTTTGCTAATAACGGAGGGCTCGATAGATACCGTTTTAGTTCCTTTATAGCATACTGGCATTCTAGAGTCCATTCGAAGTTCTTCTTCTTCTTTAGAAGTGAGAAGAAGTGATGAATTTTTCCGAAGATCGGGAAATGAACATGCTCAGAGCGACCAATCTTCCGGTAAGCCTTTGGACTTCTTTTACGCTTGCCAGCTGGTCTGGGATGTCCTTGATGGATTTTAACTTATTGAGATTGACTTCAATCCCTCTTTGTAACACCACAAAACCCAAGAATGTATCGGAATTAACTCCAAACGCATGTTTGTTAGGGTCGAGCTTCATGTTGTGCTTCTGTCACGACCCAAACCGATAGGCCGCGATAGGCACCTGGTACCTTACTCAACCGAGTACCAACATAACGTATCTTTCTTATCATACTATCATAGATAATTGAGTCGTAGAGGTTATCGTGAGATAAGTAGAAGACAACATGTAATACCAACTTATACATAAGACATACGGGCCTATAAGCCCAAAATAACGACTCGTACACTGAACATAGTCCGACAAGGCCATACAATCTTTTACGTACATGACATCTGTCAACAAGCCTCTAAGAATACATAATTATCATAAAGGTCAGGACAGAACCCCGCCATACCAAACAATACATCTAAATCATACTGACCAAACAAGCAACTCCGGAGCAAATGGAGCGCACCAACACATTTCGCTAAGCTAATAGCCTACTTGGAGGACTCTCGACCTGTCTATAGGTATCTGCAGGCATGAAACGCAGCGTCCCCAGACAAAAGGGATGTCATTACAAATAATATACCGAGTATGTAAGGAATGAACATCAGTAAATATTAGACATGAGAGAAACATGGAGTAAAAGACTCAACATGTAAGTCTGAATAGCTAGTGATTCATTAATATTTACAATGTCATGCATATGCATATAAATGTCATACCATGCTTAGGTATATGCGTTCATAACATCACCAAGCCTCTGAGGGCATCCCATCATATCATCTCGGCCACTGTGGGCAAATCATCAATGTATACCTGCTGATCATATGGTGGTGCGTATATAATGCCATAACCTTTTCCCATATCCCATATACATATAATATATGCGTATATAACGCCATCTGATCATGGGTCAATGTGCATGTATAAATGCATGAAATACATAAGAAATAAGTTAATAAGATTTCTCGAAATATCATAAAATCAATATGCTTTTCGGATAAACTTTATCAAATACGTATTTTTCTGAGACTCATGAACAGAAGATATAATAATAATTCACATGGGGAATCAATAATATAGACAACCCTAGTACTTCTATGAATAGAGTCATTTATGGAAATTGTGCATTTGCTCGTTTCGTTTATATTGTATTGATAATGCCAAAGAGAAAGAAGGGATAGCCTTAACATAACTGGACCGATTCTCTTGACAATTCCTCTAACACACGTTTTTTGCGACGAACACATAACGACGGATCGAATTAGGGAAAATTCATATGATATTCTTGAGAAAGATTATACCGTACTCCCTTAGAATCGTAAAAATCTCGTTGCTATAACATTACGTAGTATAATTTCGTATGAAGATTTCTTGGCTGGAGATCCGTTACATTTGTAGATGTAGAACACCTTCATTTTGGTGAATTTGATCACAATTTTGGATGGCTTTTCTTGCTGAAGCAAATCACGTTTTCCATTTCATATATTTGTGAATTTGAGACTTTAATGGCTTAGCCAAGATTCCTTCTAACTTTGATTTGGGAGATTCCTTAACGTTGTTGGAGTCCTTTTGATGCATAAATTCATGCATCCAACTTCCATCATTGAAAAATGTATTTTTTTACAATAGTTTGTCCAGCAACATCCATGTTTGATTTATTTCGTGCCACCACCTCCTTTAGGCTTGATTAGTTGGCAATTTGTTGCCACACTTACATACCCCCACGTGTATAATTGCCCCTTATAATTATCCAAAAATTTTCACTTTAATACTTATCCACAAATCCAATAATCAACCAATTACTCACATAATTAAGAATAATCTCAAATTACTTAAAATACTACTCACTTGACACACTTTATGTACCCTATGGTCATGTGGTATCTTGTATGGCACTAGTCCATAAATATTGGGTATTATGGCTCGGACCGTATTTTATCCCAAAATATCAAACTTCGACGAAATTCATTTTCTTTGATTTTTTTAACCTCTCACCTTCACGAATTTACTCGTCACTTGTTTGAAATAGCATAATGCTTATAATCTCAAAATAATCTCATTCCCGAACTTACGTCGATTAATTTACGACGAAACTTCAACGTACGAAAATACGGGATGTAACATCTTATTTCCGAGCTTATATCAATTTACTTATGGCGTACTTTAACGTACGAAAATATGGGGTGTAACATCATTCCCCCCTTTGGAATATTTGTCCTCGAATGTCGACTGATGCACTTATCATTTTCATAACTTATGTCTTCTAAATACTTTAGTGCTCTCCTTGCCATCTAGGCAACTGTTCTAAGAATAATTCCAAAGGCCAGGATATCATTCCATCTCTTCTAAATTCTATTAGTCTTAGACTCCTTTAAATTCATTCAGGCTATACTGAACTTCCATAACTTAGAGAAACTATCAGCTCTCTTGTTTTCATGGGCTTAATCCCGAGGACTTATCCATTTTCGCCATCTTCTCACTTGCCCTTTCTTATCCTTAATCCTGTCTTCCTAAAACCTTGTCGCTCTACCATACTTTAGCTTGCGACCTACACATATCTATTTACACTACTTGCAACCTTCCTTCAACTTGTTTACATGGTAGATTTCCTTATGTCATCCTGGAATATCAAGAGAGACATCACATCATTTCTAACTCTTCTTTATTCTTTTAACTAGACCTTTTGATACATAGAAACCATAGAATGGAAAATATTCCACTGACGATGCCGTTACCATTCCTGGATACTGAGTCTCAGCGATTCTGGCCTTCTATCTGAAGTATGGACTATTCACAACCTTCTGCATTTAAGTATCTCGTACGTTGTTCACCTTTACCTTACTTACCTTAAAATTTCGCATGATATCTCCTATCTCTTTCATGACCTCGCTTTAACACAGGTATAATTCACATCCACACTTGAAGTTCTATTATAATACTTGCCCCTCTTGTGCATACACAATCCGGTGGGAGCTTCATATTAACTTCTTATGAGGCTGGTACTCTTTCTAATTGGATTTATTGTAGAGCGTTATAGAATATGGTTGTTGTACTATCTCTCTTGTACCTATGATATTAAGAGTGGTTATGCAATGTTCTCAATCATGATGTCTATAATTTTCTGGGTCCAATAATCAGACTCCTGATTTACTTGGTTGATGTAACTCTTTAGTTTTATCTTTCTTCTGATCAGCCTTCATGTAGGCTTAAGCTATCTTCCGATTTGCGGCTCCTGGTATTAGTTATCACTTTAGCCTTCCATGGGCGAATATCCATGATACAATCTTCTAACAATTCAATCCTTTGTCTATACCCTGGGCTCAATTCTTTCTTTTAACTTATACCGGAGCCTTCTACGGCTGTATGAATGTCAATATATATGCTGCATGGATAATACTCTGAAATCTTAAGTGTGTTGATAATGTAACTAACTCTAGATTATTGATCGAATAATTCCTTTCGTTCCATCTCAGCTTTCTTTAAACGTAAGCAATTACTTTTCATGGTCTTTCTGCCCCCTCGTTGCGTGTATACTTAGCTTATCTTAGTGCCCACACATATTGGAATTCCATACAACCCATATAATCTTGAATATCACCTTTTGATTTTTTTTTTCTTCTTCCCGTTCATTAACCACGATAGGTGCCACTTTCTTATGAAGTGCATACAATACTGTTGTGAGACTGTTGTTACAAGACCATTTCCTCTTTGGGACATTGTGCTTAGGTTGAAGCCCTTTTTCCTTATTTCTTCAGCTAGTCTTTCGTTGTAGTACTTGGGGAAGACCCTCTGACTTTTGTAAAGCTGTGAGCTTATTACATCGTATACTCGATAGAATTTTTGATGTCCTTCCTCACCTATAATTATCCGTAGTTACTTACTTCCACACCCTTGTGCTTGTAGGGTTGCTCTTGAGCTGATATTTTAACTGTCTTCCCAGTGGTACTCTCTTTTATTTCTGTAATACTCATACGGTACCTTTAACTACCCCAACTCCTATCTGAATATTTCTCAAGGGTCACGATGTCATATCTGCGAGACTGAATTCCTCATGTTGGGGTTTACTATGTTTATTTACACGATCCGTTGATTTGTCTGTATCCTCTTGTCTAGCCATAACTAGGCTCTTCCTGAATCAACTACTAGTTGGCCCATTCTCATATCAATATTCTGCGTAATCTTTCTTGGGTTATTTCCTTTATCTTAACTTACGTCTCGCACTGGCTCCTTATTTATCAATAACATATTGGGCAGGAACCCCTTACTTCCTCTCTTTGACGTCGTGTTTGCATGATATTCTGGAATCGTAGCATATTTGTAGGATTCAGATAAGTGCAACCTCATCCCTTTATCATTTTTATCGCATTCGTCCTTTACCATTCCATAGTTACTAGAACCACTTAATTTTGACTTAATGCCACATCACTCCATATTCCCCCTTTTAGGGGATTACTAAGGTTTAGAGCTACGACAACCTACCTATAGATGTTTTACCTCTTCATCTATGGCATCCATTCACATCATTGATGGCCTTTACTCGCCTTGCGGTAATCCTTCTGTACTAAGGATAAAAAAATTCCTTACTCGCGATGGTGACACTTAGTGTAAGTAGCACATACAATCACTTAAGCTTAACTTTGCTCACATTGCTTGCTTTAGGGAAACGTCCTTCTAAATGACCATTCTCTGAATTTCTCATGAATCTTCTTTTGTTGTCCATTCTAATATCGCCGGAACGCAATATGAAATTCTCATGATGCTGACTATTATCAAATCACGCAGTCCCTAATTCTTGTTTAGTTTATCTTATTCACCAGCCCATACTGATTTCTATTACTCTGGGGTTTAACTCTCCCTTCTGGTAATCGCGTTGGGGTCACGAACTTATTTCTCGAAATAAGGATATGACTTTATGGCCTATACTCTTTTGTTGTCTCAAGGAATGGTTCCTCTCGTCTTTTCCTTCACTTGACCATATACTCTATAATACTGTCATTATTTTTATCTACCGTTGTCATCCATAGATCACATCTTACTCATAATGCTTCATTAACTCTCTTCTCATTTCCTACTAATATTTCTGTCTATCACTTTATTTTGAAAATTTCAACACGACATTCATTTGCTTTTAGCTCCCCTTGCTCCATCTACTGGCTCTTCGGGTTGCCTAACATTTTTTCTTTACTAGGGACGGGAGACACACTAAGGTAATATTCATCCCTTTCAAGGCTTCCAGTGCCTATCTTTGTAGTACTCATATCTAACTGTACTATTTTAGAGTGCACCATCTGGGTGTCTCACAAGGAGATCTATTACCACATTTGCAATATCCTTCGGAAATGTCAACTAAGACAAATAATTCATTTACCATTTTGGGTTACTCTAACCCCAGTCGGATCCTGATATCCTGTCCTTATCTTAAACTACACCTGTCAGCCCCCATAGGGCATAACTGAAATGGGTATGATCAATTGTATATATCTCTGTTACTGTTGAAAGTAACTCAGAATGCTTATATTCCTCTACGATAATCTTCATTAGCTGGGTAGCTCATACCCTTTTTCATCTTGCTTCTTTTACTTGCTGAAACTTGTGTCTACCTTCTGATTCTCTTATTTCTTTTTACCGTAAGAGTGGATAGACATTCTTGCCTTAGGGACCCTTATCAAGAAGTTTACATATCTTAGTATACACATGATCTGCTGAATACCTCATATTTATCCATCATAAGCATGATGCAAAAATTGAGTTCCTCTGACTCAACTCTTCCAAAGCTATATCTCTTACCAACCGTCTTTCTGGATGTAGGCATCATCATATTATGAATAAGATAGAGTTTAAGAAATTGAGTTCTTACAACTGAGCTTTATCACACGATCTAGAGTAAGAAGAAAGAGTGACAGTCCTAAATGTCCTATACCCTCATGCTTATAAGTGTGGTGCACAACACACCCATAAACAAGACTCTACTAGACACGGCTTGTAGACTCCCTAGGACAGAACTGCTCTAATACCACTTTTGACATGACCCAACCCGATGGGCCGCGACGGGCACTAGGTACCTTACTCAACCAAGTACCAACATAACGTATCTTTTCGTATCATACTATCATAGATAACTGAGCCGGAGAGGCTGTCGTGAGATAAGTAGAATACAACATGTAATACTAACTTATACATAAGACATACGGGTCTATATGACAAAAATAACCACTCGTACAGTGAACATAGGCCGACAAGGCCATACAATCTTTTATGTACATGACATCTGTCTACAAGACTCTAAGAATACATAATTATCATAAAGGATGGGACAGAGCCCTGCCATACCAAACAATACACGTCTAAATCATACTGACCAAACAAGCAACTCCGAAGCAAATGGAGCACATCAACACCTTCCGCTGAGTTGATAGCCTACTCTGAGGACTCTCGACCTGTCTATCGGTACCTGTGGGCATGAAACGCAGCGTCCCCAAGCAAAAGGGATGTCAGTACAAATAATGTACCGAGTATGTAAGGAATAAACATCAGTAAATAATAGACATGAGAGTAACATGGAGTAAAAGACTCAACATATAAGTCTGAATAGCTAGAGATTCATTAATATTTATAATGTTATGCATATGCGTATAAATATCATACCAAGCTTAGGTATATACGTTCATAACATCATCAAGCCTCTGAGGGCATCCCATCATATAATCTAGGCCACTGTGGGCAAATCATCAGCATATACTAGCTGATCAGGTGGTGGCATGTATATAATGCCACAACATTTTCCCATATCACATATACATATAATATATGCGTATATAACATCATCTGGTCATGGGTCAATGTACATGTAAAAGTGCATGAAATGCATAAGAAATATGTTAATAAAATTTCTCGGAATGTCATAAAATCAATATGCCTTTCGGATAAACTTTATCAAATACGTAATTTTCTGAGAGCCATGAACAGAAGATATAATAATAATTCACACGGGGAATCAAGAATATAGACACCCCTAGTACTTCTATGAATAGAGTCATTTATAGAAATTCTGCATTTGCTCGTTTCGTTTGTATCGTATTGATCATGCCAAAAAGAAAGAAGGGATAGCCTTAACATACTTGGATCGATTCTCTTGACAATTCCTCTAACACACGTCATTTGTGATGAACACGTAACGATGGATCGAATTAGGAAAAATCCATATGATATTCTTAAGAAATATTGCACTGTACTCCCTTAGAATCGCAAAAATCATGTTGCTATAATATTACAGTATAATTTCGTATGAAAATTTCTTGGCTGGAGATTCGTTACATTTGTAGATGTAGAACACCTCCATTTTGGTGAATTTGATCACAATTTTGGATGGCTTTTCTTGTTGAGGTAAATCACGTTTTCCATTCCATATATTTGTGAATTTGAGACTTTAATGGCTTAGCCAAGATTCCTTCTAACTTTGATTTGGGAGATTCCTTAACGTTGTTGGAGTCCTTTTGATGCATAAATTCATGCATCCAACTTCCATCATTGAAAAATGTAATTATTTACAATAGTTGGTCCAGCAACATCCATGTTCGATTTATTTTGTGCCACCACCTCCTTTAGGCTTGATTTGTTGGCAATTTGTTGCCACACTTACTTACCCCCACGTGTATAATTTCCCCTTATAATTATCCAACAATTTTCACTTAAATACTTATCCACAAATACAATAATTAATTAATTACCCACATAATTAAGAATTATCTCAAATTACTTAAAATACTACTCACTTGACACACTTTATGTACCCTACCATTATGGTCATGTGGTACCTTGTATGGCACTAGTCCATAAATACCGGGTATTATGGATCGGACCGTATTTTATCCCAAAATATCAAACTTCGACGAAATTCATTTTCTTCGATTTTCTTACCCTCTCACTTTCATGAATTTACTCGTCACTTGTTTGAAATTTCATAATGCTTATAATCTCAAAATAATCCCATTCCCGAACTTACGTCGATTAACTTACGACGAAACTTCAACGTACGAAAATGCAGAATGTAACATGTTATTTTCGAGCTTATGTCAATTTACTTATGGCGTACTTTCACGTACGAAAATATGGGATATAACAGCTTCCTTAGGATGATGAATGTTTCTTGGAGGTGTTTCACATGGTCACCGGCATTCAAAGATTTGACTAGCATATCATCTATGTACACTTCCATTATTTTACCTATTTGCTTTTCAAACATCTTATTCACGAGTCTCTGATAAGTGGCTTCGGTGTTTTTGAGCCCGAAGGGCATCACATTATAACAATAAGTGCTGAAGTTCATTATGAACGGAGTTTCTTCCTAATCCTTCGAGTTAATCTTAATTTGATTGTACCCAGAATAGGCATCAAGGAAACTCATTAAATTGTGTCCGGTCATGGCTTCGATCATTTAATCGATGTTTGGTAGTGGGAACGAGTCTTTCGGGCACGCCTTATTCAAGTCCTTCTAATCTACGCGTATTCAAAATTTATTATTATTTTTTGGAACTATGACTACCTTAGCTAGGTAATCGGGATACTTTACATCCCGGATTGAACCGATGTCAAGTAATCGAGTTACCTCTTCTTTGACAAACCTGTTTTCTGATCTCAGCTATTTTGCACTTTTTTTGCCTTACCGGTGGGATACTTAGGTCCAGCCTTAGCTTGTTCACGTCTACCTCTATCGAGATACCTGTCATATACGCGTGCAACCATGTGAAACAATCAACGTTAGTTTTAAGAAACTTAATAAATCCTTATCTGAGCTCGGGGTTGAGGCCTGTCCCCAAGTAAAATCTTCTCTCTAGGAATTTTTCGAACAAAGCCACTTGATCGAGTTCTTCCGTTGTGGAATTTGTTGACTCTGTTTCTTTCGGTACCTAAAAATATCTTGGTACCTAGTAGGATTCTGACGACTCCCCCCTTTGTCATCTTCATTTGATTTGGGAGTAGTCGTCAGTTCCTGTAATGGCTATGCGTTGAGTTCCTTCCCTTTACTATTGGAAACCGATACCGCGTTCATTTCCCTTGATGTCGGTTGGTCTCTTCTTATTTGTTTGATTCCCCATAGAGTCGGTCACTTTAGCATTTAGTGATATGTTGATGGCACGGCATTTATCTCGTTCAACCATAGTCTACCGAGAATTATGTTATAGACCATGTCACCGTCCACCACTTCAAACAAGGTGGTTTTCGTGACCCCTTCAGCATTCGTAGGTGGCAAGATCTCCTCCTGAGTCGTCACACTTGCTAAGTTGAACCTGGAGAGGAGTTTTGTTGCCGGAATGATGCTTCTGGTTAGCTTGGCTTATTCCGGCACTCTCTATTGAATAATGTTGGCTGAACTTTCTGGGTCAACCAGAACACGTTTAATCTTGAAATTTAAAACGTTAAGAGAAATTACCAGGGTATCATTGTGCTATAGAAGGAGTCCATCGGCGTCTTTTTCTATGAAGGTAATGTCATCTTTGGCGACTTCCCGAAGTCTCTTGCTATGAGTCATCGATACCTTTGTCTTTTTTGTTGCCGTGAAGGTTACACCGTTGATCACGTTCCCCCCGAAAATCATGTTGATAGTTAGTCGAGGAGGGTCTTCCCCTATCTTTGAGGGATCTGTGTTGTCTCGGTTGCGGCCATAATTGTTCTTAGCACGGTCGCTTAAGAATTCCCTGAGATGGTCATTTTTCAACAGTTTTGCTTCCACCTCACGCAGATATAGGCAGTCCCTAGTTCGGTGGCCATTAGTCCCATGATATTTACACCATAAATTAGGATTCCTCTGGCTAGGATCAAATCTCATCATCCTTGGGAACCGTGCTTCCTTGATGTTCCTCATCATCGATACTAGCTCTGCTACACTGACATTGAAATATACTCGGACAGCCTGGGATAAGTGGAATCTCGGGAACTCGATACCACTTTGTCCTACAATGACCTGTTGTTCCGGCCATGGTCAACCCTTCTATCGAGGGAGAACTTATCCACCGACCAGAATCCCTTGCGTAGGGCAAGAAACGAGCCTTAGAAGACTTTTGATCTGCGTCAAAGTCTTCTTTTGATTTATCCCTATTCTTTTCTCGATCCCGACCTTTGGTTGATGTAGGGAATTCTAGCTGATCATCTTTTATACTTATCTTTGATTCGTAGTGGTATGGACATCCACCCATGTGGTTGCTTGGAACTCGGGCAAGCTTTCTTTCAGCTTTCGGGAAGCGTCAGAACTCCTCTGGTTCAACCCCTTAGTAAATGCCTCAGTTGCTCATTCATATGGCACGGCCGGTAACAACATCATTTCTTTCTGAAATCTGATCACGAACTCGCTCAGGAATTTGGACTCTCCTTGCAAAATGCCTGGATCTTCTTAGACCCGGCATGGTCCTTGATGAAAGAATCTGCAAGCATCTCAAAGGAATCTATTGAGTGTTCGAGTAACAGTGAATACCATGTTAAGTCCCCCTTCATGAGGGTTTCTCCGAACTTCTTTAGCAGAACCGACTCGATCTTATGCTGAGCCAAGTCATTTCCTTTCACTGCCATTGTATAGGATGTGATGTGTTCCTAAGGGTCCGAAGTCCCATCATACTTTGGAACATCTGGCATTTTGAACGGCTTCGGAATCAACTCTGGTGTTGCGCTCGATTTGAACGGCAATTGGGTGTACTTCTTCGAGTCCAGACCCTTCAACACTAGTGGTGTGTCCGAAATTTGGTCCAATCGAGTGTGGAACTCTTTCGCGTTCTGATCCATCCGCTCGTTCATTTCCTTTATGAATCTCATGAGTTCAGTTTTGAAGGGACCATTATTATTGTTGTTACCGGATCCGCTATCGTTCCCTCTGGCTCCATCGAATCCGACCTCCTCCCTCGGGGTATTATTATCAACCCTTTGTGATATTTGATTTGTGGGAGAACTGGGAGGAACATGGCCTCTTCCATTCACGTTGTTGGAAGCACCTGACAACGCTTGTCTCGGTTCTGTCATGGCTTGGTCTTGCCTTGAGAGATGGCCCATAATGACCTTTTGTTGCTCCCTTAAGATACTTACCGTCTCTGCAACGTGCTCGTCCCTAGCATCATCAGGGATTGTCTCTCGTACATGTCGAAGATAATACCCTTCATGGACCAGAGTTGCTACGTCCTCCTCGTTGCGGGTGTCACTAATCGAATTCTCATGTTTAGGAGATTTTGTTGCGCCTGTAAACATCATTAGCTGCCATTTTTTTCTATTTTTGCTATGAAAGAAAGAATCAAATAAGTTAGTAATAGATGCAAGGACTAATTCAATTACGCAGTTGTCTAAGCCCCATGGTTGGCGCCAAACTCTTTACCCGTAAAACGGTACAATTGAATTTATAACATGGTTTATAGAGAAGCGAATCGATTTGATCCCAAAATGATAAATGAAATAAATAAAATATAATACTTAACGTTGAAATCGAGATGAATAGCAGATAGCTTGGTTCCGGGAGCAAGGCTTCCGAACGAAGCATTAAGAATAACGTTAGACATAAAATAAAGTATTATTTAGCTTGGGAATAGTGTGTAGCATATGTTTGTCATAATTTTCCTCCCTTACAATGATTCTTGAAGCCACTAATTATAGTTATAGCTAGGGAATAAGGTGCTAGGATCAAGCACCTCTTAAATGACAATAATGGGGGGAGGGGGGAGGACATTGATAAATATGTAACGGCAGGTCATGATGCCAAAATTCTTTGTAACGGTTGCGTATTTAATATAGAAGAATATTCTTCATTGATTATCATCTAGTGACAAGTGTTCGTTTACTCCTGTTGATAATATTTCCTTCGGGATCTACCCGGTGCCAATCGACGATGTTGTCCTCGGCCTTGATTTTCACTCGCTTCATCTTTCGTCTTACCCCCTCCCCCCTCCCGTTTCACATGTCACTCTGTCATTCGAGCATTTAATATGAACCGAATTTACCCTATACACAAGTAACTTGGGTAGGATAAAGTTATAATTATCCTACCACAATTCTAATTCCAACGCGGATTTTGTTTTAAGACGTTATTTGTTAAATAAAGTTTATACATTTTTCGGATATTCACGTTGTGAAATAAACCTACCAATTTTACATAAGTCTCCATAAAAAACAGTAGTAAAATGTTTATCATTATTAAAACTTGCCAGATGTTAAAGTAATCTATCTATCTATATCTATATTATATTAAAAGTACGAAGGCCCTTAGCGAAATGACGTTCACCTTTTTTTACCCTTTTAAAATAGAATTTACATTGGACAAAGTAGTCATTTAATTATATTCTTAATATTTAGCACATTAAATCAACTAAAATTTTATTTAATATATTTTTCCTTATTTGAACTATGTAAAAAGTGCTAATATTTAAAGCTTTAAAATTAATTCATTAAGATTTTACCTTTTATACTAACCATAAAATCATAAAAGATCACGTTGAAAAGGAAAACTATTTTGTAATTTGATCACCATTAAACTTGTATTTAAGTAATACATTTTAATGATCAAAACACTCTTTTCACTCAAGTCCGATAGGTTTGGTTGGTTGTGGTTTCTTTTCTACTTTGTTTTGCCTTTTGTTTTGGTTGTGATTCAAGCCTTATTCGTTATAATCTTTCTTTTTGTTTGCTTTCTTTATTTGTTTTGTTAGTAATTTTAGTGTCATAATCCTATGTAACTATAATATAATTGATGAAAAATCCAAATATATTACTTTTGAATTACATAATTGAGTATTGTTTTTGATTGATTTTTTTGCTGGTTACATTGTATTGAAATATTTTCTTTATTAAATTTTTCAAGTTCTGTGTTTGATGGAAATTATCAATTATAACTCACAGGTTCTTGGTTGAAGGGTTTCTAAGTACTCCTTTGTGCCATGAATGTGAAATCCGACAAAGTTTGATTTAATCTGAAAGTGTATTACAGATATTGAGGTATTCAATTTCATCTAATGAACATAGATATTCTTAATTAGCTCAGTCTTCTAGTATGCTCGGGTGTTCTTTACGAACAGTTCAATCATATAGTGCTCTCTTTTGTTTGCTAATTACAATAACTTAGTTTGTTCCACGATGTTTGGGCAAAGAGTCTGAGCCGGCTCGGGGCTCTAACACCGAATTAAGGCAGAAAAACTCTAATTTTCGATATTTCACTCTAAATATAAATATAGAAAACGCACACATTTACATAACTACATAATTCTAAAAGTTACACACTCTTTGACCGTTGAAGATTTTTTAGTAGGTTACAACACTTAACAAATTCAAAAGTATATCTTCTATTCACACTTCTTCTAGCCATTGCTTTAATGGATAAAACTATACTCATTATTAATGCTTAAATTTATGAAAAATATTTAGTTATTCGAAATCAATTATTCATATGGCACTTTAACATCCCAACTATAAAATTTTGACTATTTAAATAAACAAAAAGAAAAAAAGAAAAAGAAGCTAAAGTCGAGATTTTATTTTAAAAATTGCTTTTTATGCACGCCAAGACTCTTTTCTATTAATATTGTTTGGCATTAATTAATGATTGTTCTTCAAAAATATAATTGTTGGATAAAATTGCGCTAACACTAAAATAACATAAATTTATATGGAACTCTAATACCAATTCATTAGTGTCCTATCTACTATTGACATTGGGAAGAGATATCAATTCAACATGAATAAGAACACTTTTTACTACCTCTTACAAATATCCAAAGGATTATGAAGCCTATGGTATTTTTAAACAAAATGGCTAACGTTAATATTATCCTGCTCAAGTACAAAGAATTCTATAGATATAGCTGCACCGCACAATCAGGTGCGATACATATTTTTATAATCAATTGATGATTTTAGGACTTTGCTAACGTAATTTCTTCCTTTCTTGAGTTAGTATATTATTAGCCTTCATTAGGTTTTAAGGACTAAATTAAAGCAGAAACCAACAACAAAAATATTCTTAATATAGCAATAGGAAAAGATGGTGTACCTTATTATTGCACAAAAAGATATAATAAAAATCTGCCAATCAATCCATCACAATGCAAAAAACCACGTTATGGATAAATAAAGAAAATGACTTCATGATAAAAGAGATCTAAAAATTATTAACGTAGATGAGATAATATGTATCGGCTAAGTGAGTAGAGGAAGAGCGATTTATACATATAATCTTTTAATCGGTACATGATCACGTCCAACTATGCCTTATAAAAAGGATTAAGAGGTCGTTGCAAATATAATCCGGTTTACAAGTCCGGAGTCGAATCCAACAGAAAACTATGGCTTAGCTACAACTGTTCAATATTGCTAAGAAATACAAGTCCAAATAATTTTTTAATTATAGATATTATAATATTTATTTCTAAATAATTAACTAACAACTATTATAAAGCAATAAAATTATCAACTAACAAGGATGAAATTTGAGACAAGACTAAGGAGTTCTAGAGTTATAATTTTCCTAATTGTCGGAATCCTTCCCGCTATGCCTTCTATAATGTAACGACCCGACCGGTCGTTTTGAACATATGCACTTTGCTCGGTCGTTTGAGGGCATGAGTAGCTCCGTATGGCGTTTATCAACTAACAAGGATGAAATTTGAGACAAGATTAAGGAGTTCTAGAGTTATAATTTCCCCAATTATCGGAATCCTTCCCGCTATGCCTTCTATAATGTAACGACCCGACCGATCGTTTTGAACATTTACACTTTGCTCGGTCATTTGAGGGCATGAGTAGCTCCGTATGGTGTACTTTGACTTGTGTGAATCGTCAGTTTTGGTTTGCAGATATTTCGGAATCGAAGTGAAAAAAAGAATTTTATTGTTGAAACTTTAAATTGGGAGAGTTGATCAAGTTTGACTTTTTAGCATTTGACCTCGGATTGGAATTCTGATGGTTCCATTAGCTTCGTTAGGTGATTTTGGGCATAGGAGCGCGCCTGGAATGTGATTTGGAGGTCCTTGGTAGAATTAGGCTTGAATTGGCGAAAGTTAGAAATTTGACGATTTTGGTCGGCAGTGAAAAATTAGGTATCAGTGTCGGAATAGAATTTCGAAAGTTGGAGTAGGTTCATAGTGTCATTTGTGACGTGTGTGCAAAATTTGAGGTCATTTGGACGTGGTTTGATAGGTTTCGGCGTCATTGGCGAATTTTAAAAATTTAAAAGTTCTTAGGCATGAATTCGAGGTCGATTTGGTATTTTGGTGTTGTTTTGGATATTTTAGAGGTTTGACTAAGTTCAGGTAGTGATATATGACTTGTTGGAATTATTGGTTGAGGTCTCGAGGGTCTCGGGTGAGTTTCGGATAGGTTTGGGTTGTGTTACGCTCGTTTTTCTTATGTTTCGATATCGTTTCTTCAAGCATAAATGATATCATATTGAAAAACAGTGAGCTCAGATTTACTTTTTGATTGAAACATTAGATCTATATCGTAATTACGGACACGTATAAAAAAAGAATCATCAAATTTGGACATCGTATGAGGATTTTATGGTCATTTTACTAAGAATTAGGTTGCTAGATTTTTCAGATTAAATACGTAATTGCCACTGACGGTGTATTTAAAAATCTGCACTATTTACAAATATTAAAACCTACATATTTCCTTCATTATAAGGTCAAATTGAGTGATTCAAAAGCCTAACTTGACTAGAATTTCACAAAAAATCCATTAGAGTCATAAAAAGCGAGTTTCGAGATCGTTTGTCATGAGAAACGAGGCAGAATAACTGGCAGAAAAATATATAAAATAAAGGTTTGTTCATTTGGTCATATTTTGAGTTGAGGAGCTCGAAATTGGGCGATTTTGGAGGCGATTTTCACCATAGGGATTGGGGTAAGTGTTCTCTACTCGGTTTTGGTTATATTTCATGAATCCATCTTTGTTTTGGAATTTGATTGATGATTTCAAAGTAAAATTGAGGGAGTTAGGGCTTGAGTTTTGGAGAGTTTTAGGTAGGGATTTGAGGGACCAAACGGAGTCCGATTTTGATAAATTTTATATGGTTAGACTCGGGAGAGGACGAGGGTTCTAATTCTTCCATTTTTGACTGGTTTCGAGATGTGGGTCCGGGGGCCGGGTTTTGGCCGATTTTGGATTTTTGGCATATTTTATAGTTTTTATTGTGGAATTCGATTCTTTAGCCTATGTTGATAGTAGTATTCTGATTTTGGTTAGATTCGGAGCTTTTGGAGATCGAGTCCAGAGACGAGGACATCCCGGAGTAGGATTTTACGTTGTTGAGGTAAGTAACAGTTTTAACTCTGGCCTTGAGGATATAGACCCAGAGATTTGATATCACGTGATTGTTTGGAAGTGATACTCATACTAGGTGACGAGCGTGTGGGTGTCCACCACGAGGGATTAAGACTTGGTCCGTCCCGTGAGGCTGTAAGGCCTAATGGCTATTATCTTTGGTTATGTGTTTATTTGATGTTGAACTTGTTTGCTTTCATTTTAGAGATCATGCTTAGGATTTATTCATGCTCACATTATTTGCACTCAGTCATAGAAATTATTGTATATGTTTACCTCAGTCTCTATTATTTTGTTGATATATTGTGATACTTGATGTGGGCCCCTTATTTGTGGTGCATTGTGAGGCTGGAGAGGTACATGACTGAGTGAGGCCGGGGCCTGGTTGTGAGGATATTAATACCATAGTGCGTGAGTTGTTCAAGTAGCACGTGAGCTGACCGTGCGGGTTCGGGTATTGATACTATAGCGCATGAGTTATCCGCGTAGCACGTGAGCTGACTGTGCGGATCCAGCTATTGATATTATGGCACGTGAGCTGTCCGTACTTAGTGCTTGGGCTTTGGGAGCCCCTCCGGAGTCTCTACACACCCCCAGTGAGCGCAAAGTATTAAGTGTTTTGAGTGTTGAGTGCTGAGTGCGAGTGATGAGTGATGGAGTGACACTGCTGTGAGGTTGTATTTATTTGTGCTATTGCTGTATTTATCTGTTAAACTTCCTTGTGGCATTTATTGAGTTATGAAATTTACCTGTTTATTTCTATTCATTTTTAAATTATGAAAATAAATAATTAGACTGTGTTACTTAGCTCGTCATTACTGCTCAGTTCCTTAGTTATTTCTGTTACTACTGAGTCGGTTGTACTCATACTACACCCTACACTTTATGTGCAGATCCAGGTGAGTTAGAGCGCGACGATCGTTGAGTTCAGGCCGAGTATCTGTGAAGATTGCAAGGGAGCTGCTAGCGTCCGCAGAACCTTATTACTCCTTTTGTCATTTCTTCTTTTGGATAGTTAGAGAGTTTATATATCTTAGTTTATAGTTTTAGACGCTCATGACTTAGTGACACCCCGATGTTTGGGGCTCCTTTCCGTATTTTTCTATATTATATTTAGAGTTGATTTAGTTTATGAAAAATTTAAATGTTGAAATATTTTATTAAATTCTTATAATCGATTTTGTAGTAATATTTTGGGAAGTAGGCTTTCCTTGTAACACGATAGGCGCCATCACGACCATGGTTAGATTTTGGGTCGTGACAAGTTAGTATCAGAGCCTAGGTTACATAGGTCTCACTAGTCATGAGCGGGTTTAGTAGAGTCTTGCGGATCGATACGGAGACGCCTGTACTTATCTTCGAGAGGCTGCAAAACCTTTAGGAAAAAAATCACTTTCTTGTATTCTATCGTGCGAAATTGATTTAGCTTGGAACATAACTCCTTGAATTCCCTTCACACATTCGTATGCATACATGAGTGCTCGGTATCGGTTGTGCATCGTCGGCTTGTGATTCTACGAACAAAGTTGAGATGTGTATTCTGTGTTTGTAGTGGTGGGCCAGTCTGGAAGACTTGAGGCCATGGTTAGACCGCATCTTAGGCTCGGTAGCTTCAGTTGTAACTTATACATTTGGACTCATATGTCCGATAATTCCCTACGAGTGGAATTTGTGGCTCGATGAGCAGTGGAATGACTTTGTGGTAAGTATGACGTAACTGCAGAAACTGTTAAGATGATGTGAATGTGACGAGAAGTGTTTTCTTGAAATGTAAAGGAAGGCCATTGGGTGCTTGATTTTTCGTTTTGATGTGATGTACGGTCTCGAGTGTGAATGTTTTAAAGGATCTTTCACGTTGTTATATTTTAGGGCAAATTAAATTCTCATGTCTGTCAATGAGTTTGGACTCAAGAAGAGTGAGTGGTCGCGTAGTAATGGAGGTTGCGAATGGGTATTTTGATGTTGATGGCTCAAGATAGATAATCTTCGAAGAGACTTAGAGTCGGTAATATTCTATTGGTTCTGGTACGATAGAGATGCATTTCGAGTTGATGCAGTAATTGGATAGCAAAGTATGAGGGAAGACATGACGGGAAGCATTTCGCTGTAGTTAAGGTACTAGCGGGTCAAGTAGGAGAAGTAGAGGTTGAGAAGTTTCTTAAAGGAGATGATTTAACCGAAGTAAGAATGGCTTTTGGAACAACTCTGGGCACGTTCGAGGACGAACGTATGTTTAAGTAGGGGAGGATGTAACGACCCGACCGGTCGTTTTGAATATTTGCACTTTGCTCGGTCATTTGAGGGCATGCGTAGCTCCGTATGGTGTACTTTGACTTGTGTGAATTGTCGGTTTTGGTTTGTAGGTATTTCGGAATCGAAATGGAAGAAAAAATTTCATTGTTGAAGCTTTAAATTGGGAGAGTTGACCAAGTTTTACTTTTTCGCATTTGACCTCGCATTGAAATTCTGATGGTTTCATTAGCTTTGTTAGGTGATTTTGGACATAGGAGCGCGCCCGGAATGTGATTTGGAGGTTCGTGTTAGAATTAGGCTTGAATTGGCGAAAGTTAGAAATTTGGCGATTTTGGTCGGCAGTGGAAAATTAGGTATCGGGGTCGGAATAGAATTTCGGAAGTTGGAGTAGGTTCGTAGTGTCATTTATGACGTGTGTGAAAAATTTAAGGTCATTTGGACGTGGTTTGATAGGTTTCGGCATCGTTGGCGAATTTTGGAAATTTAAAAGTTCTTAGGCTTGAATTCGAGGTTGATTTGGTGTTTTGGTATTGTTTTGGGTGTTCTGGAGGCTCGACTAAGTTCAGGTAGTGATATATGACTTGTTGGAATTATTGGTTGAGGTCCCAAGGGACTCGGGTGAGTTTCAAATAGGTTTGAGTTGTGTTGCGCTTGTTTTTCTTATGTTTCGACGCCGTTTCTTAAAGCATAAATGATATCATATTAAAAACAAATGAGCTCCGATTTCCTTTTTGATTGAAACATTAGATCCGTATCATAATTACAGACCCGTAGCAAAAAGAATCATCTAATTTGGACATCGTATGAGGATTATATGATCATTTTACTAAGAATTAGGTTGCTAGATTTTTCAGATTAATTACGTAATTGCCACTGATGGTGTATTTAAAAATCTGCACTATTTGCAAATATTAAAACCTACATATCTCCTTCATTATAAGGTCAAATGGAGTGATTCAAAAACCTAACTTGACTGGAATTTCACAAGGAATTCATTGGAGGTATAAAAAGCGAGTTTCGAGATCGTTTGGCATGAGAAACGAGGCAGAATAGCTGGCAGAAAAATATATAAAATAAAAGTTTGTTCATTCGGTCATATTGGAGGTGATTTTTACCATAGGGATTGGGGTAAGTGTTCTCTATTCGGTTTTGGTTATATTTCATGGATCCATCTTTGTTTTGGAGATTTGATTGATGATTTCAAAGTGAAATTGAGGGAGTTAGGGCTTGAGTTTTGGAGAGTTTTAGGTAGGGATTTGAGGGACCAAACGGAGTCCGATTTTGATAAATTTTTTTATGGTTAGACTCGGGAGAGGACGAGGGTTCTAATTCTTCCATTTTTGACTGGTTCCGAGACATGGGCCTGGGGGCCAGGTTTTGGCCGATTTCGGATTTTTGGCATATTTTGTAGTTTTTATAGTGGAATTCAATTCTTTAGCCTATGTTGATAGTAGTATTCTGGTTTTGGTTAGATTCGGAGCGTTTGGAGACCGAGTCCAGAGACGAGGGCATCCCGGAGTAGGATTTTACGTTGTTGAGGTAAGTAACAGTTTTAACTCTGGCCTTGAGGATATAGACCCGGAGATTTGATATCACGTGATTGTTTGGAAGTGATACCCATACTAGGTGACGGGCGTGTGGGTGTCCACCGCGAGGGATTGAGACTTGGTCCGTCCCGTGAGGCTGTGAGGCCTAATGGCTATTATCTGTGGTTATATGTTTATTTGTTGTTGAACTTGTTTGCCTTCATTTTAAAGATCATGCTTAGGTTTTATTCATGCTCAAATTATTTGCACTCAGTCATAGAAATTATTGTACATGTTTACCTCAGTCTCTATTATTTTGCTGATATGTTGTGATACTTGATGTGGGTTGTGTCCCCTTATTTGTGGTGCATTGTGAGGCTGGAGAGGTACATGACTGAGTGAGGCCGAGGGCCTGGTTGTGAGGATATTAATACCATAGCGCGTGAACTAACCGTGCGGGTTTGGGTATTGATACCATAGCGCGTGAGTTGTCAGCGTAGCACGTGAGCTGACCGTGCAGATTCAGGTATTGATATTATGGCACGTGAGCTGTCCGTGCTTAGCGCTTGGGCTTTGGGAGCCCCTCCGGAGTCTGTACACACTCTCAGTGAGCGCAGAGTGTTGAGTGTTTTGAGTGTTGAGTGCTGAGTGCGAGTGATGAGTGATGGAGTGACACTGCTGTGAAGTTGTATTTATTTGTGCTATTGCTGCATTTATCTGTTAAACTTTCTTGTGGCATTTACTGAGTTATGGAATTTACCTGTTTACTTCTGTTTATTTTTAAATTGTGAAAATAAATAATTGGACTGTTTTACTTAGCTCGTCACTACTGCTCAGTTCCTTAGTTATTTTTGTTACTACTGAGTCGGTTGTACTCATACTATACCCTGCACTTCATTCGGCCTAACTTTTCCATTCTTTGCATTAGCTTCTCTTCTTTTATCAATTCTTCTTTTGTCTTTTTCTTTGTTTCTTTCTTTGTCATCAATAATTATTTCATCATTAGATAATCATAAGCCCATTGTTTTAGTGCATGAAATACACTTTAAATATTTACTTTGCTCTAATTTCATCTCCAATGTACCTACACATAAAATAAACTCAATTAAATATAAATATAGTATAGTTTAGCATTAAAGCACCTAAATGTAAGAAGGTAAGTAATGCACTAAAAATATATAATTATAGCCAAATATCACTACCCCACATTTAAACGTTGCTCGTCCTCGAGTCAACCAACACTTTACACTATCTTTGAGCACTTAACATATTTAACCCTTTTGAAACATACTATACCCATGATTATGGTTAATAGCAACAATTAAACTTTAGTATATGCAATCTCATACACTTCCCTTTTCTTATGCCATACTTCAAAATATTCACAACAACTACAACATGCTCGTAACAATCCTAGCCTAAAAAATTGACTCAAAAGTCACAATGCACTCATGGCTTGAACACCCAATATTATTGAGAAGTCTAATAATGTAACATATCCCGCGTGAAACCATGTGCCCTCACAACAAGAACAAGAGAGTAAGTTGAATCCATACATTCAAATCAAATGCTCAAATATATTTCAAGGACACATATATATCAAAGAAAATCTCACTCTCAAAAAAGAAGTCTCATGCATGCAATTGGTACCATAGGCTTGCCCATAATGTAAATCTCTACTAATGCAGGGTCACTCGATCTAAAATCAATTAGGACTTTTTTATGGTTGTAATGTGGGCTAAGGGACGGGTAGGATATATTTAGGAATAGTGGTTTACCCTTCTAAGCACTTTAACACATTACATAATAACTTTAAGCGCAAATTCTTCAATCCACTTCAATTTCACAAACAAGATCACTCCCAACAATGTCCCATTTTTCTTTAAGCACTACTTTAATTCATACCCACTAGCAAGAACAAGACAACAATTTATTAATCTCTATTTTTCCTTCTTTTTTTAAAGATTTTTCTCTCTTTTTTCCTAACTATTTTTTTTTCAATTTCCGTTAGTGGTGTATTATTTACAAAACAAGTGCACCTTCCTTCCTTTCATTGGTTCCACTCAAAAGCCACCCCACACTTAGTCCCTTCTTACTTCTTTTAGCGCTCATTTCACAATTAAAGTGCTTTAACAGGTAAAAGGATCAAAACAATATCAATTAAAAATAAAAGGGTATAGGCTCGTAATGTGAGTGCCAAATAAAAGTCTAGGCTCAAAAAGAATAACTAGGGATAAATTTTATTTATGGTAAGCAATAAGCTCAAAAAGATCAAAGAAAGCCTAAAATTATTTCTCAAACCGAGCATCACCTAAAATTTCGCTTCAACTCACATACCGGGCAAGTTGTAGACTCAATCACAAAAACATGGACTACACAATTTCTCACCTCACATGGCACATGACTCACTAAGGATAGTTCCATTTCGATTCTCAAATAGTTGCAAGTATTCACGGAGCCACAAAATATTAAGTATTAAGCACAAAGTGAACATAAGTCAAGAAAGTGAGACATAGGCGTCACAAAACATGCTATCCAAATAACCAAGGCATCATAAGCACTTTTATCACATAGGGAAGATACTACGCATGTCAAAGCCTAAATATGTTACTATCAAACAAGTCAAAAAGCGCCTAGAAATTTCATCTTCCTTCTTTTATTCCCTAAATCCTATTCTATTCTAAAAATAAAAAAAATAATAAGAAAAACTACTACCCGGTTCAAATTACATCCCATGGAAAAGAACTGAGGCACAAAAAAAACCACGGGGGATTATTACACTACCTACAATGAAAATATTTTTTTTCTCTAGACTTAAATCCCTTAAGAAAACAGTCTAGGCGATCCATCGTCGAGAAAAGTCCAATTTTTCTACTTTTCTTTTAGGAGCTACTAACATACTACACAACTACGAAAACAAAAATAAGAAGTTAACATTTTTCTAATATACTACTACTAATTATCTAGAGAATTCTCCCACCCCACACTTAAAAGAGTGCAGTGTCCCCAATGCACAAATAAAGCAAAACAATAACGAGGGTGGACACTGAAAGGCCAAAGGCCGATGCAATAGCGGCTCACGGGTACTCAGACTTCCCCCAAGCATGGTCCTTTGTGTGGGCACCCTACACTTAGTTCTCACCATCTAACTCACTTTTGCACTCTTCCAATAGCTTTGCCTCTTATGGTTATAATCCTCCAAAACAAAAACAAACACTACAACAATAATAAGATAAAAAAATAAAAACAAAGAAAGCAGTAAAGATGGGCTGCCTCCCAATAAGCGCCTGATTTAACGTCGCGGCACGACTTGAACTACTTTTTGCCTCTACCTTGAACTTATGAATTGGACCCCAAGTTTTGATTCTGCTCTATGACCATGCTCTTGGGGCGATACTAATTATTGCGATCCAAAAATTAAATGATTCTTTATGCATTTTTCGCTTTCAACTGAGGAGTGCCACTTTGCCTAGACGACCTTGAAAATTTCAGAATATAGAGCTCATTTACCTCTTCCTTTGACTCTTACATTGGCTCATACAGATCAATTTCCATTTCACCATATGAACATAATGTAGAGAAGTGTTTGGAATGAGGTCCAACGTGCTCAAATACATGAACTTCAAGATTTTTAACCTCCTCAACACCAATCACACTAGAATCAACTAAATTTGTATCTTCAATGTCATTGGCTGACTCTAGTCTCACTTTTTCAACAACGACATCTTCAACATCTAGTTGGATAGATTGTTGGTGTTCTACTCTGACCTCCTCAATTATCACCTCAAATTCACGCTCTTCTTGGCTACTATCCCCAAAATTGGCTTGCTAAGCATTAAAAGCTTCAACTACTTGACTCACTTGAGCCTCCAAGTTGCGAATAGTTGCCTCTTGCCTTTCTATTTGCAGTTGTTTCTCATTATTTTTTTTCAGAAGGTACTTTAACATATCCTTGATCACCTTCAGGTCCGCATCCCCAGGTTCTTTGATCCTATTAACTTCACAAGAAAAAGTAGAACCATCATAGTAAGGGGTTGGAGGAGGACAAAAAATATAAGCACAACCATGAAAGTGACCATTTTGACCACCACACACATCACACACATTCCACAAATAAGATTGAGTTGGTGCACATAACTCGCTCTCAGGAACATTTTAAAATTTTTGCAGTAGGTGGTTTCCTTCACAATATGTATACGGATCAAAAGTAAAATTACCAACACTTCAACTTCCATAATTCCAAGATGACATGATTCTCAAATCAATAAGTAAAATAAAATAAAATAAAACAAAACAAAAGTTCAAACTTGAAACCTAGCAATATGTACAGCTACAACTACACACCGTTAGTTCCTCGGTAACGAGGCCAAAATTTGATCACGCTCAACTATGCCTTATAAAAAGGACTAAGAATTGTTGCAAATATAATCTGGTTTACAAGTCCGGAGTCGAATCCCACAAAGGCTTAGCTACAATTGTTCAATATTGCTAAGAAACACAAGTCCAAACAATTTCCTAATTATAGAGATTATAATATTTATTTCTAACTAATTAACTAACAACTATTATAAAGCAGTAAAATTATCAACTAACAAGGATGAAATTTGAGACAAAACTAAGGAGGTCTAGAGTTATGATTTCCCCAATTGTCGGAATCCTTCCCGCTATGCCTTGTATAATTTTGCCTAAGTTTTCTCTACCGATCATGAGCGCTATGAGTGTCGTAATTCTCTCCCGAGTAACTACCACAATTTACTAGACATATTCTTTCGAATTACACTAGCTAGCACTAAGTACGGCTCACTCGGATCGCACCAAGGTTTCGTTATTCCTAATCCCAACATTAAACTCTACGTATTGATCCCTCATATACGTTAAGAGTGATGTTGTTCAATAACTACCTAAATATGCACTCTCTTCTGAGTAATACACACTAAATAGGTACAATCGATTGAGAGCTCTTCAACCAACCACAATAATAACGTAATTGAACAAGTAGAGAAATCCAATTGTTCAATTATATAAAAACATAACAAGAATTTATCCTACAAAAGGTTCTATCAAAACTCTAGATAACAAATTAGCTATTCATAATAGTATGCAAAACTACAATACTAGAATTCATAACCAATAATGAAAATAGGAAGAAGGAAGTGAAAAACTCGTAGAAGAATTCCCCGCCTTGCTCGTAGTGTGTTCTTGCCTCCTTAGGTCAAATCCTGGGTCTAATGTCGGTCTCTTCTGTCCAATCCCGGTCTCCCTCAAAATTGGTGTTTAATGACTATTTATATGTATAGGAAAAAGACCCAAACAAAATCACCAAGTCCAAAACAAAATAGGACACAAAATATGCTTTAAAAATCTGGAACACGCTCGCCACGGGCCGTGCCTCACGAGGAAAAACGCGCAGAAGCTCTCTCGCTGTAGACCTGGCGTCGCTGCCTTTAACGCTAGGAAATTGGCTCGCGTCGCCAGCTTCTTTGCTTCGTTTCTCATTCTGCCTAACTTTTCCATTCTTTGCATTAGCTTCTATTCTTTTATCAATTCTTCTTTTGTCTTTTTCTTTGTTTCTTTCTTTGTCATCAATAATTATTTCATCATTAGATAATCATAAGCCCATTGTTTTAGTGCATGAAATACACTTTAAATATTTACTTTGCTCTAATTTCATCTCCAATGTACCTACACATAAAATAAACTCAATTAAATTAAAAGAAATATCTAAAACCAATACATTTCCCCAAGAAATGGTAGTACAAATCATGAGGTTCTAAGAATAGAGTTTACAAAGTTGGTATGAAGTAAATACATCATCTGTTTGAAAAGTACATAAACAGAAGTTTTATGAATCTAAAGCTATCATGAACAAGAGGCAGCTACAACCGGAATGCATGTACATCTTCAGATCTAGCTCCCAACGAACACAGCAACATCAGCAGCCAACATCTGCACGCAAGGTGCAAAAGTGTAGTATGAGTACAACCGACCAAATGTACTCAATAAGTAACAAACCTAACCTTAGGTTGAAAGTAGTGACGAGCTTGTACCAATGTCAGGTCCCAATTTCAATAACCAATAATAGCTCATAACAACTTAGACAAGTAATACTAGAAGTAACTCAACAATCAAATGCTCAGCAAAAACATAATTTTTGAAAATAGTTTTGTCTTTCAAGTACATCAATGAAAACCTAAATCGTTTACCGGAGTTGCCAAAAATATGAATAAGTTTGAAAACATTAATTTTCCCAAAATCCTTTCAATAATAAATAAGATGTTTCATTTTTATTTCTAGATAACCAGTATAAAATAAATGCATCACTATGCCCATCTGCCAACATGTGTGAGAAATCATGAATGATGTAATATCGTACAACATGAGAAAAAATACATCTCTATGCATGTATGTCATGTGTGCATGTCAATGCAATGTATCTCAGAGATGAACTCATATCATACTCTCAGAGTATCAATTCACTCAGTCCTCACAGTCACTCAATCCTCACAGTCACTCAATTCTCCCAATCGCTCGGCACACGCACTCGGCACTCGCACTCAGTAGGTACATGCGCTCACTGGGAGTTTGTACAGACTCCGAAGGGGCTCCTACAACTCAAGCACTATAATCTGCACGGACAACTCACGTGCTATAGTATCAATATCTGGATCTGTATGGATAACTCACGTGCTATAGTATAATATCTGGATCCACACGGACAACTCATGTGTTACACGGATAACTCACGTGCTATAGTATAATATCTGGATCTGCACAGACAACTCACATGTTGCACGAACAACTCACGTGCTATAGTATAATATATCACAATCAGGCCTTCGGCCTCACTTAGTCATAAATCTCTCCAGTCTCTCGGGCTCCCAATGTCATAAAAAATCATCCCAAAATGATGATATGATGAATCAATAATTAGCAATAGAGACTGAGAGATGATATGAAATGAATGAACATGACTGAGTTTCAAATTTCAATTTAAACAAATTCAACAACAATATGACCTCTGAGGGTCTCAATAATACTGCATATAGCCTCAGCATGATTTAAACATGATTCTCAGCTCAATAGCTCTAGTACGTAGAGATTTTCATGATTTCAAATAAGTTCAGGTAACTACACAATACCACAGGAATAACTGAGTCACAGTTCACACGGTGCACGCCCACATGCCAGTCACCTAGCATGCGCGTCACCTCAATACCAAACACATAACATGTATAATTCAGGATTCATACCCCTCAGCTCCAAGATTAGAAGAGTTATTTACCTCGAACAAGACGAATCCAATGTCGAGCAAGCTAAATAATGCTCCGAAAATTCTATTCTGCGCATATCAACTTCCGAACGGCTCGAATATATAGGGCCCATGTCTCGGAACTTGACAAAAGTTACAAAATCTGATAGCCCATTCAACCACGAGTCTATCTATACCAATTTTACTAAAATCAGACCTCAACTCGAGCCTCAAATCTTCAAGCTCCGAAAATACTACAATGTTCCAATTGATTAAAATGTCCAAATATCACCCACAATTCAATACCTCTTGGTGGAAGAATCTAATATTTTCTCTTTTTGGTGTTCTTGAAGATTCAACCCATTTTCTTGAAGTGTATCCATGGTGGAAGAGCTCCTCCTTCTCTCTAGAAATCCCTTTCAAGATGAAGAACTAACTCATTATCTCTCTAAACCCATGTTTTCAGCTCTTAAAATGACCCTTGAAGCTACTGGATTTGCCTACGCAATGGTGCGTAGGCTACGCTGCTATGCTGCGTAGGCTACACAAGACTCGTGTAGCTGTTCTGCCACCCTTTATTAAAAATGTCATAATGTCTTGTAGAATTCCAAATGACAAACGGTTTGAAGCATTAGAAACTAGACACATAGACCTTTCCTTTGATAGGTTATACACCATATAACTCTTCATATCTTGAGAATTATAGTCGTTTGAAGTTAGGTCTTGTGCGAACTCACTTGAAACTTTATCCCATCATAAACCATTCTTAATGCACCTCATACATATATTATCATTATCAATTGATATCATTCAAATTATCAGTCTTGTTCATACTCGAATTAATATAATTAGCACCCGTCAATCTTCTTAATGGTCTTAAAACTCTTCAAAATTTTTCGGGTGTTACATTCTCCCCCACTTAAGAACATTCGTCCTCGTATGTTTTGCAAGTCATTTTTAGAAACATTATTGTACTCCTTTTACCTTAACCATCATTCTTAATAATTCATTACTTCATATGGGTCTTAGATATTCTTCCAAAATTTCGACTTCCTTAAGGCCCCAAAATTTGGCTAACTCTCTAAATTCTTAAAATTTTCGGCAGAGTATCCCCTGCAATTGAGACTATTCCAAAACTTCAACCTATCCAGAACAAGACCCCACATGGGCACCAATTTCAACATAATTCAACAACCAAATATCTTTATATAATATGATATCTAGGCCCCACACGACCGCACATATATGCTCAACAACAAACTAAGCTCCACGTGGTTGTGCATATACCAAAATTACATCAAATAATTCTTTATTATTTTAAATAGTTGCATATCTATACCTCGCTCATTCCAACACCGATTACTCTATATTGCAACATATATTACTATCATGCATATCTGTATTCTCTTTCTATTATGTATACACCAAGTCGCACGTGAAAGAGCATTTCTTGCATACATTAAAATTCTATTTTTTTCCATTCGAAGACTTTATCCTCATTTATAACCTTCATTTGTTCTACTAAGTCCAACATATGACCAAAGTACTTCTTTCTTTTTGCCCTTGCTTGAATTTAATTCAAATGACACATGCTCCAAAGTTATAAGAATCTACTCAAATAGCCCATTAAATATTTTACTATTAGATAACACCTTTTAATAACCCCAATATTAAATACTGTAACTATTGCTCGTGATAAGCATGTGATCCTTATACCAACATTGTATGATAATTTTACTCATTTCATCAGGAATCTTATCAAAGATGTGTCCTTAATCTTTCTTTTATGAATAAAAATTTCTCCATTTTATTTTTCCAACCATCACCCTTAAGGTGATTTTAACTTGCTCTGATGCTTCCCCACTTAGGCGCAAAACCCAAATCTAAAGCTCGAACCTGATACTCGAAGATTTTAATAAATTCGCACCTTGTTCTATCTGATTATACACACGCCTATATACTACTACAAGTTATTTATTTCCCCAACTCGAAATCATAATTCACCATTTCAAAATTTCATGAAGCCTTGACTTCTATTTTTTTTTTTTTTTGCAATTAAACTTGGTAGTACCTACTATCCTGACAATAGAAGAAAAATGGTTATGCTTATCAAGGATTTCTTTGTCTCTTCTCGTACCCAAGTATCATGGAACTTCTAGTTGCAACTCATGTTGCCAAGTATCATCCTTTCATGTCCTTACAACAACAATAAATTTAGCATATCCCTTTTTCGTGCCGATTTTACTTTAAGAAATCTTTTACTAGCATCTTGCCCTTCAGTCCATGCTCAATTACATTTCTAGTAAATACAACTGCCTCAGGCTATACCCGTATAACTTTCATATAACTTTCCATAACATACACTATTTTCATAATGCTAGCTCTAAGAACGTGCAATCTATCTTCATGTCCTCATCATAACATAAATTTTTGTGACTATAGTTAACATCACACCTTCACGTCATCATGCCTCATTCAATTAATATTACCTCCTTGTTTTGCCATTATTCAATGGATTCTACTCGTGGGTACTCAATCACCTTCATATCTCGAGATGTCTTTAATCTCTTTGTAGTAGATAACATGCTAGGATTCGTGTGGCATCACTACAGAGCCTTGGATCACTTGTAACTCATCAACTTCACACGTGTACCATTATCGCTTGCAAGCTCTTGAGTTTTAAACTACATATGAAATATTCATAATCTGTGTGCACTATATCTTTTCAAATAATAACTCACTCATCCCATGATTTTCATATACTCATAAAGCGCAATATAACCCGTATTTAAGAATTTCAGTACTCGAGTCATCCTCGATGTCAAACTCTGCAAGTCATAACTAATCCACAAGTATGCCCCATACCAAAACTAATATTTAACATATAACCATGAAATTGAATTGTCAATAGCAGGCTCCCCCACTTGGCTCAAAGTCATAGATTAAAACACTCGATAACGCATAATACACATGCCGTATTACTGCTATGATACTGCAATCAGTTCAACAAAAATTCCTCTCAAGCTCATACAATGCCAACCATAAAAATACCCCAAATCATCCGTTAAGCTCGCATTTATTCTCTTGACGCTCAAGTCGACTTTCTCAGTCAGATTCAAATTTAAATCTCAACATATATGCCCCACTGGCAGAAAAAAAAACTCTCCACTCACATTAAAAGGAACACACCTATGTAGATTACTTAGCAGGGGATAACCCACCTGCTTAGCCTCAAATTGTTATCTTGTTATACCCTTTCGCAGTTACAATTACTATGAAATCACTTAATCTTTCCTAGTCCAAACTCATTAACCAGACATGAGAATTTAATTTGTCCCTAAATTTAATAACGTGAAAGATCCTTCAAAACATTCACACTCGAGACTGTATGTCAGATCAAAACGAAAATCAAGCACCCACTGGCCTTCCTTTACATTTCAAGGAAACACTTCTCGTCACATTCAAATCGTCTTAACACATCCCGCAGTCACATCATACTCATCACAAAGCCATTCCACTACTCATCGAGCCACAAATTTCACTCGTAGGGACATCACCGGACATATGAGTTTAAATGTACAAATTACAATTGAAGCTACCGAGCTTAAGCTACGGTCTAACCATGGCCTCAAGTCCTCCAGACTAGCCCATCGCCAAAACACAGAATATACATCTCGAACCTCGTTCATAGAGTCACAAGCCGGCGATGCATAGCTAATACCGAGTGCTCATGTGCTCATACGAATGCGTGGAAGGAATTCAAAGAGTTATATTTCAAGCTGAATCAATTTTGCACGATAAAGAAAGAAATATGGGAAATTATCCTAATTGCCATGTAGCCACTCGAAGATAAGTATGGACGTCATCATACCAATCCGCAAGACTCTACTAGACACTTGCTCATGACTTGTAAAACCTATGAACCTAGAGCTCTGATACTACCTTGTCACGACCCAAAATCCAACTAGTCGTGATGGCACCTAGCCCAACCCGCTAGGTAAGCCAATTACCAACTATCCAATTCCAATAAAATTAATAAGGCAATTAATTAAAAGAAAATATCTAAAACCAATACATTTCCCCAAGAACTGGTAGTACAAATCATGAGCTTCTAAGAATAGAGTTTACAAAGATGGTATGAAGTAAATACATCATCTGTTTGAAAAGTACATAAATAGAGTTTTATGAATCTAAGGCTATCATGAACAAGAGGCAGATACAACCGGAACACATGTACATCTTCAGATCCAGCTCCCAAAAAATACAGCAACATCAGCAGCCAACATCTGCACGCAAGGTGTAAAAGTATAGTATGAGTACAACCGATCCCATGTACTCAATAAGTAACAAACCTAACCTTAGGTTGAAAGTAGTGACGAGCTTGTACCAAGGTCGGGTCCTAATTTTAATAACCAACAATAGTTCATAACAACTTAGACAAGTAATACCAGAAGTAACTCAACAATCAAATGCTCGGCAAAAACATGATTTCTGAAAATAGTTCTGCCTTTCAAGTACATCAATGGAAACCCAAATTGTTTATCGGAGTTGCCAAAAATATGAATAAGTTTGAAAACAGTAATTTTTCCAAAAATCTATTCAATAATAAATAAGATGTTTTATTTTTCTTTCCAGATAACCAGTGTAAAACAAACGCATCACTATGCCCATCTGCCAACATGTGTGAGAAATTATGAATGGTGTAATATCGTACAACATGAGGAAAAATACATTTTTATGCATGTATATCATGTGTGCATGTCAATGCAATGTATCTCAGAGATGAACTCATATGCATACTCTCAGAGTATCAATTCACTCAGTCCTCACAGTCACTCAATCCTCCCAATCGCTCGGCACTCGCACTCGCACTCGGCACTCGCACTCAGTAGGTACCTGCGCTCACCGGGGGTGTGTGTGGACTCCAGAAGGGCTCCTACAACCAAAGCGCTATAATCTGCACAGACAACTCACGTGCTGCATGGACAACTCACGTGCTATAGTATCAATATCTAGATCTGCACGGACAGCTCACGTGCTATAGTATAATATCTGGATCCGCACGGACAACTCACGTGCTGCACGGATAACTCACGTGCTATAGTATAATATCTAGATCCGCATAGACAACTTATGTGTTGCATGAACAACTCACGTGCTATAGTATAATATCTCACAATCAGGCCCTCGTCCTCACTCAGTCATAAATCTCTCCAGTCTCTCGGTCTCTCAATGTCATGAAAAATTATCCCAAAATGATGATATAATGAATCAATAATTAGCAATAGAGACTGAGAGATGATATGAAATGAATGAACATGACTAAGTTTTAAATTTCAATTTAAACAAATTCAACAACAATATGACCTCTGTGGGTCTCAATAATACTGGCATATAGCCTCAGCATGATTTTAACATGATTCTCAGCTCAATAGCTCTAGTACGTAGAGATTTTCATGATTTCAAATAAGTCCAGGTAACTACACAATACCACAAGAATAACTGAGTCACAGTTCATACGGTGCACGCCCACACGCCAGCCACCTAGCATGTGCGTCACCTCAATACCAAACACATAACACGTATAATTCAGGATTCATACCCTCAGCTCCAAGATTAGAAGAGTTATTTACCTCAAACAAGACGAATCCAATGTCGAGCAAGCTAAACAATGCTCCAGAAATTCCATTATGCACGTATCAACTTTCGAACGGCTCGAATATATGGGGCCCACATCTCGGAACCCAAAAAAAATTATAAAATCCGATTGCCCATTCAACCACGAGTCTATTCATACCAATTTTACTAAAATCCGACCTCAACTCGACCCTCAAATATTCAAGCTCCGAAAATATTACAATGCTCCAATTGATTAAAATGTCCAAATATCACCCACAATTCAATACCTCTTGGTGGAAGAATCTAACTTTTTCTCTTTTTGGTGTTCTTGAAGATTCAACCCATTTTCTTGAAGTGTATCTATGGTGGAAGAGCTCCTCCTTCTCTCTAGAAATCCCTTCTAAGATGAAGAACTAACTTATTCTCTCTCTAAACCCATGTTTTCAGCTCTTAAAATGACCCGTGAAGCTACTGGATTTGCCTACGCAATGGTGCGTAGGCTACGCTGCTATACTGCGTAGGCTACGAAAGACTCGCGTAGCTGTTCTGCCACCCTTTAGTAAAAACGTCATAACTTCTTGGAGAATCTCCAAATGACAAACGGTTTGAAGCATTAGAAACTAGACACATAAACCTTTCCTTTGATAGGTTATACACCATATAACTCTTCATATCTTGAGAATTATGGTCGTTTGAAGTTAGGTCTTGTACGAACTCACTTGAAATTTTATCTTATCATAAAATTTTCAACTTGACTTAGCTTTAGGGCTTTTTTTAGACCATAAACTATTCTTAATGCACCTCATACATATATTATCATTATCAATTGATATCATTCAAATTATCAGTCTTGTTCATACCCGAATTAATATAATTAGTACCCGTCAATTTTCTTTATGGTCTTAAAACTCTTCGAAATTTTCCGGGGTGTTACATAAGCCCATTGTTTTAGTCCATGAAATACACTTTAAATGTTTATTTTGCTCCAACTTCATCTCCAATGTACTTACACATAAAATAAACTCAATTAAACACAAATATAGTATAGTTTAGCATTTAAGCACCTAGATGTAAGGTAAGTAATGTACTAAAAATATATAATTATAGCCAAACATTAATACATAAAGAGCAATACATTATTTTTATATTAACAATTTAGGCACTATCAATGCTTTTTGTAATGGTCCATCTTCGGGCCAAAGTTTAGATACTGGATGTTTTTTCGCTGCTTCTACATACGGTCCCTCTACACCACCCTCCGTTGTAACTTTATTTTGCCTTTGAAGTAATGCAAGTACTTAATCTTCCAAACAAAAAAAAGTTTCGTTCCATATTAGCTGCAGTATATATATTTTTTAAATATTATTTTAACTTAAGTTTTAAATATTTAAGAGTAATTATCTCATATATTCTTAAATATGTTTTGGGTGTTTTATAGCTACAGTCTTCTTAACTAAGCATTAAATTGGAGTTCACATATCTTACTCAATTGGATGTGTTGTTTATACTTTTCAAACTCCTTATATGCATTTTTTAACCTTTATCTTTTCATTTCAAGATTCTAAACTAGGAAGCTTCAAAGTAAAAGGATAGACCATTTCTCATTTGGGCCCTTAATTTTGCTCTCTCTCTTTTACATCTTAAGCTTACTAACCAAATTAGTGTTGCTTCCTTACGTTCATGTCTTTTGCATGTTAATTTCCATTTCAATTAGCTGACAGATTTATCTTTAATCTTTGTTTTATAACTCAAATAAATTTTTTTAACAATAATTTACTAATGTTATTAAAATATATACTCATTGATATGAGGTACACGCGCAACGCGCGTACTCTAATATTAGTATAGATATAAATTAATTTGTAATTAATGTTTACATCAAACTAGCGAATGTAAAAATGTAAAAACGGATAAATTATTCGGCCCAACCCATATTTAATACGGATAGAAAATGGGTTAATCGACGGATAATATAGGTAACTATATTATCCATGGCTTTTCAAATATGATCACTTCTGGGAGAATTCCTAGTTTCCCAAGCTTGAGGACCCCCAATTTTGAGTCTTTACAAATGTAAAAGCTAAACCCATTAGTTATCCATTTTCTAAGTGAATAACATGGTTCTTATCCATATTAGACCCGTTTTCAAAAGTTCATTACCCAACTCATTTTTTAGTGGATAATATAAATGAATAATTATTTTTAATCCATTTTGCCACCACTAGTTGAGCGGAATTAGAAGGGTGGCTAGCTTAGCATAACATTCGCACCACTCATGTCAATTGGTTCCTAATTTAGTTTGAAGTAGCCCAAGTTATCAAATTCACATGAAATTAGGATAAAGTTAGTAGCATTTAAAAAACAACAACAACATCAATAAAAATAACAACTTATATGGTTTATTTAAAATAAATATTTTCGATGTGTGCAGGTTAAACAAATCTTTAGTACTAGAGGTGATAAAATTGGGTAAAGATCACTTTTAGCTTGCCATTTGTCCCAAAATTTATATATAAATTTAAACAATTAAATTTTCTTAACAAAATATGGTTAATCTTAGCAAATAATAATATCCACTAGATTATTTAACTAGTGTCGTGGCAAAATGTCACAAAATCTGTGGTAACAGTGATGGATGTATAATAACAAACAACACTTAGTGGCACAAATATGAAGTGAATAGCATTAAATAGCAATAAATGATGTATAATGGTATTTATGTAAATAAATTTAACAGAAATGACCGGAAAAGAGGATGAAGTCGTGTAATATTCCCTCTAACAATAATAAATAATTGATGAGCCTTCGAAGATTCGGGTTCTCCTTGGATCGTGGGAGAAAAGCTAGACATGGATCTCAAGAAAAATGCGTCTTTTGTATGTATGTAATAAAGTAAGAATCTCAAATGAATGTCAAAGTGTTGTTCTTTTACAAATGAATGCCCAATCTCTCTTATAACAATGTCTCTTTCTATTTATAACGGGCATGTGCCACAAAACCCTAATAGTATAGATTCTGAAAATATTCACTGGAATATTCTTTTTAAAGTGAGAACAACAAAACTGGTCATTACTGCTCCGTTAAGGAGGGTACTCGACCTTGACCTTGATCTCCGTTGACTCCTCGACCTAGCCCCTATCTTTCGTCAGATCATTTAGGCCTCGAACCCGTCTTTTGTTGAAATCATAGTGATGACATGTGACAGCCTTCGAAGACTCTCCTAGTGCTAATGTGGCCTAAATATAACTAGGATAATTTCATGCTACAGAAATTATTTATGTTGGGTAGCGCAAAAGTATATAAAATTTATATTTTTTTTGTATATAATATACAAACAATATACATACACACACAAAAATATATAATTTTTTGGATACTATTTTGAAAGCGGCTATACATTGTCTTTTTCCTATTAAAATTGTAAGATAAAAATCGATAAATCCATCTTTTATGGGAAAATTACGCGACACATCAAACATTTATACTGTGTTTACCATTAGTAGCTATACTTTAGTAAATTTATCATTCATAGATATATTTAAATTTTATAGTAAATCCATGAAATAAAAGATTAATTATTTTGAACTGAAAGAAGAGAGCAACAAGCTCTCGTAGCTCAATTGGTTAGAGCATCTGCTTAGTTAGCGGAGGTCTTGAGTTTGACTCCCAACAAAAAAAATTTATTTTCTTGTATTTTTGTATTTCGCTTAGTTGTATTCGTTATGCGAACAAATATAGTCGATGCATGTTATATTTTCACGAATGAATACAATTGTGCGAACACATATAGTTGATACACGTTGTATTCATTGCGCGAATGAATACAGTTAGCACAAATTGTATTCGTTGTGCATTTGAATACCAATAATACAAATTAATTACAATTGAATAGTAACCACGAATGATAATTAGGAAAACTATGGTTATTAGGTTCTAAACTATAGTGATTTATGAAAATTTCTATTGGGGCCTCATTTACCAGCCAGCCCTTGCGTCGGGCTTGGGCTAGATTTTAGCATGTTCGCACAACATTTTAGGAAATAAACGCATTTGTTCTTGAAAATTTTACCTCCTATAGCAAAGGTTGATACCTTATTTATTATAAATAAACACCCTTTTAAAAAATTATCTCATATAGCTACCTTTTAATTTTTATAACAAAATATATACTTATGGCTACTTCCTACTTTTAAGCCATTAAATACGTTGTGTATTATTTTTCTCTCTCCTTTCTTTTTTTTTTCTCTCACAAAATTACCGTATATGAAGTAAACTTCTCTCTTCCTTTCTCTTTCCTCTTTCTTCTCTTTTTCCCCCGATTTTTTTCTCCCCTGCTTTAGAAACCCTAGCAGGGGCTGTGCCGGCGACCGCTTCCCCCCTTCCTTGTTGTGCTGCATTCAACTTTTTTTGCTCCAAAGAATTGTGGTAAGTAGAAACAAAGATCTGGAAAAAAAAAGATATAGGAGAAACAAAGATCTGGAGAAATACAAGTACAGATCTCAATATATAAATCTATTTGTAAAGATATCACTAAAAAATATTTTAGTAAAGATACCACTAAAAAAAGAAAGGATGGATTGAATCTCTGAAGATTGCTCTGTTATTGGAGTATTTTTCGGTTGAGAATCTTTTCTATAATTGAAAATACAAATTTTGTGTGTTATAATTGAGTTTGTTGAGTTAGATTAGGAGTCTATCTCGTTAATTGATTCACTTACCGTTTTTAAACAGCTTAATCCCTTTTTTTCGCAAATTCTGTTACTGTATTCACGAATACAGCTCGCGAATACATATGAATACAGTCTATACGTTAGCTGTAATTCCCTTTTTTCTGCCGACTTTTACTATTGTATTCATGAATACATTAGCTTAAATACATCGAATACACTTTATAACAAGTTAAAACATAGCTATAGAAAATAATTTAATAAATAATACCTATGACAAGCTAATAATCACTAAAACACAGTGGTCGTTCTTCGATTCAAAACAAGAACTGATTACAGAAATTAAATAAGCAACGAGTTTCTCTTGCTCTCTGGAGGACTTTAAAAAGGTGATGAAAAAAATTAAATAAATAAATTGTTTAGCCAATTTCCCAGTTTCGAAAAAAAAAAAAGAGAAACATTTCCCCTACTTCGCGGTTCAGGTGTTTACTATTTACCATCTGCTTAATAATTCATTGACTTAACTGTAAATAGATTTTACAGCTTCCGTTAGATTAGAGCTGATAGTATAAGTTTTAAAAACCTACGGGAAAGTGAGATAAATACTCTGATCATTCTACATTGGCTGCAGAGGAAGATGGATAATCAAGAGGCTTCGGAAGCCATTAATGCTCTCTCTTTGAAGGATTCCTCATCTAAACCTCCAATTTCCACTTCCCAGTAAGTCTCTTTCAATTTTTTTTTTTTTTTTTTTTTGCTGTGTAATTTCCGAAGAGCTATTGAACTACGAAAATATAACATAATACCCTAATTCAACTGTCGTTTTGCTGGATAATGAATAATCAAGAGGCTTCAGAAGCGATTGATGCACTCTCATTGAAGGCTTCTACATCCGACGCTTCCATTGCCACTTCCCAGTAAGCATCTGCCTCTATTTGCTCTCACGGATCATATAATTTCTATTTGGAGTATTTTTTTTTTTTAATTTCTGAAGAGCTAGTGAATTCTGTTAATAACCTGTAATCTTAGAGATTTATAGAGAGCCCTGACAAATTATTGAATATTGGAATGAAATGGATCCGAATAGCGTGAAACATATATAGAAGACTCATATAGCCGTCCTGCACCCAAGGTGTGTCCCAGTGGTCTTAGGTTCACATCCCAATGGGAGGCAAATAAATTACTACATTAGGTAATTTTTTTCATATGCCTAAGCCTTGGTAGTCAGAGTTATCCCGGTACATGTGCTAGTTGAAGCCGGAGGTACCAAGTGCCCAGTGGAGTAGTCGAGGTGCCGCAAACTACCCCGGACACCACCACCATCAAAAATTAAAAAGTAACTCATATAGCCATCCCAATTAGTTTGTAATTGAGGATTCATTGATATCTTTGGTGAGATCTATGGAATGGTTTTTCTTGTTTGCATATGAATGCATTTTTGTTCAAATTTGAGATTGAATTTGTTATATTATGCTAATGTTTTAGGATGAGTGTGGAGGAGAGGTTCAAGATTATTAGGAGTATTGGGGAGGAATGCATACAGGAGGATGAGTTGATGAATCTGTTAGCAAAGAAGCCGCAGCCCGTCTGCTATGATGGTTTTGAGCCTTCTGGTCGAATGCACATAGCTCAGGTACGTAGATGTGAGTTCCCCGAGGGCATTCTAACTTACAGGAATGAAGATGATAAAAATCTTGCCATTTGCAAAATGTCTGGATTGCACAATGCATGTGGCTTATTTTGTTTAGAATTCTACTTTTTTTTATTAAGGTTTGTTAATTCTACTTGAACATGACTGTTTTTCCTGTTCTCATGATTGGTAGTTGTAATATACTTCTTCCAGATGGAGCTCTGTTCACCTGTCTTTGTTCTAAGGGTGGAGATTGACTAAAAAGTCCCAATGAATTGTTTGCGTGTCACACAATGAAATTAATTCATGATCAATTGCTTATACTGACAAGCCGTTACATAAAATTATATTTTATGGCTTTCTTTCTTCCTGTTACATTAGTACAGGATGGCTATGAAATTTTACGGGAGGAGCTTCTGTGCAGTTATATGTTCTTTTAGCATGTTGTGACTTTTTTTCTATTATAAAACTTCTTTGCTTAACAGGGAGTTTTGAAGGCACTCAATGTCAACAAACTGACTTCTGCCGGCTGCAAGGTGAAGATCTGGATTGCAGATTGGTTTGCACAGCTAAATAACAAGATGGGTGGTGATTTGAAGAAAATTGAAGTTGTTGGCCAATATTTGATTGAGTTATGGAAGGGTGTGGGAATGAATCTCGAAGGGGGTCAAGTGGAATTTCTGTGGTCTTCGAAAGAGATTAACTCTAAAGCTCATGAATACTGGCCTCTTGTTATGGACATAGCTCGAAGGAACAAGCTTCCACGGATTTTAAGGTAAAGGCTAATGCATCAAAAACTCTCTTTCTTCTGCTAAAAGGAGCATTCAGTTATTACTTACATGTTTTTCTTCATTCTAAGGTGTTGCCAAATTATGGGTCGGTCTGAGCAAGATGAGCTGACCGCCGCCCAGATTTTTTACCCATGCATGCAATGCGCTGACATATTCTTCCTTAAGGTAATCTGTTCTTATGAGTATTTTCAAAAAAATTCTTTGTTCAATTATCTGGATAAGTTAAATATAAGCATCCTTTGTTGGACCTCTAAGGCTCTATTAGGAAAAACAGAAGCACCTTCACTGCTATTCTTATTTTAGGATGCAAAGTTACCCCTGTTATCTCATTTGAGACCTAGTTCTTGCTTGTCTTGGTTAGCCCTGTAATGAAAGTTGACAACCTTGTTCTTGCTTGTCAAAGTCAATGAGTAAAAAAGCATTATCAGTTGTTTTAAATTATCTCCATATGCGTAGAGCTTGCTTGCCTTGAGTTTCTAGTTCAGTGGCATATGCTTCTTATATGTACAGATATAAGAAAGCTGCATAATATTTTGTTTCATTTGTTGCCTATTTCTATGTCTGTTTTTGTTCAATCTTCTGTTTTAATAGTGGTCAATGCCATAGTGGTGATTATTTGTTTTAATTATTCTTTTCCAGCTAAATGTGGAATTTTGTCTTAATAGGCTGATATCTGTCAACTAGGCATGGACCAGCGAAAGGTTAACGTACTTGCAAGAGAGTACTGTGAATGATACCAAGAGGAAAAACAAGCCTATCATATTGTCTCATCGTACGAAGATCATTTTGTATGCTAGAATTCGAAAACTCTTTTCATTGGACTAACTCCTTTGTTTAATGTGTTTGTTTTCTTATCATATTGGTGTGCAGACATGCTCCCTGGTTTGCAGGAAGGTCAAGAGAAGATGTCAAAGAGTGACCCCGCTTCTTCTATCTACATGGAGGATGAAGAGGTATTTTCAGATTTTACCTCTAGGCTATCTAACTATATACATATGGAGTATTAGTTACATGTAACACCGTGCTACATTTGATTTTAGGTTGAGAGTCATTGTTCTTAATTAACAGGTAGTCGTCGTTGCCACTGATGTTCTAATGAACTGATGTATTTTTTTTCCTTTGCCATGCTTGAACATCAAAGGCAGATGTAAATCTCAAGATAAAGAAGGCTTTTTGTCCACCGAAGGTTGTAGAAAAGAATCCATGTCCGGAGTACATCAAGTATATTGTCATCCCTTGGTTTAATGAATTCAAAATTGAGCGAAGTGCTGAGAATGGTGGCGACAAGTGAGTCATGCCATGCATTTATTCATATCCATTCAGCTGATTTGCTAACCAAAGTACTGTTTTTTAGATCATCTTTTGTTTTATTCTCTTTCCCACACTAGGACCTTTAAGAATTTTGAAGAACTGGCTGCTGACTATGAAAATGGGAACTTGCATCCTGCGGACTTGAAACCTGCACTATCAAAAGCAATCAACAAGATATTACAGGTAGATGAATACATCTTACTGGGCTGATAATTGGTATTTACACCAATATCTTATGCAGTCCCTGTTTGAAGTTTAATATATATACATTTGCAAATTTCCTCTTAATGTGAAAAGTAATCTTTTTATAGTTGGTGACTTGGTGTTATTACCTCATGATTAATACAGCATCAGCACCCTAGAATAACTTCTTTGTCTGTAGAGTATTTTTATATCTTAAAGTTATAGTTTGAATTTCAAGGTCCTTATTGTTTATACTGAGCGTGATCAATCAGATTGGCAATTTAACATCAATTGATAGTAAATTAAGTTTGCGCACATGATGGCTTGTATCACATGAGCTTCAGATGGTATAGTTAATGTTAAATAGGCTACTGTTACTCAAGATCAGGGCACCACAATTTTTTTTTTATTTTTTGTATAGTTTATATATTTTTTATTCCACCTTTCTTCAGTTGTCCTCCTGACTCATTTAAATTTTGTTATGCAGCCGGTGCGTGATCATTTTAAGAATGATCAGAAAGCCAAAGACCTTATGAAAAGGGTGAAGGTATGTGTTCTAAAAGTTGCCTAAATGTTCTGTTTTGGATAAAATGTCTCTTTGATGTTATCACTTGAGGTCAGGGTATGCTTTCTTTACTGAACTACTGAGGCTTCTCGGTACAAGAAAATAGAAATCTGAATTTTCGGCTGATATGGGGTCAGGTTTTACCTCTTATTTCAAAAGGGATGATTGATGGTGTAATTACATGGCTCAAATTGAATATATGTCTCTCCTAGACTATTGAGATTACACTTCTTCCCGTGCAAAAGATACAATTTCTAATGAATCGATGACGATGTCAAAGTGTACCATTTAGGTGATCCTGACAAAACACTTGTATCTGACCAATCACATAAACTCAATGTCACATTCGTCAAACCCTCTAAACCATTTAGTTCCATAGACCTTTTGTTAGAAAGTTCAAAGATTATGTGACATTGGCCTTGGAGGGGGGTTTTGGGTTTTGGGGGGGGGGGGGGAGTTGGTTATTGTGTGTGCCGCCCAGGACATTCAGAAACAATAGGCTCGTTCATTTTCTTGGCTCTTGACCATATCAAGGTGGCAAGTGTTCAAAAGTAGTTCTATGGCAGCTTTTGCATCTAATTGTTGCTGTTTTCTGATTTGCAGAGTTTCAAGGTAACGAGCTGAGGTTTTGATGAATGAAGTGGGATTAGGAGATGATGATTATGATGGCTGTCCGAGAAAATCCATTCTATTTTGTTTCTGTTGCATTCTAATACCTTGGTTTCCCACAATTAGAAATGTTTAGCATCAGAGGCACCCTTCATTTTTTATCTAATATTTCTTACTCCTATTGATATGTCCGGATCCGAAGACAATTTCAATTATAAAAAAAAAGGAATAAGACTAAATTTTGTGAACTGTGATTTCACAGAGGAAATGCTTCTGATACTCTAGTTAGCAACATGGTAATTTCCAAATGTCTATGTGCACCTCTCGTCCTCTGTGGTGCGTGTAAAGATTTGCAGGCAAACACAATGTTGAGCCCCGATTAACATATAAATCAAGACACGTTCAAGAAAGCAGCATCGACCAACTTCGTATCCTGTGTTTATTCATCTTTTTTGCCTTACAAGAAAGGACATCTACTTGACAATTCGAAGATAAGAACGTCATCTCTATGTGACTGAGTTCTATGAGGCAGGTAATTCTTGTTTTCCTAAGACCCCAAGCAATGTTAATTAGCTGGGCAAAGTTTATTAGCAAGAAGAAACCTTTTTACAAAATCTCATTCAATTTTTCATTGATAATGAGGTTGTCCAGACAGTGCCATTTTGCGCTTACTTTTCTGTATTGTAAACATGATTCATATTTCTAGTCTAGCTTGCGTTCAGTGCTGACATTCGAATGGGTATTGCATTTAATCCCAAGCAACACGAATTATGCTTACCCGAACATCGTCATCAACCACACACAAACATCCAGTTATGGATCTAAAGACACGGTCATGAATGGCAGGTTAAGGCATCAAGCTAGACTAGAAAAAAAACAATACAACTAACCACAGCAATTTAACACAAGCATATAATAGCAGCCCTTCATACATTAGCCAAGAAAGTTGAAATGGTGAGGAACCATTTTTGCTGGCAAAGAGACATAACATACATTGTTCTCAAGTATTCAATAAAAGGTAACATTCATTTCTGGCCCTTTTTCCTCCAGAGGTCACCAAACTTCTTAATACCAGAACCTTTTCGCTTCCCATGTCCAAAAACATCATCAGAATCATCAACCAACCCCGGCGAACCCATGTAACTGCCGTATCCTCCAACTGCTGGTTCAAATACATTACCGTAATGCTTATCCATTGATCCACACCTCTCAGATAGTCTTCTCCCGTTCATCTCCACGCCTCCCGCTAATACTGCTGCTGCAGCATCTGCAGCTTTCCTCCATTGTTCTGTTTGGACTCTCAGTTTCTTCATCTCATTTTCTAATGCCTCCTTTGCCTTTTCAGTAGCCTCAAGTTTCTCCTCTATATTAACTGCATTATTCTTGCTTGTTTCCAGCTCTTGTGCTACTTGGTTTAGCTTGAGGCTCGTTTCCTCTTCCTTGGCCGTAATGGAAGATATCTCTAGCATTTTTTCATTCAGCTCCTTCTTCAGGTTCTCATTATCTTGGATAAAAACCTGAAGCTCTTTTTCTTTCTCCTCCAACTTGGATTTTAATGAGCATATTTCTTCATCCTTCAAATTCATCTCTTCAACTGATGGTTTCTCCGGTTCAGCAACCGGTTTAGCAATGGCTGGTGGTTCAGCAGGCGATAGATTTGCACTTTTCAGGTCCTCTTCAACAGAGGGGTGGCTTATTTCAACATTTGGAGGAGGCTCCACTGTTTCCTTCTCAATTGGAACTTCAAAAACATCGGTTTCTTTCTGGTCATCATCTGGAATTTCATGAGTTGGGTTGTTGTTGTTGGTTTCTTGGATTTGCTCAGGCTCAGCAACAGTTGGTTTCTTGGTTTTCTTCTCAAGCTGTTCTTGAGCTGCTTTCTTTGCAGCCTCAGCTGAAGCTAACTGCCCCTTAAGAGATTTGAGCTCATCTTGTGCTTGCCCAAGTTGGGATTCCAAATCTGCAATTCTTGTTCCGAGCTTTCTTTGATTCAGTGGATCAGATTGAGTGCCTCGTGGCGAACGACGATCACTCAATTTAGGACTCCGGTCAGTCACTGATCGATGGTGTAGAGGATCAGAATCAGAGCTTGATGTTCTGAGTTGCAAAGGGACTCGAGGAGATTGCCTTTGAGGCATTTCTGATCCCCTGTTCCCTCAAAATGAAAAACAAGGGAAAATTATTAGACAAGGTTTTTTCAAGCACCAAAGAGGACACAGGATTATTCACAATTCATTTGATGGTAAAAGCTAAGCAATAGAAATTCTAAAAGTTTCCGGGGAAAAATAGTTACTCATGAATTATAAAATATTACTCATACTGTATTGAATTATTGATAGGGAGTCAAACCATCCAAAGACACTCACCTTGATCGTGGCATTTCACCTTCTTAAAATGTTCAATGATGCAATCTTCTAACACTTTTAAGTCTTGATCTGTGGAAGTGGAGAGGATCAATCAGTTTAGAAGTATATCAAAGGCATCAACTTCTCTATATATTGCATGGGAATTGAAAGTTGAAACTAATTTGAAGTTAAAAAATATACAACCCCAATAAAAGCAGGAATAATCAGTTAAAATATTAATGTCGAAGGAGAAAATAATAACAAGCATCCCCCCCACCCCCTAAGCAATTACAAAAAGTAATTAAAAATGAAAAGACAGAGTTTGTATTGGGGGGGGGGGGGTGATTTATTTTAATGGTAAAAGGAAGAAGAAAAAGGAAAACATTCTTTGCAGGAAAAGGAGACAAAATTGAACAGAGAGAGAAGTGAAGCACGCGTTTAGAACAAAGAAAAAGGAAAATTTCCAGACACCTTTATCCCCATGCATATGTCAATGTCATCGGAAGATGTGCACATTTTCTCATAATATTTCAAAACACTAGAAAGGGGTTTCAAATATTAGATTTTCAAATTGGAATTATTCACTTGAAACTTCGACCATAATGCATGTTTGTCTGAATAGACTCAAATGTTCAGTAAAATGAAGATCTACCAAATAATTCAGTCAATAATTGGTTTATGAAAAAAGGAGAAAATTTGATCTTTCTTGCTCTAAATGCATCATTTATTTAATAGGTAAAGAAAAAGCACAGGAAATGGTATTATGGCAAAGGAAGATAAAGTGGAAAATCAAAATAATGTCCATCTTTTCTTACCAGAAAGAATTCCAACAAAACTTCACCTTTCTTGATTATTTCTTCAGTAGTTGATTACTAAAAGCCTTCAGAATGAAGAAAGAAGAAACACCCAGAAAGCAGAAAATCAAGAAAAAGGCTTTAGCTTTTTGAGAATTGAATGTTTGTTGTGGATTCAAGATTGTTTGTGAATGAGGAGCTTACCAGCAATAAAAGCACTTTCCTTTTTTGAATGAGGAGAGCAACAGTAAAATTTCAGTAGAGTAGTAGAATTTTATACCCCAAGTAAGCTTAGGATAGATACTATAAAGATTTGAACTTTGAAATATTTGAAGTTTGAATTAAAGGTGGGTAGCAGAGAGAGAGGAAGAGGACAAGAGGGTAAATTTGAACGTTAAGAGTAAGGGGACACCAAAATAATACAACACTCTGTTATTGGGAAAATCTAGAGAGTCTATCTGTAACAATGGCAAAGCTGACCTTTTCTCTTTTTACTTTTCTTGAACTGTCCTTTTGCTTCTTTTCAAACCACTTACCTTTCTTGATTACTGAATCTGTGTCTCTGTATCAGCATCTAAATTTTGGATAATAGTGAAGGGCATTTGACCTTTGAATTTCACCTACTAATACCAAGAACGGTAAAGTTGAATGGGTAAATTTGCCCATAAAAAATTCGAGACGTGGAATCAGTCATTAATGTTTGTATTAAGATAAACTGTCACACCACATCTTTAAAATGCGATACTTTTACGAACCTTGCTTGAACGCGAGATACCTTATGTATCGAGTTATCCTTTAATACCAAGAAAAAATAAGTATTGGACTTTGAACCATGTAACAAAGGAACCATGTGTCCCTTTAGGTTTAACCTGTTGTAACGAGCTCCTTGACCACAGGCAATTTCCAAGAAACAGTTGAATACTGAATGAGTATATACTTTAGGCAATTTTTTAATGATCTTACTAAAGTAAGTCCCTGTTTTTCACTTTTATGTTTCAGAAGATAACTTTTACTACTCTTTTAGTTCAAGTAGTAGAAATGATCTTGTCTATGACCCAAATTAAAGAAAAAAGAAAGAAGAAAAAAATGTAATTTCATACTCCTTCCTTTTCTTTTATTATTCAATCATATATATTTAGTCTGTAACTTAGAGCAACAATTTCTTAATTAGGCAGACTTTGGTAATAAAAAGCCAATCTGTATCTATGCGTGGTTCTCATTGTAGTCTTATTAAAAGTCAAATTGTTTACCCAAAAAACGAATAGAGTTGAATTTATATGCGGTTCTAAAGACATGTTGTATAAATTGGTACAAACCTGAAAGATAAGTAGAAATATATCGAATGTTTATTGCAAAAAGGAAAGAAATACAAACCAAATTGATTAGAGAATGATTTATAAACGAGCAAGATGAATCAACATCCAAAACCCAAAAAAGGACAACCTCTATATATCAGTGTAATGATCTTTGAAATGCAAGTGTATGAATGTTTTGATCTTTTCTGCGGATGTTCAATCTGCCCTTACAAAAATGATACTTACTCTTAATATAGTGGAAACATTATGCTTTGGATATAATAAAAAACACATAGTGGAGATCCCATGATAGATTAACTAATTAACTTTTCCTTAATTCTCGCCGAAATTCTCTCCCTAAGTGCGGCTACAACGACTATTTGTCTCATAGCTCGATCTTGGTTGGCCTTGGTACTGATCGATCTTCGGATCTCGAGCTCGATATCGACTCGAGCTCGATATTGGCTCGAGCTTGGTATTGACTCGAACTCGATATCGACTCGGGCTCGGTATTGACTCGATCTCGATATTGACTTTGAGCTCAGTATTGAATCGAGCTCGATATTGACTTCGAGCTCGGTATTGATCGGTCCCTGAATCTTGAGTTTGATAACCTGGCTTCGGATCTCATCTTAATATTATGAAGTCAGCCCTTGGTCCATCGTGTTCCAATCTTGACTAATTACACGAAGGGCAAAACTAGTTTTGACTGTATACAGATAGTCCCCTCGTTTTTCGGGAAGAATGTGGTGAAAAACGACATGATTTCCCAACGATATGACTAGATATACACTGACGTTTGCATCAAGCCCGACTATGACGTACGTGATAAATGTCTCGTCGGTTCAGTTACCAAGGCATTAAATTTGCGTCAGACGATGGTCGGCCACTGTTGATTGTGAACCGTCATCGCCAAACCTATAAATAGCCCCCTTCTTCATTATTTTAAACTTTTTACTTTCAACTCTTCTCATTCTATTCTTTACAGTCCTTCGTCTTCTCCAAAACTTATCTATTTCCAGGTTCTGAAAAGTTCTTTGTTTGTTCTTCATCAAACACCGAAATATTTCAATTTTCCGTCTTCATTGTTCTTTGAAAACCTAGATGGCCAAGATATCTAAAACCGTTTCTCATAAAGAAGTTGCTTCTTCATCTCGGCCGGCGATAAAACGGTGGTGGAGCCACGCCTTGAAGAACTTGTTCTCGGAGTGTGTGTTATTGATTCTGATTTTAAAGTTGACAAACCCTCTTCGGTTGCCGGTCGATGCAAGCCGATATCGAGATACATATGCTCGATAACAAAAAGTCTTCTCGATACGGTGAAGAAAAACTGTAATTGGGTAAACAAAGAGGTCGTGATACCGACACCGGAGGAATCAATTACTACTTACGTGGAAGGGTATCTGAGTGTTTACACTTACCCTTTCACGCGGGGTCCCCTCGATCCAGTCATCATCGACTTTTGCAAGAAATACCAGGTGACCCTCGGCCAAATTCATCCTTCTTTCTGGAGGATCGTGATCTTGATCCGTTTTATTGTGAGCAAAATCGATGGGTTTCCCTTCACCCTCGACCACCTCATAAGATTATATAGCCCTCGACTTTACCGAAGTGGGCTGATAAAGCTTCAACATCATGCCACTAAGGTGTTCACCTCGAGTATAGATGAAGACAAGGATCGGGGCTGGATGGGCTGATTTGTTCGAGTGAAGACCTCGGACCTGATCCCGGCTGAGAGCATGCCATTCTTGAGAAATGGAACATGAAACGTGAGTACGGTCCCGTTTTAAATTTATGTTTGTTGTTTAACTTCTTCATCTTTTCTTATTAGCATCTTCCTTGATGCAGCCCGTTGCTTGGATGCCGGGAGCGATTCCCCACCTCGAGAACTAGGTCAAAAACCTGGTCTTGACGTCATTATTTGTCGGGCACTCATGGAGCAATAGATATCGAAAAAGATGCGGTTATGAGACCCCTATCAGGTGATGAAAAAATTCTACTGCCTATCTCAAAATCGGAGAAAGCGTTTAAGAGAAAAAGGGCCTTGGACTCCGAGGGTCAGAAACCTAAAAAGAGAGTGGCTCGAAAACCCAAGGTAAACATAATCCCTTTGACTATGGAGTCGGTCCTGAGTCTAAGGGATGAAAAAGAAGAAGAAGAAAATAATTCTAGGTTGTTGGCTCGTGCCCAGGATAGCACCGACACTCAAAATACTTCGGTATCGATGGGAGTTGATACCTCTCCAACCAGGCTTGAGGAGGTCGGGGAGGGGACTTCGACCCAAGTTCCCGAACCTTTGGAGACCAAGGATTGTTTTACCTTGGGGTAAAGAGACCGTCGAAGAGGCGGAGAATACCGGTGCGCAAACTGAGCTTGGGGCTCCCAAAGACGGAGGCAGTATCCCAAACGACCTACTCGGGGCGATAGAGATCGGAGATTCCCCCTCTTTCCCTTCTTTCTCCCAATCGATGATACGTGACGCTCAAGCTATGGGAACTTGTCACAGGGAAAGAGCTTATGGAGGGGAGGATCCTTTCCATGGTTATTCTATCGGTATAGAAGACATCACAGGTCCGGGTGACTTGGAGGCTCCGAAAAAGAGCTCGAGCGAGGTGTGAGTGCCTTGCCTTTTTAACGAGGCCCAGCAAGCCTTGAACCGGGTAAGTTCATATTTTCTTTGCTGATTTTCATACTTGTGTTTTCCTTTCCTTGCATAATCCCTTCTTATTTTCGTAGGCTTCTGCGCTTCATCACGAGGCATTTTTTCAATCCCGAAGGGAGTTGAGCCGGTACACGACCGAAGTTCGAAGGCTTACCGAGGAGAGAGATGCCTTAAAGCTTTTGGGTGGGAAGAGAGAAGGAGAAGTAAAAAAGACTTCAGGCTGAGCTGGAAGCATCTCGGAAAGAACAAACTGAGCTGGCCGAGTAGGTACAAAGAATCTTTGGTTTAAATGATATCGACTCGGAATTGATGGCTAATAACTCAGTCCCACAGGTTGAGCAAAAGTTCAAAGTGATTAGGCAGCTTCGTGCTGAAGTGGATGTAGTGAAATCGGAGGCCGAGGAGTGGAAGAAGAACATGGACCGCCTCACCTCAGAGAAAGAAACTCCCTGAACACAGCTGGCTTCGGTTGAGGTCCAACTCCGAAGCTTAAAAGAGAAAACCTTGGTGCAAGCCAAGAATATCGAGGAGTTATAGTCTCGATTGGGCTAAATGACTTTTGATCGAGAGAGACTGGCCTCAGAATGCCAATGCAATGGTGTCTATTTATCGGTCTGATGCTAAAGTTGCTCAGGTTCGAGCAAAAGAGGTTGTCGAGGCTGCTCAAGCACGAGCAAATTGGGTTGCTGAGCATGCTAGATGCCAATCTCGGAGGGAGACTCTAGAGGAGATCCACGCTTGTGGCTTCGATCTTACAATCGAGATCGAAAATACAAATGAGCTTGAAGTTGAAGCCAAAGTGTTGGCCTTTCCCGATGATGATATCAGGAGTATGAGCGGTTCTTAGAGTGAAGGAGGCCTCAAGGGTGAGGATGCTTCTCCTGGAGAGGACTAAGTCCTTTTAGCATTTTTCTTCTTTCTTTTAGGACCGTTTTGGTCTTTTGTAGAAAAACTTGATCGGGCCATGGTACTTTTGTAAATGATTTCTAGTATATATAAAACTTTCTTTCCTTTATGGCCTCTGAATCTTTTGCCTTTCTTATTAATTTATACAAAGGCCAAAAATTGTCTTAGCACGGGATAATTACTTGAAGGTCCGAGCGAATGTTCGAACTCGACCTTTCCTTGTAGGTAGTCCCCGAGTGAATGTTCGAACTCGAACTGAGATATCTTTTAGACTCGATGAATAAAGTTCAAGTGAAATGATTTTCTCTAATTCGAGCTAAGGTAGCCTTTAGGCTTTTTCGGTTTAGTGAGAGTGATTTATTGAACTCGAACTAAGGTAGCCTTTAGGCTTTGTGGTTAAGCGAGTGTTTGCTCGAACTCGAATTAAGGTAGCCCTTAAGTTTTTCAGTGGAGTGAGTGTTTGCTCAAACTCGAATTAAGGCATCTCTTAGGTTTTTCAGTCGAGTGAGTGTTTGCTCAAACTCGAATTAAGGTAGCCCTTAGGCTTTTCAGTCGGGTGAGTGTTTGCTCTAACTCAAAATAAGAATAGCCCTTGGGCTTTGTAGTCGAGTGAGAATGATTTCTCAAACTCGAATTAATGGCAGCCCTTGGGCTCGATAGATAGTTCCTGAGTGAGAATGGTTACTCGAACTCGAGTTAGGGTAGCCTTTAAGCTTTATAGTTGAGTGAGGATTTGTTCGAACTAGAAATAAGAATAGCCCTTAGGCTTAGTGGTCGAGTGAATGTTTGCTCAAACTCGAATTAAGGTAGCCCTTAGACTTTTCAGTCGAGTGAGTGTTTGCTCGAACTCAAAATAAGTATAGCCCATGGGCTTTGTATTAGAGTGGGAATGATTGTTCGAACTCGAATTAATGGCAGCCCTTGGGCTCGATAGATAGTTCCCCAGTGAGAATGGTTGCTCGAACTCGCGTTAGGGTAGACCTTAGGCTTTAGAGTTGAGTGAGGATTTGTTCGAACTCAAAATAAGAATATCCCTTAGGCTTAGTGGTCGAGTGAGTATTTTCTCGAACTCGAAATAATGTAGCCCTTAGGCTTAATGGTCGAGTGAGTATTTGCTCGAACTCAAAGTAATGTAGCCCTTGGGCTTAATGATCGAGTGAGTGTTTGCTCGAACTCTAAGTAATGTAGCCCTTAGGCTTAATGGTCGAGTGAGTGTTTACTCGAACTCGACGTAATATAGCCCTTGGGCTTAATGGTCTAGTGAGTGTTTGCTCGAATTCGAAGTAATGTAGCCCTTAGGCTTAATGGTTAAGTGAGTGCTTGCTCGAACTCGAGGTAATGTAGCCCTTAGGCTTATGTGGAGCTTGGTCTCGTTGATTTTTCGGTTGGCAGTCCCCGATTTATGGGGTAATTTTTCAAACTCCGGTCATGGTCAGCCCTTAAGCATGTTTGCATAACAGATCACGAAATAGAAGAATCTTTCTGGGATATGAGATATCGGTAAAGAAGAAATTTCTCTTTATAAGTCATTATTCATGTGTTCATGTTTTGTGCTAGGGCTCGAGCAAACTACACATGCATGGTTTGTTTTCACCATTTGGCCCTTACAATTTTTCTATCGAAACCCTGTTGCCATGAAGTAACTTTCTCGTATCGAACCTAATATATTCTAGGGTAAGGCCCCCCAGTATTCAAGTTTGATTGTAAAGAGGCCTCAGATACTATTGAATTGTTATAAGTTAGCACGATCAATAGTTGCCTCATTAAAAACCTTACCGAAAAACCCATTTAGGATAAAACCGGTCTAAGGAAAAAAGAGTACAACGCGTGCTTTCAGACCTAAAGGCTTCGAGTTGAATAATCCATCCCTGTTTCTGGTCGAACACCTGCAAGGGTTAATTTCAAAATATAAATGAACATGGGAGGGTCGTACCTTAGCAGTAATATCGTTTTCGGTGCAAAATATTCCAATTGCTCGGTACTTGTTTGTCGTTTATCATATCGAGCTTGTAGGACCCTTTTCCGATGATTTCGAGGACCTGATATGGTCCTTCCCAGTTCGAACCCAGTTTTCCTTTGTTTGGATTTCGGGTGCTGAGGGTGACTTTCCTTATTACCAAGTCCCCGATTTTAAAATATCGAAGATTGGTTCTTCGATTGTATTATCTTTCGATCCGCTATTTTTGGGTGGCCAATCGGACGAGAGCGACCTATCGTCTTTTGTCCAATAATTCTAGGCTCATGTTCATGGTCTCGTTATTCGACTCCTTTGTTGCATATGGAAACCTAATGCTAGGTTCTCCGACCTCAACCGGGATCAAAGCTTGGCTCCATAGACCAACGAGAATGGTGTTGCTTCGGTACTGGATTTCGATGTTGTGTGATATGCCCATAGGACCTCGGGCAGTATTTCTTTCCATTTTCCTGTGGCGTCGGTCAATCTTTTCTTAAGATTTTGGATGATGGTTTTGTTGGTCGATTCGGCTTGTCCGTTTTTGATGGGATGGTACGGTGTTGATAGGATCCTTTTGATCTTGTGATCCTCGAGAAATTTAGTTACTTTGATGCCGATGAATTATTTTCCATTATCACATACAATCTCGGCTGGCACCCCGAATCGACATATGATGTGGTCCCAAATGAAGTCTATCACTTCTTATTCTCTGACTTTCTCGAAAGCCTCTGCTTCAACCCATTTAGAAAAATAACCAGTCATAAACAAAATAAACTGAGCTTTACCTAGGGCCGATGGGAGGGGGCCGATGATGTCCATCCCTTATTTCATGAAAGGCAATAGAGATAGGATCGAATGGATTAGCTCCACAGGTTGATGAATCACAGGCGCATCTCTTTGGCATTTGTCGCATTTTCGAACGAACTCCTTTGCATCTTTGCTCATATCGGTCCAATAATACCCTGCTCTGATTGCTTTGTGGACCAGCGAATCGACACCAGAATGGTTTCCACAAGTACCTTCGTGAATTTCCCATAGTATGTAATCGGTATCTCCTGGTCCCAAACATATTGCCAATGGTCCATTAAAAGTCCTTCTGAATAGTGTTCTGTCTTCGGATAAGGTGAATCGTGCTGCCTTTGTGCGCAAAGCTATCGATTCCTTTGGATCTGATGGAAGCTTCCCGTTCTTGAAGTACTCTATATATTTGTTTCTCTAATCCCAAGTTAGACTTGTGGAATTTATCTCGGCGTGACCTTCTTCGATCACCGATTTTATGAGTTGTAAGACAGTCCTCGAGTTGAGTTTGTCATCTTCGTCCGATGAACCTAAGTTCGCAAGAGCGTCGGCCTCGCTGTTCTATTCTCGGGGTACATGTTGCAAAGTCCATTCTTTAAATTGATGTAGTGTCACCTGTAATTTATCCAAGTACATTTGCATTCGATTTTCTCGGACTTCAAAAGTCCCGTTAACTTGGTTTACCACGATGAGGTAATCACACTTAGCTTCTATGATCTATGTTCCCAAGCTCTAGCTAGTTCGAGACCTGCAATCATGGCCTCATACTCGGCCTCATTGTTAGTCAATTTCGTAGTTCTGATAGACTGTCTAATTACATTACTTATGTGTGATTTTAGTACAATGCCTAATCCAGACCCCTTCGCATTCGAGGCGCCGTATGTGAAAAGGGTCCAGACTCCCGAAGAGGTACTTGATTTTATAAGTAGCTCTCTTTCAATCTCGGGCACGAGGGTTGGCAAAAAGTCAGCCACCAAGTATGCCAATATTTGAGACTTGATAGCGGTTCGGGGTCGATACTCGATATTATACCGACTGATTTCTATGGCCTATTTGGCCAATCGACCCGAAAGCTCGGGTTTGCACAAAATATTTCGAAGAGGATAAGTTGTTACAACATGTATCGAATGAGATTGGAAATATGGCTTTAATTGCCTAGAGGCGCTTATTAAAGAAAGCGCTAATTTTTCTAAGTGTGGATATCTAGTTTCGGCCTCACCTAAGGTCCGACTGACATAATAAATAGGGAATTGCGTACCTCGTTCTTCTCGAACCAGGACTCCACTTACCGCTATCTCCAAGACTGCTAAGTACAAGTAAAGTTGTTCGTCCACTTTCGTGGTATGAAGCAGAGGCGGGCTCGATAAATACCTTTTTAGTTCTTCCAAAGCATACTGGCATTCCGGAGTCCATGCAAAGTTGCTTTTCTTTTTAAGCAGTGAGAAACATCGGTGGCTCATATCTGAGTATATCGAAATGAATCGTCCCAAGGCGGCTATTTTCTCCGTTAACCTTTGCACAACCTTCACATTATCTACTACCGTGATGTCCTTGATAACTTTAATTTTATCGAGGTTGATTTCGATTCCTCGGTTGGACACAATGAAACCAAGAAACTTGCTCGAGCCAATCTCGAATGCACATTTTTGGGGGTTAAGCTTCATATTGTACTTCTTTAGTACGTCGAAAGTTTCCTACAAATGCTTTAAATGGTCCTCTGTTCGCAGGAACGTAACTAATATGTCATCAATATAAACTTCCATTGATTTTCCTATTTGTTTTTCGATTTACTAGGCGTTGATAAGTTGCACTAGCATTTTTTAGACCGAATGGCATTACGTTATAACAATAGGTACCGTACTTAGTGACAAATGAGGTCTTTTCTTGATCCTCCTGGTTCATTCATATTTGGTTGTACCTTGAGCAGGCATCGATAAAACCGAGAGTCTCGTGGCCGGCCGTGGTATCGACATATGATCGATGCTAGGCAAAGGAAAGGAATCTTTAGGGCATGCTTTGTTCAAGTCTTTATAATATATATACATTCTAAGTTTGTTTCCTATCTTAGGGACCACCACCACATTTGCTAGCCATTCGGGATATTTAACTTCTCGAATGGATCCTATTTTAAGAAGTTTGGTTACTTTGTCCTTGATGAAGACATGTTTGACCCCGAACTGGGCCCTTCTTTTTTGCTTTATCGGATGGAATTTTGGATCCAAGCTCAGTCTATGAGTGGCTATCTCCGGTGGGATGCTTGTTATATCGAGATGGGACCAAGCGAAAGAAATAGTTCATTTTAGCTATAAGAAATTAAATAAGCTTTTTCCTGAGCTCGGGATCTAACCTCGTGCTCAAGTATACCTTTCGCTCGGGCAGATGTTCGACTAGCGTGATTTGCTCCAGTTCTTCGACTGTTGACTGGTAGCATCAGTATCATCGAGGACCACAAAGGATCGAGGGATCCCATAATCATCGTATTCGTCAGTCTTCTGATTCTCTAGTTGGGTTGAGGCTGACGTTTGTGATTGCTATTTGGTATCATTTTCCTCCTTCGAATCTGGTCCCTTTGTCGATGATAGTGTAGATATCAGAATCTCCTCAACGATGGCAAACATTTCTTTTGCGGTCGATTTCTCTCCGTAGACCGTTTTGACTCCCTTCGATGTTGGGAATTTCAGAACCCGGTGGAGAGTCGAGGGCACAACTCTCATATTGTAGATCTGCGGCCTTCCAAAAGGAGTGTTATACCTCATGTCACCTTCGATCACGTGGAACTTCGTTTCTTGGATGGTCCCGGCCACATTTATAGGCAGAATTATCTCGCCCTTAGTAGTTTTACATGTCATATTGAATCCGTTTAGAACCAGGTTTGCGGGCACGACCTGGTCCTCTAGACCGAGATGCTCTACGACCTTCGATCTAATAATGTTGGCCGAACTACCTGGATTAATTAACACACGCTTAACTTGAGTTTTATTCATAAGTATAGATATTACCAGTGCATCGTTATGGGGTTGCATGATTCCTTCTACGTCTTCATCACTAAAGGACAAGATTCATTTGGGTCTGTAATCCTGAGACCGAGATCGCTTCACCGACCCCTAGGGGATATCGATCCCACCGATGATCATGTGGATGATGTGTTGTGGCTCTTCTTGTTCATTTTGTCTTCTGAAATCCCTGTTTTTGAAATGATATTTGGCTCGGTCACTTATAAATTCCTGAAGGTGCACTTTATTGAATAAACGGGTAACCTCCTCTCTCAATTGCCTACAATATTCCGTTCTGTGGCCATGAGTGCCATCATATTCATACATTTGATTGAGATTCCTCTGGGTTGGATCGGTACGCAGAGGTCGAGGCCATTTAGTATCTTTGATGGGTCCGATGGCCGACACGATGGCGGATGCATCGATGTCGAAGTTATATTCCAATAACCGCGATTCTTCCTTATGTCCAGTATGCCTATCAAACCCATTCTTGTTCATCAGCCCTTGAGACCCTTGGCCTCGATCTCTTCTTTTATTACTTTGTATGAGGTTACGTCTTGGTTCGTTACCCCTACAATCTCCACTATACGGCTGGTATCGGTCCCTGATCGGCCTTTGTTCTCGGTTGATGTCCCTTTTAATAACGAACCCAGAACCTAACTGGTCGTCTTCGACTCTAATCTTTGATTGATACCGATTGTGAACATCGACCCAGGTAACAGCTGGGCACTCGATCAGGTTCTGCTTCAACCGTCGTAAAGCTATCGAGCTTCGTTCCAGTTGGAAACGAGACACGAATTCTCTTAGCATCTCGTTATCTTTTTGTCTTACCTTGAAAAGGTCCGACTTCCTGGTCTCGGCCTTTATGGCTCCAGCATGTGCTTTTTACGAAAGAATCTGCAAGCATAGCAAAAGAATCGATATAGTTAGATGGTAAATTATGATACCATATCATTGCTCCTTTTCACAAGGTTTCACCGAATTTTTTCAATAATACGGATTCGATCTCGTCGTCTTCTAAATCGTTCCTTTTGATGGCACATGTGTAAGAGGTGATGTGTTCGTTGGGGTCGGTCGTTCCATTATATTTAGGAATTTTGGGCATGCGAAACTTCTTGGGGATCGGTTTTGGAGTTGCGCTCGGGGGAAAGGGCTTTTGTACGAATTTTTTGGAATCCAAGCCCTTCAATATTGGTGGTGCCCCCGGGATCTGATCAACCCCAGAATTATAAGTTTCCATTTTTTTGTCGTTTACTTCAATCCTCATTTATCCTGACTCTATTCGTTTTGTCAGTTCCTCGAGCATCTTAACGATTTCGGGATTAGTCCCCAATTCTTGCTCATTTGACCTCACTACAGCTGGCTCCGTTTTGTGGGTGAATTCTTGGGGTGGACTGGGCTCGAGCCTGGTCGGTGCCTGGGATTGGCTCTACAACTGGGCTATTGCTGCTTGTTGAGCTTGCAATATTTTGAAAATCATACGCAAGCTGATTCCGTTTTCCTCAGCGTTTTGGGTATTTCGAGCTGCAGATCGAGTTCCACCATGAATGCTATTTTCAGGGTCAGAATGTTGGTTTGCCTCGATGGCCACATGTGAATTAACATCTATTGGTTCTTCGACCCGAGCTCCAACGGGATCGACGAGTGGCCTTTCACCCCCGGGGGTTAAGTTATTGTTCTCATCTTGAAGAATAGCTTCATTGTCAATAGGTAGGGCCATAAATTGAGAATTCGTCGATTTTAGTCTGAAATCAAAGACACTTCCAAGAGCAAGTGTGAAAATAGTGTGTTTCATAGAGATTCGTACCAAATAACTACTAATATCCTTAGCCCCATGGTGGGCGCCAAACAGTTTACCCGAAAAACGGATAGAGTTGAATTTATACGCGGTTCTAAAGACACGTGGTATAAATTGGTACAAACCAGAAAGATAAGTAGAAATAGATTGTTTATTGCAAAAAGGAAAGAAATACAAATCAAATTGATTATAGAATGATTTATAAACGAGCAAAATGAATCAATATCCAAAGCCCAAAAAAGGATAAATCTCTCTCTATATCAGTGTAATGATCTTTGAAATGCAAGTGTATGAATGCTTTGATCTTTTCTGTGAATGTTCAATCCGGCCTTACAAAAATGATACACACTCTTAATGTAGTAGAAAAATCATGCTTTGGATATAATAAAAAATACATAGTGGAGATCCCATGATAGATTAATTAATTATCTTTTTCTTAATTCCCGCCGAGATTCTCTTCCTAAGTGCAGCTATAACGACTCTTTGTCTCATAGCTCTATCTTGGTTGGCCTTGGTACTGATCGATCTCCGGATCTCGAGCTCGATATCGACTCGAGCTCGATATTGACTCGGGCTCGGTATTGAGTCGAACTCGATATCGACTCGGGCTTCGTATTGACTCGAGCTCGATATTGACTTTGAGCTCGGTATTGAATCGAGCTCGATATTGAGTTTGAGCTCGATATTGACTTCGAGCTCGGTATTGATCGGTACTTGAATCTTGAGTTTGATAACCTGGCTTCGGATCTCATCTTGATATTATGAAGCCGAGCCTTGGTCCATCGTGTTCCAATCCTGACTAATTAGACGAAGGACAAAACCGGTTTTGACCGTATACACAAATCTTTAAAGTCAATTAAGCTAATCATGGGGTTATGTTAAGATATTTTGTGTTTGACTTTGTTTGTCCATTTCTAATATCCATAATTAGAATCCATCCTAGACATAATCCAGCCATTAAGCAAGAAACCAGATACTCAATTAACACTTTCCAACATATGATAAAAGAAGCAACTTTTTGTCTTTAGCATTTGATTTTATCCTAAACCGGCAGTATGTTCTTATATACTACTAGTTCATTTACGAGGGTCTATTAGACATTCTGGATTATTTAGAGACAAATTCAAACCAGGACCTTGAAAAGTCATTCAATCATCAATTAATCAAGTGGGTCTCATCATCATTTAAGGTCAAGGATTGGGACAAATGAAAATTTAGAGGTTGTTGAGATGGATTGGCCCATGATTATGCATTCAGATCAAAAGAAGTAGATGGGCTTTAATATATGAAAAGAAACATTGCATGTGAGGTCTAAATGCATCCCAACTACTTCTTGGAACCAGATTATTGCTGCATCAACCCCTCCCCCCCCCCCCAAAAAAAAAAAAAAAAAAAACAGCCCAACACTTTTAAACAAAAAAATATATATATTACATGCACTTATAGTGTTTACAACATATTAGAAATATATAAAACTTTATAGTAAATTATGTTTAAATTATATGCATCTATCAGTTAAATTGACTCTTAAAATTATTTGATTAGATGTAAATACCGGATGCGTATAAATATTTTTCACCATTTTCTTCGTACAATATTCATAGACAAGATTATTAATTACAGTCGCTTAATTTAAACTTTATGGATTTATATAACTTGTTAATCACTGGGACATAATTGATTAGCTAACACTTAATTAAGAAATCATTAAGGTTGTTGATGAGCAACAATCTAATTCATTAGAGCTGACAGTATTAGCAGAAATTGTCTGCCTCTACAATAATGCTACAAAGATTTCATTTTCAGATTAGCTGACTTGTCTTTTCTTTAGCCTAGTGGTAGTGTGCCTGTAACTTCTATATCATGAAATAAGAAGCATTCTTCCTTAGAAGGTGTTCTTCGTTCCATCTACTGAGATTTGTGATTACTACAACAGACTGACTGGGATTGTAAATTGTAATGCTCTGCTCTGATAATTAATAAAATTTGATAGTTACCAAAAAAACAATCTAATCGTTGTAAGTAGTTAGGATGTAAAAATTCTAACTGTTTTCCACATTATTTGCTCTAATCGATATTTAAAGAAGTTAATTTTTGAATAAATCATTATATATATATAAAAAATATATAATTCAATTACACTACTACAATTGTTCAAAATTTAAGGTTTATAAATGTTGTTAACTTGTTATCAATAATTATATGCTAGCTCAAGTGGTTTAATTTGGCATTTCGGATAACGACCCTTGTTGTAACGACCCGGCCGGTCGTTTTGAGAGTAATAACCATGATCCCCTATTTACTGTTTTCCCCATATCATCTTATGCTTATGTGACTTGCCGGAAGGATTTGTTTTCTGTTTTGGAGTGAAATGGGACATTTAGTCCCTAAAACGGAAGTTTAAGTTCTAGGATTTTGACCGTAGTTGGAACTTTGTGAAGACGACTCCATAATGGAGTTTCGTCGGTTCTATTGGCTTTGTTGGATGATTTTGGACTAGGGAGCATGTCCGGATTGTGAATTGGAGGTGTATAGCTGAATTAGGCTTGAAATAGCGAAAGTTGAATTTTTGGGAAGTTTAACAGAGAGTGAACTTTTTGATATTGGGATCGGATTCCGATCCCGAAAGTTGGAGTAGGTCCGTAATGTCGAATTTGACTTGTGTGCAAAATTTGAGGTCAATCGGACGTGATATGATAGGTTTCGACATCGATTATAGAAGTTTCAAGTTCATTAAGTTTCAATTGGAGTGTGATTCATGTTTTTGTTGTTGTTTGATGTGATTTGAGGGCTCGACTAAGTTCGTATGATATTTTAGGACTTGTTGGTATGTTTGGTTGAAGTCCTGGGGGCCTAGGGTTGATTTCGGATGGTTAACGAATCATTTGGAAATGTTTTGGATTGGCTGAAGTTGTTGCACCTGGTGTAATCACACATGCGCACTTTGGGCTGCAGGTGCGACCCCGCAGAAACGGCCATCGAGCCACATAAGCGATTATGGGCCTGCCCAGTTGGGACTGCAGAAGCGGTTAGAGTCTCACAGAAGCGGACTCACAGGAGCGGTGAAAGGAACGCAGAAGCGGGCGTGCAGAAGCGGCCTTGTTCGCAGAAGCGATTTTTGAGGAATTAACTTATGTCCGCACCTGCGATGGTTTTTCCGCAGGTGCGGAATCGCAGAAGTGGTGAACCCCTCGCAGAAGCGAGATCGCTGGGTAGAAAAAGGCTAAGTTTGAGGGTTTTATCCTATTTTTATTTTGGGACTTTGAGAGCTCGGATTTAGGCGATAATTTGAGGGATTTTCAGAGGAAGCTATTGGGTAATGATTCTTAACTCATTTATGGCTATATTTCACTAATCTATCCTTAATTTCATATTTTAATTAAGGATTTGAGTTGAGAAAATTGGGAAAAAAGTTGGAAGGTTCTTAAACTGAATTTTTGGGTTTTGATTGATGTTTTGGTATCGAATTTGGGTAATTTTAGTATGGGTGGACTCGTGGTTGAATGGACATTCATATTTTGTGACTTTTACCCAATTTCGAGACGTGGGCCCAAGTCAACTTTTTGGGAGAATTTTTAAAATTCTTGTTAAAGTTTTGATTTCATTAATTAGATTAGTTTATTATAGTTGTATTTATAGTAAGTGATTGTTTTTAGCTAGATATGGAGATCCCCTAAATATTTACTTTTGGGACTACGAGGCGGTACCTCGGGAGATCCCCTGCATATTTACTTTTGGGACTACGAGACGGTACCTCGGGAGATGCCCCTGCATATTTACTTTGGGACTACGAGGCGGTACCTCGGGAGATCCCCTGTTGAGCGTTTACTTTTGGGACTACAAGACGGTATCTTGGGAGTGCCCCCGTTGTTTATCCTTATGTATAGGGGTGTTCAAAATCGAACCGAAACCGAAATCGAAAACCAAACCGAAGCTTAATGGCTTATTGGTATCGGGTTAACGGTATAACGGACGGGGAACAGATTGATATTTTTTTATTAACGACTTATCGGTTTGGGGGCGGATTATTCAATTTTCTTAACGGATAAGCCGTTAACCCATTAAGAAAAAAATGATATTATGGGTTTTCATAATTTGTCAAACTTTATTGTGGAACTTGATGCGATCCATTCGGATTGAAATTTTTTTATTAACGGCTTATCAGTTTGGGGGCAGATTATTCAATTTTCTAAACGGATAATCCGTTAACCCACTAAGAATATATATATTTATATATCCTAATGATATAGCTTCTGTCAAGTGTCAAGTATCAATTCCCAATTTCCCATTAACAAGTGTTGGTATTGGTAGACAAAATACATGCCTTTTGTTTTCTATTTTTCCCGGTTAGTGCCTTAGTGGTCATCTCTCACCATTGTATTAAATATAGAGAAAAAGATGTATAGTACAATTTACTCTATTAGAAATTTAGAATTTAGAAACCCTAAAATCTGGACTTCCAATTTCTCTAGTTGTTGCCTCTCACTCTCTCCTCTCATTCTCTTCTCAAGGGTCTTTCCTCCATAGCTCTATAGCTCTAATCTCATAACTAGATCTCAGACTCTCAGTTATGGCCATAGCCAGAGCAACAGATCAAGTGTCAAGTATCAATTCCCAATTTCCCATTAACTAGTGTTGGTATTGATAGCCAAAATACATGCCTTTTGTTTTCTATTTTTTCCGGTTAGTGCCTTAGTGGTCATCACTCACCATTGTATTAAATATAGAGTAAAAGATGTATAGTACAATTTACTCGATTAGAAATTTAGAATTTAAAAACCCTAAAATCTAGACTTTCCAATTTCTCCAGCCGATGCCTCTCGCTCTATCCTCCTATTCTCTTCTCAAGGGTCTTTCCTCCATAACTCTATAGCTCTAATCTCATAACTAGATCTTAGACTCTCAGTTATGGCCATTGTCAGAGCAGCAGACAATAAGTTTCTTTCTTCTCATTTTTGAATTTTTACTTGATGGTCGAATCTTTAGTTCTGCTATTGATAAAATAGACCAAATCTATATAAAAATTTGGAAAAATGTCAAAATTATTCTGGGGATTAAAAGAGGAATTTCGTGGCAGAAGAATGTCATTTTTCTCATCATACTTTGTCAGAAAATTAATTTACTTTCTAATTCGATTTCGATTCAGTTCTAATATATCTGGTAAGAATTCGAACACTAGCAAGCTAGCTTGCTACCTCTTTTCTGTTGCTATTTGTTTTTCGAACACTAGTTTATTTTTATTTGAATTTTCTTAAGCTTAAGTGAGGATCAACCTAAACCAACTTATAAAGTAAAAAACAGAATTTAGTTAGTTCTGTAATTATTTTATACTGTTAATTAAGGTAATAATGCATCTCATTAATTCGGTAGATGAATCAGTAACAATTCCAGTCAAGTTACTAAACATCTAATTGCATAATTATTTTTCTAAAAGTCAAAGAATATCATATGCATCTCCAGGGAAATATGTAAACATACATAAAAGATATGTAAATAGACCGATAAACTGCCCGATAAACCGCCCGATAATAGCTAAACCGATACCAATCTGCCCGATATCTTATCGGGTGGCTAGCAAATTAATACATTTAAAAACCGATAATCGATAAGCCGAACCGTTAGGCGTAAATAACCGCCTGATCCGTCCGATAAGCAGCCCTACTTATGTGTTGTGCTGTTATCCTTTTGGAGTTTCTCCTAGTTAAATTTCCAGTCTCTTATTATATTTGCTATATTTTTTTGCCTTAAATTATTATATACCAGTAGGGCCCTGGCCTGGCCTCGTCACTACTCTACCGATGTTAGGCTTGGCACTTAGTGGGTACCGTTGTGGTGCACTCATGTTACTCTTCTTGTACATATTTTGTGTGCAGATCCAGATACCTCCTACCAGCCCCGCTATTAGTTGCATACTTCTTGTTGCTTCGGAGATTTTAAGGTATATCTGTCAGTGTCCACAGAACTCGGAGTCCCCCACCCTCCACTTCCAACCAAGAGGTTGTGAGTTCGAGTCACCCTAAGAACAAGATGGGAAGTTCTTGGAGAGAGGGAGCCGAGAGTCTATCGGAAATAGTCTCTCTACCCATGGTAAGGATAAGGTTTGTGTGCACACTACCCTCCCCAAACTCTACTATTGAGGTTATACTAAGTTGTCAAACTCTACTATTGAGATTATACTAAGTTGTTGTTCTAGTTACTGATGTATATACATAGACAAATTGTTAGAGCTCGTGACTAACGGGTTTTGAGTTAGACTAACTCTCGGGGAGGAGAATTGGATCGTAACACTTGTTGGCTTCAACACTTTTCAAGAAGAGACGAAATTTATTTATAATATTAAAATAAAAGTATCCTATAGGCTTCGATCTCATGTCCTTTCTAATAAAATAGAAACACTGAACCAACAAGCCAAAGCCTAACTTTCATGCTAAGTGGTGTCATTCTTTTTGAATTTATATGATATTTAATTTTTGCGATAAACTTTACACCACATGCCTCCACCCTTGTAATCAATAGACAATAGGTTGACATAATTGCCAACTTTTATATTTAAAAATTGTTATAAAATAAAGATAGTAAAGTAAAGACACGTATAGAGAGAAGCTGATATATTATACAAACTTCAAACTTATGTCCATAATGAACTGAATTCTCCTCTATTTATAGAAGAAAGGAAGTTGTTGTGTAAGCTGCTACTGCAAGCTGCTTGTAAGTTGTTGTGTAAGCTGCTTGTAAGTTATTGTGTAAGCTGCTACTTTAAGTTGTTATGCCAGATATAGATAATCTTCTACCATGAGTAATATTTATCCATAACGGAGTACCGAAAGGATAAGCTTCTTCAGGAGGTTTATTTCCAATGGAGTACTAAATAGATAAACATATTTACGGCGGAGCCTCATATGGATAAGCTTTTTCAGGAAGCTTATTTACAACGGAGTACTAATTGAACATCCATAATATAATATATTTATAACACTCCTCCTTGGATATTCATTAAAAGATAATGTGCCTCATTAAAACCTTACTAGGAAAAAACTCAGTGGGAAAAAAATCCTAGTGAAGGAAAAAGAGTACACATATTTAGTAATACGTATTATTAGCTGCCTCATTAAAAACCTTATAAGGAAAACCCTATGGGAAAAAACCTTAGTAAGAAAAAAAGAGTACATCGCGTATTTTACTCCCCCTGATGAAAACCTTGTTTCAAATATTTAAGTCTCCGCATTCCAATCTTGTATACCATCTTCTCAAAAGTTGAAGTTGGTAAAGATTTAGTGAATAAATCTACCGGATTGCCACTTGAACGGATTTGTTGCACATCAATGTCGCCATTTTTCTGAAGATCGTGTGTGTAGAATAATTTTGGTGAAATGTGCTTCGTTCTATCTCCTTTTATAAATCCTCCCTTCAATTGGGCTATGCATGCATCATTGTCTTCGTATAAAACTGTGGGTCTTTTCTCACATTCCAAACCACATTTTTCTCGAATAAAATGAATTATTGATCTCAACCATACGCATTCCCTACTTGCTTCATGAATAGCTATTATTTCAGCATGATTTGAAAAAGTAGCAACAACAGATTGCTTTGTGGAGCGCCATGATATGATAGTACCTCCACATGTAAAAATATACCCGGTTTGAGATCTAGCTTTATGGGGATCAGATAAATAACCTGCATCTGCATAACCAACAAGATTTGCACTATCTTTGTTAGCATAAAACAAACCCATATCAAGAGTTCCCTTTAAATATCGCAATATATGCTTAATCTCGTTCCAATGTCTTCGTGTAGGAGAAGAACTATATCTTGCTAGTAAATTAACAGAAAATGCTATGTCAGGCCTTGTAGCATTAGCAAGATACATGAGTTCGCCAATTGCACTAAGATAGGGTACTTTGGTACCAAGGAGTTTCTCATCCTCTTCTGGAGGTCGGAACAAATCTTTATTCACTTCAAGTGATCGAACAACCATTGGTGTAATCCATGGGTGCGCTTTGTCCATGTAAAAGCGTTTAAAGACCCTTTTTATATAGGCAGATTGATGGATAAAGATCCCGTCTACTAAATGTTCAATTTGCAGACTAAGACAAAGTTTTGTCTTTCCAAGATCTTTCATCTCAAATTATTTCTTAAGATATTCAATTGCCTTTTGGATCTCTTCTGAAGTTCCAACAAGATTTATGTCATCAACATAAATAGCAAGTATAACAAATTCTAAAGCCATTTTCTTTATAAAAATACATGGACAAATAACATCATTTATGTAACCCTCTTTCAGCAAATATTCACTGAGGCGACTATACCACATGCGCCCAGATTGCTTTAAACCGTACAAAGATCTTTGTAATCTGATTGAGTACATTTCCCGAGATTTTGAATATGCTTCAGTCATTTTAAATCCTTCAGGGATTTTCATGTAAATCTCATTATCAAGTGACCAGTACAGATAGGTTGTAACCACATCCATTAGATGTATTTCAAGCCTTTCACGTAAGGCTAAACTGATGAGATATCGAAATGTTATGGCATCCATAACGGGTGAATATATTTCTTCATAATCGACTCCAGGTCGTTGTGAGAATACTTGTGCAACAAGGCGAGCCTTATATCTTTCAACTTCATTTTTATCATTCCTTTTTCGCACAAAAATCTATTTATGACCAACTGGCTTTATACCAGCAGGTGTTTAGACTACTGGTCCAAAGACCTCTCTTTTAGCAAGTGACTTCAATTCCGATTGAATTGGCTCTTGCCATTTTGGCCAATCAGATCTTTGTCGACATTCTTCGACAGATCGGGGTTCAAGATTCTCACTATCTTGCATAATGTTAAGTGCAACATTATATGCAAAAATATTATCCACCACTATTTCAGATCGATTTAAATTAATCTCATCACCAGTAGAACTTATTAAAAGTTCCTCACTCACTTGAGTCTCGGGTTCATTGATTTCTTCAGGAATCTCAGAACTAATCAGATCTTGGGTCTCTTCAGGAGATCCCTTCATAATATCATTTTGATCATTTGTCGATTTTCTTTTTCTAGGATTTTGATCCTTAGAACCCAAAGGTCTACCACGCTTCAGGCGTGTTTTAGGTTCACTTGCTCTCATGCTAGTAGATGGTCCTGCTGGGACATCAATTCGGATAGGCACATTCTCTGTAGGGATATGCGACTTAGTTATCCTTTTTAAATCAGTAAATGCATCTAGCATTTGATTTGCTATATTCTGTAAATGGATGATCTTCTGGACTTCCTGATTACATATAGGGGTGCGTGGATCAAAGTGAGATAATGATGAAACTTTTCACACAATTTCTCTTTTGATTTTCTTTTTCTCTCCCCCTAATTGTGGGAAATTTATTTCATCAAATCGACAATCTACAAATCAAGCAGTAAATAAATCTCCCGTCAATGGTTCAAGATAGCGAATAATAGAGGGTGATTCAAACCCAATATATATTCCTAACCTTCTTTGGGGGCCCATCTTACTGCGTTGTGGTGGTGCTACTGGCACATATACAGCACATCCAAAAATTCGTAGATGGGCAATATTTGGTTCATGACCAAAAACTTATTGTGACAGAGAATATTTATTATAATGTGTTGGTCTGAGATGGATAAGTGATGCTGCGTGCAAGATAGCATGGCCCCAAACAGTAGTGGGAAATTTTATTTTCATAAGTAGTGGTCTTGCTCTCAATTGCAGTCGTTTAATAAATGACCCTGCAAGGCCATTTTGAGTATGAATATAAGCTACAAGATGTTCAACTTTTATCCCAACTGATAGATAGTAATCATCAAAAGCTTGAGATGAGAATTCTCCAGCATTATCAAGGCGAATAGCCTTTATAGGATAATCTGGGAATTGTGCCCTTAATCGAATTATTTGGGCTAATAACTTTGCAAACGCCGGGTTGCGAGATGATAGTAGGCACACATGAGACCATCTTGAAGTTGCATCTATTAGGACCATAAAATATCTAAAAAGCCCACTTGGTGGGTGAATAGGTCCACATATATTCCCATGTATACGTTCTAAAAAGGTAGGGGACTCAATGCCAACCTTCATTGGTGATGGTCTAGTGATCATTTTGCCTTGATAACAAGCATCACAAGAAAATTCATTATTTGTAAGAATCTTTAGGTTCTTTAATGGATGCCCACTCGAATTTTTAGTAATTCGTCTCATCATTATTGATCCAGGATGGCCCAAACGGCCATGCCAAAGCACAAAAGTATTTGAATCAGTAAACTTCTGGTTTACGATAGAGTGTGCTTCAACTGTACTAATCTTTGAATAGTATAAGCCAGAAGATAAAGTTGGTAACTTTTCTACAATGCATTTCTGGCCAGAAATATTCTTTGTAATGCAAAGATATTCCACATTCATTTCATCTATTGTCTCAACATGATACCCATTTCGACGGATATCTATAAAACTCAACAAGTTTCTTCAGGACTTGGAGGAGAACAATGCATTGTTGATAATAAGTTTTGTTCCCTTAGACAGAAATACAGTAGCTCTTCCGGAGCCTTCAATCAAACTTATATTACCAGAAATTGTTGAAATATTTGCTTTTTCCCTATGCAAATAAGAAAAGTATTTCTGATCTTTGAATATGGCATAAGTTGTTCCACTATCAATTACACAAATATCTTCGTGATTGGTCTTTGATCCAAACATAATTTGAGGATTATCCATATTCTTCAAAATGACATAAACAAAATACATATGATAGTAAACATCATTTTCAAAGCATAACTTTTATTTATGTACAACAATTACATAACCATACTATCTACTAGAAACAACAAAAATTAAAATATTTACATTTTTATAGATTCACTACCGATCACATGACTTGTTTCTCCTTCCGGGAGTGCAAAATAATCAGCTACATCCAAATGCATGAAGTCTAAATTATCTTCAGAAATAAAATTTGCTTCAGCATTTTTCTCTGTCTTCTTCAGGGAGGCTTGATACAGCTCAACCAGGTGCTTTGGCGTACGACATGTACGTGACCAGTGCCCTTTTCCTCCACATCTATAGCATGTATTTTCTGGCTTTGCTGCTTGCACCGCTTTATGCTTTTGTTCCTTCCTTTTTCACTGCTGGTGGTGAGGAGGTTTCTTTGGTGCATTGTTATTACCACGATTAGAGTTTCCTCCCCTACTACGGCCATGACTATGACTGGGGCCACGTCCTCTTCCATGTTTAGCTTGGTGAAAGATTGTCTCATTCACTTCAGGGAATGGACAAGAACCAGTAGGTTGGCTTTCATGGTTTTTCATTAATAGCTCATTATGTTTCTCGGCTACAAGAAGATGTGAGATAAGTTCAGAATATTTTTTAAATCCCATCTCTCGATATTGCTGCTGCAGGAGCATATTCGAGGCATGAAAAGTGGTGAAAGTTTTCTCCAACATATCATGATCAGTAATATTGTCACCACATAGTTTCAATTGGGAAATAATTCTGAACATAGCAGAATTATAATCACTGATAGATTTAAAATCTTGTAACCTTAGATGAGTCCAATCATAACATGCCTGTGGAAGAATGACCATCTTCATGTGGTCATATCTATCTTTCAAATTATTCCACAGTATGACTGGATCTTTAACAGTAAAATATTCCATTTTCAGTCCCTCATCAAGGTGATGGTGTAGGAATATCATTGCTTTGACACGGTCTTGGTTTGATGCCTGATTTTTATCATTGATGGTGTCTGCCAGACCCATCGCATCAAGATGAATTTAGGCATCAAGCACCCAAGACATGTAATTTTTGCCCGATATATCCAGGGCTACAAACTCAAGTTTAGAAAGATTTGACATTATTTATAAAAAGAAAGTTCGTACCTCTGATACTTTCAAAGTATTTTCTCGAGATGGCAGAGTCTCATGCTAATAACGTGTTATAAAATAAAGACAGTAAAGTAAAGACAAGTATAGAGAAACTGATATATTATTCAAACTTCAAACTTATGTCCATAATGAAATGAATTCTCCTCTATTTATAGAAGAAAGGAAGCTGTTGTGTAAGCTGTTACTGCAAGCTGCTGTGTAAGCTGCTACTACAAGATGATGTGTAAGCTGCTACTGTAAGCTGTTGTGTAAGCTGTTGTATAAGCTGCTTGTAAGTTGTTGTGTAAGCTGCTACTTTAAGTTGTTGTGCCAGATATAGATAATCTTCTACCATGGGTAATATTTATCCATAACGGAGTACCGAAAGGATAAGCTTTTTCAGGAGGCTTATTTCTAATGGAGTACTAAATAGATAAGCTTTTTCAGGAAGCTTATTTACAACGGAGTACTAAATCAACATCCATAATATAATATATTTATAACAAAAATATCATTATAACACAATATTCGTAGCACATCATCCACCTTACATGTCTACCATATGTCATCCATCTTATACCCAATTAACGGCGGAAATAATTTATAAAATGATTTCCTAGAAACATGTTTTTAAGATTATGCTACACCAATCTGAAGTTTAAGTTTTAATTTGACCAAATTTTATATTCAATAATTAAGGAAAAAATCAATGTGTTACAAAAGTCTAGATCGTGAAAGATAAACTGCAGGGAATACGCATTGATTGAGCAAGCTGATGGATTATAATAATGTGAATGAGGACTTTTCTCATTATAGGTTAAGTAAAGAAATGATTGATTGCAATTCAGTCGTGGGGTATGTTTTTCGCCCATTAATATCTAATTTAAAAGTCATATGTGAATGCCGGTGCAATATACTAATATCATTTTCACCTACACATTAATTTAAATCTAAAAGTTCTTTCTCTTCTCTACAATTCAATAATCAGAAGTTTTTCTGGAGATTCTTTTATTTATATTTCTCTTTGTCTTAAAACCTTTACTATAGGAATATGAGGGAAGATCAATAAGTGAAACATTTTAATCTTCTGTTTTTTTTTCATCATTAGTGGCGGATGTATATAGTTGGCAGGAGCACTACTATTCTTTAGTGAAACTATATATGTAGTTGAAATTTTTTGAATGTATATTGTATATTATGTTTATTCTAAGTGGACTTATTACTATGTAATAGTGTAATACTAGTATTTCGCACTTATTAATTTAAAATTCTTGGTTCGTTTTAGTTAACTAGTCTTAAAAGTAACGCGCACCCATCTCGATGAGTATAAACTTCTAAAAATTATATGAGAAATATATTTGGGTTATAAAATAAAAGTTAAAGATAAAATACAAGTTTTCGAAAATAATATTATTGATCCTATTTAACTAACTTAATAAAGGTAAAAACTTTGTCATAGTAGTTTTCATTCATCTCGCTCAGTCCATTCAACTTGAAATTCATTTCAGTTTTATGATACATTAACGTTATAAATAAACTAATTCTTTTGTGTATTATAAAAATTTAATAGCTTTGTTTTATCTATACTATTATTTTTATAAATAAATTATTCGTAGATTAAAATCATCTAATTTTGGATAGTCGGATTTGAACAAATTAATTAATAATGCCATCGCTTAAAATGAATAGCCAATTCACAAAGCTCACTGATGCTGATAGACTTGAGTAAGTACTATATTAACAAATTAACTACTTTCTAATACCATCTAATGCAACTATTGCTAAAATCATCCATTGGATTTATGTCGTATTTTTTATGTAACAATTGTGAATATATTTACACGGAAAAGAACTATATTGATGAAAATTCTATATATACATAAAGATGCTTACACGATAAGTAGAGAAAAGAACCTACTCATCAATAATCACAAAGTGCATATATACTTGGGATTTTAACACATCTAAGACCAATTACCCAAGAGTTCAAATCAAATTCTAAATCTAATTATATTTCAAGATGGTAAAAAAGATTTAAAAAATATTTGAATAAACAATCTCAATTCTTGGAATTAATCTTATATTTTTTTTATATGCTCATGCTATACATAATTTCAATTCATGACAGAGTAAGGACCAAACAATGAGTAGTTTATAGCACAAATACAATAGTTTAATAAATTAATTATAATCACAAGACGAAATAAACGATTAAAATAGTACATGAATCTTCACATAAAAAGCTCTAAAAGAATGAATGAATGAATGAATATCAAAGTTACTTTGGTGTAACTAAGGCTTTCGTATCTCTTGCAGTAGTTTGGTCTAATTGTTCTCTTTTGGTACATCATTAAAGTGATAGACATCTCTTTGACAGAGTAAACTATTTTCAGCAAAGCAACAAATAGTCATATATAAGTTCATATACTCCCACAATTACATGGAAAATTAGAATAAACCAACCCAACACATGCAAAAAAAGAAAAAAAAAATAGAACAAGAACTAAATGAATTTCACTATCTGAAAATAAATCTCGCTTTGCTAGGGTTGGCTTCGTTTGTGCGGTGCTATATTCCAAGTAGGTTTTATGGTAATGGAATTTCATATTTCATAAGAAAATCTAAAGTTACTTCAATTATAAATAATTTTTAGTTGATTGTAAAGTCCTAAATATTAAGAAAAATAACATGGAATGTATTATAATTTTGTTTTATTAATTCAAGTAAGTAAATAATTTATATAAGGTATTATAGTTATGTTATTAATTAATTGATTTAATATCCTAATATTTATACTTTTTTTCTAGTTCAAAAAAGAGAATACTTACTAAGTAAGATTTTAGTTGATTTCGAAATACTAAATGTATTTCACGACTCGAAATTCTCACCTTCGGGACCGAGATAGTGTCACGATCCAAAATTCATTAAAGGTCGTGATGGCGCCGGACACCGCTGTCATGCAAGCCAACAATAAATACTTCTTGTTTTAATATTTTAAAAATCATATTTTTTCCTTCCATTAAATAGTAGAAGATGGAATTTACAGAGTAAATGATAATATTTTTAACAATTTCAATACAGCACAACTCATAATTACCCCAAAATCTGGTGTCACAAGTACATGAGCATCAACTAGGAATGTAAAATAAAATACAGCATCTGTCCAGAATACAAATTTGGACAGGAGAAATATAAATACTTTGAAGGAGACTCTGTCAGCTGCGGGTCGTAATGTAGAATGCAGCTCACGTAAGTCCCTGCATGCATACACGCCTATGCTCTCACAAGGCCACTAGTCACATACGTACCTACACAAAAATGTGCAGCAAGTGTAGCATGAGTACGTAATCAACGTGTACCCAGTAAGTATCTAGCCTAACTCTGGAGGAGTAGTGGCGAGGTGTTGACATAGACACTCACTAGTGGTCCAATAACATCAGGTACAGTAAAGAGATAAGTAAATATGAGGCAGAGTAAATAAATGAGGTAAACAAGTAATAAATCACGTGGTACAAATCCCCTCTCTTTACGAGGAACTCAAGATCTTCATTAGAAATTTCCCCCTTAACCAGAACATATATATACATATATAGTGGATCTCATCAGATAGATTATCATAACCCAAATTATATATAGTGGATCTCATCAGATAGATCGTCATAACTCAAATCGGGAAAACTCACCGATTTACTGGCTTTTTTCCAAATATTACGCACGAATCCATGAGGATATGATATAGGAAATGCCGAGGCGTACTGCCCTATCCAACATAAGAATTTAAATTGTGCACTGTCGAGGGTCGAACGGCCCGAACCATATATATATCTATTAAACTGTCGAGGCGAACTACCCGCTCTCATGAGAGTGTGGTACATAAATTCTGCCGAGGCGGACGGCCCGATCCCATAAGAGTGAAATACAAATTCCTGCTGAGGCGAACGACCCGATCTCATAAGAATGAGAAGCTTTGACGGGTCCTTGACCCCACACGAATAAACGTATGAGTTGTAATTCCTTTAATAAAAACCTTTCAATGAAGTATATATATCACGAAAACATGTTGTAAGAGGAGTAGAATTATTGGGTGACTAATTATGAACTCGTGAAGTTTCTACAATAACAAGTCTAGTCTCAAGAAGTAATGTAAAACAGAGGAATTTAATAGGCGAGAGACTGCTCAAATAATACAGCTATAGCATGATGTGAACCTAAGCCTACTTGGACAATAACATGAATGTAGCTATATACGGGCTCTCGTCACCTCGCGCGTACGTAGCCCCCACAACAAGTAGCACACATCAACATACAACACCTAGGGGTAATTTCCCCCTTACAGAGTTAGGCAGGAGACTTACCTCGCTCTGAAATTCCATAACCGGCTCCAAAGCCCTCTAACACCTCAAACCGATGCCCGTCGCTCCAAAATTAGTCAAATAATATGCAAACCAATAAAAATATACTCTAATACTCACAACAAATCAATTTAGACAAATTTCCAACTCCGCTCGAAAAGCCGATAAAGCAACCCTCGGGCCCACGTGCCCGGATTCGGAAAATTTTCGAAGACAAACACTACCCATAGCACTACGAATTCAAATATATAATTTATTCTCAATTTCATGCCCAAATTCGTGATCAAAATCCAAGAATACCAATTTCTAGGTTTTTCTTCAAAACCCCAAATTTCTACTAATTTTCATGTTTAAATGCATATATAAATCATGTATTTAACTCAAAATATGTGGGAATTACTTACCTCATGAAGGATGACAAAATGACACTTCAAAATCGCACCCAAGACCGGCTCCAACGAGAGAAAAGAGGTGAAATGAGCCAAAACCCAATTTGGCTAACTTATACATTCTGCCCAGGCGACTTTCGCACGTACGAAGCCAAAGGCCGCTTCTGCAGCACCAAGACCGCTTCTGCGGAAAGCACTGGAGGCCGCCCCTTCACACCTGCGGAGAATGTCCCGCTCCTGAGACATCACAGGTGCACAAATGCACCTCGCTCTTGTGCTCCACTCCGCTTCTGCACTCCAAAAGGCCGCATCTGTGCCATCGCAGGTGCGGAAGAAGTCTCGCACCTGCGGGAACTGCCGAGCTCGCCCAAAACCGCCTCTTCGACCCTTCTGGCTGCTTCTGCGGCTCCGCACCTGCGGCCAAAACCTCGCTGGTGCGGTTACACCAGACACCAGTTGCCTTAACATTTTTCTTAGTCCAAAAATCGATCCGTTAAGCATCCGAAACTCACCCGAGGCCCCTGGGGCCCCGACGAATCCCACAAACCAGTCCAATAACATAACACGGACCTGCTCAAGGCCTCAAATCACATCGAAATCATGAATCGCACCTCAATTCAAGCTTAATGAACTTTAGAATTTTAAACTTCTATATTCGATGCCGAAACCTAACAAATCACGTCCGATCGACCTCAAATTTTGCACACAAGTCACATTCGACATTATGGACCTACTCCAACTTTCGAAATCGAAATCCGACCCCACAAAAGGTCCACTCCCGGTCTAACTTCTTAAAATTATCCAAATTTCCAACTTTTGCCCAAATGACCCCAAAATGACCTTTGGACCTCCAAATCCACTTCCGGACGCGCTCCTAAGACCGGAATTATCATACGGAGCTATTCCCACACTCAGAATCCCAAACAAACATCGATAGCATTGAAATGCACTTCAACTCAAATTTATGAAATTCTTCCAAAATGTCAACTTCTAGAATAGGCGCTGAAACGCTCTCGGGTCATCCAAAACTCGCTCCGGACATACGCCCAAGTCCAAAATCATCATACAAACCTGTTGGAACCTTCAAATTCCGATTCCGGGGTCGTCTACTCAAAAATCACACTTTAGTCAATTTCTCGAACTTAAGGCTTCCGAAATTAGAATTTTCTTTCCAAATCAACTCCAAACTTCCCGAAATTAAATTTCGACCACGCGTACAAGTCATAACACCTGAAGTGAAGCTGCTCAGGGTCTCAAACCGTTGAATAACTCTCTAGAGTTCAAAACGACCGGTCGGGTCGTTACAGATGGCGCCTAACATTTCACTTGCTACCCAAGTCAATGTTAGAATAATTTTAACCATTTTTAATAATTCATCTTAATTAAATAGTAAAGAAACCAACAACCGGAATAATATCTGAATTTGAATGAACAAACCAAAATAATAACGGAGTCTAATAAATACCATCCCAGAACTGGAGTCACAAGCGCATGAGCTTCTAGAATAATACAAACACGGGTCTGAATAAAATAAAGTTGTCTGAAAGAAAGCACACAGCTAAGATAAAGTAGGAGGGGACTTCAGAGCTGCGAATGTCGTGCAGCTATGCCTCAAGTCCCCTCTGATAGCTGAATCCGAGCAAATCTATAGTACACCGCAGGGACCAACTCCGGTATATGCACAAGAAGTGCAGAGTGTAGTATGAGTTCAACCGACCCTATGTACTCTATAAGTGCCGAGCCTAACCTCGACGAAGTAGTGACGAGGCTAAGGCGGGTCGCTTATAATAATAATAATAGTAATAATAATAATAATAATAATAATAATAATAATAATAATAATAATAATAATAATAATAATAATAATAATAATAATAACATGAATAGAAGTAAGACAGGTAAATCATATCAATACTTGAAGTCAATTCAGCAGTCATAACCAATTATTTCTTTTATCATTCTGTTGCGGCGTGCAACTCGTTCCTCCAATATAATCCTTCAATTAATTTTCGTTGCGGCGTGCAACCCGCTCCAACAATATAAACTTAAAATATAATCCGTTACAGCGTGCAACTCAATCCAACAATATAATCTTTCAAATGAATTCAGTTGCGGCGTGCAACCCGTTCCCCCAAAAAATATCAATTATCAATTCTTATAATTGAAACTACTCCAATAAATTCAACACTTAATACGTAAATGAGTGGCAACAAAGTATACAAAAATTATGATTTATTTAGGAAACAAGTAATAACAAGTAGCAATTAATTATGGAAATCAAGGAGAAATAGGCAATTTGATATTTAATATGATAAATGTCAAGTAGCAATTAAGACACATAAGTCAAATAAGCATGTAACAATTATAGCATGAATTCAAGACATAATATTGGGTAAGAAATATGAGAGAAATAATTTTTATAATAATTAATTCATGATTAAAAATAATTTATGATTCTCAGATAAATATGCAAATAACCAATTTGACGACGTATAGGCACTCGTCACCTCGTCGTTACACATGAAATTCATGTAACAAATAATTCAAGGGTTCTATTCCTTCAAGTCAAGGTTAACCACGACACTTACCTTGTTTTGCAATTTCAAGTGATCTCTCGACCACAACTTTTCTTTTCGAATTAGTCTCTAAACCAATCAAACCTATCAAATTATTGGCCAACAATTCAGTTGGAGCTTTAAAAATTATTCAAAATTCGAAAGAGACTTAATTTAAGTCATTTTCAGAAAAGTCAACCAAAAGTTAATGTGGGGCCCACTTTTCGAAACCCGACGAAAATATTACGGAATCCGAACACCCGTTCTGATACGAGTTCAACTGTCACACCCCTTTTCTACCCGCAAAATGATAATGTGTGTTATAGATGGTAGGTTAAAGAGTTTCTCCAATTAAAGTGACAAACTTGAGTAGGAATTATTTTATTTACAGAGTCGCCACTTGGAATTGAGTTTTTGGTTGTTCCAAGTCACCTTTTATTTGAATCCCTAGTTAAAGGAATGTTTGACTCTAATATTATTGGTCTTCAAAAAACAAAGTTTGGATAAGGATTTCTGTTGACCGGGGAGAAGGTGTAAGGCATTCCCGAGTCCCGTGGTTCTAGCACGGTCGCTTTATTGACTTAAATTAATTTTAGATAAACTGTGATTTATAGGTTTCCATATTTTATCTATCCGCTTTTAATTATTAAAATATGAAATTATCTTTGAAATGAATCACTTGTGTGAATCCGTTTTGTTTATTGTGCCAAAATCATGTCTCGCGTACGTGTACACAATTAATAACATTTTATTATACTAAGATTGTTTTGCCCAAAGTTGCGCTAACGCATACTTCAATTTTAATATTTGGAAATCATAACTATGTCACGCGAACGTGCACATAATCACGATAATTTGATTAATTAATACGCACCTAAAGCATACTAACGGTGTTCATGAATTAATTCTTTCTAAGTTTGAGATTAATGTGATGCCAAATTTATGGACAAGATATTATTGGGGATTAAATAGGCTAGCTAACATGATCTATTACTTGGCCCAAATTTCTTATGGTTCAAGACCCACATTATAGCCCATGACATTCTTTTACCAATTAAGCAATTAATATTCATAAGATTAAAGTCAACAGAACATTAAATAGTATACCATATAAAGCGATGAAAACTTACTAACACAAACATTCAAGCAACACAAATTGAGAAGGTTTGATGAAAGCTAATAAAGCATGGTAATTCGAGCGAAACAGTAGAAGAGAGAAAAGAATGAAACTTTAAAATCTTTCATTATTAAGAAAATCCAAGTGAGTTAATAGAGCCATGTTCTATCCCAAACGTATTAAATTAAATACTTCCGATTTACTCTAAGCAAATACAACAAGTTAATCACCATTAGAGCAAATTAAAGCATCTTCATGCTAAAATAAATAAATAATAAATCAGAACACCAAAACCATTCATTTAAACATTGGCAAGAGCATAATATGAACATAGAAGAAAGTGAAAACAAAGAAAAGAACCTCTATTGATGAAGTGCAAGAAAACAGAATCTTCCGAGTAACCGAAACTTCCACCGGAAAATTGAACCAACCTAGAAGCTTCGCCGGATCTTCGATGGAGTTTGGCTGCTCGACTGGTTTTGCCAGAAAATATGGCAAAACAGAAGGAAACGAGCGAGAAAGAAGGATCCTATGGAGGAGGCGGCTATGGAGTTGTCAGAATCGTGAGGGTCGCTAGGTCACTTATTTTTTTTTTGGGGGGGGGGGGAGGGGGGTGTATCGGCTGCTGAAGGTGAAGGAGATGGGGTAGGCCGTTCTTTTCCCTTCTCTTTTGGGTGTGTTTTCAATTGAGTTTTGGTATAGTGTTTGAAGCTTCAGTGACAGGTTTTCGTGGTAGAACACAACTAGTTTTTGGGTAGTAAAATGGTTCTATCTTGAAGCCAAGTAAGGGAGTTCAAGTTTTGTCAAAAATCATGAAGAAGAAGAAAGCTTGCTGTCTTTTTTGTCTAATATTTTGCCCGTCCCTCCCTCTTTTTTTTTTTTGGTGTCTCTCTTGCTGGAATTAATAGAGGGAAGAAGATGGTCTTTTTTGGTCATCTTTTTCCCCCTCCACGTGAAGAAAGAAAATGGGGATATGTGGGGGGTTGTGTGTGGGGGACAAGCATGGGGGACAAAGCATGTGGGACAAGTATGGGGGACAAGCATGGGGGACAAGTATGGGGGACAAACATGGGGGACAAAGGAAAGTTGAGTGGGGACACGCCTGGGAAGATGGGAGCGGGAAATATTCAAGCACGGTAAAAAATTAGGTGCTCACAGCATGCCCCTCTTTGCTTGGAAATATTAAAAGTTTTCAGGCAAAGATAAAGTGAGCCGTGTGACTAAGTTTTGACCATATCGTTATTCAAAAGAGGAAAAAAAAAATAAAAGAAAAAGGTGCAACCGAGACCTGGTTTTGGACAGCCTACATATCCCGGGTTATAAGGGAATCAGGTCGCGTGTAGTTCAAAAAGAATGATGGGGTGATGAGTTCGAAAGTCGAGCTAGGTTCCGTCGAGGCTCCGGTCCGTGGCCCTGTTATTACATCAAAATCTAAAGGAAATAAACAAGCCTATCAGCTATAAGTTATAAGATTCCTATTTATAAGTCTTCTGAGCCTTGATCTTAAGTCTTGACTGGTTGTTCATGCAGACTCTGATCTGAACCTTGATGCTTGCTAGCTGTAGGTGCTAGTTCATTCTTCTACGGCTTCTTTTGAGCAAAACGGGAAATGGGAAGCTCGTAACTTCAGTCATGTTTTGAGCAGTCCATATCATTTCCATTTGCTTCTGCATTTGGATTCACTTTTTTTCCTTTTCCTTTCTTTATTTTGGATTCAGACTTCTTCTTTTGTTCATCTCGAACCTTGTGCCTCGAGGTAAAACCTGCTCAAACATCACAACAAACAAACGAACAAAATTTTTCTGCCCCAGTTTTTACTAGAAAATATTTCGTTAGTTATTGTAACAAAATTCTAAACTACTTCTTTATTGAAAGCAAAATATAAAAAAAATAAAAAACAGTAATGGTGTACCCTGAAAAGGTCATGATAATTTTTTTTTATTGTCCCAAAAGAATGTCTCAACTAAGGATTTGTGTACCTTATATTAGAAAAATGTGGTCAGAGAATGGGATATCCTATATTGGCAATGATATCAGGGAGTGGTGTATCCTGCATTTAAAATCAAATCAACTAGGGAGTGGTGTACCCTATGTTGGAGAACACAGCTAGGGATTGGTGTACCCTATACTGATAAGGAGATCAGGGATTAGTGTATCCTCTGCTGGTAAGGAAATATAATCAGGGGATTGGTGTACCCTGTATTACTGAGAAGAAAATGTAAACAGAGGTTGGCACCCTGTATTACTAAAAAGGAAATGTAACTAGGGGTTGACGCCTTGTATTACTGAAAAAGAAATGTAACTAGGGGTTGGCGCCTTGTATTGCTGAAAAGGAAAATGTAACAAGAGGTTGGCGCCTTGTATTACTGAAAAAGAAATGTAACTAAGGTTGGCGCTTTATATTACTGAAAAGGAAATGTAACCAGGGGTTGACGCCCTGTATTACTGAGAAAGAAATGTAACCAGGGGTTTGTGCCCTATATTACTGGAAAAGAAATGTAACCAGGGGCTAGCGCCCTGTATTACTAAAAAGGAAAATGTAACCAGGGGTTGGCGCCCTGTATTACTAAAAAGGAAATGTAACCAAAGGTTTGCGCCCTGTGTTACTGAAAAGGAAATGTAACTAGGGGTTGGTGCCCTATATTACTCAAAAGATAATTTAACCACGGGTTGGCACCCTGTATTACTAAAAAAAAATGCTGAATCCCCGGGGAGAAAAGGGTCTACCTGGGTTAAACTACGAAAAGCAAACCTGGGCAAAGAGTACTTCTACTCGGAATATGAGCTGTATCCCCCTAGGCGAAAAGTTTCTACCCGGGTTAAACTACGTAAAACAACATGAGCGAAGAGTACTTCTACCCGGAACTATGAGTTGGATCCCCCTAGGCAAAAAAGGTTCTACATGGGTTAAGCTACGTAAAACAGCCTGGGCGAAAATTACTTCTACCCGAAACTATGAGCTGGATCCCCCTAGGTGAAAATGTTCTACCTGGGTCAAGCTACGAAAGACAGCCTGGGCAAAATGTACTTCTACCCGGAAATATTAGCTGGATCCCCCCAGGCGAAAAGGTTCTACCTGGGTTAAGCTACGTAAAACAACCTGAGCGAAGAGTACTTCTACCCGGAACTATGAGCTGGATCCCCCTAGGTGAAAATGTTCTACCTGGGTTAAGCTACATAAAATAGCCTGGGCAAAGAGTACTTCTACCCGGAACTATGAGTTGGATCCCCCTTGGCGAAAAGGTTCTACCTGGGTTAAGCTATGATTAAAAACCTGAGTGAAGAGTACTTCTACCCGCAAATATGAGCTGGATCCCCCTAGGCGAAATGGTTCTACCTGGGTTAAGCTATGTAAAACAACCTGAGCGAAGAGTACTTCTACCCGGAACTATGAGCTGGATCCCCCTTGGCAAAAAGATCTACCTGGGTTAAGCTATGATTAAAAACCTGAGCGAAGAGTACTTCTACCCGCAAATATGAGCTGGATCCCCCTAGGCGAAATGGTTCTACCTGGGTTAAGCTATGTATAAAAACCTGAGCGAAGAGTACTTCTACCCGGAACTATGAGCTGCATCCCCTAGGCGAAAAAAGGTTCTACCTGGGTTAAGCTACGAAAAATAGCATGGGCGAAGAGTAATTCTACCCGGAACTTTGAGCTGGATCCCCCAAGGCGAAAAGATCTACCTGGGTTAAGCTACGTAAAACAACCTGAGCGAAAAGTACTTCTACCCGGAACTATGAGCTGGATCCTCCTAGGCAAAAAAGTTCTTCATGGGTTAAGCTACGAAAATAAGAGGTATGGACAGTAGTGATGCATGCTGAAGATTTTAAGGAGCTTACATTTGGTGACATTAGTCCTTTGAGAACCTCCATTCTGCACTGCTTTGTTCCTGCTTCAAACAAAGAAAATTTGTGAATTTTTAAAGTGGTGATCGGTTTGTGGCCTTGATGCACTGATTCTATCAGAGTGGTACCGAGATGCTCAGATACTCTGTATCGTTTTCTAGAGACTTTGTCTTTATGACGTCTCCCCTGGCTGTTTCGTACCCAGATGTCCACGGTACCGTTAACCCTTGTATCTAAGGCAAAGCAATTTTTCTTTACAATCAAACTTAGTTGTCTTGCACTCAGAACCAATTTGTGTCTGTAGTGCTTATCAACTTTTTTCATAAAGTAAGTCTTGCTTAGGCGACCTTTTCAGTTTCTTTGAGACACTTTGTCCGCCTTATCAAAAGAGATCACAGATGGATTCCTGCATTCGTCAATGCCGTATATGCTCCAAATTGTGCTCGGTATTACGGGAAAACTGTAGACAGTTTTGCAGCCATTTTTGCTTTGCTTTTGATGCAAGATTGGACCGAAAGGGAATCTAAGAAAAATTATGGAAAAGAATAGAAGAGCAATTTGGAAGTGAAAAAGGAATTGTGTCTAAATAATAGGTGTCCCTTTCGGGGAGAGAAATAAGGAGACTTATCTGGAGATATGTGTCGATGTCAATGAATCATGACATGCATTTTGGACTGGACGCCTGATCTGTCTGAGCTGTCTAATTCTCAAAATACATCGCAAATGTTCATCTTGAAACAGTCTTGGTTGTGCTCATGCCGGAGCATCGAAGACCCTCATTCGGCTAGTAGTGGCCTTTGCGGGTTTTCGCTAACTGACCTCTCTCATTTCTCTAATCACTGTTGCCTTATGGTGCCCATCTGGTTTTCACCAATAAGACTCTTGCATTTCTCTGCTCACTGTCGCCTTACAGTGCTCATACGTGTTTTTACCGATAAGACTCTCTCATTTCTTCTTTTCCTTTTTTTTCTTTTTTATTTATTTATTTATTTTATTTTTTTGCGGAAGGTTGTCCAATGCCCCTGGCATGGGGAATTCAAGTATTCTCAAAGATCGATAAGAAATTCTTAACAGGAAAAGGCGAAAAGAACCTTGAACTGAATTACAACTTTTGGAACTGTTTCTATGGGAAAACCGTAAGATAAAAACAAACTTCTGCCCAGTTTTGGAGTATTGGGAATATGGATTTTTGTTGCGATGGGACCGAACCCAGGGTAAGGCTGCCTACGTATCCTTTCGGAATTAGGTCGGACGTAGTTCAATGACTCAATTTTTTTTTATTGTTTGACTTCTTCTTTTTTTTTTTGAGTACATAGGTTCCAAAAAATGGAAAACAAGGAAGAAAAATACAGCTTAAAAGGGGTAACAAACAGGTGAAACTTGCTTGGAATAGCGAGCAATGGTAGCCTTCGTCATCTCGATCTAAGAAAATCATGCGTGAAAGTTCCACAGTAGATATATATCAGACATAATATCTTTTGACTGCATCTGCATTAATAGTCATGTCTGGTACCCGTCCTTCTTCATCTACCAAGTGCAAGGCCCCTTTTGGTAACACTTTCTTGATGATGTAGGGTCCTTTCCAGTTTGGGGCGAACTTTCCTTTAGCTTCTACTTGGCGTGGAAGAACGCGTTTCAGAACGATTTGGCCTACCTCGAAATGCCTTGGACGCACTTTCTTGTTGTAAGCGCGTGCCATTCTTTGTTGGTATAACTGGCCAAAGCACACTGCTGCTAGCCGTTTTTCATCAATCAGCATTAGTTGTTCTAATCGGGTCTTTACCCATTCTGTATCTTCAATCTTTGACTCCATAATGATCCGAAGAGAGGTAATTTCGACTTCAGCCGGTATTACAGTGTCCGTCCCATATACCAACAGATAAGGAGTTGCACCAACAGATGTAATGACCCAACCGGTCATTTTAACTTTTAGAACCCCGTTCCCTAAAATAAAACTTTTCGTAGGTGCTTGTAATGATTTATGACTTGCGGGGATGGTTGGTTCGGGATTTGGAAGTGTTTGAGGTGAAACCGGAACACTTGGTTCCTTAAGTTGGCCTTAAAGTGCTAAATTTGACTTCGGTCAACATTTTGAGAAAACGACCCCAGAATAGAATTTTGATGATTCCAATAACTCCGTATGGTGATTTTGGACTTAGGAGCGTGATCAGAATTTTATTTGGAAGTCCGGAGTGAAATTAGGCTTGAAATGGCTAAAATAGTAATTTAAAGTTTAAAAGTTTGACCGGGGAGTTGACTTTTTGATACCGGAGTCGGAATCCAGTTTTGAAAATTTTCAGAGCTCCATTATGTAATTTATGACTTGTGTGTAAATTTTGAGGTCAATCGGAGTTGATTTGATGGGTTCCGACATCGAATGTAGAAGTTGAAAATTCTAAGTTTCATTAAGCTTGAATTGGAGCATGATTCGTGATTTTAGCGTTGTTTGATGTGATTTGAGGTTTCAAATAAGTTTGTATGATGTTTTAGGACTTGTTGGTGTTTTGGATTGAGGTCACGAGGGCCTCGGGTGAGTTTCGGATGGTTAACGGATCAAAAGTATGACTTAGCTGCTGCAAAAGCTGCTGCAATTTTTCTGCTGGAAATGCTGTCAAAATCGGGCTGCCTGTCAAAATCGAGCTGCCCGACAAAAATCGAACCCTTGTCAAAATCGAGCTCCCGAGATCGAGCTCCCAAGAACGAGCTCCCGAGATCGAGCTCCCAAGAACGAGCTCCCGAGATCGAGCTCCCAAGAACGTGCTCCCGATATCGAGCTCCCGAGATCGAGCTCCCGAGATCGAGCTCCCGAGATCGAACTCCCGAGAACGAGCTCTCGAGGTCGAGATCCCGAGATCGAGCTCCCGAGATCGAGTTCCCGAGATCGAGCTCCAGAGATCGAGCTCCCGAGATCGAGCTCCCAAGAACGAGCTCCCGAGATCGAGCTCCCAAGATCGAGCTTCCAAGATCGAACTGGACAGATCGAGCTTCCAAGATCGAACTGGACAGATCGAGCTCCCAAGATCGAACTGGGCAGATTTGTAAGTTATAAAAAAAAATAGAGGCATTCAACCCATTTGCCATTTTTGACAAACTTGAGCTTGAACAGAGGCGACTTTTGACAGATTTTCAAGGAAAGACATTTGGGATAAGTGATTCTAACTCGGATTTGATCAATATACACGAACATATTATTGTTTTCACAATTTAATTAGTGTTTTGATATTGAAATTTGGAAAAAGTTTAGAAATCTCATAGAAACAAAATTTTGAGATTTCGATATCGATTCGGAGTTGGATTTGAGTGAAACTGGTATGGTTAGATTCGTAATTGAATGGGTTGTTAGATTTCATAACTTTTGCTGGATTCCGCGATGTGGGCTCCGCGGGCGAATATTTTTAATTAATTTCGGATCTTTTCTTTTAAATGTAGTATTTTCTTATAGAATTGATTCCTATAATATTTAGTGATTGTATCAAATTATTTTGGCTAGATTCGAGAAAGACGGAGTTGGATAATCGTGGAAAAGGCCTTATAGTGGATTAAATTGGAGCAAGACGAGGTAAGTCTCTTGTCTAATCTTGTGAGGGAAAATTACCTCATAAGTGATTAAGATTAAATAATTGTTGCTAATTGTGGGGGGCTACGTACGCACAAGGTGACGAGAGTCCATGCGTAGCTACTATTAATGCTAAAGTCCGAGTAGTTTAGGACTCAAAGCATGTATAACTTGTGTAAATTATATTCTTTGATTAATTAATATTAATTGATATATATGAATATGTTGTGAATTGTTTGATAAAGATATTAAAGGATGGAAATCTCATAGGCTTGATTTCTATTTAAATCAATTAATTGTCAAAAGAAATTATTCTCCTCCCAAATTTATCTTATAATAAACATACTGTCCTTCCGGAGGCACATAAGAAAATGTCCTCCTTTCTTGTGGAGCGGACCGAATGCCTCGGCAGGATAGATGCATCTATGGATCGCGCCGCACGTCCCTCGGCAGTGTACACGACACTCTGGATCGGGCCGTACGTCCTCGGCAGAAATCGTGTTTAATAGTAATAATAATTACACGATACTTGGACAGTTCATTACAGCTTGTAAAGTTATTTGATAAATTGGAAATTTTCTTGAAATTTAACGAATTATTATACTTGCTTGTTTATGGGATTAATTGTTACTCCTGTAAATGAGATTAAAATTAATAAATGGGAATTTTTTTGAATTGAAGGAATTTAATTAATATATTGAAAATTGTTACATTTGAAGAATTTGATTATCTCTGCTGATTAAACAAATTATTATAAATTCTGTAAATCATGCTGATTTAAATATTCTAGATATATTCCAGTTATTATTATTGACCCATAGTGAGTGTCAAAGTCGGCCATCTCGTCTCTACCACTTCGAGATTAGGCTTGATACTTACTGGGTACACGTTGTTTACGTACTCATACTACACTTGCTGCACTTTTTATGCAGGATCTGAGACAGGTGCTAGTGGAGGACCTATCATCACATACCCACGTCATCCCGAGGCATAGTGGTGATCTGCCTTTCTGAGCCGTTCTGCAGCTACCAGAGTTTCTTCTTATATTTATATTCTGTCTATTTCATTTCAGATAGTATTTGGAGTTTTGTATAATCTACTAGATGCTCATGCACTTGTGACACCGGGTCTTGGCACACACACATTGGTAGAAGTTAGTATTTTATTATTTTCTTGAAATAAAAGTTTAACCAATATACGTATGACTTATTAGTTGGCTTGCCTAGCTGTAGTGTTGGGCGCCATCACGACCTATAGGTGAAATTGGGTCGCGACAACAGATGTGCGAGCAGTCGTGCGGTATCCCAAAAGAGCAAAATGCAACTTTTCATGCCATTGTCTCGAACCTTGGATCATTTTCCTAAGAATCTTCTTGATGTTCTTGTTCGCTGCCTCAACAGCTCCATTGGCTTTTGGCCGGTAAGGGGTAGAATGGCGATGCATAATTTTAAATCGCTCGCATACCTCCTTCATCAAATGACTATTGAGATTGGCTGCATTGTCAGTGATAATGGTATTTGGGATACCAAAGCGGCAGATGATGTTGGAATGAACAAAGTTTACCACTGCTTTCTTGGTGACTGCTTTGAAAGTGACGGCCTCCATCCACTTGGTAAAGTAATCAATTGCAACCAAAATGAATTTATGCCCATTTGAAGCCTTTGGCTCAATTGGCCCAATAACATCCATTCCCCAAGCAATGAAAGGCCAAGGAGAGGACATGGGATGCAACTCCGAAGGTGGCGAGTGAATCAGGTCACCATGAATCTGGCATTAGTGACACTTGCGAACAAAACTGAAGCTATCTCGCTCCATTGTAAGCCAATAATATCCTGCCCGCAGAATCTTCTTCGCCAAAACATATCATTCATGTGCGGTCCGCATACCCCCGAATGCACTTCACTCATGATCCGCTCAGCTTTTGTGGCATTTACGCATCTCAACAAGCGTGCCAGAGCTGTCACACCCCTTTTCTACCCGCAAAATGATAATGTGTGTTATGGATGGTGGGTTAAAGAGTTTCTCCAATTAAAGTGACAAACTTGAGTAGGAATTATTTTATTTACAGAGTCGCCACTTGGAATTGAGTTTTTGGGTGTTCCAAGTCACCTTTTATTTGAATCCCTAGTCAAAAGAATGTTTGACTCTATTATTATTGGTCTGCAAAAAACAAAGTCTGGATAAGGATTTCTGTTGACCGGGGAGAAGGCGTAAGGCATTCCCGAGTCCCGTGGTTCTAGCACGGTCGCTTTATTGACTTAAACTTGGCTTAAATTAATTTTGGATAAACTGTGATTTATAGGTTTCAATATTTTATCTATCCGCTTTTAATTATTAAAATATGAAATTATCTTTGAAACGAATCACTTGTGTAAATCCGTTTTGTTTATTGTGCCAAAATCATGTCTCGCGTACGTGTACACAATTAATAACATTTTATTATACTAAGATTGTTTTGCCCAAAGTTGCGCTAGCGCATACTTCAATTTTAATATTTGGAAATCATAACTATGTCACGCGAACGTGTACATAATCACGATAATTTGATTAATTAATACGCGCCTAAAGCATACTAGCGGTGTTCATGAATTAATTCTTTCTAAGTTTGAGATTAACGTGATGCCAAATTTATGGACAAGATATTATTGGGGATTAAATAGGCTAGCTAACATGATCTATTACTTGGCCCAAATTTCTTATGGTTCAAGTCCCACATTATAGCCCATGACATTCTTTTACCAATTAAGCAATTAATATTCATAAGATTAAAGTTAACAGAACATTAAATAGTATACCATATAAAGCGATGAAAACTTACTAACACAAACATTCAAGCAACACAAATTGAGAAGGTTTGATGAAAGCTAATAAAGCATGGTAATTCGAGCGAAACAGTAGAAGAAAGAAAAGAATGAAACTTTAAAATCTTTTATTATTAAGAAAATCCAAGTGAGTTAATAGAGCCATGTTCTATCCCAAACGTATTAAATTAAATACTTTCGATTTACTCTAAGCAAATACAACAAGTTAATCACCATTAGAGCAAATTAAAGCATCTTCATGCTAAAATAAATAAATAATAAATCAGAAAACCAAAACCATTCATTTAAACATTGGCAAGAGCATAATATGGACATAGAAGAAAGTGAAAACAAAGAAAAGAACCTCTATTGACGAAGTGCAAGAAAACAGAATCTTTCGAGTAACCGAAACTTCTGTCGGAAAATTGAACCAACCTAGAAGCTTCGCCGGATCTTCGACGGAGTTTGGCTGCTCGGCTGGTTTTGCCGAAAAATATGGCAAAACAGAAGAAAATGAGCGAGAAAGAAGGATCCTATGGAGGAGGCATCTATGGAGTTGTCAGAATCGTGAGGGTCGCTGGGTCACTTATTTTTTTTGGGGGGGGGGGGAGGGGGGTATATCGGCTGCTGAAGGTGAAGGAGATGGGGTAGGCCGTTCTTTTCCCTTCTCTTTTGGGTGTGTTTTCAATTGAGTTTTGGTATAGTGTTTGAAGCTTCAGTGACAGGTTTTCGTGGTAGAACACAACTGGTTTTTGGGTAGTAAAATGGTTCTGTCTTGAAGCCAAGTGAGGGAGTTCAAGTTTTGTCAAAAATAAGAAAGAAGAAGAAAGCTCCACGTGAAGAAAGAAAATGGGGATATGTGGGGGGTTATGTGTGGGGGACAAGCATGGGGGACAAAGCATGTGGGACAAGCATGGGGGACATAGCATGGAGGACAAAGCATGGGGGACAAATATGGGGACAAGCATGAGGGACAAAGGAAAGTTGAGTGGGGACACGCCTGGGAAGATGGGAGCAAAACATATTCAAGCACGGTAAAAGATTAGGTGCTCACAGCATGCCCCTCTTTGCTTGAAAATATTAAAAGTTTTCAGGCAAAGATAAAGTGAGCCGTGTGACTAAGTTTTGACCATATCGTTATTCAAAAGAGGAAGAAAAAAAAATAAAAGAAAAAGGTGCAACCGAGTCCTGGTTTTGGACAGCCTACATATCCCGGATTATAAGGGAATCAGGTCGCGTGTAGTTCAAGAAGAATGATGGGGTGATGAGTTCGAAAGTCGAGCTAGGTTCCGTCGAGGCTCCGGTCCGTGGCCCTGTTATTACATCAAAATCTAAAGGAACTAAACAAGCCTATCAGCTATAAGTTATAAGATTCCTATTTATAAGTCTTCTGAACCTTGATCTTGAATCTTGACTGGTTGTTCATGCAGACTCTGATCTAAACCTTGATGCTTGCTATCTGTAGGTGCTAGTTCATTCTTCTACAGCTTCTTCTGAGCAAAACGGGAAATGGGAAGCTCGTAACTTCAGTCATGTTTTGAGCAATCCATATCATTTCCATTTGCTTCTGCATTTGGATTCACTTTTTTTTTCTTTTCTTTTCTTTTCTTTATTTTGGATTCAGACTTCTTCTTTTGTTCATCTAGAACCTTGTGCCTCGAGGTAAAACCTGCTCAGACATCACAACAAACAAACGAACAAAATTTTTCTGCCCTAGTTTTCACAAGGAAAAATTTCGTGAGTTATTGTAACAAAATTCTAAACTACTTCTTTATTGAAAGCAAAATAAAAAAAAAACAGTAATGGTGTACCCTGTAAAGGTCATGATGATTTTTTTTAATTTTTTTTTATTGTCCCAAAAGAATGTCTCAACTAAGGATTTGTGTACCTTATGTTGGGAAAATATGGTCAGAGAATGGGATACCCTATATTGGCAATGATATCAGGGAGTGGTGTATCCTGCATTTAAAATCAAATCAACTAGGGAGTGTTGTACCCTATGTTGGAGAACACAGCTAGGGATTGGTGTACCTTATACTGATAAGGAGATTAGGGATTGGTGTACCTTATGATGGTAAGGAAATATAATCAGGGGATTGGTGTACCCTGTATTACTGAGAAGAAAATGTAAACAGAGGTTGGCAACCTGTATTACTGAAAAGGAAACGTAACTAGGGGTTGGCGCCTTGTATTACTGAAAAAAAATGTAACTAGGGGTTGGCGCCTTGTATTGCTGAAAAGGAAAATGTAACAAAAGGTTGGTGCCTTGTATTACTGAAAAAGAAATGTAACTAGGGGTTGGCGCCTTATATTACTGAAAAGGAAATGTAACTAGGGGTTGGCGCCCTGTATTACTGAGAAAGAAATGTAACCAGGGGTTAGTGCCCTATATTACTGGAAAAGAAATATAACCAGCGGTTGGCGCCCTGTATTACTGAAAAGGAAAATGTAACCAGGGGTTGGCGCCCTGTATTACTGAAAAGGAAATGTAACCAGGGGGTTGCGCCCTGTGTTACTGAAAAGGAAATGTAACCAGGGGTTGGCGCCCTGTATTACTCAAAAGGAAATTTAACCAGGGGTTGGCACCCTGTATTACTAAAAAAATGCTGAATCCCCGGGGCGAAAAGGGTCTACCTGGGTTAAACTACGAAAAGCAAACCTGGGCGAAGAGTACTTCTACTCGGAATATGAGCTGTATCCCCCTAGGCAAAAAGTTTCTACCCGGGTTAAACGACGTAAAACAATATGAGCGAAGAGTACTTCTACCCGAAACTATGATTTGGATCCCCCAAGGCGAAAAAGGTTCTACCTGGGTTAAGCTACGTAAAACAGCCTGGGCGAAGAGTACTTCTACCCAGAACTATGAGCTGGATCCCCCTAGGTGAAAATGTTCTGCCTGGGTCAAGCCACGAAAGACAGCCTGGGCGAAAAGTACTTCTACCCGAAAATATTAGCTGGATCCCCCCAGGCGAAAAGATCTACCTGGGTTAAGCTACGTAAAACAACCTGAGTGAAGAGTACTTCTACCCGCAAATATGAGCTGGATCCCCCTAGGTGAAAATGTTCTACCTAGGTTAAGCTACGAAAAATAACCTGGGCGAAGAGTACTTCTACCCGGAACTATGAGCTGGATCCCCCTTGGCGAAAAGGTTCTACCTGGGTTAAGCTATGATTAAAAACCTGAGCGAAGAGTACTTCTACCCGCAAATATGAGCTGGATCCCCCTAGGCGAAATGGTTCTACCTGGGTTAAGCTATGTAAAACAACCTGAGCGAAGAGTACTTCTACCCGGAACTATGAGCTGGATCCCCCTTGGCGAAAAGATCTACCTGGGTTAAGCTATGATTAAAAACCTGAGCGAAGAGTACTTCTACCCGCAAATATGAGCTGGATCCCCCTAGGCGAAATGGTTCTACCTGGGTTAAGCTATGTATAAAAACCTGAGCGAAGAGTACTTCTACCCGGAACTATGAGCTGCATCCCCCAAGGCGAAAAAGGTTCTACCTGGGTTAAGCTACGAAAAATAGCATGGGCGAAGAGTAATTCTACTCGGAACTTTGAGTTGGATCCCCCAAGGCAAAAAGATCTACCTGGGTTAAGCTACGTAAAACAACCTGAGCGAAAAGTACTTCTACCCGGAACTATGAGTTGGATCCTCCTAGGCGAAAAAGGTTCTACATGGGTTAAGCTACAAAAATAAGAGGTATGGACAGTAGTGATACATGCTGAAGATTTTAAGGAGCTTACATTTGGTGACATTCGTCCTTTGAGAACCGCCATTCTGCACTGCTTTGTTCCTGCTTCAAACAAAGAAAATTTGTGAATTTTTAAAGTGATGGTCGGTTTGTGGCCTTGATGCACTGATTCTATCAGAGTGGTACCGAGATGCTCGGATACTTTGTATCGTTTTCTAGAGACTTTATCTTTATGAGGTCTCCCCTGGCTGTTTCATACCCGGATGTCCACGGTACCGTTAACCCTTGTATCTAAGGCAAAGCAATTTTTCTTTAAAATCAAACTTAGTTGTCTTGCACTCAGAACCAATTTGTGTCTGTACTGCTTATCAACTTTTTCCATGAAGCAAGTCTTGCTTAGGCGACCTTTTCAATTTTTTTGAGACGCTTTGTCCGCCTTATCAAAAGAGATCACAGATGGATTCCTGCCTTCGTCAATGTCGTATATGCTCCAAATTATGCTCGGTATTACGGGAAAATTGTAGACAGTTTTGCAGCCATTTTTGCTTTGCTTTTGATGCAAGATTGGACCGAAAGGGAATCTAAGAAAAATTATGGAAAAGAATAGAAGAGCAATTTGGAAGTGAAAAAGGAATTGTGTCTAAATAAAAGGTGTCCCTTTCGGGGAGAGAAATAAGGAGACTTATCTGGAGATATGTGTCGACTTCAATGAATCATGACATGCATTTTGGACTGGACGCCTGATCTGTCTGAGCTGTCTAATTCTCAAAATACATCGCAAATGTTCATCTTGAAACTGTCTTGGTTGTGCTCATGCCGGAGCATCGAAGACCCTCATTCGGCTAGTAGCGCCCTTTGTGGGTTTTCGCTAATTGACCTCTCTCATTTCTCTAATCACTGTTGCCTTATGGTGCCCATCTGGTTTTCACCAATAAGACTCTTGCATTTCTCTGCTCACTGTCGCCTTATAGTGCTCATACGTGTTTTCACCGATAAGACTCTCTCATTTCTTCTTTTCTTTTCTTTTTCTTATTTATTTATTTATTTATTTTTGCGGAAGGTTGGCCAATGCCCCTGGCATGGGGAATTCAAGTATTCTCAAAGATCGATCAGAAATTATTAACAGGAAAAGGCGAAAAGAACCTTGAACTGAATTACAACTTTTGGAACTGTTTCTATGGGAAAACCGTAAGATAAAAACAAACTTGGGAATATGGATTTTTGTTGCGATGGGACCGAACGCAGGGTAAGGCTGCCTACGTATCCTTTCGGAATCAGGTCGGACGTAGTTTAATGACTCAAAAAAATAAATATTGTTTGACTTCTTCTTCTTTTTTTTTCTTTTTTTTTGAGTACACAGGTTCCAAAAAAAGGAAAACAAGGAAGAAAAATACAGCTTAAAAGGGGTAACAAATGGGTGAAACTTGCATGGAATAGCGAGCAATGGTAGCCTTCGTCATCTCGATCTAAGAAAATCATGCGTCAAAGTTCCACAGTAGATATATATCAGACATAATATCTTTTGACTGCATCTGCATTAATAGTCATGTCTGGTACCCGTCCTTCTTCATCTACCAAGTGCAAGGCCCCTTTTGGTAACACTTTCTTGATGATGTAGGGTCCTTTCCAGTTTGGGGCGAACTTTCCTTTAGCTTCTACTTGGCGTGGAAGAACGCGTTTCAGAACGATTTGGCCTACCTCGAAATGCCTTGGACGCACTTTCTTGTTGTAAGCGCGTGCCATTCTTTGTTGGTATAACTGGCCAAAGCACACTGCTGCTAGCCATTTTTCATCAATCAGCATTAGTTGTTCTAATCGGGCCTTTACCCATTCTGTATCTTCAATCTCCGACTCCAAAATGATCCGAAGAGAGGGAATTTTGACTTCAACCGGTATTACAGCGTCCGTCCCATATACCAACAGATAAGGAGTTGCACCAACAGATGTGCGAGCAGTCGTGCGGTATCCCAAAAGAGCAAAAGGCAACTTTTCATGCCATTGTCTCGAACCTTGGATCATTTTCCTAAGAATCTTCTTGATGTTCTTGTTCGCTGCCTCAACGGATCCATTGGCTTTTGGCCGGTAAGGGATAGAATGGCGATGCATAATTTTAAATCGCTCGCATACCTCCTTCATCAAATGACTATTGAGATTGGCTGCATTGTCAGTGATAATGGTATTTGGGATACCAAAGCGGCAGATGATGTTGGAATGAACAAAGTCTACCACTGCTTTCTTGGTGAGTGCTTTGAAAGTGACGGCCTCCACCCACTTGGTGAAGTAATCAATTGCAACCAAAATGAATCTATGCCCATTTGAAGCCTTTGGCTCAATTGGCCCAATAACATCCATTCCCCAAGCAATGAAAGGCCAAGGAAAGGACATGGGATGCAACTCCGAAGGTGGCGAGTGAATCAGGTCACCATGAATCTGGCATTGGTGACACTTGCGAACAAAACTGAAGCAATTTCGCTCCATTGTAAGCCAATAATACCCCGCCCGCAGAATCTTCTTCGCCAAAACATATCCATTCATGTGCGGTCCGCATACCCCCGAATACACTTCACTCATGATCCGCTCAGCTTCTGTGGCATCTACGCATCTCAACAAGTTCAAATCTGGGGTCCTTTTGTACAAAATTTCCCCATTCAGGAAGAAACCGCTGGCGAGCCTCCTTATAGTTCTTTTTTGATCTCCCTTGGCGTGCTCTAGGTATTCTCTCATTTTCAGGAATTGTTTTATGTCATGATACCATAGTTCACCATCTGGTTCTATCTCAATTGTATTGCAGTAATCGTGTTGATTCCGAACTTGGATTTCTAGTGGATCGATATGGGTGTTTCCCGGATAAGGGAGCATCGAGGCTAAAGTAGCCAAAGTGTCGGCTAGCTCGTTGTGAAACCTGGGAATGTACCTTAACTCGATGGATTTGAATCTTTTGCTCAAATCTTGTACACATTGTCTGTATGGAATAAGCTTGATGTCTCGAGTCTCACATTCACATTGGGCTTGCCGGATAAGCAAGTCAGAATCTCCCATAACCAATAGTTCATGCACATCCATATCGAGGGCCATTTTCAAACCCATGATACAGGCTTCGTATTCTGCCGTATTATTGGTACAGAAGAACCGAAGCCGGGCTATTGCAAGGTAATACTGTCCAATAGGTGAGATGAGGATTGCCCCGATCCCAACTCCTTTGATATTGACAGCTCCATCAAAATACATTTTCCATAGAGGGTTGTCGTCTGGAACTACTTCCTCTATTGAGTTGACCTCTTCATCTGGGAAGTATGTGGTAAGTGGCTTGTACTCATCATCAACTGGATTCTCTGCCAAATGATCGGCCAAAGCCTGTGCTTTCATCGCAGTGCGAGTGACATAGACGATGTCGAACTCTGTGAGCAGGATTTGCCATTTTGCGAGCCTGCCGGTGGGCATTGGCTTTTGGAAAATATACTTCAGAGGATCCATTCTGGATATGAGGTAAGTAGTATAGGTCAAAAGATAAGGTCTCAACTTCTGAGCGACCCAAGTCAAAGCACAACATGTCCTTTCTAAAAGGGTGTACTTAACCTCATAATTGGTTAACTTCTTGCTCAAATAATATATTGCTTGTTCCTTTTTGCCTGTCGCATCATGTTACCCCAGAACGCATGCAAAGGAATTATCCATCACCGATAGATATAAAAACAAAGGCCTACCAGGTTCAGTGGGACCAGTATAGGGGGTTTTGATAGATAATCTTTGGTCCTGTCAAAAGTATTTTAGCAACCGTCTGTCCACTTGATTGCAGCATCCTTTTTCAGTAACTTAAAGATGGGCTCGCACGTGGTTGTGAGCTGAGCAATGAACCTACTGATATAGTTCAACCTTCCGAGCAAACTCATGACCTCCTTTTTGTTCTTCGGGGGTGGCAGATCTCGAATGGACTTTATCTTAGATGGATCCAATTCGATGCCTCTCCGACTGACTATAAAACCGAGGAGTTTCCCAGATGGAACCCCAAATGCACATATGGATGGATTGAGCTTAAGGTCATACCTTCGAAGCCGTTCGAAGAACTTTTTCAAATCATTCACGTGGTCAGCCTGTGTCTTTGATTTTATGATGACATCGTCGACATATACTTCAATCTCTTTGTGCATCATGTCGTGAAAAATGGTGGCCATGGACCTCATGTAAGTTGCCCCTGCATTCTTTAAACCGAATGGCATGACCCTGTAACAATAGGTACCCCACGGAGTGGTGAAAGCGGTCTTTTCTGCATCACCCTCATCCATTAGAATCTGGTGGTACCCATCATAGCAATCCACGAACGACTGTATCTCATGCTTTGCACAATTATCTACAAGAATATGGATGTTCGGCAAAGGAAAATTATCCTTAGGACTTGCTTTGTTCAGGTCTTTGTAGTCAACACAGACTCTAGTTTTTCCATCTTTCTTTGGCACGGGCACAACATTTGCCACCCATGTGGTGTATCGTACGGCTCTGACAACATTGGCGCTCAATTGCTTCATTATTTCCTCTTTGATTTTATCACTCATGTCCGTTTTAAATTTTCGATGCTTCTGTTGGACTGGTGGAAAATCAGGATACGTGGGAAGCTTATGAACCACTAAATTGACGCTTAAACTAGGCATATCATCATAAGACCAGGCAAATACATCTCTATACTCAAATAAAAGTTGAATCAAGACATCTCTGGTTTTTTGTTTGGTGTGAATGCTTATCTTTGTTTCTCTAACTTCTTCATGACCTCCGATATTAATTGGCTCAGTTTCATTGAGGTTGGGCCTAGGCTTGTTTTCAAATTGTTCCAACTCTCTTTTTATTTCATCAAAAACCTTATCTTTATCATATTTGACCTCTTGATGCATTATTTCGAAATTAGATAGTTTTTGAGATCTGGGTGTGAATTCCGCATGTATGTCATGTTATTAAAGTCGGCATTAACAAAACAAGACTCCTTCCTTGTGGGGAGAGGAGTTGCTTCCCAGTTATTGAGCATGGTTTCTAGGCCAATTAGTTGCATATCGGTACGACTAGTGCCTTCACCAGCCTGGAACATATTCACTTCAGAAAATATCTGGCTGAGGCCATGGCAAATTTCATCAATGTTTGCATGCGCCGAGGAATTTTGACCATGTTTGAATCGTGGATCGACAAAAGTGTAGAAAACGTGAGGGATAGGTTGCTGCAAGACCCAACCGTGTTTTTTTGCGGTGCTTGGCTTTGTCTTCATCTGCTTGTGTTGGCCTGAATCCTAAACCAAAAGTACCCCTGTTACTGAACGGAGAAATGGGTTCTGAAATTCCTTGCAATGATGCCCCCAAACCTTTTCCTGGCTCATAACCTTGTCTCATCATAAGTGCAGCCACCATTACAGATGTGGCGGAGAGACGCGAATGTAGAATGGGTTTTCCTTCCTCAACATGGTCCACAACAACCACTTCGAAAGCCTGATAGACAATAGACTCACATCCTTTCTTGGCCTCAATACATGGGATTAACGGGTCTTTATAAATGGATGACTCGTCTTCTCCATGAACAATAATTTCTTGCATGTCGTGCTCGAATTTGAGCATCTGATGCAAGGTGGATGGCACAGCTCGGGCCGTATAGATCCATGGCCTTCCAAGAAGAAAGTTATAAGAAGTTTCCATGTCCACTACCTGGAAGACAATTTCAAAATCAACAGGCCCAATCGTCATGGTAAGGTTGATCTCCCCAATGGTATCTCTCGCTGAGCCGTCAAAATCCTGAATGCGAACATTGCTGGGTCGGATCCTGTCTGTATTGATCTTCATACTTTGCAAGGTAGAGAGGGGGCATACATCTACACTTGAGCCTCCATCAACCATGACTCGCTTCACATAATTCCCCTCACATTTGATAATCAAGTGCAAAGCCCTATTGTGACCGGATCCCTCCTCAGGAAGTTCATCATCAGTAAAGGAAATTTTGTTCACCTCAAAAAATCTATTGGCCATCTTCTCTAACTGATTCACGGTGGTATTCTCTGAGACATGTGCCTCATTCAGGATTTTGATTAGTACACGGGCATGCTCTCCTGAGTGTATGAGCAGAGATAACAGAGAGATTTGGGCAGGAGTCTTTCTCAGCTGGTCAATGATTGAGTAATCCTGAACTTTCATCTTTTTCAAAAACTCCTCTGCCTCTTCTTCAGTGACCGGTTTCTTTATTGGCATTTGACCTTCTCTGATTTGCTTAGCCTTCCTCAACTCTTATGGAGAGTAACACCTCCCTGATCGAGTCAAACCTCCAGTTTCCCCCACTTCTTCTATGATTTCCTTGCCTTTGTAGGTTACTACAGTTTTGTTGTAGTTCCAAGGGATGGTTTTCGTATTTGTTACACGGGGTTGTGTGGCAGGCTTGATTATGATCGGTTCTATTATACCCGTCGTATCGCCCTGATTCTGCTTTGTGATGGGGTGACCTCCAAGGACGTATAACTTTGGGTTTGGAACATTGGAGCGAACTTCCAACCTCGAGATTTTTGGAACATATAAAGTTGCCCTCTCTAAGCTCTGGGAGCCTTTCACAATCAACGGTGCATCTAGGCTTGGACTTACTTCCAGTTTGGTTCCCTCTTGAATCATTACCACTGTCATTTCTGCTCGACCAACCGTCTTGTATTCATGATCTCAGCCAATCATTCCTACAAAATGAACATCTTTGTGTACTGGCAATGGGTTATTGGTCACATTATGAGGGTCCTCGCCATTCTTGACTACAATCAATTTTTCAACAATGAGTCTTTCTATGGCTCTTTTCAGGGTCCAACAGTCATCAGTGCTATACCCCGGAGCACCTGAATGATATTCACATCTAGTATTTGCTTAAAATCAGTGTGAATTGGGATGCATATGGTGGGGAGTGATGGGTCCAATCACGCCTATCTGCTTCAACTTCTGGAATATACTAGAGTATGATTCAGCCAATGGAGTAAATTTTTCCACCGGCCTCTGCTCTCGACCATAATCCTGCCTAGGACGAGCATTGTAGGGTGCCCGAAAATTTTGCTGCTGAGGTCGGGGGAATCTTGGAGCTGGTGCCCGTACCTGTTGATTGGGAGGACGAGCATATGATTGAGCATTAAACACTGTATATTGTGGCGGTCCCACAGAGTACTGAGGAATTGGCATGGGATAGTAATGTTGAGGGTAGCTGGATTGCCCCTGCAGAACTTGCACATAAGGGTGCGATGCCCCTCTTTGAACTTCCCTGGATCCCGAAGTCATCTTGGACCCTTCATCTCTCTTCTTTCTATTTGCCAAACTTCCCGACCCATTTTGGATAGCTTGGGTGGTGGCTTTGAGAGCAGCTTGACTTACAATTCTGCCAGTCTTGAGGACATTTTCGACCATTTCTCCTATTTTGATCGCTTTCGCAAAAGGCCTACCCATTGCTGACATCATGTTCTGAAAGTAATCAGGCTCTTGGGCCTCCAGAAAAATAGTGATCAACTCGTGGTTATCCATGGGTGGCTTAACTCTAGTTGCTTGCTCCCTCCACTTGATTGCATACTCCCTAAAGCTTTTAGCCGGCTTTTTCTTCATATTGGACAGGGAATTGCGATCCGGCGCAATATCTATGTTGTATTGAAATTGTTTGACGAAGGCTTGGGCCATGTCATCCCAGACATGCCAGTGAGAGATATCCTGGTCAATGAACCATTCGGAGGCTACCCCTACAAGACTTTCCCCAAAATAGGCCATCAGTAATTCTTCTTTTCCACCTGGACCCCTCAGCTAGTTGCAGTACCTTTTCAAATGGGCGATAGGGTCGCCGTGTCCATCATACTTCTCGAATTTTGGGGTCTTGAACCCTGGTGGCAAATGGATGTGAGGGAACATGCATAGATCACTGAACGAAACACTTTTGTGACCCCTAGTCCCTGTATGTTCTTTATGTTCTGTTCAAGACTTTTCATTTTCCTGGCCATCTCATCCGGCTCAACCGTCTTGGCAAGCTTTTCATTTTCCACTGGTGACTCGTACTGAGGAGTCTGATTATATGGAGCCGAGACCCCGAAATCCATATTTGGAGAGTAGTATTGGCCATAATAAGCATGAGATGGTGGCTCGTTGATTGGCCTCGTCACAGGAGGTGGAGGCGGGATTGTGTATGCCGGTGCGCCAGACACGACTAGAGGAGTGTTCCTGACCGGTGCGACTGGAGGTCGCACATTAGAGGTACCCTGAGCAACGTGGAGGCTGTAGTTTGGCACATACCCATGTGGTAGGATGTGGTCGCTCGTTGTATGGAGCAATGGTTGAGTAGCCAGGGGTACGGTGGAAGTTCCCTCTGAGGGACCACAGGGTGGAGGCTGACCAGACACCCAAGCTTGATATACATCAGACAATTGCTGTCTCAATTTTCTTATTTCCTCCGACTCTTGTTCAACTGATTGACCCTGGGGGTCGTTAGTGATCAGCTCGATCTCATCATCGTTGGCCATTACTACTGCTCCCTTAGATCTAGTGAAGTAATGGTGGGTTGCCAGTTTCACCACAAACCAACCACCTTAAGCTTACTACGTAAGAGACAGCAAACATGTCAGGGTTAAGCATTTTATAGATATGAATCACACATAATGAGCCATGCTCCTATCATTGTCACTATTTCTAGCATGCTTTTGGAGGCTTCATGTTTCATTCCGGCTTATGAGGTTGCTTCTTATTGACGCTCTTATTTTCTTCTCATTTTTTTTTATTTTTTATTTTTTTACTCACGCCTCATTTTGATTCTCATCTTAGAACCATTGAAAAATATTTTGATCGAACCTTTTGTGGGTTGCTTACGTATCATGTCACCGCATGAATCAGATCATTACGTAGTTCAGGGGGAAATAATAACAATTTTGATTTTTTTTTTTCAAATTGACTCTAAAGACATAAATATGACTGAAAATGCGACAAATCTAAAATTAAAAATACGACAAATGCAAAATGAAACTAAAAACTAATTGACTGCACTAAAACTTTAATCTTCAATGGCATTCTTTCTTAAACTGATATCATCAATGGTCTGCATCCCTTGGCCTCCACTCTCCTCCCAACATCTCGTACAAATTCTGAAACACTCCCGGCAATTGTGGAACGAGGGCACGTGCCTGTTGACCAACTTTCTCATTGTTTAGATGACGATGATCGTCATGAATATATGTTGCTTTCTCTGCCAATTGAAGTACTTGCTCTCTAGCTTGCCCCATATTCACGTGACAATTCTGCAACCATATCTGGGTAGTGTTGAGGGCGTTACCCATCTCAGTCTCGCGTCCCTCATATTCTTTAATACGGCGGTTTAGCACAGCTCTCTCAATCATCCACTGACGCCGCTCTACCTCAAAATCTGCATGTTGATGACCTCCCTTATGCCTTTTTATTTCTTCCAATTGTGCAAGAAACTGACCCTTTGAGTATATCCAATGGGCCCTTTCTCTTTCAAAATGCTCTCTCTGCTGATCAAACTCCAATTGTTGTTGGTGCGTATCCTCTTCAATGATACTCAAGTCTTCTTGCAGCTTATGCATTTCAACATTGTTATTTGCCTCAACTCTTCTAACTAAACCAATAGTGCTTGCCAATTCTTCTTCTAAGCGGGCCGCCTCATTTTTAGCATGCTTTAGATCTTTATCCATGCCCCGTAAGGCTGATTGATAATCTTTCTCAATATTTAAATGAATCTGAGCGACTCCGGCTTGCAGTTGGGTTTGTTGTTTAGATATGGTCATCCGAGAATGCTCTAATTCCTCTTTTAACCTTTCTATAGCTCTTTGATCATTTCTCCTCTTGTTGGATCCTTCAGGCCTATCTCTAAGCGACGAAGGGTCATGAAACCAGGTAATATATTCAGGGATCACCTCTCCATGATCTCGGTCTTCTACCATATCATTCAACTCCGAGACTTTACTTGCATACCAAATTTTCATAATTTCTTCTTCGTCATGAGGTTGATCTTTACCAAAATCATAACAGAACTTGCTCATATCTCGTGATGGTGGCACCTCCTGTAGTCGTGCAAATTGGCGCATTACCCGAAGTGGAGCATAAGACTGAACGCCATCCAATCCTATGAGTACCAAATAAGAATGGTATGCAAACTCACAAATGACCTCTTTAGAGGAGAACCAATCGTAGTTCCAAGTAATCCGTTTGGCAGACAGAGTAAGAAGTAGTTCTTTCCAGGTGCCAATCCCCTCTGATAAGTCACATTCGTCAATTCTTTTCTGGTGATCATAAGTATGATTGGGCCATAGCTCACTAAAATTAGTGATCGTAGGATGACGATAGGATTGCTCCAAAAACCATATCTGTAACAAAATGTTGCAACCATCAAAGTTTCGCGCGCCCATTTTGCATCTAGTTAAAGCACGAAAAATGCAAGAAAGAATCATAGGGACTAAAGTATAATCACCCCCTTCTGAGGTCAGAGCCTCAACTATACCTGCCAAGCGGATGTCAATGCGTCCCTCTCTTTCCGGGAGAACTACATTCCCCAAAAAAGTGACCATAAATTCAAACCTTCTATGTACCTTCCATGTTTCCTTATCTTCCTTTGATTTCAATTTTCTCACATTCCTTTCGAAATTGCATTCTAGGCCATACAACTGAAACAAAAAGCCCAACTTAACCCATTTGCCTCCTAGGCCTTCATATTGCCCCCTAGACCTTCAAAAGCTTCAGAAACCTACCCTCGTTCACATTTTTTGGTACTATGGGCCTTTGGCGGTGAAGATTGAGGCTCCACCCCTGGAAATGGGCGATTTCCTCCAAGGTCGGAGTCATTTCACAGTCGGTAAAACGGAACACATTCTTTTCAGGATCCCAGTGCGGAATCAAAGCTTCAATCACATCCCTCCTGGGTTTTATCGTAATCATGTGAACCAAATGTCCCAAGTATTTCTTTATCTCGTTTCGCTCATATTCCTTAAAGTCTCTCCACCAATCCCACAACAACTGTGGTATCTGATCGACAATGAGAAAATCTGGTATCCCTTCTGATCTGGGACTCTTTTCAGACTTACCTCTTTCCCCACTTATGGTATACCTGTCTACCCAGACACGGGGTTAGGCTTTGATCAAATATATTATTGACACACAAAAATTTTGATTTCTCGGGTTTTGACTCTATAAAAGAATATAAATAAATAAATAAAAGCTAAACTGTGGAACTATAAAAAAAAAATTGGATTTAGTATTTTTTTTTATTTTCTAAGGAAAGAATTGTAAATAGGGAATTAAGGAAAAGGAAAATATTTTTGAATTTTTTTTTTTTTTGAAAATTGGGGCCGGAACCGACGAGGTTTGCCTACATATCTCACATCCGATGAGAATCAGACCCGCGTAGTTCGGTAAAATCGACTATGTTCTTTTTTTTTAATGAAAATTAATCTTTAAAAACCATACGCACTAAACCACATCATTTTTTTTTCTCTTCGTTCAACTGATATATGCTAAAGCCAGTCGACATGCAAGCCTCCCAAATAATGCAACAAGTAGCACGTAACACGACATAATGCTCTCAACAAAGTCTGTCCTAAAACAGAACTCGACCTCTGTGTCGAGCGCTGCTAAGTCAAATGCACATGATGCAAATAAAGCGTAGCCTACTAGGGATATTCATTGCTTGTGGCTTGTTCTTCTAAGTTTGTAAATCCTAAAGGAGATGGTATCTAGACCTGGCTTACCCGGGCGGACAACCCGAGCCGAGGAGCGTCAAGCGTCACCAGTAGTAGAATAGCACTGGCTAGCTAACGGCTCTCCCGCCTAAACACGTGTGATTAAATCCTTCACCAGAAGTTGGTAGGCTAACTGGCTTTATCTCAAGACAGAAATTTTGTGATGCTGGTAGGCAAACACAACATAACTAATTATCAGAAGACTTAGAGGGATGCGAGAGAAGATACAATTTATATGTACAGTTCAACAATATCAAAACGGTAAAACTCGACAAGTAACACATTAGGCCCAAATAAATCACAATATATACAAAAATTAATAAAGCCAAATAAAGTCAATGTACAAGCTCGAAATCTTGAAGTCCCCAGCAGAGTCGCCAGAGCTGTCACACCCCTTTTCTACCCGCAAAATGATAATGTGTGTTATGGATAGTGGGTTAAAGAGTTTCTCCAATTAAACTGACAAACTTGAGTAGGGATTATTTTATTTATAGAGTCGCCACTTGGAATTGAGTTTTTGGGTGTTCCAAGTTACCTTTTATTTGAATCCCTAATCAAAGGAATGTTTGACTCTATTATTATTGGTCTGCAAAAAACAAAGTCTGGATAAGGATTTCTGTTGACTGGGGAGAAGGTGTAAGGCATTTTCGAGTCCCGTGGTTCTAGCACGGTCGCTTTATTGAATTAAACTTGGCTTAAATTAATTTTGGATAAACTGTGATTTATAGGGTTCCATGTTTTATCTTTCCGCTTTTAATTATTAAAATATGGAATTATATTTGAAACGAATCACTTGTGTGAATCCGTTTTGTTTATTGTGCCAAAATCATGTCTCGCGTACGTGTACACAATTAATAACATTTTATTATACTAAGATTGTTTTGCCCAAAGTTGCGCTAACGCATACTTCAATTTTAATATTTGAAAATCATAACTATGTCACGCGAATGTGTACATAATCACGATAATTTGATTAATTAATACGCGCCTAAAGCATACTAGCGGTGTTCATGAATTAATTCTTTCTAAGTTTGAGATTAACGTGATGCCAAATTTATGGACAAGATATTATTGGGGATTAAATAGGCTAGCTAACATGATCTATTACTTGGCCCAAATTTCTTATGGTTCAAGACCCACATTATAGCCCATGACATTCTTTTACCAATTAAGCAATTAATATTCATAAGATTAAAGTCAACAGAACATTAAATAGTATACCATATAAAGCGATGAAAACTTACTAACACAAACATTCAAGCAACACAAATTGAGAAGGTTTGATGAAAGCTAATAAAGCATGGTAATTCGAGCGAAACAGTAGAAGAGAGAAAAGAATGAAACTTTAAAATCTTTCATTATTAAGAAAATCCAAGTGAATTAATATAGCCATGTTCTATCCCAAACGTATTAAATTAAATACTTCCGATTTACTCTAAACAAATACAACAAGTTAATCACCATTAGAGCAAATTAAAGCATCTTCATGCTAAAATAAATAAATAATAAATCAGAAAACCAAAACCATTCATTTAAACATTGGCAAGAGCATAATATGAACATAGAAGAGAGTGAAAAAAAAGAAAAGAACCTCTATTGACGAAGTGCAAGAAAACAGAATCTTCCGAGTAACCGAAACTTTCGCCGAAAAATTGAACCAACCTAGAAGCTTCGCCGGATCTTCGACAGAGTTTGGCTGCTCGACTAGTTTTGCCGGAAAATATGGCAAAACAGAAGGAAACGAGCGAGAAAGAAGGATCCTATGGAGGAGGAGGCTATGGAGTTGTCAGAATCGTAAGGGTCGCTGGGTCACTTATTTTTTTTGGGGGGGGGGTGTATCGGCTGCTGAAGGTGAAGGAGATGGGGTAGGCCGTTCTTTTCCCTTCTCTTTTGGGTGTGTTTTCAATTGAGTTTTGGTATAGTGTTTGAAGCTTCAGTGACGGGTTTTCATGGTAGAACACAACTGGTTTTTGGGTAGTAAAATGGTTCTGTCTTGAAGCCAAGTGAGGGAGTTCAAGTTTTGTCAAAAAATCAGGAAGAAGAAGAAAGCTTGCTGTCTTTTTTGTCTAATATTTTGCCTGTCCCTCCCTCTTGTTTTTTTTTTTTTGGTGTCTCTCTTGCTGGAATTAATAGAGGGAAGAAGATGGTCTTTTTTGGTCATCTTTTTCCCCTCCACATGAAGAAAGAAAATAGGGATGTGTGGGGGGTTGTGTGTGGGGGACAAGCATGGGGGACAAAGCATGTGGGACAAGCATGGGGGACATAGCATGGGGGACAAAGCATGGGGGACAAGCATGGAGGACAAAGAAAAGTTGAGTGGGGACATGCCTGGGAAGATGGGAGCGGTAAATATTCAAGCACGGTAAAAAATTAGGTGCTCACATCAACCATACTAAAATTATCGAATTCCAGCATCGGATTGTCTCTCAAATCCTATATTTTTGTTTTTGGAAAGTTTTACAAATTTTTTAATTTCTTCCATCTAAATCCAAAATAAATGATGAATATAAACATGAATTTATTAAATATAATCACTTTTGGATATAGAACACTTACCCGGGTCGAAGTCGTGAAAAACCCCTTTGAAATCGCCCAAATCCAAGACTCAAAACTCAAAAGTGAGCAAACATGGCTAACACCCGATTTTATGTATTCTGTCCAGCATTTTCGCATCTGCGGACATAAGTTCAGCATCTGCGAACTCGCATTTGCAAGACAAAGCTCGCATTTGCGGAACAGGGAAGCAAAGCAGAGGACCTCATCTGCGGACCTTCACGTCGCAGAAGCGACTGCGCAGATGCGCGAAGGGAACCACAGAAACGTGAAAGATCGCATATGCGATCATGGCACAATAGAAGCGGGCATCACACCTGCGTCCCAAGCTTCGCAAAAGCAAAGCTTCTTCCCTGCCCTCAAAGTCGTAGAAGCGACACTGCCTCCGCAGAAGCGATCACGCACCTGCGGCCAAAATTGCGCAGGTGCGACACACCAGAACCAGACCTGTGTTCTTGCACAAAAATGGTCTGAAACTCGTCAAAAACTCACCCGAGCCTCTCGGGACCTCGTACGAATATTCCAACAAGTCCCGTAATAAAATACGGACTTACTCGAGGCCTCAAATCACGTCAAATAACGTCGAACTTACAATTCACACCTCGATTCAGACTTATGAGTTCCAAACTTTTCACTATACAAAACCCGTGCCGAAACATATTAAGCGAATCCGGAATGATTTCAAATTTGGCGTACAAGTCATAAATGACATAATGGAGCTATTCCAACTCTCGAAATCTCAATCGGAGTCCGATATCGATAAAGTCAAATTCACAGTCAACCTTTGGAATCTTTAAGCTTTCAAACTTGTAATTTTCAATAAATGGCGATAACTCAAGTTAGGGACTTCCAAATTAAATTTCGGGCATACGTCCAAGTCCCGAATTATAATACGAACCTAGTGAAACTATCAAAATACTGATCCGGATCCGTTTTCTAAAAATATTGACCAAAGTCAACTTAAGTGAGTTTAAAAGCACTATTTCCCATTTTTATTCATTTTTCACATAAAAACTTTTTGAAAAAATTTATGGATTGTGCACGCAAGTCGAGAAATACTGAAAGGTGCTATTCGAGATCTCAGAACACATAAATAAATGTTTAAAATTACAGATGACATATTGGGTCATAACAATGTAGGAAATTAGTTTAAATTAGAATTTATCTAATATAAAATATATTTTTAAGGTAAAAAAGGCGAACGGCATATCGTTAAGGAACTTCGTGCTTTTAATATAACATAGATATACATCCATGCGTAGTTTGTTCTTTGGCCAATATCTTCTTGTGACTAGCACATAATGTTTACATTAGATCAATGAATGCAAAATAATATTTTCACAAATTTTGGGTGTGAAAATAGACCTACAAAAAAGGGGCAAAGAATATCATAGCCACTTTTAAATCTTCTATTTAAAATATAGTCATAATTTATAATGTATTTAAAGATTAGCTAAGTCACCCAAACTTCAGGACTAAGTAACCTGAATTTTTGAGCTGTTAATTTGAAATTCAGGACTAAGTGTCCTAAATTTCTGAACAACTAATTTAAAATTCAGGACATAAGATTCGAATTTTTGGATACAATTTTTGAACTTTAGGACACGATGTTCTGAAGTTTGAGCGAATTGGCTAATCTTTAAATGTATTGTAAACTTGGATATATTTTAAACAACATACTTAAAAGTGACTACCTAGTGTCATTTCCACACAAAAAAAGTGACGTGTTTGTTTTTCTTAAGATTACGACGTCTGAATCTAAATAACAATTTGTGTATTAAGATTAAAACATCTCAATCTGAATACACATTTGAATACTAAGATATTGTATGATAAGTTATGCGTCTTTTATTTTGATGATTTGACAAACTTCATGAGAGAACCATATAAGGAACCTAACACAATTAGTTCCCTTGTATTCAAAGTAACTAGTCAGATGTCTGGTTCAATTCTCAATAAAATCAGATAAGGGAACAGCAGAGGGAACAGATATGGATCAGTTCCCCTGGTCGTCGTACAGTCAACTCTATAGCTGTAAAAGTTGTTGCACTGTATTGTCTGGCAGCAGTACAGCAGCACAACTGTAACTTGATAAGGCCAAACTAAAGGACACTTTATTGCATCATCCTTGATGACATCACACACATATATTATCAACATGAGGCAAGGGATTTCATCTCTCCAACACTTGAAAATCAAAAGATAATATTTTCTCAAGTGCTAGCCACCACATCTCTCAAGAACAAAGCTACTGCAACCTCAAGGACCAGATCCAAAGATTGAAAATATCTTAAGTCCTTAGGTTTGTTGAGTCTTTGTTATTTTGTTCTTTATTTATAATTCCTATTTAACTTAGTTAGAAACACTATATAGGAAACCTTTGTAAATCATTAAACTTTGTGTTTGTGTCTTGGCTAGAGTTAGTCGAGTTGTAAAACCTTTGTGATAGAGTTATTACAAAGTGGCTTGTAATAGAGTTGTTACAAGTTAGTAAGGGATTAGGAGGTTAATTCCTAGGTTACAATAGATTGTAATATGAAGATTACTCAGTAGTGAAGTTGAAATCCTACAAGGGTAGGTCGTGGCTTTTAATCCTGTGAGCTGGGAGTTTTCCACATAAAACTGCATTGTGTTCTTTATTTACTGTCGATTTACTGTGGGAACAGATAGAGAACCTGGTTCCCTATACTGTTTGGTTTTATAGTCTGTTGCTTATCGTGGGAACTAATAGAGAACCTGGTTCTCTATACAGTTTGGTGGACTCTTAGTTTATATCAATTAGTATCAGAGTAGGTTCTTTCTAAAAGGTTAACACCTATAAAGGATCTACATGGATGCTCCACCAAACTTCAAGGAAGGACAATCAACGTATAGATCACCAAGATTCAACGGCTAATACTATGGTTGGTGAAAAACAACAATGCATGACTTCATCATGGTTGAGGAATCAGAGTTGTGAGATGTAATCTGTGATGGACCTTTTGTTCCCATGAAAACTGTAGGCGAGGGAACAGTTACAGTCCCAAAAATAAGAAATGGGTACAACGATGCTGATAGAAAGGCTATTGAAAAGAATTTTAGGGCAAAGAAGATTCTTATTTGTGGCATATGAATACAACCGCATCTCAGCTTGTCAGTCTACTAAGGAGATCTGGGAAGCTATTCAAACTGCCCATGAGGGAACTACTCAGTTTAAGCAGTCCAAAATTGATATGCTTACCACTGAGTATGAGATTTTCAAGATGAAGGAGGATGAGAGTATTCAAGATATGCACACACGTTTTGCCTCCATTATCAATGAGCTTCATTCCCTTAGAGAAGTCATCCCAAGAAACAAGCTGGTCCAAAAATACTCAGTGTTTTACCATGTTCCTGGGAAAGTAAAGTGAATGCTATTACTGAAGCCAAGGATCTGCAGAAGCTGACCATTGATGAACTCATTGGAAATCTCAAAACCTATGAGATGAAGAGAAAGAAAGATCTTGAAAGAAGAGAGCTCAAGAAGGAGAAGAACCTGGTTCTCAAAGATGCCCACACTGACTCAAGTAGTGATGAATTTGACATGACATATCTCACTCGAAGATTTCAAAAGATGATTGGTAAAAATGGCGGGATCCCAAAGAAAGGAAGTTCCAGCAGGAACTCTAAAGGAAATGATTGTTGTCATAAGTATGGAAAGCCTGGACACTTTATTAAAGACTGTCCTCTTCATAAGAAGGATCATTATATAACTAACACTGAAAAGGCGGCTAAGAGGAACCAGGTCCCTGACAGAAAGATCAATAGAAGAGATGCTGATGACAACATGGTAAAGCAAGCCCTGGCTTACTGGGGAGATTCCTCTAGTGAATCTGAAGGTGAAGATGACCAAGGAGATTCGTCTATGATGGTTGTTGACAATGGATCTTCAGAATATGAGCCAATCTTTGCACTCATGGCCAAATCTGATGATGATGAGGAAAAGGAGGAAGATGAAGTAAGTTTTCTGGATGTTCAAAGAAATTTGAAAACTTACTCTAAGAAAAAATTGATGTCCTTAGCAAATGTATTAATTGATGCCTATCATAGCCTCATTAATGAGAAAAATACTTTAATTGAAGAAATTGGTGACATAAAACAAGAGAGAGATGATATGGTAGTTTTTATTGTAGACTTAAAGGAACAAGTGGAAGAAGTAACTAAAGAAAATACCTTGATGAAAAACCAAATGAAAGAATGGATGGACACCCCTAAGGGTAAAGAAGTGGCTAGTGAGGCTCAACTTGAGCTTGAGAGTGAGCTTAAGAAAGTTAAAGCAAGTCTTGTTGTTGAGCTTGAAAAGAATAGACAACTACATAAGGATCTAAAAAGGGTTAAAAATGATCTTGATAAGTCACTTAAATGGACCCGGTCCTCTGATGTAATAACGTCTATGTACAAGAGTAATGGTGGAAACAGAAAAGGAATCGGGTTCCAAAAGGCTAAAACCTCCTATAATCCCTACAACAAGTATGTAATTGTAGTTGATAATAGGTTGTGCACTCACTGTGGTCAAATTGGTCATTACAAGGACTCTTGTAAAGTTAAAATTCAGTCTCTACACAAAAACAAAGTTTTTGTTGAAAAGAAGCATATTGTTGAGGAACCTGGTCCTCTGAGAGGAAAATATATGTTGCCTGCATGGGCGAAAAGAAGTTTGATCCGCCCATTCTACCATTATAAGGGACCCAAGCTGGCTTGGGTTCTTAAGTCTAATAAGTGATTTCGTGTACAGGCTGGAGTGAGAGGTAGCAGTCAAATAATGGTACATGGATAGCGGCTGCTCTAAGCATACGACTGGAAGAATGAATGATTTCCTCTCATTCTAGGCCTTCCAAGGTGGGAGTGTGTTCTTTGGAAACGGCAAGAAGGGCTATATTCTTGGTGTTGGCAAAATTGGCAAAACACTCTCCCATACAATTGAAAATGTGTACCATGTGAATGGCTTGAACTATATCTTGTTGAGTGTGTCTCAAATCTATGATAAGGAAAATGAAGTGAAGTTCTTGTCCAAATCTTGCATTGTCACCAATCTCAAAACTGGTGAAGTGGTGTTGATAGCCAAAAAGTTCAAGAACATCTATGTTGAAGACCTTGATTCACTAAATGGTGGTGATCTAACATGCCAAAGTGTCATAGATGATGATGCTGAGTTATAGCGCAGACGACTGGGCATGCGAGTTTTTATTTACTGAACAAGTTGGTTATGGAGGACCTGGTTCATGGGCTGGAGCAGTCAACACTGGCTGCTACTTGATTAACAAGTGCATGATCAAGTCCATTCTCGAAAAGTCTCTCTATGAACTACTAAATGGGAGAAAATGACTTACCCGAGAGCCTTTGGATGCAAAATATTTTGTTCTCAATAATAGTGGTAAAAGGTCACATAACAAAGAAGATGAAGATGGAGAATTTACGAATGCTCCTGGTGAAGCTATAGATATTGCAAATGGAAAGACTGATTTGATAAGTCAAGTCAAGCGGAACAATAAAAGAGATGCAGCAGAATATCCAAAAGGCACAAAGGAACCTGGTCTCTCTATCACCTCGATTGAAGTTGAACATAGGGTTGTTGATGCTTCATTAGGTACTCCTAATGCAGAACAAAGGAGTAGAAGTCATAATTTTGTTGATGTCGATGATGTTTAAAATATGGAGGAACCTAGTCCTTCAAATTCTGAAGTTCAAGTATCCAACTGGAAGAAAAAGAGTTCATATCCCTTCAAAATGTAATCACACCCTTAGACTCTGGTATTCAACCTAGATCTAAGGCAAGGAACATATTTTCCCTCTCAATCTTCTTGTCTCAAATCGAGCCTAAGAATATCAAAGAAGCATTGAAAAATGCTAACTGAATAGCTGATATGCAAGAAGAACTCCATCGGTTGGAGAGGAACACAGTATGGCACCTGGTCTCTAGGCCTTCAGACAGAACATTGATTGGAACCTGGCCCAAAAGAATCTTACTTGAAGGCTACCAGAGGAATTTTGAGTATCCTAAGGGAACGCAGGACCTGGTCCTCATCTATTTTTTAGGAGATAATTTTGACTCGGTTGGATATGCTGATGCTGATTATGCTGGATATCTGATGGATAGAAAGAGCACATCTGGAATGGCACATTTTCTAGGGTCATGCTTGATCTCATGGAGTACAAAGAAACAAACTTTGTGGCTCTTTCTACTGCTAAAGCTGACTTGAACCTAGTATATCACAGGAAGACAAAGCACATTGATGTGTGACATCACTTTTTGAGGGATAAAGTTGAAAAAAGTTATGATCTGTACGAAGTTCTGGAAGACGAAGGATCGGGTAGCAGACATCTTCACCAAGGCACTGAGCAGGGAACATTTTGAAAGAAATCGTCTGGAGTTGGGGTTGATCAAGCTCAACTAAGGACCTGGTCCCTCGATGATTGGCTATGTTAAGAACGAAAGGTACAATGCTAAAAAGTGTTTTTCGGTGACATCTAACTCAAATCTATACTGTTACAGGTATACACATATGGCAGTTTCAGGACAAAACAAGCAAGAGTGACATTGCACTTCTAGAAGTCTTTGCTCAGATTTTCAAAAACCATCAAGGAACTCGGTTCCTGCGACTCAGGTTAGTAGTCTCTCCAATACATATATGCCTTTTTAAACTGTTGAAGTGTCATGTCATTACTATATTCCCGCCTCTCTCCTAATTTTTGAAGTCCAAAATGTTAAACCTTTTTTGAACAGACCCGTTGCCCCAAAAATCCACTTCTTTCTCTTACACCTAACCAAAACCGATTATTTTCTTCAAAACCAAAATCAACATTGTCTCAAAAAGAATCCTTCTCTCCAAATATGCCAAAAGTGAACCCAACTCTTTCACCTTCCAAAATCCTACCTCCATCTGAATCAAAATCCCAAGAAGTCTTTGGTAGATTTTGATGGGAGTTTAACTGAAATGGAACATGGTAGATCTAATATTCTAGAGCGTGAGGCTGAAATTGTTGTTGGGTTTATAGAAGTCTTGAAGGATGGAAGAATTGGTGAATGTGCTGAAAAGGGAGGAATTGAATGAGGACTTGATCCCTCAAGTCCTTCTCAGGATGTTAATTCTAATGATGATCTTTTCCTTTTTGAGTTATGTGTTTAAACGAACTTCTGATCTAGTAAAAAGGATTGATGAAAAGTAGGCTGACTGATAATGAAGTGGCGTGACCTGCTGATATGGTGACTTTAGATGAGAGAATAAAGCCGAAAAATCTTCACGTGTGAGAAAGGATTCAAAAAGGATCAAAATGGAGAAAAGAAAGTCAGCTGAGAAAGATGCAACAGATGATGAGGGTGAACAGATTGAGAAGAAGAAGAAGAAGAGGGAGATATGGCCACTCAGGAAAAAGAAAGGGTAGTGTGAATGAGGAACCTGGTTCCTTACAGAAGCAAAATGTTGAGTTATCGGGTTTGGAGAGGTAGAAGACTCTGAAGTCTCAAATAGTGCTGTTAGGCAGAGTGTTGACTCTGATATTGCTGAAAAATGGAGGAACTTATTGACGTTGTTGAGTTCCAAAAATAAAATCACCTTTTGTTCCTCCAAGTCCCAACGTTTATGAAGAATAAGTGAAAACTCGAACTGAGTTTGTTCTTGATAAGGAGAAGCTTGGGGAGATTCTTGGTGATCAGATTGATGGTTCAGCCTGCTCAGATAGGTAGAGAACCAGGTCCCCGTGAACCCTTGACAGAATAGAATGCTCAATTGAAGGGTGGGAATGAAAGATTGAGGAAACGGGTGGAGGACTTGAGAGAGCAGATGATCATTGATCAAAGGATTGTGAATGAACGAATGGACAGGCTCATCAAGGCCTTAGCCCCTTACTTTTCTTCCTGCCCAGTTATCCATGTCTTTCACTCCTTCCAAATTCCCTCGAATTACTATCTTCTTTTGATCCCTATATTTGATGACATTGGTACTTAGTTGTTTAAATTGTTATATTCTGTATTGTTGAAACTACTATGCTTTTGTTATAATTACTCTACTATGGGCAATCACTCTATTTTGTGCAATGACATTCCCTTGTTGTTCTTGTTATTGTTTATGCTGTGTTGCCCAAGTGGCATGAGTTAATGTTGTTGAACTTCTTTTTGGTTGTGCTTCTTCTGTTATTCTTTTCAATGATGCCAAAAGTAGGAAGTTACATAAGTATCAACAGGTGGAGGAACATAATCGAATTGATATGTTGTGTTGTGCATGAAAGATAGCTTTGCTTCATAATAGGAATATTGCTGATAACATGTTGATTATAGGTCTGATCTGTAAGGGAACATGTGAGGAATCTAGTTCTCAAGGGGAACATCAATTTTGGGTTTGTCATCATCAAAAAGGGGGAAATTCCTCTAAGTTACGATGTTTCATGTTCTGATGATTTGCCAAATGTTCTCAAAGAACCAGGTACGGACCATATGTGATCAGTACATGTAAAGAATCTGATTTTCAGGGAGAATATCAATTATGTGTTTGTCATCATCAAAAAGGGGAAAATTGATAAGTTATGCTATTTTATATTTTGATGATTTGCCAAACAGTCTCGAGGAACCGGTTGTGATCAGTTCCTTTGGTTTAGTTCTCAAGGGTTATATGGCTGATTCGTAGGGGGAACAATATGGAGATCTGGTTCTCATGGAGAATATCAATTTTAAGTTTGTCATCATCAAAAAGGGGAAAATTGATAAGTTATACGTCTTTTGTTTTGATGATTTGACAAACTTCATGAGAGAACCAGATAAGGAACCTAATACAATTAGTTCTCTTGCGTTCAGAGTAACCAGTCAGATGTCTGGTTCAATTCTCAATGAAATCAGATAAGGGAACAGTAGAGGGAACAACTATGGATCAGTTCTCCTGGTCGTCATACAGTCAACTCTACAGATATAAAAGCTGTTGCACTGTATTGTCTGGCAGCAACACAGCTATAGCTTGCTAAGGCCAAACTAAAGGACACTTTATTGCATCATCCTTGATGACATCACACACATATATTATCAACATGAGGTAAGGAATTTCATCTCTCCAACACTTGAAAATCAAAAGATAATATTCTCTCAAGTGCTAGCCACCACATCTCTCAAGAACAAAGCTACTGCAACCTCAAGGACCAGATCCAAAGATTGAAGATATCTTAAGTCCTTAGGTTTATTGAGTCTTTGTTATTTTGTTCTTCATTTGTAATTCCTACTTAGCTTAGTTAGAAGCACTGTGTAGAAAACCTTTATAAATCATAAACCTTTGTGTTTGTGTCTTGGCTAGAGTTAGTCGAGTTGTAAAACCTTTGTGATAGAGTTATTACAAAGTGGCTTGTAATAGAGTTATTACAAGTTAGTGAGGTATTAAGAGGTTAATTCCTAGGTTACAATAGGTTGTAATCTGAAGATTACTCAGTAGTGAAATTGAAATCCTACAAGGGTAAGTTATGATTTTTAATCCCGTGAGCTGATAGTTTTCCACGTAAAACTGCATTGTATTCTTTATTTACTGTCGATTTACTGTGGGAACGGATAGATAACCCGGTTCCCTATACTGATTGGTTTTACAGTATGTTCCTTATCGTGGGAACTGATAGCGAACCTGGTTCTCTATACAGTTTGGTGGACTCTTAGTTTCTATCATTGTATTAAGATCTGAATACTAAATAGTTAAGAGTTTCGTTTTCTCTACATCTGAATGTGTAAAACTTGTCTTTATTTTTTTTTAAAACAAGTATAAATTCAAATCAAATAGTACTAATTAATCTAATACTATATTAATAAAATATCTTTTTAAAATTATATAGTAGTTAGTGGTGATGATTGCTAGCAGTGGTAGTTATGGGTATTGACTGGGCAGTGGCTGGTGGTGGTGTTGATTGATAGTGGTGATTATGGGTAGTAGATGGTGGATGACAATAGTAGTTAACAGTGATGGTTGCTGGTGGTGGTGACTGATAATATGTGTGTGATATATAGTGGTGGTTGATAGCGGTGATTGATAATTGTTGCGGTAATGGTGATTGGTGGTGATTGTTGCAAATGATGGCTAGTTGTAGTGACATCTGATATTCGAGCTTGGCAGCGGTGGTGGTTGTCGCCGAGGATGGTGATAATGGGTGGTGGGTAGTGGGTCGCGGTAGGCTATAATGGTAAGGGACAACGATAGCGGTGGTAATGGTGATTAGTGGTGAAAGTGTAGGAGTACTAGTAAAATATCATTTTTACATAAGTTTTTGAATGTACAACATCTTAATGATATTAAGACTATGTTATAGATCTTAATCATTAAGAACAATTCAGACACATTAAGTGATTGTAAAACTAAAAAACAAACTTAATGATTAAGATCTGAATGATTAAGATTCAAATCCAAAAAACAAACGCACCTAATAACTGAGATATGAATGATTAATAGAGACTGTTTGGACATAAGAAAAATTTTACTTTTTTCGAATTTTTTTTTACTTTTTTCCGAAATCAGTGTTTGGTCATAAATTTTCAAATTTTCACTTGAAGATGAATTTTGAAAATTTACGAAAATTTGAAAAATTCCAAAAAGCTGTTTTTCAAAATTTTCATTCAGGTCATTCAAACTTCAAAAACAACCCAAAATTATATTCATGTCCAAACACAACTCTAATTTTCAAATATTATTTTCACTTGAATTTTTTTTTCACTTTTTTCCGGAATTTTACAATTCTTATGTCCAAACGCCCACTAAAATTTAGACCTCCATTAAGTGCAAACAAATGAAACCTTACTCAACCTAGAAGATTTTTTCAACTAGGATGACTTTTTAATTGTTCGGTGAAAAGTTGAGCGACTATTATACGACAAAAACAGTAATAGTGACTTTATAGTAATAGACAAGTACTTGGATAATCACCTATGAAATTTAGCCTACAAATAAACTTGGTTAATCTTTTCCTATTTCAATTTGATATTCTTGTTGACGCTGAGGTACGAATCGTGAGCGAGCTTTAAACACCGTGACTCGAATTACACAAAAATAGAAGAAAAGGAATTTTTGAATTTTGCCAAATATTTTGGTTGAAAGCAATATATTTTGGTGAGTAGGGAGCTAGTGAATTAAACTTAGATCTAGAACAGTAATTAAAGAATAAATAAAGTGATGATGGGATCAGAGGCAAAGCCCACCAAGTTTGAATAAATTAGAGATTGAACTTATCTGATTAGTCTAAGATTAAAGTAATACTAATACCAAAATAAGGTTAAGCATCTTCTGAAGTGTTAGTACTCCATATATGTAAATCTGGTACTACTCTAAAGTGGATAGTACACTTAGTAGTACTCAATGCTCCAGGATATCAAGTTTGCAATAGTTTATTATGAAATGAGACGTGAATAATATTAGCAGTACAAGAACTGTACTACTAGTACAATGATGTACCAAAAAAAACTTGGGACTTTGATAAAATGGACAAGATTTTACTACTTGCAGTACAATCAATGTACTTGCTACTATTGTTGTAATAAAATGTACGTTTGTGACATGGTTGAACTAATCTATAAAAGTAGTCAAATTTGTTACACTGGATATACCAAGAGAAAATCGAAGAAGAAGCAGAAGATGACACTTTGTTGGTGACTTTGGTCTCGAAAGAGTATTGGTTAGTATTATTGGTCTCGTATACACCCACTTACGCCCAAAATATAGCTTTTTCACTGTGTGTGTGTATTTTTATTTTTTTTATTTTTATATTTACATAAACAAAACTGTTTTTTGCAAAAATGTGGTTCGACTCTTTTCTTTAACTCTTGTATATACAACAACAACCACTTAGTATACAGTGAAAACATAATGCACCGGGTCGTCTTGTTGTTTATTGTGTGATCTATGGCATCAACCACTAATTTTCTCATGGCCACCATTTTTACATATCTTTTTCTATGTACCATAACCCACAATTTTTATATTTTTTTCAATATACCTTAAACCAAAATTTAATAAATTATCCTTATGTAAAGTGTCTATAAGACTGTCCTTTTTTCTTTACCGCAGCTCCGTTTCTTATTCGAAAATGTTAAGATCAGTCAACTTCATGATTTCATGTGTTTTCTCCTTTCCGCTGATTACATTTTGTATTACATTCCCTCTGTGCTAAATTGATCAAATAGGTTATTTTGACGGACAACATTATAAAATTAGATTAACAAATTATGCGCAATGTATTTATGAAAACCCAAGTTTTTCAAAACGGCAAACTTGCAGTCTTGTATACGATGAAACTGTAGGACTTAAAAACTTTTATTTACTGATAGTGCAATCAAATATTTACACCCCATTGCAATTTAACCTAGTGCATAAGGTTGCAGCTTGTGTTATTGTTTAGGTTAGTATAGTTACCTGCAACTAATGTAAAAAAATTTACACTATCAATGTATTAATGTTGAATATTACGAAAGAAGAAGGTAGCATCATTGTATGGACACGTACAGCAATAGACTTTTGGGACCAAAGTCACCAACAGAGTCTCAAATTTCTCATCTCCAAGTCAGTCTCCTTGCTGCATATATGAAGGTGTTTTGGAACAGCCAACAACTTTGTTTCTCAAAGATTTCTATTGTTATGTTTTAATTTGTTCCACTTGTGAGAATGTAACCATATAGATGCAGAGTTAGCCCCTGCGTTTTGATTTTTCTTTGGCGTCTCATGTTATTGTGTTCCAATCGGTACGGGATTTAAGATAACGTAATCTTCTATTGCAAAGTTACTTGTTCGCCTGTAGATGATTGCTCTCAACAGGTTTTGCTTAACCTTGGAAGAAAAGGTATACGAAAGACTATTTTTCCTACTTACTCAAACATTGCCCAATCAAATAGTGCGTATCGGACGGATATTTACGCTTAACGGTTCAATTTATCGATTATCGATTCATAAACATAGTAATTCGCTAGCCAACCAACGAGACATCGGGCGGATTGATATCGGATTACCGATTATCGGGTGATATAAAAAGAAATAGAGAACTATAGATAAGGGAAATAGAGAACTATAGATAAGGAAAAATTTAAGCCCAAATTTATTTATATAATATTTTCTCGAATCGATTTGATCTAATGCCAACTATTATATTCCTGATATGTCAGCTATTATGTAACTGTATGTTACAGATAACCATAACAGAAGGAAAAGTTAAAAATCACACATGCTCCAACTTGGGAGTCTATCTTACTTCAGCCTTGGTACAAAATACTCTAAGTTCTCAATTATATCTAAAAAGAAAATTCATCGTAGATCCTAAATAAAAAGAAAGTAGTAGTAAAATATTTATATTTGTTATCTCAAAGAAAAAAGAACGAAGAAAAAGAAATAGCAAAAGTCAGAGCGGTAGACAGAAGCGAGAAGAAAATGATGATGGGTTATGAAGAGGAAGAAAGCGGTACAGTGTAAATATAATTAACGGTTTATTCGATAAAGAAATTGAATAACCCTCGCCCAAATTGTTAATTATAAAATTTCAGTCTGTTCATCGACCATATCCCGACAACCCGATATCAATAAGCGAATAAGCTAATTTTAAACGGTTACGATTTGGTTTTGAACATCCCTAATCGATGACATGTTTTAGCAAACAGGGAAATTCGATCTGAAAATACACCTGTTGGATTTATTTATTTTTTCTTTAGAAAAACTAAGAAATAAAACTATGCAACAACCCCTCCCCCTCCCCTCCCATTTTTTTTCCTTTTGACGCATACTTGGTACTTCTTACAATTCCTTGAGCTACAAAAAGGTTGTCTACACGAAAATCTGCTTCGCCTGGGACATCCAATTTCATGAACCCAAAGCCAGTGCCCTTACAATTCTAGTGCCACAAGGAGCTATCTGCTTCTACCTTTTTTCACAATAGAACCACTTGTTCAAATCCATCTTGAAGTAACTCGACAACTATTTACAATTTGTAAAGGTAAAATATATAGTTTACGCTCTGAACTATAGACCAAATCCCATGACACACTTTTTGTGAACGAAAATTACTTTATACATTTAACCTTTCTAAAGTGTGTCTACCACACATCACTTTTGGCATATGGCCCGCACGTACTTAACAAAAAAGATTGAGCGCGTAAAACCTACATATATTCTGTCTAAATTCTTATTTAAGGCCACGAGTCAAGATTTTATTCTATTTTCTCTATTTTTCTTATTTTAATAGATAAAAAGAAAAGAGAAAAAAGGCACCAGGCCCTTCACCCCCAATTGAACCCCTGCCATCCCCCGCTGTCTCCCGTCGGCCTCCGCCACACCCCCTTCTTTTATTCTTCCTTACTTACTTTTCCCTTATTCTGACCTCCCTTAGTTTTCTACCCAAATCTCCTTTCTTTTCGTTTATTCCCAAAGCTACTGCATAGCCACATTCTACACCAGTGATTCCATTGTCACCATCTACTCTTTGCTAAGTTCTTAATAAATTAGAAATTAAAAGTGATTTTGTTTGATTTTGGTTGTGGTTTTGGTAATTAACTTAAATCCTTTAATTTTGAATTTTAATTTTGGCATATTTGGTAAAGTTTCTGTTTTTACCAAAAATGGGGTTGGGTGTTTGTATATTGCTCTATCGGAGATCGGTCCTGTTGTTCCCCTATGAGTCGTGTGATTTCTGGGTTATTTTCTCCATGATTTTATGAGTTTTTGTTCTTAGCTTTTTGTGGTGGTTCAATGGGTCTTAATTGCATTTTGACTAGTGAAGTTTGAACTTTGTATTTGGAACAGAGGTGGATTGCTGGTACAAAGTAGTTTTGATTTTTGAAGGTATTGATGGTGGTGGTGGCGCCCCCCGTGGTTCAGATGAGGAAGATGAAGAAATTGAAATTATTTTGATAACGAGGGGTAGAAAAAGTGTTTTTCTTTTAAAAAATTAAAAATAATGACACATGTTACAATCTTATTGGTCTGTGATATGCACCTCCTTAGAAAAAGTGGCCAAAATAAAAGTGGTGTCTTAGCTACACTTTGGAAAGGTTGAGTGTGTAAAGTAATTTCCGTCCGCAAAAAGTGTGTCACGGGGATTTGGTCCATAGTTCCGGGAGTAACTTATGTATTTTGCCATTTGTAAATGAGCTGAACTTATAAACCTGTTATGTGCAGGCTCAAACAACATTCATTCACTAAAATCAATTTCTCTGTTTTCGTACAGCAGTATACCAGACTACAAAAGGGAGGAAAAGTAAGAAAACAGAAAGGGCGAAAGGTAGAGGACAAGAGATTAAAAAACTGATTGCATTTTCTTTTTCTCGTCTTTTTTTTTCATTTCCTTTCTGATGAGTGGCGAAGCAATATGAGGGGAATCCACACAACCCCACATCACAAGCACTACTAGTGCCATGACACTCCAGGTGGATTAGACCGCGAGCTTGCCTCAGCCAGTGAAACAGCCATGGCTAACATCATCTGCTCTTCAAAATTCTCAGGAACTATTGAACCGGTGGTGGGTTGAAGATCACTTACCATTTCACCTTGCAAAGGGAATGAAGCATCATCTTCCATTTCGTCAGAGACTGCATAACTAGTTCCAACTTCAGCAACCATGGACCCATGATCAGCCCACTCACCATCGTCCCTCGGTATTTCCAGCTGCCTTTCAGGTGACACATGCATGGTGCTCTCAGCATGAGAGTAATCATCATTCTCTATCTCCTCCCTATTGGAAAACCTATCACAAGCAAGATGCTCATTGTACGATGACATGTTCCGACTATAGTTACTGGGCTCTCCACCCATTTGCTGGCGCTCAGCAAGGGCTGCAATTGCACAAGCAAGACCGCCAGAAGGAGAGGAAGATGATCCTGAAGCTGCAGGGGCATTGACTTCTGGGACACATTGATGATCCGCTGTATATTGTTCTGATGGACCAACATCACTGTAGTCCATAGTTCGATTTCTGCCATTCTCCTATCATGTCATCAGTTTCGTGTGGAAAATTAAGTGCTAAGCCATTAAATATGAGTTCAGTAGGGCAAAAAGCACGACCAAAATTATCATCCCAAAGATGATCAGCAGGTTAAAAGTGGCAATAGGTGACGCAGCGAAAGAAAAGAAATGATATCCCATGTCAAACTGTCAAATATTTTTTGCCATAAGACCTTCAAAATGTGAAAAGATGAAAATCCAGAATTCAAAATTAGCAAGATAAAACCCAATAGAAAACAAGAAAATGCCTGTTTCCATCATATACGCGAGCTGAGAGAAAGATGACACTTTTGACTCCTTTATCTCACTATTATTCACAGTGGAGCATTTCGCTCAGAAAACAGAAATCAGACACTTCAATTAAAGAAAAGGGGTACATCGGACAAACGATAGGAAACTCTAACTTTTCTCCTAATGCTGCCTCCCCGCAACAACAAGAAAAGAAAATGACCAAGCAAGAAGAAAAAGGATAGTGAATGGATAATTTACCTGTATGGATAACCATATGGCTTCCATAACCATTATATCCTCAAGATCCAGGTCAAAGTCATCCTCCCTGAGTCACATACAAGAAACCAGGTAAGACCATATATGTAGATAAGCTAAGTGTTTTTAGCAACATCAAGCACTAAAATTCAATCAGAAATGATTGCAAACAGAATATGAATTTCTTTCTTCTTTCTATTGCTTCAATAGACCCAATGTGGCTCGCCCCTTCCAGCTTAGTGCACTGGGCCGCCCTTTTTATAGTTTTTCATTTTTCTTTGACAAACATGGATAACATTACTCACAAAAAGTTTGACATAAAAACAACAAAAACAAGCTATACATAGCTCCCTGATATCGACGAGACAATCATGGACTGTTTCACTAAACGACTAGTTAAAAAACTTTGGGATGCTATAGCTGGGAGATTCAACTAATGGGCTGTCCTTTTTATTGTTTTTCACTTTTCTTTGACAAACATGGATAATATTACTCACAAAAAGTTTGACATAAAAGCAACAAAACCAAGCTATAACTTAAGCTCCCTGACATCGACGAGATAATCATGGACCAGTTCACTAATGACTAGTTTAAAAAATGTGGGACGCTATAGCTGGGAGCTTCAACTAATGGGACTAAATCCCATCCTTCATCTCCATTAACTACTTAAAAATTGTTTAATACAATCCAGATTTGCAATTGCTTGAGGGAACGGGCGATTGTCTACTTATGTGGTCTTGGCAATTTCATCACATAAGCTAGCTTTTGGGGTTGAGGCCGCTGAGCTAGGCCCAAATTCCATGTCCATTTTCTTAACATGGTATCAGAGCTAGCGTGTGAAAGTGAGTGTTCGCGGTACAATTACCGGCGACATTCAGGAGATGATAGTCATCGCGCATTCTCGGGGAAGCATAAGGGTTATCCGCTTTATCTTGAGTTTTCATCAGTATTAGAAGCAGAAAAAATAATCATTGCACATTTTGGGGGAACCATAAAGGTTGTCCGTGCTATCTTCAGTTTTCAACTTTTTATCAGTGTTGTGCAAAAACCAACACCACTACCATAAGACGCATGACCTTCTACAAGCCGAAACAACAAGCCTCATCAAAAATTGAGGCCACACGCTCTTGCGAGATTCCTAATTCCCAACACGGGGACAAATGCACAGACTGTGAGAGCCACTTTCCCGCCATCTCCGAGACTCTGACTCTGATCTTTGCTTCTTTGGAGCAACGTACTAATTCTGACCGGCCCATTAACTTTCGGCTAATCTCAGACCGTCGAATTAGGGTTCAACAAGCCCAATCAATTTTTCCAGCAACTTCATCCTCAGAAACACATCGCATTTGATTTCAAAATAACAATCACTCCCCACTCCACCCCCCCCCACCCAACCCCGCCAAAAAATTTGACATTTGTGTTTGCTACATGTTGACTGTTTACAATGTACTATCAACTGCTCCACAAGGTTGCCAATCATTCACATTTCTTACAATCACTTAACCTATTAACTATTAGCATTATCGAACAAATAAATTGGATGATAATCTTTAATCCTCTCTTTGCCTTGTACTAAAATTCAACTTCATGCTTGAACGTTGTAGGAAACTTGATTTAAAAACAAAAAAAATAAACTAGCTGGAACTAACAAATAGAACACTTCAAAAGCCTAAAGTCCTCAAAAAGCTACTACACGAACTAGATTAAGGATCTTGGAGGAGTTTTTTGTTTCAATTTGACCTGTATTATATAGTTTCTTGCCATAAAATATTTTTTTATAGAACTACGTATGTCATATTTCTTTTAATAAGGCTACATATGCTATATTTTCTAAAAGTATTTCATTAAAAGACAAATACTAGCGCACTTTACCTATCACTAATTTTTCAAACATTTTCCTCCAACGTCCTGCATTTCCAGAATCTTTCATTTATACTTCAAATTAAGATACCTAGTTTGTGCTGTCATTTGTCTTACATCACTGTGATACAGCAAATTTGCATTACACATAGCATTTTCCACTTCTAAATCCATCTATTTTATTTGTAAGGAATATTAATTAATTTCTAGTCTCTCTCTGAAAATTAGCTAACTTCAACCCTCATATAATTTGAGAAAGATATTACACAAATAAATAATAGAAGTTCAACAATACATTTTTTACCATAAAAGATATATTCCTTCATCAACCCTTTTCATGATAACCCCATAAACCGCCACAAACTCCAAACTCCTAGTGAGTTTAAGGAAAACCTGCAAGTCAAAATATCAAATTGTGCATCAAACCAAATATGAGTGTGACGACTATTACTTATATCGATCCTTGATTTCCATTAAGTTACATTCTTAGCTAAGCCCGCAGGAATGCGAGGAGATAGTAAATATTTCAGGAAGATTTTTAACTGTATGATTTAGGTCTACCTCCCTCTCTAACATCTTTATCGCACCTCCGGGCCCGTTCATTTACAAGTAAACAAGGAAATAGAATCCTAGTGACTCATTTTATTCTCAGTTGGTTAAAAATTCGAACGGGCTTCCAAATAGATTGCTTAGACAAATCTTTCGTGTAAGGCCGCTACTTCTACATCTTCTAGTCGACCTGAACAACATATACGGCTTCCCTCCACCCTTTTTTCCATTACTAATGGAATACCCTTCACTATTTTACTAAAAAAGGAACGGAATGATGTAGTTTTGTTCCTTGGTCGAAGAGAGATGTCTTAAACAATCAGAGAAGCACTTTGATAATCAGATTTAATCTTGACTAATTCCATTAAGGTATTAGTGTTTGTTTTTATACATTAAAGATTGCATTCTTTCACTTCTTAGGACATGACCAAACAATTTTAGACGATCCTCTCATTTCATCCTTTCTGTGCTACTTGGACCCTCTGTTAGATATAAAAATTTCTAATCTTGCGTGTATAGACTCAACATCCATCCTAATGTCAATATTTCTGTAAGTCCCCAAGGCCCAAGGGAATGGCCTCGCGGGTGAGGCATCAAAGTTACAACCTGGAGACCCTAGATTCGAATTCCAACTACAACACTTGGTTGCGCCCACTTACACCATCCATAATGGAAAAGATTAACTTGGTAACATGTCCTTGGAGGCTGGACAGACGGATCGGTGAATTGGTCAAATTGGCCGAGGTGTGTGCTAGCTAGTCCCAACAATTGCACTTATCTTTCCAATAAGCTGGTCCTTAGCAACCTAACATTCATTCCCATATAATATTGCTGATCTCATGAGCATTGTATAAGACTTTCCCTTCACTTGGATATTTACTTTCCTATCGCATAAACACTACTGTCGTAGTCCTTCATTTCATCCATCCTATTTTTATAGATCCCCTTACACAAAAACCTTATGATTATTCCACAAAGTCATAACTAATAAGCTTAAATCTTAGGCACTATCTGGTAAATCTAAGGACCCGCTTGAAAAATATATTGGATTAGGTAACATTCAATATAACTTGATCAATCTAAAGAAGTAAGCAGTAATATTTCGTTCAAAACAGCATGCAGATCCAGATCCCTAACTAATTTATTTATTCACTCTACTTCCACGATTCGGGTTAGCTTTTTCAATACATTTAAGATGATTTAGTGGCTAGTATCAAACTATCTGGTCCATCAACATGACCTAAATGAGTAAATTCTTCAGTAAATTTATCGCAAATTAGGAAAAATGATTTGAACCAATTAGCACCAAAAAACAGTTCGTACCTATTCTGCCTCATGCGCTGAGGCTGTCTAATTGTTGAAGCTGCACATGTCTCTTGAGAAGTAACGGCTTCTCCGCCTTCCACAGCAGAAGCAAAAGATGGTGCTGCAGACAAGAAGGAAATATAAGACTGGATTATAATCAGATGTAAATACCTGCTGTAGAGCAATACTCTATCTCACTTGGTCCAGCGATACTACTGGAAGAACTAAGCTCTTTTCGTTTCTGCGTTTTCTCTTCTTCATCCTGCAGCTCCTGCTGTCTCATCCTTATTTTGGCTTCTATAACTCGTTGTTCCTCCTAAAATAACGACAAGAGAGGGATAGAAAAGGATAAAAATAGCCTAAGTTAAGTATGAGACACCATTAGCAATATGTAATTATATCCATGCAATCACCCAAAGAAATAAAACAGTAGATAGGATCTTACAATCTGCTCTATCCCCTTTTCTTCCTTCGTCTTAACCCCGCGATATTCCACCGCGTAATTTGATGTTTTACAAAATGGGCATCTTATAACGTTAAGGAGCTCAGTGTAGAATGAGAATCTGGATGGAGGAAGAGGAGATAGGCGAAATGCATTTAGCAATAAGTAACCAGTAATCAAAGAAATCAAGGATACTGTGTTGGACGGGTTGAATTGGGGGTCTTCATCTGCAAAAAACACTCTGTTGCAAGGAAACAAGTCACAAATCCACTTCCAAAAATGGTGCATATTATTACATCAAAAGTAGAGCCATAATAAGCACAGGCAATTACAAACACAAGGACAATAAATACCTGTACAAATGCCTTTCATGCAACATCTTGAACGGTTTAAACTAGGATAATACTGCAAAGTTCAAAATGAACAAAGGTATTAATCATAACGAACATATCGCTAAACATAAATTCCATGCTAATCCAACATAACTCAGGAGTCAGAACAAACAACAACAAAAACTACTACACATTTTATTTATCTTTTTTACTTGCACTTCATTTTATTTTGGTAATTATGATGGTATGAGTTGAGCTAAATGAAAGGAATGAGGATTCATATCGCCGACCCCAACTTGTTTGGGATTGAGGCGTAGTTATTGTTGTTGAGTGATGTCGGGGCCAGCTTGCGCACCTCGACTATTCTACCAAGTACCTACTCCTTCTACCAACACTGGTACCAGACTACCAGGTAACTTTGTACAGGAAGAAATTACCTAGTGTTTTGAACCCGAGACCTCATGGTTCTTCATTTACCACTAGGCCACAGCCTTGAGTGCAACAACAAGAACTACAACTACATCCAAATCCCAAACAAGTTGAGGTCCACTATATAAATCACATTCTAGACAAAACATATGCCAACAAATTTTCAAGGTGAATAATGGAAGGGAAAAAAAAAAAGAACAAACCAAGAAGCAAATGGGGCATTCCTCGAGGTCAGAGTTGGGACAATCATCATCACCAGGATAGCAAGGCGCGAGCTTGGAATCAAGAATGAGTTTACGAAGCTTCTTAATATCCACATCCTTGTGTTGGTACAACCCCTGAGGCCTAGTGTACTTGTCATCCACCACTTGCTTCCTCCTTCCCAACTTATTACCCATTCCAAAATATTCACAATAAAGAAACCACAAAAACAACACAAACCAATAATTCCTAGCCCTAATTTTCACATCTCAAAATACAAAACTTCCAATACATAAATACCGAAATATGAACAAAAGAAATTCATCCATCCTGCAAATTACCCACAAAAAAAAAAAATTAAGACTCAAATACCTAATTCAATTTTTCACAAAAAAAAAAAAAAACAAGATGTACCACACACCTGAAAATGAAGGCAATAGGAGAGAGAGAGAAAGGGAGGGGGAACAAGATCAGAAGTTTCTTCTCTGATACAAAATTTGTAGTGTGTGTTTCGATATGTGATTTACACGTATTTTTACAGTTTTTTATAAAAAAAAATAAAAGTAGTACTTTCTCTAAGAAATGTCTGGTTTTTTTTGTTGTTATATAAATGGGGGGAATTTGTTTTGTATATTAGGGGATAGCTTGCGAATAGAAGAGAATGAGATAAGCAAACCGCAAAGCAAAGCACCGTATGAGAAAGAGTAGTCGAGCCGGAAAGAATCCCAACCCCACCCCCTGTTATGGGTTAAAGCAAAGGTGTAGGGTAATGTGATGATAATTTTGTTAATTTATTAATTTTTTATGTTGCACAAGTTCAATTATTAATAATTGGTACTCCAAAGAATGAAGCAATCCATTATTAATTTCTCTGATTGGTTGGTCCGCCATTAATTAATCTTATATGCGACACGAACCTTCAATTTTTTTTTCTTTTTTAATAAGAAATACTATACAAATTAAATCAAGCTTTTTGGAAAGAGATACTGGTTATTAATCTCTTTTTGTCAAGATCGTATCCAATATTTTTTAATTATACTCACTTATATAGAATGAAAAAATCTTTAAATTATATTAAGTTCAAACACAATAAAATTCATACAGTGGTATTTGATTTTTACTAATTTAAAATTTAGATCCACCCTTAATCTTTATAACTCAATTGTGGAAGCTTCAACAGTTGCAAATTAACTAAAATATTTGTGTTTGGCACCACATTTGTGGAAGCTTCAAAATGTTCATTACAATTACTTATCTTGATTTTCTAATTTAAGAAGTATCGCTCATTTTTTAATGGAAAATTAACTTATTTCTTAAAGAAAACAACCATCAATTACACCTCAAAACACAATTATAAATAACAGGGATCATACTGTTTTCCTAAGTAATTAAGTTGACATTTCGGATAAAAACTGTCATCTTCCATTGAATATTAACATATTGTTAATGGTCCTTGTCAGAGGAAGATTTTAAACGTGAAAGCAAACGAAAAATGAAGAAACACACATTTGATACAATTCGTAACAAGCAATATGCCCCATTTTAATATTCCTTATTACAAAAGCACCTTAATTTAGAGGTCAGAAATTTTGGAATTACTACCAAATCATGTCGTATTAGCTGGAATAAAGTGGCCCAATTAAAAAAGAACATATTTTCAAGCAAGGAATTAAAATCCAGAGTTCTTGCGCATATGGGGTTGGGGGCCATAAAACGGTTGTTATTTTGTTTTTTTGTGGTAAACATTTGTAGCATTAAGAATTTGGACCACACTATCATAAATTTAGACGCAAATTGGTTGACCAAGAATCTTGATTTTGTGACTCCATTATGCCTCTGATTTATTAAAACGAGATGGTTTATACAACATCACTAATTAACTCCAAAAAGAAAAGAGAAAAGGGGATGCTTCTTTTGTCCGAATATATATATAGGATTTTAGTTTTATGTATTGTCAGTGTAAACATGTTATTTACTCTAATTTTAAGTTATTGCATAAAGTTTACTTAAGCAGTTACCTCAATTTGTAGATTAATATAAACTGATGGTTTAATAAAATGATACATTATTAGGTGCAAATACTTTGCTAATTGTCAACGCTTAATATTTAGCCTTTGTTTGTCATGTTGTTGATTGGTTCACCGAAGGATTAAGATTAGCTTAGTTTGTGATTTGTATGTACAAAACAAAAGAGGTGATTCTGACTTCTGAGGACGTATCTTTACCTAATGGTAATATCTAAACCATAAAAACCTTCTAATGCACTTTGCTTTAGTTTTTGATTCAGTGAGCTCATTAATTAGGGACTACACACAAAGTGCAAAGTAATGACTTATTTGTTCCAACACATCCAAAGTTGTTGAACTACGTGGTTTGATTATATTGATTAAGGATCTACCTAGGGTATGGTACTAGGATGTTGAGAACCAGATACTGTAGAGTAGTTGCTAAAGGTTCACCAAATGTGTCTAGTCTGTATTATTTTGGTACTACTTTAAATTAGTCATAACAGCTATACCAGATATATTGCAACTGTATTATTGTACAAATAATATATTTATGGGGAGACAAGTTTAGCCATTTAAATAATTGTTCAAGAGTCACATGATGGATTTATTAGAATCCAGCTTCCCCTACTTAGTCCATGGTGCAATGAATTGTTGCACGTGAGGCCAGGGGCGGAGGCACAAGTTGACTACGTGTTCGGTCGAATCCAGTAACTTTTGCTTAAATAATGTATTTGGTAATTTGAATTTACGAAATATGCATAACTATTAAATATATAACTCAATCATTAACATTTGAAGTTATGGTCCTAAAATCCAGAATCCATAAGTTAACATCTTGACTCCGCCTCTGTGCGAGGCACAAAAATTTGGTACACCATATGAAGCGGCATGTTGAGAATCCAGCACGATGTAACTTATTCCAAGTTATTTATTCAAAACAAAAGTTTTTAAAAAAACAGGAACAAGCGGGGATTGGAGGTAAGCTAGTAAGATAATTAAGTTATAGCAAAAGAAAATATGTTAGTTGATGGCTCAAGTCACTTGATTTCTCGGTGCGAATTTAGATTCGTCGAATTTAAAAGTAGTCACTAAACGATGAGATTAGCGGAGAAATAAAGGTTATATGTTTCATTGACTTATACACAAACTAATCTTTTTTTTTTTTTTGGTCATACACAAACTAATCAATTTCTCTCTTGAATGTATCTCCATTTTTGTCCGTTCTAATCAATTTGTGATGTAGTTTTATCCATTTATTCTCCAAATTTACAACTACATGAATCTCATTTTCAAAGTATATAATAGAAATATCAATATTCTTAACATGGTTACAACTTACAACAAATTCCGGTAGTTTAGAGGCAAAATGACATTTTATTTTCACTCAATAATTTGATCTCATCAAGCTACTTATAAGCGTATATGACCAAGACAAGATCTTTGCATAAATTCATAAATAGCCATATATATATATATATATATATATATATATATATTATGTATGTTATATGCAAATTTCATACACTTTTTCGATAACCAAATATAAATAGTTTTTGGCGTGGACTAAAAGTGATAATACCCACGGTGCCTCGTTGCTAAGAATATGAGCAGGCTGCTTTATAGTTATTTGATCTTGGACTCTTACCTTTATTGACTAAACCGTTTCCTATTTTCTGTACAATTGCAAAAAAGGGCTATTTGCAGAGCTCAGTCTCGAGCGAAAGGCCCATTGTTATGTGCCGGTCAGTCTGTGAAGTAACTATTTGTAAAAATGGCGTGTGGTAGCCACTAAATAAGGTGGTATTTATTTTTTATCCACCAATTCTAATATTGAGCAAAAATAGCTATTACTCTATTAAAATTAATATGAAAAGATATTTTTACCCTTTCTTCTATTTCTTTTATTCCCAAACCCTTCCTTTATACATTTCTCTCATTTAAGTTTAGAGCCAAAATTTTAATAGGCAAAATTTCGCTCCCTCAATATCATTCCTGCATGCAATTCTCTTCTCTCGATTGAAGTTCAGAGCCAAAATTTTATAAGCAAAATTTCGCTCCCTCAATATCGTTCCTGCCCAGCCCACAACAATTCTCTGCGTATACTTTGTCCAACTTAATCTCTTCTCCTTTGTCATCTTCTCTGCAGCGAACCAGCGTACTGGTATGTTTTCGATTTTGCTTTTATGCATTTTTCTTTTTATATATCTCTAATCGTGATCAATGCTGTGTTTGTCATCAAGTATGTATGAAATGTCCAAAATAATGATTATAACTTGATTCACTGAGGAATAAGGTGCGGATTTTTGTGAGAAAGTTATTGAGAACCTTTTGGTATTGAAATGTGTTTGTGGTTCAATCAATATATTGACTATGTAAGGACATTTCAGAAAAATAGTCCTAAGAATTTGTAAGCTAACTGTGTTTAGGAATTTTAGTTAACTGTGCTTTTATTAAAGATGCATCGAATTAGGTCCTGAATTTTAGTTTTTTAGTTTAAATATTAAGGACATTTCAGAAAAATAGTCCTACGAATTTGTAAACTAATTTTAGTTAATTGTGCTTCTATTAAAGATGCATCTAATTAGGTCCTGAATTTTAGTTTTTAAGTTTAAATATTAAGGATATTTTAGAAAAATAGTCCTAAGAATTTGTAAGCTAATTTTAGTTAATTGTGCTTCTATTAAAGATGCATCTAATTGGGTCCTGGATTTTAGTTTTTTAGTTTAAATATTAAGGACATTTCAGAAAAATAGTCCTAAGAATTTGTAAGCTAATTTTAGTTTATTGTTCTTCTATTAAAGATGCATCTACTTAGGTCCTGGATTTTAGTTTTGTAGTTTAATTATTAAGGACATTTCAGAAAAATAGTCCTAAGAATTTGTAAGCTAATTTTAGTTTATTGTTCTTCTATTAAAGATGCATCTACTTAGGTCCTGGATTTTAGTTTTGTAGTTTAAATTTTAAGAACATTTCAGAAAAATAGTCCTAATGTTTACGTTCTATTTCCTTCTTTGTAGTGTGCTAATGGAAGGAGATCGTGTTTTCGAGTTTGATGATTGGCGTAATTCGATGAGCTATTGGAAAGGAGATTTTCAGTATAAGGAAACAATAAAAAGTTTCTTGTCGAACACGTAATGGAAGAAGTTGAGGGATGGTGTTTTCGAAAACTTTTTCCGATTACAAGGTGTAAAGTTCTGTGGTAGACTTATTCATTGTGTGTTGCTTTCAGAAATTATAAGCAATGACTCGCATTCAATGACATTCAAGGTTTTTGATCATGAAGTGAAGTTTATACGTGAAGCGTTCCAGATAATTACTGGATTGAAATGTTCTTCTTCAGTGGACTTCAAAGTTTTACGTGAAAGAGAGAATAGGCTTTCGAAAGTCTACTTTCCTGGAAAGGATAGAATCAAGTTAGGCGATTTGTGGCATTTTATTAGTAGTCACCCATATGGTACAATGCATCATTTGTAGGCAGCCACGACGATGCTATGAAGTTGGCAACAATTTATTTTGTTGAATCTGTGTTGATAGGGAAGCACAAGAATCGGAATATGTCTGAGCGGGTAATGAAAATCGTAGATGTCGATGAACGCTGCTCTTCTTTCAATTGGGGCTCTCTTTGTTATGAAAAGTTACTAAAATCATTGAAGAGTTGCTTGAAGCCCAAACAAAATACTTCAAACAACGAAAATGAGAACGAAAAAGAGAAAGATAAAGAGAAGGACAATTATACTATACTTGGCTTCCCTTTCGCCTTCTGTGTTTGGATTATGGAAGTATTCCCAATTTTTCAGAAAAAATAATTTGTGAACTTCAGAGAATGTGGGTTCCCTAGGATGCTATGTTATTCAGATATGAAATTTTCACATTATGACACCCTATGTAAAAAGTACTTCCATAATGAAAAAGTAAGTTAACAGGATTACTAGCTATTTTTTTGTTTATGTGTTTTAGTTCTGAATACTTACGTTTTTTTTTCTTATATAATAGTTGTATCAGTTACTCGAGATGGTACTATTTCTTTCTTCCGGAGTAGATGCGGAGCCCGCTAGTGTGCATGTGCCATTGTCTCAAGATCAAAGTTCAATGCCTTCAATACAATTTGATGAAGTCTTGCTTAAGGAAATTGTTAATGTAGGTTTTCTGTCTTTGAATACAATTAGTTTTTTATTTGCTTATTTTTGCTTAAGAGACTTTTTTGTTTTTATGATTTTTGATTCAGAGATTATAAGAGAAGTTCAAAAAGGATATGGAGGTAGAATGTAGTAGAATACATCAAAAAATAGCTTTATCAGAAAAAAGGATTCAAAATGATATCAAGGTAATATCCTTAATTTATGTGCTTGTAACTCTAAGTTAAGGACACCATGTCCTTAATTTTTGAGCTTGTAACTCTCAGTTTAGGACTTCCTATCCTTAACTTTTGAACTTGTAACTCTAAGTTCAGGACTACATGTCCTTAACTTTTTAACTTGTAACTCTAAGTTCAGGACTATATGTCCTTATTTTTTGAACTTGGAACTCTAAATTAAGGACTACGTGTCCTTAATTTCTATGCTTGTAACTCTAAGTTAATGACCAAGTGTCCTTATTTTTTTAACTTGGAACTCTAAGTTTAGGACTACATGTCCTTAACTTTTTAACTTGTAACTCTAAGTTCAAGACTACATGTCCTTAACTTTTTAACTTGTAACTCTAAGTTCAAGACTACATGTCCTTATTTTTTGAACTTGGAACTCTAAGTTCAGGACTACCTGTCATTAATTTCTGTGCTTGTAACTCTAAGTTAAAGACCAAGTGTCCTTAATTTGTGATCTTGTAACTTGAAGTTTAGGACTACCTGTCCTTAACTTTTTAACTTGTAACTCTAAGTTCAGGACTACATGTCCTTAACTTTTTAACTTGTAACTCTAAGTACAAGACTACATGTCCTTAATTTCTGTGCTTGTAACTCTAAGTTAAGGACCAAGTGTCCTTAATTTGTTAGCTTGTAACTTGAAGTTTAGGACTACATGTCCTTAACTTTTTAAAGTTCAGAACTACATGTCCTTAATTTCTTTGATTGTAACTCTAAGTTAAGGACCAAGTGTCCTTAATTTGTGAGCTTGTAACTTAAAGTTTAGGACTACATGTCCTTAACTTTTTAACTTGTAACTCTAAGTTCAGGACTACATGTCCTTAACTTTTTAACTTGTAACTCTAAGTTCAAGACTACATGTCCTTATTTTTTGAACTTGGAACTCTAAGTTAAGGATCAAGTGTCCTTAATTTGTGAGCTTGTAACTTAAAGTTTAGGACTACATGTCCTTAACTTTTTAACTTGTAACTCTAAGTTCAGGACTACATGTCCTTAACTTTTTAACTTGCAACTCTAAGTTCAGGACTACATGTCCTTATTTTTTGAACTTGGAACTCTAAGTTCAGGACTACCTGTCCTTAATTTCTGTGCTTGTAACTCTAAGTTAAAGACCAAGTGTCCTTAATTTGTGAGCTTGTAACTTGAAGTTTAGGACTACTCTGTCCTTAACTTTTTAACTTGTAACTCTAAGTTCAGGACTACATGTCCTTAACTTTTTAACTTGTAGCTCTAAGTTCAGGACTACATGTCCTTAACTTTTTAACTTGTAACTCTAAGTTGAGGACTACATGTCCTTATTTTTTTAACTTGGAACTCTAAGTTCAAGACTACCTGTCCATAATTTTTGTGCTTGTAACTTGAAGTTTTGGACTACTTGTCCTTAACTTTTTAACTTGTAACTCTAAGTTCAGGACAACATATCCTTAACTTTTTAACTTGTAACTCTAAGTTCAGGACTACCTGTCCTTAATTTCTGTGCTTGTAACTCTAAGTTAAAGACCAAGTGTCCTTAATTTGTGATCTTGTAACTTGAAGTTTAGGACTACCTGTCCTTAAATTTTTAACATGTAACTCTAAGTTCAGGACTACATGTCCTTAATTTCTGTTCTTGTAACTCTAAGTTAAGGAACACTTGTCCTTATTTTGTAAGCTTGTAACTCTATGTTAAGGACCAAATGTCCGTAACTTATAAGCAGCTAGTTAAGGGCATTTTAGAAATTTATGTCCTATATATTAGATTCATACTTCAAATGTTTAGGACGTTTCAAAAAATTATATCCTGAAGTCTACTTGTACCAATCTCATTTTAAAAATAAGATGTAGCAAGTTGTGTTTAGCAAGCTGCAGATGTTAAGTTTTATAACTACTGATTTATCCATTTTAAATTGCCAGTTTTTTATTAAATCTATAGAGATATAGCAAAAGATGCATTGATTGTTGTAGAACTTCATGACATTATGCTCATAAATGTCCTGATTTATTGAAGGATGAAAATAATATTCAGGACATATTTTTCTGAAATGTCCTGAACTTCTGAAAATTTAGATAATAACCTGAGATTTCCAGAAGTTAAGGACATTTTAGAAATTTATGTCCTTAATATTAGATTCATACTTGAAATTTTTAGGACTTTTAAAAGATTATGTCCTTAAATTTTACTTGTACCGATCTGATTTTAAAAATAAAGATGTAGCAAGCTGCAGGCGTCAAATTATATAAAGAAAAGGACTTTCTTGTTTACTTATGGAAAGAATAAAATCCCATAAATAATAATTGGTCCGACAAAGGTAAATTGAACTCCCAGAAAAAGAAAAAGAAACAAAGAGCACGTAAGCGCAAAGAAACTTTGAAAATTCAGGACATCTTTTATATAACCATCTCCTAATGTTACTTGCTCAAATAAAAACAATCTAAATGAATCCAATTTATAGCAAAAACTTAAAAGAGTAGATAAACATAAGTGGATATATCTATTATTCTCTATGCTTCCTTGAAAATGGATGGACTGCCGGAGAATATATACAAAATATTCTATTATGATCAATTCTTCTGCAACGACCACATTTGAATGTTATTTTTGATGATTCGGTAGCTGGAATATGCCTTTTCTTCTGCCTTCTACCTGGCGGGACTTTGAAATCTGGAGGTTTAATAATTTGTGACTTAACACTCTCTGGTACAATCCAAGAATTCGTATGTCCTACAGGATATATTTGTCTTTCATATATTTTCAGCCAAGATTCCTTTAAGTACCAGTCCGAGCAGAAATTTGACTTCTTGATGTTTCTCTTCTCCATAGCTGCAATTGCATGTATACATGATAATTCATCAAATTGAAACTGAAAACAATCACATGTTCTTTTGTTTAAGTCCACCAAGAAAGTAATTCCTTCTTCCTCAACTCTAAAACGCCATGAATCAACAGAGAAGACCTTCAAAGTTGAAAAACTATAAGTTAGTACATTATGTTAAATTTACATTAAAATAATAAGCTAAAGTAAGAAGATAATACTTACATTTAAAGTAAAAGCTAAATCTATCTTTTTCTTCAATTCCTCTTCTACCCAACAAGAAACGTCATAAAAAGTTTCTTCTGCTTCATTTCTTCTTTCATAAAACCAACGTTGTAGCTTCACTTGGATGAAATCCATCATTCTTAATATAGGCAACTCCCTTACTTCTAATAGCATAGAATTCATTGACTCAACTATGTTTGTTGTGAGCATGTCATATCTTCGTCGTGGACTACAAGAACGTGCCCACCTTTCCGGTGGTTCTTCCATCAAGTAGTCAAAAGTCTTCTTATCAACTTTTGCTATATCTGACATGTATAGATCAAATTCTTTGCGCCTGTATACTCTTGCAGCACTTTGAAAAAGTTTTATGACCTCACTTTTCACTTTCCTTCGCTTTAGGTTCTGCTCCAAATGATAGATACAAATCCCATGGTGGCTTTCAGGATATACCTTTGCAATGCCATGTGCAATAGATTGATGCCTGTCCGATAAAAAAATTAAATTGTCACGGCTCCCAATTGCATTGCAAAGCTCACTAAAGTACCACTCATAGGAATTGTTATTTTCAGATTCTGCAATTTTAAAGGCTAGTGGGAATATTTGGTTATTTGCATCATTTGAAACTGAAATCATTAAAACACCATAATATTTTGACTTCAAAAAAGTTGCATCAACAACAATCACTGGTCTACAATGATTCCAACCAGCTATTGATGATCCATATGCATAAAACATATAAAGAAACCTGAAAATACAGTTTAACAGAAGGTTAAAAATACAAGACACCAAATCCTTAATATTTACACTGCACACATCAAAGTTAAGGACATCTTGTCCTTAATATTTTCACTGCACACATCAAAGTTAAGGACAACTTGTCCTTAACTTTTACAATGCACACATCAAAGTTAAGGACACCATGCCCTTAATATTTTCACTGCATATATCAAAGTTAAGGACACAATGTCCTTCACATTTTCAGTGCACACATCAAAGTTAAGGACAACTTGTCCTTAACTTTTAGAATGCACACATCAAAGGTAAGGACACCATGTCCTTATCATTTTCACTGCACACATGAAAGTTAAGGACATCATATCCTTAATATTTTCACTGCACACATCAAAGTTAAGGATACCATGTCCTTAACATTTTCACTGCACACATCAAAGTAAAGGATACTATGTCATTAACTTTTTCACTGCACACATCAAAGTTAAGGATACCATATCCTTAACATTTTCACTGCACACATCAAAGTTAAGGGCACAATGTCCTTAACTTTTTCACTGCACACATCAAAGTTAAGGACACCATGTCCTTAACTTTTATAATGCACACATCAAAGTTAAGGACACCATGTCCTTAACTTTTTCACTGCACACATCCAAGTTAAGGACACCATGTCGTTAACTTTTTCACTGCACACATCAAAGTTAAGGACACAATGTCCTTAACTTTTTCACTGCACACATCAAAGTTAAGGGCACCATGTCCTTAACTTTTATAATGCACACATCAAAGTTAAGGACACCGTGTCCTTAAGTTTTTCAATACACACATCCAAGTTTAGGACACCATGTCCTTTATATTTTCACTGCACACATCAAAGTTAAGGACAACTTGTCCTTAACCTTTACAATGCACACATCAAAGTTAAGGACACCATGTCCTTAACTTTTACAATGCACACATCCAAGTTAAGGACAACTTGTCCTTAACTTTTACAATGCACACATCAAAGTTAAGGACACCATGTCCTTAACTTTTACAATGCACACATCCAAGTTAAGGACACCATGTCCTTAACATTTTCACTGCACACATCAAAGTTAAGGACAGCGTGTCCTTAACATTTTCACTGCACACATCCAAGTTAAGGACATCATGTCCTCAATATTTTCACTGCACACATCAAAGTTAAGGACACCATGTCCTTAACATTTTCACTGCACACATCCAAGTTAAGGACACCATGTCCTTAGCTTTTTCACTGCACACATCAAAGTTAAGGACACCATATCCTTAACATTTTCATTGCACACATCCAAGTTAAGGACACCATGTCCTAAAGTTTATAAAACAGACTCATAAACTCTTTTTGATTGTTTACCTGTTGTTGTCCTCTATCTTTATGTTAGTGTATGTTCCCGGATTTTTACTTTTCATCATATATGAGTATGAAGACAATAATTCATAATTCTCTTCAGAAGTTCCTCTTATTAAAGCTGAAGCACATTAAATAGCACGCCATGCCTTGTGATAACCAATGTCTAGTCCATGCAATTTTTGCATTTCTGCCATGACAAAGGCTGGTGTAACTTCAAATCTTGAGTCTCGAAGATTGTCGATAATGTAACCACTAATCAACTTTGAAGTTGCATGCCTTTGATCAGCTTTCATAGTGTTAACTGAGCAGTCATGATTTTTCTCAATCTTTACTATCTTGAATAGTGTTGAATCTTTAATTCTGAAAGCACGCACACACCACCCACACCTATCATCATTACATTTCAACGAATATCTTGTTGAGCTTGATCTAACAACCTTGAATTCAAAATGTCCTTTAATTGATATATTGGAAAAACAGTTAATTATACTTTTCTTTTTGTCAAATATTGATCCCACTTTTATTTCATCCAACGAAGCATTTTCTCTTAATATCGTAGTTGGGGATTCTTTTTGTTTCGAATTTGAGCTTCGTCTAGTTAGTTGAGTAAAGATTTTTTTAGCAACTTCTTCTATTATCGGTACACTCTCTAAGACTTGAATACCCAAAGCTTGTTCGTTGTCAATCTCTATAAGGCTTTGTCCTTCCACTTGAATAGAATCAAATGTTTGAAGCACCTCTTCAGTTATTGGTTGAGCTTTAACCACATCTATTTCCATTATCCGTTGGCATTTGTCTTGATTGTCTTGTTGAGTTTTTGTATTGACATGTTCAAAGGTGCTTGAAGAACCAAAAACTCTTTCCGAAACATCAACAATGAAACGATAGCCCTTGAAGAGTGAATGACTTTTTAGTAACTCTATACATGTGTGAAGATCTAAATCTTTGGATACAAGCATTTCCTTGCTTGTTCCCAGATTGATATCAAACCATATAATTGCTTCAAACTTGTCTCTATCCAATTCAATAACTTCAAAGATCTTGTTAATGAAATCTTCAAATCGAATTGCCTCAGGTACTAGAACAAGCTTTGTTTGATGATCAAGATACTTATAGTCTACAGTCCATCTACCATTAAAAGTAACTATAATACATATTGTATCCATCCTGCAAGTCAAGAAAATGAGAAATTCAGGACATATTTATACAGCGATCGTGAAGTTAAGGACAAGATGTCCTAAACTTTATCAATACAAGTTGCAAAACGCAGGACACTATGTCCTTAATATTTAGAACAACAGTTATGAAGTTAAGGATATCATGTCCTAAACTTTATCAATACAAGTTGCAAATATATGACACTATGTCCTTAATATTTACACGGTAGTCATAAAGTTAAGGACATCATGTCCTAAACTTTATTAGTACAAGTTGCAAAAATAGGACACTATGTCCTTAATTTTTACACAGTAGTCATGAAATTAAGGACATCATGTCCTAAACTTTATCAGTGCAAGTTATAAAAATAGGACATTATGTCCTTAACTTTGATGTGTGCAGTCAAAATATTAAGGACATGGTATCCTTAACTTGGATGCGTGCATTGTAAAAGTTAAGGACATCGTGTCCTTAACTTTGATGTGTGTATTGTAAAAGTTGTTGTCCTTAACTTTGATGTGTGCAGTAAAAATTTTAAGGACAAGTTGTCCTTAACTTTGATGTGTACAGTGTAAATGTTAAGGACAAGTTATCCTTAACTTTGATGTGTGCAGTGAAAATGTTAAGGACATGGTGTCCTTAATATTTAGAACAACAGTCATGAAGTTAAGGACATTGTGTCCTTAACTTTATTAATATAATTTGCAAATACATGATACTATGTCCTTAATATTTAGAACAACAGTCATGAAGTTAAGGACATCGTGTCCTTAACTTTATTAATACAAGTTGCAAAACACAGAACACTTTGTCCTTAATATTTTTTAGAATAACAGTCATGTTAAGGACACCAAATCTTTAACATTATGTTCTCAATATTTACAGAACAATCACAGAGTTAAGGACGCGATGTCCTTAACGTTATCAATACAGAAAATAAAAAAAAACAAATTCCTAGCATCTTATTCTTCAATAACGAAATAAAAATTCACACAAACACACAAAAGCATATAGAGATATCTGAAACTTTAGAACTTACTGTAATTTTATGGTGAATTTTGGACGAGAAAGTTGAATTCTGAACTTAGACTGGAAGTTTGAAATGGGAAGAGAAGCTTCTGCAATTTTAGACGATCACAACAATTCTCTGTACGTAAGTTTGCACGTAAGTTTGAGCTGCTGCTGATCGTAAATAAGGAGCATATGTATCAGCGAAATCCTATATAGCAAAAGGGTATTTTCGTCTGGACGGGTAAAAGTTTATTAAAGTAGTGGCTAAAGACTAAATATATTTAAAACAGTGGCTTAAAAGTAAATACATGTGTTATTACTGGCTATCTGTGCATATCGTCCATAACTATTTATCTTGAAAAACCTTTATTTCTCTGTTAAAAATGTAGTTTCATGTGTATTCTCTTTTATTATCGTACCAGACAACGCTAATCAAATTTGAAAGACAGTGGAGCAGGAGTGAGGTTTGGTTTTGTAATCCGTTACAAGTGTTATTTTAGTTATTCAACTTTTTTAAGAAAAAAATGGCAAAGGAGGTTTGTAAATAAAATATAAGAAATCTTTATAAGGCCATTTACTTATATTTAAATTATAAGTGATCATAGGAGATCATTTATAAAAATAAAAAACACGATACAAAAATTATTTATAAAAATAATACTTGGGTAGGACTTTTAAAACCTATACAAGTAATTTGCGTGAAATGTCTTAGAATAAGTTGAATCCTTACTCTTCAAAATGAGTATGTGGAGCGTAATGAGGGATAAAAAGATTAATTATTGCTGCCATATATAAATGGCTACTACATCTTTTACCGTCTACTAGCTAGATTTAGACCTTATTAGTGTGCACGTAATATCTTTCGAACATTATTGTCCTAAATCATAAAAATATCGGTTTGCTTGTTAGAGAAAAAATAGATGCGTCTAATTGGTCTAAGTCATTGCACAAAAGTATTACTTGTATGTATATTATTACAAGAAGCTTATATTTGGTCAAAGCCAACATATGGAAACTCGGCTTATTATCACCCTTAAAAACTCATCAAAACATACAAGTATCTAGCCAAATATATTACTTCACAAAAAGATTAATATTAACACCTACAAATACCAGTGCGAGTCAAATCTTTCATAATGGTCCCATAAAACTACTAATTAATAACTCTCTCCTTCCTCATGCTCTCGGCGCACGTTAATTAACGTACACCGCTTGTGTCAGCCATGGCGAAAGGGAGAGGTAGAGGACGTGATCGACCTAAGCTGCAACCATTAGCTACCTTTGTAAGCTCGGTGGTAACTCGTAATCAACCACCGATTGAGAAATCAACACAAGAAATAACTACACCACTGTCAGTCCTAATTGCAGATCCAGCAAAAAACGGAGGCATTGCATGTAAAATTGGATCTTCATCGACAAACACTCTAAGAGGTTAGATCTGAACACCCTAGTGACAATTGGTCAATTAGCAACTTCTCCACCAGTACCAAGCAATGGAACAGTATATCTAATAAATCAAGCTCAAAATCAAGTGTACGAGGTACCTCGGAGAAATCAACAGTGGAAGAGGTGACGATGGCAAATGAGACTACTAAACCTAAAGCTCTATGGACAACTCTATTTCAGAAGAATAGATTTGCCACCAATGGTACGTCACTATCCTATATTCCGCCACAAATTATTGATGGCCAACCTATGGTTCAGTTAGATAAATTAGAAGTAGAAGAGGATGAGAATAAATGGAGATGCGCATTGATAGCATATATCATAGGTGATGGACCAGGGTATAATGCAATGAAGCGATGCATCAAGTCGCATTGGTCACATGTCACTGAACCTGAATTGTTCTATCATGATGAAGGCTATTATATCATTAAATTTCAAACTGCAGCAGATGCTCGAGAGATATTATGTGCTGGCCCTTGCTCAATTGCTAATAAGCCCATCATTCTAAAATCATGGACTCCAAATTTTAATTTCACAGAGGAATTCCCTACTGTTATGCCACTGTGGGTAAAATTTCCTAAGTTACCTATGTCGTGTTGGGGAGTTGGCTCTTTAAGCAGAATTGCTAGTGTAATTGGGACTCTTGTCTTTGCTGATGAGTGTACTGTTGCGACCAAACACACTCACGCAAGTATACGTGGTCGTCAAGTAATAGAGTAGTGAGTAAAGTATCGTTCCCACGAAGACTTATGATTCACTTTTGACTAATTCAAACTTAAATAGCTTATCGATTCAAGCGATTTCTTACAAAATAGATAATTTTCTAATTTACTACCTAAAAACTATCAAGTAATGAAATACTAAAAATCAACCACAATACTTAAATAGTTTTGAATAACAATCAATAGGAGATAATATTCCAGGGTCACGGGTTATCTAACAATCATGTTACATTCTTAGCTTAAAATAACTAATTGATTTATCTGGATTGTTGATTGACAGGGTTGATATTGCTCATAAGAATCTGTCAAGTCCTTACTCGCCTATTCAAGCTAATTTAATACCTATATGTCTATGGAATTAAGATTAAAAAGAATGCATTTACAATTCATGTATTGCAACCGAGCAAGGCAATTAGATATATGTCTATCCTAATTGCGAATTCGTTCCCCGATGTCCGAGTTTAAGAACTTGCTCTATTTTATTCTATATGCAATCTAGAGTTCCCACTTTCGAGTTCAACTCTAAGATTCGTAGATAATATTTCACTGTTAGCTACTCAGCAAAATAATTAAAAACAAAATTAAATAAACAACCCAATATGAAAAAATCAACTTCGTCAAATTAAACTTCAAACGTCAACATTCATGTATACCCATGACCCTAGAACAATAGGATTTTTAGCCACTCATGTTCATACAATCATCAAAAATAATGTTTTCAAACATAAACTCAATGAATACTATGAAAGGGATGGAAGAATTGATCAAATCCTTGCTTCCGAGTGTTTTGCGCCTCCCTCTTCTCTCTAAATCACGTCCCTCCCCCTCAAAAATAGGTTTAGGTTGGCTTTTATATGAGTTGGGGGCGTCTAGGGGTCGAAATAACTAAGTCCTAGTCGAAAAGGGACAATTGCCCATCTTGAGCATCCAGGGCAGCGTGGGGCGCTGGCCCTGGCGCTCAAATATTTTGGCTGCTATAAATTGCGCCACAGCCAGCGCCCCACGCTGGCTGTGGCCCTCAAATCTCACTTTTTGCGTTTTTGTCCCGATTTCGCTCCAATTCGTGCCCTTTCGTCCCAAATTGCATCCGAATGATCCCTACACATAGAAATACCAAAATTTAGCATAAATAATCATATTAAACATCTCAAATCGTCGAGACATGAGCAAAATGTGAGGCGATATATATCAAAATATGCATACATTAAGCCGATTATCAACACCACACACTTAGACTCTTGCTCGTCCTCGAGCAATGGAACTATATTAACACCCCCAAAATGTACTTAGCACTATGAAAGAGGATTTCACAATTAATTCAATCAAACACCCTACCTTTTGATTATGATCGATGTCGGCAATTAAGCATGAACACATAAATTTCACATTCTTCCCGTTTTTAAATAGCCCAAGTATACTCAATGTTTTTCAACCAACTCAAGCAACCTCTCCACAACCATCTTACCTCAAGAGACGACTCGTTACCACTAAGCATCCTCAACTCACGCACTCACCCAACACAAGAAAGTGTACAATTTCACCAATCCGTCATGAGATCAAGTGCCATCACCACAAGCAAAAGAGTGAATATCAAAGTAGTCCCCAAATTTAAATATGTCATTGAACATAAATTAAGGACATCACACAATTGAAAAACATTCACTCACTCTTACAAAGAATTCATGTGCATCCCGTGGTTGTACCATAAGCTTTCCCGTAGTGTATATCTCTACTAATCTAAGCTAGCTAAATCTAGGATCAATTAGGACTTTAAGGTTGTAATGTAGGCTAAGAGACGGGTAGGATACATTTAGGAGTAGTGACTAACCCTCTTAAGCACTTTAATACACTACACTCATAATTCAAGCGCAATATCTTCTCAACCCATTCACTTGTCATACACCATAACTAACATAACACTCTTTTCCATCAAGCACCTCTATGGTTTCACTAGCACGAGTGAGAAGGATAAGGAGGTGTGTCTTTCTACATTAGTTGAACTTTTGTTTGCTCTTTCTTGCAAAATTTTTCCTTTTTTTTTTTTTTTTTTTACACACTCCATACATTGAAGTTCATAAGCTAGTGACCTTTATTCACAATTTTAGTGCACCTTAAGGGCTCTTCCATGGTTCCACTCGAAAGTCACTTACTAATCTCTCACCTTACTTCTTTTAGCGACTAAGTGCCTTAGGAGGTAAAGGTTCAACAATCTCAAATTAAGAACAACTAGGAGTACGGCTTGTAATGTGGTTGCCAAGGAAACGGTCTATAGGCTCAAAGGGGGCTAGCAATGGGAAAATTTTATTTGTCAGTGACAAGCACCTTTATGGTCAAGCAAGAAACGCCTATGTCATCTCCTAGACTAGCACAACTTAATGATTTCGCGTTGATTAACATACGGGGCAAGTTCTAGACTACACAGGATAGCACAGAATATCAACAATCCTTACACACACATGGCACTTGACTCACTCAAGACGATTCTGTGTGACTCTCAAGTCAAGCAAGCATATCAAGTTGAGGATTTTTAAGCAACAATGCACTAGTGGCATACAAGTCAATCAACTGAGAAAAAAGCATCAAAGAGTAGGCTACTTAATCTACTTAGGCATTACAATTCAAATCATATATGCAGGAAGACATAGCGCATGCTCTAACTTAACTTGCCAACACCAAACATGTCAACAGGTATCTCAGAGCAATCTCAGTTTTCCCCCTTATCCTACTCCTAAAAAAAAATAAAACAAAACACCCGGTTCGAGATACACCCTTGGAAAAGATCCGGTGTCCAAAGAAAAACCAAGGGATACTACCTAACTATCAAAAATAAAACAAAAGAAAATCTTTTTGGTATTTTTAATCGGACTTTCCCTCAAGAAAATTGTCCAACAGATCCATCGTCAGGAAAAGTCCAAGTTTTTGTTAATTTTTTTTATGTACTCTAGCTAATTAGACTGTGTTAGTCTTAAACTAAGCTAAAAGGTGATAAAAGAAAACAAAAAAAGAAAAATATAACACTAAAAATTGTATACAATTCACCCTCCACCCCACACTTAAACAATGCATAGTCCCCGATGCTTAATAAATTCGAAAATAAAGGAAGGTGGAAAGAAAGAACTCTCTGTTAGTCGGAGTCTGCCTTATCAGGATGCCAACCAGCTGCGGCAATGGGCTCATCATCATCTCCTACGGGTATCAAAGCCATTGTTCCCATAACTTCATCATCATTCGCATCCTCATTATCAGATTCCTTGTCAATGTTTTCATCCTCAGATGGATTAACGGGACTGCCTAGTGCTATGCCCAACATCTCCTTGGAAGAACTGGAGAGATCACTTCGCAATTGCGTGCGCTCCTCATCTGACACCCCAAGCCTGCTCATAATAACATTGAGGGATTTGTAAAGATACCTGTTGAAATTTCCGTCCCTCTCATTCCTAGCAGCTTGGGTGAGCTTGGATGTGGACTCTAGCATGGATGTGATATCTAACAATGTTGTGGGTGCCTCCACTATCTCATCATAGCCACGGTACTCTGGTACCCCTCGAGAGAGCATGTATTATGTCAGGATATTGCCAAAAAAACCTTTTTATCCTTCCTCCAAAATGGGTGCGGGTCATCTCCCCAAGCATGAGCTCACCCACATAGCCTGGTCATCAAAAAGTAGATCACGCACACTCCAGCTCGAGTGCACTCACTATTATGTTCAACGGGCATTGATCTAGCTTGTACAAAGTTTTGCCAAACCTTGGCTGTTTTGTTGAAGTCGAACCGGAGCATTTCAAGGTGAATATTTCCCTTAGTTCGCGTCCATTTTGCATTAGAATCAATGCCACAAAGTGTGTGACATATTGCTTGGTAGTTTGGACTTTTGACGAACTTTCAAAGCCTTCGTGGGTTAGGACTATCAACTCCCAAAAAATGACACAAGGCTTCCCTATCCATTGGAATTTCCTTGCCTCTAACCCACGACTCGTCATTTTTCTCGTTCCAGTTGGCATATAACTCTCTTACCATGCTGAGATTTGTTGGGCCCGGACATTCGCGGAGCTTATCCATCTTCTTTTCAATCAATGTAGCAAGTACATCTGGGAAGTTCCGTTCTAAAGCCTTCACATTTATCCCCATTTTAGACACATATCTCCCATATGGAACAAAAGTATCATGCCATTTGATGGCGTCATCCCGAACAAGTTCCACTTGAGGCCGTGGTGGCTTCGTAGACCCGCTAGCCTGTTGCTTTCCCTTGGCTTGTCGGGAAGAGATCTCGCCTTGCTTGCGTTTCTTTGGAGGGGGAGCAATAGTGGAGGACTTCCCCACCCCTTTTCCTTTAGCGGTATCGTCATGAGCCATATCAACCTACAAATGATAAACACAAAGATGAGAATGAATCAAGAGATGTTGCCTAAGGTCATCGTGAGAGGCAAGATAACCCCACACTTAAAACCTAAGGCTATGTATAATCGAGTCATAATATTGATTCAATGTGCACCAATGTGTCATTACAAGGCTATAGGTACTTAGACTTCCCTATGCCATAAAATTCAATTAGTCTAACATGGCCGTAACTTAACTATGGTGCAAGCATAACAAAGCTAAAGTCTACATTACTACACTATTTTAGTACACTAACTACAACTTACAAAAGTTTACAACAAGATACAATACCCCACAACACCCCACACTTCGCCCAAACTCATATACAACTACACTCGGCTACTTAGACTTTACCGGTGTTCAAATTTACTCTCTTAAGTATTTTAACAAACACCTTGTGGGCATCATTTTTTGCTCTTCTATTTCAACAATGGTGGGAGAAGGTGGGCCTCCCAAATTTATATGAAGTAGAGGGAATTATAGTTTACTACTTCAAACACAACTGCACAACCAAATTCTGTGCCAATTTTGTGTATAATCATTCCACCCACAATAACATCAAAATATATTTAAGAGACCTAGGGAGTTTGAGGATTGGGGGAGAAAGAAGACTACAAATACTCTAAGAACTTCCAAAATACAAGAAAAGAGATAACAAGAAGAACATACCTTAGAGTCTTGAGATGGAATTGAGCAAGGAATATTGAAGAATATGAGAACTTGAGAGAAAGGGGAAAAAGAAGAGCAAACCGTGTGTTTTTGGAGAAAATGGGTTTTTTTTAGGTTTTAGCTATCTTAATTTAGGTGGGGGAATGGGTTTGGGTAATTGGGTATGGGTTGGGTTGTAAGTGTATATAGGTAATTGGGTAGGGTATTTTTAATTAAATAAAGAAAACGAAAATAAAAAAAAAATTACTCACCTGGACCGCCAGCCCAGCGCCCCATGCTGGGGCTGGCGTTGGAGCTTCAGAGCTACTGCAAAGTGCGCCCCAGGTAGCGTGGGGCGTTGGCCTGGGCGCTCAATTCGCTGTTTCCCCCCTCCTCCCCCCCCCCCTTTTTTTTAAACAATCTTGTCTACCCGAGCACTCAATATATACATTACACATATTCCACACTATTTCACCCTACAAAGAAAAAATTATGGCCTATAAAAGAAAAAAAAACTATGCTTCGAAAGCGGTAAAAATTGGGTTGCCTCCCAACAAGCGCCTGATTTAACATTGCGTCACGACTCAACACATGTTTAAGCATCTGCCAAGTCCACTGAGGTCTTGTGACGTGCAATGTCACCACCCCAATAATGTTTTATTCTCTGGCCATTTACCAAGAAGGTACCACTTGAGCTCGTATCACGCAGTTCCATCGCTCCGTGAGGCCTAACACTTACCACAACAAAAGGACCTGCCCAACGAGACTTAAGCTTTTCAGGGAATAACTTCAACCTTGAATTGAACAAGAGAACTTCTTGACCCGGCTCAAACTCTCAATGTTGAATGTGCTTGTCATGCCACCTCTTCGTCTTTTCTTTATATAATTTGGCATTTTCATATACGTGCAATCGAAACTTATCAAGCTCGTTGAGTTGCAGTAACCTATTCTCACCAGCTGAGTCCATATCCATATTTAGCTTTTTGATCGCCCAATAAGCTTTATGTTCAAGCTCAACGAGCAAGTGGCATGCCTTCCCATAAACCAACCTGTACGGAGAAGTACCTATGGGAGTCTTGTATGCAGTTCGATATGCCCATAATGCATCATCCAGCTTCCTTGCCCAGTCTTTTCTATTTCCACTTACTGTTTTTTCCAGAATCTGCTTTACCTCTCTGTTTGAAACTTCTACTTGACCACTCGTTTGGGGATGATAGGCAGTGGAAACTTTGTGCTTAACTCCATACTTTGCAAGAACATTATTCAGCAATTTGTTACAAAAGTGAGTTCCTCCGTCGCTTATTAACACTCTTGGAGTCCCAAAGCGCGTGAAGATGTGCTTCTTTACAAAGCTTACCACTACCTTTGCGTCATTAGTAGGAAGAGCAATGGCCTCTACCCACTTAGAAACATAGTCGACCGCCACTAAGATGTATCTGTGACCATTAGAATATGGGAACGGTCCCATGAAATCAATCCCCCAAACATCAAAAAGCTCTACTGCCATAATATTTTGCAAAGGCATTTCGTGCTTCCTCGTGATAGTTCCGGTTCTCTGGTATCTGTCACACTTTTTAACAAAGGCATGTGCATCCTTAAATAATTTTGGCCAATAGAAACCTAATTGTAGCACTTTTGGGGCGGTTCTATCCCCACCGTGATGACCTTCATATGGCGAAGCATCACAGCCATACAATATAGCATTCATCTCTTTCTCAGGAACACACCTTCGCACCAACTGATCTGCGCATTGCCTATATAAGAATGGCTCATCCCACATGTAGAGCCTCACATCATGTAAGAATCTTCTTCTATTATCAGGTGTTAATTCTAGTGGTGTCACCCCACTTGCAATAAAATTCACATAATCCGCATACCATGGGGCTTCACCTGAGGTGACTGCTAATAACTGCTCATCAGGAAATGTTTCTTTGATTGACCCTCCTTCAGCTACATGGTTCCGACTTTCTAATCTGGACAAGTGATCAGCCACTTGATTTTCTGTCCCTTTTCGATCTCGGATCTCTAATTCAAATTCTTGCAAGAGGAGGACCCAATGAATCAGCCTCGGCTTGGCATCTTTCTTTTCAAACAAGTATCTGATAGCTGAATGATCTGTGTAGACGATAACTTTGGTTCCCTCTAGATAAGATCTAAACTTGTCAAATGCCCACACCACTGCAAGCAACTCTTTTTCAGTAACTGTATAATTCATCTGAGCTGGATTCATAGTTTTGCTCGCATAATAAATGGAGTGAAATATTTTATCTCTTCTTTGCCCCAAAACAGCTCTGATTGCTATGTCACTTGCATCGCACATCAAACTCATATGGCAGTCCCCAATCTGGGGCGATGATAATTGGTGCAGTCACCAACCTTCCCTTCAGCTCCTCAAATGCTTTCAGACATGCATCATCAAACTTGAAGGTGACATCTTTCTCTAGAAGCCTGCATAACGGAGAAGAAATTTTCGAAAAATCTTTAATGAATCGATGATAAAAACCTGCATGGCCCAAGAAACTGCGAATGCCTTTGATGGATGTTGGTGGGGAAAATTTTTCAATCGCCTCCACCTTTGCTTTATCCACCTGCAGACCATTTTTTGATACCTTGTGCCCCAAGACTATACCTTCACGTACCATGAAATGGCACTTTTCCCAGTTTAGTACCAAGTTTGTCTCTTCACACCTAGCAAGCACTTTATCAAGATTCATTAAATAATTATCAAAAGAACACCCAAACACAGAAAAATCATCCATGAACACTTCCACAAATCTTTCAACCATGTCAATAAAAATAGCCATCATATACCTTTGAAAAGTCACAGGTGCATTACAGAGACCAAAGGGCATTCTCTTAAATGCATACGTGCCATAGGAACACGTAAATGTGGTTTTCTCTTGGTCCTCTGGGGCTACAGCCATCTGATTATACTCCGAATAACCATCTAGGAAATAGTAGTATTCCTGGCCAGCTAACCTATCAAGCATTTGGTCAATGAAAGGGAGGGGAAAATGGTCCTTTCGGGTGGCATTGTTCAATTTTCTATAATCTATGCAAATTCTCCACCCAGTGACAGTTCTTGTAGGAATTAAGTCATTATTTTTATTAACCACTACAGTCATCCCCCCTTTCTTAGGCACACATTGAACGGGACTTACCCATTTGCTATCAGAGATTGGGAATACAATACCTGCATCAAGCCACTTAATCACTTATTTTCTTACCACCTCTTTCATGATTGGATTTAGGCGGCGTTGTTGCTCTACACTTTGCTTGTGTCCATCCTCCATGAGGATTTTATGCATGCAGAAAGCTAGACTAATGACTTTGATGTCAGACATCGTCCACCCAATTGCTCGCTTGTGCTCACGTAGCACTCTCAACAACTTTTCTTCCTGCAATTTAGACAAGTCAGAAGAAACAATAACAGATAAAGTGTCAGAACTACCCAAATAAGCATATTGAAGGTGAGGGGGTAGGGGTTTAAGCTCCAATTTTGGAGCTTCTTCAATTGACGGCTTTGGAAGAGATCCACTTAGCCTATTCAGGGGCTCAAACGGGTGTATTCCTTGCATGTAAGCACAAGATATATCTAGGATATGCATCATCTCCTCAACCTTATCATCAATCTCCAAGCTATCGAACAACATGAGTGCTTTTTATAGAGAATCGTCTAGATATACACTCGTGTCAAGAAGTTTCTCATCTACCTCCATAACAGATATCATAGAGAGCTCCTCATAGTGGCGGAAAAGTTGGATCGCTTTGTAGACATTAAAAACTGCTCCCTCGTTGTCCACCCTCATAATCATTTTCCCCTCTCTCACTTTAATTATTGCATCACCAGTAGCCAAGAGAGGTCATCCCAATATGATTGGAACTTGTTTATCAGCCTCAAAATCTAGAATAATGAAGTCAGCTGGGAGGATAAATTTCCCAATTTGCAGCAATACATCTTCAATCACTCCTTCAGGGTAGGCTATGGACCTATCAGCTAATTGCAACATCACAGTGGTTGGTGTTGGAGCTCCCAGACCCAATTGCTTAAATAAGGACAATGGCATTAGATTTATGCTCACCCCTAAATCACAAAGAGCACGACCCACGTCAATATTACCAATTCGCACAGGAATGGTAAAGCTGCCAGGACCCTTAAGCTTTTGAAGAAGCTTGTTTTGGACCCTTGAAGTACATTTCTCAGTAAGTGCAACTGTCTCGAACTCAGTCAATTTCCTCTTGTGAGCCACTATATCTTTTATGTACTTAGCATATTTTGGAATTTCACGAAGTACATCCACCAATGGAATATTCAATTGAACCTGGCTCAACATAGAGAGAAATTTGTTGAACATGCGACCATCATTCTTTTTCTGCAATCTCTGGGGGAAAGGTGGTGGTGGCCTTGCAGCCTCCACTGGGTCTGAACCTGCATCAATTTTCTTTGACTCGTGTATTGCCTTAGGGATCAGCTCCCTCTCATGTATAGGTTTGTCTTTTCTCTTCTTTGGCACTTCTTCTAGTTCCCTCCCATTTCTGAGTGTAACTGCATTAACTTGAGGGTTCTTCTCTGTATCACTGGGAAGAGCGCCTGCAGGTCTAGTGTTTTGATTTGTTGCTAACTGTCCTATTTGCCTCTCAAGATTTCTGAAATCGGTCCTGAGCTATTGATTATCAAGCAACAACTTCTTCAGCAAGTCATTTGTACTCTCTTCTGTTTGTAGGGGTGGTTTCTGAGGTTGATTGAAATTTCCTTGGGGGCCTATACTGGTTCTGATTCTATTGATTTCCTCCCCATGAGAAGTTAGGATGATTCCTCCAATTTGGATTGTAAGTATTCCCATATTGTGCATGTTGATTCATTGGACCTCTGCTTTGTTGCCCCACATAGTATATAGATTCAGATTCGTGGGGCACATATCACTCATATGACTGTCACCACATAGTTCGCAACAAATAGACATCTGTTGTACATGTTGCATCTGTTGTGTTTGTTGCATTGCCATTCTATTCATCTGATTTGCCAATTTTGCTATATCGGCTTTCATGGCTGAGAAGTCATCAAGCTCAATCAACCCGGCTGCCTTCTATTTAATTGCCCTTCGTGAGTCCCCATCTCCTTGCCAATTATGGTCATTAGTAGTGAAGTTATTTAGCAAGAGTTGTATTTCACTATACGGCCTCGCCATGCAACTACCCCCACAAGCTGATTCAAGATTCATCTTTGATGCCTCATCTAGCCCATCAACAAAAGTGTGACCCAATACTTCATCAGTCTGACAATGATGCGGGCAGTCTCTGAGTAGATTCTTGTATCTTTCCCAAGCTTGCCTAAGTGTCTCGCCATCTCGTTGTTGGAACCCAAGAATTTGGCTCCTCAGCGACTTTGTCTTCTTAGTGGGGAAAAACTTGATTAAGAATTTCCTTGCTAGATCATCCCAAGTGTGGATTTAGTTCGCGGGCTCCCCTAGATCATCCCAAGTGTGGATTGAGTTCGCGGGCTCCTTTTGCAACCATTCCTTAGCTTCTCCCAACAGTGAAAAGGGAAATAGTGTCAACCTGACATAGTCCTTGGAAACGTTCGGATAATTGTAAGTGTCCGTAATTTTCAAGAAGTTCTGAATATGCCTCTGCGGGTCTTCATGAGATAGACCCACATATTGCCCCGTGGACTGAATCAGTTGTACCATGTACTGTTTGAGTTCAAAATGCCCCGTGATATCAGGCTTCACAATAGCCCGAGTCATATTCGCAAGATTGGGCCTTGCGGCTTCTATCACCGCACGCTCTTCATTACCTGCCATCTCTATTGGCTGTGGTTGAACTACAATGTCCAACTCTCCCTCTATTCTAGTTCTTGTTTCGACTCCTTCTTCACTCTATGAAGTGTTCGTTCAATTTCAGTATCAAAATGAAGGAGGTTGTTTGCACTTCTACTCCTCCGCATTCAAGAGAAGATCCTGCGTTAACACAAACAAGGCAAACTAAAAATTATACACTTGAACAAATAACTAATAAAAGCTTAACTCAGTCAAGTAGCTAATTTCCAAATCCCCCGGCAACGACGCCAAAAACTTGTTGCGACCAAACACACTCACGCAAGTATACGTGGTCGTCAAGTAATAGAGTGGTGAGTAAAGTATCATTCCCACGAAGACTTATGATTCACTTTTGACTAATTCAAACTTAAATAGCTTATCGATTCAAGCAATTTCTTACAAAATAGATAATTTTCTAATTTACTACCTAAAAACTATCAAGTAATGAAATACTAGAAATCAACCACAACACTTAAATAGTTTTGAATAACAATCAATAGGAGATAATATTCCAGGGTTATGGGTTATCTAACAATCATGTTGCATTCTTAGCTTAAAATAACTAATTGATTTATCTGGATTGTTGATTGACAGGGTTGTTATTACTCATAAGAATCTGTCGAGTCCTTACTCGCCTATTCAAGCTAACTTAATACTTATATGTCTATGGAATTAAGATTAACAAGAATGCATTTATAATTCCTGTATTGCAACCGAGCAAGGCAATTAGGTATATGTCTATCCTAATTGCAAATCCGTTCCCCGATGCCCGAGTTTAAGAACTTGCTCTATTTAATTCTATATGCAATCTAGAGTTCCCACTTTCGAGTTCAACTCTAGATTCGTAGATAGTATTTCACTGTTAGCTACTCAGCAAAATAATTAAAAATAGAATTAAATAAACAACCCAATATCGTAAAATCAACTTCGTCAAATTAAACTTCAAACGTCAACATTCATGTATACCCATGACCCTAGAACAATAGGGTTTTTAGCCACTCATGTTCATACAATCATCAAAAATAATGTTTTCAAACATAAACTCAATGAATACTAGGAAAGGGATGGAAGAATTGATCAAATCCATGCTTCCGAGTGTTTTGCGCCTCCCTCTTCTCTCTAAATCACGTCCCTCCCCCTCAAAAATAGGTTTAGGTTGGCTTTTATATGAGTTGGGTGCGTTTAGGAGTCGAAATAACCGAGTCCTAGTCAAAAAAGGACATTTTCCCGTCTTGAGCGTCCAGGGCAACATGGGGCGCTGGCCCTGGCGCTCAAATATTTTGGCTGCTATAAATTGCGCCACGCTGGTTGTGGCCCTCAAATCTCACTTTTTGTGTTTTTATCTCGATTTCGCTCCAATTCACGCCCCTTCGTCCCAAATTGCATCCGAATGATCCCTACACATAGAAATACCAAAAATTAGCATAAATAATCATAATAAACATCTCAAATCATCGAAACATGAGCAAAATGTGAGGCGATATATATCAAAATATGTATACATTAAGCCGATTATATGTACTACTAAACAGACTCGAGTATCCTATACTCGAATGCTTATTGAAGTTAATGTTACAAAAGAATTGCCCACTGAAATTGTGGTTATGGATCCTTATGGAAAGAAGTTTCTGCAAACTATAACCTATGACTGGAAACTTGCTTATTGTGACAAATGTTTGGTTGTGGGACACAAATGCACTATCCAGGCACAACCTATAATGCAACAGCCTAATCAGACAAGGAGAACAAGGGGTAACAAGGTTATCACACAAGAACGAAGAACCAAGGGGCCTATACATGTTGCAACTGGACCTCAGGATGCAAAGCAAACTCCATCTGATGAACAACAACTAGAAGGTTAATAAAGTGGAAGTTGCAGATCAAAGAGGAACAACAAAGCTACCTGATCCTAAGGGAACTAGGCTCAACACAACATGATTCCTGGAGCTGCAAGGGAGAAGCAGGATGACAGAGGCAAAGCAGTGCAAAGTCCTGAACTTAACTTCATCAACTTCCCAGTTTTGACTCCCATCCCAGTGAAGAATAGATTTGAAGTTGTGTCAACAAGTAGGCATGAGGAACAAATACCACCTGGAGATAGAGGTGGAAATACCATGCAACTATGATGAATTGGTTGTTCTGGAACATAAGGGGTGTAAATAAAAGGTATAAACAAAAGGAGGTTAGAGAGTATATTAGAGGAAATAAAAATAAACTAGTAGGACTTATAGAAACCAAAGTGAAGGAAGGGAATGCTCAAAGGATTGCAAAAGTTATTGCACCTGAATGGAATATGCTGACTAACTACAAGGATGCAAGGAATGGAATGATTTGGATACTGTGGGATACCAATCACTTGATTATTAATGGTATTAAAGATGATGCTCAAATGATACATTGTCAAGTAAAAAGTAGAAGAAGTGATATTGATTGCTTACTCACAGTAGTGTATGGCCACAGTGGGTTGGAACAAAAAGAGCCCTCTAGGATAACTTCCAACAACTCTCAATAAGTATAGCAGTACCATGGATGATAGCTGGGGATTTTAATACAGTATTATACCCTAATGATAGACTATCTTGTAACCCAGAAAGCTACTCAGAAATACAAGACTTTGATGCCTGCCTTCAACACACTACATTGACCGAACTACCTTGGAAATGTGACTACTATACATGGTCTAATAAGTAGCCTGGAGCAAATATGGTCAGCAGTAGATTGGATTGAGTATTTGGCAATTATGAATGGATGATGTCCTGGGGTCATGTGGAAACAAGCTATAGATTGCCTCAAATCTCAGATCATGCTCCTATACTATTAACCCTGACATCCTCCACATGGAAAGGTAGAGTGCCTTTCAGATTCTTTAACATATGGGCAGAACATGAGGACTTTTCTCAAATAGTTGCTAGTATGTGGAGTTCACATAGTCCACAGGGTACTTTGAAATTAGTTTGGGTAAGATTCAAAGACCTGAAACCTGCTTTGAAAGCCTTAAACTCTAAGGAATTCAGGGGCATCACTCAGAGAATTGAGAAGGCTAGAATAGAATTGAGGGACATCCAAGGGAAAATCTCACAAGGGTGCACTGATGCTTTACTGGATAAGGAGAAAAAAATACCACTGAACCTTGAGAAGTGGTCTTTAATTGAAAAGAGTGTCATGCAACAGAAAGCTAGAGCAAAATGAATACAACTTGGAGACTCAAACTCTAAGTACTTCACATCAGTGATGAAGGATCGAACTCAAAAGAAGCAAATCACAGAAATTACAACTTTGCTTGGAGACAAGTTGACTGACCCTGATGCTATCGAAAGAGAGATTGTTGATTTTTATAAAAGCCTAATGGGATCAGCTGCCACTTCCTTACCTGCCATCAATAGAATGTACATGAAGAATGGCCCTACACTATCTCATCAACAAAGAGTTGATCTCTGTGCAGAAGTAACTACTCAAGAGATTGTTGAGAGCCTTAAAGCAATTGGTGATGATAAAGCTCCAGATGCTATAAAAAGCATGGGACATTATCAACACAAAAATCATAGATGCTATAAAAAAGTTTTTCTCAACTGGAAAGATCTATAAGGCCATAAAATGCACCAATGTTACATTAGTTCCTAAAGTGACTAAATCTACTACAGTCAAAGAATATAGACCAATAGCCTGCTGTTCAATCTTATACAAGATGATCTCTAAAATCTTGGCTTCCAGATTACAGAAAGTCATGCCTTACATCATTTGTGAAGCTCAAGCAGGCTTCATCCCTTGTAAAAAAATTGCTGACAATGTCATCCTAGCTCATGAGCTAGTAAAATCTTACACTAGAGCCCAGATATCTCCTAGATGTATGATAAATATTTATCTCCAAAAAGCTTATGACTCAGTAGAATGGATCTTCTTACAATAAGTGATGGAGGAGCTTAGATTTCCTGACAGGTTTATCAGATGGATAATGGAATGCATTAAGACTGTCAACTATACTATCCTTATGAATGGAGAAACCACAAAACCTTTCAATGATGACAAGGGTATTCGACAAGGAGATACTATCTCTCCTTTCCTTTTTGCGATAGTAATGGAGTACTTGAGTAGATCACTACATGAGCTTAAGAAGGAGTCTAGCTTCCAATATCACCCCCAGATGTAGGAAGCTGGACATTACTCATATGAGTTTTGCTGATGATCTCATGTTATTTGCTAAGGGTAACCTATATTCAGTGGCCACACTATATAAATGCTTCTCTCAGTTCTCTCAAGCATCATGCTTACATGCTAATATAGGAAAAAGTTCAGATTATTTTGGTGGGGTGAAGAAGGATGTGAAGGAACAAATATTGACTCATCTGGGATTTGAAAATGGATCCTTACCCTTCAAGTACCTAGGCATTCCTTTGTCTACAAAGAAAATAACTCTCATACAGTGGCAACCTTTGATTGAAAAGATCACTGCTAAGATTTCTTCCCGGACTGCTAAAAAGCTCTCTTATGATGGTCGTGTGCAGTTGGTCCAATCTGTAATCTTTGGCATTCAAGCATACTTGGCTCAATTGTTTATCTTACCTGCTAAGGTATTGAAAATGATAGAGGTACTCTGTAGAAGTTACATCTGGTCTGGAACTAACACAATAACCAAGAAGTCCTTAGTAGCATGGGAAAAGATATGTACTCCCAAGTCAACTAGTGGACTTAACCTCATCAACCTGTCTTTGTGGAACAAAGCAGCAATTGCCAAAACTTGCTGGGACTTAGCACACAAACAGGAGAAACTATGGATAAGATGGATTAATATATACTATATCAAACAACATCTACAATAGATGCCAATACCACAGCAAGCCGGTTAGATGGTGAGAAGAATAATTAGTTCTAGAGCAACTATACTGCAGACACAAATTATAAATGATAGCAACAAGAGCATTATTAGACAAGTATACCTACAGCTTCTAGGAGACTTACCAAGAGTTAGTTGGAAATGTCTAATCTTCCAAAATACTGCTAGACCAAAGGCAGTCTTCACTATGTGGTTGTTGCTTCATGGACGATTTCCAACTAAAGATAGACTAGCCAGGTGGGGTTTAACTGTTACCCCTCAATGTATTATGTGTCAAGATCAAGATGAATCAAAGGAAAACCTATTTGTTAAATGCCCATACACTAAAGAACTGTGGGATAAAGTCATGAATTGGGTTCAAAGATCACATATGTCTACCACTTGCTGGGATCAACACCTTCAATGGATCATCAAGCAAGGAAAAGAGAAGTCCAAGAAAGCTAGCATCTTCAAAATGATATATGCTGAGATTTCACATGTAATATGGATCGAAATAAACACATGTATATTTGAGAAAAGGTATCGAGGCAGTGATGTTCTTGTACGGGAGATAGCATATATTTGTAATGTTAGAGTAGCTACTCGAGCTAAGAGTTACATACAACAATTTTACCTAGGAACATAGTGGATTCATTAGTTTTATCTGTAAATAGGCATGCTTTGTTTGTCTCTTTTAAGCCTTGAGATAGTTAGTTGAGTTAGCTTGACTATGGATTTGTACAACTCTTCTTTAGTGATTAATACAAAAGAAAGTTAATTACCCAAAAAAAAAAAAATACTAGTGCGAGTCTGAGACGAACCAGAAAATTTTAGATATAATTTCGTGATTCCAACATGGTTAGCTTTGTGTATCAAATAGTTATAAGGTAGTAATAATTAATGAGGCCAGGTCAGGGCTACAGTACGCAAATATCACTTAACCGGCATGGGCACATGTAGAGAGTTCTATGGGACACGTGAACTCATGATCCCATGTCTCTTCCCTAATCATGTATCGTAATGTTATAGGAGTGATTTTTTCAAAAATACTTAAGTAAATGTATGTGCACCCAGCTCTAATTAAGTATCATATGATGCGATCTTTATTGGATGCAACTCCCTATGCGATGTTGTAAGTTCAGATCTTATATCAATCTTGTTATTTTTTTTCTTTTTTTTTCTAGAACTAGGCGCCCACGTGAGATGGCATGCTGTATTAATTAAGTAGTTTTTCCTTCTTTCTTTTGTTTATTCTTTCAAAAATTTAACACATTGAAATTTCTATTTTTTTTTTTTGCAGCGTAAAATCTTACTATGATTAAACGAAATGTGTATAATAAAATTAGTAAAAAATGATAATGTAACATATATTCAAGGGGTTCAACCGATCCCAATATTTTCAATATGAAATATAATATAAATGTAAGAAAGTTACTAGTATTTTAAAAAAACAAAATTAATTTTGAGCTTATTATAATTTTAAAATAATTACTACTATTATTATAATAGTAAAAACTAAAGTAAGGGTGGCAAGCCGGGCCCGGGACTAAACGGGCTGGGACCGTTAGACCAGCTAGAGGTGGGCTCATGCCGGCCTCGTGGGCTGATTCTTAGCTATGAACTATTAGGACCGGGCCCGTTTGGCCCGCCAAGAGACCGGGACCGTACCGGTCCCTTGGCGGGCCCAACGGATATTTTTTTTAAAAAAACGAGTTGTTTAGCTTTTGGAAAAAAAGAGCGGTTGGGGGTTTAAAAAATAGCCATTTAAACCTCCAACTTAGTTTTAACCTCAAACTTTTTATTATTACACATTTTCCCTATTTTCTACTATAAATACCCCCTCATTCTTTAATTTGCTTATAAAAATCAATATCAATCTATCAAAATCTCTCTCTAATTTTCTTCTATACTTGCTATAATTATTTACTTTATCAAAAAAATAGTGAAAAAATTGTGAGGTTGCTACTATTACTTACTTTATTCTAAAAAAATATTGAGGTTGTTATAATTTGTGAAAGAATTATGAAGTTAGTGAATTGAAATCTTCAAGTCTTCAACGATAATCAATTTTCAACAAGTTGTTCGTCAATTCTGTAAATTCGTTCTAACTCTTAAGTCTTAATATTATAGTTTTATTTGTTTTATTTATTTGCTATTACTTGATTAATTAAGATGTCTTACTTAAGAAATATTTTTGGTAAAAATAAGAATAAGGGAAAATTCAAGACTGGCGAATCAAGTGGTACTGATGTTCCTCCTCCCCTGCCCCTGGCTCCCCGAACCAAATCCCATACCCGTCCTACACCTGCTATTCTTGATACTGATGATTGTTTATTATAATTTAGTGACACTGAATTTTACCATAATATTGCACCCGATGAACATTTAGACCATAAATTAATGAATGCTCTCTATTCTAATAATTTTAATAATAATTATAATACTAATGATGATGAGGAAATTGATCTTGATAAAACTCAACCAGACGATGATACGCCCGCTAGTCCTGCTCCTGATGCTGACCCAACTAGTGATAAAACTGCTAATCCAAATGATGACCCATCAGATACTCCTGATACTGCCCCTACTTTTTCTAGAGAACATACCAAACGGCAGGAAATATCTCTTGTTTGGCTATTTTTTACTCAACTAATTCCAAAAAATAAGGCTAAGTGTAAAACTTGTGGTATGGAGTTAGCTTTTAAATATACTGAATCACGGTCGGGGACGAGATCTTTGGCTAGACACATAAAAAACACACCCTAAACATAACGTCAGATATCAACGTCTGAAAGTTCTGGCCGAAAGGAAAAGTGTACCTAGTCCTAGTTAGGCTGAATAAAATTACCAGACATTGCTTTGAATATCTTTTTACAATATTTTTGTCTTTAAATTTGAATTAAAAAATTAATTCTATAATAAATTTACAAGGCATTGCCTTAGATATTTTTTTTAACATCTTTTTGTCTCTAATTTCTATTTAATTTAAAAAAATAATTGCTGCTTAGCCGTTGGGCCCGTTGGGAATACGGTCCCGACCCGTTTAATCCGGGACCATGAGTTTGTGGGCCCAGCTCCGAGTTGGTTCCTACAAAAAGTATGTTTAGCCCGAGACCGTTTATTTAAGGACTGGGACCGGCCTGTTAGGCCCATTTATGTTCTGGCCCGACCCACTTGCCACCCCTAAACTAGAGGTTTAAACCGCAAATTTTATATCCTGAATTCATCTCTCTTTGTAATAACACACCTATCTTCCCAAAATCGTTAACCAGAGCGTAAAAATTTGGGGGGGCTCAGCAGAACTAGAGAAGGATAATAAAGAATGAATGAATTAAATAATGGTAGTAGAAATGATTTAGTACAACGTAACAAATTAGAATAAAGACGCAGTAGCATGTAGGAATAAGTCACGCGTGGGCTAAAAATTAGAACGAAATTCATCTGCACAAAGGCGAAGAAGGTCGTCCACAGGAGGCAACTCTTTAAATAACTTGTCAAAATCGTTGAACCCTAAAATCGGACTTGGTTTACACGCAATAGACTCAGTCTCTGCCATTAATAATGTTTCACCATTTTGATAATTCCAACTAGTGTGGCCGCCGTAGGAAGCGGCTGCCGGTGGCGGTGGAGCGGCTGTTGCCTCCAGCTCTACAGTGGAATTCTTGCCGGTTAGCCTCTGAACTACTGATTTGAAGCTGCTGGCATCCGTTTCTATATATTGTGTATTGATTACAATTATCTTCACTGGAACTCTCATATTCTTTGCTGCTTTTGACATTTTTAATTAATTTCTAAGCCTTCTTCTTCTTCTTCTTATTGCTAGCAACGAACACAGCCAATAGCTTCTGCTTTTTTTACGTTAAATGGAAAATGTTGATAAATGGCTTTAAGGAAGGATCGGAGGGGCAGTTTATTTGATTACTGAAGATAATATGTGGGTACGTATTTATAGAGGGTGTAGGATTTGGAAGTATATACGGCAAATAATTGAAGTTTCATTTTTTTAGTTTTTGTTAACGTTGACACTTTGATAGTTTAGAAATGGCGTCGTTAAGAAAGAGTTGACCGTTGTGTGCTGTCTAGAAGGACTGGAGGTGTTAAGTCAATTTCCAAAGCAGATGATATTTAAAAACAAAAAAACTGTCAAAGCACGCATTTGAAGAAAATGTACTATTCTTGCACGACCCACGAAATTGCATCGATTGATATTTGGCTACCAGTTATAGACAAAAATAGGGGGAAAAAATTCACGCGTTCTCATGCATACAGTAGCTAGGTGGGATTTGTCATAAATATATATCCTAATATTTACCCGAAAAACGGATAGAGTTAAATTTAAATATGGTTCTAAAGATATGTGATATAATTTGATACAAACCGTATTTGGAAATGAGAATACCTATGTTCTTGACAATGAGAATGAGAATAGTTGAGCAAGAAGAACGAATAAGATAAAGTTAAAACAAGCACAAGGGGATATCTTTCGATATGAGAAATAATCTTTTTTGTTACAATATGTGAGAGCCTGCCCTGCTTACAAGAATTCCCCCTTTTATAGCAGAGGGATCCTACTTTATTTAAAATAAAGCAAAGCATAAAGTGGAGAACCCATGATGAATTGTCTCTTCCTTGATTCCTGCCAAGATTCTCTCCCTTAGTGCGGTTGCAACGGCTCTTGTCTGCGAGCTCGATACTGGCTCGAACTCGTTATTGGGCCGAGCCCTCGGCTTTGGTTTGAACTCGACCTGGTGGGTGTAGTGCGTTTCCGACCACCCTCATGTTGCCTTGAGGGTCGATTTGGTCATGGCTCGATAATGGTATCGAGCCAACTCCTCGATCAGCCTTGGAACTCGAAGCTTGTTTTTACTGTTCTTCGGAACTCATCCCAAAATCTCACTCCGGTCGCTTATCATTCGAACTCGATTGAGCGTAGGAGAGCCGAAATCTATTTCGACCGTATACACCTAATTATCCTTGAACCTAATTAAGAGATGAGAAATCCTAATTGAGCATAATTGTAATCTATGAAGTAGCTTAAAGTTGAAAAATGTATGTTTAATTTCGTCAGTACTAGAGTGTAGAAGAAGGTCTCAGTATTTGCATGTTCATACAACAGAGTAAGTTTGTTTAGGTTACACTAAAGAGTTTATGTTCCTTAAAATTGATTCAACATAAGCATACCATGTAGTATGAAACTTATTTCCAGCAACATTACAACAAATGAATAGCATTAACTATTACAACACTTATAATTCAGTGTCGGAATCTGATTAAATAAATCTGTTAGTACTACACTTTATATTAAAGAGCTTTGTTGCTTGACCGTGCAGTAAAACAAACAACGTAAACGTGCAGGATTTCTAGTGCTACACATTTCGTACTAGGAACCTTTTCAAATGCAACCCCGATTTTAAAGGATTTATGTCAAATGATAGAAGGCAAATAGTCATTAGCATATCATTCAAATTAAAACGTTCAAATTCAAAATTAGAGATCTAAACATCACTCGCCCTAAAATTTACCCACTTACCCTGAAAAAGTCTTCCTTTTCAAATCTCACCAGTTACCATAATATTGGTCAAAACTAGCCTAGAAGTTAGAATTAATAGCTATAAACATAAACAGCGAGGATAGTGGGGTTCTTAAATTGTTATAGTACCAAGTTGTGCTGCCAATGGCAACTTGTTTTTTGTCTTTAACATAATATATATGTTGTCTAATCATAAGTCTTTGACAGAAGGAGTCAACGCTAGTCAACTATATATCCTACAATGCCTCCTGGCTCTCGTCATGTCTTTTTATGGTGCTTCACGATAAGAAAATGGATTTTAGGATTACTCAATCCCAAATGCTAGTTTACGAGATAAAGATGACTCAAGATTATATTAAGGGATCAATTACTACATTCACAATACATATGTGATTCAACACTCCCTCACACGCATAAGACTAGACATCTAGAACTTGAATAATATAAAATGAAGGCCCAACATCGGATAAATCATAATGAGAAAGTCTCTCTGACCATAATTAAAATAAAAAAAAAAGACTTTGTGCCTAACTCAACTTCGAAATCTAGCTTTTGAGATTGTCCAAGACTATATTATGAGACCAACTAGAAAATCCACAACTGATATGAGACTCAACACTTCATGATCTTTAGCTTGTCTAATTTTACCTCACTACTCTAGATAGTTTTCAAGACCAAACAAGGAACGAGAGAAATCATAGTTCTTATTGTTATTTAAAGATGTGTTCCAGTGATACTCTGTTGTGGGGTACATTTCATAAATAGTCATATCACTATGATATTTTTTCACAAAAATCATATAATTATATTTTCTCACACAAAAAATATAAAACTTTCACTAACTCACACAAAAATTATAGTGAGCGAAAAATACTATCTTCTGGTAATATGTTTTTAGTTTTTATTTTCAGTCTAATAAATAATAACCCAATAAAAATAAAAATGACCAACCTAACCCGACCCAATGCCCATATATAAAAATTAAAATAATATTAAAAGTGAATCCCCCAAAACACGCTTTTATTTTTTTTAGATTTTCATTCAAATTGATAGCATTATTGTTTAAAGAGCTCTCTAATTATCCATACTTTTTATTTCTTTCTCTTTTGTTTTTTGGTCAGAATCACACGCATTCCAAACTAATTTTTTTGGTGAAGGATTCACTTACGGTATTATATTACTTTATGTATATGGGTACTGCGTTTGGTCGGGTTGGATAATTCCTATTTTAAGGGCAAAAATCGATCGGTCGGTTGAAACTAATTGCATTCGCTAACTAAAAAATATATAAAATATGTATATTATATGTATATAATACATACATATACAAAATATATATCTTATCCGCTATTATTTTTTGGAGCTGCTAAAAAAATATATTTTTCTTATTTTAATTGTGTTATTATTTATTAGACTGAAAATAAATAATAATAAAATGTGAAATAAGAAAATACTACTGAAAATATATGTTTTTGTGTCACTATAATTTTTGTGCGAGTTAGTGAAAGTTTTATGATTTTTGTGAGAGAAAACATAGTTATATGATTTTGGTGAAAAAAAAGTTATAGTTATATGATCATCTATTTACCCCTCCATTACGCAATCTTCACAATTCTATCTCTTGATTTTGCACATTTAACTTTCAACTTGTCTAATTTAAAATTGGTTTAATCTTAGCTAGATGTACAATAATAAGTTCATGACTTTCACCAAAGGGTGTTTAACGGGTCGGGCCGATCCAGATCAGTATTAATCCGGACCGGTGGTAGGAGCCCGAGTAGGGCTGAGTTAGGGGGATTAGGGGGTTGGGACGTTTACATTTTCATTACCGGTTAACCGGACCAGTCAAACCCGATCAAGAAAAATCACTGTTGAATCGGCCCGGCCCGATTCAACAGTGATTTTCTGATTTTTTAAAAAAAAATTCATTTGACTGTTGGTAACGGTCAGCTTCCAATTTGACTGTTGCCCAACAGATATTTTGCAAGAATAGCTCTTTTTGGGCAATTATTTTAAAAAATAATACTTTTAGTAATTACTAATTTAGCCCTTTGAAAAACTATAAATATACCCCCCTCTTCTTCATTTCTTCACTCATCTCTCATTTCTCAAACTCAAATTCTCAATTCAAGTTAAATCATGCCCCGTGATTCTAGAGTGCGCTATTATGTTCGGGAACACTTTGAGGTGGTAGAAGAAAATGAAGAAGTTCGCAAAGTAAAGTGCAAGAACTGTACTCGAGTCTTAAATCTTCGTCGAAAGTGGGAGGACACGAGCTATTTAAGGAGGCATATGAAGAGTTGTCTTGAGCGTCCTCGAAAAATTCGTATTTAATATTTTAAGTTGATTTGAGACAATTTGTGTTATTTTAAAATTATTAAACGTATTGTGCTTAATGTTTTAGTTTGTTAGATTAATTTGAAGTATTATTATGCAATAAAAATTTGAAATAAAACTATGAAAACCTTTGAATTTAACACTCCAGAAGATGGCCAAGAAGGTCATATTGATTATGAAGAACTTACTAAGGTAATGCAAAATCTTTGAAGTTCTAGATTTATATTTAATAATTAAACTTTAAATTTACTCTTTTTTTATTAATTTAATTGTTGTTAAATGTAAACTTTAATTTGCAAGTTTGAACTTGCAAATTATAAGTGCATTTTTTTCCATCTTCATTTTATTCTATTATCTTAAATTCTCAATTAAATATTCAAATATAAAAATTTTAAAGTTTTTGGATCTTTTATTCAAACAATCTTTTTATAAGATTATTTTTTTGTTTTATATTTTTACTTTAGTTATACAAAATACAAAAAAAAAAAAAAAAAGAGGGCCCGGCCCATTAGGCCCGGAACCGTTCCGGTTCAATTTTTGACCGGATGGGACCGGACCCGTTAAGCCTGATTTGTAAAACTCGAAACCCGGCCCAGATTGGTGACCGATCGATTACTATTTTTTTGACTCGGCCCGGCCCGACTCATCCATTTGTCACCTTTACTTTCACCCCGACCATTTGTCTCCCCTTTTTACGAGGCACGACATGATAAGGTTGACATCCACATAGACTAACTGACACGTCAGATCAGTTAATTTAGTGTATAATGAAATTAATTTCTCAAGTTAAGAAAAAGAAAAGTTAAACGTGCTAGAATAACTAATGTATGTAGTTGCAAACAACATGTAGATGAACTAAAATTGTACTTAGTGGAGTATATATTTTTTCTTAGCATAATAATGCTACTTTATGTTTGCTTAGAGAGGAAAATTGGTTAGTGATATCTGGACGAATGACGGATGACACGTGGAATTAAAGACATGTGGGACGTGAGTCAACAAACAACTGTCACCGGATGTAAGTATGCAATCGGTGTTGAATGAATCCCCAAGACAGTGTAGCCGGTAACAAAGATTCAAAGGATTGTCATCGGATAACATTCAATGGGCAACCATTATAGAGAATATCTGTATTTATAGCCAACTGTTATGCATCTATCAATATCGGTTTTATTCTCATTCAAAGGGAGCTTGATTTGGGGATCTTGTCTCCCTGAATAGAGCTATAAATAGGAGGATTAGCATCCATTATAAACACGAAATACTCTGCACAAAAAAAACTATAATCTACTTTCATATTACGCTCAATCTTAGTTCTCAAAACATTGCTCTCGCTCTTGCCATCGGAAAGACTAAATTCTTAGTTAGGTTTGTAATATTCTTTAATTATATTTGATAATTTTATTTATTTATTATTTTTGGATTAGATGGATTCGCTTGTTTATAAACTACGCTATAAATTCAACAGTATCATTTTACGAGTAAACAGTTTGGCACCCGCCGTGGGGCATTGACAATTATGTAATTGCTTTGATCTATTTGTTTGCTACTAACAAGTTTTGATTCTTTCCTAAGAAAAAGAATAATCAGATAAAGCAGCTAATGATGTCTACAATATTGGAGCACATTGTAGACATCATGTCTATAATGAGCGTGAAATGAGTTCCAGCATGATGATTCAACTAGCGAAACCCGCAACAAAGGAGATGAGGTATCACGACCCGAAATTTCAATCTCGCGTTGTGATGGCGCCTATCATTCACTTGATAGGCAAGCCAACATAAAATAATTAATTAACAAATTTTTAACGGTTAAAACACAATAATAATATTCAATGAAAAATAAAAAACCAAGCCTAACACAATACTGATATAAACCACGTGATAATATCTACTTAAAAAATTTAGAGTCACGAGTACAGGAGCAACTATAAGTCTACAAATAAGGTCTGAAATAAAAATAACTATTTCAAAAAAAAATAAACAGTAAAAGTGGGAAATGAAAGGGGAAGGTCTACGGACGCCAGCAGATCTACCTCGAGTCTCCGTATGAAATGATCTGTGTTGTCGCACCTCACACACCACTGGGACCAACAACAGTATATATATAAGAAGTGTAAAAGTGTAGTATGAGTACAACCGATCCAATGTACTCCGTAAGTGTCGAGCGTAACCTCGACGAGGTAGTGATGGGGCTATGACAAGCCACCTACGTAAATAAACTTGTACAAGTATATATAAAGCAACAATAATAACAAAGAATGATAACGTACTAACTGGGAGGGGACATGTGAAGAAGGGAAGATAGAATAAATACTGCAAGCATGAAATCACAAAATAACCAAGTAAATCACCAAAATCGAAAATCAGTCAAATAAATTATATGAAAATGGCACGACATCACCCTTCGTACTTTTACGCTCATTCTCACCATGCAATAATATGAATATAGTGACATGACATCACCCTTCGTGCTTTTACTCTCGTCCACATCATGTAATAATAATATGAATGAAATTGAACGAGATCACCTTTCATGCTTTTACACTCTTCCTCACCATGTAATAATGATAATATGAATGAAATGGGACGACACCACCCTTCATGCTTTTACTATCTTCCTCACCGGTAATAATGATAATATGAATGAAATAACACGACATCACCTTTCGTGCTTTTACTCTCTTCCTCACCATATAATAATAATAATATGAATTCAAAAAATAAACTACACGGAGAATAATTTAACTTCAAATATGGTGCCATGATGTCAAACTTCAACTTCCAAAAATATTCAACAACTTTGAAATAAGCAATAAATACGAAATGAATAATCAAAGAAGTAATAATCTAACCTAAGCATGAATATCATATTTAACGGAACAATATAATACAAAAAAATAATTTCCACACGCATGATTTAATCTAATGACACCGCATAGGTGCTCGTCACCTCACATATATATTGTCCCCACACATAAAATACATAGCAAATAGACCAACAAGTTCTAATCCCCCAAGTCAAGGTTAACCACGACACTTACCTCACTCTGCAGCCAATTCAATACTCATCCGCGGATTTTCCTATAGAATTAGCCTCCAAACCAATCAAATCTAACCAAATATAGTTCAAATATTTCAAAATAAGCTTTTGAAAACTACCCACGGATGAAAAAAGTTCAATCTTTAATATTTTTGGAAAAAGTCAACAAAAGTCAACCCCGTACCCGCTCGGTCAAAACTCAAGATTCGTACCAAAAACCAATTACCCATTCATCATCGAGCCCGGTCATGTTACTAGATTCGAAATCCGACCTCAAATTGAGGCCTAAATCTCAATTTCTCAAAATCCTTAATTTTTAGCTAAATCCCTAATTTCTACCATGAAAAAGCGTAGATTAAAGGTTGTAATCAATGTGTATTTATGGAAATGTAAGGAAACGAGTTAAAATCTACTAACCTATGAAGTTGGGATTAAAAATATCTTCACAATCACCTCTAGACCGAGCTCAAACTTGAAAATGGTGAAAAATAGATGATTCCCGATTTTTAGAAGTTTTAAAGATTGGGTGTTAGGTGGTCATCGCGTTCGCGAGACACCTGACGCGATCACGAAGCATTACGGCCTACTAGCCTTCCCATTCGTGATCTGTTGTACGCGTTCATGAGAGGAGGGTCGCGTTCGCAAAGGGTAAACCCCTCACTACTTCGCGTTCGTGACCAGCTTCTCGCGTTCACGATGAACGAATCCCTCATATGTACCAATTTCCCCTTCACGACCACGAGAGTACCTTCGCGATCACGAAGCACAAATCCTCAGACACCAACAACATCAGAACTAGCATGTCCCCTAAGTCCAAAATTGACCCGTAGCCTATCCGAAACTCACCTGAGCCCCTTGAGCTCCAAACCAAACATGCACACAAGTGTAATAACATCACAAGAACTCACTAGCATGATTAAAATATCAAAATAACCCCTAAAACTACGAATCAAACATCAAAATGCATGAATGCTTTAAAAAAACTCAAGAACTTTCAAATTCACAATCGAGAGTCCGAATCCTATCAAATCAACTCCGTTTTGCGCCAAATTTTGCAGAAAAGTCTTAAATAGTAAAATGAATCTATACCAAGTTTCGAAACTAAAATCTGAACCCAGTAGCCATAAAGTCAACATACGGTCGAACGTCGGAATTCTTTAAACCTTCAAATTACTAGTTTTCAACAAATCACGTCAAAACAAGTTAGAGACTTCCGAATTCAATTCTGGGCATTCTTCAAAGACCAAAATCATGATATAGACGGCTAAAATTCATATTTTCTTTAACTTTTCAAATGAAAACTTTTCAGAAAAATATATGGACTGCGCACACAAATCAAGAATTACTAAACGGAACTAATCAAGGTCTTGGAACAGTTAAATAAATGCTAGATCTTAGAATGACCTATCGGGTCATCACATGATGCAACCCCAATACGCGAAGGCCATTATCCTCAACATATGAGGGGCCCAACTCCTGATGATGCAAAGGATAAGTATGTTGTTGAAACAATGAAAATCTTGAGATCACAACAAAAAGCGACTATGGATCACCTCTCAAGGCAAGATCGTGTGATGACGGAATTGAAGCAGGCATGATTGGGTACCTCCAATAATGCTAATGGAAGGGAACCAGTTCCTCTTAGCATTCCCGCAAATCAAATGGCTCAAAAAAATGATAACAACATTCCACGGGATGAGGTCAGTTTCGACGAGGCCGGAGGGACCGGTAGTGGATTTGGGAACAACAACTTAAATGACCCTTTCAAAATCAAGCTCATGAGATTCATGACATAAATGAATGTACAAATGGATTAGAATGCAAAGAAGTTTCATGCTTGGATGGATCAGATCCCAGGCGCACTGTAAGTGTTAAAGGGTCTAGATTCAAAGAAGTATATGCAGTTGCTGTAATAACTAAGTGTGGCACCGGAGTTCATCCCAAAGAGGTTTAAGATGCTGGATATTCCAAAGTATGATGGGCCTTTGGATCCACATGAGCACATCATGACATACACTAAGGCAGTAAAAGAAAATGACCTGGCCCAGCATGAGATCGAATTAGTTTTGTTGAATAAGTTTGGAGAAAGCCTTACGAAGGGTGCCTTGTGAATGTATTCCCTCTTACTTGAGCATTCTATTGATTCTTATGAAATTCTTGCAGATTCGTACATCAAAGCTCATGTTGGAGCAAGAAAGGTCCAAGCCAGAAAAACATATATATTCAGAACTTTACAAGAAGAATCCTAGTTGTTGCGAGAATTCGTGATTCGGTTCAAGAAATAAAGGATGATATTACCAACAGTCCCTGACAAGTGGGCAGCAAAGGCATTTACAAAAGGTCTCAATCCGCTAAGTTCTGATGCCTCCTAGAAATTAAAAGAGAGCCTGCTCAAGTTTCAGGTAACCATATGGGCAGATGAACACAATCGTTATGAGTCAAAAATAAGAATAGACGAAGATCAATTGGGTTCCTCGGTGTCCTCCAAAGGAGAAAATCGTGATTGAAATCAGGATAAATTCAAAAGTGATGTTGATGTAGATCGAAGACCCTCTAGAAGTTGTTTTCAAAATTATAAGAGAGCCGACGGGCGAGGTAATAAAGGATTTCAGTCGTTGGATAGGTTCACTTTCGATAGAAGGACAGATCGTGATCGGAGTAGCAGATCGTTGCAGGAGAAAGAGGCGTCGGGGTCCTATGATTTAGCGTCTCCTGGGTTATCCGATTACAACTTTAATATCAACCTAGTAGAATTGGTATCGGCAATGAGAAATATTAAAGAGGCTCGGTTCCCGAAATCAATCCGATCGGATCCTAGCCAAAGGGATATTAATCCATGGTATGGATTCCATGGAACTGACGATCATAGGACTAGGGACTGTCGATATCTTTGTGAAGAGGTGGTGACGTTGTTGAAGAATGGTCACCTCAGAGAGTTTTTAAGTGACTGAGCCAAGAATAACTATGGTATAAATCGGGACAAGGTGAAGCCATCAAAGCCGGCAGCAGGGTCAACCCGGATGACAATCAACATGATCTTCTTGGGGGACAAGGTCAATGGGGTGACTTTTTGGCAGCAAAAAAGATGAATATATCGGTGTGTGTTGGCAAGAGAATCCGAGAAGTCTTAGAAGATGACATTATATTCACAGAGGAGGATCCTGATGGACTTATTCTACCACACAATGATGCTTTGGTAATTTCTCTCAATGTTTTAGATTTTAAAATTTAGCGTGTTTTGGTTGATCCAGGAAGTTCAGCCAACATCATTCAATGGAGAGTTTTGAAGCAAGCGAAGTTAACCAAGAACATCATTCTGGAAACAAAACTTCTAGTTGGCTTCAACATAACAAGTATGACAACCCGAGAAGAAATTTTGCTACCCACACATGCCGGAGTTGTAACAAAGACCACCCTCTTCGAATTGATAAATGGCGAAATAGGCTATAATGAAATTCTCAGAAAGCTATGGATACATGAAATGAAGGTCGTACCTTCAATCTACCATTAACTGTTAAGTTCCCAACACCAGAATGGATCATGCAGATCAGAAGAGATCAACTTCCTGTAAGGGAGATGAACCCAATAAGCGTTTCCAATAGTAAGGGCAAAGAAACAAGCAAATATCAATTACAAGAACCACTGCCTTCTCTTATCCCAATTGAAGATGACAAAAACGAGGAGTCATAAGAATTATATCAGAGAAGACGGATGTAACCAAGTCAATCGCAGAAGATCTCGAACAAGTGGCTTTGTTTGAAGAATTTTTGGAAAGAAAGTTCCATTTAGGAACGAGATTGAGTCCCGAACTCAGGTCAAAACTCATAGATTTTCTTAAATTTAATGTTGATTATTTTGAATGGACGCATTCATATATGACAAGTATTCCATTGAAGGTGGTTGTCCACAAACTGAGTTTGGATCCAAACTTCCCTCCGATAAGGCAGAAGAAACGACCGTCAGCAGAGGTCAGAAACATGTTTATTAAAGAAGAGGTAACTCGATTACTAAATATTGATTCGATTCAAGAGATAAAGTACCTAAAGTGGCTAGCTAACATAGTTGTAGTGCCTAAAAAGAATAACAAATATAGGATGTGTGTAGATTATAAGGATTTAAATAAGGCTTGCCCTAAAGACTCTTTCCCATTGCCAAATATTGATCAAATGATGGATGCTACGTCCGAGTACAATTTAATAAGTTTTCTCGATGTTTATTCCGGATATAATCAAATTAGGATAAACCCGAAATACCAAGAGAAGACTCATTTTATCACAAACTTTGGCACATATTGCTACAATGTGATGTCTTTTGGGCTTAAAAATGTCGGAGCCACTTATCAGAGGCTCGTTAATAAGATATTTAAAAAATAGATAGGTAAGACGACAAAAGTTTATATTGATGATATGTTAGTTAAGACTCTTAATGCAGGAGATCATCTAGAACATCTCCAAAAGACATTTGACATTTTGAGAACTTATAACATGAAGCTCAATCCGGAGAAGTGTACGTTCAGAGTGGGTTTCGGTAAGTTCCTGAGGGTTTTGGTCTCTTAAAGAGGAAACCCCAATAAAATCAAAACCATCGAGGATATACCAGACCAACTGACAAGCGTGAAGGAAGTACAGAGATTGACCAGTGGGTTGGCGGTTGGCTCTAAGCAGGTTCATTTCCAGGTCTTCGGAGAAGTGCTATCACTTCTTTTTGCTTTTGAAAGAATAATGAATTCTTATGGACTCCAGAATGCCAACATGCATTGAAAGCCATAAAGAGGTACTTGTCTAACCCTCAATTATTGTCAAAATTGGGAGAAGGGGAGCAACTGTTGACTTATTTGGCGATCTCGGAAGTAGCGGTAAGTGTCGTCTAGGCCCAGGAAGAAAAAGGTACGCAAATTCCCATTTATTATGTTAGTAAAATATTATCAGAACTGGAGATATGCTATACACACCTTAAAAAGGTGGCCTTAGCTCTCGTAGTTGCCTCTCGAAAGCTTAGGCCTTATTTTCAATATCATCTAATAGCCGATGTGATAACTTTTCCCTTAAGGAATATCCTTCATAAGCCTGAGTTGTCAGGTCGTTCGGCTAAATAGGCAGTCGAAGTCAGCGAATTCGACATTGAATACAAGCTCGGGACTGCACTTAAATCATAAGTTTTTGCCGACTTCGTGGCTGATTTCATTCCAGAATCAATGCCTTTAGATGCTAAAGAAGCAACGTTGGTATCAGGAATAGTATCGGGAGTATGGACCTTGTTCACGGATGGAGCCTTTAACGTAAAGGGGTCCTGTCTCGGGGTAGTTTTAATCACTCATTCGGGGGAAACCCTAAGGCGGGCCAGTAGAACTGTACCATTAACTAACAATGAAGTCGAGTAAGAGACTTTGGTTGTAGGACTTGAACTATCTCGGGGACTAGGTTCCGAGGTCATCGAGATAAAATGTTACTCCCAACTGGTTCAAGCATTACTCGCACGGTTTAGAGAGTGGTCAATCATCCACATTCCAAGGGAGGAAAACGTAGAGGCAGACCCACTGGCTAATATGGGTTCATCCACGGAGATGAAAGGGTCTGATTCAGGTGCGATCGTTCAACTACTGCATTTGGTGTTGGACGTGGATGGCTAATGTGAAGTCAATTCAACCCACTTAATTTGGGACTGGAGGAACGAGTTCGTTGAATATCTAAGATATGGCAAATTGTACGAAGACCCAAAAACATACCAGGCACTACGGACTAAGGCAGCTCGTTATTGTCTTGTTGATGGACAACTATAATGAGGTCATTCGAGGGACCATTGGCTCGGTGTCTAGGGGCCTCAGAGTCTGACTACGTGATGAGGGAAGTTCATGAAGGAGTATGTAGAAACCACTCCAATGCATACTCGTTGGTTCTCAAGTTAGTCAGGTCCGGCTACTATTTGCCTCGGATGAAGCAAGACGCGAAGACATTTGTATAAAAGTGCGATAAACGTCAATGCCATACATAATTAGTGCATCAACCGGCGGAACTCTTGCATTAGGTAGTGTCACTATGGCCATTCATGAAATGGAGGATGGACATAGTCAGTCCTTTGCCATAAGGACCTAGTAAGGTAAAATTTCTTTTGGTTTAAGCTGATTATTTTACTAAATAAGTTGAAGCAGGTTCTTACCAGAAGATTGGGGAACGAGAGGTGATCGATTTTATTTGGGACCACATCATCTGTCAATTTGGAATACCAAAAGAGATTGCTTGTGACAACGAGCTACAGTTCATAGGTTCCAAAGTCAGAACGTTTTTGGAAGGTCTGAAGATAAAATAAATTACATCTTCACCATACCACCCGAGTGCTAATGGACATGCGGAGTCGACCAACAAGGTAATTATTTAAAACCTTAAAAAGAAGTTAGAGGATGCTAAATGCAAGTGGCCAGATGAGCCATCGGGTGTGTTATGGGCGTACCGGACTATGATAAAGTTAAGAACTAGAGAAATACACCTTTTCACTTGCATACAATTCAGAGGATTTGATACCGGTAGAAGTGGAGGAACCGACCTTAAGGTTTTCCGAGCAAACGAAGAAGCAAATGATGAAGCATTGCTAGTTAAATTAGATTTGCTTGAAGAGCATCGGGATCTGGCATATGTGAGAATAGTGGCTCAAAAGCGAATGATGGAAAGATATTATAACCGCAGAGAAAATATCTGATATTTTAGAGTTGGAGATTTGGTTCTAAGGAAAGTCACTCAAAGCACTCGGGAAGTTAACACCGAAAATCCAGGATCAATATGGGAAGGACCTTACCGGGTTTTATCTATAACCGGTAAAGGTTCGTGCAAATTGGAAAATAAAGATGAAGTTAAATTGCCAAGTAGTTGGAATGTGACTCACCTCAAAAGGTATTACTGTTGAAGATCCTTGCTGGTACTAAAAATATGTGTTGCACCCCTTTTTCCTTCGATCAGTTTTTGTCCCAATTGAGTTTTTCTGACAAGGTTTTTAACGAGGTAGCAATGTAAAACATATTATAAAGGAAGGATCAGCGGCAAGCTATTGAATCAACAACTGAAAGCTCTGTTGCCTTCAATTTAGCATTAGTATAGAGAACTATGTGTGGATCAACTCGTATGGTAATCAGCCTAGTGATGGTTAAATAATCTTTGGCCTGATAACAAATTTCATCTCCTCAATATCATCGGCCTCCGGAATAGATTATTTACCCATCCGCAAGTTGTTTCCATTAATGAGGAAAGAATACAAAGGCTTATTATGAAGGAAGGGTCATCGGTGAATGCAAAACTTCTAGTGTTCGAATTTTCATACTCAGCATTCGAACACTGGGAGGAAATAATACATGACAAGGTGCTAAAAGTGTTACGAAGACCGGCGACTATAAGAATCGGGGTCAATGCTTTATCAGGATAGGGGACTATATGATCAACTCCGTATAAATAAGTTGTACAAGTTAGCCATATGTATTGGCACCTTTATTTACTTAAGCAAATGAATATTTATGCAAATATACTTTTAAAAATAGAATGAATAAATAAAAGTCCTTTTGTTTTTATCTTATTTCTTGTCTGGGTGATAAGTTAATTTATTGTATCATTTAAGAGTTAACAAAAAACTTCAAATGCTTGTGCTGGATTGAACAAGAGTCGTTATATTCAAGAGTACTGTAAACATAAGGGCCCTCCCTTATGAAACCCTCATAGTAAAGGGTAGATTCTGGTAGTGTTTATGCCCGGAATCAAAAGCTATCGAATGTAAAAAGAATATTTTTTTGCACAATACATAAGCTAAAAATTTCATTTATTAATTAAAATTCCTAACTTAGTAGAAAGTTTTGGCATAATTACAAAAAGTAAAGAAAAGTACACCAGTTCTTGCTGCCAAAAAACGAAGGGAGAGACGGGTCTTCATTTTCTCCAGTAGGAGAAAGCTATTCTATTTCCAATTCAAGGCCCTCATCTTCTTCGGTTTGTCCTTCGGTTCCCGAATACTCGGAGTTAGTATTCAAAGAATCAGATGCAGCGGGCCGAGGAGGAAGGTTCTTACGAGTGGTTGTCTCCAGTTCCCAGGCCTTCGCAATGCAGTCATCAATGTTAGTAATGCCTTCTTTGGCCTCCTGCAAAGTCTTCCTCTTCGTATGATATATGGAGTAGGTTTTCTCGAAGATGAGGGAATCTTCTTGGTCTTGGAGTTTTGCTAGGAGCTTATCAATCTTGGATTGGAGCTTTTCATTTTCAGCTTTCATTGTGTTGATTTTGGAATCGAGCTCACCGTTGGTGGTTGAGTGAAGTTGATTCTATTTCGTGACTCTTTTGAGTCTTTCTTCCATTTTTTCTCTCCTCTCCTAGGAAGCTTTGGCCTCCTCAATAGCCTCAATGTCGGGACAAATGATTAATCCCTTTGAAAGTCATGTTTGGCACCAAAAAACAATTAAATCGTTTGCAAAATATGTTGAAAGGTTGATAGAAGGGAAGAAGAATGACGAGCTCTGGGCGTATATGATTTTCTGCTTGTACTCTGTCAAATTATAGTAAAGTTTAAGATATCGTCCCATAGAGATTGGAACCACCTAGGCTACAGATTTGTATTTTCTTTGTCACTATTTGAGAGAATCAAATTGGTAAAGAGAGAGTTGTTTAAAAAATTAGAAAAATAAAAGCAATAAATATTTATAGTTTTATAACAAAAGATAGAGGTTGGGATATTGTGAATCAGCAAGATAAACCATTATAATAAAATCAAACTTTTATTATTTATTTCTTTGTTTAATGAAATGATCGCTTATTTCTAATTCAACCAAATCACATAAAAGTAACCAATTAATAACACCTCTTTCGATTAGTGTAGTCAATCGATTAACAGTGAAACAAAGACCTTGTTTGAAGAATTACCACTTATTTCTAAGACATCACTCCACATAACAACAATATATAAATAGCACCGCTCACGCTTAATATTATTAATTTATTGACAGTTAGTGACATTAAACAATAATTGACTAATAGCACCTCTTTCGATTAATGTAGTTAACCAATTAATGTAATGGCTTCAATCAAGAATTTTCTTAGTTGAGTGCACCAAGTGAGAAAAAACCTCTTTCGGTTAGCCCTTTCTAAATCAATAAACTTGTTTAAATCTTTCTCTTCTCCAGAATAAGAAACAAAATAACAAGATAAAGATTTTAGTAAGTGATATAATTATATCAAATAATAGAAATAATCAATATCAAATACTTTGGTGTATAATGATGATAAAGAGAAAATCTCAACATAAGAAAATAATAAAATTAAGATAATTATTATAACACTTTTATAGCTTCATCTAGTATCCCAACCAAAGAAAATTACTCCATTATGGAGAAAAGATAAAATTAAAAAAATACTATTCCTACAATAAGAGAAATAACTTTTAAAACTAAAACAAAGCTAATTAAAGTTGGTGTTCTCTCTACAAGAATGGTTCTCCTTTCAATTGAAGTTTACGCCCTTTTTATAGGGACAAACACAAGCATAAATTCCCAAGGATGTCATTCTTGGCCTGGGATGTTGTCTGGGATGTCATCCTTGGTCTGAGTTGCTCAATTTTCTCTAGCTATTTCTTCCACGGATGTCATCCTTAGAATTGAGGATAACATCCTTGGATTGGGGATGCCATCCTTGGCCTTTTTGCTATCTCTGCTTGAACACTCTTCTTTTTTCTCCTTTTCTTTTCTTTTCTTTTCATGCAACTTATATTAATAATTTGTACAAATATTAAACAAAAAGTCATATCTATAAATAAAGTATTTGTTTATTTAATATAATATATACTTATCAAATACCCCCATACTTGAACGTTTGTTCGTCCTCGAGCAAAGTACACAAAATAAAATAGCGACTAAATTTTTTAAAATAAAATTATGAGAACTTTCTGCAAACAAGAATATAACCAAGATCAAACCACAAGTTCAAATAATCTTTAATCGTACACATGTTCACTTATTGAGAACCAAAATTATAATACTTTTAAATCCCAAGTGTGTCTCACCAAATGAAGAGAGATGCCCATAAATTACAATATATCAATACAAAACAAAGAAGGACATTGAAAAATTCGCTCACTCTCAACAAAGAAGTATCTCAAGCCAATGAAAATTTCCATAACCTTGACTATCATGTGGTTCTCCACTAATATAGGAATATTTGAGTTGAGATCATGTAGGGCTTTAATAAGGTTGTAATATTGGTATAAGGACAGGTAAGATTGTGATGACCCAAAAGGTCATCTTATATTTTAGAACTTGAATATGCGCTCTTAAGCCTTAAAAATCTCATTTGTACCCTTCTCGATTTGCGTGCGCAGTCCGGGCAGGTTTCCGGAAAGCTTTTATGTTGAAAACTAATGAAAATAAGAATTTTGCCTTAAAAGTTGATTTTAGTTGATTTCGGTCAATATTTTTGGTAAACGAGCCCGGATTCATACTTTGATGATCCTGGTAGGTCCGTATCGAATTATGGGACCTGGGCGTATGCCCGGAATCGAATTCGGAGGTCCCTAGCTTGAGTTATGAATTTTTGATAAAAATTAAAAGTTTGGAATTTTTTTTATTTTTAAGAATTGATTGATATTTGACATTGTTAGTATCGAGTCCATATTTTGGTTCTGGAGCCCAGTACAAGTTCATTATGATATTTAAGACCTGTCTGTGAAATTTGGTGAGAAACAACGTTGATTTGACGTGATTCGGACGTCCAGTTGAGAAAATAGAAATTGTAAAATGTTCTTGAGAATTTCATTTGATTTGGTACTAAATTCATAGTTCTAGGTGTTATTTTGGCGAATTGATCGCGCGAGCAAGTTCGTATGATATTTTTAGACTTGTGTACATGTTTGTTTTGGTGCCCCGAGGGATCGGGTGAGTTTCAGATAGACTACGGAGTGAGATTTGGATTGAAAAACACTGTTGGGCATCTGATATTATTGCAGGCCTCTGATCTCGCATTTGCGAGATCAGGCATCGCAATTGCGACCTCTGAAAGGTTTGCATTTGCGAGCTTCTCATCGCAAATGCGAAGAGAAGCTGGGCCAATAGTTTTCGCATTTGTGAGTTTTCTTTCGCATTTGCGAAGGGAGTAGGGGAAGGGCAGTGATTGCAAATGCGATCATATAGTCGCATTTGCGAAGATTCAAGGTCGCATTTGCGAACTTATCTTCGCATTTGCGAAGGCAGAAAAAGTGTGAAGGGCTTCGCATTTGCAATAACTCCTTCGCATTTGCGAAGCTCAGGTCGCAAATGCGACATCTGCAGCTGATCAAAATGACTTTTGGACGGGAATTTTCATTCATTTCCCAAATTTTCAAGACCTAAAACACAAGAGGCGATTTTTCAAAGACCATTTCTTCCCCAAATCATAGGTAAGTGATTCTAAACTGGTTTCTTTCAATCGTTCACTACATTTTACAAGATTTCAACCTAAAATCTAACGTTTTCATGGTAGAATTAGGGATTTTGGGAAGAAACTAGGAATTTCGGAAAATTGGGGATTTAGACCTCAATTTGAGGTCGGATTCCAAAACCAATTATATATTCGGGCTCGGGGTGAATGAGTAAATGGATTTTGGTCCGAACCTCGGGTTTTGACCAAGTGGGCCCGGGGTCGATTTTTGACTTTTTGGAGAAAAAATTGGGAAATCTAAATTTATGCAATGTAATTGATTTCTTTAGAAATATTTGATATTATTGAGTCATTTTTGAATAGATACGAGTGCTTTGGAGGTGAATTCTAGAGGAAAAGATGTGATTGAGAATTAAGTGGCCTTCGGAGCGAGGTAAGTGTCGTGTCTAACTTTGGCTTGAGGGAATAGGTATTATGTGTTCATTTTCTACGTGTTTGGTTGTTAAATACGATGTATAGGTGAGGTGAGGTGACGAGCATCTATGCGTCATTGTCAAGTCATAACATACGAGTGAAATTCTATTCTTGTCTATTTTGTAGCCTTAAATTCTACTATCCATGCTTAGCGGGTTGTTTGAAATATTGGGTGACTCACATCTGGTTTCACTAAGATTTGGTAACTTTCGAATATTGATTCAAGATTGAGATTACATTGTGCTATTGATTATGAGTACAATACTGATTTCTCTGTGATACTCTTATCTATCTATTGTTATTGATTTTGTGATTGGTGAGGAGGAGTGTAAAGTACAAAGGGTGATGTCGTGCATGCATTATTTATATTGTGAGGAAGAGTGTAAAGCACGAAGGGTGATGTCGTGCATGCATTATTTATATTGTGAGAAAGAGTGTAAAGCACGAAGGGTGATGCCGTGTATATTATGAGAGGTTTAAAGCACGAAGGGTGATGCCGTGTATATTATGAGAGGTTTAATGTACGAAGGGTGATGTCGTGCCGTTCTATTTATTTATTTGGTGAGGTTGAGAGTAAATGTACGAAGGGTGATGCCGTGTCGTTCTATTTCTTTATTTGGTGAGGTTGAGAGTAAAAGCACGAAGAGTGATGCCGTGCAGTTTTCCTTGCTGTTTTAATTGCTCAATTCGTTTAAGAATTTTTGGTTTAATTCTGTCTTTTCATTATTCTCACTCTTTATGTTGTATTCACCCACTGTATGCTCTCTTCCCATTATTTCTGCGTTATTTTTTTATTTACTGTTGTTGCCACTAGCATGATTATACTGTTCAGGTTATATGTGGGTGTCTTGTCCTAGACTCGTCACTACTTCGCCGAGGTTAGGCTCGACACTTACCAGTACATAGGGTCGGTTGTACTGATACTACACTCTGCCCTTTCTATGCAGACTTTGATACCGGCTCCGGTTGATCGAGATTTTGCTAGTTTACCAATCCCTGATAATGACGCCAAAATTTTGACGAGCTCTGGACGTATATAATTTTTCTGCTCGTACTCTGTCAAATTATAGTAAAGTTTAAGATATCATCCCATAGAGATTGGAACCACCTAGGCTACAGATTTGTATTGTCTTTGTCACTATTTGAGAGAATCAAATTGGTAAAGAGAGAGTTGTTGAAAAAATTAGAAAAATAAAAGTAATAAATATTTATAGTTTTATAATAAAAGATAGAGGCAGGGATATTGTGAACCAGCAAGATAAACCATTATAATAAAATCAAACTTTTATTATTTATTTCTCTGTTTAATGAAATGATCGCTTATTTCTAATTCAACCAAATCACATAAAAGTAACCAATTAATAACACCTCTTTCGATTAGTGTTGTCAATCGATTAACAGTGAAACAAAGACCTTGTTTGAAGAATTATCACTTATTTCTAAGACATCACTCCACATAACAACAATATATAAATAGCACCGCTCGTGCTTAATGTTATTAATTTATTGACAGTTAGTGACATTAAACAATAATTGACTAATAACACCTCTTTCGATTAGTGTAGTTAACCAATTAAAGTAATGGCTTCAAACAAGAATTATCTTAGTTGAGTGCACCAAGTGAGAAAAAGCCTCTTTCGGTTAGCCTTTTTTAAATCAATAAACTTGTTTAAATCTTTTTCTTCTCCAGAATAAGAAACAAAATAACAAGATAAAGATTTCAGTAAGTGGTATAATTATATCAAATAATAGAAATAATCAATATCAAATACCTTGGTGTATAATGATGATAAAGAGAAAATCTCAACATAAGAAAATAATAAAATTAAGATAATTATTATAACACTTTTATAGCTTCATCTAGTATCCAAACCAAAGAAAATTACTCCATTATGGAGAAAAGATAAAATAGAAAAATACTATTTCTACAATAAGAGAAATAACTTTTAAAACTAAAACAAAGCTAATTAAAGTTGGTGTTCTCTGCACAAGAATGGTTCTCCTTTCAATTGAAGTTTACGCCCTTTTTATAGGGACAAACACAAGTATAAATTCCCAAGGATGTCATCCTTGGTTTGAGTTGCTCAATTTTCTCTAGCTATTTCTTCCACGGATGTCATCCTTAGAATTAAGGATAACATCCTTGGATTGGGGAGGCCATCCTTGGCCTTTTTGCTATCTTTTCTTGAACACTCTTCTTTTTTTTCCTTTTCTTTTCTTTTCTTTTCTTTTCATGCAACTTATATTAATAATTTGTAGAAATATTGAACAAAAAGTCATATCTATAAATAAAGTATTTGTTTATTTAATATAATATATGCCTAAAAACCTATATAATATATACTTATCAAAGAACTTTTGTTTACCATGATTTTTGGCTTTTCATCCGTATTTGGGAGCCATTTCCTTCCACTTTCGGGTTTCTGGTGTAGTAATATCCAAAAAGATTTGTACATATCGATCCAGATCTTGAACTCGTGGAGGCTCCCAGTGAGTGGCTGGAATGAAAAATATCAAAGTAAGCAAAGAAAGAAGTTTTATTTTTACATGGAAAGGAAACAGATACTCGAAGAACAACGAATTGTTTCATCCAGCCATGATCATTGTCATCGTCAACGCTGGTAGGAAGAGCAAAATGACCGTATTTTCTAAGATTTAGCACACCCCCACATAAAATCTTTGGGGAGTAGAGGTTCATCATATAATAACTTGCCTCAGAGCACAATTGGCGGAGGCAAGCCACTGTACGTCACACAAATAGGCCTATTTGTGCCAAACAGACTTGGTACCGGTGGCAAAACTCTAAGATTATTGGGTCAGTTCCTTCACCCTCTCTCAAAGTAAAAGGACCCAAAGTGAAAGGGTATGTGTAAACATACAGGAATCCTGGCCCGGAGTAGGTAACTCTCTCTACCTAAATGGGGGTAAAGATTTCAATGTTGTTCTAATTACATTACTCTTTCATGACAGGGACGTTAGAAGGACGAATGGAAGAAGGGTATCTATGAACAAGCCAGATCTGTCACTTTTAGAATTTGGAGGTGGTCTCTATTCTTGAAGGTCAGATTTTGTACTGAGTTTAAGAGGTATGATTGATGATTGAGTTCACAGTAGGAGGCTCAGACTCATACTTAATTTCCTTTGTTTAGGTTTTCTTTGGGGGCCCACCGGAGAGAAGGCTAGAGTTTCAGGAGATAGTAGCATAAGAAGATATGGTGGTAAAAAATCTGTGAAGAAAATTTTTACTAACAAAGCTTAAGTTCTCGAGTAGTATTCTAAGGTAAGTTGGAGAAGAAGAGGAAGTTGTAAAAGTAAAGAATTAGAATGAGGAGTAGTAGAGAAGTTATAGATGGCAAAATCGTGGTCGTGATTACCTCGAAAACTGACGGCAAAAGACGTGCGTCCTTTCAAGTGTCAGAGGCCGTTTAAGAACTTTTCCGCCAAGAAAGGAACTCTTATTTACTTCCCGGTACCACTAAGTTGCGTCACCAGAAAGTAGGGTGACTATCTACATGGAGGAAATTTAGTTAGTGACAGCTAGGTGAATGACAGAATAGAAGGTGAAACTAAAGACAGGTGGAACGTGAGTCAGTAAACAGCTGGAACTAGATGTAAGTATGTAATAAGTGCTGAACGAATCCCGAAGACAGAGTAGTCGGTAACAAAGATGCAAAGCATTGTCATAGGATAGCATCATTGGACAGTCGTTACCGAGAATATGTACATTTATACCTAACCGTTATCCATCCATCAATGTCGGTATTATTCTCATTCAAGAGGAGCTTGATTTCAGGATCTTGTCTCCCTGAATAGAGCTATAAATAAGAGAATTAACATCCATTGTAGACACGAAATGCTCTGCACAAAACAAAACTATAATCTACTTTCATATTACGCTAGTCATAGTTTTCAAAACACTGCTCTCACTCTTGCCATCGGAAAGGCTAAGTTCTTAGTCAGGCTTGTAATCTTCTTTAATTTGATTTGATAATAATATTATTTTTCTTCTTTATTTACCATTTTGGGTCATATTTATTCACTTGTCTATAAACCACGGTGTAAATTCAATTGTACCGTTTTACGGATATATAATTTGGCACCACTGTGGGGCATAGACAATTGTGTAATTGTTTTGATCTATTCGTTAGCTACTAACAAGTTTTGATTTTTTCCTTAGTAAAGAAAGTTCGGATATGGTAGCTAATGATGTCAACAATGTCTACAATGTTGGAGTACACAATGAGCATGAAGATAAGTTCCAGCGTAATGATTCAACTAGCAAAACTCGTAATGAAGGAGAAAAGGTAACCCCAATACGCGAAGACCAGTATCCTTGACATGTGAGGGTCCCAACTCCTTATGATGTAGAGGATAAGCATGTTGTTGAAACAGTCAAAACCTTGAGAGAACAACAAAAGGCGATTATAGATAACCTCTCAAGGCAAGATCGTGTGATGACAAAATTGAAGCAGGCATTATCGGGTGCCTCCAATAATTTTAATCGAACGAAACCAGTTCCTCCTAGCATTCCCGCAAATCAAACGGCTCAAAAAACCGATAACAACACTCCAATGGATGAGGTCGGTTTTGACGAGGCTGGAGGGACCGATATTGGATCTGGGAACAACAACTTAAATGACCCATTCAAAATCGAGCTCATGAAATTCATAAAAGAAATGAATGAAAGAATGGATCAGAACGCGAAGGAGTTTTATGCTCGGATGGATTAGATCCCAGGCGCATCGCCGGTGATAAAGGGTCCAGATTCAAAGAAGTATACACAGTTGCCGTTTAAACCAAGTGTGGCACCAGAGTTGATTCCAAAGAGGTTTAAGATATAAGATATTCGAAAGTATGATGAGACTTCGGATCCATAGGAGCACATCATGACCTACACTACAGCAGTAAAGGGAAGCGACCTAGCCCAACATAAGATCGAATCGGTTTTGTTGAAGAAGTTTGGAGAAAGCCTTACGATGGGTACCTTAACTTGGTATTCCCTCTTACCTGAGCATTCTATTGATTCTTTTGAAATGCTTGCAAATTTGTTCATCAAAGCTCATGCTGGAGAAATAAAGGTCCAGGCCAGAAAGGCGGATATATTTAGAATTTCACAAGGAGAATACGAGCTATTGCGAGAATTCGTGATCCGATTTCATAAAGAAAGGATGATGTTACCAGCAGCTCCGGACGAGTGGGCAGCAGAGGCATTTACAAAGGGTCTTAATCCGCTGAGTTCCGATGCCTCCCGGAAATTGAAAAAGAGCCTGCTCGAGTTTTAGGCAACCACATGGGCAGATGTCCACAATCGCTACGAGTCAAAATAAAAATAGAAGATTATCCACTTGGTTCATCGGCGTCCTCCAAAGGACGAAATCGTGATCGGAATTAGGATAAATTCAAAGTGATTTTGGTGCAGATTGAAGACCCTCTAGAAGTCATTTTTAACCTTACGAGAGAGCCGATGGGCATGGTAATAAAGGATTTCAGTCACTAGATATTTTCACTTTCGATAGAAAGACGGATCATGGTCAGAATAGTAGATCATTGCAGGAGAAAGAGGTGTTGGGGTCCCAAGATTCAGTGTCTCCCACGTTATCCGATTACAACTTTAATATCAACCTAATAGAATTAGTGTCGGCAATGAGCAATATTAAAGAGGCTCGGTTCCCAAAACCAATCCAATCGGATCCTAGCCAAAAGGATCCTAATCTATGGTGTGAATTCTATGGGAGTCACGACCATAGGATCGAGGGATACCGATATCTTCATGAAGAGGTGGTAACGTTGTTGAAGAATGGTCACCTAAGAGAGTTTTTAAGTGACCGTGCCAAGAACAACTGTGGTAGAAATTGGGACAATGCGGAGCCTTCAAAGCCGGCACCAAGGTCACCCCGGATGACAATCATATGATCTGCGGAGGGGATGAGGTCAATGGGGTGACATTTTCAACAATATAGAAGACGAAGATATTAGTGACTAATGGCAAGAGAATCCGAGAAGTTTCGGAGGACGACATCACCTTCACAGAGGGGGATGATTGTCACGATCCAAAATCTCACCTGACGTGATGGTGCCTATCGCAATACTAGGCAAGCCGACAATCTCAATAAATCACCATATATTTTAAGTTTGAAACATAATAATTAAATTCAGTGGAAGAAATCTTACAAATACAGATATAAACGCTCCCAAAACCCGGTGTCACTGAGTACATGAGCATGACATAATTTAAAGTCTGACTAATAATACACTGTCTGAAAGTATAGAACAATACAATAACTAAAAGAAAGAGAGTCAAGGTCAGCGGACTCCAGGCAGCTACCATGATAGTCTCCAACTGATAGCACTCTGATATCTAACAGTCAAAGTGTCCGTAAGCACCTAGATCTACACATGAGGTGCAGAGTGTAATATGTGTACAACCAACTCAATAAGTAACAAGACTAATCTCTGGGCTGAAAGTAGTGACGAGCTCTGCAGGTACTGTCACGACCCAAAATCCCACCACAGGCGTCGTGATGGCACTTAGTCTCTAAGACTAAGTAAGCCGATTATAATCATAATTAAAGTTATTTTTTTAAAACATATAATTTAATACAACCTCCCAAGACTGGTAATACTGAGTCACGAACTCTAACTGAATATATGGAATTATCTCGAGGGTCTAATATACAATACTGTTCGAATAAGAAATTAACAGTACAATAAAATAGAAAGACTCCAAGGGACTGCGACGACCAAGCAATCTTACCTTGAATCCTTGCTATCATACTCCAATCTCTGTCCGAATCTAATATCTTCAATACCTGGCTCTGCACAAAAATGTGCAGAAGTGAAGTATGAGTACACCAAAGTCGGTACCCAGTAAGTATCAAGACTAACCTCAGTGGAGTAGTGACGAGGTACAGTCAAGACACTCACTAGTCAAATAACTTGTGCAATATAGCATATAAAAATAATAGAAAACAAATAGCAATGATAGCAACACCAATCAACTAGTGATTTAAACAGCAAGGCAACAGGAACACCATAAATATTGCTCAAACGAATAATAAACACAGGTACAGCCAATTAATCAAGTTCTTCAAAATATACATCTTTTATCTATAAGTTTTTTAATAAAAGTCTCTAGAATATAATCCTTTCCATTAAATATATTTCGAATATACTTCCTCCAAATAAATATCTTTACATTATAATTCTTTCAAATAAATATCTTTCGAATATAATTCTTTCAAGTAAATATCTTTCAATTAGAACTCTTTCAAGTAGATATCTTTCAAATATAATTCTTTCAAGTAAATATCTTGCAAATATAATTCTTTCAAATAAAAGTCACCATGTGAGACCTCATTTAACTTCCCTGGTATGAGAAATATATTCAACATATCATATCAAATGGCACGGCAATACCTTCATGCACTTGTATATATATATATATATATATATATATATATATATATATATATATATATATATATATATATAGAGAGAGAGAGAGAGAGAGAGAGAGAGAGAGAGAGAGAGAGAGAGAGAGAGAGAGAGAGAGAGAGAGACATATAACGATACCAACTAGGTGGGAGAAAAGTCAATAACAATAAAAGAAATAGAGTGGGAGGCACACAGTAAGCAACAACGACTACAAGTCACATAGAAAACATAAGTTCACAATAACATCCCAAGATAAAGGCATGAATGTATACACAACAAAACGATATCACAATATAATGTATGTCTCTCGTCCTTGCTGCACGGAAATACCCTTCGTGCCATGAATATATGATAATATAAAAGTAATGGCACGGCATCACCCTTCGTGCTTTTACTCTCATCCTCACATGATAATATAAATGAAATGGCATGGCATCACCCTTCGTGCTTTACACTCTCAATGGAACGACATCACCATTCGTGCTTTACACTCTCAAATGGCATGGCATCACCCTTCGTGCTTTACACTCTCAATGGAACGACATCACCATTCGTGCTTTACACTCTCAAATGGAACGACATCACCCTTCGTGCTTTACACTCTCAAATGGAACGACATCACCCTTCGTGCTTTACACTCTCCCTCACATGATAATATAATTCAAATGGCACGGCATCACCCTTCGTGCTTTACACTCTTCCTTATCAAGTATGTCACGACCCAAAATCCATAAAGGCCGTGATGGCGCCGGACACCACTGTCAGGCAAGCCAATAATAAATACTTAATTAGGTTCTCATTTTTGTTACTTTTAAAATCAGGTTTTTCCTTCAATTTAAATCGTAAAAGATGAAGTTTACAAAAATAAATAATAATATCTTTGAAATTTCTAATACAGCACAACCCATAATCCTCCCAAAATCCGGTGTCACAAGTGCATGAGCATTAGGAGTGTAAAACAAAATACAACAGATGTCTGGAATACAAATTGGACATGAAAAGCAAATACAATACTCTCAGAGAGACTCTGTTGGCTGTGAATCGTCGTAAAGCATGTAGCTCACCTAAGTCCCTGCCATAATCGCATCTCTGTGCCCGCAAGGCCACTAGTCATATATGTACCTGCACAAAAATGTACAGAAGGTGTAGTATGAGTACGTAAATCAACACATACCTAGTAAGTATCCCGCCTAACCTCGAAGAAGTAGTGACGGGGGGTCGACACGGACACTTACTATGGGCTATAATTAATATACCAATGATATGATTAAGCATGGATCACGTAGAACGGCTGTAACCCCAATATCATGAAGTAAGTAAACAATTCTTTTGTTAACAAGAAATTTTACAAATTCATTTTCATCATTTTAACAATTTATATCTCAGGCCAATAAGGCAATATCAATTATTATAATTTTCGAAGCAATTAATACAATCATGCGCAAGTCATGCCGAGGTCGTACGGCCCGATCCAACAATAAAAATAAATTGTGCACTGCCAAGGGTCGAACGGCGCGAACCATAGATGCATCTATAAATTTTCCCGCTAGTGAATCATACATGCGACGCGGTCCCCGCTCGTGAATCATACATGCGGCGCGGTCAAATATAAATTTAAGGAGATACCCCGCTCGCGAATCATACCTGCGACGCAGCCAAATATAAGTTTAACATTTAAATCATATCTCTTTCTTGATTCTTTTTAAAATAAGGGAAATTCAACTTGAAGCTTTTTAAGGAAATTACCACCGCTCACGAATCATACATGCGACACGGTTATACATAGATTCCTTAAGCTATTATAATATTCCTCAATTCTTTTCGAAATTACGAAGTTCAAATGAAACCTTTTAAATCTTAAGTTCTTCAATTTTAACTCCTTTCAAAATATTTAATAAGCAGACTAAATCTCGCTCCCTCTCAAGGCAAACAATAAACATAAATCAATAACAATATCAACAAGGCATGATGTGAGCCTAAAACTACCCGGACATAGGCATATCTAGTAGCTACGTACGGACTCTCGTCACCTCGTACATACGTGGCCCCCACAAATATAAGCACAAAATAATTTAGTGCACCTATGGGGTTAATTCCCCCTTACAAGGTTAGAAAGGAGACTTACCTCGCTCCGTAGTTCCATAACTGGCTTTCGAGCCCTTCAAACAACTTGAATCGATGCACAACGCTCCAAAACTAGCCAATGATTATGCAAACCCATTAATATATACTCAAATACTCAATATAATCCAATTTATAATAATTTCTAACCCCGATCGAAAAGTCGATAAAAATCACCCTCGTGCCCACGTGCCCGGATTCCAAAAACTTTCGAAGATAACTTTATCCATAACCTCACGAACTCAAATATATAGTTTTTTCTCAATTCCATGCCCAATTTCGTGGTAAAAATCCAAAAATACTAAATTCTAGATTTTCTACCAAAACCCCACAATTTCTACTAATTTCCATATCTAAATTCATATATAAACCATGTATTTAACTTACAATAGGTGGGAATTAACTTATCTCCAAGTTTCTAGATGAATGCTCCTCTCAAGAAGCTCCAAAGATCGTCTAAGAATGAAGAAATGAGCAAAAATTCTCAAATCCCCGCTTTAAACACTCACTGCCCAGCGATCATCGCGCCCGCGGCAAAATCCTTCGCAGCCGCAGCAAAATCCTTCGCGCCTGCGGTGTCCGCGCCTGCGATGGATTTCTCGCACCTGCGGCTTCGCACCCGCGGCAAAATTCTTCACGCCTGCGATTGATATTTCGCACCTGCGGCTTCGCACCCGCGACCCTTTTTGCGCAGATGCGATCACACCAGATATCAGCTGCCTCAACTCTTCTTCAAATTCCAAATTCAATCTGTTAACCACCCGGAATCCATACGAGGCCCTCAGGACCTTAATCAATTATACCAACACGTTCCAAAACACATTACGAACTTAGTCGAGCCTTCAAATCACATCAAACAACGTTCGAATTCATGAATCGCACCCCATTCCAAGCCTAATGAACTTTAGAATTTCAAACTTCTATATTCGATGCCGAAACCTATCAAACCACATCCGATTGGCCTCAAATTTTGCACACAAGTCATCTTTGATATTACGAACCTACTCCAACTTCCGGAATCAAATTCTGACCCAAATATCAAAAAGTCCACTCCCGGTCAAACTTCTCAAAATTATCCAAATTTTCCACTTTCGCCAAATGACACCAAAATGACCTACAGACCTCCAAATTCACATCCCGTCGCGCTCCCAATACCAGAATCACCATACGGAGTTATTCCCAGACTCGGAATTCCAAACGGACATTGATAACATTGAAATGCAATTCAACCCAAATTTGCAGAATTCTTCCAAAATGCTAACTTCCACAATAGGTGCTGAAATGCTCCCGGGGTATCCAGAACCCGATCCGAATATACGCCCAAGTCAGAAATCATCATACGAACCTTCTAGAACCTTCAAATCCCGATTCCGAGACCGTTTACTCTAAAATACAATCTTAGTCAATTCTTCCAACTTAAAGATTTCGAAATGAGAATTTTCTTTCCAATTCAACTCTGAACTTCCCGAAATTCAATCCCGACCACGCGTACAAGTCACAATACCTGAAGTGAAGATGTTCATGGCCTCAAACCACCGAACAAAGCGTCGGACCTCAAAACGATCGGTCGGGTCGTTACAAAGCACGTGTATATCATTAATCAAGAAAGGTAGGAACCATAAATAACATCAAGGAGAGTGTAAACCACAATACAATACAACAATTCATATCACAATTTGCCACTGACCACAACCAAATTTCAAATATGTAACATAATCAATAAATTTCTCAACAAATAGCCCCAAGGCTCCACACAACGTATATAAAACCTCAAAACAATCAACAGAGGTGAAAAATACTCAGTATAGGGAAACACCTTAATTAATCCAAATTCTTGATAATTATATTAACTCCTCAATTTAAACTTATTTAATAAATATTTGCATATAAGGATTTCATCATGAATTTAATTTCAAGAAAAATATCAAATCAACAAACACACGGAATTCACATAAAATGCAAGTGACAATAACACAAAATTATTATATAAAATACAAACTCGACAAATAATGATTGAGACGCGATAATTCAAGGATTTACTAAATGCCAATAATTATCCAATTTAAAACATAAAAATGCCTAAAACTTTAAACCAATAAAATTTGCACATATAATTCCGAGTACCTACTTGTCACCTCACGTACACGGATTCCAACCACATAATTTTTACATAAGACTCAATGTCTAAGGGGTAATTCCCCCACTCAAGGTTAGGCAAGATACTTACCTTTTTGAAGTTATGCCGATATTCCAAAATCGCCTTCTTGCTTGAATTGACCTCCGGACAGCTCAAATCTATCCAAATTAATTGCATAACTTCATTAAAATTCATCGAAAATAATTTCGGATAATAAAACGTCGACTTAAAATTTTATTCTAAAAAGTCAACCAAAGTCAACGCGGGGCCCGCCTCTCGGAACCCAACATAATTTTCATAAAATTCGAACACTCATTCCGATACGAGTTCAACCATACCAATTTTATCAAATTCCGATAATAACTCGACCTCCAAATCTTAAATTTTTGTTTTTAGAAGATTTTACAAAAATCTTGATTTCTTCCATTTAAATCCGAATTAAAAAATAAATATAACCATAGATTCATGAAATATAATCACTTTAGGATATAGAACACTTACTTAAGTTGAAATCGTGAAGAAAACCTCAAAATCGCCCAAGAACCAAGCTCCAAAAATTCCAAAACGAAATGACAAAATGACCATTTTTGGGTCTATAAGTTCTGCCCAGATTTCGCATCCGCGAAGTCGCTTCTGCGACACCATCGTCGCTTCTGCAAAGTGCACTGCCCAGGTGAAGGCTCGCACCTGCGGACACTGGCCTTGCTTCTGCGCAATCGCATGTGCGTCCAGTGTTGCGCTTCTACGATGGAGCTCGCTTCTGCACTGTCGCTCCACTACTCCGCTTCTGCGATGGACGCCCAGCACTGCCTAGCTCCCTTTCTAGTCGCTTATGCGATGTCGCACCTGCGCCCAAAATTCCACAGGTGCGATTCCAACAGCTGCTGCCATTTTCCACCAGCTTCCTTCAAGTCCAAATTGCTCTGTTAACCTTCCGTAATCCACCTGAGGCCCTCGGGACCTCAACCAAATATACCAACACGTCCCAACATATAATACGAACTTAGTCGAGGTTTCAAACCACGTCAAACAACACCAAAATTATGAATCACACATCGAATCGATCTATGAGTTTTCAAATCTTCTAACTTCTATATTTTGTGCCGAAACGTATCAAATCAATCCGGAATGACTTCAAATTTTTCACACAATAAATGACGTAATAGGGTTGTTCCAATTTCCGGAATCGAAATACGACCTCGTTATCAAAAATTCAACCTTCGGTCGCACTTTTTAAAAATCTTATATTTTCCAACTTTCGCCAAAATGCGGCGAATTGTCTTACAGACTTCCAAATCCAAATTCGGACGTATGCCTAAGTACGAAATCACCATACGAAACTATTGACATCATCAAATTTTCATTCCAGAGCCGTTTGCTCAAAAGTCAACTCTCCAGTCAACTCTTTCCATTTAAGCTTCAAAAATGAGAATTGTTCTTTTAATTTAATTCTGAATCTTCCGAAAATCAAACTCGACCACACATGCGGGTCATAATATATATTACGAAACTGCTTGAGACCTTAAGTCGTTGAACGAGGCGTAAATTCTTAAAACGACAAGTCGGGTCGTTACAGGTGCAGTCCAACATAAATAATGGTACAGAAATATAGGCATGCTTTCAAGTTCAACAATTTAACTTAGTACAAGTAAAATAGATCAATACTGCATGATATGAGGAATATGACATCTCAGTGGAAAATCTTATATAAAACTGGTCACAAATCATTCGGTCACTTGGTACTATTTATGGCAAATTCGGCCCAGGAATATTCCATCCCGTATATAAATTCACATCGACTGACAGTCAGTCTTTCAGTACCGTATAAGGCCAATCCAGCCATAGGGTAATTTACCCCCACATGTAAATGATACGGACAAGATCCATATCTAGGGAAAATTCATCATAATATAAATAAATAACGCAAGTACATTCCCTGGGAAGTCCATCCTATATATATATATATATATATATATATATATATATATATATATATATATATATATATACGTTCACTGGGGGTGTGTACAGACTCCGGAGGGGTTCATTCAGCCCAAGCGTTATAAAAGCCTTTATGGCCTACTACAGGCGGGCAGTCTCGATCCGTATAATAATAAAGCCTATAAGGCCTACTGCAAGCGGATAGCCCCGATCCATATAATAATAATATATATAAAGCCAATATGGCCTGCTGCGGCACGCAACTCGATCCCATAAAAATCCTCACAATGGATGAATATGACTAGTGTGAAATGTACATTTTTAAAATAATTAATTTAACAGCAACACGACCCCATGGGTCCCAAAATATCGGCACGCAGCCTAAACACGATCTTTAATAAGAGTCTCATCTAAATTTCTCTAACACGGGGAAAATGTTCAGATAATAACATGATTCTTTAATTTTTACGACTTTCACATAATTTATTCAAGTTACAATTCCAATGGTGTACGTCTGCACGCTCGTCAGCTATCGTGTGCGTCAGCTCAAAATAATTTATATAATACAAATTCGAGGATTCATACCCTCAGAACCAAGTTTAGAAGTGTTACTTACCTCAAATAGTGTAATTTCTCACTCTGCTATGCCTTTGTCTCGATAATTGGTCTCCGAAAGCCTCGTATCTAGTCACAATTAATTCATTTCAGTCAATACAAATTATTGAAATTAATTCCATAAGAAAAATACTTATTTTCCAATAAAATCCGAAATTTAATTCAAAAATCGCTCATGGGGCCCACGTCTCGGAACCCAACAAAAGTTACAAAATTCGAAAACCCATTCAACCACGAGTTTAACCATACCAATTTTACCAAAATCCGACCTCAACTCGACTCTCAAATCTTCAAATTAAACCAAGAGGGTTTTCTAAATTTTCCAACTTAATTCACCCATTAAATATTAAAAACAACCAAGGGTTCGGGTAATTTAACCAATATTGAATTAAGAATACTTACTCCGTTATTTTCTCTGAAAATCTCCCAAAAGTCACCTCTATCCGAGCTCCAAATCGGTAAAAATAGAAAATGAGACGATGTCCCATTTTCAGAACTTAAACTCTTTGCCTAATCATTTGCTCTACGCTATCACGGACAACCACACGCGATCGCGAAGCATAATTTTTCACTGCCCAATTTTAACCTTACGCGATCACGGATCCATTCACGCGATCGCGAACAACCACACGCGATTGCATAGAGCAAACGCGTGGCCGAGCTTCCTCTCCAATTCCCTTATGCGAACACGGTATTTCCCACGCGTTCGCGTAGCACAACCTGACCAAACCTACGCGATCGCATAGCACAAAATCTCACTGCTCCAACTTAGCCTACGCAATCGCGGACATTCTCATACGATCACGTAGAAGGAAACCAGTGACAGGAAATCAACATTCTTCAACTGGAATGCCAAGTCCAAAATTGATCTGTTAGTCATCCGAAATTCACCCGAGGCCCTCGGGACCTCAACCAAATACACCAACATGTCCTAAAACATCATACGAACTTAGTCGAAACCTCAAATCACATCAAAACAATATCAAAAACATAAATTGCACCTCGATTCAAGCCTAATGAACTTTGACATTTCCAAATTCTACAAACAACGTCGAACCCTATCAAATCACGTCCGATTGACCTCAAAATTTGCACACAAGTCATAAATGACATAACGGACCTATTCAAATTTCTAGAATTGGATTCTGACTCCGATATCAAAAAGTCAACCCCCCGTTCAAACTTTCCAAAAATTTGACTTTCGCCATTTCAAGCCTAATTCCACTACGGACCTTCAAATAATTTTTCGGACACGCTCCTAAGTTCAAAATCACTATACTGAGCTATTGGAATCATCAGAATTCGAATCCGAGGCCGTTTACACATAAGTCAATATGCTGTCAACTTTTCCAACTTAAGTTTTTAATTTTTAGACTAAGTATCTCAATACACTCTGAAATTCTCCCGGGCCTAAACCAACTAACCCGATAAGTCATAAAATAATTGTAAAGCATAACTTGAGCAGTAAATGGGGGAACTGGGTTATAATACTCAAAACGATCGGTCGGGTCGTTACAATGATGGTGGACTTTTCTACCGCACAATGATGCTTTGGTAATTTCTCTCAATGTTTTGGATTTCAAAATTAAGCGTATTTTGGTTGATCCAGAAAATCTGGCCAACATCATTCAATAGAGAGTTTGGAGCAAGCGAAGTTAACCGGGAACATCATTTTGGCAAAAAACTTCTAGTTGCCTTCAACCTAACAAGTATGACAACCCGAGGAGAAATTTTGCTACCCACACATATCGAAGGTGTAACAAAGACCACTCTGTTCGAAGTGGTAGATGGCGACATGGGCTATAATGTAATCTTCTGAAGGTCGTCGATGTGGTGCAGCATATAGGAACTGCTCTTCCTTTAATCAGGGGTTTTTGGCTCGAGCCATATGTATGAAAAAATCTTTGGTAGGGAGCGCTTCCCCCTAAATGGGGTATTACGCGACGCAAATACTAATATAGTCGAACTCTAATGCGGGTATCGAACATCTAACACCAAATGAAAACCAAAAAACATACTAGGCAAAGCTTTGTGGAACGACGGAGTGTTTCCCATTATCATTGGATTCAACAAGAGAAATGGTCAAAGTTTTGGATTGTCATTCTTTAGTCAAACATCTATAAAGAGATGTTCCTTTACTCCATTAATTAACAACAAAAAGTATAGGGCCTACAAAACCCTACACTTCCAGTTTCTCTGTAATTTCTAATCCGTAGAGCCCAAGGGAGAGAGAGAGAAAATACAATAGCCAAATACCTAGAAATTGTCATCAATCATTTCTTGTCCGGCAAATTTTGAGTTTTCCCCAAGACTCCTGGGATCGTGTCATAGCATCCCGCGCTGACTTGTACAATTTTCTAACTTGGGGGCGAAAACAGATTATTTAAAATACTGTACAAATAGTATTGGATTATTAGCACATTTGGTCCGTCAGTTATTGATAATTCTGGTTTTAGTCCTTGTGATATTAATAGTACTTTTTCTAAATATATTTATCCTTCAATTAATTGAAATGTGCACCTTTGATCTCTTTTCTTGTAAATATTCAGAAGTTTAACATAATTACTACCCATTTTAATATTTAATTGTCCATGTTTTATGTTAAATTGATAATCAGTATACCATATATGACGGTAACATAACTTTACAAATAGTCCAAATATAACATATTTTTTATGTAAAGGGACAAAAGCACACATATAAATATGTTAAGTCAAATTTCAAGGATAAACATTAAAATTTAACAATAAGTAGGGACCAAAAATGCCATTAACGGAATAGCATTCTTTATTTATTTTTATATATTCCTTGTGTTTCATTTTGTGTTACTCTTTTCCCTTTGTAGCTTTGTTAAAAATGGGGAATCTTTGCCAAATACCTAGGCTTAGGGTGTACCTGGATGGGGTTGGCTCAGTTTTTATTAAAATCAAACCAAACCAACTATATCGGTTTGAATTGATTCGGTTTTGTCGGGTTTTTCGAATTTTTTTGTTACATGAATATTATTTCAATCTTACTTTGTTAAATTTTTTATAAGTAAATATATGTTTAGTAAAAATCAAAAAAATTGACAAACATATGATCTATTAAAAAATATTTATGGGAGAATTTTGTTAATAACACATGATAGTTACTTTTTTAGTCGTGTGACAATAAATTTTCGTTGTTGTATACTTTCAAGGTTAAACGAATTTACTAATTAAATATAAAAATCAATATGATACCTAATTAATGATATGTTCTATTTAATTTTAGACTGTCAAAATACCACTTTAAATTCGAAAAAGATATAAGAATTTAATAGATTTTGACATATGAACATGGAAGAATAAAGAGGCTTTTCAGTAACACTTGATAAGAAATTGATCATATAACTCATTACTTAAGGTTAATAAGAACAGAGTACTTCATATTCTATTAAATATTATATCTCATAAGAGAATCCCAAATATTTTTAGAATTTTTGTAAAGAAAATTCTATATAAAGTCTTAAAAGTATATATAAAAATTATATATCGGTTTGGTTCGAATTGTTTTACTCAATATCAAACGAAATCAAACCAAACCTAGTCGGGTTTTTTAATCGACTTGGTTTGACTTTTCGGTTTGATGCAGTTTTCCGGTTCGGTTTGTACGTCATGCGGCTGACAAAAATTACCCGCCCTACCACAAATGTTTTAAATACCCATAAAGCCAAGCCAAATCAAGTTAAGCTAAGCCAAACCAAGTCAAGTTAAGTTAAGCCAAGCGGGTAGGTCGGGTAATTAATTTTAATTGGGTAAATATATATTATAACTAGTTTTTAAATGGGCAGAAAATGGTAATTAATTTAAGCTCAATGGGTATTTTGCATAAATTGCTCGTTAAAAAATGGCATCTTCCTGTGCTAAAAAACAATTTAATTTTAATTTTTAGCTTTAATGACATAATCTTATGGCCACATAAATGTTATGTAATATTTAAGACCATAAGTTCCAATCATTTTTGTTTCTTTTTTAACTTCATTACAGTCAAACAAGTTTACATAAAATGAGACGAATGAAGTAGTTAACGGGAGAATGGGAAATCTATGAACAACGGTAGTTAGGAAGTACTAAAAATTCGAACGTGTTCATTGTGATTTCAAATTGTAATATTTTAACCAGAGAACTTTTTTTTTGCATGATTTACAATTAGTTCATTGATTAACACATTTTGTACCGATGAAGTAACGTTTTAGTGTGATGTACAAAATGAATCATTTTTCAATCACATGCTACAATGTTTTGTCTTGAAATTGTAGGATTTAAAGGAGCTTGTCTTGGAATGTAGTCAGAGAGCACACTATCTATACTAATAAATAAATAAATTCATTGATGTATTAATAACACTGGCTTTCTAGATCAATTTGAATCCAGGTAAAGAGGGCTTGTATGTAACTAATTCCGTGATTCGTTATGAGTAATTGGGTAAATATATATTATAACTATTTTTTACTTTCGAAAAAGGCCAAATATATCCCTCTACTTTCGAAAGTAGTCTAAGAATATCCATCGTTATACTATTGGGTTATCTATATCCCTGCAGTTATACTTTGGGTTCAAATATACCCTTTATTTAAACGGAGGGACATGTGTCATCGTCCTGTTGGTCAATTCTAAATATCTTCTAATTAATTAAAAAGACTCATTACTCATACCCGAAAAGTAATTTTTTAAAGCAGTCTTTTTTTGTAAAAACTAGAAAAAACTGAAATTATTTTTACTGAAAACTGAAAAAAAATTAAAATATTTTTTTTTTCAGTTTTTACGAAAAAACTGCTTTAGAAAAAACTGAAAAATATTTTCTAAAACAATGTTTTTGAAAAAACTGAAAAAAAAGAGCTGAAAATCAATTTTCTAAAGCATTTTTTTTTTGTAAAAACTGATTTTTTTTTTACTAAAAACTAAAAAAAATGAAAATATTTTTTTTCCAGTTTTTACAAAAAAACTGCTTTAAAAAAGGCTGAAAAATATTTTCTAAAACAATATTTTTGTAAAAACTGAAAAAAAAATAAAAAAAATAATTTTCTAAAGCAATGTTTTTGTATAAATTGAAAAAACAAATATATTTTTTTCAGTTTTTAATTAAAAATATTTCAGTTTTTTTCAGTTTTTAATTGCTTTAGAAAATTGCTTTTCAGTTTTTTTTTTTTTTTCAGTTTTTACAAAAATATTGTTTTAGAAAATATTTTTCAGTTTTTCTAAAGAAGTTTTTTTTGTAAAAACTGGAAAAAAAATATTTTCATTTTTTTCAGTTTTTAGTAAAAAAAAAAAACAATTTAGTTTTTTTCAGTTTTTATAAAAAAAAAAAAAAATCGGGTATGGATAATGAGTCTTTTTAATTAATTAGAAAATATTTAGAATTGACCAACATGACGATGATACGTGTCCCTCCGTTTAAATGAGGGGTATATTTGAACCCAAAGTATGACTGAAGGGGTATAGATAACCTAATAGTATAACGAGGAGTATTCTTAGACCATTTTCGAAAGTAGAGGGGTATATTTGGTCATTTGCCGTATTATATTTTGTCATGTAATACCGTTAATTATGCAAAGATTGAGGAAAAACCCAATTAACTTTCAACTACTCGTGTGCAAGAATTAAAATAAATAGGAGTAAACAAAAGTCAGACCATTCATAAACTAAATTCAGAAAATAATATGGGGTGTTTTCTCCAAACAAATAAGAGTAAACTAAAATCGGATGACTCATAAATTTACACTTGAAAATATTGTAGGGTCTTTGGTCCAACTGTAGAAAGCCCCAATAAAAATACATCAAATATAGCGCTTGAAATTAAATATATTCGGGAGACTATCTTAATTGAGTTTCCTTTTAGACCAACCAAATCTAGCGGTCCAACCATCTTGCTGAAACCTCATTTTCTAGAATATGAGAAGTTGACAAACTCCAAGTTTATTGATTGCCAAACACAGCAGTCCCTTTTCCTATTGTGTCTTAGTTCAAATGTAATTACGTATTAAAGAAACTTGCCACCTAAATCAATATTTACTTGAATTAAATAAATACTTAACCATGGATTTATTTTTTATGAGGACGACAACTTAACTTATTATAAGCAAGTTTAAACTAATTAAATAAATATCTCGGTTTTACTGATATTGTGCCTCAGAAATTATGCATATGTAACTTGATATTTAGGCCTCAAAACTGCAGACTGCCATCTAATCTCATGATCATCCAAAAAATGGACTTTTTGAAGGGGCACCAAAGATTGCCTTCATTCTTTAATTGCACAAATGGCCATTTATTAGGAAAAAAAATGCATCATGCATATGCATTGCTACGCCTTAAACCAAATATTCAGTAACCACCAACCAAAAAGTGATTAAATAACATGAAAACTGGAAGTAGATAAAGGTTGGGACGTTTCTGAAACTAAAGCAGGATCAACAATATCTTCGATAAAGAGTCACTGCAGGATAAAATGAAGAGGGGAAAAAGAAAAATGAAAATTACTGAAACAAAAGCTTGTTTCGCCTTTCCCATCGCGAAATCTCAAGTCTTCCAAGAGGGCTTGCGCTGACCACTTTCCAGACCTTGAGCTACAAAGGATTGACTAATGCATGGCGGGACGAGGAACTCGTGGCCTCACCGGTGTCTTTGAAGGACTCACCCTTGACATTAACAAAGTTGTAAAATTAGAACAGACATTAGATAGGATGTCATACCCTCTTGTAGAAGAAAAACTATTTAAAGAGCAGAGCACCTGGGGAAGGGGGAAAGTTTGAAGACAAAGCCCTATGGTATGCATAGCTGAATGAGAAAAGTATAGCGCGATGGCAATAAATTCTATCATATGCAAAGTATAAAAAATAAAATTTGGCAAAGAGGGTGGAAAGGTTATTATGGCTAGAGTATGAACGGTACATGAGTGAAGGCTCTTTCTTATTAGTGCAAAGGCAAGGGTTGCTCAATAAAATAAGAGCCCTTAAACTTTTTTAATAGAATTTTATATATATATATATACACATACACAAACACATATATGGAAAAAAAAAATGGTGTCGAGCTTCTTTTTTTGTCCCAACATAATATTGTTACAAGACCCTTTAAGTTCACAACAATATCTCATAGTAATGTTATTATTCATATTGGTAAGCGCTAATTCCAGTTAATAAGATGTTAGCTATGTGTTTGCAATATATTACGTTGGATCTTGTTGCAAAAGTTTTTATTTAACGACAGTAAGATTTGAGTAGTTTAATTCAAGGTTCTAAAGTATTTCTGCTGTTAAATAATGGGCAACTTTTCTTTCATTCCTTTTTATAAAGATTTTATATTTTTTCTTTTTCCTACAAACTTCAATACTTTATAAGCAAAAATAAAATCCTTAGTCCCAAACAAGTTGGGAAAAAATAAAATCATAATACAATTAAACATTTGGGGCCCCCAAAAATTTAGGGGGCTTGAAGCAAAGGCTTTACTAGCCTCCCCCTGAGCCGCCCTTGTGCAAAGGGAGTACTAATTCAGTTGAAATGCTTGTATGTACAAGCAGGCACCTGGGACTGCCATATTTCTCAAGACTACAGTGCATAAACTCACACTTAGAACAAGGGACAAACACAAAAATATTCCCTTGCCTCAGCAAGTCCCAGAAAACTAAATAACCGATGGATATCAAGTCTAGCATCTCACATGCACTGCCCGTATCTCTAGCATTACTTTTGAGGTTCATTTTCAGATGACAGAAAGGCAGAAAGCACGTAATGGCATAGTATACATTCAGAGAAAGAGAGAAAAGAAAGCTTTTGCAGTTTAAGGGGAACCTTAGAATGCATGAGTATGGTGCCTACTTGAAAAGAAAACAACCCAACATACCAAGCTTACAAAGATGCAATATTAGCTGCAATCAAAGTTACTTCTAACTAAGGTACCTGATGCGTTGGGATCCCAAAATCTGTCCACAACAGTCCAATGCCAATATAGCACTCTCAGCCTGCACATTTATTAAGTATCTCTTTACATGCAAAATTTACTAGATACACATTGTTGTTTTTAAGAAGATTCAGCGGTCAGAATTATTTCCACTTCCTTTTTCTCCTGTTTTTTCCATTATATTCCAACACCTGTTTAGATCTTCAAAAGGAAAATATTAAATATTATGCTAGGTTGCCACAGAATAACAGAGTAAAGAAGAGAAGTACATTCAGAGGAATTACAAAAAAGATGGTGTTGACAATCCCATGGCACAAAACTAAATAAGGGGGACATTAAAATCTATAGGTGCATGCAATGCACCTATTTCTCTTTGATGCAGGTGGGACATGAATGCATAAATATCGAAATATAAGGGTGAAGGTACCGAGGGTCTATCGGAAACAGCTTCTCTACCCCTTGAGGTAGGGGTAAGGTCTGCGTACACTCTACCCTCCCCAGACCCCACTTGTGGGATTTTACTGGGTTGTTATTGTTGTAAGGGTGAAGGTAACAATGGGTTATTGATTCTATATCCCAACTAAAATTCAAAGAAAAAGGAAAAGAAAATCAACTCACCATAACAAATTCAACAAAAGCAATACGGGTAGAATGCACTTGATCCCCCAAAAGCCTCAGGCGAGACACCTGTAAAGAGAAGAGCAGCTTCAGCATCACTTCTTAAGCAAACATTCTTAAACTTGATAAGAAGTTTCAGACATCAGACTAACCTCACCACATCTTGTTTCAAAGAAATTCTTGACATCAGCTTGAGAAACCTGTTCAGGATAGAGTACAATACATTTGAACTTTCTGAAGATTATGACAATAATAGAAACTACCGGAAAAATAAAATATACAACCAGCAATAAAGTAACTGAGCCAGATTGTCATAAACTGGGCATCACATACTGGTATCCCACAAAAAGATGTGCTAAAAATAGCATGATAACTTCAGAAGATTTCAAAGGTAAGAATTTATACCTTCTTATCTATATTTGTGCAGTAGACTGTCCTGGCACACATCTCGCGCTCATCCTCAGACTGCATATAGAATGTACACATAATGGAAAACTAAGCATTTAATTCCATGACCTTACTTGTATAACATGAGATAGAACGACAGATTTATTTGCCACATCATCCATATACAAGTTAACAGAACAACACAGATCTGTGCATACCCTAGGAAGGAATGTTGGATTCACGGGTAGAATAGCAGTTTTTGAAGGTAGAACCTTCAGAGGAGAGAATCCTAATATCGTCCCACAAAGGCTAAGTGCTGCTCTTGCTGAGTCTGTTGGAATGATTCCATATGACAAGTTAGTTCTGAATGTTCAGCAGTCCTAAGAAAAACTTCAAGCCACTCCAACTTACATTCATCGGCGAATTCCACAAAAGCAAAGCGAAGGCGGGAATGTGGATCACCACACACTCTGCAGTCAACAACCTGTAGAGCAAATGCAGCCAAAACAAAAACAGTCAATATTACACTCCTTAAAAGAAACCTCATAATACCAAGACAAAGCCAAATTAAGTACAAAAATAAATAGATCTGCTGCACACTGGGGATGTGCCTTAAATAATCTCAGAACAGTCCAATTAATATCAAAATGGCAAGTTGAAAATAAATTCAACTATAACAAACAGGAATATAAGCATCGTGACTTTGTCCAAACTCCAACCTTCACCAACACCTCACAGTCTGACAACAAACAACTTAATCTAAATTTCCACACAAATCAAACTTTTACTTGGACTGTTCCATACTAAGAATAGTACAAGTGAGTGTATGGAGTATCAATTCTCATGATGGGGACCTTTGGAAAGACAAAACCAGAAATGGATTGGATCATGCAAGTAAAAAATCCTAAGCCCCCTAAATCACACAATATAATTGGCGACGAACCGTAACCAAACTGTAAACAAACTCCTGAGCTGATGACACAAGTTAGGAGACAAAACATCAAATTTGCATACACTAATTCATGCAAACCTTAACCATAATAAGCACAATGACACCTCGCTACTGTGTAGAAGACCAGTTTAAGCACGTCACTATGACATGAAAGCAAGTGGAAAGAAGGATCTATAAGGAAACTCCAACTTCTGGCACATTCCAGAAACCAAAAGAATGAAAAGAAAAGGGAGGTAACAAGCAAAAGATAAGAGTCATTTTGAGCTCTAGGGACCTTGTAGTTCAAAATTCAGCTACCTATTTCCTTCTGGATATTGTAACTTTCTTTAGAGTCTTCCTAATGTATAGATTTCTGTAAAGGTGAAAGATTACGTGAAACAACAAAAAGATTATGTGAAACTCGAAGTCAATGATAGAAGTTCCCTTGGTATTCAGTAGTAAACCTACAAGGAATATGAAAGTTGGCAGCTTATTAACCTTCTATTCTTCAAGTTTATGGAAAATATCTGTTATATGAATTAACACGTGTTTTTTGTTGAAGCTGTTAAGTTTTGCATGTGCATCTAGCAGACTTGCCTTTAGGGCTTCTACTTTTGTTTTGTAATTCCACACGCAACAAATAAAAAGAACATCTCCATCTGCCAAAGACAGAAAACAGATATGTTGCTGCATCTCATCAGTAATTTGAAGCCGGCTCCTCTAGGCATCATTATGGCAATGATCAAGATAACTCGACGATATTAATGTGTAAAACAGCCTAATGATTAGTACTGATGATAACTTGTAATTTTAGACAGTCTAAAGGTTATTGATTATTTACGAGTCATGGAATTTCATCATCCTGTAAATAGAGCGACAAACATACTTTATAGGCGATCCAAGCCAAGGCCTTTCATCTGCTAAAGTATGAAACTAAATTCATTAATAGCTTTTAGGTTTCTCAAAGTACAAAATAGAAGCATCCACCTTGCACTTAAAGCACTCAAATATCTAATATAACGAACCACATCAATGTCTAGAAGAGCATAGTCACTTACTTGTCCATAAGCGCTAAATAATGCAGCAAGCCGCTCTTCCGTGACCTGTGGGGCAGAGTCAGAAAGAGGAACTATATAAATACTAAACAGAACATAATAAGAAGATTAATGAGCATCCATCCTTACTTACATTGTGATCGATGTCAGAAACATAGACTGTTCTCCTAATGCTATCTTCCCTTTGAGCCCTAAAAGCTCTATTGTTCATTCTCCTTCTGCCCTGGTTATAGTTGTTACCTCTCTGCTGAAACATAGTAATGAAAATTAGTGAGGGTCGGATTACTTAATTGAGCAATCAAAATCAATTCAAGAACGGCAAAATGCAATTCGCAATACACTAGGGTATTTATTAAATCATGGTAATTAACTAATTATGGTCTGAAACGCAATCCTTGAGTTGAAAAGCATGGAGGGTTGAACTTTCTTAAAATGCACTCTCTATATGAAAGTAAATAAATTTATGTGAATAGTTGAAAGTTTTTAACGAGAACGAGCTGTGGAGCAATGGTAGAGTTGTTCCTTGGGTGACTTGTGCCGGGGTCACGGGTTCGAGTCATGGAACAACCTCTTTGATGCAAAGGGAAGGCTGTGCACATTTGGTAAGCCTTTTTAGACCAAAACTTTTGATCCAATTTATACGAAAATCAATTCATTCCCTAATATTTAGTCTACATATAGCAAAATGTTGTATGCAAGTACCACTGAAACAACCAGAGTAATGAAAAGGTACAACTCACAAGTGAACACTTAGATCAAAACCTCAAATTCACCTCACTCACGACAATGGAAAAATATCATTCATTGATATTTTACAAGCTAAGCATCCACAACTACTCTAACAACTAAAGTCAATGATACTAATAATTAACTCAATCTCAAAGTTCCATTTTAAAAAAAAGGAAAGTCAGCAATTAATTACTAAAAAGAGAGTCAAGAATCCAATTTCACAAAAAGAGCTTCAGAATCCACAAGTCCATCTAATTTTGAAATCCAGCTTCTACATTCATACCAACTACCCTTGATAAATGATGAATGGCCCAAAGCATGAAACCTTTTACAACAACTTATTCGAGAGACTGATTATCGAATATATCTCGTAAGATTAAATGACGCTTCCAAATACATTCCCATATCTGAAATTTCTTACCAGGAAAATTAGTAAATTGTCAAACGAACTGTATTTTCCATAATTCAACAAATTTACCACTAATTAATGCATGGAAAGACACCCTCACAAAAATCCAACACAAAAATATTATTATAGAAAACAAGAAAGATACTTTTTTTATTATTTTATAAATAAGGAAATAAAAAGAGACTGGAAAAGCAGAACTTGTAAACTGAAATACACTTCAGCAGAGACTAAAGCAAATTCATTATGAATTCAGTCATCAATACTTCAAATATATCAGAATTGCGATTCTTTCAAGTGAAATCAGGGAAGCAAATAATTATCTAAGTCATGAAACGATCAACAAAAATTACAAAATAAAAATTCAACAGCTTAATCAATGTGACTCAGAGTGGAAACAATACCCTTCTGTTATTTGGGAAAGCATCAGCAACCAGAGTCTTATTAGCAGGCACAAAAAGCATCTGATCACGATTATTATAACAATAAGAAGGAACAAACTCTTTGGCGAGTGGATTCAACTTGAGTTTCTTCAACATGTCAACAATATGTTGCATTTGATAAGAGTCCGATTTAGCATTTAATGAGTCCTTCGCACCATTAGGTGTAACAACAGATTCAGAATTATTCACATTTTCGTCGGAATTAAAGTCAGATTCTTCAGAACCAGCATCAGAATATTTTGATTGAAGGGCAGGAGCCTCAATCACTGCTTGTGCATCAGCAGCCATTGAAAATGCACCTCAAAACTTTACTGAAACAAATATAAACCCAGAATTCTATAATTACAATAAATTAAAGAGTATGTGCAAAAATCCAATCTTTATATGTGAAAAAATAGATATAGATAAAGATCAGATTTAGATGATCTTTGAAATGTGAAGAGTGAAACCGACTCAAAGTTAAGGTCAGAAATGGAAGAAAAGAAGGTGATGAAAGAGAGAGAAGCTGTTTTAAGGGTTTTTGTAACAAAATTCTGATCAGTGGATGTTGAGAGGTGATTTATGGAAATTACAAAGAAGAGGTGGCTTTGGGGTTTGGCCTTTAGCTCACATTGTTTTGCCTGTCGTTTTGAAGAGAGAAGATAATTGTTTACAGCTTTGGGACTCTATTAATTTTGATTTATGCTTTAAAATATAGAATTTTCATATTAAATGCAATTTTATACTCAGAACTTGAAGTTGAAGCTTTGATTAAAAATGAAACCATACAAATTACTTCACCACAATCTTTAGTGATGAGCATAATATTGTTGATATTTAAACACAGAATTTTTCTGTTTTAATCATATAGAAAATTCAAAATATATTGGTGGAATAATTTAGATTCGTACTAATAAACCAATTAATAGTGTAAAAAAGCTTTTATTCAAAATTGAAGTTGAGAGTGAGTTCAGCATTTTAAAATTAGTTAGTATAACTTTTATTGCATTTAACAGCAATATATGTGTTTGCGCAGAAAATGTAGATATGTAAATTGCAGTGGCGGATTTAGAGAAGAAGAAGCCAAAAGAGGTTGAATGTTGTATTTAAATTAAAGTGAGGGGCGTTAAAATTAGTGAAGTAGAGAGAGAAGAATACAGCTAACGCAAGAATGACTAGCCTTGTTTTTGTTGTATTTGGATATGCAATTCATAACTGCCTCTTTAATGTTTATTGGGATTGTAACTTTTCTCTTGTACCTCTTCTCATTTTGTTTAAAGATTATTCAATGTTACTTATAGCAGTGCAACTTTTTTATTATTTTCAAGGTCACGAATTGTTTGTCTAGTTTCCTCATTTTTTCTGCTTTTTTCGCTTCGTGCTGCTGCGCACAATGGAGTGCGTTATGATTGGAGATTCCTCTTTTGTATAGACTAGACATAGAATACAAAAGATAAAATACAGATCCATTTTTCTCGGATTTGAAAATATATGTAAATGCAAGTAATCTAATATGAATGATAGTAATGCTTACGAGTTTCAATCCCAACACTTAATAAACTAAATTCAGATTTTCTTGTTGCTTCATTAACTCTATATCTATAAATGTTGTTAAAACTATTGTTGAACTCTCTTATAATTTGATTATTTCTAACTGGTACAATTAAATTGTCTGATTTGATATAATCACTCCGATATAAGTAAGTTTTACAGTTGGATACAGTTGGATAATTTGGGAATAGGCTAGGGGGAGGGATTGAATAGGTTTGGCAATAGACCAGAAAAAATACGTTGAGGGACTAAACTATACAGTATATAGAATGGGGCGTTGTATTTTAGACTTGTAGTGGAGGTGTTGGTGGGGGAATGAAAGTGATTGTACATATTCTGATGGTCAATTGGTCATCTTTGTGTTAGCAATGGTGCTTTTAGTATTATTCCTTTTTTTTTTTGGTTGAGTATTGGCATGCATGAATCCTCACCTTTTTCACAATAATACATTAATATCTTATTTTATTCATTATCAATTGCTTCTTGCAAAACTATGATATTATTCAACTTATCACTTACAATAAACAATACTCCATAATTATCAAGATTAGGAATCAAATCTTCCATTTCCTTTTTTGATTTCTTTTTTTGTTTCTCACTCGGTGTCTAGTACCCGTATTGGGTCCGACTGATTTGCGATGGAAAATTCCATATTGGAGGGAGGGGGGAGTAAAGACAAGGGGATTTAATGCTTTATTAATGGTGCACGTGAACCCATGATCATTTTATAAAATTAGATATTTTATGTACATATTTCCTAGAAGTAATCTAATATAACTTGTTGAATCCCATATTCCAAAAAGATTGAATTGTGCACTTGGTTGAGTGTTAAATTATTTATCCTAAGTATCAAGGATCAATTCTCTCTTAAAACTTTTTTTCCTTCTTTTTATTAGTGGTGCACCCATGTTTTACAAATCCTACATCTATATACTTATCACTCCATCACACCCCTTTTGATTTCCTTTTTTGATTTCGTAAAACCTATAAGTAGAGGCATATTTAAAATTTTAAGTCGGAGCCAGCGGGATACAATTGCATCCACTGCTATTTTAAATGGCAAATGATACAAATTTAGTAAAAATATGTATCATGTGCCATTAAATTAATATATAAATTAATGACAGATAAGGAAATCATAAATTAGTATATATTTGATTTTTAATTTTTGGAATTTTGCTTGGAGGATCACGCTAGTGGTATCTTGTTTTGTTAGTGCAATTATTCTGCGTATTAGTGAAAAAAAAGGCATGACACGTGGACTATTATCAAGATGATACGGCATGGTACGTGAACCATCAATATAGCGACGAGTGGCATTCTTAATTAGACGAGTTAAACAATGCAAAAAGGCACGGGAGGAACACCCTCGTGGTTACACTGAGAAAAGAATCGAACCTGATAGCCGTAAAAGGAAAAACATGATCGGAATGGATAAAGACCGTTAAGAAGAGAAGATGCACGAACTTGTCATAAATAAGGATGGAAAATCGATATATAATTACGGTTACGGGAAATCCTCAGTCATAAATACTTCCGTTATAATTATATATGGTAACGGGTAATCAAGACAATTAATGCCATTAACAAGCCCGAATTAAGTAAGAAAATCGTTATAATTGTATGCTCCTATATAAGGACTTAGACCTCATTTGTAATAGCATCAGATTTTTTATTGAAGTTTATGCAATCATTCTTTACTTTATTCACAAGGTTCTAACCGTAATTTTGGGAGTAATTATCAATTTGTTTCATATTTCCTTTATTTGTCAATTATTTCCATTATTTGCTTTAATCTTCAAATTATTGAAAGTGAAGTGAATCTTAGTTATCAGTAACCCGATTTCTTTTTGATATTGACTTTGACCGAGAAATCTATTTTTGGGTTAAACAAATTGGTTCTGTTGCCGGGAATCTGATAATCTGTTCACTTTCCAAACTTTATTTTTAACGACCAAATATGTCAACTGCTAACGAGAACAACTAGTTGAACCGACTAGGTGGAACTCCACCACATCACACACCTATGGGATCCCCTTAACAATCCCGTGAAAGTTCACCTGAAAGGTCCGATTCGCGCACTGATGGTCAACATGGAGACAACCAAACTGTGGAGGAGGATGCCCTAAAACAATTGATTGCAGAACAGGTGAACATCACACTGCAGGCTTGTTAATTTCACGTTTTCGTACGTTAAAGTTTCGTCGTAAGTTAATCGACGTAGGCCCGAGAATGAGATTATTTTTGAGGTTATAAGTATTTATGCTATTTATAACAGGTGATAAGTAAGTGCCGTGAAGGTTAGAGGGTAAACAAATAAAAGAAAATGAGTTTCGTTGAAGGTTGTCAATTTGGAATAAAATACGGTCCAAGCTATAATACCCGGTATTTATGGACTAGTACTATACAAGGTACCATATGATCATGATAGTAAGATATATAAAGTGTGTTAAAAGTAATTAGTATTTTAAGTAATTTGATATAATTCTTAATTATGTGTGTAATTACTTAATTATGGGTTTAGTGGGAGATTAACAAACTAATTAGGATATTGTGGATAAGCTTAATACCTCCCAACGTGGTAGCAAGTAGGGGTTCTTAATCAAGCCTAATATTGACTAGGTAAGTTATGGGGCTAGGTGGCATATTTAGGAAATTCTTTGGCTAAGTAATCCTTATCAAGTGGGGCCCACAACCACTATGATAAGAGACCTCCCCAATTCGTTAAAGGAAGATGGATATATCTACAAAGTAACGAATGAAAGCTTCAACAAAATTCATACGAAACTACAATGCTATAGCAGCGTGAGTTGCAAATTTTAAGGGAGCCCGGTATACCATTTCTCAAGAATATCATACGGAATTTTTCCTACTTCGATTTCGCTGTTACGTGTTTTGTCGCGATTGACGTGTGTTAGAGGGATTGTCAAGAGAATCAACTCAAGTATATTAAGGCTATCCCTTCTTTCCTTTTGGCATGATCTATATAATACAAATGAAACGAACAAACGCACAACTTTCATAAATGTCTGTATTCATAAAAGCACTAGGGGTGCCTATGTTCTTGAATTCCCATGTGTCTTATTATTATATATTCTGTTCATGGGTCTCAGAAAAATGCGTAATTGATAAAGTTTATCTGAAGACATATTGATCTTATGACATTCCAAGAAATCTTATTAACTTACTTCTTATGCATTTCATTCATTTATACATGTACATCGACCCATGACCAGATGGCATTATATGCGCGTATATTATATGTATATGAGATATGAAAAAAGTTTACTGTGTTATATATGCACCACCACCTGATTAGTTGGTATACGTTGATAATTTCACCCACTGAGGCCAAGATAATATGATGGGATGCCCTTAGAGGCTTGATGACTTTATGTACGCATACTTAGGCATGATATGATATTTATACGCACATGCATGACATTATAGATGTTTCAAGATTCGCAGAGCTATTTAGACTTACAGGTGGATTCCTTTACTCCATGGTTCTTTTATGTCTTGTATGTACTAATTTTCATGCCTTACATACTCGGTATATTATTCGTATTGACGCCCCTATTTCCTGGGGCCTGCGTTTGATGCCCCAGGTGCAGGTAGACAGGCTGACGGTCCCCTTTCTTAGGATCCTTGTTCAGCGAGAGTTGGTGTGCTCCATTTGATCCGGAGATGTTTTTGGGTTCTGGTACGATATGTTTGTATACATATATGGGTATGACGGGGCCCAGTCTCATCCTTTATACAGTTGGACACTCTATTAGAGGTCTGTAGACAGTCATGTATAGTTGGATAGTATGTGGCCTTGTCGGCTTCTAGTTTTGGATATATAGTTGTCTATAGCAGCCTTGTCGGCTTACCCTACCGTATTCCGCGTGTATATGTATATATGTCTTTTGGACATATTTTCCTCACGTATGTTATTCACATGATTCAGCAGTTTATTGACAGATGTTATTCATGACCTACCCTTAATTCATGTTTATATCTTAGATGCATGCTTAGGGGTGTTCGACAGGTAGGACTCGGGCACTCGTCATGGCCCATCGGTTTGGGTCATGATAAAAGTGGTGTCAGAGGATTACCCAATACAGCGCAAACTGCTCCGCCGGTTAATACAACAACTTTGGAGAACCTACGTTCGGGGCTTGACAACTCTGGAAGTGGAGAAATTCCCAATGAATCTCGTGATGGAGGGTCAAATATAACGAATAATTCTAGTTTATAAAGTTTAGTGTTTGCAGAAACAACAGAAGGAGCAAAACGAGCGTATAGAGCAAATACCTGACGTGCCTCCCGTGATCAAAGGTGTGTATATTGACAAGTATTCACAGCAAACCTGGAAGGCAAGTGCAGCACCTTTACTAATTTCCAAAAAGTTTAAAATGCTTGATATTTCCAAATATGATGGAACAACTGACCCTCAGGATCACGTAACCACGTTCACTACCGGTGTGAAAGGCAATGATTTAACCAAGTAGGAGATCGAATCAGTTTTGGTTAAAAAGTTTAGCAAAACACTCACAAAAGGAGTGTTAACATGGTATTCTCTTTTACCTGAAAATTCTATTGATTCTTTTGCTGAGCTTGCATATTCATTTATAAAAGTACATTTGGGGGCTCAAAAAGTTGAAAAAGAGATAGAATACATCTTCAAGGTTAAACAAGGGAGTACAAAATTGCTCAGGAAATTCGTAGATAGATTCCAACGAGAGAGGACAATATTGCCTCGAGTACCTGATAACTGGGAGGCTATGGCATTCGCGAGCAACTTGAACGAGAAAAGTTCAAAAGCCACGAGGAGGTTGAAAGAAAGTTTGCGAGAATTTCCTGCAACAACTTGGAACGATGCGTACAATAGATATAGTAGATTAGTACGAACCTGCGGAAAGAAGAAGATACGGTCACACAGCCAAGGGCCGAAGAAAGACCAGGTTCGAGACGCTCAGAATTAGAAAGGAGATCCGGTAAAAATAGGTACAAGCCATACATGGGACCTGCGGGATGAGACTCTCCATCTGAACAAGAGAATGCATGGTTTAATTCAATATCAAGACAAAAAGATGTGAGTTCTTCATCCAGGTTCAAAATGGAGCGGGATGCCCGAAGCAATGATCTAGTACACAAGCAAGAATAGGGGATTATAGCTTTAACATTAGCACCTCTGAATTTGTGGTTGTTTTAAGAAGTATGGGAGATAAGGTGTGATGGCCAAAAAAATGATATCAGATCCAAACAAATGAAACCCAGATTTTCGGTGCGAGTTTCATAATGGTCATGGACATAGAACAACAGATTGCAGACTTTTGCAAGGAGAGGTCGAACATTTATTGAAGCAAGGCTATCTTACTGATTTGTTAAGTGAGAAAGGGAGACAATCATACATGAAGAACAGACAAGAACCCCCAAAACCTCCATCACCAAAGAGAATAGTCAATGTCATAATCGGAGGAAATGAGGTCAATGGAGTAACATACACAGCCGCAAACAAGACATCAAAAGTTATTGTCACTCATGGAAAGCGAGTATGCCAAGTCTTGGATGGCGACAATATAACATTTGATGATGAATACGTGGACGGCTTGATGATTTCTCACAACGATGCACTTGTAATATCTCTACTTGTACATGATACTAATGTAAAATAAGTTTTGATTGATCCAGGTAGCTCAGTGACCATAATTTTACTGAGAGTAGTAAATGAAATGCAAGCTAATGCTAAGGTCATACCAAAACCATGATCCTTGTCTATGTTTGATAATTCAAGTGTAGTTACGAAAGGGGAAGTTGTACTTACCATATTTGCAGAAGGGGTCATCAAGAATACAAAGTTCCAGGTGATAGACGCGGACATGGCCTATAATATAATCTTGGAAAGACCATGGATTCATGATAAGGACGTTGTCCCATCCACGTTGCATCAAGTTATCAAATTCCCTTCACAATGGGGAATCCGACGAATCCGCGGAGATCAATAAGCTTCGCGAAGTATTAACTCGGTGGTGACTGCAAGCATAGTTGCCAATGATGCAGATGCGAAATAGCAATTACAGAATTCAGTCAAGGACACTGTTATTCATACCTCAACGGAAAACACGCAAGGGCAGACTGATGTCGATTCGAGACCCGATGTGATTCAAGAGCCAGAGGAAAATGAGAACATTAAAACAACCACCGAGGAGCTCAAAGCCGTAATACTATTTGTCCACTGGCCAGACAGAAATGTTTACATCGGAGCAAATTTGAGCCTAGAGATGAAAGATAAGTTAATTGAATTTTTACATGCTAATGTAGATTGCTTTGCTTGATCCCATTCAGATATGACAGGTATACCACCGGAGGTGATGAATCATAAGCTGAATGTGGATCTTTTACACCCACTAGTCAAGCAAAAGAAAAGGAAGCAAGGGTCCTTCAAAAATCAAGTGATCGAGGATGAGGTACAAAAGCTTTTTAAAATTGGTTCAATACGAGAGGTAATGTACCCTGAAAGGTTGTCTAATACTGTTGTGGCTCCAAAAAAAATGAAAAATGGCGAGTTTGTATAGACTATACTGATTTAAATAAGGCTTGTCCTAAGGATTCATTTTCTTTATCACATATAGATCAATTAATTAATTCTACCATAGGTCACGAGCTTTTAAGTTTTTTAGATGCATATTCAGGTTATAACCATATAAAAATGGACCCTCGAGATGAGGAAAAAACTTCGTTTATCACAGATAGAGGGACTTACTGTTACAAAGTCATGCCATTTGGCCTGAAAAATGCTGGAGCCACATATCAAAGATTGGTGACTAAAATGTTTCAAGAACACCTGGGAAAAACTATGGAAGTCTACGTAGATGATATGTTGGTAGAGTCAACACAGGCGGGGGATCATTTTCAACATTTGTCTGAGACCTTTGAGATTCTCCGCAGGTATAACATGAAGTTAAACCCGAAAAAGTGCGCTTTTGGCGTGGCTTCAGGTAAGTTTCTAGGTTTTTTTGTTTCTAACAGAGGTATTTAAGTAAATCCCGCACAGATCAAAACTATTGAGCAAATATCAGATATACTCACGAGCAAGAAAGAAGTGCAGAGATTAATAGGCAAGATAGCAGCTCTAGGAAGATTTATATCAAAGTCATCTGAGAAACGTTTTAAATTCTTTTCAGTGTTGAAAAATCAAAATCAGTTTGAATGGACTGACAAGTGCCAACAAGCTATGAAGGACCTAAAGACATATCTATCGAATCTACCTCTGTTGGCCAAATCAAAAGACAGAGAAAGATTGCTCATTTACCTCGTTGTGTCAGAAGTAGTAATAAGTGCGGTATTGGTACGTGAAGACAAAGGTAAACAATCCCCAATTTATTATGTTAGTAAGTCTTTATTAAATGCTGAGACACAGTATCCACATCTAGAAAACCTTGCTTTAGCTTTAATTATGGCTTCAAGAAAGTTACGACCTTACTTTCAGTGCCATCCTATTTCTATTATTACTGCTTTCCCACTAAGGAACATATTGCATAAACAAGAATTATCAGGTAGATTATCTAAATGGGCAATAGAACTCAGTGAATATGATATCATATATCAGCCTAAAACTGCAATAAAATCGCAGGTATTGGCAGATTTTGTAGAGAATTTTAGCACGAACCTAGTTCCTGAAGCAGAAAAAGAACTACAAGTGTTTACCGGAGCTAATCCGGAGACTTGGACCCTATTTACTGACGGTTCCTTGAATGTTAAAGGAGCAGGTTTGGGTATTATTTTAATTCCACCCTCAGGTAAAGTCATCAGACATGCAATAAAATGTTATCCAATTACTAGCAATAAGACAGAGTATAAAGCTGTGATTGCAGGCTTGGAACCAGCACGAGAACTTGGTATCGAACAAATTGTGATCAAAAGTGACTCGTAGCTGGTAGTTAATCAAATGCAGGGGACTTAGATAGATAGATAGAGAGAGAGAAAGAGAGAGAGAGAGAGAGAGAGAGAGAGAGAGAGAGAGAGAGAGAGAGAGAGAGACGAATGCAGCAATACCTCGAAAAGGTACGAGAATTGCTTAGATAATTTCAGACATGGAAAGCCGTACAAATACCTAGGGGGAAAATGCAGAAGCAGACGCATTGGCAAATCTCGCGTCTGTCGCAGGTGCAACAAATGCAAAAAATGATGTTTTGGTACACTTGTTTCATTCACCACTCGATCAAACCTTTAATAATTTAACTTAGGGATTGGAGAACCGAATTTGTGAACTTTTTGCAGTATGGTATCTTGCCCGAGGATAAGAAGAAATTCTAATTGTCACGGTTGAAAGTTGCACAGTACTGCTTAATTCGTGAAAATTTATATCGCAAATATTTGGGAGACCTTTAGCACGGTGCCTCGGACCATCACAAACGGAATATGTAATGAGAGAAGTACATGAGGAGCATTGTGGCAGTCATGTCGGGGGAAGATCGTTGGTAAATACATTACTAAGGGCAGGATATTATTGGCCAAAAATGGAAGAAGAAACAGAAAACTTCGTAGCCAGGTATGATAAATGTCAACGATATGCCAATAACATGCATCAGCCAGCGAAACTGTTGCATTCGGTTATATCAACATGGCCTTTCATGAAATGGGGCATGAATATCATAGGGCCTTTGCCTCAAGCTAAAGGAAAGGTACGATTTCTGTTAATTTTAACGGATTATTTCTCAAAATGGGTAGAAGCAGGTGCCTTTAAATAGGTGCGAGAAAAGGAAGTTACGGATTTCATTTGGAGAAATATTATATGTCAATTTGGAGTTCCAAAGGAGATTGTCTGTGACAATGACCCACAATTCATAGGCGCGAAAGCCACCGAAGTTTTCTAAAGTTGGCAGATTAAACGAATTACTTCTGCACCTTATCATTCAACGGCCAATGGACAAGGTGTGTCTATAAATAAGGTTATTATCAATAACTTAAAAAAGTGATTGGAAGAATTAAAAGGCAAATGGCCAGAAGTACTTACCAGGGGTACTATGGGCTTGCCGAACAACGACAAAAACTAGTACGGGTGAGACACTTGTATACGTAACAGAAGCTTTGATTCTGGTGGAGATAGGTAAACCAAGCATGAGGTACACACATACCACTGGAGCAACAAATGAGGAAGAGTTATGAGTAAATTTGGATTTAACAAAAGAAAGGAGAGAAGCAACACTAATTCGAATGGCGGCTCAAAAGCAGATAATTAAACGATATTATAACAGGAAAGCCAATTTGAGGTACTTCATGATTGGGGACTTCGTCCTCAAAAAAGTATTCCGGTCAACAAAAATGGCAAACGCAGGAAAGTTGAGTCCAAATTGGGAAGGCCCATATAGGGTTAGAGGCATTGCTGGAAAAGGAGCGTACGAATTGAAAACCATGGACGGCAAGGTGTTACCATCAAATTGGAATGCATTCCATTTGAATAAATATTACTTCTAAACGAGGATAATACCCACTGTCAGGTATCACGCAAGTTCGATTTTATTTTATTTATTTAATTTTACTAACTATTTTAGATGATAGGCAAAAAGCTGGCCTGTAACAAATGATGATATTAGACCCGAAAGACACGCAGAATACTGAATTATTCCCGGTCTAGACTACAACTTTTCTGATGGAAAAAAGGGTTATGCAGTCATCATCTAAAATATTACATCCGAGCCCCGTTTGTATTTTTCTTTCAGGAAAAAGGACCAAAAGAAAGGAGTTGATCTAGTGTTCGAGATTTCATACTTCAATGCTCCAACGTTGGGGGGACTATGCATATAAAAGATTACACAAGGAAGGAAGATGTATACCAAGGGCATAGTTCAGCCTGAATCAAAACCTTAAAGAAACCCTTGAAGATTTTCAAAAAACATATCAAATGCGTTCAAACTCGCAAAAAGGATGCAAGATATTCCCACGAGCTTCTAGGTTAAGGCCATAAGTTTAATCGCAGAAAGACATTCAAATTTATAAACCTGCTACAATGAAAGAAATTATAAAAATATTGTACAAACAGTTATGAAAATGATATACAAACTTACTTATTTGAGAGTTCAAAAAATAAAACAAATTACTTTTTGTTTCATATCTACTTCATGTTTCATATCCTTGCACCAATATGAAGATGAGACGTCATCTTCATCAATGTCGTTAATATAAAAGGGCCCTCTTTTATGAAAACCCATGCATATTGAAGTCACAGTCTATTAAGGCAATATAAGTGCAAGAATAATCTCAAAATTTAAAGAGCGGAAAGCATAATATGCGACAAAAGCAATAAAAATATTTATATCATTACTCTAAAACATAGGGGTGGTAAAACCTTCCAAAAATTGTCCAAAAAACACAAGGAGATTCCAACCAAAAACCAACAAACAAACACTTTCAAAAGTCGGGAAAAGAGAGAGCTAATGAGCATCATTTACTGTGGTAGAAGGATCAACTTGAGGAGAATAGGGTTGAACATCGGCTTCACCAGGAGCAAGTCCATCTCTGTCACCCTTAGAACCTTCGTCCTCGGGCGTGGAGAAGCTTTGACGCTGATGAGTCTGTTCAATTATTTCTCTAGATTTCGCAATCTCAACATTAAGGTCAAAACCTTCCTGGATGGCTTCAGTTAAAGTCTCGAAGCGAGTGTTCAAAAAGCCCAGGTAACGTCAAGTGATGACTTATCTTCAAGGGCTTCATATTCCTCCTCCCATTGCTCAATTGCAGCTTTCAATTCTTCTTTTTCTACCTCCGAGACTTCATAAGCTGTCTTCAAAGGAGTAAGAGAACTTTCAAGGAACTGAATCTTATTTGTAGAGGCACAGAAATCTTCTTGAGCTTGGGTAAGCATTTGCACCAGATCACCCGCGTAGATCTCTTTTTGGTTAAAGAGTTCTTTCAAACTCCTTATCTCTTCAGTAGCCTTGGAATGTTGTTCAGTAAAGGAAGATTGATGTCTGTCCTTGTCCTTCTCAACTTGATTGGAAGAAGCTTTTAAAATCGCTAACTCAGTAGAGACCATCCTCAGTTGTTGCTCCAAAGCTCCTTTCTCCTCGGCAAGAACGTCTTTCTCCAACTGAAGGCCTTCAAATTGATCTTTCCAGTTGTTAGCCTCAGTGCGTAACTCAATTACCTGCTGGTCAGTCCATGAAATCCTTTTCATAAGCTCTGTACCTGTCAAATTAATCTACAAAAAGACAAAAGGAAAAGAGTTATGAATGAGAAAAAAGAAAGGAAAGGAAGATAGGTAAAAATATACCTTAAGAGAAGAATGAATGATGTCATTTATCAAAGTCAAAGAACTGTGACCCTCCAACTTCTTCTTTTCCACGGGTCCTAATAACAGTTTCATCCACACATCAACTTGTCCATATTTTTTCAACAAATTCCCACCATCGGGGACTTCAATCACAAACTTTTTCATACCCCGCCTGCTGCTAGAAGGCTCAGCTTCTACACGAGGAACAGCAGCGGTGGCAACCATTGGGGCAACTCTAGGCAAGGAAATGAGGGGGTTAACAGAAAGTGTAACTAACAACACCGGAACGGAAGCAAGTGGCAACTCCTCGGAAATAGGCCTGAGTCCTTCTTCACCCTCAAATCCATGGGCGAATAACCTTTCAATGGGACTTGATGGGGGTTGTCTAAGTTACCAGCATCTTCATCAGAAATTGCCAAAGGGACACTCTACGGCTCATCAACGAGTCTGAAGGGAATTGAACTTGATGGGGGATCTTGAGAAACAGGGGTTTCATCATCTGAAACCACGCGTATTGTGACATGCGGTTTTCTCACCAAGGAACCTTCTTCGACATCCTCTTCATCATCAGACCCACAGGCTTCGGTAGTCTTTCTCTTGGAGGAAGAAGTACCCAAAATCCGTTCTTGTACAGAACTTACAGAAAGCCTTACTGTAGGAACAGATGCGGGACTGATGCCACGAATGGCAAACCCTAATAAAAAAAAGGTGATAAAAAAAGTTATATATGAACAAGTAAAGAGAGAAAGAAACCACGAGAATAAAAAGGTATCGCGAGTCTTCACTTTTCAACCAAATTTTTGTGAAAGAAATTTTCAAGATCTTTTGCCCATGAGAGCAGCAGTTAATATTTTTTCTACCCAAGCACGGAAGTCAGGAATTTCTTCGAAGACTTCCATGGTTGCTGAAAAAATAATTATACGATTATGTAAAGGAACTCAAGACATCAAAGAAAGAAAAAAAAAAAAGGAAAAAACACTTACGTGCAAAGTTCCATTTTTCTGGAAAAGGCATATTTTCTTCACCCACTAATCCAGTGGTGAGGCAACAACAAATCGGGCATACCAGCCACAGTCACAGTCATCCTCGGGGCTATGTAAATCCCTTTTACTTCTAGCCACGAGAGAGAAGACACTTTCACGAAACAACTTTGGAGAGTAAAGGTGAAGTAAGTGACGGAAGGTAAAAGGAGCGGAAACCAAATCCGACAAATAACGAAGGCAAGCAACTGCCCTCCATATTATGGGATCGATTTGACCAAGGCAAATATTAAAATAGCGACAGAACTCAATGATCACTGGGTCAATGAGAGGTTTAAATCCTAAAGTGAAAGGATAGGTATAAACGAAAGAGAAGCCAGCATGGTAAGAAGTGATTCTTTGGTTGGCACAAGGAACTAAAACTGGGAAATCTGGTTTCCAATGACATTCACGTCGAACTAAAGCATGGTTAAGGGAAGCTATAGAAGTAACTTGATTTTTCATGGCTTCATGATCTGACGCAAAGGAAAATTCTTGATGAACAATTTTAGAAATTGTAGGCTCACGCATGGGTTCATTCTGATCCTTACTCTTAGAAGAAGATCTAGGGGTTAAAGGGGCTCTAGATCTAGAAGAAACTAGTTTGACAAAACTACTTTGAGAAGTAGAACTGCGAGTAGATAAGGAACCAAGACTGCGGAGTCTACCACCTCTCCTACTCCTAGTAGGGGCAGTAGAAGGAGCAAGCTCATCGACGATCACAACTTTACGAGGGTCTGGTATTGAAGAAGACATGTTTAACAAAGAAAATACAGAGGAAAGATAGAGGAATACGAAGGAAGGTTAAGGAGATGAATACAGAGAAGAAGGAAGAGGATTTCATAACAATCAAGTGAGATGAAGTATTTATAAGGAGAGACAACCGTCATCAAAACTGATCATTATGAAGTGTCATAATAGAACTGTTACGTCATGACTGATGCAGTCGCAGAAAACCCCTAAAAAGGCACTGAAAAGCTGCAGAACCAATCAAGTTAAGCCACATGGCATGGTCATTAAATGGATGTGACGTACGTCGCATCGATTCTGAAAGGAGCATTAAGATACTCGAGAAACGGCAGCAAGGAATTCCCGCCATAAATACTTACTACTTTTCGAATATTCAGTTGAGAATATTCAGAAAGTGGGGGGGACTATCTGTATTAGTGAAAAAAAGGCATGATACGTGGACTATCACCAAGATGACAAAGCATGGTATGTGGACCATCAATATAGCGACAAGTGGCATTCTTAATTAGACGAGTTAAAAAATGCAAAGAGGTACAGGAGGAACGCCCTCGGAGTTACACTGAGAAAAGAATCGAACCTGACAGCTGTAAAAGGAGAAACAAGAGCGGAATAGATAAAGACCGTTAAGAAGGGAAGATGCACGAACCTGTCATAAATAAGGAAGGGAAATCGATATATAATTATGGTTACGGGAAATCCTCAGCCATAAATACTTCCGTTATAATTATATATGGTAACGGGTAATCAAGGCAATTAATGCTAACAAGCCCGAATTAAGTAAGGAAACCGTTATAATTGTATGCTCCTATATAAGGACTTAGACCTCATTTGTAATAGCATCAGATTTTTTATTGAAGTTTATGCAATCATTCTTTACTTTATTCACAAGGTTCTAACTGCAATTTTGGGAGTAATTATCAATCTGTTTCATATTTTCTTTCTTTGTCAATTATTTTTATTATTTGCTTTATTATTCAAATTATTGAAAGTGAAGTGAATCTTGGTTATCAGTAATACGATTTCTTTTTGATATTGACTTTGACCGAGAAATCTATTTTTGGGTTAAATATTTTGACTTAATTTTGGTGCTTATGATTGCTAAGCGCATGATTCATACGTATAATTGTGATGTGAAAAGTGAGGTCTCAGTTATGTTATTTCTAATAATGTTCGGCTTAAGTTGTGTCACATAGACGTTAAATTAAAAATCAAGTAATTCAGTGGGTCCATGATAAACAGTCTTAGTTTACATCTATAAAAGAGGCTGTTTTTAACAAGAAACAAAATTGAAAGCGGCCAAGGTCAATAGATTAAACGGCAAAAATTATTTTTAAGGTAAAATTCCTAATTTTTCCAATGTACTCAAGTTCGGGAACATATGATTCACAATATTTAGTTATTTTTGTTTTCTTGATTAATCCGAACATAGACCAATTTTTTTTTGTCGTACGCTTTAGAAAGAAGTCATGTTGTTTGAGCTGCCAATGAAACTAAACGTTGCGACTGTGTTGTCAAATTTGAACCACAGAATAATAAATTACACTTGCTTAATTATTATTCCCAAGTCCACTTTAATTGATTTTTTAGTTATTTTCAAGTATATTAAAAAATCTATCTTTTAACATTAATTAACAATATAGTTGATCATATTAACATTAATTTGTTTATTGGAAATATAATAAATATTCCTAGGCACTTTACTCCAAGGGCAACTTTGAAAGAAAAAAAGTTAATTCTTTCTTGAGATTTGAAAAAAGTCAAATATTATGGACCACAAAAAAAGACTAAAAAAATCAATTAAAGTACATCAGACAGAGTAATATTTTTTTGCTGTAATAGTTATCTAGGCATTATAATATGTAGTAAATATATAGTCAAATATGGACAAACCCCTAAAAAATTTATGCCCCTTTTTTTTTCCATTTTACTGTAGGTAGTTGATCTCTTAACCACGACATTTCTATGAACACAAGATCAAAGATAAACTTATTTAATGGAAATGCTTATTGACACTCGTCAAGCATAAAAGTAGAAGAAAAAAAAGCACAAGAAATCTGTTGTACATCATGTGACTTTTAAAGCTTTAGGAAAAGAGTGCATAAATCACTTGTTTTTACCCCTTACTCTTTTCTTTGATTCTCTCAATTAAAACGGGAAGCAGGTCAATTTCCATTACATGCCCAAAAGAAAATGCATTGTTAAACCCTAGGAATGCAAAAACACTAGTATGTGATTTGTCCTCATCTGTCTAAGTTTGTTGGATAAAGTTATTCGATACTTGTTTTACTGATGAGAGATAGTAGGTATTACGCAAAATTAGTCAAGGTATACGCAAGTTGGCTCGATTACTATAATTATATAAAAAGAATGCACTGTAAGATATACCTTAATAACAAAGAACGAAAGCATGTAAATGAGTAAAGAGAAAAGGTATATATGTTGTTGAATAATACAGTAGTATTTGATAAAAGAACATATCGACAAGTAGCCATTCTTTTCAGTGGGGTCCAGATATATGCTTTGTGACACTAAAAATTTGCAGGCAAACATGAATTCTATTGTATCTATAAAGACTATTTCACATGCATTAATTGAGAGCTCTTCATAGTTCATATTCTCTAACGTTATGTCAAGTACATAAAACAAAAGTGCTGCTCCTATAAAGTTTGAGTTCCTTTTTCTTTCATTTCTGTTGAATAAAGGAATACTAATGTGGTTTAGACACTTGAACAACAAGATACATAATTGTAAATGTAGTAAAAGAAACAAGTGTTGACAATGAGGAATCAGTTGTCTGCCTTATCATTGGCGGCCTTTCAGAATTCCCTTAATTTCTGACTAATCATTTCATAAATTATTAAACCTTACCAAAGTTTGGTAGCATAATTATAAGGTGGTTGTTGGAGACATTTTTTATTTCCTTCCCTCACATGGTGGTAAATATCAGGATTATACTTTTTCTATCAGCAACTTCAACCCGCCTATTTGTCGTCATTATATTTGCGATACTCTGTAAAATACCTATTTCAAAATAAATGTAAAATATTCAGTCTTACCCTTTGTTAGGTAACTCCGTCTTTAAAAAAAGAACAAGACAACTTTGTCATTTTAATCTTATACTATATGCAATTTTAACTAGACCTATAACAATTATGAGCTAAATTAACGAGGGAAAACTGAATCGTAGAGTATGTAATTAATTTCAAGTATTATTCTCTCAGCTTAGAATGCCGTCTCTCCAAGTGGAACGAGCGAATCCTACGTATTAAATTGGGGAACTTGTTTTTTTTTTCAAAATAGCTGTGTAAAGTCAATATTATACATAAATTTAGCAGTCTAACGCAAACATATCCTTCTAACAAACTCCTGAAGGGACGCATGAGGAATCGTGTGGATGATTCTATACTTGATTTAGCACTATTACTTGCTAATACATGACTAGTTATGTAATAAAATTCATTCCATTGCAACGTGATATCTATGTAATACCCTAGTTTTATCCTTTTCAAAAATACCAACCGATGAAATAGGGGTTACATGACACAATGTACGCAGGGACAGATTAGTAATTAGCAAGGGTCAGTAACGATGTTAATTAAGAAGTCAGGAAGATAGTTATACTGTAATTAGCTGGTAGTTAGTTGTAGTTAGTTGGAGTACAACTATAAATTAGTGGCCAGCGGATACACATTGTATAAGTAAGAGCTACAGTACTCTTTCAGAAGACAGAATTCATTTTTACAAAATCCTCTCTAGAACCTTCTCTGTTTCTCTCGTAATAGAGCTCGACTAATATTTTCATTTCTCTGCAAATCTCTACATGGTGTCAGAGCGATGAGGCCACAATTGTGAGTCAGATGCTACGATTCTATACAAATCTATACAATTCATAGCTTGAGGAATTTGCAGATTCAAAAATGGTGACGACAGTCCTAGATCACAATCATGCTCTGTATCTTCATCCTTCAGACACAACAGGTGCGCTGATTATCTCAATTCAACTGACCGGATCGGAGAACTACTCTATTTGGAGTCGTGCGATGCAAATTCAATTGCTTGGAAAGAACAAGCTAGGGTTGATCGACGGAACATAGAAAAAGGAGGATTTTAGCTATGATTTAGGTCATCAATGGGATAGATGTAACGCTATTGTGTTGGGATGGATAATGAGCTCTGTCTCAAAGGAATTGGTGACAGGAATTGTGTATGGAAAGGATGCCAGTGCTGTTTGGGCAGATTTACGAGAGAGGTTTGACAAGGTGAATATGTCAAGGATTTTTCAGTTACATAAGGGAATTGCAACAATTACACAAGGAAATGACAGCGTTTCTGTATATTTTTCAAAACTCAAGGACCTTTGGGATGAATTTGACAGTATGGTTCCTCCTCCCTGCGTTTGTCCGAGATCTAGGAATTTTATGGAACATATGCGGAGGCAGAAGCTACTGCAGTTTTTAATGGGCCTTAATAAGAGTTATGAACAAGCACGAAGTCAAATTTTGATGACTAATCCTACACCAACAGTGAACAAAGCCTATTCTATGATCATTGAGAGAGAGAGTCAAAGAGCGTTGACTAACTCATCTATGACAGGTGAAGGAACAGAACTAACAGCCTTACTAGCTGGTAAAGGAAGCACTTATCAGAAGCAAAGGAAGAATTAGAATCTCCAATGTGATTTTTGCAAAATGAAGGGACGTACTAAGGAAGGCTGCTACAAAATCATAGGCTATCTGACAGATTTCAAAAACAAAAGGAAAGGGAACATGACCACAGCTTACCATGTACAGGCTGAGAATGCTAACCCAAATATGACAGGTTCTAGTGCAGTTGGCAGGCGTGAATTTCTTGATGTAGCTGGCTTATGAGATCTACCTAAAGCACCTCAACTCACCAATGAACAATACAATCAGATCATGAAGCTGCTTAATCAAGATCAGTCAGTGGATGGCTCAGCTAATATGGAAAATATTGTTTACTCCTTCCTAACTTGTGGAGAAAAGGGAAACTGGATAATTGACACAGGAGCAACCAATCATATGGTAGCAGACTTGAGCATGTTATCTGAAGTTAGAGCAGTTAGTCAAGCAAACAGTAAAAGAATACACTTACCAAATGGAGGAATCACCAACGTGTCACATGTTGGGAACTGTAAGATCACAGATACAGGGAAAATAAGAAATATACTCTATGTTCCTTATTTTCAATATAACCTCTTATCAATATCTAAAGTGACTAGAGAACTACATTGTATGGTTGGATTTTATCCTTATTTTTGCATATTCCAGGACCTCTCCAGTGAAAAAGTGAAGGGGATTGGTAGGGAGTAGGATGGCCTCTACCTCCTAGTCTCACAACCACCTACTAGGAGTGGAACTGAGGATAAGACAGTGACACAAGGATTCTGTACATAACAAGTAGAGAAGGATATACTGCTTTGGCATAGGAGGTTGGCTCATGTATCTGGGAATTCACTAAAGGAATTATTTGGTTTTAATATAGATGAATGTAAAATTGCTTTGGATAATTGTGAAGTCTGTCCAATAGCTAAGCATATAAGAATACCTTTCCCTTCTAGTACTACTAAGTCAAAAAAGAGTTTTCAATTACTGCATATGGATGTATGGGGACCCTATAGTACACATACATCTGATTGAAATAAATTTTTCTTAACAATTGTGGATGATTATTCTAGAGTAACTTGGATATTCTTACTCAAATTCAAAGGTGATGTGATAATTGTTATGAGATCCTTCCTTAAAATGATCCACACTTAGTTCAATATTATAGTTCAGAAAGTGAGATCAGACAATGGTGGGGAGTTCATGAGCTCAGAAATGCAGGAATTGTTTAATGGATTGGAATAGTTCATCAAAGATCTTGTGTCCACACACCCCAACAAAATGGGGTGTAGAGAGAAAACACAGGCATCTACTTGAAGTTGCTAGAGCTATTAGATTTCAGGGTCATATACCATTGAATTTCTGGGGACATTGTGTGATGGCTGCAGCTTATCTCATAAACAGACTACCCTCTAAGAACCTTGGAGGAAAGTCTCCTTATGAGCTACTTTTTGGCAAGAAACCTAGCCTAAATCATCTAAAAACTCTTGGTTGTTTATGTTATGCTAGTGTACTACCTAGGAGAGATAAATTTGCCTGCAAAGCTATCAAAGTTGTGTTCATGGGATTCTCTGCTGTCTCAAAGGGATATATCCTGTATGACTTGAAGGAGCATAGATTCTTTGTCAATAGGGATGTTTTGTTCAAAGAAAATATTTTCCCCTTTCAAGCTATGCATGAAACCTCAATGCAATTGGCTACTACTCAATTACCATCTGAAGATATCAATCCACCTGCTAACCAAGCTCCTGAAAACTTGTCAGACACCTCACTCATTGCAGAATTTGTTGATGATGAAAATACATTACAACCTGCGTTACCTGTGGATACTCTTCTTCCTTCATATGAGGATATTCCTGCTGCTTCAAACACTTCACCTATTTCAAATGATCCTCCTGAGCCTACTACTGTCATCACTGCTCTTGAACCCTTCAGGAAATCTCAAAGAGTAATCAAGGAGCCTATTTGGTTATCTGACTATGTCACTAACACCAGGAAGTCCAATTTAGTTGTCTATCCTCTTAGTGATTACGTATCCTATGACAGACTGTCTTCAGCTCATCAAGCATATCTAGGAGTTTTCTCTTCTATTGCAGAGCCTACTTATTTCTTAGAGGCTTCTAAGGATAAGAGGTGGGTTGATGCTATGAGAGCATAAATACAGGCTTTACAAGATAATCACACCTGGGAATTGGTTCAATTGCCTCCAGGGAAAACTCCAATAGGATGCAAATGGGTATACAAGGTCAAGCTCAAGGCCAATGGTGAGATTGAAAGATTCAAGGCTCGATTAGTTGCAAAAGGTTACAACCAGCAAGAGGGGATAGACTACACTGAGACCTTCTCCCCAATCGTCAATATAGCCACTGTAAGGACAGTACTTACACTTGCAGTTGCTCAACAGTGGTTTGTCCATCAACTTGATGTGTACAATGCATTCTTGCAAGGTGATCTGCATGATGAAGTGTATATGGTGCTGCCCCAGGGATTTTCAAGTCAGGGGGAGCATAATATGGTCTACATACTTGTTAAATCCCTCTATGGGCTAAAGCAAGTTAGTCGCCAATGGAATTTGAAATCGCCTAATGCTTTAATTAAGTCTGGTTTCAGTCAAAGTAATCTTGATCACTCATTATTCATCAAACGGGAAGGAATCAATACAATGATCATCCTAATCTATGTGGATGATATGTTAGTCACTGGGAACAGTTTAAAACTCATAGAGGATTCCAAAAACTCATTGCATCAAGCCTTCAAGATAAAAGACTTGGGTGAGCTCAAATACTTCTTAGGAATTGAGTTCAGTAGATCAAAATATGGCATTTTGGTAAACCAAAGAAAATATGCATTGGAGATAATATCAGAGTTATGACTGGGAGCTGCAAAACCAGCCTAGACACCACTTGAAGCAAACATGAAGCTCACGGTCATTGAATATGACAAGCTGATAAGAAGTACAGATGACCAACTCCTTGAAGATAAAGGGAAGTATCAGAAGTTGATTGGGAAACTACGGTACCTGACCTTAACAAGACCAGATATTTCTTTCTCTGTGCAGACACTTAGTCAGTTTTTACAGCAACCAAAGGTATCTCATTGGGAATAGGGTTGTGCATGGATCGGATCGGATCTGATTTAGCACATTTTGGATTCGGATTTCGGATTCTACAAAATGCAATCTGAATCCGATCAAAATTAATATCGGATCGGATCGAATTTTAAAGTTTGGATGGAATCGGATTTTCGGATTTCGGATCGGATTATTATGCCTCAAAGTTGCAAACTCATATATATTTTCTTTGTAAAAGAGGCAATACAAGAAAAATAAATTCATGTTTATGTAATTATGATAGTACTATGATGCCAATATAGCTAAATCCAGCAATTGTAAAGGTAATAACTTGGAGTAAGATGTAAAGGAAGTACTAACTATCCGAAATTAAAGTTTAATATTTATACATGCCATAATAATTTCGGATTTCGAATTTCGGATTGGATCGGGTTACAATTACACCAATCCGAATCCGATCAGAATATTCAAAATTTTAATAAACACAATTCGAAATACGATCCAAATATCCGAAATTCTAAATCCGAAATCCGAAATTGAACGGATCGGTTCGGATTTCGGATATCCGATCCAAATGAACAGTCCTAATTGGGAAGCAGCTAAAAGAGTAGTGAGATATATCAATAGGCAACCAGGTTTGGGAATTTTGTTGAGTAACAGAAAATTGGGAAAGCTGAGTGTTTAATGTGATGCAGATTGGGCATCTTGTCCAAATACAAGGAAGTCTGTCTCTGGCTTTGTGATCAAGTATGGAGAATCTTTGGTCTCATGGAAGTCAAAGAAGCAGAATACAGTATCAAAGAGTTCAGCTGAGGCTGAATATAGAAGTATGGCAAGTGCAGTATCAGAACTAGTTTGGATAACAGCACTGTTGAAGAAGTTAAGAACTGAAGTCACCTTCCCAATAGATGTGTACAGTGACAGCAAAGCAGCACTGCAGATTGCTGCTAATCCAGTGTTCCATGAACGAACAAAGCACATAGATATAGATTGTCACTTTATTCGTCAAAAAATACGAGAAGGCTTGGTGAAAACACAGCATGTGGGATCCAAAGATCAAATAGCAGATATTCTGACAAAAGGCCTAGCAAGAGCACAACATGAGTATTTGGTTGGCAAGCTGGGAGTGTTAAATATGTTCACACCCACCCGCTTGAGGGGGAGTGATGAAATAGGGGTTATATGACACAATGTACGCAGGGGCAGATTAGTAATTAGCAAGGGTCAGTAACGATGTTAATTAAGAAGTCAGGAAGATAGTTATACTGTAGTTAGCTGGTAGTTAGTTGTAGTTAGTTGGAGTACAGCTGTAAATTAGTGGCAAGAGGATACACATTATATAAGTAGGAGCTACAGTACACTTTCAGAAGACAGAATTCATTTTTACAAAATCCTCTCTAGAACCTTCTCTGTTTCTCTCGTAATAGAGCTCGACTAACATTTTCATTTCTCTGCAAATCTCCACACCAACTTCCTCAAAATGAAATTAAATTGTTCTACTACATAAGTTGGAATACCACACACTGGGAAGAGAACGAGAGGGACGGTTAGGAGAAGCTTTTGCGCCAATTTTCCGGCCAATGTCATGCACACCATATACATTTATACAAATATTTTCGATTAATTATACCCAAAAAGAAAATGAATGAACATGTTTTCAAGCTCCAACCTCCCAGGAAAGACGGGACTTCTCCTTCAAAGATGTAGAACAAACTAATTTCTTTATACAAATCTGTTGACGATACATCATCGTACAATCGCTTTTATAAGATATTTGAACCTGCAATTAGTGTATTGCGCCATCATTGTGAACAAACTCTTCGTTTTGCCCGAAGTCTGAAAAATGTATGAACAGCGACACTCAGTCTTGACACACACACTTTTGGTCGTACAACCAATCCCTCTTTCACTAGGATTGAAGAACAACTCCATGCTCTAAAAGCTCGGATAAAACACTTCTCATTTTGTCAACTGAAACAGGTTTCAGAATAACTCCATCCATACCAACTCTCATGCAGTTTTCTTTCGTCACTCGGTCAGTGTTTCCTGTTAGTGCCACAATAAGTGGCCTGTCGTGACGTTTCCCAAACTTTTCATGTATCCGCATAACAACTTCATAATAGTCTATACATGGTATACTCACGTCCATGAATACTACTTTGTGTTCCTGAGTAAGAACTCTCGAGCACTCATCGCCAGAGCTAACTGTTGTTACATCGCACCCTAGGTGCACTAGCAGACCCTTGGTTACCATCCTACTAAACCTGCATAAAAAAGATTCGAAATGGATACATCAAATTAATCTCTTAAGTCAATAATAATCGTATAGATCATTTTCAAAATATACTACAATTGTAACAACCTGAGAAACAAAGACACCGCTGCCACTAACACAAATTTTGGTAATCAATTTAGAGCCACCAACAGTGAAGGAGAATAAAGAAAAAGTTATGGATATTTACCGAAAAAGTTATGGATATTTACCAAAAAAAGTCAAAAGAGACTATAACTTTTTTGTTCGATAAACAAGAATCTTCTGTACCTTGCTCTAAGATGTGTCTTTATCGATATTTCTTAATCCCTTTGTCACAAAAAGAACGATGGAGTTTATTTACTAGCATATATTTATTGCTTAATCCCTCAAAATAAGTAAATTTGAAAACCACATGAAAGTAATATAAATCATATTTTCTCAGTCTAAAATATTTTTAGGTTGTTTTGAAAATTCATTATCGGAAAAATTATTTGACTCCCCAAAGTATATTCTTCTCAGGAATAGGCTCCAAAATCTAGAGGTTGGAATTCTAATCTTTCCTCCTGCTTTGCTTTCTTCTTCCTCTTTTTTTTTTTTGTGGGGTGATAAGCACCTCCTTCCACTTTCCTTTTAGCACGATAAGACCTATAATGTACTTATCCAATTTTGCCAATACAAGACTAAATATCATGCATTTAATAACTACAAATCAAGAAATAATTAACAAGCTAAATGAGGTATGCAATGAAGATCAAACTTCAGTCGCAAGTGGAACCAGAACCAAATGACTATGATTTTTGCAGGAAATAATTAAATAAACTTTTTAGAAAAACAGCCTTCCCCAACTTGGACTCTCTTGAGGGTATTTTTGAGATAAAACATATGACCACTTCTATCTTAAAAGTAGAGAATGCATATTAAGGTGTTAGCTAATGGACCAAAACATCTTTGTAAAAAAATACATACCCAAAGAATGTCTGAAAACAAATATGCAGCCACTTTATCCTATGTCTTCTTACTCTTTGGAATGGTGTATCCCTGTGATTGGATGGGAAAAGATTTGAGTGGGGTTGGCCACAATACTTCCTACAATCCTATGATGAAACAATGATGTGTGCCTCAGCGGCACACTAACATGTTTCCCTTCTCCATTTTCTGCAACTTTAGGACCATCTTTCTTCACCCCCTCTGCTTCTTTTCCAAAGGGATATGAAGCACCAACCTTAATGTCTAGATTATACTCCTAATATACTGCCTAGCACTTTCCACAGTACATACAGTTAATAGACTAACTTCCATAGACATTTAACAGATGGCCAGGGTCTTTATTCCAAAGTGATGTCCAACAACTACCACTTTTTTCAGCTTGTAAATGTTTAATCTCACGTAACATAGACCAACACATAGCAAAACGAGAATCATTGGCCAGATTAAGTCGTCAAACAGCAGGACAAATAAGAGTCTAAAGATAAAGAGGTAGTATCAGTACTCACCCGTTATCATCCATAACCAAAACCTTTAGTCCTTGAAAAGTCATCTGCATTTGATTTGCAGGCAATCTGGGCATAAAGGGAAGCTTAGGCTCATTTGAGCGCCCAGGAATGCCAAGTTTAACAATAAAGATAGCAGTAGACCCCTTGCCAAGTCCTTCACTTTCGATCCAAATATGACCTTCCATAAGATTAACAAACCTGATCCAGGCCATTAAAACAATTTGTCAGATAAATAATCACTGTTGTAAGTGTCTCCACATGCAATGAACAAATTTTCCAAGGAAAGTGCATCAGCAAAGAATGAAAATTCAATCTTGAGCAGTTCTCCAGTTATCATGGAAAACTGAAAACCGCATTCAAAACAAACACCAAAGAAGTGAGATACCTCTTAGAAATCGCAAGGCCAAGCCCAGTGCCACCCGAACTTTTAGTTGCTAGTGCCTGGTTTTGCGCAAACTTGCAGAATAGCTTGGGGATATCCTGCGGATTAATGCCTGATCCTGTATCTTTTACCTAAATAACAGGGGAAAAATTAGCAATAAAACCACCACCCCAAAAAACATAAACAGAGCAACTACCATATATAGTGCAAATATTAAATATCAAGCATGAAAATAAACTTTTAAACATACCTGTACACGTAAATAAAAGTGATTCTCACTTTGCACAGGAAAAAACTCGGGAGCTCTAGGATCTCTTAAAGATTCTGATTTTGCAGCAACAGCTGAAATTGACACACTGCCTTCTTTTGAAAATTTTACAGCATTGCCAACAACATTTAAAAGAATTTGCATTAGCCGTTTTTCATCTCCAATAGCAAATTCCGGCAAATCTGAAGACAAGCTAAGCGTGACAAACAACTTTTTCACAGATGCAATAGGCTTGATTAAGTTAAGGACCTAAAGCAAAAGGCAGACACCTGAATCAGTCAATAGTTTCCAGCATAACATGTTGGAAAACTGGAAATCACAAGTAATGTTTTTAACAGATCTAGAACATCTTTTCATTTGTTCTTTTTCTCAAAATATCTAGAGCATGCAAGTAAACAGCAATAGCAGGCTTACCTCTCTGAAGAGAACATGAAGATTGAAAGTCCCAACGTCAAGTTGAAGGCTTCCATCCTCAAGCCTTGAAAGATCCAAGACATCATTGATGAGCGTTGCTAAAAGGTTGCTGCTCTTAAGGATTGTTTCCACCATCAGACGCTGCTCCGGTGTCAGGTCAGTTTCTTGTAGCAAAGATGAAAGTGCAATTATTGCATGCATAGGAGTTCTCATTTCATGATTCATAACTGCTAGGAAATCATTACGCGCACGAACAGCCATTTCTGCTTCTCTTCTTGCCAGATCAAGAGCCACATTCTGCTCCATAAGAAGATCCCTAGCCCTCATTGATTCCTCCAAGATGGCAGCATGTGAGAGAGCAACAGCTACCTGAATTGACAAAAGATAGAAAAAAGTCACTTCATCCAGTCACATTCCGTTTTCACCCTTTTAACAGAAAAACCCAGAGGTGCAATTTAGTTGCAAGCAGACCATGTGAAATGGATAGATGCTTCCCTATGTGCCAAATGCCAATAACATCCAGCATAAGAAGAGAAGAGATCCCTTGATCTCCAATAGAAAAAGGGTTGTCAGAGGAGGGGCTCTTCATAAAATGTCATTTCTACCATTTATCCAGGAAATATCCAAGGATCAAAGAGAAACGTAATAACACAAGTCTGTGCAAAAAGTACCCCTTTCGCCCAGGTTGTTTTATGGTGCCTGACTATACACGGAGTTTAAGGAAGAAAGAAAGGCTTCAAAGACACATGCATAAAATACCAAGGTGTCCATTGAACCAAACTATTTAAGTTTTTATAGCTAGTGGAGCCTAGATCAAGTCACTGGCAAAATGAGAACATGAAAATTAAACTGTTCCTAGTATATAAAGATGTCAATCTTTACAGGACAGACGAAAGTGAAAAGAATACCAAACCAATTGGGATGAAGGGATAATAACTCTTCAAGAATGTGGAAGACAAACAGTAAAAAGTATTAAGATGGGAGCTTAGTTCATAAGTGGTAGTATGAATATTTAATACGTCCAGTTTAGCACTAAGCTTGCCGCTTACGACTCAGCCAGTGGCGGAGCCACATGCACCCAAGGGGTGTCACGACACCCCTTCATCAGAAAATTACATTGTTTAGCTCGGTAATCTTTTTAAAAATATGTATATATACTATATAATGACACCCCTTGACTTCTTGGTGAGTTTGTTTCTTTATATTTTGACTCCCCTTAATAAAAATCCTGGCTCCGCCACTGGACTCGGCTAATCAAGTTCAGCATGGGCAGAGCCAAAAATTACGTGAGACTAGTGAAAGATTTTCTGATACCAAACAATAGTCTCCTTAAAAGAAAATTTTATTCCAACACAAATTTTGAAAAAAATCTCAATAAACTCGATCCCGAAAATGGGATGATATTCTAAAAATCATATCCCTAAAAGCAACATAACAAATTTGCTTAGAATATGGTTAAGTATGATCATCATTTTCCACAATAATGATCATACAGATTTATCAAATTAAATTAGTTTTCTTAAATACACAAACATAGTTCTCCAAATTTACAAAGAAACCATAGCTTTGGTCTCTTTTCCTTTTGGCTAACATGCATTTCTACATGCCTTGAAATCTATAAAACTAATATAGTTTCTTGATGTGCTAAAATTCAAATTAGAAGGAAAAGGAAAAGAAGGATGTAAATACTAAACCTTACGTCCAAAAGCCGCAGGGCAACGGAAATGTTCAAAGGGGTTTAATAATTGACTGATGTGCATTGAAACCCACAAAAGGCAGCCTCATCCTTATGCAAGACCGTCCATGGCCTAATGCGCCTGACTTCTAATCAGGCAATTGTGGATTCAAGTCCCAAAAGGAGAGCTGCTTTCATTTGAGCCCTAGTTGATTGATTAATCATAGTCTACTAGAAGTTGAACTTATCCACTTTAACATACTAGAAGTTGAACTTATCCACTTTAACAAGGATACTACAATCACTCCACAAATTTCTGTTATATCAAGAAAATTCATAGCTAACATGTTAAGATTCCAATTTCCTATACTTAGTTTCTTTTTTAATTATTTTCTCTAATTAATAGGAAAAAAAGGGGTTGCCAAGAGACAAATTGAAGAATGGAGGACTAGTCCTTCAGAAAAAACTCCTCCGTCAAAAAGCGTATAATCTTGTCTTATCTTTTACGCACATATTTACACCACCACCACTACCCCCAAAATTCTTTTAACTTTTTAACGAGTATAGAAAATACTACTTATGCTAGAGATTTATAACCTGTTTGGCCAAGCTTCTTCAATCCTAGAAGCACTTTTTTTTGAAGAAAAAAAAGTTTTTTTTTTTCAAAATTGAAGTGTTTGGCTAAGCTTTTGGAAGAAAAAAAAGTGTTTTTGAAGAGAAGCAGAAGCAGTTTTAGAGAAGCAGAAAAAAGTAGTTTCTCTCCAAAAGCACTTTTTTGAAGAGCA